>NW_026555321.1:76332500-77802500 GCF_021234165.1 Pteronotus mesoamericanus | reverse complement strand
CTTAGATAATGAGCTACATTTTGTCTTCCCTTTTTTTGGTAAAGGTCTCAGTGATTGAGTCAATACAGTGTTGATTTTTATGACAATAACCAATCATTTCCAATTATTCCAATGATTTTAATAATCTCAAGGAAATTTAAAGTAACTCATGGTTTTTTAAATTTAGGAAACTGTAGGCACTAGCCACTACACACTTTCTCATTTTATATATGTATATATGGGTAGCAGTGTATGTATTTATGCTTATCATATATACATATATATTCTCTGAATCATATATTCTAAATCATGTCAATGAACTACTTAGTTAAGTGGCATTCACCCATTTGTTGAAATATTCAAAATTATTTAGCACTCAAGATAAAAAAAACAAGTTTTGGATTCAAAATACATATTTCCTCAAAAGTTGCAAGATTCCAAATAATACTTGTTGTATTTTCTCCTCTTTCTATACTTCAACTAGTTGCTCCAGTATGTTTTCATTCATACACTGCAGAGAACTTCAAAAGATAGAAACTTGTACATAGTCTTTTCCCAACTCCTCTGCTATGTTAATCACTGTGACATCAACATAAGACCTGGAGAAAGATTTAGTTGGCTGGATTGCACAGGAGTTTTAGTACCTCTACATAAAAGTGATGGAGGATTGATGCCCAATTTTTGGATTGTTTAAAGTTAATCAGTATGATGAGATTTTGGAAAAGTTACTGTTGAATTCCATTTAACTTATAGTCATATTGCTGGGATTTTTAAGGTGCTAACATTTTAATGTGAATGAGGTCTCCTTTCAAAATGCACAGGTCATGTTTTTGGGCAAGGTACCTGTTTCCTGGTAGCCAGTTCATTGATCTGTGGTAAAGATAAGAACATCTCTGAAGCAAGGCTGCTTCAGCAGCCAGCTTACATTTTAGCAGTTCTTTTGGATGATGGTTTCATGAATGGTTTTTGACTTTTCTTTCTCTGTGGCCCATACCTTACTGTGGTCGGTTTGTTGGATTTACTATAAAGGTTCTGTTTGCACCCTGTGGGTTGGGTTAAGAATCAGGGTTTTTGCATTTACTTGTACTGTTGCATTGTTTATACAGCTTTGGTTTAGTTTTGATCTTTTTTTTTTTTTTTTTTTTTTTTTTTTTTTTGCCTTTGAGGCTCTTCCACAGTGTCAGCTGCTGACTGATAGTAGGAAAACGGCCTCGTGGTGTGAATGAAAGGGACCTAGCGGTTGGTAAACAGAGATAAGGAATAAATAGAGCACAGGCAAAAGGAGATAGTTCTGTGGGGGCCCAGATTGCTGCCAGTCTGTTCAAGGGAGATGCAGAGCCTGTCCTTTTCCCAGATTAAATTAGTGTGTGAAATCTCCAGTGACCTGCTCCCCTTCTCCCCATACTCTTTAGCCAAGCTGAACAGCCTCTGCTGTAAAGTATTCATTTTATCCAGGGACAAGCTGGACAATAGAACTCTCCCTGATACTTATGGACAGCTGTCGTCATTCATAGTGCTCTCAGCATTTCATTTTTCATAGGAGTTAAAAAGGTTTTTACCTTGTAACTGAAAGAGGGCATAAATGCAACTTTCCAGTTCTGAGGCTGCTTGGGCAGGGCATAGGACTGAGGGAGCGGTGACTTCAGAGTGAGGAGAAACTGCTAAAAAAAGCAATTCTTTCTTGCTTTGCTAATAAGATTAAATTAAGACAGAAATTAAATTTCAAATCTGGGTTTCTTGCAAAGAGATTATATCTTTGATTCTGGAAGTTTTCTAAAATTAAGGTCACCAGTGCAAAACTAGATAATTCATCTCTGCCTACTCTACTGCTGTTTTGACTAAATATGCATGCATTTTATTACCTGTGAATAACCACTCGTAAACAGTAAGCCTGTAAGATACCTCTGTAGTCCCATTTTTTTCTTTTTTCTTTTTAGTGATTTACTGCAAATATATTCAGCATTTGACTGATTAAATAGACCTTCGGCAACCTTGAGGGTCACTGTGTAGAGTATGTACATAGAAAATGCATCAGCCCATTGTACCCTGGCAGCTAATGAGATTGGTCGTTAAGTAAATGACACAAAGCCTACAAAAAAAGCTTAGCAGCTCACTAGAGTATCACAGAGTGTCCCTGCACACCACACAACGACACAAACACTGGACTAACCTAGCCCACCCCTGCTTTATTCTACATCACTGCTTCCCTGATGTCAGCGTGAGAGGCAGAACAAAGGCTAGGAGGCACCGGTAAGTCAGTCTGGCAATTAAGCCCTAGGGAGAAAGTAGAACAAATCGTAGCCTAACCGTGGGGCTGAAAGTCCGTTTCTCGACAAGTAGGTCAGAATGAAGGGATTTTGCTATCACTCCTGGAAATACTGTTTCACTGATTAATGTTCTAATGTTGTTGTTATTGTTGTTTTGTTTTACCGTTTCATAAAAGTTTTTACATTTCAAAAGTAAAGTGTACTCCCAAATGCAAGTGAACTTGAATTTGAGAGGTAGGCTATTTATCAGAGAAACGGTGCTTTCACAAGTGTCTACCATTCAGATGTGGGTTCAGGTTTGAAAACTTTCAGATGCATACAGCAACTTTGATTTTAGTTAGTACTACTGCTTTTAAAAGAAAATGGAAACCTGGGGCATGAATGTACACATTAAAGTTAATTCTTGTTCAATATAAAATTGCCCCTTCTGCTAAAATATATTTAATATAATATATAGATGATCATTTGCTTGATCAATATCTTAAAAAATCTAACAAACACAACAAAACAAAAATAAAAGCTTTTCTTTACTTCATGTATTCTATTTCTCTTGGATCTGCAAATAAAATCATTGTGAATCTGTAGTATTGAACAGGATTAGTGGTTATTTGCTTGCTGTACTTGGGAAAAAATCAAAGCTATCTGACACTGAGCAGCACTGGCTTACCATGTCCCTTGAAAAAATGCATTTGCAGTATTGAAGTATAAGATTGCAGGATCCTTTTAGAGAAATATGGCAACAGGAAGTTGCCAGAAAGCCTTATTTGCCTTGCTGAAATGTCGTCTGCCTTAGACTTGTGTACTCAGAGGATGTTTAGTTCAAGAGGGGATGATATTGTTACAAGAAATTCAGGTAAATTGAATATTTTATTCTAAAACTGTTAATGGATTGTCACCGCCTTAACAAACTCTGACAATCTCATTGAAAACACTTAAAAAGTATTGTTAACATAAGTATGGTGTTTTAAAATATATGGATTTATAACATGAGTGTCAGGATTTAATTTTTAAAGACCCTGTCATTTAATTTTAGAATGTCATTTCATAGTCATCTGTTCATGTTTTAAAACTCTGCATATTATATAGAAATCAGTTGCTGACTTGCATTACTTGCACTGAAATATTTTTATTGATATAAGAATATAGACATATTATGATATAGAATAAATCATTTACTATTAGTATTTGTGAGAGATTCATAATAGAGGTTTATAATATGATCTGGGTGATCAGAGGTCATATATTCTTTTTTTTTTTGTCTTAAAGTACTTTTCTTCTTCCAAATGTGTTCCCAACATTCATTTTATTTATATAATTTCTTTAAGTCTATATGTGTATATAGTTTATAACATACATTATCTCTTACAAACTCTATTGTCTTTACAATAACAAGACAAGTAATAACAGTAACAAGAATTTGAAGGAAATAGATTTTGTAAAGAAAGTAGTGTAACAGTGTCTTGCTAATTTCAAGTGAAATATAGGGAAAGCGTACTTTGATTTAACTAAATTCCAAGTTTTCTAATATGTAGTCTCATCATCATGCCTTTAATGTTGTAGAAACATGGGAAAAACAAGCCATCTGAAATGGCTACAATTGCTACCTAACAATTTTAGTTTAAGGCATAGTTACACAACTAGTCACTCTTCCGGGCATTACAGATATAGTAGATTATCTCTATGTACTGAACATTTTAAGCTTGAATTTCATGTATTATCATTTATTTTTCTATAGTTGCTAATGTTCATCATGTTAATACAGAAGTGAATTGTTCAGAGAACACACAATCCTTTTGGATGGTATAAATATTTTATCCCTGTCCTTACCAGTACAGCAAAGGGTGAGCAAACTTGACTAAAATCTGTTTAGACTGTATACAAAACTGAGTGGAATTACTTTCACTGATGTGGGATTGTCGTTCTTGAAAAAAATAGAGCTCTGTTGTAAGTAAGATAAGAGGGTGCAGATCATTACTTTTGATTTATATGAACTTGTTTTCACTAATATTGTTCTTGAAATTGAGAGATTAAAAAATTAACTAAGAAAATACACTAAGGAAACGGTTTTATTTAATGTGTAACTTTCTTCCTTAAATATATTTGAGGAACTTAATTTTTGTTTACAGAAGGAAACTTTGTATTTCTGAACTTTTATTCAGATTCACTTATTTGACAAATAAATACCATTTAAATGACTTGGTTTAAAGGATTGTGTTAGGGGCTGCAGGTACTATAAGGTTCTCATTCCTAACCCTAAGGATCCATGACCTAAAAAAAACTACAAAACATTTCCTAGATAATAAGGTAGTCATTATAAGTGCCATAAAAGTCACTTAAAGTGACAAAAAAATCTGTGAGATTCCTTTCTTAAGTTCATATGTTTGAAACCTGGGTCTTTCATTTATTAAATCTGTGGTCCTGGGTAAGTTATTTATCTGTTCTGGCCTCAGTTTTCCAGTCTGTTAGATGGGGGCCATGGTAGATAAATCTTGCCTTATGGCATGTGAAAATTAAATATGATAATGTGCTTAAAGCTGTGATATATAGTAGGTTTTAAAAAAGTGGGGTTGTTTTGTTTTGTTTTGTTTTTGCTTTCATTTGGAGTTTGGGAGAACAAGTGGCCCATGTCAGGTGTACTCCCTGCACATTTGCTTCCACCAGAATAGAACTCTTCTCATATTTGTGTTTTCAGAGCCCTCAATTTTGTGAGATTTCTTGAAGGACTGTGGAAATTCCTTTTTTACATGGCTGGGTGCTCATTTCAAGTCTAAGGTAACAAGTTAAAAATACTAAATGTATATTAAGTATATGTGATCAAATTGACTCATGCATAGCTTTATTAACAGAAATCAAAATTGTTCATTAGAATTTCATTACATCTTAACTTAAAATTTTCTATAAGTAGAAACAATTTCATTTAATTTCAAAATGGTTTATCTATACTTTAAGTATTTAATTATAGCAAAGGTCTTTACTAAAATTAAGTTTACTGTTCATTACTTAAAAAAAAATACCCTAATTTTGCCCCTTTGGGATTTATTTAAAAGTTTGGCTTAGATTATTTTCTTTATTTGATATCTTAGATTTGGTTTAAAAAAAAATCCCTCTTCAAGGAAAGTATTTCATTTTATCACCTATGTAAAGAAGTTTGAACCTACTTTTTTGCTGAATATTTAAAATTTCATTCCAGTGAACTCTAAGAGATACTTACATTTCTTTACAAGTACTTGAATATTGTTTGTCAAGAGTTGCATCAAATTTATAAGCCTTTAAGCAAGAATTTATTACTTTCTTGGTTTAACTTCATAGGTTGATTGCAGGAATACTTATTCTAATATGGTTTGATGTGTACATTTAAGTTACAACTTTGCAACAAATTTGTTGCTAAGAAGAATTTCTAATCTCATAGTTCTTATATCCCCAGGTAAATTGCATTGGATCACAAAATTGCCAATGCCTTCAAACTCTTATTGGTAACTTATTTATACTATTAAGTAGTTGATACTACTTTTTCTGCTTTTAGATCAGAACATTTTTATTTATTTGATTAAGATGGTGTAAATATGAAGATGCTAGAGATACCTGCAGAAAATACATGTTCTCCAAATATTCCTAAATATCATATTGTTGGTTTGTTGAATTAAGTATATATATGTAAATGAATATATATTATGGTAATGAAGAGTTCCATATTGTAATTCCATGAAAAATGTTTATGTTATGATTTCATAAAAACGTAAGTATGCAATTTTTGAATGGTAAATTTCTCTACCTCCTACAAAGTTTCAAAGTAACATAGTTTAGTTAATTTTCTAAATATTGAGGTTTTCCTCATTAAGGAAACACGGCTAAAAGTCAATGTGTAAACCTCACCTCATCCTTTTTATCAGATGAATCATATATGTGCCCAATTTCGAGAGTAAATTCATGCTTGGCATGAGACAAAATTTAGTTATCCTTACTTGTCATGGTATTCAGAATCAAGTCAAAATGAAATGGTTAATTATATAAATAGTATAAATATTATTTTCATTCCTGAGATGTAGATTAAAGAGAATAAGAAAACAAAAACTGAAAAATTTTGTTATTGAAAACCTAATTTGTAAAAGAAGCCCATCAGCTAGAAAGATGCATCTACTGTTTGCTTTTTTGTTTCTATAGTATATTTGGCATGAATTGGAATGAAGGCATTTACTTCTTTTAAATTTCCTTTTTTCAAATATCAAACAATGATAGGGAATTAGTTTTAACATTTGTATTCTGAAGGGTGAAAATGGGGTGAGGAAGAAATATGCTTAAGAAGAAAATGAAATCAAGAAAAGATTGAGGCTGACAACATGACTACTGTAGAAAGGGAACAAAAATTAGAGTATACCTATTATGTACAGAGCCCTTAATCTTTTTTTGTGTGAAAGATACCAGTGTCTACCAAAAGGGTTAAAGAAAATGCATTCTGTTGCATCTGCTTACTAAATCCCTTACTTTAGTAGAAATTCAAATTTTGTAAAGATTATTCGTTTTATTGATGCATATAATTATAATCACAAGCCATCTGCTGATTTGGCAGGCATGGTTAAAATTCTCTAACTCTCATAACCTTTCAAGTACAGTGCCCTTGGGACTCTATTTCACTTTTATATTTTGGAAAACATGTAGGGACAAATAAGGGCGGTCATCTGCAGAATGTCAGACCTGAGGAAATGAAAAGAATGGAGATCGTGGTGGCTGTGGTTGCTTATCTTTAATGGTAGGGGAAGTTCTTTTCTTTTCTTTCTTTCTTTTTTTGGTTCTGACTTCATTAAGGATTATCTTAGTTTCGATGATGTATTTTGGAATTTTTTTCCTAGGGATTAAAGCTCTATTATTTTACTCTCAAAAGTCAGTTCTAAGTCTAAACAAAACAAAAAGCCTTCCAAATATTGCTCCACACATTTAATTTGTCTCTGAAAACTAAGTTTTCACAGATAAATTAAGTGTGTTTCAGCTAGACATACAAACTCTTCTACAATCCTTTTTGAACTAATAGAATATTCCACTGGTTTTATTTTTCTGAAATGCATACACTCAATTGACTAACTTCCCAGCCACAGATTTCAGATTGTAAAAGAGTTGGTATGTTTTGATACAGACTTGTTGGTTTAAAGGGTAAAATTTCTAAGTGTTTTTTGAATGAAATTATGTGCTGACTGGATTTCCTATAACAGGTATCTTCTTGTGGGCCTTCTTTGCTACCACAAATACTTGAAGTTTGGTGACTTTTCACATCTGATATACTTTCTTGGAATTGTTTCTTCCATAATCAGCCTTATCAACCAGGGGACTCCAAGGATCAGGCTTTGCAGTTTACAGTTGGTATATAGGCCATATCACAGCAGACTGAAAGTAGGTTGAGGGGAATTTGATGAATCCACAGGATCCTAGGACTTGTCTTTGTCAAATAACATAAACATGCACACTCATCCCCCTCCTCCCCTGCAACACACACACAAACACACACACACTTAGATCTTTGACCCAAGGATGATTTCTTTGGGTTTGGCAAATAACAAAAGGAACTTCTAGTACACATATTGTGCATATGAACTTTTATGTTCTAAATGATTATGTACATGACAATAATAAGAAATCTCAAACATTTACTGGATTCTTACACTCTGCCAGGTACTATGTTGTTTACATGTATTATGTAATTTAATACTGGTACTATCTCCATCGAGACCCCTTTTTCTCAGATGAAGTAACAGACCAAGATCCATTAAGATGTTTTTTCTTAGGTCACCAGCAGGATAGAGGCTTAAACACGAAGCTAAATATTCCTCAAACCCATGCTTATAATCTCTTCCTATGCTAAAAGGTCTCTGGGCATAAAATGTAGGAAAAAGAAAAAATGGTGTCCTAAGTACACCTGGGTTCTATCATTACAAGTTAAATATCATTTAGCAGTTGATCCTAATGAAGTGACTTAATGAATTGCCTTATAAATAATATCCGTCACATTAAAGGTTACACTAGGAGAACCCTGGAGTCTTTTTCTTTCCTCGAATTCTAAAGCTCTATGAACTTTTTATCTGTAAAACATCCCATGAATTTGAAAAATAATTCAGAGGCAGCATAATCCTTTATCATACCTCTCAAAGACATACATGTTAAGCATGCCAATTAACCTTGATATCAGAAGTAACCATTCTAAGAACCATATGAGCTTTAGCTCTATCATACTCAAACATAAACATTTGGTCAAACAGCCAGAAATCTTAGTTCTGTGAACATAAACACAGATTCATAGAAACATCTGATAATTGACTTATTCTTCTGAGTTTTTTGGTGTAAAGCCGAGTATATCTTTCAATAATAGTAATATAGCACTGACAGAGGCCCAACTGCTTTTCTAAGAACTTTAATCTATGAATTTTTCTAATTTTCACAACCACCACAACCAGAGCAGCAAGCTATAGAGCAAGGCCTACTATCTTCCCCTTTTTATAGATGAGAAGACAGCACCATGAAGAGGTATTATAATCTGTGTGCAACTCCATAGCTGTAGTGGCAGAGCCCCAACTGCTTCTCAGCACCATGGCCGCGGGCAGCATGTCCTAACTGCTACAATTCTGGCTTCTGTGAATTTGGGATTATTTCACTTTGCTTAAAATAATGTTTGGAAACATAGATTAAAGGTTACAAAATGCTTAGAGATATTGTACTACTTATTTTTTGTATTTTAGATCTTAATTAGACAGTTGCAATTATAAAACTCATATGGTTACCTTAAATTATTATGTTAACCTGAAAGTCTTTCTTAATCTTTTGCAAGTACCATGTTGAAAATATTACACTAAGTAAAAAGAGTTAAGTTAATGAGGTTATACCAAAATCCTTTAGAAGAGAAACTGTATTTCAAATTATTTTATTCTCAATATCCTAGCAGAGGAACTTTGAACATACTGGGAAATACACAAATTTCTGTTAAAAGAAAGTATGAATGTAGGAATGAAGAGTTTCAGTCACAATAGAACCCTTCCTAGGTAGATATCACATCAAGTTCACAAGAAATTAAGATATTTTATTCCAGCTGGATATGATTTAAAATATGGTTGTATTTTATATGTACTAAAGTTGCCAAGAGAATTAAGTAAAAAATGTAAACATCAGCACTAGAATATTGTGAAGAGATCATTTAGGTTCTGTACAATGAATTGATTAAGAAATATTTATGTTTTTAAAAGAATACAGAGAATAGATATAAGATACGATATCTTCCTTCAAGGACTTTATGAGCCAGTGTAGAGGACATTGGTATAGATGACTTTCCCAACCTTGTCCACGGAATAGGGGAGGTTTTTGCCAAAAAAAAAAAAAAAAATGTAGTCTATGGCCACATGCACTTCCATTCTGCTAACTTGGTCTTAATGTATGTGGAGCCAGAGAACCTCACCAGGCATAGTCAATTCTACTTCTACTCTAAAAGATAAGGTTATAGTTTAAAAAAATAGAATGACCACCTTTCTTTAGAGGTAGCATCTGGAAAGATTTCAGAGAAGAAACATGTAAAGATTTTTGGATCTATTTATTTGCTAAACTTACTGAGAATCTATTATGTTTGAGCACCTTTGTCAAGCAGTGAGGATGCAAACAAAAATACTATATGATATCACACCAAAGCAAGTGACACAAACAAACTGACATTTATAATAGAGTGGGACTATGTGCTGTGCAAGAAGCAAGCCCAAGGACACTGATTTGAAAACTAGTCAAGAGTCATAAATGACAGCCATCTGTCTTGGATTACAGGGTGGATGGATAAACAAGATAAGATGTTCAGAAGGAAAAGGTTATTTAGAGAAAAAGATGATGTGCATATTGAATGCGGCACAACCAGGTGATGTTGACTATACAATTGATCAATAGATCTGAAATTCAAGAATGAGATCTGGGATAAAGAAATGGTCATTGGATGTTGTTTCCAAGGAGAATATATACAGTAATAAAAGGACAAAAATGAACCCCAGGGAATACCAATATTGAATGAAAGATAGAAAAAGGGAAACAACAAAGAAGAAATTTGGAGAAGGTTGAAGAAAGCCTGGAGTGTCAGAAGAAACAGAGACATAAAATGTTTCTCTAGGAAAGACTGAGCAATAGTGTTGATTGCTCAGAAAATAGATTTAAAAAATGCACCAGTAGAAATACTATATAAGAGATCACTGGCTATATTAGCCAGAGAAAAGTTAAGGGTGAAAGCAGAATAGCCATGAGTTGTGTAGGGAAAGTAGGTAAAACAAAAATGTCTATGGGAAGTTTAAGAAGTTTGACTCTGAAGAACAGAGATAGTAATATATAGAGGAGAAATGTTTATATACTGAAGAGAAGGAACTGCAAGAGATAAGAAATTTGAAAGGTTTGAAGATATGGAAGAAGAATAAGCTAAATGAAGTGGGAAGCAAACTAATGGAGCCTATTTTATAATGGAGGGACCCTCTTTCAGTAAAACCAGAGCAAGGATGCAGATAGAAATATATTTGTTAAGTGTGAAAGTGAGATGTTAAGACTAAGACAATTCAGATTTGATAGCTCTGTATTATATGAAATGTTAAAGGGTCTTCTTTAAGAAGAAGAGAAAAGTAGATAAAAACATGAACAACAAAATAGCAATAAATACATATCTATCAACAATTGAATCTAAAAACAAAATGAACAAGTAGAACAGAAACAGACTCATAGATACAGAGAACATTTTGACAGTTGCCAGATGGGAGGGCAGTTGGGGGGATGGGTGAAAAAGGTGAAGGGATTAAGAAGTACGAATTGGTTGTTATAGAATAGTCAGGGGGATGTAAGGCACAGCCTAGGGAATATAGTAAATAATATTGTAATTGCTATGTATAGTGTCAGATGGGTGCGATATTTGTTAGGATAATCACTTAGTAAGTTGTGTAGTGTTTATCATTGGGGTATACACCTGAAACTAATACAATAATTGTAATTACAAATTAAAAATAACAAATATAATTCAACTGAAAAAAATAAAACAGTACTTAAACAATGGAATTGATAGTCTCAAAAATTTTCTGTAAAATTAAGAAGAAAAAGTCTGTATCACCTCTGAGTTGAAATGTTTTAGTTGTTTTTTAAATCCTCACCCGAGGATATATTCACTGAGAGAGAGAGAGAGAGAGAGAAACATCAATGTGAGAGGAACATCAACTGGTTGCTTCTTGCAATTCCCCAGACAGGGAACTGAACCAGCAACCTAGGTATGTGCCCAGACTAGGAATTGAACCTGTAATCTTCTGGTTCTCAGGGAGATGCTCTAATCAACTGAGCCACACCAGCCAGGGCTGAGTTGAAATGTTTTAGACTAAAAGTGCTTTTTAACTTGTCAGTTTATTAGTTATTATATTTATATCATATTATTAAAAACAAAAGTTTCTACCATACCCTTAAATGTTATTTATAATTCATAATGTCATAGAAACTCAGAAGACTAATGAGAACTAGAAGCACTAGGGATTTTCTTCTTGAACTTACACATATTTAGGGAGTGGAAAGAGGGAGTGGAAAATGTTGTTCCTTCTAGAGCCATATGGATGAAGAAGTACAAAGAGTGGGAAAGAAGAAATTGGCTTCCCTCCATAAAGGACACGTGTCGGAGCACTGGGAGTAATGGGTTTGTATCATATCATGCAGCAGATACATTTCTGCTCTTACAATCTCTTCTTTTTGTATTTTTTCTTATTTTATACTGGAGACAGAACTCCAACTGTTAGCCTTCTCTTCACTTTTACTACCTCCAACCCAGATAAGACCCACCTTCTTATACCCAGATGACTTTCATGGCCTAGAAGATGATTTCTCTGTTTTCACTTCTCTGCCTAAAGCATCCAAAGACAGCCCATCACATTTAAAATAAAATGGCTCCACATGCTTTTAAAAATAGCTTCAATGGTGTATAATTCACATAATGCACAATTATACCCCCTTGAATTATACAATTAGATTGTCTTTGGTATAGTCATACCAAATGGCTATGCACCCACCCATCACCATTGTGTTAGGACATTTTATTTCCCATAAAAGAAACTCATATGCCCCTTAGCCATCATCCTCCAATTCCCTCTTCTGTCCCAGATTCTAGGAAGCACTAATCTACTTTGTGTTTCTGCAGATATGCCTATTGTGAAAACTTTATATAAATGAGATTACACAATATGTGGTCTTTTATGGCTGGTTTCTTTTATTTAGCATAATATTTTTAAGCCTCAGTACTTGATTGCTTTTTATTGCAGAATAATATTCCACTGATTAGATATATCGTATTATATTTATCTACTCATTAGTTGATGAACATTTGGGTTGTTTCCACTTTTTGGCTATTATGAATAATGCTATGAACATATATGTACAGTTTTTTTGTGTGTGGACATATGTTTTCACTTCTCTTGGGTATGTACCTAGGAGTTGAATTGCTGGATTATATGGTAACCCTATGTTTAATCATCTGAGAAACTGCCAGTCTGTTTTCCAATGTAACTGCACCACTTTATATTCTCACCCATAGTGTATAAAGGTCCAATTTCTTCACCTCTTCCCCAACACTTGTTATTGTCTATCTTGGTTGTTGTTGTTTTTTTGTTTTTGTTTTTGTTTTTTTTATTATAGCTATCCTTGTCAGTGTAAAGAGGTATCTCATTGTGGTTTTTATTTGCATTTCCCTGGTGACTAAGGATGTTGAACATCTCTTCATTTGCTTAGTAGCTGTTTGTGTTTCTTTGGAGAAATGTTTATTCAAGTCCTTTGCCCATTTTTAATAGGGTAGTTTATCTTTCCATTATTGAGTTGCAACTGTTCTCTATACATTTTAGATACAAGGGCTCTGTTTCTACCCTAGACACATATTTCTTGTACTCTTTCTTGAAAGAGTATCCTTACTTGAAACTAAAATAAGCCCCCATCGTATAGCCTACACTATTTTTCCATAGTACTTATCACTGTTTTAAATTGCATTATATATTCATTGTTTTCTTGGCTTTTGGGTTGACTCCCAACTGGAATACAATTTCTGTGTTTTCCATCCTTTCTTTTCCATCCCTGCCTTGTGATACTGAGAGACTATTGTGATTAAACAGAGACATTGGAGCTAGAATCCAATTCACAGTGCTGCTCCTCATTGGCTGTGTGACCCTGGGCAAGTACTTCTCTGTGTTTTAATCTCCTTATTTGACAGACAGGAATAATCAGCCATGACTGGTGTGGCTCACTGTATTGAGCATCAACCTGTGAACCAAAGTGTTGCCTGTTTGATTCCCAGTCAGAGCACTGATTCCCTGGGTTGCGGGCCTGGTCCCCAGTAGGGGCACGCAAAAGGCATCCACACATTAATGTTTCTCTCCCTCTCTTTCTCCCACCCTTCCCCTCTGTCTAAAAATAAATAAATTTTAAAAAGAAAGATGGGAATAATTAAAAATCTCTGATTTATATAATTATTGTGCAGATTGAGTTAATATAATATACAGAAAGAATTTATAATAGTATCTAACACAAAGAAATAATAGAATTAAAATGTCAACAAATATTTTTGAATGAGTACTTAACAAATTTTCCTGCTAACTACATGTTCTCTCGAAGAAAACGGACTGTTTACTTTCCAAGGATTTAATCAATCTTATCAACGCACATCATCACCATGACCACCACGTGGGTAGTACCTACTTGTGGGCTTTGCATAAAGACTGATCTTTTTTGGGATCATAAAATTTTACAGAATTTGTTCTGTGTACAGTGTCTTTTACATGTGACATCTCGCATAATTCTCACAGCTCTAGAGGGAGGTTCTGTTATTGTGTCTCTTTACAGATGAAAAACCTGAAGATTAGGGAGATTAAATACAATTCTAACATCACTGAACTAGAAAATGTGAGAGTTAGGATTCAAACTCAGGTTGATGTTAGTTCAAAAACAAACCATTTCCCAGGCCATTTATCACTGGCTTCCCTCACATCCTAGATTTATGATTGTTACCATATTTCATTGTCTACATCATCTTAGCATTTATTACTGATTTTCTAAAAATTCTATCCAGGCTATATCCAGACTAAATGCAGCACAAAAGTTCATGTCCCTTGAGCTCCTACTCTGTCATTGTGGGTCTTTCTATGGTTTGCTCAGAGAAAGGCATGTGGTCATCAAGCTTCACATGGACATTTCAGCTAGTGCTACAGAGCAGGAAAAACATTGGCATCAGCTTTGATTTTGAATACAAGTTCTTACCAACAATGTGAACTTGAATACAAGTCCTTACCAACAATTGACCTAAGTTTGCTCAACTTTAATTTGGAATACTAATGTTAACCTCCTTAAGTTGTTGTGAGGCTTAAATAAGATAACTATATGATGCCTAGTCTAGTGCCTGAGTCAGCATTCATGCATAATTCCTGGCAGCTATTGCTGAAAGTCTCATCTGATTTTGTTTTATACTTTTTGCCTCCTTTAGACACCTAGAGCATTGCATATTACTTTCTATTCTCTGCTACCACTATCTAATTTGAGGTCAGTATGTCTCTTAGCATATTCATTTGTATTTTCATGATATATAATATATTTCTTCTATTATCTTTTTGTTTTATTTCCTGGCATTTTAAGAACTACACAATTTAGTTTCTTTAGGCCTTTGTGACATGCTAGTCACTCTTATAATTTTAACATGTGATTGAACTAGCAGTGACAGTACTTAAATTTTAATACCCCTCCCCCTTTGCATTAAAGTCAATAATTATATGTATTTAGGATGTAGCAGAATGGTATGTGCTTTTTTCCCTTTTTTAAATTTGTAAAATGAATCTCATTTTAGAAGTAAACTGTTCATAAGATTGTTATTTTCTACTTTATTAGTTTTCTGATATAAAATTAATAGAATAATAATCTACTACTTTAAACATTACATGTATTAGTCTTATAAACTGATATAAACTGTATGTTGCCCCATCATAACTTTTTGCTACATGCTATAGATAATTTTGTTTTACCTCTAAATATTTGATCCATTGTTTTCCTAAAATTTATTGTCACAGAATCAGTGGCCTCATTATAGTTCCCCATTTTCTTAATAATTAGTCAACAGATACTCAAATAGTCAACATTCTCATTTGAGTACCTTGTCCTGGAAAGGGAAGCAAAGAGGAGCAAAGAGGAATTAGTATGATTATAAATTCTTCTGTACTCAAACTACAAAGAGGAACAGGAACTTTCAATTTAAAGCAGACGATGAACATGTCAACAGTGATTCAATATGGTGAGTCAGGTGCTGCTATAGGAGCAGGTGTATCTTCTTACAGACACATGGAACCTAGATATCGGACAAGAGGACTTAACAAGATGAAAGGAAACCCATCCATATTACTATGAGGCAAAATCTTCATTTCATGAACACTCTTGTTACTCATTTTGAAAACACATTGTGTAAATTAGATCTTTGAAAGCAAGGATTCTATAGTTCTTCCAAGGCATTTTCTTTTTGCATACATTTTTTGAGAAAAACTTTAATGTAGCTGAAAAATATGCATTGTTACCTCTGGCAGAAGACTAAGGTCAGATTCCCTCAGTCATCCGCTTATAGCTAATGAAACAATGTGATATAGAGGGAAACCAACTAGCCAATAAAAGCAAATAAAAATAATAGACTGACACTGGCTAAGCCTAGGACCAAATGCCTGATGTGAACTTTACTGACCTCTGATTAATCACATCAATCAACTATAAAACCAGATGTTCAAATGACCAAAGGCACTTATTTAGTCTGATTCCATTGCAACTCTTAAAAACCAAGCAAGGAGAAAGATCAGTTTAGGACCTCAACAGTCACATTAAGTCTCAGCCCATGAAAACAATGTGTATTTCCCATCTAAATTTGTATGATTATGAATTCTTCTGTACTCAAACTACATATCCTGATATTTGTACTTCTAAAGGAAAACTTTTAAAAAACCAGAGTTACCAAAAAATAAATTTGGCACTCACATATCCTCATAGATTTTTATTTTGTTGTCTCTTAGATTTCTACAACAGAAATGTCTGTACTACTAAAGTGGAACACACCATACATCCCTCTCCACTTAGTGAGGGCTCCACTTGTTTACGTAAACAATTTCTCCTCTTCTCCAGAAGAATAGGTGTTTAATGAAGATTTGAGTAAATAGATTATGGATTCATTAAATAATACTGTTCTATACCAAAAGGATTGGTTACACAGATAAAATCAAATCCTTATTTGTGACATTATCATCTTCTTATATTTATATGAGATTGATGTTTTAAAAATAGCTTTGTTAATAAATTTCACTGGGATAGTAAAGCCAAATAAGGGAAAGTGGAAATTCGGAAGTGGCATTTATTCCTTTCTTATCATGTGTTTACAGATATTTCTTACTTTGAGCCATATTCTTCCAGCTTTACTGCAGTACCCTTTAATAAGTTCAGGTTTCAGGACAATAAATAGTTTTTCCTGTCCTGAGCATACCAATGCTAAAGCATGTAACTTCTGCTCAGAGGGCAACTTGCTATTGAGAAAATCATCCTCCATCTCTTTGCTGAAACACACTTGGGAATGTTTCATTCTGTAATTTACCTTATTACCAAATGGTTGCACTCTCCTCTTCCTAATATATGTATTCCTATGAATAACACTGCCAAATGCCCTTCTAAGAGGTTTATCACTATGACATGTATGTGAATATCAATGAAAACATATTTTTACTATTAGAAGTTTTCATACCATTTTGAAAATAATTCAGAATTTACTAGACCTGGTACAATAGTGAATGCCTCAAGGAAATTTTCATCCTTGCTTGACATTGAAATTTATTTTTATGATATAATTTTTAATTCATTTTCATATTTTATTTGCTCATGGCAACTTTAAATATTGTGTGGTCTTAGGTTTGTAATTTGTGAGCTTACATTTGCTAATGGCACCTATAATGAAGAAGTACATAATTGTTTCTGTCTTGACATCAATGGCTTCATCTGAATAGAAGATCAAGTTCAGGAAACTATGAAGTGGTTCTCAGAATGTACTTGATGACGGGACAGAACATTCACTTTTTATCTGTTCCTTTCTATCATAAAGTATTAAAAAACAAAGCAAATAAATAGTTCTAGAATAAAATGAAAGTGCTTCTGTTCCATGGGGATAGATAGTATTTAGCCTTTGGGAACTGAGATTTTTCAATGCATCTAATAGTAAATATCTAAGGCAACAATTCTCAAAGCTGTGTCCCTGAACCACCAGTAACTATATCATCTGAAAACTTGTTAGAAATGCAGGTTCTCAGGCCTCATCCCTGGCTGCCAAATCAGTAACCTGTGCTTTAACAAGCCCCCCCCACCCAGTGACTCTGACACCAGCAAAAGTTTGAGAACCACTGCTTTGACACTGCTTTTCAAAGTCTGGCGCATAGATCAGCAGGAGCACCTGGATCCTTATTAGCAATGTAGAATGTCAGGGTCCTGGAATCAGGACCTACAGTGCAACAAGATGCCCAGGTGATCGTGCACATTAAAATCTGAGAGCCGCTGATCTGAAGTTTACAGCAGGGAAGTCACCAGTGGGAGAGAAGCTTCTATTCACAGGCAATTTGGAGGTTGTCAAAGTGGAACTCAGTGGATGCTTCACTGATTTTATAGTTCACTCAGTTCCCTTTGGAATTAAAAAAATGGGGAGTGGGGGGGACAAATATATAAACCTCTTGGCTACAATATTCAAAAATATATAAAGGCACACTATCTAGGTTATAATATGGAGAGCAGAGCTATTATCTGGGTAATAAATCATATGTATGTGATATATATCCCATATATCACATACATATGATTTATGCATATGTATCACACAATGATCTAGACATGAGGTACAAGCATAGTTGTTACATCTAAACTTTTTCAAAAACTCAATTTTCTAAATTATGTTTAAATCCAAGATATGTTTTGTGTCTTTTCATGAGAGATTTTTTTCTAGCTTTAACTTTTTTTTATAATGAATCATTTTAGAAAGTCTTTTTAACCAGTGAAGTAAGTCGTGGACTTTCAAGGCTCTGTCTTCAGTAGGGTAATTGTTATGATGCTAGGGAATCAGCAAGACAAAGATTTCTGTGGATGTGATGAAGTTTGCTTCATTTTAAGCATTTAGCACTTTACATTTACTAGTGGTGAATCCAGTGGCCTGGAAGGAAAAAATCAGTTGATCAAGTAAAATCTGATTTGTAAAATATTTTTAGCATGATAATTAAAAGATTAAAAAAATCCTCTTGAAATTTTTGCACAACAACCCCCCCCCATATGTAAATAGGACTGTCACTCGGTGTTTGTCCACAGCTAGAACTCCAGATGAACCAGTGTAGTGTGCGATGACAGGAACAGCTGACTCATTAGCAGAGAGCAGTGAAAGGTAATTAACCCTGGGAAAAGTACAGCTGCCGTGCGGGCTGTTCCTTTCTGTAGGATCTGATTAGAAATTAGTGTTAAACCACTGATTCTTTTTTTTTAAAGGACTGTCATTGATAATTTTCACTTTCACTCTCAGGTGTGTCCCTAGAAAAGGTTCTCAAATGTATTTATATACAAAAGGGCTCAAATCTAAAAAGCATTTCCTGATAACAGTAGACACCTGTTCTTTCAAATGAATATTATGTTTGGCTATGGAAGATTGGTCGTACCCCAACCCATACTTGAATAGTCAGTATGTAAATTACTTGAGAGGATTGTTTTATATAGTTGATAAGATGTAGATAATTACCATTTAATTGAGTTTTTTCTTTCTTTTCATTTTTCCTCTGATGATGCCTCTCATCAGTAGCAATGGAAACTCTCCAGTTCAAATCCAATGGATATTAGTGAAAGGTAAGTGGAGACTATTTAAAACTAAGCATTTCCCTCAAAGAGAAGTAATCCCTAAATTTCCAAGGCTTGTCAAAAATTTGAGATATCAAGAAGCTTGTTTTTAGGGGACAACCAAAGATCATTGACTTTGTTAACATTGATATCATCATGGCAATCTGAGTTATATTCATATATATTTTGAGGAGCATTTACACTCTTCATCTTGATTCATGACTTCACATGTCTCATATAAGAAGCATTAATACTTTAACACAGTCAGAATTCATATTTATTTGTAGCTAAGGAATGTAGTAGACAGAATAATGGCCCTCCCCCAAAATGTCTATGTCCTAATCCCTGAAACCTGTGAATACATTATCTTACATGGCAGTGTAATTAAATTAAGAACATTGAGCTGGAGAGATTATCCTGGATTTTCCAGGTCAGCCCAACTAATCACGTGATCTTTAAGAGAAAGCCAGAAGAATGTATCAAAGAGATGCAATTTGAGAAGAACTAAACTCAATCCGCCATTTCTGGCTTTGAAGATAGAGGCAGGAAACCATGAGCCAGGAAATACAGAGGCCTCTAGAATTGTAAAAACAGCTCTTAACCTACAGCCAGCAAGAAAACAGGACCTCGGTCGTATAATAGCAAGAAACTGGAGGCTGCCAACAGGCCAGATGAGCAAGGAAATGAATTCTCCCCTATGGCCTGCAGAAAGATTGTAGCCTGACCTAAGTTTAGCCTGGTGAAACCATACCAGACTTGGGACTTCCAGAGCTGTAAGATAACATATTTGTGTTGTTTTAAGCCTTTAATTTTGTGGAAAGTCATTACAACAAAAATAGAAACCTCATACATAAGATAAATAAACCAACCAATAGATGGGGGATATATTTTGCAACTGGCCATATAAATTCTGTAAAGAATTTCCTGTGTTTGAATGAAAGGGATGAAAAATTCTTGAGAGACCAAAACTGATAATCTTAAGAACTGGAATATTCATTTTGTAGACTGTAATGATTGTCACCAACTGTGAGGTTTCTGTCTTCTGCTTTTCTAAACTCCTCTCTCCACCGAAAAATAATTCTTCACAATATTTGTGGAAACACAATGCTTATCATCTGTGGTGCAAAAATGAATAAATGTTTGATTGAAACATCTATCTACCTGTGGGAACAGTGGGTAAGGTAGTGAGCTTACTTTGTTCCCTTTCTTCATACGTAAAATTGATAATATCTCCCAATAGGCAGGCCATTATGACTAAGGAAAGAATGCATGTAAATATTTACAAGATACTTCTTTTTAAAAGTTCAGTAAAAGTAAGCTATATTTGGCTAGAAAATATTGTGTCATTCACTATTTTGATCAAATTAATAAATTACTTTTTTCTTTCTTCATGGTTAAAGCCATTTAGTCTCCAATGCAAAAGTCATTAGTTTAGAGTATATGGATTTACCTTGGTTAAAATAAAATGTAAGTGAATAATAGTCAGGACATTCTTATATGCTGTGAATAGGAAAAGTGAGGTATAGAAACTGGGGACTGGATATAGCCTGAATTAGTTGGAGATCTTTTTAGATTGTTTTCTTGCTTAATTTGGAAAAATAAGATTATATTTCTATTTTACCTTTGGCTTTTATTCCCACAGAAGAACAAATTTAAATCATAAACTGTAATTTTTATATAAATTAAATAAAAATAGACACTGGGTAAAATATGACCATAAAATCTGTTATACTTCATGCTTGCTTTTCTTTGCATTTGGGAGCTGGTGTTTTCAACATAAGAGAAGATAAAATTATAAATTCTCCTTAGCTGGCATAGTAATGAAATAGACTAAACCTACAGAATCCAAGATGCTGTGTATCTGGGATGTTTTGTATTGAAATGCAATTAATAAAATAATATTTCAAGCCTCTGAAGAGGATTTTTTTTTAATTTTAACTCAATTCAGTCATAATGCATTGAGCATCTACTCTGGCAACAACATTATGTTGTAGTAAAAGATCAGAAAGATACAGCCTCTCACATCCGTGGGCTTATACTGGCACAGAGAAGAGCCAGTGGACATGAGTATCAGTCAAAGCATAGTAACCAACATGAAGGTGCCATCAAAACAGTTTTGGGATGCAGAATTCTATGAAATACTGTTCCTTGAACCACGGCAGGAATGATAAATTGCATTTCGGTCGATAGATTTTGTAGTTCTGACACTGAAGTAGAAGTTTCTTTGAAAGTTACAAATTAAATTGTTGAATTCCAAACGTTTAATTTTAAGTAGTTAATTTTCACCATCTATTTTTCTTTGACCATTTTCTAACCATATAAGAATATGGCTCAATACATCCTTTAACCAAGCCAAGTACAATTTGACTCTTTGTATCTTTCCGATTGGTCTTTGGGGACATTTATTTATTTTAGTTAAAGTTTTCTGAATTTCTCTAGGGATGAATTCTTCAGTAATCATCATTTTCTGGAAGCTTTTCCAGTCTATCTAAGCCTGCACTCCCATTTCTCCTTCTGCCTGCCTCTGCTGTCATACTTTCCACATCTCACTGGAGTCCTCATCTTGCTGGTTTGTACTCATGAGGACAAGAATTGTGCTTTATATATATTTTTACGCCCACTGTCTAGCAGAGAGCAATCTATGCTAATACATGTGTATTGAACCAATTATAAGTAATTTTAGGAGAAAAGTACTTATAGTAAAAGAATCCATATTAAATTAAATACTGGAGTGAGAGTAAAATCCAAGCCTCATTCTGCAAAAATCCAGTGCCTCATTGTGCTCAACAATTGAGAATCACTTCATTTTTTAATAAATTTCTGTAGGGTCTCCCATTCCACATTTCCTAGTCAGACAAATGACTTTTTTTTTAAATCTTAATGAAAAACAAACAGCTACTGTTGGGAAAAACAGAAGTCTTTTTGAAAAAATTCTTAAAAACCTCATAAAATGGATGAAAAAATAGAAAATTACTAAGGATATCAAGCACATTGTGTAACAATCTACATAATAAAATAGCTTAAAAAGAGAAAATTCCTTTTGCATAATAAAAAACCTCATTTTTGAATCAACAAGTGCTCTTTGAACTTTATTTAAAATGTTTTGACATTGTATGCTTGTTTAGTATAGATTTACTCAAAATAGCACATTTAGTTGCAACACAAGCCTTGAAGTTAAGTGGTTAGTTTAATAAAACAGAGTTTCCATAGTTACCATGAAGAACAGACGATAACTTTTATTTCTTTGGAAGCCAGGAAGGAACTATAGGAAAAGAATTAAGCAAACAGACCCAAACAGGCTTATCATGTGTTGCTCCACATCTGGTTGAGTTGGGTTTTTTTAAGAAAACTTTTGATATTACAGGAAATTAAATTTTTTCCCACTAAAATCTATAGCAGCACATTAAGAAATCTAAGCATTTTTTTTTTCCAATGCCCAGAGATATGGAGTCAGAGAGAAAGCTAGTTTAACAAGACATCTCTGTGAGTTGCATTTTTGCTCAGAGTATTTAGTTAATAAACCATGTCAGAAACAAGTGGTGAAAAGTGTCACACAAAAAACAGCAATGTCTTCCTCTAGATGACAGAATCATGCAGTCTTGGGTCCAACTTTATTACTCTTGGTCAACATTTTGTTGAAAGGCCTGATGGAAGAGAAATGGACATCCACAATGATGAAGCTGTCTCCTTGCGCTAGCTTTATTGTTGCTCAGTTTAGTGTTGAGATATACTCTCTCTGAGTGTTAATGGAGGTCACTTTCAGCTTTGTCTCTTACTGTGTCTAATTCAAGGAGTTCTTCACAGTTGACTGTTGAGAAACAAAATGATGTGGTTTCTAGTATCTCACCTTCACTCCTCAGGCTTTAAAGCAGCAGTGATTAACAGGACTTTTACAAAGTTTCTATGTAGTTACAAGGACAGTTTCAATCTTCTGTCATTTTTTTGCATTAGCTATGATTATGCTTTTACCACAAAAATGCATTTGTTTTAAAGGTAACAATACAGACTAGGAGAATAGCTTATGTTTCATCTATATTTATCAGCACTCACTGTACATTTGTGTCTTCATTACCAGGAAATATTAAGGGACATTGTGCCATCTATTCCTGTTTACAGTTTATTATGCAGAGATAGGAAACACTTAGCATGTAAAATGAATGTAGAAATTATTCCTGGATAGAAACACGGACATTTCCCACTCGTTGGCTCTTTCTCCTCCATCACCGGATCAGAGTGTAATTGTCAGTAATCAGGCCTGCTTGCTGCTGATAAAACCACTCTGAATGCTAGCAGCCTTCTTTGTGTGATGACTCAATTATTCCAGAAGTGCCTCATCAAATCTGCCCCATCAGCTGGGCTAATAAATAAGGAGAAGAAACTGGCCCCCCAAAGCAAATTATAAATCCATTTGCATTAACCATTTCACTGGTCCATGATCTAGGCAGAAATAAGCATGGCAGATTGTGTTAAGCTTATTTGAATATGTTTATAATGTTTACAGCATGCAACTTTTTTTCCCACAAGGTGTTGGAATTATCAGTCATGAATGGCATCTAAATGCAGTTTTGTTAACTGCAGCAAGGCTTTAAGTATATTTGAGGGCTATTTTGTTACTTAAATCAGGTGAAAGTCAAATCCTCTTGTAGTGAGAAATATGAGTCTTGTGCAAGTTATTGGCATTGCTTCAGAATTTAAGGAGAAGAGGTTTGCGTTCTCCTTTTACAGGAGCTGGAAGAGCAAATATAAATTCTATAAGCCTGCTAGAACAAGTACAATTACTTCATATACAGTAGAGTGGAACAAGGAGTTATTTTGATGCTCAGTTTGACTTCAGCAATTTGCAGAACAAAAATCGTATTTTCTGGAAGATCAGAGTCGCCATAGTACTCCTTGTACTTAAAATTCCTTGAAAGATTCTATAGGGAAGAAATTTCAAAAAGCTAGGCAAACCAGTGAAAATTAATTAAGTCCATTGGTGGAAATTTTGTATATTGACAAATCTTACTTTTGTTATTTTAAAATGACAAAGTATACTGAATAGCAAGAAGTTTTATTTATATGTGAACTTCAGTGATAACTTGGGGAAGCAAAAATATTCAAAATGGATCATGAAAAGCAACTTGATTGCTAACATCAAAGACTTAATCTTGTTGAATGTGTAATGATTTAAAATCCAAAACATCCTCCCTAAAAGTAAGGGATACTGCTGGCTCACTTTAAAATAGGAGCTGTTTTTCCAGCAGAACAGTCCCAGTTTTGATGAAGCTCTTTTTTTCTGCTCCCGCTATGGTCAGAAGCCTAATTGTGGGCCGAGGGTAAAAGAAAAGCTTGGGCACCATAGCGGTATTTTTCTTTAACTAAAGCAACTTAAATGAAGCTCACTACTTTTCATCTGCTCCAGCCAATGAAGCATATCCCTTAATATCAACCTGGACTGCAAAGCAGAAAAAAGTCATCTTTGATGGCATAAATATACAGTGGCAAGAGGCTTACATAATTTTTATGAATCAATTTCTAAATATATTATCTCTTGCTATTATGGGAAAACCAATTCTATAGCTCATTGATTAGAAACTCCAAAATAAGGGGCTTAAATTTTCATTAAAAATTTAATACAACAACATGTCAAATGGAAAACCAAAGAATTTGATTGTCCAAGCAAAATATCACTAAGGTTTATACCAAATTTGACTCTAAATTATCATACTGATTAATATAAAATAAAAATAAATCTGGACACTTAGAACTATAAAGGACTTGCTTTAGCATTCATAAAAATAAACCCCTTCATCATTCCCACTAATGAACAATTGGTAAAGATATTAAGGTTAGAAGAGTGATTAAGAGATTAAAACTTTGTGGAGACAGTTTTGAGTTGTGGAGACAGGGCCTCAGTGCTAAGGTAAATAGGCTGGCATTCTTCTACTTTTATTTGATTCCTTAAGAAACTAAATCTGAGAATAGTTTTGGAGCTTGTATTAACTGTACAAACTTCTGACAGGCCCCTGCTGTACCTTCCCAAATTGACTGAAATAGAACAGCAAATTCCAAAAACAAATTGGTGGTTGTGGTGAGCTTATATTAGTTATGTTACAGGGCTACAAGTGTTACATACATTTCATATTAAAGTCATTTGCCTTTTCATCAAGTTATTCACTTTGAGTTTATTTGGAGGATTTTTTTAAATGTTGCTTTTTTTTTTTTTTGAAAGAAGTAAATCTATGATTCTCTGCTTTAAAGATACAACTGACATATACATTATATCACTTTGGGTCATTTCTCCCCCACAATAAAGTATAATCTGATTTACCTTTTTTGAAAAAAAAAAAAACAACCCAGCAGATTCATTACATTGTATCATTAGAAACAGGTACTCACCCATGAAGCAGCTGTAAAAAACTGAGTCCCTAATTATTGGCATATACTAAAGCAGACGAATGGAGTACTTTGTGATCACTCCATTAAACAAGTAAAGCCATGTCTTAATTAGAGAGCACACTTAAGGATTTTTGTAGCCCATTAGGTTATTAATTCCTTGGTTGTTATGTAGTTTTACCTTTTAAGATTGCTGTTTTATAAAAATACAAGTGTCAAGGCATACCTAGAACTAACTCTGTTGCCAGGTGTGGGAGCTTGGTCAAGATTACAAGTCTTAGGTTAACTGTCTTCCAAAATGTGTATTTTCTACAAATATTTTACTAAGTAAGACCTTAAGTGTTATAAAATGGTTTAAGATCAGCGAAAGAGATTAAAGTGTGGCCATTAATAAAAATGGGTTCTTAAAGAGATCGCCTTGATGTAATAACAGGGCACATGCAGGGGATGGAGGGAACCGATTTCAGTGGAAGATTCCTTTTGGTATCAGCCAAGTGTGTGTTTCCCAAAAGAGGGCGGGCGGAGTTAGTAATGACAGACACATGGAATGGGAAGTCTCTGCAGGGCTTGTGATTTTCCATTTGTATCTTGGATTTCTCGAGCCCGAAGCCCGTTTGTGTCAAATCATATTTCTAAAGTTGTATTTTGTCCGAGCCCTCTGTGCACTTCTCCAAGTCGATCTCAGCTGTGCTGCCTCAACTCTCTTCCCCAGGGAGGGGCGAGACAGCAGATGGGGTTAGGGCAGAGGGCTGATGCGTCTGACAGCAAACGGCCGGGTTGTTGAGTGGAAGCTGCGAGCATCAGGAAGCTACTTTTCCCCTGAGAACCAACTAACCACTGAAGAAAGTTGAAAATGAGCCCTTTGAGAAACGCTATTAAAAGTAGTAAAAAATTGCAATTGTGCAGATGATGTGCTGCTGTGTGCTTATTCGGATGCTAATGAGTTTGACATTAGGGAACTCAGAGGGTTTACAGCTACTCCCTTATGTGATTCAGTTCTTTATTGGCAATCTTTGAGAAAATAAATGGAAAATGTATTGCTAATAAATACATAACACGATAGGGTATTAGACAAAAAGCCATTACTTTCAGGATTTAGAAAGAGCTTTGCTCACCAGTGTGACTGTTTTCCAGGATCTTTTGTTTTAGGTTAGACTGTGACAAACAAAGGGGAATAGGCAGGTGGAAAGCTTCAGAACTCTTTCTGAACTGAGGGTGAAGTAGAATAAGCCAAGCACATTTGCAGAAAAAAAGCCTTTTTTTTTTCTTTAGTTGCAATCAAACACAAACTAAGAATTCCCAAGTTCCCATGCTACTTTTCAATTTTTACATCGTATGTAGTAATGTGCTCTCACTTGAGAAAGTTTTATCCCTGTTTTTCCCTAGGAACCACAGTTGGTGACTGGAGTTGAAGAAGCATCTGCTTAATGTCTGCTCAAAGCTTACAAGTAACACAGAAATCTATGGTTAAAGAGCTGGGCACTTCAACCTACTGCAAAGGGTAAAACAGGACGAGAGAAATCTTCTGCAAGGAAGGTTGGTGGTTTGTGTTTTAAAATACCAGAACTGCCAGATATAAACATGTTAAATCTGCATTGATATATGTGATATTTGTATAAACAGCTCCTGTAGTGTACTGCACTGAATTTCAAAGTTTTCTTTCAAGGGTCAAATGGTCTGAAGATAGATTCTGTTCTTACCCCTGAGACCAAATAGAGGTGATAGAGTTCTGCGCATTATGACTGAAGGCAAAGTAAACCAAGAGCAAATTGTTTCCATGGAAAAACAGGTTAAAACATTAGCAAAAAGAATTAGAAGCATTTTATGGCAGCCTCATTAAATAACAACAAGATGAATTTTGAATGTGACTTGAATGTAGCACCTTCCAAATCTTGTCTGAACTTTTTCTTTTGGTGGTTAAAAGTAAAATAACAGTAATAATGGAGAGTCTTTCTTATCCAGTTTCCCTTATAAATTGAAAACATAACATATAGAGTCTGGTAATAAAGACAACAATGACTTTGGCTTACCTTTAAAAAAGTAAAAATATTTTTACCATTGATGTGTAGCATAACATATTTCATTGTTTATAGTATAATCCAACCAAATTATAGGCAAAAATGTCAATATATTAGTTATTGTTCATTTTAGTGTGTTTATTATTGACCTTCTATTTAATTTGTCATATCTGATATGCCTTCCTTCTTTCATTTTTTATCTTAATAGAATGAATTTTAGGATTTCTTACTGAAGTGGACAAAGACATTTAATCACTTAGACAAAGCAGGGAAAACTGAGTTGGCATACAAGTTACCTGGAGAAAAAGAGAGGTAAGGTGACATTTTTATGAAAAAGTAAGATATATTAAAAGAAAATGAATCCAATTAAGCATTTATATAGAGGCTCTCCTGTATAACAGTGCTTTATTTCTGTGGATTTGCTTTTAAAAATGTATTGTTAGGGCTAAATTTATAATTGTGACTTTTGTCAGAAACATGGTCACTGTAATATTTAAAAATATTAAACAGATGAAGAAGTACTCTGAACGTACAAACCTTTTGCATATTGATTAATATGTGTTATTTGTTTACACATTTGCCCTTAAGGAAGATTTCAGCATTAATATAGTTTT
Source organism: Pteronotus mesoamericanus (assembly GCF_021234165.1). NCBI lineage: Eukaryota > Metazoa > Chordata > Mammalia > Chiroptera > Mormoopidae > Pteronotus > Pteronotus mesoamericanus. The sequence continues at coordinate 77,774,369 of NW_026555321.1, read as the reverse complement.
AAAAATTTGATTTAATTTATTTGTATTAGAAATTAATTACTTAAGGATTAAAAGTAAATCAGGGATATATTTTAAAAGAGTGTTTTAAAAAATATTATATGACATGTAGAGTTAATTCCTGCAAATGCTGAAAAGTAAGGAATTGGGTTGTCTTGGGAGGATATGTATTTAAAATAATTTATCCATATATGAAGGAACTTGTTTGCTAACATTTACATATTTTGCAATGCATGTCTCAAAATATTAGCAAGAAAAAAATTTTAAGGCCCTTTTAAGGTGTTACTAACTCTGAGTTATCTTTAAACAGGGAACACTAAAAAAAATGCAAAAAACAGTTTCCTAAAACATAAAGCCAGCAATTGCCCTCTTATGTTACAAAGCTGTGACTCAGAGGCCATGTACGGCGACTAATAGAAATCCTTGGCACACGTTGGCTACCTAAGGGAATAATAGAACTATTTGCTGGAATCGTTTGGCAAAAGGACACAAACATATGGCTTTGGTTTATATTCAGCATTGCCAGTTGTGCAAAGTTACAGGAAGAAGTGTATAACAGCAGCGACAACTCAGAAATGAGAAGTGAGAATCAAAATAGACCAGTCTTCTTAGAGTGCTGCCCAACTGATCTCAGGTCTAAGATTTCTACTAGTGCAGTGCATTTCCAAGTGAGTCTAGAAGATCACCTCATCTTTGGGAAATGTACATACATTTGGCCCTCAGGAAAAGCTGTTCCCAGAGAACTGTGCTGAATTGGAGAGCACATGGAATCTGCTTCTTCCTTTAAGTATAGTGTTTGTTGGTGAAAAGAGGGGTTAGTGGAGACAAGGAGAGGTATCATAAATGTAAAAGATAGACATTATGCAATTCTTTGGCTTTCTACATAGAGTCAAAGACAGTACAATAAGACACAGGTAGGAACAGAGAGCAGAAATCAGGGACAGTGCACCCTAAATAAAAGATTCAGAAAATTTGTATATTATTTAGGATAAAGGATTCAGGAAAGATTCAGAAAATTATACACATGTTATCACTAATTATATAAAAATTCTATTTTCATTGGTTTAGACTTTAAATGTTTATTTTCTGAATAATATTTCTTGAGTAATTAATAGATATATGAAAAGAAAACCAGAAAAAGTAGAAAGAGGGTAAAATCAGAAGAAAAACAGACTTAAAACACTTAGTGTTCCTCTCAATAAGTCAACTGTTCTTTTATAGAATCATACTTCATTTTCCTCACCTTTCCCCTGTGTAACAGGGAAATGTCTTTTGTTGCTGAAATATATTTTGGACTGATCCAAAGCTATGTTTAAACAAAATGATGCCAGAATTATCAAAAGAAAGGGCACTCAGTTAGGATTCTCTGTTCTTCAGCCTAGCCAAATTTTATCCCAAGGTACTAAATTGTTTCATTTGCGGTGGGGAGGTGGGTATGGTTTGGCCTTTCTCAACTTCTTGAGTTGCTCTGTCATTTGTTTTCTTAAAAAATAGATCTTTGTGAGGAAAGCACCCACTGAGGCTTAAGGGCTCCTCATAGAGAAGACCCCAGGATCCCCAGGACTGAAATGACATTGCACAAGACTAATGTGACACAGCATATAAAACCACGTTACCCGTTCCAAAATACCAGGAGAGGAACACAAGAAATTCTTATTAAAAGTGGAAATTATTGCAAGTTGAATGTTATAAAGGACTTCCAAATTTAAAGTAGCTTCCTTTGTGAGACTATATATACCCACACAGTGTTAGGATTAATTGTATAAGAATTTTGAGAGAGTATCCTCAAAACCTTGTGATCACCATGGTTTTTTCTGTTTGCATTAAGAAGCTGAAGACTACTTATAAATTAGTCATAAGAATGTCTGTGTCTAGAGTTCTCTTGAAGGAGACACAAAACTTAAACATTACCAAAAGATTTCTTTTATTTGGTTCTTAAGAAGTGATTAAGTAAAGCATAGGAAATGTACTCAATAATGTTGTTATGACTATGTACAGTGAATTGGGGTACTAGAAATATTGATTGAGGGAAACATTATGTAAAGTATATGATTGTCTAATCACTAAGCTGTATAACTAAAACTAATACAAAATAAAATTGAAAGATAAATAAATAAATAAATAAATTGGAGAAGTAGAATATATATATGGTCTGTCCAAAGGTAGCCAGCCATGTAATACGAAAAACAGAGACATTTATTGAAGAAGATACAAGATACAAGAAACACCATACATAGGACAATGATACCTTAGTTCCCTTCAAAGTAGGCACCTTGGGACCTCACACAGTTCTCCCAGTCTCCATCAGCTGCCCTGTAGTCCTTCCTGAATCTCATCAATGGTCTGAAATGTTTTCCCTTTCAAAGGTGATTTTAGTTTTGGGAAAAGCTGGAAGTCATAGGGCACCAAAATCTGGGCTGTAGTGGGGCTGAGTCACCTGGGTGACCTGATGTTTCACCAAAAAACTCTGAACGAGATGTGATGCATGAGTGGGCATGTTGCGATGAAGCTACCAATTACCAGTTGCCCATAGCTGCAGGCTTCTGAATCATCTGAATATCCGCAGAGGAAATGCTCAAGCTTAATGAAAAATTTGATGCAGATCCATTGCTCTGCTTGCTCAGTCACTTTGAATACAACAGCCACACAGTATACATGCTCACTCAACAGCTCCTACTGCCCCACTGACTAGTACAGTGAAGTCATCATTGTTCATGCATGTGCATTCTAGTCAACTCTCCTTGGCTTCCAGGTTACATCAATGTCACATAAATGATTCTTGTCATATATTAACAATGCTGGATTTTTTCCAGACAAACTTTGTATATATACGTACTTGGATTTTTTTTTAACTATTAAGTTAAAATAAGATTATGAGTGAAAAATAAAATTAAAGGGAACTAAATATCCTCACATACCAGTAATTTACTTGTGTGAATAAAAGCAAAATTGAGTTTATGAATTCTGTGTCCTGCTCCTTGAACCTCTCCACCCCACAAACTGGTAATTCTAGGACTCCCTTGTGAGCACAAAGGAAAGCACTGTGTACTGGGGTGCTGTGGACAAGAGACCAGGTGATTGTTCCTGATGTAAGCACTAGTAAGAAAAGGTGGTCTAGTATAAGTAAGAAATTACTGTGTACACTTGTATATGAGTTTATAAATATATAAGATGTTAAATGAGAGCTTTGCAAATTCAACTTAGTAGTTACATTTTATCTTATGGTAAGTTTTCTTTTCCATTGTCAATCTACTTATTTCCATTGTTTGTTCTTGCATATCTTCACTCCAAGTTTTGCTTTTTTCCCCCTCTTTATTTTATAATACCTCTTGTCATTTCTCCTCCTATTGGCTCCTCTCCCCAGAGAACTTGGGAATAAGTTTTCTTCATGTTTTGTTATGAATTAGATACCAAGAAAGAACGTACCTATGGTTATAAGTTAAACAAACTTTTTAAAAACTAATTTCAGGTCAGGAAATATGAGAGTGGCAAAGCCTACCTTTAATATTCTTACTCCATTGAGAAGTAGACTGCAAAGCCAGAAGGAGCCATTATAGGTATCTCAGAAAATATCTCATCTTGTTCCTCCATAAACAATGGAATGAGATAGATGAAGGCCCTAAGAAATCTAGAGGGCAGCTTTTTAGAAAATCATATCTCTGTTTTGAGAAAAGAGAAAGTGGCTCAAGTAATTTTACAAAATTAATTGCATACTTGTCAATAATATTTGGGTCTTAAGTAGTAAAGATGATCAAACATCCTTTTCCAATGGGGAGGGGGGAATGTTCCCAATGAGAAATATAATTTTTAAGATGGCAACACATGTTATTTAGGTCATTTCCCTGATTCATACCATAATCTCATGCCTCTTCAATAACTCTAAGAGGATCTGAAAGGATGGTGGTCATCATCACACCCCCAGTCTCAACACATGCACTGAGATACAAATCTTTGTACTCTTAATCAACTGTTACCTGAATAAGTTACCCACTGAACATGAAGTATGATTTTACAAAAGTAATACTATTCATTGGAAATTTATTAAAGCTCATGAGAAGAATTCAAATAGAGAGCACTTAGAAATTTTTACTCCCATATTCAAGGCTTTAGAGAACAGAGACCTATTTTCAAACAGATTTATGAGGAGAGTGAGCCATCTTATAAATGTTATAAACTTCCACCCCCCCATAAGGAAAGCACATGTACTTTAGGTTTCTGATGTTTTTATTCCATGATAAACTATGAGATACGTATGACTATATACTGGTTTTCATACTTTTATTATTCTTCAGGTGTGAGGAAAAGAAAGAAGTGAACTAGATAGTCTGTATACTATGGCTTTGGCCCACTTTGTTCTTACAACTTGGCCCACACATTAAATCTGAAAACTTAGCTTTATAAAGGAGTAATTTGTAATATTTATATAGGACAGATACCCCACACCAACAAGAAGACAGTGGCTCCTCAAAATACAATTATAAACCAGCATTCCAAGTACAATCAAACAGAGGTCCATTAATATTTATATATCCCTTCCAATGACTTTAATGGGGAGGTAGCTGCATGGGTTGACATCAGATTGGTCAGCTCCTTGGATAGCTGAACTGCAAAATAGAACTAGTCTTTAAACTGTTACAAAGAATATTACTTTTAAGTAAGTTTCAGAAACTTCTGTTTGTGCCTACTGGTACTCTTTGAAGTCTGTGCTTTGTTTTTGGGAAAGAAACTCATGGAGTTTAACCTTCACTTGCCTTTTGGGGAGAATTTTCAGAGTGGTTGAGAAGAACTAATACCACCTGTATGGCAGGATAGCATTAGACCTGAGGTGAGTTAATGTTCACCCACAGGAGTAGCTTCATCAGAAACAGTGGATGGTTTTCATCATTTTAACCCTCTTGCTTCTGATTTCTCTTAATCAAGTTACTCATTTAGCGCATGGAGGGGAGTTCGCATGAGTTGAGCCACTTTATATGCATCAGAGATATTTACAGAGAAGGATTTCACAATGCAGTGCTCACCATCCTGAGTAAACCAAGCCACTTTAATCCTAGGCAGTGTCACATCTGTCATAAATTCATGTGGTTTTAAGAGAAGAAAAATCTACAGGAAAAAAAAATTCACCTCTATTTTATTGTTGTTTTCTCTTATGTAATTTAAAATGTTCATAACAATGAACTATTTTATTTAGACTAAAGCAAGTGCTGTTCAGCAAAAGCAGCAAACACTTTTTGTTTTCTAATTTAAAAAAATAGTTGTATGATTGGTGTGGTGTTTGTTATGAAATGATGACAAAGGAGTGCTGGTGGTTTTAATAGTTTTAGCTTACGAGAGCTGTCGTTAATTTTGTCTGTAGTGTTGCAGGTGAAAAAATGCACAATGGATAAATAGTCTATATTGGTTTAACTGAACATAATATATAGTATGTTCTGGAGTTGTTTGTCTCAATAGACTATAGTAATCAAAAGTAATGAACCTATTATGTGCAGGACCTTGGAGAGCATCAAATGGCAGTAAAAGTGTGGTGCATAAAAGGTTTATTAAAGGAAATTAAAGTCCATCATTGCCACACCTGCTCCCCTATTATAAGTCTATGGCAGGTCAGTGCCTTCAATCACAACTCAGCCTCGGAGAGCAGAGATGCGTCTCCCATTACCATTACAGTCACACGGCTTCCATGCTAGAGTCAGGCTTTAAGGATGGGAGCCACATAAAGCACCTTCTGCCTGCATTTGATTTTCAACAAGCAAAGCAACTTTTTTTCTACTTAAGAAACCCTTATGATAATATGTAAAAGTAAATTAAACTAAGAAATTATTAGGGGAGTGTAGTGAAATGAGTGAATATACTCAGGTCAGGATCTATCTCCACATAGAAGCAGGCTTCTCAAGTTTTCACATCCCGTTGGTAATGTATTTAATTATATTTAAAATATTTAGTGATAGTGTCTTAGGGTATTTGCTGACACATGCAATGCTCGAAATTTATCTTTCTTATAGATTTATTCTGTAATTCTTATAGTAAATGTATGTCATTGTTGATGATCAACATTTCTAATGGTATTTTGAAATAGGGGCATTTCAGGGGTTTGCCTTCATGTTGCTTTTAATAAACACCAGGAATTATTTTTTTCTGACTTTGCAGGAAATATGTACCAGAAAGGGTCTAGAAATGCAAAAGGAATCAGGTTTTCGTAAATTAGTCTGAAAATTTTGCTTTGGCATTTGAGGTTTTGTCTCCTTCACAACCACTGTTAATGAGACAATCATTTTTTTCTGTATTTGTAACGCCAGAAGTATTTGAATCACTAATAAACACTTATAGACAAAGACATCTGCCCACTTGTCACTACTTCCTCTGGTTATAGCATCTATAAAAGTATTTCCAAAACTCATGGAGTGTGAGGTCACTCATAGTTCTATCCCTGCGGAGTCAGAGCACTGTTCAACAGCATGGAAGTTTATTCTATTTTTCGTAATGACTTTAAAACCTCTAATGTCATGTTTTCATATTTTGGGCAATGTGAAAGAAATGATCTCAGGACTTGTGCTCACGTTACAGATGGATGCAGAGGCTGAAGATAAAACACTGCGTACCCGCTCTAAAGGAACGAAGGGTGAGTTAGCACGTGGGTTCTAGCACACCATGCCCACCACACCATGAAATATGGGTGTTCCAGTGCTCAGTCCCTGGTGTTCACTCAGAATGATTGCAACTTCCATGGGGCTTAGTTTTGGAAATCAAGCTAGAATATTGGACTATGGTATTGAGAGGCAAAATACTATGAACCAGGAGTTAAAGGACTCCAAAAAGCCCAAATGATATATAATGCTAATTTTTACAAAATGCTATTGTAAGTAGACTTGAACATCATGCATAATATCACATAAGGGTCACTGAGGGAAGACTGCTCCATGGAGACCCTCAAATTACTTAAGTGACCTATAATGGCAAAGGGAAAAGGCCACACTGTTAGTTTATTGCTGAAGCAGGTTTTAATTTTTATGTTATCTGGTTTAGTGGTTCCCAATCAAAACTTAGTTCAAGTAAAATGATGATTATTTTTTTACTGTTCCTGCTGGGAATTTCTGGCAGCTTTGCAAAGAAATGTTTGAAAGGTTTAACTTGTTGGTCGGTAATCCCTCTCTTTTTGTAACCAACAGATGGTAATGTAATATTGAAATATAAACAGGCCCTTGATGATATAAACATCTGGAAGACAGGATTGACTGGCAATAATACACCTTAAGGAAAATAACTTTTATTATAATTAGCTATATTTTTGTGATCCTTAATTCTAAATGGAGAACTATAGGTTCACCATGGCCTCTGAAAACACTCTGGGTAGCTGTTCCCCAGCCCACTCTTCTTACGGTCAGCCTGGCTGTGAAGGGCTGAGTCATGGAGCAATCATGCAATATTTTGGAAGTATTTTGAGACTTATAGTTGAAAGTGGTTAATCAAATGGAATGCTTTCATTAGCTATGTTTATATTTGTAGACAAGGTAAATAATTCCAGTTTGAGTAAAGTTTAGAATCCCAAAATTTTTAATAAATTCCAGGATGACTTTTTTCAATTAAAATGTAATTGTGGTTATCACTAGCCATGATAATCAAAGTGCAGATTCATACTATATGAGATATTGGGCCTTATTAAACAGAAGTTTTATACTGTATTGTTTTCCAGTTTTAGTTTAAGTTACTTTTAAAGTAATTGTATCATATATTCTAATATTTAGAATGCAGTGTTTATAAACAGTAAGCTTTTATGCAGCAAACTTCTCAAAAGAATACAAGTTAAGAAAAAAGTTTGTATAATTATTTAGGATAAGCTCACATCGGCCATAAATATCAGTGTTCTAGGGACTGTATTTGGATCATTTCAATCTCATGTTTAGATTCCTAGAAGCACACTATTCTACAATACTTCTAAATTATGGCTGTTTTAATTTGAAATTTTTTAATTTCAAATTCTGGTAGCACATATATATATATATACACTCTTAAACAGAGCCAAAATGTTCTTCAAGAAATGAAACAACTGTTTCTCATGTTGCATGAGTAATATTTAAAACCACCTGTTGTCTCTCTCAATATGCTGTTGTCCTTGTGTAGGCATGTATTTATAAACATGAATCTCTTCAGTTCCCATCATTTCAGTAAGAAATATCAAAGCTCTTTTTTTCTATAAATGTCTTACTTTTGAAGTGATGTTGATATTAACATACATAAAGCTTATTCTCCTTTTTCTTTATGAATGGAAATTTATGAAACAAATCTTGGGACATATTCTGCCATTTGTATTTACATACTTGTTAATGTCAATTAAGATACAAATAGAACTCTTTTTGAAAAAATTTTATAAACAAAAAATGGTTTAAATTGATTTAAAAAGTAATTCAAGTCCTTCATGCCCCTGTAATTTTTTAATGTATCTCTAAAGACAAGTGTTTGGAAAGTACAATCTATGACGTCAAGTTCCCAGGGTCACCTTGAACACTAAACCTAGAATCATTTGTTCTGGGCCATATTCACTTGTGTTCTTGCCTCCAAAGAACCAGAACCAGAAGAGATCAACCCACCAAGTTGGAAATTTTGTGGGGGCAATACTAACCATCTATTGGTCATTATCTCTACATAGGTGAAATGTTTCAGTTTACAAAATTAAACACTGATTTTCTTTTTCTTTCTGTTGTTCTTTTTAACAGTGCCCATAAACTCTCTAATACAGGAGCTCAGGTAAGATTTGTCCTACATATTAATTTTTCTAATATTGATTTGCTTTAATTATTAGAATGTCTTGTATTCAAAGTCCCTGTTTTAGTATGAGGAATAAGCCAATGGACTTATTTCATATAACCTCTGCCTATATACCATAGAAGTGGAGAAAGGAGAAAACTGTTGACAATTGATCCAAAACAATTCAAGCTACTATTGTGATAAGAAAACCCAGCAGTATTCTGCTGTAATGTGAGTAACTTTTCCACTTTTCTTCATGGAGTATGTGCTGCTTCTGTGAACACACCTCACATATGTTTGTTTTTGTACGGATGGTAAGTGAAGAACTGAGCTGTTATCCATGAACTTGACTAACAGATAGATAATCCAAGTCCTAAATTCTCTACATTTTTTAAAATAATACTCACGTAATTCTATCAGGTGACCATATGATTTTTTTAATGTAGACATTTGAAGATAATGTCACTGATAGATATTGGGGTGGACCCAAGCATTTCCAACTTAGATGCTGTACATGCACCTCAGGTAATATTCTGCAAAATCTACCTTATTAGGTTTTAGAGAGTAAACTCCAATTAGATTTTATCTCACAGAGGAATAGTTTTTAAAGTACATATTGAAAAATAAACACATACAATGAATTTTCTGTTTTGGTGATATTTTTAGCAAAATTGTGTCAGGAACAAGATAAATACCCAGTCTCTTCTCTAGAGTTACACTTGTAATCCCAGAAAGTCCCAAACCCACTAACTACAATGACAATGGTCTGTATGTGCTCCTCAGGGAAATGTTTAAAAACTAAAGGATATGTCACAGCATCTTATCCAATTTGAAATTTATAATGTGTGCATTAACAAGTGACATAGTTATTTTCTAGGCAACTGTGCTCTGTGATGTCCTGAAGCAAGGGCTTATTTACTTCAGTGTCCTATGATTCATTCTGTCAGTTTTGTTTCACCTATTTAGCAGAACACATATCTATTGGAATTGAGTACAAGCTTTCATGCTGATGCTCTTATCTGAGGCAATATTTCAGTAGGAAATCCATGGCCCTGCCTCCATTGTCAATTTTGTCATTGAGAATCTTACATTTTAAACTATTTCTATAAGAAAAGAACATATAATATACTCCACATTGAGACAGGATTAAAAAATTGAATTGTCTGGCTCACTTCAGTTCTTGCTTTTTAAATCTGTTCTAATTTAAAATTCCTTTCTGTTTAGAGACTTTATGTCCCCTATAGAATGATCAAAAGAAGGTTAAATGATCAAAGGCTGAAAATGGGTGAGATGCTTGTCATGGTAGGGAATGGTTTCCTCACGGCCTGCAACAGAAACAGGGTGTCCAGGAAATCTGACCCTCTCACCTGCTGAAGTAATTGTGTTTTTAGTCAGTCTTTCTTTTTAGGGAATCAAATGTGGGGGAGACCCTTTGAGTGATGTGTCTTATAAAATAACTTGAAAAAGAAAATAGAATATTGAATGAATGACCATGTACTTTGGTCTAAGGAGAAATATATAATTCATAGAGAAAAAAGAAGGGAATTTGCATGGAGAAGCAACTTCATGGGAAAAATATGTTTAATAGAACTTGCCTGTAGAAATAGAAATTACTATTTAAGTTACTTTATTAGCATTAATTATTATAATAAAACTAATATTTATTGAGGTCTTATTGTATGGCAGACACTCTTGAGCATTGTATATCACTCCCTCATTTAATCTTCACAATAACATTATGAGGAAAAAAACTATGAGAGTTCCAATTTTCAGATGAATAAAGTACAACTAAATAGCTTATATAAATAGCCCAAGATTTCATCACTGGTAAGTAATCCAGACTTCTGACTCAGAGACCAGCTTCTCAACCACCAAGCTGTTTTCTGTCATATACAATTAATAGTAACTGCCTAGAATATAAATTTAAAAAATGGTTCTTTTTAAATTTTTATATTTTAATTGTTTATGTGGTTACATCTCTTCCCACTTTTTCTCACCTTCCCCACCTTCAGCTAGCCCTCCTCTCTCACCTCTCCAAGTCAATCACCATATTATTGTCTGTGTCCATAGATTGTACATAAATGTTCTTTGGTTGATCACTTCACCATCTTTCATCACCCCCCTCTGCTCCTTTCCAGCAGCTGTCAGTCTATTTTATGTATCTAAGCTTCTGTTACTATTTTGTTCAACATACAAGTAGAGGTGTGTATATATATAAATATTGGTATTTAAAAATCCTTTGAGCATATTTCCAGAAGTGGAATCGCTGGGTCAAAAGAGCGTTCCGTTTTTAATTTTTTAAGGATACTCCATATTGTTTTCCACAGTGGATGTACCAGAATATATTCCAGCCAGCAGTGCACTAGGGTTCCCTCTCCTCTGCGTTCTTGTTAACACATTGTTTGTTGATTTATTGATGGTAGCCATTCTGATGGGTGTAAGGTGATAACTCACTGAGGTTTTTGTTTGCATTTCTCTGATGATTAATGATGTTGAGCATTTTTTCATATGTCTATGGGCCCTCTGTATACCCTCTTTGGAGAAGTATCTATTTAGGTCTTTTGCCCATTTCTTAATTGGATTGTTTGTCTTTCTGGCAATGAGTTGTATTAATACTTTGAATATTTTGGAGATTAAACCCTTATCAGATGTATCATTGATGAAAATATTCTCTCATTCAGTGGATTCCCTGTTCATCTTGTTGATGGTTTCTTTAGCTGTGCAGAAGCTTTTTAATAGGAGGTAGTCCCATTTGTTTATTTTCTCCATCCTTTCCAGTACCTTAGAAGATATATCAACAAAAATATTGCTATGTTGGATATCTGAGATTTTACTACCTATGTTTTCTTCTAGGATTTTTAAAGTTTCATGATTTACATTTAAGTCTTTTATTCCTTTTGAGTTTATTCTTATGTATGGCATGAGTTGTGCTTTAGTTTCATTTTTTGGATGTGCCAATCCAGTTTTCCCAACACCATGTATTGAAGAGAGTGACTTTGCTCCACTGTATGCTCTTGCCCCCTTTGTCAAATATCAGTTCATCCCATAGGTGTGGGTTTATTCTTGGGCTCTCTGTTCTGTTCCATTGATCAATATGTCTGTTCTTATGCCAGTACCAGGCTGTTTTTATTACAGTGACCTTATAGTATAGTTTGATATCAGAATTTGTGATACCTCCAGCTTTGTTCTTCTTTTGCAAGATTGCTGAGGCTATTAGGGTCTTTTTTGGTTCCATATAAATTTTTGGAATATTTATTTTTGTTCTGTGAAATATGCCATTGGTATATTAATAGGAATTGCATTGAATGTGTAGATTGCTTTGGATAGAATAGACATTTTAATGGTGTTAATTCTTCCAATCCATGAACACTGTATATGCTTCCACTTATTTGTATATTCCTCGATTTCTTTCTTCAGTGGCCTATAGTTTCCTAAGTATATGTTTTTTATCTCCTTACTTAAATTTATTCTTAGATACCTCATTTTATTTTTGTTGTCATCATAGTAAATGGCATTTTTTGCTTAATTTCTATTTCAAAAAATAAAAATAAAAAATATAAAAAAATCATTCATTGTTTATTTCCTCAGCAACTGGATTTTAAAATTATGGTGTTTTTCAAAGCTTAGTGTTCTGAAATTCAAACAAAGAATATGATTTAATTAAAAATAATAATGTTTCTTGGTATTCTAATTCCCTAAAAATTATCTTTTGTTAGTTATTTAGTTTTACCTAATTTGTCATTAGACCAACTCAGAAAGCTAGTGATAGTTGCTGGGAAAATTTATAAACAAAATTAATTCACTTATTTTTCTTTAATAAGAACCAGTTTATAAAGATTACTGATGATTGTTAATTTTATAATTGCTTACTTGCAACAGAATGATTGTGCTTAGGCTGAATAGGTCCCAAGTTGTTTCTTAAATAGTTTAAATTGACCCAGATAGAGACCCTAATTATCATTTATGTATTAATAAATCTTTTTTAAAAAGCTCTAATTTTTATGTAAAGTTATATTTTTAGTGTCTTTTTAATTTTGTACAACTTCATTAACTATAATTACTCCTACAATTTATTCTTCAGATTTGTTTTGATCTAGAACCTATAATTGGTTTTGCCCCTAAATTTGAGTATCTTATTTAATGTGGTATATTTCCCGCTGTATAAAATTTACAGCTATTTTCTAGAAAACATTGGTAACTTTATTTTGTTTTCTTTTTATAATGCATGGAACATGTTATTGCTTCTAGAAATACCACTTACAAAAATACTAATCCAAAAGAAGCTGATTTAAATATACTGCATATTGTTCATGACACTAATAAAAATTGATACTGACATTCTAATCTTCTTATTATACTTTATGTCAGCTACTATCATCACCATTAACAAAGCAATTCATAACCACAGGACCACCTTTAATCATAATTTTTATTAGCATTTCCAGTCTTTCCTCCAACACAGTTCAGGTTAGAAGTGGTGTTGAGAAGGCTGTCTTGCAACTTTCTAAATTATGACCATCGAACTATCTTTGCTCTTTTCTTTCATTACTATTTTTCTTAATCTAGTCCTCATGTTATTGCAACTACTAATGTTGGTAATTGTTTCATGCACTGGATAAGTGTTTTTATACCAGTTAAGCCCCTTTGCTCTAATTAGAAAATATAGTTTAGTTTCTGAAATGGCTTTCCTATGTGACTACTTAGAGAAGAAAATAAATTCAATGCTCTTAAGTATGTTAGAGTCAAATCACCACTGTTTTTTAATGATCTAACTGCTGCCTACCAAGTTGTTAGCTTGTTTTATAATGAAACTTTATTTATCATTTCTTTATTTTATTTTATATAATTTATTTCTTTATTTAAAACCGTATCATCTGGCATTTTCTCATGAGTTTTAAATTGTTAAATATTTTATGTATCTGTAATCAAATAGCAATATTTGAAAAAATTAACATTTAGACAGCTTTTATCTATTAATTTTATATAATTTTATCTAAATTGCTATATGGTGTGCTTGAGTATGATATTGTTATGTTACAGAATTACATGCTTATGATTTTGTAATAAAAGGTTTTATAATTAAAAAGGTCATTTTTTGGTTCCAGACCATGCATATTTAGGTGCTCCTATGCTGCGTGCATTTATGTTTACAAGGGTTATATATTCCTGATGGACTATTCTCTTAACTATTATGTAGTGTCCTAATTTGTTCCTTATTATGTCTTGTTTTGAAGTCTGTTTTGTCCAATATGAGTATTGCCACACCAGATTTTTTTTTCATGTCTGTTTGTTTGGGATACTTTTTTTCCATCTCTTCATGTTCAGTCTGTGTAGATCTTTTGTTCTGAAGTTGGTCTCTTATAGACAGATAGGTCAGGTTTTCCTATCCATTCAGCTAGCCTATGTCTTTTGATTGGAACATTTAATCCATTTACATTTAAGGTTATTAATGCTAACAACTAATTTTTGCTGTTTTTTCCTTTGTAGCTGTGCTTCTCTCTCTCTCTCTTAATCTTCATAAAACAGTGCCTTTAGCATACTTGCAGTGCTGATTTGGTGGAGATGTATTCTTTTAGCCTTTTTTGTCTGGGGAAACTCCTTATTTTGCCTTCTATTTTAAATGAGAACCTTGCTGGATAGAGTAATCTTGGTTTCAGGCCTTTGCATTTCATTATTTGGAATACTTATTGCCATCCACTTCTGGCTTGTAGTGTTTCTGCTGAGAAATCAGCTGAGAGCCTTATCAGAGCTCCCTTGTATGTTATTATCTGTTTCTCCCTGGCTACCTTTAAGATTCTCTCTTTGTCTTTAAATATTGCCATTTTCATTATGACGTATCTTAGAGCAGACCTCATTGGGTTCGTCTTGATTGGGACCCCCTGTGCTTCCTGGACTTGCATGACTTTTTCCTTATCTAGTTAGTGAAGTTTTCTGTTATTATTTTTTCAAACAGGTTTTCTATCCATTGCCTGTCCTTTATCCTTCTGGTGTCCCTATTATATGAATATTATTATATTTCATGTTGTCCTGCAGCACCCTTAAACCCTCTTCATTCTTCTTGAGCTTCTTTTTCCTTTTGTTGCTTTTTCTGGGAGTTTTAATGTCCCTCATCTTTTAGTTTGCTGATTCAATCCTCTGTTTCATCTAGTCCACTTTTAATTCCTTCTAGTGTTTCTTCATTTCAGATATTGTACTCATCATTTCCTCCTGGCTCTTATTGATAGTTCCTATGTCCTTTTTCATGCTATTGTAGTTCCCAGTAAATTCCTTGTAGCTTCCATTGAGTTCCTTGTAGTTCTCACTAAGCTCCTTGAGCACCCTTATAACCATTATTTTGAACTCAATGTCTGATAGATTTCTTGCCTCAATTTAATGTAACACCTTTCTAGGGATTCCTCCTTTCCTTTAGATTGGGGGTTGTTTCTTTGTCTCCCTGTTTTAAGTAACTCTTCTTGATTGTGTCTGCATATTGAATTGATCTGCTTTGACTCCTCGTCTTCGTGGTGTGAACTTCTGTGGTAGGAGAGCTGTGGGACTCAGTAGTGCAGTCTCCTTGGTCTCCATAACATGATGCTCCTGGGATGCCCTTTATACCCTTTATGTGGGATTTCTTGTTTAATTGGGTTTTGGTTGATGTTGAGTCATTCTTTGGTGGGTCTTTCCCTCTGGCTGACTGAGAGTCACACTGACCACCATATCTTGTATGCTGTTGTACTGGTGCTGCCAGAACAAAACAAAACAACCCAGAAAACAAAAGCCAAACATGCAGTAATAACCCCCACCCACAACCACAATATGAATAGCAAATGAGCAGTAAAGGTGCAAAAAGGTTAACTATTATAAAAAAGGAAAAACAAATATGAGATGACTAATTGAAAGACAAATGATTTTGAGAGGGAAGAGGGTGGAGACATACTAAGAGTAAGGAATAGAAACAAGGTGAAGAAAGAAAGTAAATAGAATTACATCATAATTATAAAAAAGAGGATGGAAGAAGGTGAAATAGAGTAAGAAAGGGAAAGAATATAGTATGAGGTTTTAAAAATTTTTGACGGTAGTAAAAAAATTAGGAACCAACTTAGAGAAAAAGATCCACCATAGCAATATCAACAACAAATGAGCAAAGATTAACACTGGTGAAATGAGAATAAAAGGAAAAAGGAAAGAAAAAATAGCTTATGAGATATCCAGAGGAAAGAAAATTGATTTTGAGAGGAAAAAGGGAGAAGTACTAAAAGTAAGGTATAAAAACCAGGGTAGGCAAGAAAAAAGAAAATTTAAAATAAAAAAGAAAGAGCAAGAGAAAGGCAAAATGGAATAGGAGAGGGTAATGGTAAAATCTGAGATTTAAAATACAAAAATAGTGAAGGTCTAGCAATAAAATTGGAGAAATGCAACAACAACCACCATATCAACAACCAATGAGTGAAGGCTGATAAAGATGGAGAGAGAATAAGGGTATTTTAAGAATGGGAAAAAGAAAGTGAGATGATGAAACACAAGAAAAATAGGTTTTTCAAAAGATTTTTATTTATTTATTTATTTATTTATTTATTTATTTATTTATTTATTTTTGAAGAGGGGAAGGGAGGAAGAGAAGGAGAGAAACATCAATATGTGGTTGCCTCTTATGCACCCCCTACTGGGGACCTGGCCCACAACCCAGGCATGTGCCCTAGACTGGGAATCAAACCAGCGACCCTTTGATTCATAGGCTGGTGCTCAGTTCACTGAGCCATAACAGCCAGGGCACAAGAAAAATAGTTTTAAGGGGCTGGAGTGGGGAGAGAGTGTGGAACAGAAATAAGTCATAGGGAGGGTAAAATATTTAAAACAAAAATAAGAAAAGGAAGGAAGAAGGTTAAGTGGAGTAACAAAGGGGAGGAGCAAAATATGAGATTTGAAATAAACTAAAATAAATAAAAACTAGTGAAATAATAGGCACAAACTTGAAGGCAAACAAATGAATGTTAAAAAGTTATGCAGGAGAGAAAATAGCACAAATCATGAAGAAGACTGTGGTGAAATTCATCTTGGTAGAATCCAGAGTTTACCACTGTCTTCTCTTTCCAGATCCACCCCTGGTAATGGCAGATAGTGTCTTAGTCTGGGCTCTAGGCAGTCTATTCAAGACTACAAGTGATCCACAGCCTGTGCCTGTCTCCTGCAGATTTGGATGGTCCCCATTGTTCTGCCCTGCTGGCTTTCCATCAGCCCAGGGCCCAAGAGTCGCTCATTTAATGACCGGAGAGAACTGCCTATACCTTCTCCACCTGTCTCCAGAGGGGGTCTCTGGTGCAATCAGGAGGGTGTAACCCTGGGTCACCACCCCCTCTTCCTGGGAGGTGCTGTTCAATTTTTAGGGAAGATGGTGGAAATGTTTTCCCGACCCATCACCACACATCTTGGCCTGCCCCCGATTTTTCTAATAATGTATAGTTTCTGCTGAATTAGCTGTACATCCTTTCAGGAGCCAATCTATGTAAAGGGAGCAGCTGTTTCCTGCTTGGTGCAGGCAGCAGCAACTCTGTCTAAGTACTGAAGCTGGGCGTACGGCCCCTTCACTGCAGCACTAAGCTCTTGGGGACTTATTCTCCCTATGCTCTCCCTCCCCAAAAAGCAGAAAGCCTCTCCTGGTCAGGGCTGGCCACAGCCTGCCAGAGCCTCTTACAGTTTTAGATAAAGTTTTCTCTCTGGATTTCTCCTGGATGGTGCTAGGAAGAGTCCTGCAGTGACATTTACAGTAAGGAGGCGGCAGTGGGCTCTCATGCTTTCTCCAGTGATTCTTAGCTCTGGCCTGCTCCCATAAAGCTGTTTCTTCAGCCAGTGCTGCCCTGGCCATCTCCCTCCACCTGCAGAGCTCACATCTCCTGAGCCAAACTGCAGCCTCCTCAGTCAGATTCTGTCCCTCTTTCAGTTCCCATGGCACCTGGGATCAGGGAGGCTACAGCCTCTTCCCCAGTAAGTACCACAGTCCCCGAATCCTAACTTCTGGTGATGGTGAGTTTCATCGCTCTGCAGGGTAGAGGGCACAGAGACTTATGTGGGTACTGAGGAGCGGGCACTCTGGAGGCGCCTTCCCAAGGAGGATATTTTAAATTCCTCAAAATGGCTCCCACTTCAAATCTGTGCAGCCAGAAGTGATGGGTTGGGCAGCAATGGCAGCAGCTGCTCAACGAGGGGAGCCTGGGCTACCTGCTCCCAAGTGTCCTGCAGGCGGGCAGGCTCTTGCCCACTCATCCACATGCCCCACACTTGTCCATGCATACCATACTCACTCACACATGCTCTCACTCACTCTCAGCTGGATTTTCACGTTGATTGTTCTGTGGTTTAGCTGCAAGACCTGTCCAGGTCTAGGATCTTCTAACTACTCTGCAGCCCTCTTGGATCTCCTCTTGTTTGCTAATATTTTGTTGAGGATTTTTGCATGTATGTTCATCATGGATATTGGCCTGTAGTCTTTTTTTTTGTAATGTCTTTCTTTTGGTTTTAGTAAAATGATGACCTAGCAAAATGAGTTTGGGGAAGCTTCTTTCTCTTCAATCTTTTGGAATAGTTTGAAAAGGATAGGTATTATTTCATTGAATGTTTGCTAAAATTCACCCATGAAGCCACGTGGTCCAGGGCTTCTCTTTGGTAAGTTTTTTTGCTAATTATATTTCTTTAGTAGTTACTATTCTGTCCATATTTTTAATTTCTTCTTGATTCAGTCTTGGAAGAGTATATGTTTCTAGGAATTTGTCCATTTCTTTTATGTTTAATTTGTTGACATATAATTGTTCCTACTATTTCCTTATAATCCTTTGTGTTTCTGTGGTGTTGGTTGTCACTTCTATTTCGCTTTTTATTTTATATATTCATGCCTTGTTTTTTTTTTTTTCTTGATGAGTCTTGCTAAATGTTTATCAATTTTGTTTATTTTTTCAAAAAATGAGCTCATGGTTTCAGTGACCTTTTCTATTTTTTAGACTCTTTCATTTAGTTCTTCTCTGATCTTTATTTCCTTCTTTCTGTTCACTTAGGTTTCTGTTTTTCATTTCCTAGTTCAAGTTTAAGATTAGATTTTTTCTTTGATATTTTCCTTATTTCTTGACATAGACCTGTATTGCCATGAATTTCCCTTTTAAATCTGTTTTGTGTGTGTCTTATAGAATTTGGGTTGTTGTGTTCTCATTTTTACTTATCTCAAAGTATCTTTTGATTTCTTCCTTGATTTCATTGCTAAGCCACTCATTGTTTAGTAAGATGTTATTCAACCTCCACATGTTTGTGTGCTTTCTGGTTTTCTTCTTGTAATTGATTTCTAGTTTCATAGTATAGTGATTGGAGAAGATGCTTGATATGATTTCCATCTTCTTAAATATATTGAACTTGTTCTGTGGTCTAACATATGGTTTGTTTTGGAAAATGTTCTATGCGACCTTCAAAAGAATATATATTCTACTGCTTTTGAGTGAAATATCCTAATAATATTAAGTCTATCTTTTTTAATGTATTATTTAAGGTTAATGTTTACTTGTTGATTTTCTTTCTGGATGATCTATTTATTTATGTCAATGGAGTATTGAGTTCCCCGACTATGACTGTGTAGTGTCAATGTCACCCTTTATGTATATCAATATTTGCTTTATGTATTTATATGTTTCTACATTGGGTATATAGATGTTTACAAGAGTTCTATCCTCTTTTTAGATGAGTCACTTTGTCATTATAAAATACCCTTCCTTGTCTCTTGTTGCAGCCCTTGTTTTAAAGCCTACTTTGTCTGATATAACTACTTGAGCCCAAGGATTTTTTTACCTTTTGCATGAAATATCTTTTTTATCTCCTTACTTACAATCTGTGTGCATCTTTCAATATGAAGTGAGTTTCTTGTAGGCAGCATATATATAGGTCTTCTATTTTGTAAACATTTTGTAACCCATTGCCTTTTTTATTAAATTTATTGGGGTGTCCTGGCTGGATGGTCAGTTGTACACCAAAAAAAGTTTGCACATTCAATCCCCAGTTGGGGCACATACCTAGGCTGTAGGTTCAAGCCCCGGCAGGGGTGCATACGAGGAGCAACAAATTGACTTTTCTCTCACATCAGTCTTCTTTTCTCTCTCTCTCTCTCTTCCTCTCTCTAAGCTATATATATTCTTGGGTGATGATTAAAATAAAAGAATTTATTCAAGTGACATTGGTTAATAGGATCATAAAGATTTCAAGTGTACAATTCTATGATATATGATCTGTATATCACATTGTATGTGTACAACCCAAAGTCAAATCATCTTCTGTCACCGTATATTTGTCCTCCTTTAACCTTTACTATTCCCCCACCCCATTCTCTTTGGTAACCATCATACTGTTGTCGGCGTCTATGAGTTTCAGTTTTATATCCCATCTATGAGTGAAGTCATATGGTTCTTGGATTTTTGATGGACTTATTTGGCTTAGAAAAATATTCTTAAGGTCCATCCATGTTGTTGCAAATAGCAGTGTTTTACCTTTTCTTATTACTGAGTAGTATTCATCATATATATGTACTATATCTTCTTTATCCAGTTTTCTATTGAAAGACACTTTTGTTGTCTCCATGCCTTGGCCACCATGAATAATGCTGCAATAGTCATAGGGGTGCATAAATCTTTGTAAATAAATGTTTTCAGTTTTTCTGGTATATTCCCAGAAGATGGATTGCTGGGTCATATAATGACTCTATTCTAATTTTTTTGACTAACTGCAAGACTGCTTTCCACAATGGGTGTACAAGTTTATATTCCCACCAGCAGTGAATGAGGGTTCCTTTTCTCCAAAACTTCTCCAACAATTGTTATTACCTGTCGTACTGATAATAGCCATTCTTACAAGTATGAGGTGGTATCTCATTGTAGTTTTGATTTGCACTGCTCTGATAGCTAGTGAAGTTTAACATATTTTCATATATCTCTTGGCCATTTGTGTGTCTTTTAGGGAAAGGTGTCTTTCAGGTCCTCTGCCCATATTTTAATTGGATTGTTTGTTTCTTTATTTTCTGTTGAATTGTATGAGCTCTTTATATATTTTGGACATTAAACCCTTGTTGGAGTTGTTCTTTGCAAATATCACCTTCTTTTCAGTTTCTTGTCTTTTTGTTTTGTTGTTAGGGTGTTTTATTTTTTCTGTGTAGAAGCTATTTAGTTTTAAATGGTTCCATTCATTTAATTTTGCCTTTACTTCCCTTGGCTTTAGGGTCAAATTTGTAATATATTCTCTATTACCAAGGTCCATAAGTTTAGTACCTATTTTTTCTTCTATGTAATTTATTGTTTCAGATCTTATATAGAGGTCTTAGATCCATTTTTAATTAATATTTGTACACGGGAACAAACTGTAGTCTAGTTTCTTTTTCTTTTCTTTTTTTTTAATGTGGCTTTCCAATTTTCACAGAACCATTTATTGAAGGTTTTCTTTTCTCTATTGTGCATTTTTGGCTCCTTTGTCAAAAATTATTTGCCCACATACACGTGGTTATATCTCTGGCCTCTCAATTCTGTTTTATGATCCATGTGTCTGTTTTTCTGCCAATATCATGCTGTTTTGATTATTGTAGCTCTGTAGTATCATTTGAAGTCAGATAGTGTGATATCTCTGGCTTTGTTCTTTTTTTCTCAAGATTGCTTTGAGTATCCATGGTGTTTTGTGCTTTGATACAAATATAATGATTTTTTTTTTGTTTAATTTCTTTTAAAATATGATATTGGTATTTTAATGGGGATTACATTAAATCTGTGTATTGCAATGTAACATGACCATTGTAACTATGTTGATTCTTCCAATCCATGAATAAGGAAAATTTTTCCATTTGTGTCTTTTTCAATCTCATTTAATAATGCTTTGTAGTTGTTAGTACATAGGTCTTTCACACCTTTTTTTAAGTTTATTCCTGGGTATTACATTATTTTCTGGTTGCAATTGCTCAAGGAACTGTTGATTTCATTTCTTTTTCTGAAGTTTCATTGTCAGTATATAGGAAAGAAGTAGATTTTATACATTGATTTTGTATCCTGTGAATTTACTGTATTTGTTTACTGATTCTAAGAGATTTTTTTTGTGTGGAGTCTTTAAGGTTTTCTATATACAGAATCATGTCATCTGCAAAAAGTGACACTTTTAGTTCTCCCTTCTCAATTTGGATGCTTTTTATTTCTTTCTGTTGCCTGATTGCTCTGGCTTGGACTACCAGAACTATGTTGAATGAAAGTGATGAGTGACCATCCTTGTCTTGTTCTTGATTTTAGAGGAAAAGTTTTCAGTTTTCCACCATTGAGTATGATATTGGTTGGGGTTTGTCATATATGACCTTTATTATGATTGAGGTACTTTTCTTCTCTACCAATTTGACTCTTTTAATCATAAATGAATGTTGTGTCTTATCAAATGCTTTTTTTCTGCATCTATTGATATCATATGGTATTTATCCTTTGTTTCATTAGTGTGGTGTATTGCATTGATTGATTTGCATATGTTAATCATCCTTGTGCCCGTGGAATGAATCCCAATTTGTTGTGATGTATTATTTTTAAATATATTGTTGTATTTGATTTGCTAGTATTTTGTTTAAGATTTTTGCTTCTATATTTATTAGTGATACTAATCTGCAGTTGTGTGTGTGTGTGTGTGTGTGTTATCCTTGCCAGGTTTTGTTATCAGGATTATGTTGGCATCATATAATGTGTTAGGGAGTATTGCTGAATCCTCTTCAGTATTATGAAAGGATTTTAAAAGGATAGGTATCAAGCCTTCTTTAAATGTTTGGTGGAATTCACTAGTGCAGCCATCTGGTCTTAGACTTTTATTTTGGGGAAGGTTTTTGATGCTTGTTTCAATTGCCTCACTGTTTATTGGTCTATTCCAATTTAGCAATTCTTCATGATTCAGTCTAAGAGGGTAGTATACTTCTAGGAACTTATCCATGTCTTCTAGGTTATTGAATTTGGTGACATATAGTCTTTCATAGTATTCTAATATGATCCTTTGTATATCTGTGATGTCTATGGTAACATCCCTTTTATTTCTGATTTTGTTTAGAGGAGTCTTTTCTCTCTTCTTCTTAGTGAGTCTAGCCAAGGATTTGCCAATTTTATTAATCTTTTCAAAGACCCTGGTCTTTGTTATATTATTCCTTTGTATAGTCCTTTTATTCTCTATTTCATTCAATTCTGCTCTAATTCTTATTATTTCCCTTCTATTTAGGTTATTTTTATTCTTCTTTTTCTAGTTCTTTAAGATGTAATGTTAGACAATTTACTTAGGATTTTGCTTGTTTCTTAAGATAGGCCTGTAGTGACATAAACTTTCTTCTTGCTACTGCTTTTGCTGAATCCTATATGTTTTGATATGTTGTATTGTCATTTTCATTTGTCTCTACATATCGTTTGATCTCACTTTTTTACGTTTTCTTTAACCCAGTTATTTATTTATTTATTTATTAGTGTGTTTTTTTAGCACACTATTTAGCAGTGTGTTTTTTTAATCCTCACATATTTGTGGTTTTCCTTACTTCCTTTATTGTAGTTGATTTGTAATTTCAATGCCTTGTGGTCAGAGATTATGCTTGGTGTAATTTTAATCTTCTTGAATTTATTGAAGCTACTTTTATGACCCAACATATGGTCTATCCTTAAGAATGTTCCATGTGCATTGGAGAAGAGTGTATAATCTGCTATCCTGGGATGAAAGGCTCTGTAAATGTCAATTATGTCCATTTGATCTAATGTGTCATTAAAGGCTGATATTTCTTTATTGATTTTCTTTCTGAATGACCTATCTAGAGCTGTCAATGGAGTACTAAAGTCCCTACCTATAACTGTTTTTTTTTTTGTCAGTTTTTTTCTTTAGTTCTGTTAGTAGTTACTTTATATATTTTGGTGTTCCCTGATTGTGTGTAAATATATTAGGAAGTGTTATGTCTTCTTGATATACTGTCCCCTTTATCATTACAAAATGTCCAATTTTGTCTCGTGTTACCTATTTCATTTTGAAACCTATTTTGTCAGATATAAGAATGGCTACACTTGCTTTTCTGTTGATGCTATTTGCTTGGAGAATCACTTTTTACCCTTTCACTTTGAGTCTAACTTTGTCTTTGCAGCTAAGATGTGTCTCTTGAAGGCAGCATATGGTTGGGTTGTGTTTTTTGATCCAGTCTGCTGCTCTGTACCTCTTTATTGATGAATTCAGTCCATTTATATTTAGGGTAATTATTGATGTATGTAGATGTACTATAGCCATTTAATCTTTTGTTTTCTGGTAGCTCTGTTCCTCTATTGGTTCTTTTTGTTTGTGTTTCTGTGTGTTGTTTTTGTTTGCTGGTATTCTGTATTTCTTCTGTTTTGTTTCCATACATCTTTCTTCTGTCTTAGGTTTGTTTGTTTGTTTGTTTTTTGTATAGTTACCATTAGGTTTAAAAAATAAAGTTTCATACATACAGTAGACCTTTTCTTTTGAATGCGTCTGATTCCATCCTCCTTTGCAAATTCAGACCTTTACCACCTCCTTTTTTATGGCTTTGTTGTCACGAATTATCTGTTTATGCTTTTTTTGGTGACCTTACTCTTAGTTTTGTGACTGTTTCTTTTGTGCTGTTTCAGGTAGATTAATCCCCTTGAATAATTCCTGAAATGGAGATCTTCTGGTGATAAATTCCTTCATCTTCTGGGAAAGTCTTTTTTTCTCCTTCATATTTAAAGAACAGCATTGATGGATATATTATTCTTGACTAGTAATATCTCTCTTTCATTAATTTGACTATTTGGCTGCACTGTCTTCTGGCTTGGCTTGTGGAGTTTCTGATGAAAAGTCTGATGATACCCTAATGGACTTTCCTTTATAGGTTACTTTCTCTTTTTGCCTTATTGTCTCGAGAATGCTTTCTTTGTTATTAATTTCTAACAGTTTAATACAATGTGCTTTGGAGAAGGCCTCTTTGGATTGAGGTAACTAGGTGTTCTGTTTGGTTTTTAGATTCAAAGATCTAGCTCTTTCCATAGGTTTGGGAAATTTTCACTATCTGTTTGAATAGGCACTCTATTCCCTTCTTTCTCTCTTCTTCTTCTGACATTCCTATTGTTCTTATATTGCTCTTTATTGTAGAGTCAGGTAGTTCTTATAGAGTTCTTTATTTTGTTTCTATGCTCAAGTCTCTCCCTTCTTTCCTCTATGTCATTTCTCGATTTCTGTCTTTGATATCACTAATACGTTCCTCCATCTGGTCCACTCTGTTTCCTATGCTTGCTCGTTCATCCTCGATCTCTTTTTATTGAGTTCTTCATCTCCAGAATTTCTCTTTGGTTCTTTTTTAAAGTTTCAGTCTCTTTGGTAAAGTATTTGTTTTGTTTGTTGATTTGTTTTCTGAGTTCATTAAATTGCCTGTCTGTATTTTCTTGCATCTCATTGAGTATTTTCAGAACTCCAGTTTTGAATTCTCTGTCATTTATATCATATATTTCCATGTCTTTATGTTGTTTTGCTGGAGATTTTTTATTTTTATTTTTTTCTGAGTTCCCTCATTACCTTGGTTAGTCATTATATTTGATGGATTTCTTCTCTGTCTAAGCATCTATGTATGAGTGGCACTTCTCTAACAGATTAATATGAAGAGGTCTATATATTATTTTCTAGTAGGTGGCAGTGAATCACAAGTTTGTGTGTGTGTGTGTATGTGTGTGTGCGTGTGTATGTGTGTGTCCACGTGTGTGTGTTTAGTTCTGTGAAATCCCATTGCTATCCCACCACAAACAGACACTGCCCTCAGTGTAGCCATGATGCATGTGTGTGGGGTGGGCTGGAAGAACCCAACAGCTTTCTGTGTTATTTTGCTCTCATAGTAATGGTGACCTTGGTCCTCTGCAGGATATCCCCTGTGCCCCAACCTCAGGACCAGTTACAGAATGCACCCTTTGATCAAGGAAAAAAGAATGATTCTGTGGTATCAGTTCTTGGGTTTGCAGATAATGTGCTCCTCAACCTGATGCCAAGGGAAAAGGGAGGCAAGCTCTGGGGGACCATGGGGTGGCAGAGCTTTGTAACTTTGTTTCTCTATTTGGAATGCCAACCACCTGTCAACCGTGGCCACACCCCCGAGCTGTGTCCTTGCCCAGGTTCTTCCCCTCTCTGGGCTGAGCTCTTGGCTGCAGGGATGCAACCATGGCTTGTCTTAGCCCTTCTTTGTTGCCTCCCCTGTTTTCTCCCACTTGCCCACCTTTAGATGTTTTAATCCATGGCTCTCTCAGGCATGTTTTTGCATTGAGCAGAGAATCCTTGTTAGAGTCATAGCTGTCCAAATTATTGAAAATTCAAGAGCAGAGTCCAAGGGAATCTCTCACACTGCCATTCCTCTTGTGAATCCTATGTCTTTTGATTGAAGCATTAAGTACATTTACATTTAATTTTTATAGGTATGTAGTATTGCCATTTTTTCTGATTTTTCTGTAGTTCTTTGTTCTTTTCTTATTATCTTGCTTTCATTCCTTTCATGTTGATGACTTTCTACAGTGTCATTTTTGGAAATCATTCTCTTTATTTCTTGTATATCTATTAGATTTTTGGTTTGTGGTTACCACATATTTTATATGTACCAATCTATGTTTATAACCATCTATTTTAAGTTAGTGGACACTTATGTTCAAACACATTAAAAAATCAGTACAATTTCACTTACCTCCTTCATGTTTATTTTTGTCATTATTTTTTACTTCTTTTGTGTGTGTGTTTTTGCGTGTATCCCTTAATTTACTGTTGTAATTACACTTGATTTTCCTGCCTTTTCCTCTTAAGTTTTACACAGCTTTATAATTGGTTGATCCATTACTTTTACTGTTTCCCTTTGTCAGTGAGAAATTTTCTTTTCTCTATTTTCTTATTCATATTTTTTATCTTTCCTTTTCTACTTAAAGAAGTCCTTTTAATGTTTCTTGTAATACTGTGCTGATGAACTCTTTTAGCTTTTTCTTGTATGAGAAATTACCTCTCCTACAATTCTAAATGATAGTCTTATTGAGTTGAGTAACATTGGTGGTAGGCCTTTGCTTTTCATCACTTTGAATATTACATGCCACTCTCTTCTGGCCTGCAAAGTTTCTTTTGAAAAATGAGCAGGTAGTTTTATAGAAGCTTTCTTGTATATAATTAACCACTTTTCTGTTGCTGTTCTTAAGATTTTCTTTGTTTTTAAACTTTGGCACTTTAATTATGATGTGCCTTGGTGTGGGCCTCTTTGGGTTCATCTTGTTTGGGACTCTGGACTTCTTGGACTTGTATGTCTATTGTTTTCATCAGTTTTGGAAAGTTTTTAGTCTTCATTACTTCAAATAGCTTTTTACTTCCTTGTTCTCTCTTTTCTCTGTCTGATACCCCTATAATGCAATTGTTGGTACACTTGACATTATCCCAGAGGTACCTTAAACTATCCTCATTTTTATTTTATTGTTTTTTCTTTGTGCTGTTCCAATTGTATGTTTTCTGCTATCTTGTCTTCTAGATGCTACTTCAGTCCTCTGTGTCATCTAACCTGATGTTGATTCCCTCTAGTATAGTTTTTATATTTTTTTTTCATTTTGTATTGTTTTTATGTCTTTATTGAGCTTCTAACAAATTCACTTACTCTTCCTTTAAGTTAGTTGTGCATCTTTATAAACAGTGTTTTGAACTTTGTGTCTGGTAGATTGCTCAACTTCACTTCATTTTGTGAATTCAATTTGTTCCTGAAGTTTTGTTCTGTTCTTTCACTTATGACATGTTTCTTTGTCTCCTTATTTTGGTTTTCTCCTTGTGTTTATTTCTATTATTAAATAAATCTGTTATGTTTCATAGTCTTGGCAGAGTAGCTTTCTTTAGTGGTTTTTTTGTGAGGCCCAGTGGCACAGTCTCCCACATGAGTTGGCTGTCCCAAGAGTGTCCGGTGTGGGTTGTGTGTGCCCTCCTGTTGTAGTTGAGCCTTGATCGCTGATGGCATGTCAGTGTGTGACATTGACCCTCAAGGCTGAATGACTGTGACAACTTGCCATGACTACACCTGACACACCATTATAAGGGTGCTAACCCATGGAACAAGATTCTTGTTAGCAGGGCTCTGACTCTAGCCTAGTTTGCCCTTCAGGTTTATCATTTGTTGTGATAGTTGGGTGATACTCTGGTATAATCTGAAGCCAGCCACCAGGTTTGTTGGTTCTGAAGCTTCTTGGGAGAGGCTCTGATGCAAACCAACTTCATCTACCATATGCCCAACTTGGAGCTGTCTGGTGGGAGCTACAAAATCATCTTTATTTGGTTGACACTTGTGCTGGACTTAGATGCACTTGGCAGAAGCTATGCTAAGAACCAAAGCTAGCTGCTGCTAGTGCTATGCTTGGCACACTTTGGTGGGTACCACAATGTGAGCTGAGGCCAATCACCACTTGTGCTTGGTTGGTAGCCACTTAGTTTAAGCTACATTCCAAGCAAACTTGAATGCAATGTATGCCAGGCTCACAGCCACCTTATGGAAGTTATAATTAAAGTTGAGACCAGTTGCCACTTCTGTTGTACTTGGGACTACTTAGTAAGAGGTACAGATCACACCAAGGCCAGCAACTGCTTGCTTGGAGTTTGTGAATATTTGCAAGGTTTTAGGAAATTCTGCTATCAAGCAGAGGCTAGCCACTGGTGTGAAAAAGCCACTGAAAGAGGCTTAGGCTGGGCATGTGAGATGTGTATGGCAAGGTCTCAGGAAATCACAAGGGTAGGGCCAACAGTCTGTGCCAGGTTAATAGAGAACTCATATTTGGCACCTGCCTGTACCTGCTGGCTGGGTGGGGAAAGGGCTTAACAGAAGAGCAGTGGCGCCTGCCAGCTTTTCCATCCCTGGAGAGAACTGCCATGACCCCTGCCCCGCTAGCCCTTGCCTCTTCAGTTCCTCCCTATATGTCCCTGGTAGTTTTTGAGCTGCTGCCCCAGCACTGGAGCCCAGAGGGAGTTTGTAAATGAGTGAGTCTATGCGCATACCCCTTGAGAGGAACAGCAGCCCTCCATCTCTCTCAGATGTGACCTCCACTGGTTTTCATAGCCAAAAGTTATGGAGATTCTTCTCCCTGGCATTTGTGTTCTGTGGTTTTGAGACTTCCCCATCCAGTGTCTCTGTCCATCATACCAGTTTAGTTGTGACTTTTTCTTAATATCCTTAGTTATAGGACTTCTGTGTAGTTAGTCTTCAGGTGGTTCTTCATGTTGGTTGTTCTATAATTTAGAGGTAATTTTGATGTGGTCATGGCAGGAGGAGAAGTGTTTACCTACTCTGCCATTTTGACTGGAAGTCTTCATCTTTTTTTAATAGACTTTATTTTTAGAGCAATTTTAGGTTCACAGCAAAACCAAGCAGAAAGTACAGAGATTTCCCACAAATACCCTGTCCCCATATACACACAGCCTTTACCAATACTGACATTCCCTACCACGGTGGTACATTTGTATAACTGATGAGTCTACATTGATACAACTGCATTTCATTTATCATTCACATTGTGGGGAAAATATTACTTTAAATTTTATCAATTAATTAATAAGTGAAATTGAAACATATAGACCTAGAAACTCATTCCACTACATATTCCTAATTCACTGCATTGTCAATTATAAATTGACAATTTCCTTTGAGAAATTTTTTCATGAATGGATTACGGAATGTTAAGTCTTTATTAAAGTTTGTGAAGATAATGCAAATATCTGCCTATGCTATTTGTTTTTCTTTTCAAAATGCTACCTCCTAGGTGATGAGCTATGATGGACCTTGTACTTCAGAGACCAGTTTTATAATGTGGGGGGTATATGCCACTTAACATCCACCCAAAGCCACTGATACACATTTAGAAATGAGCCAACATTGGGGTCCTGTGCCTTCATAGCATGTTGAACTTTGAGACTAAAATAGCTATGCATTTTCTTGTTTGCATACACACACCATATATTATATATAATGAATATATAATTAGTATATATTATATATAATTATAACTACATGAGGCACAGCACTCCCTGTATATGCTGTTTTAAATCATGTTGCATTTTAGAAAAATACTATGAGGCCTATGAGTAAATATCCAGAGTGATGTTTCTCAGAAAAGAATAAGAACAAGAAAATATGCTGTATTTACTTTACCTTTTTCTATGTTAAAATATTATCACAAGGATAATAAGCAATGAGTTTTAGGAATCTAAGGCACTAAAGCCTCTAGAAATCAGACATTTTCTGAAACTGACAAAATACTACCACTGCAGGTTGCACATGAAGATTTACTTCACTCTGGCATTCAGGTATTCAGAACTCACCCAAAGAGATAATTTTTTTCATCCATCTGGCTTTTTTTGTAGCATAAATCCTTTTACACATCAGAATTTGCCACTCTTGATTGAAGAATGATTATTTCCTTTAATATTTGTTCATTCAGTGCTTCTTCTGTACCTGCGTAGTACTAGGTATTACAGTGGGGACAAAATTAAAGGCATTCACATAATAAACCTAGGGAATTTTGTAATAACATCACTGTGGGTGTTATAAAGTGCTATGGGCATTCAGTAGGAGAGATGACTTCCAACCTGAGGATCAAATGTTACCCTGGAGCCTGACTATTCAGAGAGTCAGTTTGGTCAGCACTCCCTAAGAGCGTATCAGAAATGCAGATTCTCAGTCCCATGCCAGCTTTAATGAACCTAAATTTTAACATGATCTGTGGGCTAGTAACATGCATATTAAAGTTTGAGAAGCACTAGTTTCTTTAATACTTATTTGGAAAAGCTAGTTTTCAATTGTGTCAATTGGCAGAAAAGTTAAGTGTCTGGGTTTCTTTGGAATTTATTTTGACCTGTGAATTCTTGGGTTCATTTTAATGATTGTTTGCATTTCTTTTTGATGAAAAGTAGCATAATTCCAAACAATTTTGATAACAGTGTAGCAAAAAGCACAATACTTGGTCATTTTTAAGTGTTTGATTTGACCTCTTGAAAGTGTTTGAAATCAACTAAATCTCTCTTAAATATTTTTCCAAGACCATTAGAAAAGGAATTTATGTAAGGACACTTTTTAACACAATTTTACATGCATTCATAGATGACTGGATAGTCATCCAGAGTGTATTCTCAGAGTACTTATGATGTCTCAAACAAAATCTAAATTGGTCAACTTTCAGATGTCATGTGACTGCCTTGCCACTTTGATAAATTGGTAACCAATATGCTGAAGCTCCTATTTGTTGTTTTGGTTGGTATCTTCTTACCCTAATGTGCTCTTCAGTATCTCTAACACAACACAAAATTATTTAACACTATTTCTTGTTTCTTCTCAATGCTCCTTGAAGGAATGCATTAATTTTAATTCTCAAGCAAGATGCTTCATTTCTTGTTGTTATCTTTTAAGTAAACTACAACCATTTGAAATCTTATTTTACTTACATTATATTGTAAATTTAATGTTTCTGACATCCTGTAATATTTTTCCTGCTTAAAGTGTGACTGAAATAAATGCCCCATGATGCTGACAAATCAACTCCCTACAGTAAAAATATGGTATGTTTTATTGTTTAAATTTTCTCACAATGTGTGACTTTCATAACTCCAATGTAAACCCTCATTTAGAATTTGACTGATTTGTGTGACAAAATGAACATTGGGATAACAGCAGTCCTAGATTCTGGGGCTCTATTAGTGACTAGCTGTGTGACCTTAGAGAAGTGTCCAAAAGTCAAGTCTTGACTAACGAAACATTTTTTTAATAAAGTACTTTCAGTTCTTGCCTCTAAATTCACCACCCTGTCTCCTGCCTCAGTCCCTTCCCCTGCCCCATCCCCTCCCCCCATGCCAAAGCAAAGCCAAATTTAACCTCTTGTTTTATTCAAACATATTTTCTGAGTTCACCTTTGTCTTTGAACCTCTCTTTTGCTCTTTTCAGTTGGGTTTTTTTTTTCTCTGCATGATCTCTCTCCTTGTTTATTTTCTCCTCCTTGAAAGGGAAAATACTTTTTCTAAGTACCCCCACCCCTAAATTTTGTTCTTCCAATCTCATCACCATACTATTTTCTGCAGGAAATCCAATGCCCAAAAAGATACTTCTTATTTTTTTTTTTTTTATAAAATGCTCTTTCCATCTCAATTCTGTTACAGGCTATTCCTGGCAAAATTCTTTTTCTTTTCCCATGTGGGATTTGTACTCATTTTAAGCCTAATGACTAATGTCATCTCCTCCATGAATTCTCCCTGTGACCTTCCAGACTGACTGATACTATTTTCCATTGTGTACCCAAAGCACCTCTTTCTCTGTCTTAAAGCACTTTTACTTTTAATCATAGTTATTTTATTATTCATTCGCCCATCTGTCCACTAATTCAAAAGAAAACAGATTCTTTCCTTTAAGTTTACAGTTTAGTTGGGAAAACAATAAAATGGACCAATGGACCAAACTATATAAGAAAAAACTTCACTTAATCATATATAGTTTTTTCTTTTTGATAAAGACAAGAAATCTATTTTATTCAGTTGTGTCCCTAGTACATGGTGTTATTTGAGAAATATTTCATTTTATATTATCTAACAGTATTTGTTTAAAGAATAAAAAATGTAATTACTAATTAATTGTAAAGGAATTTCTATTTTATGTATTGATTTTCTACATCTACCTTTAAAGAAACTGCAACTTTTCACCTCCAAATACTTAGATTATTTTAGTAGCTCTATCCTTTTAAAGTTAAGACTGTTTACCCAACAAAGATACCACTGCTACCACTACCCTTAACTACAAACCGGCCTCCTCTTGCTATTATCATTTTAAATTCATTTTTTTACTATCAGCAAGTATTTTCTTCTACAAATATATTTTATGAAAGTATCAAATATAAAAGTGAGGTACTCTTAATTTTGTTAACTTCTCCCTTGGTATCATTTGATCATTTTCAGCCAGGAAGAGAAAATAAAACTGGAATAGAAATGCATAATGCCCTTTTCTGAGCTTGCTTATATAAAGGGACCAGCCAAGTAAGTCTATGGATAGGAGTGGCCTGTTGCCACAAGACCAGAAAATGAAGCCACTGCTGGACATGTGAACACTTAGAAGAAATCAAAGCCTGGAGCATCCAAGTACAGAGCAGTGTAGATAAGAAAGAATAGTTTGGGGGTTTTATTTTAAGATCCTCAGTCTGAGGCAAAAGAACTCACTGCATCTGTGTGGGAGGCACACATGGAGATTTTTCTCAAAGATGGAGTGGGGAGTGTGTCTCTAGAGGCTCATTCAAAATCAGGGCCAGAGGAGTGAAACTTATATAACAAAATGATTTGCAATATGCCCCTGGTGGCTGTTCTTCATCTTTATGCCCCTGTGTAAGAATCACAGAGTAGAGTCTGCTCTTCCAGGTTGCCCCCATGAAAATATAGAGACTTTAGACTCCTAGATACCTCAAAGTATTCATGAAAATTTCTCCAGAGCCTCTAAGGACCCTGTGTCCTTGTAGGTGAAGGCCGACATAAAGACTTCCATCTGTCCTGTAGAATTACAGCTCTGAGTTCCTGAAATTTAAGACTCGCAAACTCACTCTCCTTGGTCATTTTCAAAGAAATGTGATTCCCATCTTAATGTGCTCCCCGATTTCCCCCACCTCATTGACTGTTCTCATTGCTAGTTTCCCAATCTTTAAACAGTAGATGCCCAGGGTGCATCCTTGATCCTTTCTGATGGTAATCTCTTGGTGATCACATTCAGGCTTTCAATACATTTACACATAACTAAATCTTGTCTCCCTGAACTTCAAAGGCGTATCTCCAATGTTTTAGTTAGCATCTCCAAATGGATCCTTAATGTGTATCTCAAACTTAATACATCCAAATTTAAAATTATAATCTCTAAACTGGACAGACCCACAGCCTTTCCCAGGTCAATAAATTAAGAAGAACGAAAGCCTTGGAGCCATCCTTGATTGTCTCTTCGTACCCTACATGCAAACTCTGAACATCTTATGGCTCAAATTTCAAGATAAATCCACAGTTTGACCTATTTCTCACTATCTGCTTGCTATTACTATGCTCCCAAGCCATCATTGCTCACCTGAACTAATGCAATAATTCCCTCAGTGATTTCCCTGCCTCTGTCCTGTGCTCCCTTACAGTGTGATCCACAGACAGCCAGAATGACTACATTTAGCACTTACCAGTACCTTTCAAAGCGTTTCCCTTTTCTCAAAGGAAAAGAAAAAACACTTACTCTGGCCTGGTCTCTGTGATCTCTTCGTTGCCTCCAGCACCCTGAGCCCCTCTCTGGGCCAGACCTGCCAATGCCTCAGCCCTTTGCCTCGAATGCTACTTCCGTTATAGCTGCATGCCTCTCTCTTTCACTTGCCTCAAATGAACAAGGCCTTCCTTGACCTTAGCCTTTAAAATGCCAACCCCTCATTTCTTAGTTTTCTGTATACTTAGAAAAAAACTAATTTTTAACATGAAGTTCAAATACTTATTACTGTGATTCTGTCTCCTTTCATGACAATGTAAGCTCCCTGAAAGCAGGAATTGTTATCTTTTATTTCATTGATAACATCTGCAATGTCTAGGATAATAGCTAATGCATATAAGGTGTTAATGCAAAAAATTTGCAAGTGTGTGTATAAACAAGTGAGTGAAAGTCAGTGCAGTCAGTGTGTCGCTGAATACCAGGGACAAGGGTGCTAGGAAGGGCCAGGGAGAACAGGCAATGGACTTGCCAGGGATCACCAAGACTTAATGAGTCCTGGAGTGAGTCAGAGAAACATGGTTCACTTTCAAATTTGAATCTTCTATAGTACTGACTATAACCTAACTTCCATGTTTTTTCTGTAAGAGGTATATCAAAAGGATTGTACTTTCAGTTGATAGTTTTCAAGTTGGTGGCAGCGTAGGTGGATCTTGCAATACAAATTAAAATCACAATCATATATCTTGCAATGCAAATTAAAATGACAATGAGATATCTCATGCCTGCCAACAATGGCTATCATCAATAATTCAAGAAACAACTCCTAGTGAGGATGTGGAGAAAAAGGAACCCTAATGAACTGTTGGTGAGAATGCAGACTAGTGCAGCCACTGTGGAAAATACTATGAAGTTTCCTCAAAAAATTAAAAATGCAACTACCACTTGACTCAGTAATCACACTTCTAGGAATATATCCTAAGAATCTGGAAACACCAATTTGAAAAAATATATGTACCCCTAAATTCTTAACAGTGTTATTTGCAATAGCCAGGATCTGGAAACAGTCCAAGCACCCATCAGTAGATGAATGGATAAAAAAGTTATGGTGAATTTACACAATGAAATACTCTGCAGCAGTAAAAAAGAAGGGACTCTTACCTTCTGTGACAGCATAGATAGACCTGAAGATTATTATGCTAAGTGAAATAAACCAGTCAGAGAAAGACAAAGACCATATGATCTCACTTATATGTGGAATCTGATGAACAAAATAGAAACAGAGGCATGAACACACGGAAGAGATTGAAGTCGGGGGGTGCTGAAAGAAAGTGAAGGGATTAACTAAAGAACATATATGCATAACCCATGGACACAGACAACAGTGTGGTGATGGCCAGAGGGAAGGGATGGGGGCTGGGGAGAGGTGGGCAAGGACGGGGGGAATGGTGACATCTGTAGTAGTGTCAACAATAAAAATAAAGAAAAAAATTGCATAAATGTGTTCTGAGTATTATAGAAGGCCCTGGAGTAAGACAGAAACACAATTTTTTGATAGGTAACAGCTTAAAGGTCATGAAAACACAGTATTTTAATTCCTGTAAGGTAAATTTATGTAAGAGGGAACACTGGAATGAACAGTTAATTCTAGCTGGCAGTTTGACCTCAGCTGGAAGGATTAGAATTTATCCATCCAAGGAACTCCTGTGGGCAGAAAGCAGGTACTCTGTAAAGATGAATTAAATGAGATTGAATGGAAAACTCTTTCAGCAGCCTAGTTTTTGGTCTGCTGTGCATTCGGGTGGCTGGGGGTAGGGGCCAAAAGATGAGATATATAAGACTAAATATTGTCCCTTTATGTATATGAAGGTCAATTTCCTCCATTACTTCAAAGCCACTTCCATTTGCCTGTCCTTAACAAGATTGCCACATATATATGTATGTGTGTGTGCGTGCATAAAATTGTTCAATTACAGTTGTCCCCATTTTCCCCCCATTACTTTCCCCTGCCTTACCCACTCCCCAGGTCCCACATTCAATCCTCCCTCCACCCACTGTCTTTGTCCATGGGTCCCTTATACACATTCCTTGATGACCCTTCTCTTTCTTTCCTCTGTAATCCCCCTCCACTTCGCCTTTCCCCTCTGGTTACTGTCAGTTTGTCCTTTATTTCAATGTCTCTGGTTATATTTTGCTTGCTTTTTTGTTTTGTTGATTAAGTTCCATTTATCAGTGAGATCATATGGTATTTGTTTTTCACCACCTGTTTTATTTCACTTAGCATAATACTATTCAGTTCCATCTATGCTGTCCTGAAGAATAGTTCTTTCTTTCTGCTGCATAATATTCCATTGTGTAAATGTACCACAGTTTTTTGATCCACTTATTTACTGATGGGTTCTTAGGCTGCTTCCAGCACTTGGCTCTTGTAAGTAATGTTGCTGTGAACATTGGGGTGCACAAGTTCTTTTGAATTTGTGTTTCAGAATTCTTAGATTGCCTCACATTTTTAAAAGCAGTGAAGAACCATGTATCAAAAGAAAACTTATTTTCTAAGATCCAAATGTCTTCAATGTTAAGATTTTTTCAATATTAATTTCTGATTTAAAACAGATGGAAGAACATTCCTTGACAAGTCTGTGGACTCAGCCTGTAAACAGGCTTTTAACCTCATGATCCCTATTATCTATGGAAATACCCTTATAAATAATGATTTACAAGATAACTCTCAGAAGTCCACCCAACCAACAGGGAACAAATAGTAAAATGAGTATCCTGAGCCCTTCCATTCTCTGAATCACTGTCTATGTCTCAAGAACTGTGGAAACCATTGCAATACCCTGTCTTATGGGATGTGAACATGTGCTACTATCCACATTGTCTAGATAAGTGAACTCTGGCTCAGAACTGGGTTTCCAGTTGCTTAGGTGTTCTTAAGAAGACACCGCTGTATAATATCCAGAATGAGACTATGAATTTTTTTTAAAAAGATTACATGATGGAATATTACACTAGGATGCATGCACTGGTAAAATAGTCACTCACTTCTGTCCCTAAAGGTGAATGGAAATATAGCAGCATCCCATGCCTGGCCCAGGAAGGTCACTGACTTGCTAGGTTAGAAGATAGCAGAACCATGTTGGGGCCAAGCCTATCTAACTTAGTGGGGCTAAGACAGGTAGGCAAAGGGTACATTCTCAGAAGCTGATGGTAGATGGAAAGGGAAGCACAGGTGTGCACACAGAAGGGACACGGTTACAGGAAGTGATGTGTAGAACGTTTAGGTTTCATTTTCAGTTGAATGTTTCCAAATCAAGCATGGCCTTTAAAAGCAAGTTAGTTCTGATTAAATAGGGCACTTGGTTGCTAAAACATTTCACAGATTAGTGTGTGTACATATAATAATTATACATATACATATAGAGAGAGATATTACACATATATTTATATACATATAATTACAATATATCAACTAGGTGACTTCTAGGTCAGTATGTACTTTGTTATTTTAACACGATCCTCTTTTTATTTTATTTTTATTATTTATTTTTAAAAATTTTATTTTTCCTTTTTATTGAATTTATTGGGGTGACACCAGTTAACAAAATATCATCCTTTTAAATATCATTCCAGTATGGCAGCAAGCTCTGTGGAATGATTTGTATATGATTCAGTGAAGTTAAGAAGGATAATGGAAGCATTGCATATATCAGATAATTCTTTTTCATATAAAGTTCTTGTCCGTATATGTAGGTTTTTACTTTTTTAGTTCAGGGAATTAAGAAAACAACCTAGATTTATGGACCAAATATCTGCTTCAGGTAAACGTCAAGACATGAAATTGGCATTTGTTTTTTAGTAGTCATAAAACAGCCACATACTCTTAAAAAGTCTTTGGTCATAGTAATTTTAAAAGCCTAAAAAATACCATATTATTCATATTACTTGATGACGTTCTATCTTTGTGTTTGTATATGTGCGTGTTTGGGGCTTTTTCCCCCTCAGCAGATTTATCTTTACTTCATATTGGTGTGTTTGTGTCTCCTAGTCCTTCCCCCTGTAGGCTGCTCTCGGTGTCTTTGTATCTGCTGGTCTCACACAATCTAACTGTGCCCTCAGCACCACAGTAACACTCTCATTTTGTTTTCTTTTTTCTTGCCCCCCTGCCTTCCTTCATTCTGACCTTTTTCATCCCACACACTTTCTCCATCTCTTTCAACTTTTCCTCCTTTTATACTGTCTTTTCTTCTGCAAATTTCTACTCTCAATGTCCATGCTAGACCCACCTTACTTGAAATTGAGAAAAACATTCTTTTGAACATTGAGAAGTATCTATAGTGGAAACTACAACAGAAATTGTCAGAAAAAAAGAAATCAGTTAATAAGGAAAAGCTCAACATTCATAAAATCTATTCTGGCTGACAAAAATAATGTGCTGCTCCTTGTCACTAAAAAATAATACCAATATAGCCCTGGTCGGTATGGCTTAGTTGATTGGAGTGTCTTCTTCTAACTGAATGGCGGTATCTTCAGTTCAAGGTCAGGGCACAAACCTAGGTTGTGGGTTTGATCCTTGGTTCGGGCATGTAAGGGAGGCAACTGATCGATGTTTCTCTCTCACCTTAATGTTTCTCTCCCTCCGTCTCTCCCTTCCTTTCACTCTAAAAGCAATGAAAAAATATCATTGGGTGAGGATAAAATAATAATAATAATAATAATAATATAAATAACACCTGATAAAACTATATATGAATTTCACCTAGAAGTAGTGAATTTCAAAGAGAAAGAAGCCACTATATTATTTTCTAATATACAAGATATGATAATCTACTGCATGTAAAAACTCTTAATTATTACATCAAAAGTTTAAAGTTGTGTTAAGCTCCATTCTCTCTCATTCTCAATAACTACCCAGAGCCTGCTCCTTAGAAAGAGTTCGTGTATGTACATTTTGGGGAAAAAAGTGTTCATACTAGAGAACAGAAAGACAATTATACTTTATTCATTGTAGTAATAGTTAGACCTTTGTGTTTCCTGATCTTGATTTTAAGCCCTACTAAATTAACTTGATTTTACTTATATGGTCCTGGTTTGAGTGTTTCTGGGAATGATTGACCTACCATTTTAATGATTTTTACTTGGTGAAAAAATGAGGCTGTTTTCATTAATAAGGATGTGTCTGCATCATAGAAATAATAGAAACTTGATATTTGAAAATTTTGGATATGGTATGTGACAAATAAATTCCTTTTAAGTTGTTCACAATAAACTTTTTCTCCCTCTGAGTTGTCTAATTCAGATGATCTTCAGTTATTCATGTGATCACAAATTAAATATTAATTACCTTTGTCATTTTTGTCCAAAAGTAATTTAGAGCAGAGGGGTTTTCTATTCGTACTTTTTATTGTTGTTCAATTACAGTTGTCTCCATTTTTCCTCCATTACTCTCCCCTTCCCTACCCACCCCGATCAGAGGGTTTTTTATGTGTACTTTATCATCACTGTCGCTTACTCCATTCTGATGTCCCCATTCAAAAATAAGAGCTGAAATAGAATTTTTGAAATGGAATTTTGCCTATGCCTGGATAGTTGTTCTACATTCTATTCAACAACTTCCATTAAAACTTCCAGTTCTCTTTCTGATTAACAAACAGCTGCAATTAACTCTGATATGTAAGTTTTATGATGAAGTTAACTTTCCTGGTGCAAGGTTAAAGAAAGAGAATACAGGGTATCATTACTGGCCAGACAAAATAAAATAAGATGTTGACTAAATAGCAGAGTAAATGAAGGTTTTCTGCACCATTCATGGGGTGATTTGAAAATAATATGAAAATACTTGTATTCAGTATTTCTTTTTCTTCCAAGTTGGAGGTTTGAGCCTACAAACCCTTTCCTCCAGGAAAGAGCTGAGTCAGGGGGGCTGGCTCTCCCACAGGAAGCAGGAGGTACTCTGGCAAACTGTGCGTTCCTGTAGACACATCCAGCCTTAGGAGGTGATAGGGAGGAAAGGAGGAACAACTTCCAACCTCCTACTTAAGCAGTACCTTAATGTTTTGGTTTTTTAAATTTAATGATTTTTGCAAGCATATTATGCTCACAAGATTTCTCCTGTAGTACAATTTCTATATAAAATTATATGAAATACTGTGCTAGGAAAATTGAAGAAGGGCACATTTTATTTTCTTCTAAAACTAGGTATTTGTGAATCCACAAAAAAAGAATATATCTAGTCTTATTATATATTAATATAATATGCAAAAATACCCTATTTTCATCTCCATTATTATGAAATTTCACAGCTATCATTATTTTATGGCTAAGAATAGAAGAGTAACCCTGGCTAGTAAGGCTCAGTGGACTGAGCACTGGCCTGCAAACCAAAGGGTTGTCGGTTGAATTCCCAGTCAGGGCACATGCCTGGGTTGCCGGCCAGGTCCCCAGTAGGGGGCGCACTATTGGCAACCACACACTAATGTTTTTCTGCCTCTCTTCCTCCCTACCTTCCCCTCTGTCTAAAAATAAAATAAATAAAATCTTTTTTAAAAGAGAATGTAATCTTCAAGTAAATAGAAAAATTCATAGTACTGACTAATGAAAATAAAAAGAGTCACTTTGAACTAAATTTTACAAATAAATTTCATTTGAATTGTCAGGATGCTATTATTATTCAACCATATTTAACTTTTATAATAAAATACTTGTCATAGATCAGCTAAGATGATGCATTAATTCTTTAAAGTTTTTTAAAAGTAAGGTTTAAATATCTTGTCAAATATAATAATTATTTTGGCAAAGCAAACACTCTATGTGAATTTCATTTTTGTATTTATTCTTGACTAAAATAAGATAACATATTTAAAATTTCAATACTTTTAGTTTTATATGGCCATTTTACAAAATTAATATAACCACATATATTTTATTGTTTTTATATATTTAAGAGACAGTATTTTGAAGTACTACTCAATAAATTAAAATAACAGTCAGGCTTTAATGGAGCTAAATTTACTAGCATACAATTACAAGTCTCCCTTTGTTTTTAACTTCTTCCTGAATTATTTCAGTATCTTGATTCTAAAATCTATAATGACCATCTCTCTGCTGTCTTTAATTTTCTGATTTTATCTTAATCTATTCAGCTTGTATTCTTCTGGTGAAATTCCTATGATCTATCATATTAGGTTTCTAAAGAGATCAATGAACTATATATATATATTGCATGACCAAGCTGTGGGTATACATTAATTGAATTCTTTAATCAATTTTTAGGCAATTAAAAGGAGTTTGATAGTACCCACATTATTAACTGAGATACACTGTTTGTCTTTGGTTATAAATTAGAGAAAATTTATATCTAAACCTTATGTTAGACTGTATTCCCAATGCCAGTGTATTATTTTATGTTTTACAATGATTAAATGGTTGTTTCCTTAAAAATTTTGGTTCTTGTAAAGATTGAATTATCCCCTAAATTACATGACTGTTTTCCACAGGAAGCAGAGTTTGGGACTGATCAGTTAACTTATCTTCTGTCTCATGTCTGTTTGTCTTGCAAAGCACCCCCTTTGTGGTATGGGGAACTAGGAAAAAAAACATTCAGGGGTCAGTGAACTCTTGTTCTGAGGAGGGCAGCCCAACCACATTATTTGTACATTCAGTGGATAGCTTTTAGGATCCTCTCATGGAGAAAGGCAATTCCTTAGGTTCACGTTTGCCCCAAAGTCATGTTTATACACTTACATCTGAGTGGAGTTCAACTTCAATGAACATTTACTGAAAATGTTACAAAGACACACGGGTCTTATATTATGCAGAGGAGATATAAAAATGAATGAGAAACAGTCTCCATCCTCTTGTAGAACTTTTCAGGTTACTGGAAGAAAGAATTACAATTCAGAGGTTTAAGTTGTATACTCACGGTAAATGCCAAACTCTCTGGTGGCATAGAAGCAATGTGTTTTGATAATGTTGCTAGAGTGACATCCCAAAGGAGCTATGCTCATCCCGCACCAAAGGGCAGCAGGAGGTTAACTCCACCTAACTATTACCACACAATTCCAAACCAGTTTTTATTTTCATTATTAGTAGTAGTAGTAGCAGTATTGCAGTGTGATGTATAAGAGCTTGACTATTTTATTAAAAAATACCGTTGTGAATATTATGCAATTAATTTATCATTCATAAAACTTAATCTCAATTAAATGAGGAAAAAACATCTACTAGCTCTGGCCTTAAGGAAAGAAATTCTCCCCTTTTAGAAACCTGGAGTTATCAAATAACCTTGCCAATCAAATCAGTGTTCCATGACAGCAAACCAACCATCAATAAATAGCAACAACTTAGATGCTAAATTTATGACATGAGTAATAGGAGAAGCTTATATTATAGGTTTACTGTTGGGCATGCCACAGTTTGACATAGCTCCATAAATATGAGCATGGTCACAAAATTCTGAGACATGAGTGAGAGAGCTGGCTCATGAGTTTCAGGGACTGTGCTCAAAGAATGAACAGTATCTCTATACTCCTCACTGCATAAGAGTAAATTTGTCCTTTGTGGTGGCTTCTACCTCTCTTATGAATCATGAGGCTCATTTCAAATGTACATGGGACTTTAACTTTTCCACAGGATCCTTTCTCTTAATTTCCTAAAAGTTTAGTCAAGTAGCTGTTGCAGAGTATCTGGGAATCCACAGTACAGAGTCTCAGGTCAGAGGGTCTCAGAAGGGGAAGTGACCATTTCTTCAAATTCACAAAGGAAGGGCAGCAAGAATATAGCATTATATCAAATGTGACATCATGTCTTAGGAAAAAAATGATTATGTATTGTTCAAATTCTTACCAGAAATTATTTAATCATTTAAGGTACTCTGTTCATTTTGTGAAATGTACAGTGGGAAAATATTAAAAACTCAACTTCCTAAGGCATATTATTAACATTACATATTTTTAAAACATTACGTTTTTAGATTTCAGTAGATGGTATTTTAGATCATTTAAAGGAAGCTTATGTTAAAACATGGGAAGAGGAGTATTCATCCCGTCCACTTCATTTCTGACCTACTCTCTCACATATTGCTTGTGTTACTCATTTCAAACTTAATATTCTCTGTTGTCAATTATTTTTGTCTCATGTGTTTACTCTCTGTCCATAGTTATATCATGAGTTCTTAGAAAATAGATACCATCTCACACTTTTATATTTTTTATTATACCAAGCTAATAAAAAGCTCCTTGGAAATGTCACTGAAATACATCACTTTTTCAGTTTTTAAAGTTGAATATATAATTATAAAGATTCACCACAAATGGATATTCTGGTGGAGCAATGTGAAAATCATATGTCACAACAATACTGTACTGGCAAATAAATTAACATGTTTTTCTACCATTGGTCTTTAAATTTGAAAGAATATGTCTTGGTTTTCTAAATGGATAATAATGAGTCTGTCTTCACCTCGTTGCTTCAAATGGAGTCAAGAGCAAACCCACAGACTATAGCCAAGACTATGTATCTTCTAGGCTCTCAGAACAAAGACCACAAGAAGAGCTATATCCAAGTTTTATAAGTCCAGGACGAGCTCCACAGCCATCAGTACTTCCAGCCTAGCAACCGGTACCTGCCTTCAGCCCCCAGGGCTAATCTCATCATGTCCTTGCCCCGGGTTAGGTTCCCTGAGAAACAGACTGAGACAGAAATTTTAACACAATATTTGGGGGTGGGGGTGGGCATGCTCCTGGGAACAACACCTGTTAGCAGAAGGGAAACAAGACTGGGCAGAGGGAGAAGTTAAATTGCAATGCAGTTGCACCAGAAGTCTCAGTCATTCCACCTGGGAGCTCTAGTGCTGAGATTGCTCTTCAGAGTTTGTTTTGCCTTAAGCCGAGGGTAGGTATGGGCTGCCCCCATAGGGATGTGATTTGGGGGTAGATAGTTCTCTCACCAAAGGCAGTTTCCAGAAATGGATTCAGCTAAACTCCATTAGCTTCTGACACTCTCACTAGGTGGGGAGAATGAATGCCTTAGTCCTGAAGTAGGGAGAGGGTAGTGGTATGCCTCAGTGCCCAGCACAATATACTCCTTCACAGTTCAAATATACTTGCTTTGTATATTAAACTCACTGTCTACTTAATTTTCTATTCATTCCTTCTATCCTTGTCAAGTACTTCTGCTAATCTAAATGGCTTACTTGGTGGACTGAGTAACACCTTCATCCCTAAGGGATCTGAATCCCTGGTCACCATGACCTCCAGATTCCCTGGTTGTTGGACATGTTGATTTACTGCCGAGTGTGGACCAGGAAAAAGCAGGAGACCCCTCAGAAGATCACTCCGGTGTTGAATGTATTCTTCACTGTCCCTGCAATATTAATGTCAGCCTTACTGCTCCCCATGACCAGGGTCAGTTACTCATGCCAGGAGGGTGACTCTTTCCCCTGCCTGCTGATCACTAAGCACAAGAAGCCCAAGTGACTAAAAGGCA
Organism: Pteronotus mesoamericanus; assembly: GCF_021234165.1. Lineage (NCBI taxonomy): Eukaryota > Metazoa > Chordata > Mammalia > Chiroptera > Mormoopidae > Pteronotus > Pteronotus mesoamericanus. The sequence goes on along the minus strand of NW_026555321.1, from coordinate 77,729,947 downwards.
ATCTCAGTTTAAATGTTATTAGGACTTATTCTGTGTGCCCTGGTAGAAGATTCTCCCTTTGGGAACTACAGTTGTTGGACCTGCAGAACCAAGATTTGGGTTAAGAAATGTACAGATCCTTCAGGTTGGTTACTGAGAGTCATGGCAAAACAAGCTGTTCCTAATTTCATCTCTTAGTTCTTGGACCCATATATTCAGACGGCCCAGGATATAGTATTATATAATGATCAAGAGTGCATATTGCCTCTCAGGAAGGTACCCCATCTTGGCAGGGTATCACCTCCAAGCTAGCAACTCAGCTATTCCTTCAAGAGGTCATTATACTACTCCACCAAATTGGCAATTTCTGGCATGTATATTAAACAGTGTATCCAATAATTTTGTTCTCAATGTGGTCTTCTTAACTGGGACCCTTGGTCTAATGAGATGTATGAGAATTCTTGTTGGTAAGGCAAACTTCTGTAAGCCCTAAGACAGTGGTACTGTCTGAGACTCTGAAGGCAAGGAAGACAAATTCATATCCAGAATACATGTAAGTTCCAGTCAAGTTGAATTGCTGTCCCATCCAGAACAAAAAGGATCCATTGGCTGGTTGGTCTTTTGAAGGCATGGTATAATATTGGGAGTGTGACATCTATCTCTGTTGCTAGCAGACTTAACCTTGAGCTGTGAGAGTAGCTAAATCAATCTTGGTAGGTGCCTATGCTGTTGGGCCTATTCAAAATCTCAATCCCTGCCACTAAGTCTACTCCATTAATGACACCATTGTGCCAGCGTATGAAAGCTGAAGGTAGAGGCCAGCTGACTTCTCCTTGCCAGGCCATTCTGTCCGAATGGCGATTAAATGCTCATTCCTTGGTATATGCTCTCTGATGGATGTCATCATGCAAGGTAAAGACTTTCATATTTCATCCTGACTCTCACATGCGTTTTCCTCAGCCCTCCTTGTCCCTTATCTTTGAGCTAACCTATTCATTTCCTTGTTCCTTCCTGACTATTTAAGCTATTAACTTTGCTTATGAGTTCATGTATTTTCTAAGCTTAACAACTTTTCAATCCATGCAAAGTGGAAGACTAGTTACACCCTTGCTCTGCACTGTAGCTCTGTCCATTTGGAAAATTTCTTCTCTCTATTCCTTTCAGAGCCACCCTTAAGTGGTGACCTGCAATCCAGATTGCAGTCAGGTGCTGAGCCAATGAACTTACCAAGTTCATCCTTTTTCATCCTTTGTATGTGATATTCATGAGCCCTACATGTAGCCCATTTTTGACAGTTAAGCATCAGGTACTGCCATCAGAGTAGTGGATGTCATGAGGGTCTGCTCATACAGCTTACTTGTTCCCTTTAGACTTGCTTCAGCTCAGTACTGGAGCTTTATCTTATGATGAATTACTTCTGGTCCTGCTTGCATTGTGACTTGGTATATCTAACAAAAACCAATTCAGAACAGTCAGTTCTGGTCACATGGTCAGGGGTTCTGTCTCTACTAGGGCTGTTTATTGAATACTGTATAGTTCTTTACTGCAAATTTACTTACTCCAGAAATCTGTGGGTCTGTGTCGTGATACTTCCATTAGATCTTGCCATTACCTGTTATATTTTCCTTCTGCTACAGATACCTTCAAGCATACCATAGGCTCTGTCAAATTTTATGTCCAACCAGCAAGGTTGTCCATAGTGCATCCAGGCCCTGCTCTGCATCTCTTTTGAAGCTGGTCACCTCCCTCATCACTCAAGTCATGGTTCAGAGTAGTATTTCCAGGTGTGGAATGTGCTGTTCCCAGAACCTAAATGGGTCTAACTGGCATGTACTTCTTTCTCAGTGGTAGCAAGTATAAAATGCAATAATTTGTCTTTTATTATAATGGGAACACCCAGAATGCCCCAGGCCACTGAGCCCCTGAAAATTTCACTAATATGGCGTGTCCCTGAATCTTTGTTGGTTTATCTTCCACCCTCAGGAACAAAGATATATCACCAAAGCTTCTAAAATGACACTTTTTGCTAATCCATTCTTGTTGACATGATATCATCAACATAATATACCAATGTGATGTTTTGTGGGATGTCCTGTTATCCAGGTCCCTTTAGACTGTTTTATGATGAGGAGCAGCAGAATTTGCACAGTTTTCAGAAAGACTATAGATCTACACTTTTTCCTTATTATTGGAATGCTAACTGCCCCTAGTTCTGTTCTCTGATAGGGACAGGAAAGAACATATTTGTCATGTTGGCGACTGCAAAACACATATTTGAGTCTGTGTCAATCTGCTAAAGTAAACATCACGTATTTTGGTCTAGCAGCTGCACAAAGGACAATTATTTGTTTGAGTTTGTGATAGTTTATTGTTGATCACTAGGATCAATTTTATTGGGGTCCACGCTTGTGAATTTAATGGCAAAATTATAAGGACCACCAACCATGCATTTTCTAAGTTTTAAGGGTGGCACTAATTTTTTTAATAATTAATATATTTTATTGACCCGTTTGATTATAGTTTAAATAAAGAATGTATGTTACACACAGCAAAATGGTCAGCAGAAGATGTTTGACTGTCAGCTTTTTTTTTTACAAGAGACAATCTTTTGTGCCTGTGATGTAATTTTGTTTCAAAGAATGTGCATGTAACCTCCTTTATTTTCTTTAAAAAAAAACAACACTATTTCACACACCTTCTAGAATATGATACTTTGGATTTACTGTTTTAGTGATCAGAAGGGAGATTTTATAGAGATTTCTACTTAAAGTTCCTACTTTATTAGCCAAGAAGTCAGTGCATGTTTTTGCATTTCCCTGGAAGTGAAAGAGCCAGAGCATCTCTTCATTTATGATCAGCTCTTTTGTGATGTGCTCGCCCACATTTTTCCCCACTTTTTACATTGATTGTCATTTTCTTATTTATTTGGAATATTTTTTGTATATTTTGGATATATGTTACAAATAACTTCTCCCACTCTGTGGCTTACTCTTTCAGTCTTACTGATCTTTCAAAAACTGTTTTGAAGGGGATAATAGAAGGACATAGGTATCACAAAAGTAGAGCTCATTGAATCTTCACAAGGTGAACCTTCTGTGTAAACAGATCAAAACAGAGTATTGATAGGAAGCTCTGCTTACTGGCTATTATATTTTGGTAAATAAAAGTTTTTAATTTTAATGTATTTTAATTTGTCTTTTCTTGTAAATTATTGCTTTTTTATAAACTGCTTAAGAGATCTTTGCTAAGATCATGAGGATATTGTCTCACATTTTTTTCTAGAAGCTTTATTGTTTTATAGTACATGTTTTGAATCCATTATCCTTCTGGAATTCTTTGTTGTATATACTAAAAGGTAGAAGTCAAGACTTTTTTTACCCCTCAGATAGATATCTAATTGACCTAGTGCTATTCATTAAAGAACCACTCTTTCCCAAATGACACCTTTTTCATAAATTCACCACATATGTGTGTTTCTATTTCTGGCTCCAACTGATGGAGCATTTGTCTATTCTGTTTCATTGGTCTATTTGTTTATGATTGTTCCAGTAAAATGTATTTTAAATGCTACATATTTATGATAAAATTAGACACCCAACTATAACTCTTCCAAGTTTGTTGTAGTTCTCCTTTGAGATGATCTTTGCTATTCTTGTGTCTTTTCATTTTCATACAAATTTTAGAATTAACTTGTTAATTTATTTTTAAAAATCTTCTTGTAATTTTTTTGAGGAATTGCATTGAATCTAATAGATAAATTGGGGAGAATGAAAATCTTATATTATTGAATCTTTTATTTTATGAACATTTAATATTTCTCTATTTATGTATCTTTAATTTTCTCAAAGTGCTATTTATTTTGTATAAATTTTACACATCTTTTGTTATATTTGTTCTTAGGTGTTCTTATTTATATCAATTATAAGTGGTTTAATTTTTAAATTATTTTTCTAATTTTTATTGCTGGTTTACAGAATTTCAAATAATTTTTAAAAGCAATCTTTACTAAATTTACCTCCTTATTTGGTTTTATTTGTATATTCTTTTGGATTTTCCTCAAACACAATCATGTTTCTGAAAAAAATAACAGTTTAAATTTTTCTTTTTCAATCATAATACCTTTTAATTTTCTTTTTAATTCAAATTCATACTTTCTGGTCCCTTTCCATGAGTCTGTGGTATTCTGTCCAATTTGAAGAAATTAGTAGAAATATCCACTATGAATTTTCTTTGGACTCAGGGATTAATAACTTCAAATCATTTTTCTTTTATGTTCTTTTGGCGGAGAATGCCCAGAATATATCTATTGTGAAACCACATTTTTCTTTAATCCTCACTCGAGAAATGCTTATTGATTTTAAAGAGAGGAGAAGGGAAGGAGAAAAAAGAAGGAAGAGAAACATGGAGGTGGGAGAGAAACATCGATTGCTTGCTCTTAGTATCTCCCTGACCAGAGACTGAACTAAAAATCTAGGCATGTCTGACCGTGAATTAAACCCATGACCTTTTGGTTTGCAGGACAACACCCAACCAACTGAGCCACACTGGCCCAGGGCTGAAGCCACATTTTAATTTAATTTATTTTTTTAATTTGTATTGTATGTTTTCCATTATCCTTTAGTCCCCGTATACCCCCCTCACTGCAGTGATTGCCACACTGTTGCCCATTTCCATGAGTCATTTTTTCCTTTTTGCTCAATCCCTCCACCCCCTACCACATTTTAAATGTGTTACATATCCTCTGGTAACTTACACTAAAAATGTATTACTTTGGAAAATAAGCGGGAAAACTATTCTGGAGCCCAGTGCTTACTCTACAGACTTTGGGGTGTTATAGTACCTTAATTTGTTGTACTCTTTTATGAAACCTGAAAAGTTAATGAATTTGACTTCTAAACATACTTCCAACACTGAGTTTATCATTAATGTTATCTAATTGTTTTCTTCAGTCATTTGTTGAATACAATTTCAGTCATATATTGTCATCACAGAGAATACCATTTTGAATTAAAATTTGAGATTCTAAATGGAAACATCTTTCAAATGTGTACCAAAATTTTCCCTTGGGTAAAAATTCAGATATTTTAAAGATATTTTAATAAAATCACAATTACATATTTGAAATATGGTGTGGAAAAGTACTTGGTGCATTGATAAAGTTCCCTGGAGGACTCTGGATGTTTAAAGCAACAGTTTGATTGAATAGAACAATAAATGCAGGGGTATTTTTTCTCTTTCTTTCTCATCTACTAGAAAAATATAGATAATAGAGCTCATTTATTTCCTTAACATTTCAGAGCTCTGCAGATGGGAAAACACAACCCAGTGGAAATTATTTCTGGCAACCTTGAGAAGATATGTTAGCATTTTGTGGCATTTCTTTCAGTGACATGTAAAGCATGGCTTTCCCTCATTGCAGTGTCACAGTGAAGTGTCACAATAAAGCCAAAATAGTGTGCCCTCAGGGAAAACTAGGGAAAGGGACCATTTTCCATGCACACAAAAAGGGTAATATTTATTATAAAGCCTTTCATTTTAGCTCCAAATGCTGCCAGGACCATAGCTACTTTGCAATGGAGAAGTGCACAGAGTGTGAGATTTAAAGCAAATGTTATGTATAATTCTAATGTAATTTATGTAAATATAAATAATATGTAAAAAGGAAAATGCATTTATAGACATACAAGCATGCATAAATCTGAACAGTGTGCCAGGGAGATAGTTTGTGATGTTGGATAGTGGCAACATAAGCCTGATGTTGATGGAATCCAAAGAGCACTTATCTGGGAGTCAGAACAGCTTTATCTTGACCTATTTTTGTCCTTACCAGAAGATGTTATCTTCTTTATCTACAACATGTGATATAAAAATTATTATCCTTGCTTAATGGATGAAGAATTTGGTCTTCCAAAACATTCAATTATTTGGTACTGATCACACAGCTAATATTACTTAAGGAACTTCATATGCAGTATCAAATATAGATATAGTTTAAGCTAAATTTGTACTTTCAATAAAACCTTGTATTTCCCCTTCATCATTGCACAGTTATTATTTGGACCCAAATACTAAACTTGATTTTTATTGCCATTAAATATCACCTCGTTAGTTTCATTCTACTCCTCCATACTATGGACTTTCTGGGGTCTTAATTACATTTTGCGGCATGTTTTTCATTGCTGCAACTCAGTAGCATCTCCAGAGCTAATGAGCATTGTATATATCTGCACCCCAAGCGCTGGGCAATGCCCTGTGATGGGCAGCTTCTTTCCAGGTGGAGAGGTGGCTGGTTTATCCAGGTACTGCTTCACCCAATTGTCAAATGCATGTGGAAATTATCCAAAATCACTGTTCTGATTTGGCAACAGGCAGGAGACAGCATGAGCCTTGGGGCCTATAGCCTGGGATGCAAATATAACACCACCAACTACCAGATATATGATTTGGGGAATGTAATTTGTCTTTACATGTACATGTAGATAACAATGTTAACAATACAAAGTTTGTAAGGATCTTACAGGTAGTAGATGTACAGCCTCCTTCATCACCCCAGCTATCAAAGAAAGAAGTGACATTTCTCTGACTGACCAGTTCTTTTTAACAACCCCTTCCACTCCACATCACCTTGATCAGTGTTTCCAGCACTGACAGATTTTCATTGTCATAAACTTTCTCAGCCTCTTTCCTAATACCAATGTGATACTTAAATTGGTTTTTAGAATGCACTTATTTTTTCCTGGTTTAATTTCTGAATTACATTTTTCAGGACCCTCTTTCATTTTCAATAAAACTTCTTAGTTTGAGATAATGGTTTAGTGGCCTTACTTGTGTTTTTCTGAGCATCTTCTTGGAAATTCACTTTCTTTAGGACACTTTAACTAGTTTAGGGAACTTCTTGAACTCCTCTTACATAACTAGGAAGTTTATCTCCCCTTGATATGTTACTTCTGTCCCTCTTCCTTCAAAGGTCCATCTCCTTGACAAACAAGGCAAGTGTAAGGGTAGTTCTCCTTCTCTGTGCTTGCTTTCGTTATACCATAACCACATGGTATAGGCTGTTTTTCTTGACAAATTAGTAGGTTCAGGCCATTAAGTTGTTTGCTTCAGCCTTCTTATAAAGACATGTGTTTGCCCTCATGGTCGTCTGGTTATATTCTCTTTTTTTCTGTCTTCTGTACATAGTCACTGTAAATTTGGGCTCATCAGAGAAGTTTTGGAAAAGCATATTAGTTTATTTGGTAATTACACTGTTATCCTCCTCAGAATAATTTTAAATTCTCCAATTTTTATTCATTTTTAAGAAATTTTTAACCACCTGAATAACCTTTCCTTCCAGAATCTTTTTATTTTCTTATAAGGAAAACCATGTTTTTTTCCTATAAAGTTTTTAAATCTAGTCTTCTAAATCCAAGGATTCATGTATGACTATAAGCAAATAATTTTCATGAATCAGTCACCATCTTTGCACTGATTTTTCTAAGAGAACAACTTAACGCCTTTATCTATTTAGTATTACTACTGAGTATTTAATCATTGTGATGAAAATTTTAGTGATGAAGTAAGTAATACCATATTACTTTGAGTCTAGGATTCTCTCTTCTGGTTATTTTCATCTAAAGCTGTTGCATTTTTGTTCCTAGAGCATTAAATAAATATCCCTCATAGACTCACTGTTGGCTAAATCCTCTTGTCTTCCTGAATCTTGCCAAGAGAATACTTGTCTTAACTTAAATACATAGAATGATCTGCATTAATTCAGAGTGAGCTGTATGTAGGAAATCTATTTTGAAAGGGCTGCCCTCAGGAGCATTTTCAAATAAAACTATGTGAGAACAGGAATAAAGATAAATTTTCCATTTTTTGAAATCCAGTCTTATTTCTCCTCCTTTTATGTTTTTGTTTTGTGTGCCAAATGGATGAAAATTAAAGTATAGAATGCCATGCAGCATCTGTGTGTGTGTGTGTGTGTGTGTGTGTGTGTGTGTGTGTGTGTGTGTGTGGAGATGAGTGGATGAAGTGTTCAAAACTTGCCTTCTCTGTTTATGCTCCTTTCTTTCAAGTCAAAGCTCAGGATGTGGCATCTCAAGTTTGATGTACAAATGTGGCAGAGATAAGCCATTTGGTTAGCAAATAGCTATTTACAAACCTTGTGATTTATCCATACTGGACTTTTTTTTTTTTTTTTGTATCTAGAGGTATATTTTTCACATTAGCTGTTTCTTAGGATTAACAAACCAGTGCAAATCTTGTTTCATCCCTCCCTGGGTATTTAGTGTACTACCAAGCAAAGCACAGATTAACATATGCTTACTCAGGATTAAGGATGATTTTTTAAAATTCTTTTGATAGGCCGTAAAATAGAATCCAAAATCAGTTCGATGAATAGGCTGGGTTTTTTGTTTTTCTGGGTTTTTTTCGTGCCAACAGGACACCCTGAACCTTTAGTTTCAAGTTTCCACAGATTTTGGGTTATGCTTCATGAATATCAAAAGGCAAATAGCAATAAACTATTTTACCATGTTCTTAATTTGCCTCAATTACTGCAGTGCTGCATATGATTGCTCCATGGCAAAGAAGAGGAAAGCTGAAGAACAGGCCTTGGGTGTCCCTGTCAACAAGAGAAAATCCTTGCTGATGAAGCCCCGCCACTACAGCCCAAGTATGAATGGCAAGGAAGAGCGTGACACCAGGACTGAGGTGGAGGAGGACGATGGCCTCCTGGAAACCAACGCTCACCCTTGCACAGGTAGCAAGGAGCAGCTCAAACTTTATCTATTCTCAGGCACCAAAGACTCAATCTTAGCTTATGTGGAATATACAGCTTGTATGTTCCCATTTGGGAGCAAAATTAAACATTCATTTCACTCAACAATTCATTTATTGAGGGCTAATTGTTTTAATCCTTAACCAAGGATATATTTATTGATTTTAGAGAGAGAGGAAGAGAGAGAGAGAGGCAACCAATCGTTTGCCTGCTGGACACACCTTTGAGTCTGGCCTTCCAGGCATGGAACCTGCAACCTAGGCCGTGCTCTGACAGGGAATTGAACCAACACCCATTCGGTGTATGGGAGGATGCTCCAACCAACTGAGCCACCTGGCCAGTGCTATGGAGGGCTGATTTTTATCTGTATTTGTGGAATGTCCAAAGATAAGCACCAGAGAGTCCTTACCCTAAGTTCATTTTCAAAATGCAGTGCTGGACTCTGCCTCTTTTTGAAGACATAAAAGATACTAAGCCTTAAAGATGAAGAATACCTTGCCTCCTGAATAGGGTAGATATCTAATGCTGAACGAACCCTTCAAAATAAAAGGACAAATTTAAGCTATAAGATATTTAAGATATGACATACATAAATAAAACATTTGTTTTTGTTTCATAAATGTATATGGAATTATTTAGTTTTACTTGGTGATAACAACATGGACCAATGCAGGTGGAATGTGACCTTAATATTTTCAACATTTTTAAAATAAATACTTATAGCAATGGACTGCAGAAGGGACCTAAAGTTGACAGTCTAGGATCTCCTTCCATCGGAAAATGTATTATAGAAAATTTATCACTACGCTCATTATTTTCTAAATAAATCATTTTAATTTACCTATAAGCACATATTTCATGAATTCAATTCTTCAGTCACTCATTAAATGCTGTTTGCATTTTCGGTGTTCTGTAGTTACAATTTCAGAATTTCAGGATGTTTTTTCCCAGGTTACTGTTACTCCCAATTGCCCCTGACAGTCACAGTGCTTCCAGGAGTTAGAACATCACCAACCACTTAGTGCATGAGTCTGAAATTGAAGGACATGCAAAATGTCTCAAAAAATTCATGAAAAAATAAATGGAAACTTAAATCTTAACTTATTAGAAAATGAAATTAGGTATATGAATGTTCTATTAAATCCACCTTTTTTTCTAAATGCAACATTATAGGAATCAAAATATACAAACTAAATTATTTTTGAAAAGAAATATATTACACAAAACAAAGGTAATGAGTATTAGATTGTAAATATCTAATGTATATAGGATTATAGTAATAATAATAGGTATTAACAGAAAAGATGTAAAATCCTATTGACTGAGTGAGCACAAATCTCAGATCAGAATCAACAGATCTCCAGTAATCTTGGCTTGCAAGTGGTTTGAGATTCTGTAGTTAAAACAAAGTTGTATTCTGATTTGTGAATGTTTAAGTAAATTTTCTGACTTTTCTATATTTAATATATGGCTTAAATCCTGACGGCTCATCTGTAAGTTATAATCATCCCTGACTTCTTTTGTTACCTTGAGCTAGTTAGAATTTTGTTGATTCATGAAAATTGCAGATTGAATCTAGAAAATCCTTGAATTAGTGTGGTTAGACTTGAACTGTATCTGTCCACTAATGCTATTGTAGTTGTGTGATCATTGCAGATGCTTAACATTAAGCAGGAAAACATATTGTCAAAATGTACTCAGTTAATATTTCAGTTATAAGCACTAATGGACATCTATTTTCAGTTTCATAAATGTTACATAGTATTTATATTTAATACTGGAACCACTATTAATAACAATGAATATGCTGAAATTCTAGGAGTAGTGGCCATCATTTCTGAATTTTTAATATATTCCAGGCACATAAATTATATCATTTAATCTACTCAACAATGACATGATATATGCATGATTATGGACATAATTTTAAGATATGATCATTAAGGACCAAAGACATTTAATGCTTAAGGTAATGCAGCTTGAAAATATTGGAAAGGACATAATTACAAAACAGTTGAAAGGCAAGCAAAATAATTATTTTCCTGCTAACCATGCTTCACAATCTAAATCTCTCAAAGCTCTGACTACCTTTAGAAATTGGACTGAGCAAAGTTACTCCAACATTAAATCAATATTCACAGAAATAGCACGTCACAGGTGCTCCTATCTCTGGATCGAAGAGCAAAACTCTAAGTTGTTCCAAGTTCTTTGAGCAAGTTATCTCTCACCCTCCAGAGGGAAAGAGAGCCAAGTTAGTGCCGAAGCTGGTGTAAGGGCTTTTCATCTCTCGTCTCATTGTCTCCTGGTACCCCAGGTTCTTTACCTGGCCAGGTGTCTTCCCAGTTGCATTGTCATTAGGAAGTTCAGATGATGAAGAGAGGGTATAAAGCTCGTGAAAGCTCGGTATCCATGAGCTTGTATCCATTTAATGGCAAAACTCTGCCCCATTCCTTCAACTGGCTATCTTTCAAAGAGCTATAGGTGGGCACTGAGGGTCATGGACAGAGCTGCGCAGATACACCATCTTCACTGGAGCAAAGAGAAGACTACCAGCTGGTGGGACAAGTACACACTTTCCCAATGCAAACAAGGAAAGAAGGGTCACCGCGAAGTGAGATTCCAGGAAATCTGTCACAGTTACAGGAGTGCAAGAGGCTGAGATAATACTTTTAACACATATTGTCTCTCAACAAATAGCAAATAAGAAATAAGCCACTCCAATTTTAGAACTTTGAAAGACAAATTAATTTTTCTAAGGCTTTTCTTTCCAGCAAAATTTACAAATTAAAGAGGACAAGAAAACTAATTTACCTATAAAAGTAACTTAGTTATAGAGACAGAACAAAAATATAATTATAATAAAATCCAGTTATACTAAAAGAGTCTAACTCATTGGTGCTGTGATTTTCAGAGGATTTCTTTTGTTAAGGTTGTTTTGATGCAGAAGAGCTGACATACCTGCAAGAAGCCATTAGCATAAACCCAGGATTACCAGTACCTCAGAGTAGAGACTTTGATTTAAAGTAAATAAACAAATGTGAACTTTTACACATCAGGCAAAAACGTTTATTTTTTTCACTCTACAAGGAAGTGTCCTGGCTCCAGCCCCTTCAACTTTCGCCACATTGTGAAATGTACTCAGGACTGTGAAAGGGTAACTGTCCAACTCTCTGACCTGCTCCCAGAAGTGGAACCTAGGAAATTCCTGACCTATATTGTTGTGGTAGTAAGAAAGTAGAGGTGGGGTTATTTGCTAGTTTTTGTTTTGTTGTTGTATTTGTTTTCATATATTTTTATTTATAATTTTGGAATCTTTGTTTTTTTTCATTGCAAGTTAGCTGCCAATTGTATTCTAATATCTTTCTATGAATTCATTCCTGAAAATATTCAAACCTGAGAAAATAATAGGCTGCTAATATTCTGAACAGTTTCTCCGAAGGGTTTCTGTATGTTGTTAATGCCAACAGTGATATGTGACATTACTAGGCTGTGGGATCCAGGGGTAGCTTGTTACAGATAGACAAGCATGGACCTGGGAAGTCATACCCCGATTCTAGACCTCAGGCCCCTACTGGCTAGCTGTGTGACCTTGAATAAGTGCTTAGCTTTTTAGAACGCATCGTTTCCTTCTGTAAAGTGGAATCAAAAGTACCTTTCTTATAGTTATTGTGAAGATTATAAAAAATAAAGAATTGAACACCATACCAGAAACATACCAGTTTATTGTCATAGGATGTCCTTGGATCATCCTCATTTTAAAGATAAGGAAAGACAAGTACGCAGGACTCAGAAGACATCATCCTGATAAGGTTGCTCAGGCAACTGCAATGGAGCCAGCCATACCTCCCCAGTCCCTGGACCTCGTAGCTGTAAAGGTTTCCCTCCACACTGTGCAGTTTTCTAAGGCAGTTGCTGAGCTTTGCCACAGCATGTTTAGTATGAATGTTACCGGGGCTGAACCTTCTTTGCACTGCATATTGTACCCTTTCACAGGCCTACGTTTCACTACTTAATTCTAAATAAAAAATAAGCCCCACCTCATGTACGTGGTTGGCCCCATGTATTCTCTGCCTTTACTGTCATCTCAAATAGTATCTAGTGAAGGTGGAAGAGAGACATCATTTATTGAACACCTGTTGGGTGTCACCTGCTTTCCATGTGCTCCTGTGTGATGTCTACAGTGTGTCTCACTATGCAAGTGAGGACTCCAGGATCAGAAATGTTAAGGGACCTGTAGTTTAAACAAGGACAAATGCCAGGCCCAGAGTCAAACCTAGGTAGCCCTCGCTTTAAAGGCAGGAATTTTTTAGTGATTTCAGTGACAAAAGCACAAAGTAAGTCCCTAGTCCACCAGGGGAAACAGAAACACACTAGCATGAGAAAAGTAGGCAGCCCATCACAAAGCTAGGAGGAACAAGCGTCTCGTCACAGATCTGCCAGGTTAAAAAACTCACTCAACTTTTTTTTCCCTTATAATTACAGTGAAAGCCAGAGGGGTACATAGAAAGTTGGTTTGCAGGTTTGCAAACCATCCCTGGAAACTATCGCTTGCGATGAACATAGGCACGGCTATCGGCAGGGCTCCTCTTTTTCTGAAGAATAATTAATAAATATTTTCTTTTAGCATATAACAAACAGTTGAACCAAGCAATTATGTAAACTGGAAATGACCCAAAATGCTAGCAGTTGGCAGCAACACAGTGAAGTGCATTGTCGTGCACATGTGCATTTTTGTCACTCCTGCCTCTCTGGTGATCTGCACTTAATAGGAATATTTTAAACTATGTAGCTAAGCAACAGAGGTAATTGTTGCTTTCTAGAGCTTTTGTTAGCACTCTACCACAGCCCAAATATGCATAATTAGGTATAATGTCTATAAATCATTATTGTACACATGTGGGTAGTTAAGTGGAGTGAGAGAATAGTTCAATGAATTGAGCATATTCACTGAAAATGCTTTTTATTTGTTTTCTGTAGTTCATAATACTTTAAAATTATCATAACCCTTTACACTTTCTCTTAATCACCAACAGTGATATTGAGAAAAACTTCATTTGCATTTTAGACTATGTTTAATATATTATTTAAACCTGGAGTTCCTCTGATATGAATTCAGGAGAGGATAGACCATCCTATCAAATATTATGTGCTTGTTTATCCAGCCTCTTTTCTAGGAAGTAAAATGTTAAATTTTTCAGTTTATGTTGAATAGATCCCAACAAAAGACTGCACCCTATAATCAGCATTATTTAAAGGGGCTAGTGTTGTGACTAAATTCTTCCCTTCATCCAAAAATGCTTTTAGTTACTATGGCAATATTTACTTGATCCTGGCAGTCCAGTGTTGATTTAGGGAGATAATTACCAGAAAGGAAGATGATGGAGATGTATTTTTGAGTGTCCTTGTCAGAGACAATGTTTATTAAAAAAATTAAATGAGACAAAAAAAAGGCTCATTGTCTTCTGCACAGACACTGTCTCCCACAGCCCTCACATTGGATGGCTGTGCTTTTCCTCCAAAGATGTTTATTAACACAGAATACACTTCACTTGGTGTCTTTAGCAGTCTTTAAGGTGGCTTATTATTTTGTGTTGCCCATCCCCCACTCTCCCATTTGAGACACAGATATGGTCCTCCTCCTCCTTCTTCCTCTTCTATTTTTTTTTTTTTTGTTATAATGTTCACTAAGAGGAACGTTGCTGGATTGTCTGGTGCATTTCACAGCCTGGTGCATGCTGGGTGCCATCTTCCCCATAGTACACTTCATGCTGGGCAAGGGTTAGGTCACCAAAGAACCTGCACCCTTAATTGGTGTGTTTGCACTGAGACACATACACACATATATGCACAAAATCCTTTCCCCCTGCCTGGGTCATTGCTGAGAATGAAGGGGGATGGCACTCACAACGGAGTGGGAATAACAGAGATCCAATAGTCTGTCCTAGACGGACTGGCACTTGGGAGCCTCTTCTCAGTCACAGGGCTCCCTAACTGTCAAGACTCCAGTTGGCTCTGTACTGAGAACAGCTAGTTAACATTCAACGTCCTCCAACCATCCCCATCTCTTGTCTCATTTCCTTTTACACATGTGCACAAAGTACCAGACCAGAAAATGTGTTACTATTTAAGCTATTTTTTGATCACGCTAATTTTCCCATTTACTTGTATTTTGCTCTGCATGGAATTTTTGCATGATGATTATGAAAGTTATCAAGAAGTCTTGAAAGCTTCAGAACTTTTTTGGTTATCATCATGTAGATGTATTTTGTATGTTAACTAAAATTTCATAAAATCTGAAAATATGTTTGAAAAACTACGCAGGTAGAAAACATAAACCAATTAAACTTTGAAAATATATTGCCATGTTAATAGAGAAATCTGATGACTATTTCCTTCATAATGTATGGCATTTTATATATTTGATTTCCTTCTAGGTGACTAAGTGTACAAATATAAGAGATACAGTAACAATGATTTCACATTCAGCATTCTGGTACAGTTATGTATCTATTTCAGTACACTAGAACCACTTAGTTCTTAATGTACTGAGAATTCTAATAGCTCATTCCTTTAAAGGTAGTTCTCAGAATATGAAGGCCTAAGCTTTGTTTCGTTTTATTTTGTTTTAAGAAGATACGTATTTTCTCCCTAATGTTTTTTAAAAGATCTTATTTATTTATTTTTAGAGAGGGGGAGGAGAAGGAGAGAGGGAAACATCAATGTGTGGGTGCCTCTCACGAGCCCCTACTGGGGACCTGGCCCACAACCCAGGCATGTGCCCTGACTGGGAATCAGACTGGCATCCCTTTGGTTAGCAGTCCAGCGCTCAATCCACTGAGCCACACCAGCCAGAGCTCTCCCTGATGTTTTAAAAATTGATAGAGCCTTCATAGTCACATATTTCATATATTATGTGTACATATGTATGTATAATTATGCATATTTCTTGAAAATATTTCTAAAAATATTTCTTAAATAATTTAAATTAAATAAATTTAAATAATTTTCTTAAACTATTTTTTGTTCTTGTTTTTTAAATATTGGTTTTCTTTTTCCATAGAAGAAATCATGATAAAACCTATGGATGAGAGTTTTCATTCTACTGCACAAGAAAAGTCCAATGGGAAGGAAGACAGATATGGCTGTTACCAAGAGCTCATGGTCAAATCTTTAATGCACTTGGGGAAATTTGAAAAAAATGCATCTGTTCAGACTGTAAATGAAAACTTAAATGACAGTGGCATCCAGTCTCTAAAAGCAGAGAGTGATGAAGTAGATGAGTGCTTTATGATTCATTCTGATGATGGAAAAGACAAAATCAATGACTCCCAGCTGAGGTTCTGCTCCTCCGATGACAATGAAAGTAACTCTGAAAGTGCAGAGAATGGTTGGGACAGTGGCTCCAACTTCTCAGAAGAAACCAAACCACATAGAGTCCCAAAGTATATCTTAGTGGATAATAGGAAAGACATATTGGAAGTTACTGAAATAAAAACTGAAGGTGACAAATTTCTCTCTTGTGAAAATAGGTGTGATTCTGAAACAGAAAGGAGAGACCCACAGGATGCTCACATGGAGCCACTGGATGGCAAAGCCCAGGCCTCGTTCCCTGGGGTTGAGGAAGACGATAACCAGTGCCTGGCAGCAATGACAGAAGAGTCTGTTGACCTAGAGAAAGCGAAGGGGAACTTGAGTTTGCTGGAGCAGGCAATTGCTCTGCAGGCCGAGCGAGGCTGTGTTTTCCATAACACCTACAAGGAGTTGGACAGGTTTCTACTGGAGCACCTAGCAGGGGAAAGGAAACAAACCAAAGTTATTGACATGGGTGGAAGACAAATCTTTAACAATAAACGTAAGATATGTTTCTTGCATTTATTTTAGAAATAAAATTGCTTTAGGGTTGGAAAAAATTAGGAAGACTTGATTATTTCTCCCAGATAGCTTTTTTGACAACTTAACACATGTTAAAAGCTAATTTGTATTATAAAATGAGCAATTTCTCTTTGTTTTCCTACTCTCTAACTTGTTCTCAGAACAAGTTTTGTCAGTTCTGCAGTGTTTTCACACATGATAAAAGAATCATTGCCTCTATTTCTTTTAATTTGACTGCTTTTTAAACGTACAGTACTTTTTAAAAAGCATTTTATTGGACATTAGAAATACATTAGTACTTATTGGGTTTTAAATCATTGTATTAATCAAATCAATTCCAGGAATTTATTTTCTCTTCCCTGTCCTCTTTCTGAGATCAGCTGGCTGTCTTTAAGCTTCAAAATAATATCAAACTATTTGCAAGTCAGACAGGGTGATCATTATGGTCCTTCTCAGGATAAAAGTGGCTGTTAATCCTTTCCTAAGTCTGTGCTTTTTATAAGCTGTCTAACTCAGAGTCCACAAATATCCGGGCCAAGCTTGAATAAGAGAGTAAATATGCTTAAAATTATTCCTTAAACTTTCAGAAAATTGTGTCCTCTCTCCCCTAAAGACAAGCCCTTTTCCCACCCCAGCCCCAGCCTTGTACCAAGTGGTCTGATGATGATTCCTACACTAAGTGGAGTTTCACAAATGGTGGTATTTGTGTGCTTATTTAAGATGGGTATTCTGTGGATCCCATCAGCCTCACTGCTCCAGAACTTGACATTTTTAAAAGCAAGTTTGTCAGGTGACTCTTGGAAACCCTAAAGTCTGATAACCACAGAATTAGGAAAAATCAAGCTTGTGCCCCCAAGTTTGCATTTATGAGGGATGTCCTGGTTGCTGATATTTATGCAGATATGAGTGATATATTTTGTCATTTTAAGTCCATTTTAGTACTCAACCTGAAATCTTGTCTGATATCACCTTACAGCTCAGAGCTGAGGAAAAAAAAAAAAGAATAAAATAATGTCATGTAGTGAGTATCAAGATAATGCTGTGCAACATACTCCCAGGGTTGGAATGGGGACAGAACATTAATGACTAGTGTGTGGTTTGGGACAGGACACCATATTTCGCTCTGCATACTCCACTAATATGCAACTGTTGACTTACCTGTGTGTTTTATTTTTAAATGAACTACAAAATAAAAAAAAAAGAAATTTACTTCAAATTCCCCCAACCCATAATATATAATATACTATATTTCATTTGGTCTTCTAAGATACAGAGTTACCCAGTTCAATATCTCTGAACTCAGAAGGATGTGCCATAATTTAATTTCAATAGTTTTTTTTCTTTCTTACTAGCACACAAAATGATGTTGCATCTTACAATTAATGAAATCTTCCAGCCAATGAAGTCCATTTTTGGGAGAAATTTTGATTATTTGTGCTATAGCTTAAAATACTTGATGACATTTTGGTCAATTCTGTAGAACTTTTGGAACTTTTTTTTTTTCACAAATTAACAAAGCAATAGAATCTGTGCTTGTAGACATGAGTCATGTTGGAGACTACTGAATTATTTGTAGGGCTGCATGAGTCAATAGGGTATCTTATTGCATAGAGCATGGTCCTGCTTTGGGGTGTGAAAAGCCTATGCAAGGAGATCCAGAACAGATTAGTATAAAGCAGAGGGAGGGAAAGGTGAAACTCAGGGAAACTATAAGCTTAACCTAGAGAATGACTACAGAGTCCAAATTAAGTATTCACTTCCCTGTTCCTTTTTCCAGATTTGGGAGACAGTAGGGTAAGACGTTTTTTGCTCTGCAGTGCATTCATGCTTCTAAGTCAACACTTTTTCCAAATGATAGTCATGATTTTCAAAGTACCATCCTCATTTTCTATATGCCTTGGACATGTGACTGCTGTTAAAGAGAGAACAGGAGGATCTTAAAATATCATTTTATCCAAGCGTTCAGAAGAGTCAGCAATTCTAAAATTTTTTTAAAAAGTTTGGCTCTCTTGTTGCTACTAAACATCTAGTGAGACTTTGGGTCACAATATAAGTACAGTCATCATATAATTTATTGTACAGCGTAAGGCAGTAGAGCACAGAAGAGTGATATGAACAATCACATATGTATATCAAGTGTGAATAGGACAGTCCCAGACAAACCAGGATATAAGGTCACCAGGGTATAAGGTCATTATGCAGCATTTCAGAAAGAAAATCAAAGAAGAGGAGCCAGGCCTGAGAGTCACAGGAGCTCTGGCTTCTTATCCTGCAGACAGGCTCTGCCCTATAGAGCATTTCATCAGCATCTTTGTTTCACCCACAGAGAAGAGGCTGGCAGACAAAGGTGCCTGATGGACTGTCAGTGGACCACACCTGGTCAGGTGCCAGCCCTGCCTTATCTCCCACACCCTCTCTGGCTTCCTGTAGACAAATAGTGTGGCAAGGAGGAGAAACACTCCACGCCAAACCTTTCAATATGGTTTAGAAATGTGTCCTCACCTGGATGAGATCCAAGAGAGGAAAGGCACCAAAATATGCTTTGCTTCTCCTTTTTTCTAATTCACTCTCACATGGTGTCAACCCTCCTACTTTCAGTAT
This sequence comes from Pteronotus mesoamericanus, assembly GCF_021234165.1. Lineage (NCBI taxonomy): Eukaryota > Metazoa > Chordata > Mammalia > Chiroptera > Mormoopidae > Pteronotus > Pteronotus mesoamericanus. The sequence goes on along the minus strand of NW_026555321.1, from coordinate 77,710,731 downwards.
CATCAAACTTTAAGGAATTTGACTAGCGGTCTACAGATAGTACATGCCCAAATCAACTTGAAATTGGGCAGCATTTTCGGATTAAATAAAATCTATATCCATAAAAATCATAGAATATGTTAAAGCCCTTAATATGCCTTTTTGTCTCTTACAGGAAACAGAGTATATTCTCTATATCATGGCATTTAAATCCTGTCTCTCATGAAGCAAAAATGCCTGCTACTCAAGGCATCCCTACCTATTGGCTATTCATTTCTCACTTACAATTTAGAGCTTTCTTCCTGCTCCTGCACGCTCCCCCACTGCCCTTAACCAACGCCCCCTCTGCCCCCGCCCCCTGCCCCCCCCCATCCCCGTGCGTGGCACCTTGAAGGATCCTTGGCTCCTCCCCGTTTGCTGAAACCATGCCCGCAAATAATCGCACTACATTCAACCTGCTGTGCCCATCTGCCCAGGACCCTTTCTAATCCAACCACTGGAGTAGCACGCTCTCACAGAGGCGCGTCTGAGCGCCGCCAACTCCTGCCCTGGAGACGGCGGCGACATCGCTCTGCTTCCCGGGGGCCAGGCGAGGAGAGCCCCACGTGTGCCCTCCGCGTCCCCCAGGCAGACCTCTGCCTCCCGGTCCCATCGCCAGCAGCTTCTAGCGGCAGAATTATACAGATTGTTTATGTTTGCTCTCAGCACGAAGTGTGTTCATTCCTCTTGATATTTCACATTCTGAGCAGCCTGCAGCTGCCTCCATCCCCCTCGGGTCCTTTTTCCTGAGGCCCCTGCGGGCTCTGCTTCCGGTTCCTGTAAATGCCTGAGGGCTGCGTGACAGCCACGTGCTTGGGGACTGGTGTATCCTTCCATGCACCAGTGAGGGGGCAGTTCGGTTTATACCAATGCATTTCTGTTTTAAGTTCATCTACTGTCTCAATCACGAACATGAAAATTCTCAAGAAGGCCTCTCTGTTAGCTCTAACCTCATCACTATTAGTGTTAGTTCTCGTTTATTTTCTACATTTGGAAAGCCCTTTAACCTTCAGCAATGTGTGTGCCAGGAGGTTGAAACCCCGAGTTGTCCTCAGCCTGCCCCCTTTAGGCTGCTGTGCATGGCAGTCTGACAAAATGAGTGACATGGTGTTTCTGTTTCCCGCCTGGCTATGCCTGGGGTCCCCACCCCCACCTCATGTTCCTGGCGGCGCTCTCAGACCACTCAAAGCAGCCTCCACTTTTATATGTCCATTCTCTCCAAGTCTCCCGCAAGAATGTTTCTTCGTCAAACCTTCTTTCTGTTGCCTTCGTTTTTAGTTTCTGCATTCAGAGTAAAACCCACAGATCCTTTCCTGTAGCCCCTGCATATGGATTCAAAATGGCAAACCACTGGTGTTTTGGAACCTTGGGACTCGGCAGCCTGCCGGTTAGTTGGCATTGCAGAAGTTAGCATTCTTGACCCCTTATCCTAACTCTTGTGGAAGCAGGTTTCACACATGTCTAGGAGCAGCCGCTGGGCCCCGAAGCCTGGGGCCACCTGCTTCATTATTGACAAGACCAGCGATGTCTTTCTCAGATATGATGGCTTTTTTTTGTTTTGTAATTTTGAACCTGGCTTTTTTCCAGACTCCTTCAATAGGAGAGAGTTTTTGGTTTAAATAAAACATTTCTTCATTCTCACTTTTTTTTTCTTTTTCAGGAGCGTGTGTACCCTATGATGTGGAATTGTTTTTTCATAATGAGGCTCTAACTACAATCTGTGACATGACAACTTGAAACCATCTCTGTGTTTTAACACTCCCTTGCCCTGTGTCACCCTTGGCTTAGGAAACCAAGAAAATTGAAAACACTTTTTATATTTCCACAGGTTTTACTTGAGGGTCTTTATTCAAGGCAATGTGAGAAGAATGTTTATGATAAAACTGAATAAAGTGAGGATGTCACCCTGCAAGGCCACTCTATTCAAAGGAAAGGGAAAGAAGAATAACCAAATTATTCTCTCAATTTTATTTCTCTGTAGATTCACCAAGGCCTGAAAAGAGGGAGACGAAGTGCCCCATACCTGGGTGCGACGGCACGGGACATGTGACAGGGCTCTACCCACACCACCGCAGCCTTTCGGGGTGCCCCCACAAAGTGCGGGTTCCCTTGGAAAGTGAGTACTACTTGCCCTAAAAGAAGTAGGTGCCTTGTTATAAATTCCACAGCACCTCAAAGTTATCTTCTTTCTCCTCTAATTTGGAATTAGTAATGGAAATATAAATTTTCCATAGTTTTATCAAGATAATTTTCATCTAGCCTGGTATTTAAAATATATATTAGTGTACTAATATGAAATGTGGGTAGAGTCAAGCCAATAGATCAGGAGATGCCTCACATTGAGAAGTTAATTTGCTATTCATAGTTCCCAAGAGAAGGGAGCAGGCCTCACCAGGCAGGGCCACGCTGCGAAGTACCAGAGTCAGCCAGAAGGCAGAGTGAGGGGGCAGTCGTGGGCAAGAGCCTTTACTGGGATTTCCACTGGAAGTAAGAGAGCAGACTTAAGCAAACTTAAGATTGGCTACTGTGAATTCTTTCAGTGGGCTCTGAGGTTTAGGATCCATTTACAGTTGTCTCATACCTGGCCGTGGAAGACGAGGGCAGGTGGAGAGCGAGTGTTCTGTAATATCAGAACCTAATGAAAAAGACATTTGGGTAAGGGCTCAGAATTTGGTGGTTTGCATTTGAATAGTGTTTACTGTCTCTAGGAATTAGGTAGCCCTGGGAGGGGCAGTCTCCCCAGGGTTAGCAAGGCCTCAGATATCAAAGCATCACAATACTGAAAATAAAAGTCATGATCAATACCCTGTGTGACTGCACAGTCCTTTCTTACTTGGAGGCATGGCTTCCTTAAGCCCACAAGGAATGTCAGCTTCAGCCCATCATTTAAATATAGAAAATGCATCACTTCACTGATGTCCTCTCTGCCTGCCTGTACACTTAGGGTCCACTGCTGTCTGTAAGGTTGTTTCAGGACATCTTACAGCTGCCAAAGGCCCTGAGCAAGCGCAAAACTGAGTTGGTCTCCCCACCTACATGCCCACTGTGAGCTAGGAAACTGAAGAAAAAGGAAAGGACTGCCTCCTAAGTTTTCAAATATCTCTGTGTTACATCCTCTACTTTTTGAACCTACTTATTGAAACACCTCTTGGGTCATACAAATCACAGTGATGGGGATAGCCCGACATCATCCTTCTCAAAAACATTTTCTTTTTGTTTTTGCAAATCACTGAATCAAATCAGCTCAGCACTGTCCCACTGAATTAGCCGTTTCTCAAACTGACTGCCTCAGCTACATACTCTTTCACCAATAACTAAATGTCAGTGGTGATGAGGAGCAGGGAGTGATGGGCAAAGAATCAAAATAATATCTCTTAGAAAATAAAAAAGACTATGTTCAGAACTTCACACTGTGGGAAAGAGATAGAACTACTATTTGACAAATAATGTTTTCCATTCACTCCAAGGAAAAGCACATATGTGTAAAAGGAGGATTATGAGCTTTTCAGTTTAAGTTAAATATGAGCAGAATAGTCTCATTTAAGTCATGATAACACCATAACATGAAGTTGAGAAAACCTAAAACTTGGACAAGCTTGCTGAATTTAATTTGTGAAGTCTTTAAATGCTCAATTTATTTCAACCTCAATAACTATGAGGAAGCACCATGGTGGATTCAGTAATTACATTTATTTGAATGCAAAGTTGGGAAATCAATTTGTTAGTGTGTTATGAAATTTATGGTATACTATTTTTTCCTTTTATGTGATATTTTGTACTTAGTTCTTGCCATGCATGAAAACGTGCTCAAGTGTCCCACCCCAGGATGCACAGGAAGGGGGCATGTGAACAGCAACCGCAACACCCACAGGAGGTAATTATGATGATTTGTTACCCTTTCACATTACGAAAAGAAATGAGAGTCACTTTCCACCAAGAAAATAAGAAACTAACAATGTGTTACCGAAATCACTGCATCCATATTAAATGCCTTACCACTTGAATAAGAGGTATTCTCAATTTGTGCAAAGTAAAAAACAAAACAAAACAAAACAAGACCTCATTATTTACTCTCCTAGAAATGTTTATTTCACAGTCAATTATGCTAACAAAAAATGTTAAATTTGAATACTAGAATTACGCATCCATATAGTCATACAAGTAACATATGTTCTCCTTCGCTTTAGAACCTCACCATGGCTGTTTTAAAATTGAAAAGATTGCTTAGGAGTTATCTTTAACCCCACTTTATAAGCACTAAAAAGGTACCAAAAGGGCTTCAGTATACTGCAGTTTTGACTATAAATCAGGATGAAGCTAAACGTTATAACACTTCATGGACATTTCCTCTCATTGATATTTCAACTAACTTAAAAGACATGTGCATTTATGTACAAATGTATTATGTTTATGTAAATAATTTGATGAAAATAACTATGTTTTATGTATAATATATTTTATGTTAGGTATAGATTATGTAATTGGGAGAAACTATTTGATTCATAAGCACATTGCCACAAACCTTCATATTCTATTCTTTGAATTTAATCTGAGACATCCCACAAAGTTCCTTACGTTTTCCTAAAGATCTGAAAGTAAATCATGGAGTTATCATTGCAACATCTGTATTTGGATGCATTGCAATTTGAGCAAGCACATTTCACTCAAAATATTATGAAGTTTCAGAATGATTTAATTATTTGTCTTTTATGTAACATTTTGATTTTAAAAATGAGTTTGTTATCTACCACCTCTGAGATGTGGTTGAGGGACAAATGTTAACACTATAGTTTGCAAAACCCTTTGGGATCTCTCAGTATGAGAATGATGCTAAGTGAACTATTAATAAGGCTTAACATTTAGCGTGTGCCAAGTGTGCTGTGAGGTATGTGCAAGAGAAAACTATATTATCTTTTTAATTCAAATCCTCCTTTTTTAAAAAAAACAAACAAACAGTCTTTCAGGTTGTCCAATTGCTGCAGCTGAAAAATTGGCAATGTCACAGGACAAAAATCAGCTTGATTCTCCACAAACTGGACAGTGTCCTGACCAAGTTCACAGGTATGACCTTCCCATGATGTCCCTGACACTCTCCTTATGCCGTGCTCCTACACAATGTGTCTGTCACCACGTCTCGTGTGCTACTTCACAATGGCCTGATCTTTGTTCTCAGCTACCAATGTCCACTTGTGGGGCTGGTCCAGTTGACCATACTGCCACTTAAATAAACTTCTAGACCCCCCAGAAGTTTCACTTGAAATAAATCTGTACGCAAAGGTTACATAATGTGGATAAATCTAAAAGAAATGAAGTATATGATAACATATTAATCAAAATTCTGCATGACTAAATGCAACCTATCCCACTGGTTAGCTATGTTCTTCCTCATGGTTGACTTGACCTTTCTGCACAGAGAATATGCCATCATACATCACTCATACCACTCAAACTATGTGATGTTATATATCCATCTTTCTGTTTCACCTAAGTTGATAACTATTGATAAAACAACTCCTATTGGCCCTAAGTGCATCACAATCTCTTGTAGTTTAAAACGCCATACTTACACCTAAGTAGTAAATTACGCATGATGACACTTAATATGAAGTTATACATTTATTAGTACAAAAATCATATACATAAGAAAAGCAATTTCAAGATTAAAACAGATGACCAAATCTTAATTAATGTTACTGAGACACTAATGTGTAGAATAGGTAGTAGGAATATTTTTGAAATTTGGCATCTCTTAATGTTTGCTTCTACAGATTTAATAAAAGGAGTCAAAATAAACATTCACATTATGTGAGTGAAGAATATATGTCAAGTAAAGTACATGATTTTTACTAAATAATCAGCAATTTAAAATCTTATAACAAGATTCTTAGTGTTACTGCATTCTCTAGTTTTTCCCTAAATGGGTTATTTATCAAATACAGATAAAACATTACATTTTATTTTGCTCATTTATTAAAAAATAAATATTGTTTTAGACTAGAACACTTGTTCAAATTAGGGGTATAAACCAAGTTACATGGACAATAACAAGACTAACTAATCTCTCAAATATTCCTGTTTCAGCTAAAATTTTTTTTACCAAGTCAGAGAAATATCATCAAAACTTTGACATTCTAATGAGTCAGGCATGTTTTGGTAGAAAACTAAAGATTTTTTAAAATATATATACACATATTTATATATTCATTAAAAAAATTCAGGAAAGTATATTTGTATTCATTTATGTTTTTTTTTACCATTAGACCATAGCATAACATTTGTATTCTTGTTGGCTGGAATTGGTACTACACAAATACAATGCCCTTGTTTAATCCAAATACAATAATTCTAAAAGAAATATTTCATTCACATTTAGCTTAGATTAGAATAATTTTGTTGAAAAAAAATGTGATAGCTGCAATAATATGATAACTTAGGTTTATATTGAAATGATAGCAATTTAATAGCTAAAATATAGAAATACTATTTAAAATATTATTTAAATTAGCAAAAACATTTAGACTGAAGTTATTCAAGACAGGTGAAAACCCAAAAAAGAAACTCACAGTCAGGGCTCAGTTTTCTGGTGTCTATGCTGCCTCCTTTAGGTGTTAGGCTCCTGCCAGTTCTGCTCGGAACAGGGCAGAGAGTTCAGCATCGCTTCTTCTGAACTAAATATAATGTCTTTCCCTCACTAGTTACAATCATGACTGTTCACTGCTAACATGATTAACAGTCCCAACAAGCAGAATATGCACATCTTGTCAGTGCCCTAGTAAGAATTATATGGCACTTTTCTCTAAGGAGTTGAAAGTGCTAATCAAATACTTGTTCCTATGGCATCTGCATAAGACGAATAGAAGATTGTACATCTCTCTTTTTCAGTGGGAGACTCAGACACATAATGAAACCACACCTTAGCCCCCCAGAACCCAAAATGCCTCCTTGTCTCTTATTCCCCTTGGTGCAGAGCACTCTGCTCCATTGGCCATAACCACAGCGTACTGTCTCTGTGGGTACCCACAGGTGCCACACATCTATCTGATCTGCTTTAAATTCTGATGCTAATATGTTCACCAATAGTTCTACCATATGTCTTTTGAACTCTTCAGGACAAGCTTGGTGAAACAGTTAGAGTTCAATTTCCGATCACAAGCTATCACCTCTCCCAGAGCTACAGTGTCAAAAGAACAAGAGAAATTTGGAAAAGTACCATTTGATTATGCCAGCTTTGATGCACAGGTGTTTGGTAAACGCCCCCTCATACAAACAGGTCAAGGACAGAAAACACCACCATTTGCAGAATGTAAGCTTTGAATTCTAATACTTATTCCAAAAATATGCATATCGTATATGTGTGTGGCGGGGGGGGGGGGAGTATGTACTCAAATATACCACTTACTGCTGAGAGAAGAGAAAATATATCGTCCAGTGGTAGAAAATAATGCTGATCAGTGCTTGCTACTGATTTTATGTAAATCTACACTGCATATATGATTAATTAGTGGACTACTTATTCTACAAGTATGGTACCATTGTTGAGTCTAAATACACTAATTCTAAAGAAATATTTAATGTACATTTGGTTGGGATTGGAATTAATATATTGAAAACTGCAAGGGGAAGGAGGGTGAAGGAAGGTGTAAGAGAGTATAAGCGGTACAAATGTGATGGACAGAGACTTGACTTGGGGTCATAAACATCCAATACAGTGTACAGATGATGTGTTATAGAATTGTGCCCCGGAACCTGTATAATTTTCTTAACAAGAGTCACCTCAATAAATTCAATAAAAAATAAAAACTAAACTAATTAACCAAATAAGTAAATGTAAATTAAAAAGCACAAATGAACACTTCTCTATGTTTTCTTCTAAGATTTTGGTTTTTTTTAGAGAGAGGGAAAGGGAGGGAGAAAGAGAGGGAGATAAACATCAATGCGTGGTTGCTTCTTGCATGCCCCCTGCTGGGGACCTGGCCTGCAACTCAGGCATGTGCCCTGACTAGGAATCTAACCAGCGGCCCTTTGGTTCATAGGTCGGCACTCAATCCACTGAGCCACGCCAGCCAGGGCAATGTTTTAATAAACCTTTAATAAGAAAATATACTGAAAACTGTAATAGCTATTAAATTAATTTGGATTTATAGTGAGATTATGGAAATTAATAGGTTAAGTATTGAAATACTACTTAAAACATTACTAAATTCATCAAAAGTGTTCAGACTGAGAGTAGGAAAAAAAGGGAAAAGTCTAAGAAACACAACTCAGAAATCAGGATTTTACTAGAAAAACATGTGTGGCTATGGAGATGTTTATCCACAAACTTAAGAATTTATATAGAAACATTTAAAATGTGTTAATACTCTAATGCTAACATATCTTTATAGAAGATGTGTTCATAACTCAAAGATGCTATACCATATAAAACTTGGTGTTTTTACTAACACATTTTTTTTCCAAGTTGTTTAGAGTCCTTGAATATTCTAATGAAAAGGAGAGAAAAGAAACATTGGCAATAAAGCCAGGAATGATTTCTGCATTATGGTAACTTAATCATAAGGGAAGAAGTGAAATAACTTCCCACTTTGAGTCCTCCATAGACCATGAATTTTACACAACATTTTATAATTCTATGGAATTTCTTTGGTCTCACACCTACTTACCTAGATTGAGTGCTCTTAGAACACAGGATATTTGCTTTATTCTGTGATATCGATCTCTTCTTTCAAAGAACTAGAGTGCTGTATAAAGCCCAACAGTGGATAAAAACAGACTTGAAAGGAGTTTGCCCATCAACAAGTACATTAAACTCCAAAAGATATTTTACCCATTCAAAACCAAAAAATAGGTCCCAGCCAGCATAAGTAACCACTAAAAACCTGTGTTTTGTACCTACCTGTCTACACAATTTTATGTACAGTTTCATAGTTTTATTAAAAAATATACAAAATGTAAACATGTTTAATCCTGGTAAAGCTAGTTGATAAGAACAATCTATATACTCATATAATATAAGTATTTGTTTAAAAATGTGAAATACTCAGTGACATTTTCATATTTTCCATAGGGATAGCATTTGGTAATGTTTCAAACTTTGTCTTATGAAAATAATAATCAAATATTTAAAGTAAACAATACTTATAGCAAAATAAATAACTAAATGCCTTTATATGATCCCATATTAAATCTTGGTTGTTTTTCTCATAACCTCGAGTGATATTTACAAACACCCAGAGTGAAGAGAAATATGTTTTAATTCTATCTCTCAGCAATGCCTTGGTACCCACAACAGAAACATAAAACAGAAACTCAGCCTTGATATCTAAATTGCCTTTCTGTTCACCTTGAGAACATTTTCCCCGTCCTTTACTCATTGTGCTCTACCTGAATATGCAAAATGCCAGCTCATTAAAGACTCTGCCATCTATTTAGTTGCATCTAGTTGGATGGAGAACAACTTCTACTGGTTTAGCTACAAGGCAAACCTGTGTATCAAATAATAAAAATGCAATTCCACATCTAAATATAACTTGTTATTGTGAAAACAAATATTGAAAAGATATTTTTTCCCCTGTACTGAAATAGTGGTTCTCACATATACGCAGCTTAGAGATGTACAAGCCTTAAGCCTCTGTAGTCCCTGATGTGTTTTCTTTAGTGTGGTTTTTAATATACAATTTTTGTTACAAATGCTGCCAGTGCACCTGCCCCATAACGTTAACTATGGAGTTTTTGTCATAAGAAGTATAAATACAAAAAAAATATTAAGAGAATGTGCATTTTTCCCAACAATCACATCATTTGATCTGTGAACTTCTGTGAAAACCAATCTGAATAACCTTCATTTAATGTACCAGTGCATAATGGATCATGTTTTAATTTATTCTTCACATATTTTAATGCAAGAAGTTATATCTTTAAAACAAATCTATTTAATGACTAAAACCACATACATGCAATTGCTAATCAAATCTCTTTTCAACAGCAAAGCATTTTTCAAATCCAGGGAAATTTCCTAATCGACTGCCTAGTGCAGGCGCCCACACACAGAGCCCTTGCCGTGCCAGCTCTTATAGCTACGGTCAATGTAGTGAAGACACCCACATAGCAGCAGCTGCTGCCATCCTGAACCTTTCCACCCGCTGCAGGGAAGCTGCAGACATCCTCTCCAACAAACCACAGAGCCTGCATGCCAAGGTAGGCCAGTCCAAGAGCCTGGAGGGTGGGCCAGTGACTGAACCGTGAGAATAAACTGCCTTTCATGTTCCTAACCACGTTCATTACCATGCCGCTTCCACCCCTAAAGCACATCCCCTCCTTGTCTTAGGAAGAGGCTCAGAGGACACTGACAGGGATGAGCTTGGTGGGTTCATGGAGGGGTGAAAGTGTGGCTGTTCTTGAAGGTGGTATATCCAAAGTTGGGGGAAGAGTGAACTATGGAGACTGTTTTGGGAGATTTATAGCTTTCAAACCTATTTGTTTGTTTGAGGAGTTTGGCACACAAGAAAAGAGGATTGCCATTCAAATCAGTCTGAACAATGGAAGCTTTCTGCCGGCTGCAAATCAAAGATGGTAGGAAATGTTTGATTAAACAGTGACTTGTAAAACACTTGCAAAATTGACTCATGAAAATTTACTATTGCACGCGATGGCTAGCCTAAGTTGCTGCAGCATTTTCCTAGGACACACAGAAAAACCTGGACAGTTTACATCAACGAGAGGGTTCAGGGGGACTTCAGGACCTAGGGCATTCAAAACCTACTTCTGTGAAGTTTCTGAAACCTCAGAAGTTAATCATATTTCTCTAAAAATCTCACCTTTCTGACTAATGATGAGAAGTCTACCTCCATGTTTACAATACCTTGATGAAAACAAGAAACACAGACCCCCCTCCATGCCCTGCCTTTTGAGGAGGAGGGTAGATCAGGCTGCACAGTAACAGTGACCCTCCCCAGAGGGAGGGTAGGACTGTGCCTGGCATCAGCCAGAGCCAGTAAGCCCCATCTACACAGAAGGCTCAGTTAAAATAAACCACTTCACTACCTGGATGGCTGAAATAAAGTGTGCAGGCTTATTTGGGGAAAAGATTTTAACCCTGCTTTAAGTGGAAGATGCCTTGGGTTAAACTCTAACCCCAAGACTCAGGTGATTAAAGGATAAAGATAAACCTGCTTTTCCCTTTAAGCGCAGCCCCATCCCTGGTATGGTCAGCTGCTCACCTGAGGCTGCCAGGCCTTCAGGAGAGCGGGAACACAGTGCTGTAGAGCATTTGACAGAAGAATCAGAATTAGCTTCTGGACAAATCTGAGCCAAGTAAACCCCAGGAAGAGTTGGTGGCCAAAAATCACTCAAAAACAATGTTTAAACAAATGAGGTTCTTAAACAAAGAAAAGCACTTCCTCTAAAAAAATACAAAGTTATCCAAATTCAAAGGAATCCACATCAGAAATTATTTACATGCATAAATGATCTAGAGTACTTTAAAATGCAATTTTATTTATTTTAAAATTTATTATTAAAACCTGACCAAATTTTTCCTTTTTAAAGAGATACTCTAATATGCAGCTAGTCGAGGAAATATTAAAATATCTTCCTTCTTAGTGCTTTGTTGTTTGTTTGTATAGGCTGTTCTATGAAAATAACAGTACCAATATTATCATCATCAGTGCTGTTAAATCACTTGAGTAAATGATTCTAGGTTGAATGCTTTCCATTTGTGCATATAGATATATTTTGTGCCTCAGAATTCTTTTATCCCTGATATACTCCATGTTCTATTAATTGCTGAAGCCAAACAATGAATCAAATGAAGATGACTAAAATTGCGAACATTTTCTCTTATCAGTATATGTGTTTCTCTTTTAAAAACACATTTTTGATCAGATAAGTGACTGTTAAATTGCCTTATTTCAAAAATTCCAGTGATCAACTTCCTGTGTATGTTCTTATGCCCCTTTTGGGAGCACTCTGTGAGCCAGTGTTGCCCTGTGGAGCAGATACACCTGCCCAAGGACAGGAGCTTTACTGCGGGTCTCAGCCTCCAAGCTGCCAACCAAGTCCTAACTGCAGAAGCCAAATCATGGATGTCAGGATGAAGATGGAAGAGATAGGAAGTACACAGATAGACTTTTAGCAGGAGTTTGTTTTTCTGACAGCTTTAAAACCATTTCCCCATGGAAATAATCTTGTTTGACATAGTGGTTGTTAAAACAGGATAAATATGACACCTACAATGTCACTTTGTGTAGAATCTTTCTTCTAGGTGCACATTTGCACACAACTCTAATGATTTGTAGAATTCTGTCTGTGTTGGATCCTATTTTCTGAACATAGAAGAGAACCTCATAAGTTCCCAAAACCACAAAAAATAATTACTGTAGCAAAAAAAGAGAGAAAGCCAAAGTAACCCTGAAAAATAGCCTCTGATCAACCAGTGCCAAATGTGGGTCATTTCTATTGCCGGTCTTTGCTCTGTGGCTTTTACTTAACATTGGATTAAGTATAAACAATCTTCCCCTCCACATTGAGCACCTGAATCTTTTGCCACTATGATTTTTTTTTCCTGCATGGCAGGTTGTTGGTATGTTTACTACTGGTAGCAAAAAATCCGTAGATCTCCTGAGTTGCCTACTTAGAACAGGAATGCAGACATGTAGTTTTTCCTTACTCTTGACTTCTATAGCCAAGCATTTTTGATATACCAGAGAGATATTTTGGCAGATAGACTTTTAGCTGTACTGCACTGTTCAAGCCCAGGTTAGATTCCATCACAGACCCTGCTTTCAAGGAGCTTTCAGACAAAGCAGGATGAAAAAAAAGTGGTTGTTCCAGGTAGAAGGCTAAGTTTCCAGAAGTAATGTTCCTCTTGTTCAAGGGTGGTATGAGTGGCTTTGCAGAGAACTTGAAAAGAACTTGGGTGAGAGCTAATATCTTATTTTCCTTCAGTCTTCATCCAGTCTTTTCTTTTACATAATCAGATTCTCTGAAGTAGCTTAAAGAGGCCAATAAGAGAACAAAATTACAGATCATGATATCACCTAGCCACAACTTTTTAAAAATCTATCCTAAGGATATTAACCTTAAAATTGCATTCATATTCACTTCTTGAGGCTAATATAGATTTTCTTTTCATGGTATATGCAAGCTCTCAACTGTCTCCAAGTTTAATGGGCGTTCTGAATTTGTGATTTCCAAAATCCCTACTCCTATGAAAGATAATAAAAGCAGAGGCTGATTTCAGAGAGGCGAGAGAGCTCTGAGTACCTACACACTAAAAGCAATGAAGGATGATATGGATATGCTAGAGTGTTTTTTTCTTTCTGAAGTTTCTCAACCCCAGGCAGCTGTAACACTTAAAGCACGCCCTTCATCAGCCACATCCCAACCCTGCGCTGAGGATGTCAGTGCTAACATCACTGCCCAAACTCAAGTCTGTTATGTCCTGAATATAATCTTCAAAGAGATTATTCATTAAAATGCAATCTGGTATGAACATAACACATCTATGCTGCCAAAAATCACCTGTATGTATTTTAAGTATCTTTTTTGAGGAAACAAGTCAGGAGAAAAAAATTATATCAATATTTAGTAGATAATTATAATACAGGGTCCGGCAGAAGTAAGGCTTGTTTGAGTGTGGTTTTGTATGTGAATGTCTCACACAAGATGGACAGCGTTTGAACATTTCACCTAAAATGTCATATGGTGTGCTTGAGTGTGATATTGTTATGTTACAGAATTACATGCTTGTAATTTTGTAATGAAAGATTTTGTAATAAAAAAGGGGCATTATTTGTGCCAGATCCTGTAGTTAAAAGTAAATTTATCTGAGATATGAGCCCTCTTTCGATTCTAATGCTTTTTGTTTGTTCTAAGATTTATATGATGCCCTTCATTTTAATTTGGAATTCATATGAGTTTATAAAGCATACATGGACCTCAGCTTCAAACACTTCCCTTTTAGTCTGACTACTGTTGCTACTGATTTGAGCAGAGAATTCAGTGAAAATGGGCAGCAAGCACAGAGAGCATCCTGGGCTTGCTGAGTTTGCTGAGCGCGGTCCTCCAGCCGCGTGCGAGCATGTGCCAGCACGTGTCAGAGACACTCCCCATTTTCCTTCCTTCCTCCCACCCTCATCAACAGAGGTAGAAACACTGCACAGTCTATCTTTATCCTAATCGCTGCTGCTTGCCAAGCATTCTGTTGTTTGTTTTGGTGTTTTCCCCACCTGTTCAGACAAAGTGACATATGTACAGTGTGCCTTAAAAGAAAACAAAAAAATGACACTTGCTTGAAATGTTTAAAGTTCAAAGTCTGTTTTGTGCTTGAACAAGACCTAGAAACAACATGATATCACATTGTCATTCTTGCTGCCTGATATCAGAAATAGCCAGGAGGCTCTCAGGATGGTTAGAATCCAAAGCAGCATTTTCAGTAACTTTATACCATATACTGTAAGTCAAATGTTTCAAAGCAATCAGGTCAAGGATTTCAAGGAACCAATTATTACATGTGTAGGAAAATAAATATTTAATAACTGGTACTTTACCTCTGTGCACAAAAACACAATCACATTCTTATTATTAGTTGTCATTAATTAAATACCTACTAAGTACCAGATACTATAAATATGTTGCCCACATTAATCCTCTTTAATTTTTCTAGAAACTCTGTAAAGCAGATATTATTGTTTCTTTTTGTAGATGAAGAAACAGTAGTACAGGAATATTAAATAATTCACTGCTAGTGGTACAGCTATAAATGTTGGAGCTGAAATTTGAATTGACACCTATTACACTTCATATCTTTTTAAAGATCTTGTCGCTGTGTGGCATTCAGGTTGCTGCCCCCCCAATAGTTTTTACTGACTCTGAATCCAATTCTCAGACAAAGATTTTTAGGAAATTCCATTTTAATTTTATACCTTTCCCAAGTAAACATTTTTGGGAAATTTCATTTTAATATTATACCTTATGGAAGACAGTTATTTCTCCTCTGAATTCCATCATTCTATTTATACTTAGTACATTTTATAAGTTTATACTCTTAATATAGTTGTTTTAATACTCAGTTACTATTTAGAAAGAATTAGATATTTTCTTTTTATTGTTGTTGCTTATTGGTAATGCCCTGTCTGCCTTGAAAACATATTTTAGATAGCTTTCAAGCATAAAAACATACTTCCCAAACAAATACCCTGAAGCAAGAATAAAGACCATGAGTCAAGACGTGAAAACAAGGGGCTAATTCCAGCAGAAACCTAGGCTAAGGGGCATTTCATTTTGCAGGCCTTTTAACCAAGTCAAAAAGGAAAAGATGGTGGATAACCAATCTTGTATTAATAGAAAACTTGCCAAATAAGGAAAATAATGTTGACTTATCCTACCCATGTTTTGAAAATTAATAATTTTCATAATCAGAATATTAAAGATAAAACTTAGGATTTTGTTATCCCTAGCTTCACCATCTTTAATGTGTGGTAAGATTTTTAATTGTTGCAACCATGCAATATTATCATTTGTCTGGAAAATTTTGGAGGAAATAGCCACAAACCTATCCTCTAAACATAAGTACAATTATTTCTGTATTTTCCTTTTTTCCTCTTCAGGAAACAATTTTTTATCTATTTTTCCTATGATAAGCATAGTAGATATGCCAGGTTGTTTCCTGCTTTCAGTGATAGATGATGATATGTCTTTTCCATGTTGCTACGAAGTCCTCATAATTATTATTTTACTGGTCGCATAATGTGTCATTAAATACACATAGCATAATATCAGTAATTATTCCTCTGTTGGTGAACAACTGAGACACTTCTTATTTTATAGTACAGATAACAATTATAATGAATAATTATCTCAATTCTCAGTTTAGTAATTTATAGCATATTTATTAAATTACCTTTTACTACAAAATTCTAACATACATAAAATAAGCTCCTTGGAGGCAGAAACAATATATTTTTTCAATTTTCTTTTTTTTCAAAATATAGTACCTTGAAAATATCAAATGTTTTATCAGCAATTTAATGAATAAATAAATAAATTGTAGGTAACATCTGTAACTTGAAAGTTGCTGAAATAGATAGATGGTCTTTGATGTGTTCCGAAGTTGGAAAGTTCATGAACAGTGTTAGACTTATGCCTATCCTCAATAATTAAAAATTAAACTCAGTGATTAAAATAAGGATCCCAAAGAGCACTTTGAGAAATCAGAATATTTGAAATCTGGGGGTGGGGCTCCATTTAGGTTGTAGAGCTATATCCTTCTCCTCCTATGGCCCCCTCCCTTACTGACCCCCACGCCCTTTTTTAATCTTGCCATTTGGATTTTCAAGCACTGAAGAGAAGTGATATCTATTGATACTGCCCTCAGTAAAAATCCATGCAGTAAACGTGTGATCCACCCATCTATGGGCAGAAAGGGACCCTTCTCTGGTACTGTGTGTAATTGTTGAATGCATCTGTGCACTCACTTAAAGCCCATCTGTACCCTGTTGCCCAAACGTGCTCTCTCCCAGTCAAGTCAGGTGCTCGGAGCAGCCGGATGGGGCTCAGGCTATAGAAAAGTACCTCTTTCAAACATTAGGAGTGATTTTTTTTCAATCAACACATAATTACTTAAGATGTATACTCTTAACAATTCTAATTTTTAAAAAATTTAATATTTGGGACTTTTTTCCTGTAAAAACTAAAATATATATTAATGTTGCCTTAGAATAATTGATATTTTTTCAGCAAGATCAAATCTGCACTATTTATGGGTTTTGTACTATAAAACTCTGCAGCCCAGTCACATGGCTTCCTTTTCCTAAGCCATCTGTCACAGAGGTCTGGAATTTTATGTGAATGTTGGTTGTGCGTTCTTAACCCAAGTTTTTATTTTTTTATGAAAAATGTCAGCAACTATGGTATTCAGCATTTTACTTTACATTGGTTATTAAACTTGATTACTATAGCTTTGTTTCATTGCTATAGTTACACATCAGCTATGAAGCCAATAATTTTTTTTTATATGCTCAGGACAGAATAGATTGTTATATCATAGAGCACACGGCACTGATATGGTTAATATCTTGAGTATTTGTAACTAAGGTTTATTAATACTGGTATAAAAATGTATTTGATATTATACAGATGGCATAAGATGTTGTGGTTACTAAGTTATTATCCTGGATAAGCTGTATGGTCAAATTCAGGGCTTAAAACTATCACAGGAGATTAAACTATTTACTAAAACGGACAGAAAGATATGGCCAAAGCATCTCAGTACAAACATATTAGAAGTGTATTTACCTCCCACAAATACAATAAAGCATATCTATCTCATAGACTGAGAGACTGAAAATAGGGACTTTGTAGTTCAAACAGGCAAACAGAAGGTGTGCTTTTATTTTCTAAATCAGGAGCAGGCAATGAGCAAGCACTGAGCTCAGCTACTGTGGCCTGCACCTCAGTGGCAGCTCTTGGCGCAGGGGTGAGATTGTTGGGGAGGGGAAGGCACAGTGTAAATGGGGAGTTAAAATAAATCCCCTGGGAAGTAACTGCCAGTGACCACGCACGTTAGGGATCTTGCCAAAATATTCAAAGATGACTCCTGCTTTGCCAGCCTAAAGAAGAAAAGGTAGAGAAGTTGTCCAGAAGTTAAATGTGAATTAACAGATGACAGCAAAAATATCAGGAAGGCATTCATTCATTTGACCCACTTAGGGAAATGACAAGCATGTTATCCCAAATTCTGGGAGTAATTGCCTGGCAATATTCAAAATTTCTGAGGCCATAGAAACCATTCTATGGCATGTACCCTGCAGAATATCCAGAACACATGGGCAGTTTGTTGGCACATGTACTTTAAAAGCAAAAAAAAAAAAAAAAAAAAAAATTAGCCAAACGTATCCCAAAAAGAAATGTTGTGAGGAGATTAGTTTTAAGTCTTATACTATCTGGAAAATAATCACTTGTATTCTGAAGGTTTTACTGTAGAACTTAAACCCTGAGTGGTCATGCTGGCAGCTGCTACACAAGGGCTCCCAGAATGAATTAGGGTTTGCATGCTGCCCCCCACAATTTAACAAAGCTTTTATGGTTCAAGTAACCCAATGTAAAATGTTACTTTTATATTCATCTAACATTCCAATAAAAATTCTCTTCCAGTCGGTTACTGTTGCATATTTCTCATGTTAGATTAATATTGTGATTTGGGGGCAGGGAGTACTATTGTGCCTTTTTATAAAGTCAAGTATTAATGCTTTAAATGATGAATTGGGAGCGATAATCTGAAGGCTAGGAAGAAAGACTTAAAGCTAAACTTTAAAACATATATAACAGGTTTAGCCAATATATTTAGTACTTGAAACATCTTATTTATATTAGGTTTACTTTGTTTAAACCCAGAACCATGAAGCTCATTAATGAGGTTGCTCTTAAAAGTCTGCCTAAGAACTGAACATTAACCAAAGCAAATCGGAAAGCTAGATTTAAAATCAGATACACTTACATAAAAGCTTGCATTTAAAATTATCCCTTAAAAGCCCCACATGGCTAGGGTATAACTGCAAACTGCTTAAATGTTTTTCTCTTTCCTATGTATACCAGGGAGCCGAGATAGAAGTGGATGAAAATGGCACATTGGACTTAAGCATGAAAAAAAATCGAATCCTGGACAAAGCTGTACCCCTAACTTCCTCTAACACTTCTATTCCAACTCCTTCCTCTTCTCCATTCAAAACAAGCAGCATTTTGGTCAATGCAGCGTTCTATCAGGCTCTCTGTGATCAAGAGGGCTGGGATGCTCCCATCAACTATAGCAAAACTCATGGGAAGACAGAGGAGGAGAAAGAGGTATTGTTTTGATATGTCAATAAATTTAAGATAGCATGATTAAAGAGTTTTATTAGTCTTTTTCCTCCTAAATTATTTTTCACATTGCTGTTTAGATAATACATTATTCTATACCTTATTTTAGATTTTGGCAAAGTGATAATTTTGTATTTCAGAGGAAATTTATAAATGAATCCAGCTTTTCCTTTCACTTGCCTAAAGTGATATGTTATTATTGTGAATTTTATCCCCATTATGGCTACAATTGCATGCAATGCATGAGAGATCATATTATTTATTCCTTCAGATACAGCTGCCTGTAAGGGACAATGTATCACTCAACAAGGAAATGCCAGTGTACAAATTCTTTCTGAAACAAAATAGAAGATAAAGTCAATTCAGGGACAAATAAGAATTATGTCAAATTTATTTACTTGGTTTGTGAAGGAACTGTGTTAGCAAAACTGTGTAGTCAGTCTTCTTTACCCATAGATTTTGCATCTGCAGATTCAACAGCTGGGTGTTGAAAATACTCAGGAAAAAAGTTACATTGTTGCTTACATGTGCTTTGTAGTTAAACCTACAGTGATTGCATATGTACTGAACATGTACAGACATTTTTTCCTTGTCATTAGTCACTATACAAGATGGTATCACAACTATTTACATTGCATTTATAAGGTATGTAGGTTATATGCAAATACCATGCCATTTTATATAAGGGACTGAATTGATTTTGTTATTCAAGAGGGTCCTGGAACCAATCCCCTGAAGATCCTGAGGCACAACTGTACAGGATCATTACTAAGGTATTGGATCACAACCGCTAGATGACTGAATCGTCTCAATCCCAAAGTCAAGGAGATGCATTTACATATTTGGTTATCCTGAAAGTGGTTTTACTCCTGAACGCCAGGTGTTGTGACTGTGCAGAAATTCATGTAGCCTTCATCTCCACAGTTTGAGCCACCTGGCTTGGCCTGATTAGCATGACTTAGTGTCATTCAAAAAAAAATTCATGGACAGAACCCTCTGTGGTTTAGACTCTATATCATTGCAAATGTGACCCTAATTATTACAGTAAGTGATTCTGTTTTTCTTTTTTGTCAGGAAAGTTATTGATACTTGCCACTATACATGTTTAAAGAACTGGAATAGCCATCCTTTTCAGCTTTTTGAAGTTCAGAGACTTTGGGGGAAGACTAATTTGATTTTAGCATATGTTTTAACATCTCAGAGCATAAGTCAACATAAACAGTAGTGATCACAAGATTGAACTGTTTGCAATTCTCTATCCTACCCTCTCCCTCCCTCCTCCCTCCTTTCCTTCCCTTTCCTTTCCTTCCTTCTTTCCTTCCCTCCTTCCTTCTTTCCTTCCCTCCTTCCTTCTTCCCTTCCCTCCTTCCTTCTTTCCTTCCCTCCTTCCTTCTTCCCTTCCCTCCTTCCTTCTTCCTCCCTGGAGCACATGTTCATTGGCAGTAATCTCTATGTCCAGGCAGAAAGATAGGTCCTGAGGATGCAGCACCACATAGGACATTATTCCACCACATGTGTGCTCAATCTAATTGAGGACTAACACATAACCAATTACACTGATAAATAGAGCATGAGCAGGCACACACAGTACAAAGGAGGGAATAGCCAACTCTGTGTGGCACCACTGGGGACAGGCTCCTGGAGGAGTCCTCCCAGGACCCACAGCATGCTCTGTGTCACCAGCACAGGAAGGGAGAGGGAAATTGATACGGCAGTAGCTTCTGATTAGGTTCCGTCATACTTGTCTCAGTGACTTGATTCTGCTCGCCCTTTAAAATTTTACCTAAAGTATTGAGGGATGGTCTTGATCTATCATAATCATACTTTAGAAGAACCATTTCTTAAAATAATATATGCTTGACTTTAATAAAATATAAAACTGATAAAGTATAATAAAATATAAAAAGTTGGTTTTCTTCAAGTGATGACCACAAACTGGCAAAAGTGTTCCTTCCCTCTACCACGTTCCCCCCTGCCCCCACCACTTCAGGCGTGTGCAGAAGAACAAAAGTTACACCTAGCTGGCTTCCATCTATTTTTATAACCCAGAAATCTGTTGATGTACATATTAATTGGTCTAGCACAATCACAATGACACCAAGATTGTTCATTCAATCCCACTCCATACAAGTCAGTTCAGAAAACAGGGATGGGGTTGCTCTCCAATTCACAAGTCTGCTTAACCTCCAGCCAGTCAATTGCTGATGGGATTGTGACATATCCCACCCCCCACCCCCCTGCCACTAGTATGAATCCTGATCTGAGTTACAAGATCTGTCATTGGGAGTTCAGTAAAAGTCATAAGTCACATGAAGCACAGTGCTTTCCAAAGTAAACATAAATGAATCATTCTTGGATGAATCCTGCCGGGATAAAATTCATGATGTTTGAAAGTATCTCAAGGCCATGTGCAGGGTGGGACTTAGGCTTCCTGTCCTCATCCTTGTGACTGTGTTGTAAATGGACCATCATTAATGTTCACCAGAAATTTTTCTATTTGTATATTCAGACATATGGATTCAGCCCTGTCTCATAATGAAGCAAATTTTGGACAAGTGGATCTTGTGTTGTTTGACACTAGTTATAATTATGTGCCCTCAGCAACAAAGTCAACATTATGCCCTTTATATTCTGAGATACTCCTCCCATTTGGGGTCTAGTTAGTATCTCAGGGAGTCCCATGGCTATACTTCTTGTCACTCAGTCAGAAAATGAGGTCTTGTAACAAATATTTTATCTTTGCTTTCCAATCTCATTTTTGTATAATTCCAAAAAAATGGGGATTCACCTTGGCAGCTTTATGGATTTAGCAGAAGTATGTTCTTGTCTAAGGCTTATATATCTATGATCATGTTTTATTTTCTGGAAAATTCATGGGCGGGGGGGAATGGACTTATTTAGATTAGATTTCTACTCTTTTCAGATTGGCTTACTTACTTTAGGTCTGATAGTACAGACTTTTACTGGTACAATTTGCAACTCACCATATTTTGCCTTGTAAAATGCAGACTTTTTTTGCCCAAAATTTTGAGGGAAAAATAAGGATGCATATTATAAATGGGTAGTACCTGAAATACCTTGCATCTGTTCTTGTGTTTTGTAATTACTTGTTAACATAAAATTTTTGTACCATATGTTAAAAAATAAATGCTAAAACTCCTTTATAATACAAAAAACAAGTATCTAAATATAAATAAATTAAAAATTGAATTAAAAAATTAAAGCAAAAGATTCTTTTTCCTGCAAGTTTGGGCAAAAATGTGGGTGTGCATTATACATGGTGACATATGGTAAATAACCTAAAACCTGGAATTTAGAAAGTGTGTGCAAATTCAATGTCACTAAGAATAGAAACAAGAATTTGGAGATGCTAAGTGAGTTCTTGAAGTCAAAGTGCTGCCCTGGGTTTGAGTTGACACAATATTTTTTAAGCTTAATGTTTATTGCCACAATTACCTGGCATTTGTGAGTCATGCCTGTACCCATTCCCCATGGGAACAGACACGAGTGCTTCTGGATCATTGCAACCCTCAAGTATATTTTCTCACCTTTTATTCTTTGTTTCTTCACCCATGCCAAGGTAATCAACTAACAAACTATTTTTTATATCCTGTTCTGAATCTTGAAAATGAGAAGTGTGATATTTGATAGGTATTATTTTGAAAAAGTAGATTGCATTCAATGTCCTCATGATGAAGGTATCAAAGGGATATCATGTTCAGTAAAAATAAAAATAAGGGATCTTTATACTGAGAAGCAAGATTATTATCAAAGTTTGTAGAGGAGAAAATTGAGGCTCAAGGAGGTAAAGTTGTTGGTCTTTGGTCATATAGAAATTAATTAATGGACATAGGCTTCCGTAAAGCAAAGAAAAAGAAGAGAGAAAGTAAAGAGAAACAAAGAAAAAAATACACAGAAAAATGGAGACTACAGAATATTGAAAAAAATTAGGAAGAAAAGAGAATAATGAAGAAATTGTAGGTGGCAAGGTTAGTGAAGTCAACAGTGAACTACAGTACTTCTCAGAACAGGAACCAGATCTACAAAATGTGACCACACAACAAATTAAAGGGACTTGTCCATTCTTGCCATTTCCAATGTGCTTTCCTGGGTGGTTGCTCATGGCCCAGGAGATATACTGAAGACTGACTTGTGGCCTGTTTCTGCTCCCGCACCTCCATCCTTGTTGCCATCTCCACTGCTTCCCCACCCCCACCCCACATGACACACATACATGTACATACACACCAATGTACAGAAATTGAACCATTATTTCTAATTCATTGTTACCTAGCTCATATGCACAACAGTTGCTTAATTTTGGTGGTAATTTTCAGAAAATATTGTCTGTCTCTCTCAGTAAAATAGCCTGTCCAGATGCCCCCTAAAAAAAGAATCCTGAATCTGGAAAAATCTCAAAATATCTCAAAAGGAAAGTACTGAGAAATAACTAGGGCTGTCAGTTTCATTCAACTGTCAGTACTCCAAAGATTTCAGGGCTTAAAATGTTAAAAGTGCCAGATGCTATTATCTGTTATTCATGTTACCATTATGTTCTGGTCTTTACTGAAATCAATATAAACTTCCATCTGTACATTAGAGGAATTTCACTGAGCCCATGTACTCTCTAAACACACACATCTAGGCCACATTCTCACTTACATAGCCATAGGATAAAATTATTTTCAAAATAATACTTTTGAAAATAATATTTTTATTAAATGATACTTTATATTTTGGAAAAAAACATATAAATCATATTAACTTATTTTTAATAGGTCTTTAGGAACTTGTCCAATATAAAATGCTGCTATAACAAAATTAAGAATTTTCTTAGTGATGATCACCTGTATTTTAATACCTATGCTCTCTGCAAGTGTTTTAGGGGCAACATGCTGAGCAATTATTTTATAATGGAATAACATACATAAGATTCTATAGTTTTTAAAAGAAGTTAAATGCCCTGGCTGGTGTGGCTCAGTGGATTGAGTGCTAGCCTGTGAACCAAAGGGTCGCTGGTTCAATTCCCAGTCAGGGCACATGCCTGGGTTGCGAGACAGGTCCCGAGTAGGGGGTGCATTGAGAGGCAACCACGCATTGATGTTTACCTCTTTCTACCTCCCTTCCCCTCTCTCTTAAAATAAATAAAATCTTTTTTAAAAAGAAAAGTTACAAAATATTTAAAAAATCATAGCCAATAAAATCATCTTATTAAAAAATTACTACATATCACTATATCAAATTAAATGTTATATATTCTGGGTTATTATTTTATATGCATTTTAGTCAAATAACAAACTCTCATAACTGATTTAAGTCTCTCATTCTCTAACTTTCTATAATGTACAGATTCAGCAGGCAAACAACAGCTGATAACCTTCACGTGTTTGTCTATAAATTTTAATGTCTTCTTAGAGATATTTTGTTCTCAATTATCTTTATCATTAAAAAATTAAAAAATGCCTCTTTTATGCCACTTTTGTGAAAAATTCAGCATCTAAACAGAAAAACAAAGACTATTTCAAATTGGGACTTAATACTGGACTTAGCATTTATATTTACTTTTCAAAACCAAGATATTTATGAGTATAAATTATAGTAGAAAATACTAGCTGGGCTGAATCCAGATAACACCAAATGGAATGGGTGGTTATATTATTAGGTTTCACATCTTATAATTAAGAATTGCTTCACTTTAGGCATTCATACTGCAAAACTTGAAAAGTATAAGCATTATTCATCTATTTTGCTTCAGGTTCCATGAAAGCAGCCACTAAAATAGCACTTCTCTTTGTATTTTAGTAAGCAAGTATTATCTCGTACCCATTTCTCTTTATTTTTTAAATGGCATATTGTTATCTGCTACTATTTTCAAATGTAATAAATAAAATGGAAAACTTAGCACTGTAAATAATATAAAGAAAAAAAATTGTACCAAAACAGGTTTTATTAATTTGGTCTGAGGATAATCTTACTTGCAATATTTTACCCATGTATTTACACTGTATGGTCTTGTGTAAATAATTGATTGAATTGTTATCCAAGTAATGAAAGAAATTGCATTTGCCTTTATAACTGAAATCAAGGTCTAGTTTTTTTTTTTTTTTTTTGCTGGAAAAATTCAGAGACTTCCTTTTTCCTTTGTTTTTGAATATAGACTCAGGTAATTAAAATTATATTTTTCCATTGCATTTTTATATTCATTTGATTTTAATGAAATTTACCTTAAAAATTCAAAGTAGTTTATTTTGTGTACAAATCCTATGAGGAATTTCAGCTAAGTCTTTAAGCCAAACCTCAAATTTGACCCTGGTATATGTCCTCAAATACAGCTGCCTTGCCAGGGTTCACTAATGCCTTCTGTGCTTCTGTATTTTTTTTTCCTCCAGAAAGACCCAGTGAATTCTCTAGAAAATTTAGAGGAAAAAAAGTTTCTTGGAGAGGCCTCTATACCAAGCCCTAAACCCAAGCTCCACACAAGAGATCTCAAAAAAGAACTAATCACGTAAGTGATCGAAAATGGCATATTCCGTGAGATTCTGGAAATGAGACTCAAGGTCATTATTTTGACTAATAATATCTTGGCTTATATTGCTGGTTTTAGGAATGTTTTAGGGCAATCTCAACTATTTGATAGTTAAATGTTCTATATATACCTAAACCTGTGCTCAGAGCTAAGAGGATTATGGGGGAAAAAAAAGTATACATGATGTGATCTTATGCTAAGAGAATTAAAAGTCTAATTGATTATAAAACAATTAGAAATGTTTAAGTTGTTTTTTTTCCCCCATGGTTCATTTATTTATTTATTTATTTATTTTAATTTTTTTTTAAATTTATTTTTTCAAATACATTTGTCTCTGCCTACCCCCCACCACTTTTCCTTGCCCCCTCCCTCCTTCCTTCCCTCAGCTCTTCCTTTTTGGTTTTGTCCATGAGTCCTTGCTATATGTTCCTTGACTTTCCCCTTCCCTTCCTTGTCCCCACCCCCTCTCCCTCCTTCCCTCTTCTCTCTGTTGATTTCTTTTCCTTTCAGTGTTGCTGGTCTTATTTTCCTTGCATCTTTGTATTGTTGGTCAGGTTCCACTTATAGGTGAGATCATATGGTACTTGCCTTTCCCCCTGGTTTATTTCACTTAGCATAAGTTCTTAACCTGAGATACACTGACTCCAGAGGATCCAAGTTAGGGCTTCAGATGTCTACCAACCTTTTCAAACTTAAAACAAATTGCTATTTGGGTAAGAGAGTTCATGGTTTTCATCACATTCTCAAAGGGTTCTATGATTCAGAAGAATTTAAAGACCAGGGCACCCAATGGCAGTAAGCACTGGTTAGAACAGCCACCAAGTTCTCAGACAGGAGGTCAGGACCCGGAACAGGACAGAGCTCGTGGAGCAGCAGGCCCTGAGCTGAGCCCTGAGGGCCAGCAGGCCCCGGAGAGAGGGGGCGTGCAGGCATGGGCTCCGGAAGCGCCAGGCCCCTGAGAAGAGTGGCCTGGTGGCAGGTTTCACCTGGACAAGTCACATGGTGTTTGAGCAGAAAAGCGAACTATTTGTGTTGTATTTTGGGAGAGCAGTGTGCAGAACTATGCCGAGGCAGGCTGCACTCACAGGCTGTTCAGATGATCTTCCTGACTGTCTGGAGTCAGGAAGATCACCTAAAATGTTGATGTAGCGATTCAGATGATGTGTTGAGGGAGAAAGTATAGAAAGAAAAGGACAGAGTGGTCAGCACAGAACTGGAGGATACATTCTGCTGGAGAAGGAAAAAAGAATACAGAAATGAGTTTACTTAAAAGAGGGGAACTAAGGTAATAATTGTCATGGGAGCTAAATGCTGAGAAAATTCTAAAACTGGGTATTTGATATTATCAGATGCCACCAGCAGTACAAAGACGTTAAATTAGAAAAGGCTGTACAAATCTTTTGGAAAGAGTCTCAAAAAAAGATGGAGGCCAGCCAGTAGGTGGCATGTGGAGGTTGGAAAGGAAAGTCAGAGAAGTGTGTGTGCAGGTAGAGTGCCGGTGACGCCCCCAAATTACTGCAGCGGTAATGACTAAATCTGGGGACTTAGCCCAGCTCACACATCCATATTTTATTAACTCCGAAACTCTCTGACTCTTGATTGCTAGGATTTTAGAGTGTGATTCATACAACATCATTGCGGATATGAGTTTATCTGGGCCATCGCCAGGACAGAAGGCCGTCCTGAGTTCCTTCTCCACCTGAGCTTCCCTGTCACCATGCAGCAGAGGTAGAGACAACAGGGACGACATTAGTAGGGGAGGAGGAGGAGGAGGAAAAAGAGGAAGAGAAGGGCGTTTCACACAAAGATGAGGAAGGAATGTTAGGTTTTTCCATTTATATCCTAAGCGAGTATCCATAGCTGGGTTATGTTTAACGTCAGAGAGTTAGTGAATGAAATACTAGAAATATTTTCCATGTTTAAATGATTAGATATTAAAGTACATTCATACCCAAGTATATTTAAAGCTGCCAATTACTGAACTTTCCTAGCAAAGTGTAACCCTTCCACTTAGGCCCCATCATCTGCACCCTCTTTTCTGTATCCTGCATAAAACGTTTAAATTTTTCCAATAAAGGTTATTTTAAACCCTCATCGTGTCCCAGCTACAACCCAAACTCCTGCCTCTCCTTCCTTTTACAGCAAAACTCCTCAAGAAGATTGTTGCTACTGTGTGACTCGGTTTCCTTCCTGAATCTTCCCCAGACAGCCTTTTATTCATTGCTCCACCAAAACCATCTTAAGTTCTCCAGGGAATCCCCATGTGGATGTTGGTTCTCAGCAGGATTTGACCAAGCTGATCACTTCTGCCTCCTAACGTGCTTTCCGTACTTGGCTTGTAGGACATCGTACCTGGGCTTTATTCCCACCTCTCCTGTTACCCATTCATAGACTCCTGTGCAGCCTCTAAAGATGGGAATTTGCCTCAGAGCTCAGTCCTGAAACCTGTTCTGTCCCCTATCTACTCTTGCTCCTCCACATTCTCAGGGTTAGAGCCATCACTACACTGAAGAATCCCATGCTGGCTATACCAGTTGTGACCACAGGACTCGTTTCTAACAGCTCACATGGGCAACAAGCTCTCCCCTTCCCCCAGGGCCCTGCCCCTCCACCAGCCACCCTCTTCTCTGTGCCTTTCCCCTAAGGCCTCAGGGTCTTACAGTTTCTGGTTCCTCTGCCCAGAATGCTCTTCCACAGATCTCTGTATGCCCTTTCCCCTCCGTTGGCTCTTATCCCAACAGTCACTCAGCTGAGCATTCTTCGTGGCTGCTGTAGCCCCCCTGCCCCACCCTGGCCCTTAGGCCCCTTTCCCCATTTCCACATCTTTTTTCCTTCAGCACTTACTAGCTAACATACATTTTGCTTCATCTGTATTCTCTTTTGTCTGCCTCTCCGAGTAGAATGGAGGCCCCAGGAAGGCAAGGATATTCTTCTTTCTTCTACTTTTTTTTATCTCCCGTGTCCACATTGTTGGTACATATTTACTGTGCTGCCTCTTATTCCCTTAACCACACAGAGAGTGACTCAAAATCAGGAAACACATCTCAGCTGTTGTTGACAAAGACAGGGCCTTACATATAGTAGATGTTCAATAAAATCATCCTTAGTCCAGCACTAGTTTGTCATATGACATGTGAGTGACTTTTAAATAATTGCAATCTTGCATTCTTTAAGGATTACATAGGAAAACATTACTGGCTCAAATACCATGCTCCCTTATGAGTTTAATATTCACCTGAAGATTGGCAGTTCAAGTAGCATGATAAATGGTACTAAACATACTAGAACTTCACTGAACACTGTATTTTCCCAAGAGGTGACTTAGGTCAGTTCTATATTTATTACCTCTTGGAGCTATGCAAATTTTTCAATCTTTTTATGGATTTTTTTCCACAAATTACTTTGTATATCTTCAAAAATGGCAATTTTTCTCTTTTAAAGGGAGATATTTGGAAATTGTCAGAGTCATTCCAAAGTAAATGTAGTGTATAAATTGATAACTAATCTGCATTATAATTTGGGACAGAAAAAAATCAAGTGTGATTATTTTGTAATGGATACTTTTTAAAAAATATATATATTTATTTATTTTTAGTGCAGGGAAGGGAGGGAGAGAAAGAGAGAAACATCAACATGTGGTTGCCTCTCACGCGCCCCCTGCTGGGGACCTGACCTGCAACCCAGGCCTGTGCCCTGACTGGGAGTCCCCCAGAGACCTTTCGGTTTGCAGCCCAGAGCTCAATCCACTGAGCCACACCCGCCAGGGCTGTAATGGGTACTTCTTATTGGTGTAAACTAAATACAAACAAGAAAGGATTCTAAAAAGATTTTGAACAGTTTTTAGAATATATTTATGAATTCTTAGAAAATTAACTCTCTGGAGCCTTCATGTTTCTCCCCTCATTTTATAGACAGGTGACTGCTTCAGTGGATAGATACCACTTATATGTATCTCTATTGACATACTGGTTTTGTGAAAATCTAACTGCTTTACAGTTTCATCGTGTTCTTCTTATGTTTTATGTTTCTAACACATAAACAAATGTACCTTAATTACTTCCTAAAAACTGTTTGGCTGAAATAAGATTTTTTGATGTTTTTGATTAGCTTAAATTTGTTTAAAGTTTGAATGCTACTTACTGAGGGAAATACCTAATTTCCTTTCTCTAATTTTAATACTTTCACTTGCAAACCTTCTCAGTATATTGACAAATGTTATTGTGTAAGATTTTTCATTAAAGATTTGTAATTAAATCCAGCTATCAGAATCAGAAATAGGAGATTTTCCCACTACAACATTGCCCCCAATTATTTCTTTATTGCTTGACCTCTTTATACCAAGAAACATAAAAAATTAATCAGTAGATAATTAAGTGCACATTTTATTATTGTATTTACTAAGTAATTTATAGCTGACTAGTTTAAAAGTTATTAACGCTTCTTTATCTATCCTGACAGTATTAGTAGTAGTAATTTAAAAATAGAAATAAAATAAAGTAACTGCAATGTCATTTTGAACACTAGGTGGCAATGTGTTTCCAAAGTGGGAATTCAGACAATTGCTATCTATCTCTCACCCTCTGATATTTGATATATAACATTTTTTAATAATATTCAAAAAAGATTGTTTCTCCATTTGGTGGGTGGATAGCACTTGCAAAATAACTTGGCACAAGTGTTAATTATTGTTCATTTTTTCTTTCCTTGTTTACATGTGTTTATAGCTTCTACACTTTCAGATATCCCATCTATAAAAGTGATGGGATAAGAGTTAGATAGTTCTTCAATCAAGCCCCCCAAAAAATCACACTTCTCTCTGAGAGATGGAAATGTTCTAACTCTTACAGTTTCTTTAGATTACCTGAAAATGATTATAAGGTAGCTCACAGGAAAAAAGATACCTAGAAGGTGACATTTCAGAAAATCTTGAATGTTGTCTATTTCCCCCTAAATGTCCCTTCAAAAGGGTAAATTGTGCATTCTGCGCATGTGGGTAAGCCTTCACTTTAGGCAGGATATCAGAAAAACACAGAAGCATGGATAACGTAGATTCTTCCTCTGACTATTAACACTGCCGCAAATAGCACTGAGTAGGCTGAGGTCAATCTGCTCGCTCCAAATTAGCGACGTTTGAGCAGCATCAGAGGAAAATAAATAACCAAGATACTGAGGAACGTATTAAGTATGTATGTAAAACTGCTCAGAATAATGATCCTATTAGGTTATTTATAAAACACACAGAAGATGCACAAAATGTGACCGGCTTCTGAGATAAAGTGCACAGGCACAGACTCTGATCTTTGGCAGATGCCTTGACAGCCTATTGCTTAGGTTAATTTCTAATTAGCAATTGTCTTTGTTGGGTTCAAGATTTGAATGAAATTGATCACAAGCTTTTAAACTAAACTTCTTACCTAACTGTCAGCAACTTTCTCATCTAAAATATCAGTTTACATTTCAATCATATGTAGTATTTTCAAAGATTTTCTTCCTTTTCAGAGGGTTTCTAAAATGTTTATGAAGTTACCAGGTTGCCTGTCTCTTAAAAACTAACAAAAATTCCTTTCTGAAATCTGTTATATAGTTGGTGATGGCATTCCTAAGAGCCACTATCATAATGCATGGGCTTACAATATTTATTTTAATAACATATTTTTGAAGAAATAAATGCCATTGATTACTGACTCATAAGATCACTAGGACATACATTTTAACATCACTTTCCTACATTACTTGAATCAGAAAATTGAATGTAGCACTGACAACTAACAAGGCCATGAGTTTTCTTTTAGTCTATTCGTTCTTATGTAACATAAATTCTCAGTTCACTAGCTTCTGCATGTCCTATGCTGTGTTAGCTGGCCTTGAAAAAGAGAAGCTACCTTGTCACAAATCAGACAGAACAAATGAATCCATGAAATGAACTCGACTCTAATTACATTGTTTTGTATTGTTGACCCAGCTGCCCAACGCCAGGATGTGATGGAAGTGGCCACGTCACAGGAAACTATGCATCCCATCGCAGGTACCTAGTAGCCTGGGGTGCAGTCAGGGTTTTATGTTGTTCTAATTTAAATACTTATTCTTGCCTACTCTGAAAGATATCTGGATCAGGAATTGGAGCTTAAGTTAGTTGGGTTTTGGTTTCTTTTGTTTTTCAGAAATAAAGCTAAGTTAAATCTTAAGTCTTTTCACGTATGTGGTATAGAAATTATTATTTTGGTCAAAAATGGCTTCTGGTCTTGCAGCCCAGGTTACAAAGTTGGAGTTCATACCAGGGTTTTGGTTGGGTCCAGCTTTAGGACTCAAGTGAAGCTAAGGTGACAGACAACAGAGTGGCTGGG
Source organism: Pteronotus mesoamericanus (assembly GCF_021234165.1). NCBI lineage: Eukaryota > Metazoa > Chordata > Mammalia > Chiroptera > Mormoopidae > Pteronotus > Pteronotus mesoamericanus. Next base: position 77,678,991 of record NW_026555321.1, on the reverse strand, counting down.
ATTGACCACCCCCGCCCCTTAATGCGGAGTCCTCAGCCCTGGGCATATAACAAAGTTAAGGTGTTAGGGAGGTTAAACAGTGACAGACTGTGTTTAATCCTTCCACTTCTTCACTGATGTGATTTGCTTCCCCTTTGGGCTCTGATTTAAACCTTTAAGTCACTATCCTTTGGTGAGGCAATGGGAATGGCCTCCTACTCAGTAATAATTCTATCACTGAATTTTAGAATTAGGGCATCTCAGTGGGTTAAAGTCCTTCACTTGATAAACAGCAAACCCAAGTCTATTAAAAATAATTAAGTTGTCCATTATCCCAGACTTGCTAGAGTAACAAAGCCAGATTCAAACCTAGTTATTTTTCTCCCAATCCCAAGTCACCAGTAAATGTAAAGTATCTTCACAGACTTAGGATGCAATTTGAGTCAGATTTGTAAATATTTGTCAGTGTTGTATGTTTTAGTTTTGTTTTTCTTATCCTTTTTCAGTGTTTCTGGATGTCCTTTAGCAGATAAGACTCTTAAATCCCTCATGGCTGCTAACTCTCAGGAGCTTAAGTAAGTGTGGGAAGCGTGACCTCCTTGCCCTCGGTCCAGTGTGCTGGGGCTCTCCTCACTCGGGACCACAGTGACCGCTGACAAGTAGTAAATAGTCTCACTAAATTAAAACCAACACACTCTGTCACGAAAAAGTTCAAATGACTAAAACCAAATCACTGTAAGTTAATTAATTTGCTTGCTTTGGGAGGTTTGTTTTTTATAATAATTTTAAAGCAATGATGTAATACTTTAAAAATACTTTTTTCTGTTAACTACGTAATTTATAATAGTAAATCAGACCGATGAAGGTGTGGGACACCATTTGTATCATCTAATTTTAAGAAAACTACAAAATATCTTTCTTTATGAGCATTTTGAATCATATGAGTGCCTTTCACTTTTGGGTGCTAGACATTCTCAAAGTCACATGTATATTAACTTTTACTTATTGATTATATTTTTCCCATTCTTATTTCTTTTACTCCAAATTTCTCACTTGTTTATTTTCATATACTGTTATATTGCATGTAGAATAATTAAAAGTTATAATCTACCGTATATCTTTTAAAAATAGAGAGTAAATTTTAAAACAATAAAGAAATAATATTAAACAAACTTAATGAACTTTATTTGAAAATAATATTTTAGGAAAAATGAGTGTTACTAAGTCTAGTGATAAAACAGTATTTGTATAAACAATAAAATCAACATTTGGTATCTCAGTCACAGGTAAAATTTCAGATATTATACTTTTAACATTTGGTTAATATTTGCATTTTATAACTGGTTTAAAAACTTTATCTAAAAATTACAGAAGATAAGTTTGTGAAATAAGATGGAATATTAAAGAGATGTAAAAATTCAGAATTTTAGTACCACGAACAGTAAACGGAACTATGAAATACAAAACCTCTCTCTCTTTCAAAGTATAAAGTACCTTGACTGTGTCAGTGTAAACTCTGGAAATTGTTTATTGACTGCTGCCTTTCCAGAATGAAGTATAAGAATGCTAAGTAAAGGCTAATGACAGATTAAAAACAGAGAAGTGCTATGCATACTTACTCATTCTTACTTAATCTTACTCAGTAGTTACTTACTTAATCTTACAGAATTGCTCTAAATTTCTACATTGCCATACCTTCATAATAATTATCAGTTCGCTTTAGTATATTCTCTAAACATTATTTCTAGGGAAAAAATGTTGACAGTAAATGTAAAACATGTAAGTTGATAGGTCCTATAAAAATCTCTGGTATTTATGTTTTATGCAGTCATCTAATAAGTAAGAGCTTTGGGTCTTTTCCATACATAGAAGAAAAAGAGACATTTCATTTTTGACCTCTTCTTTAGAGACTCAAGGAGAACTCTAAAACAAGGTGCTTCAACACAGATTTTTCCTTAATTGAAATATGCTAGTAAACCACTGTTTTATACAATGTTACTTGAAAAAAACTAACATTCAAGCCTTTCCTGCAATATAGAAAACATATTATATCTGAAAATCATTGATTAAAGACTCAATGCATAAATATGATTCTGGTCATGTGTAGGATATTAAACCGAAAACAACAAATGACCAAACAAGACAAACAAAAACTCATCTGTTACACAGACAACAGTGTGGTGGCTACCAGAGGGGAAGGTGGGTGGGAAAGGTAGAGGGGGTCAGATACATGGTGACAGGAAGATTTGACTGTGCGGCAAACACACAACACAATATACAGATGATGAATAATAGACTTGTACATTGAAACCTGTATAATTTTATTAACCAAGGTCATCCCAATAAATATCATTGAGTCTTAAGGAAAGACTCAATGCAGGTTTCTCTGGTTAGCTTAAAGAGATGTTTGTTGCTTTTATATTTCATTAGAAAAAAGCATTTACGTCTATTTTCTGCCTCAGGATTGAATATAAAAGCATTAGCATGAAAGTTCAGTGGCTGAAGAAAGTTCAAAGTTTAAGAAAAGGGGAAGTAGTCACATTTTTCTTTAGGTTATTATTTTTCTCAAATTCTTGTTTGAGTAGAAATCTGAACCTGGGTAGTGTACAACTAAAATAATAGCAGAGATAATTTTTACAAGAACATTCAGAAAAGCAAGCATTTTATAGTAGGGTATTTATTAGTATTTGGGATTTTTAAAAAGGCAAAAAAAGGGAGAGAGGCTGTATAAATTGTATTCAAGTGTATTTTGAAATCCATTCCTAATTAGCATTTCAAGCAAAATTGGATTTTTCCTCCTCTTTCACCTTCCTCATTCCAAATTTAGTGATTATCAATAGTAGTTGTTGGTATATTTTCCAAAAGGCCACTTAGATTGGGCCATGAGGTAGAACAGATCAGGTGCAAATGACTTAGGTTCTTGGCAACCATATTAAGGTGCCAAGTATCTAGAATTCACATAAACCACATTTGTTCATCTGAATTTAATGGATTATTATGGTAGTGGACCATGTCAAAGAAAAGAAATTATGCTCAAAAACAGTTAGGAAACTTTTTTCTTCAGTGAAAGATAAGAATTTTGCATTATGTAAACAGAAGCCCGGCAGTTGAGGGTCAAATTTCAAGTCTTTTCAAAATAAGTTTTTAAAAAAAGAATGTAGGATAACTATTACATTGTCTATCAGGCATCACACAGAAGTTACATATCTTAACAATATTTTTTTAAATGGATTCTTAGCCAAAAGCTAATTATATTTAAGTAAAATATGTCCCACCAAAAGCAACACATTCTGTTTAGTTTTCTCTGAATGTGTTGTGATCTCCCTTCCTCCAGTACAACCACGTGGCCTGTCTTCTGTCCCTGTGTTTTTCAGGTGTCCAACCCCAGGCTGTGATGGTTCAGGGCACGTGACTGGAAACTATGCTTCCCACAGAAGGTAGGATTGATCCCATTTCTCAGAAATGATATCAGAGTGTCAGCAGCAGTGGCTGTGGAGATCACATGGTTTGGTTTTGTTCTTTTTGGGTACATGTTTTAGTTTGTCCGGCTGCCCTCGTGCCAGGAAAGGTGGTGTCAAAATGACCGCTACGAAGGAAGAAAAAGAAGACCCTGAGCTCAAGTAAGTGTGATGGTTGACTTAGCAGCAAAAAAGCCCGAAGTAGATTGTTGGTCAAATGGGCAGGACCTTGGTTTGGGGTGCAACTGTGCTTTGACTGCGTTCCAGGAAAGGTGCACCCTCTCAAACACAAGGAACCTTGAACCAGCAGTCAGTGTTTAGATGTTTGAGAAAAAGTTTCCATTTCTAGCTGTGTTTCCGCAGTTTCTCTGATAATATAAAATTAGAAGGGGAGAGATCATGCTTTTTCCAATTGTTTTAAAGGGAACTAGCATTGTAAAAGTGCTAAAGAATAACAAATTGGCAGCATTTTCCCCTGAAACTTTAATTTTAAGGTGAAATTTTATCTAAATTAAATTCTCTCCTCTGAGACATATGCTTTCTAGACTAGGATGATATATGCAGATATAGATGTAGAAATTTAAATTGCTTGCTCTACAGCATTTCTAAGTAAAATACATAAGCATTTGGGAACCAAGATTCTGGCAATGTGCTATGGAATAGTGTAGGGCAAGGTAGTTACCATGTTACTCCCGTGGTCTTTGCCGGCAGAATAACAGGGCTTACCTGCATGGCTGGGGCTAAAGTGTGGGCGTGAACTTGACTCTGCTTCTTGTAAAATGGATGGCAAATTACCTTAGCTTTATAAGCCTCATTTTCCCCACCTATAAAATGGGATAACAACACTCTCTGCCCAATAGATTTACAGTGAAAATTACAGGAGACAATGCATGAAAATGGCTTAGCCCAGAGCCTGTGGACAGTATCGCTGCCGGGACAGTGCTGTTAGGCTCGCCGCAGTGGCATCTTTTAAAACTCTGTAATGTCACCATTTGCCTTTTGGATAGTATGGAACCTCCACTGCCTTCTTGTTCACTCAGCTACTGCACATCACGTGAGTTATTTAGTCTCCCAGCTGGTTGTATGTCTCTTGTATCTCTCTAGATGTCCTGTGATAGGGTGTGACGGCCAAGGTCACATATCAGGTAAATACACATCCCATCGTACAGCTTCTGGCTGTCCCCTGGCTGCCAAGAGACAGAAGGAGAATCCTCTCAATGGGGCCCCCCTCTCCTGGAAACTGAACAAACAAGAACTACCACACTGTCCTTTGCCAGGCTGCAATGGGCTGGGCCATGTAAATAATGTTTTTGTCACCCACAGAAGGTAACATTTATTTTCTTTTTCTTGTGTTGTTGTTGTGATTCTTTGTCACCTGGGTTGCTTTGTGGGTGGGTGGGGCCCTCCTCGAGGTCAGAAATTACAGCATTTTGGATTTGATAACAATGAGTCTTGTAGATACATCGTTAACTTGTTTCAAGAATAAAAAATATATATATTCTCTATTTCTGAGAATTCACTACACCATCTTCAAGTGTTCTAAAAATTGTGCATTTGTTTTTTGTATTCTAAAATATTGTTTATCCTGCTTTTTTTTAATGGTTCAGTCTTTTAATGGTTCACTTCAGTTCCAAGTGGTGATATCTACTCTATTATGTTACGTAATTGTACTTTCACTTTACATATCCATGCCATTCCCTTCCTCTCATGAGCTGGCTCAATTTCAGGCCAAATTGTAGTTATTTTTTGCCGCTGGGAAGATGTGACTCATCCCCAGCAGCCAGAAAGAAAATGACACAGTGACTGCTAGGTGTACGACAGGATGAGGTTTAGAAAACCCTTTCTAGTTTAACAAAGACTTCGTTCCTTTATCACTGAGTGTCACGAATTTCAACAAATTCCTTTGTGGGTACAGTGATCTTAGTCCAGCTTTTTGGTTCATGTTCCAGCTAAAGGAAGGAGATAGAAGATGCACTGCACACTTCTTCAGTCAGTGAGGGTGCTTCTCGCCCTGTGACCACTGCATGGAATGCAGATTTAATATCAAATGAAGCTTTAGTGAGCCCTGCTGCCTTGCTTAAGAGCAGAATGCAAATTGAACAAAGCTGGGGCATTTTGACATTTTGCTCCATTTTAAAGATACATATCAATGGTATAAAAAAATGAAACTTAGAAATTACTGATTTAAGTGGATTTGCAGCAACACCTATTTATGGAGAAAACCTGAACTTTTTAAGTGGTTTATTTGTTTATGATTGTCATATGCATGGTCACTTCCACAGTAGTACAAATTGTTTTATTCTGAGTTTGAATCATCATTCCATATTTAGAAACAACAGTCACAGATCACGTAGGCCTAATGTCACATTTACTACACAGTCGCTTCACTTTCTTAACAAGGCCTCAGCAATACCCACGTTAACACCGATAATGAAATGTTACTATTATACTTTGGTGAGCACATTCCTCAGTTAGCAACAACAGAGTTATCTTTAAGACTCATGAAGAAACTGCAAATGATGACATCAAGGTGAGGTGAGGTGCCCCAGGGATTCTCATGAACTGCAGGTGGATGAGTAGTGGGCAAAGGCACTTTAGGAAGCAAGTTACCTTGTAGGAGCCAAGTTGAAAAAGAGCAGATGAATGTGCCTGCTGCTGCCCAGCCACTGAGATGTCAGGCTTATGCCCCAGAAAATCTCCTGCACCATGGAGCTCAGAGACGTGTCTGAATGTCTGTGGTAGCGTTGCTCTACTTACTCCGAATTAGCAAGGACCTACCTGCACACCGGCAGTCGAGGGTGTAAATGAACAGTGTCTGTGCACAGGCGCTGCTGTGCGGTGGTGAAAATGAAGACACAGTGTGGGGGAATTTTAGAACACAATGCTGAGTGAAAAAAAACTGCTGCAGAATATGTGTAGTGTGATTCTGTTTACAGAGAGTTAAAAACATGTAACAAAATTACATTTTAGAAAACCAGGTAATTATTAACCTGCAATTCAAGTTAATGGTTTTCTCTGGGGGACAAGAGACAGCAATTGTTGAGGGGCTCAAGGACTTTCAAACATACTAATAAGGCACGTTCTACGTGTGAAGGGAAACGGTGTTCTTTTTAAGAATATTATTTAAACTGCAAATCTATATTATTTGTGCCTGTGTAGATATTATGTATTTCATAATATGAAAAACAAAATGACACATTCAAAAAGTATAGGCTGCAAGATTAATGACAAGATAGTACCTGCTAGGAAAAAGAAAGCAATTACAAATTAAGACAAATGAATAACTCAGATTTCACTGTTCTTCACTGGAGATTCCTCTTACTGTGTACAAGAGTTAAGAGGCTGAATTTAATTTGTAGTATTCTCTTTAATGTGGACTGCTTCCCTTAACTATATATGTATAATTTAATGATATAGCAAAACTGTCTAGCTTATTCCTGACACATCACAGGTATCCCATGCAGACTATTCCCTTAATCTTTCATAAAAATTATATTACAGCCTGTATATGTACAATAATTCATTAAAGTCTAAGAACGACGTACTGGATTAGCACATTCGAACCTACCACAGACTTTTACATGTTACGTATTTTGAACCTAAAATCCCTGAGGTTGTTCAGGACTCTTTCCAATCACCAACTGTAGCTAACACCTACTCAGGGCTCTGCTTTAAGTAACTTTCATGAGTTACTCCCTCGAACTTTGACAAAGCCCTGCAGGCTGCAGAGGCATTGCGATGATCCTCCTCGGACAGAAAGGGACGGAAGCACAGTGATGCCCAGGAACCGCCCCCGCAGGCAGCGCTGGGACACCAGATCCCCTCCGCGAGCCCTGTGTCATCGCATCCCTGTGTTTAATGAGCCCTTCCGTGTGCCAGGCACATGTGCATGCGGTGTCCTCAGCCATTGTCCAAGGTAAGTTTTCTAATTTTTCCCATTTTAAGATTCAGCAAAATGGGAATAATTACAAAACTTACCTTGGACGATGGTTAAGAAATATTCGACCTGTGAGTTACATCAGCATGATATTTACGTAACAATTGCTTTAAACCTTTACATTACAAACTTCCATTTACTCAAGTGGCAATCTGAAGACAAATATTTTATTAAAATACCAAGACACGTCATTGCTTTAAAAGCAGAATTTCTGTGACTAATAGAACTCAGTGCTGCGCCATAACTTTGTAATTTTCTGAGGTTTATTGCTATATTGTAAACAGCGATGTCCACTACATAAATTGTATCACCTACCATTTTACTTTAACAAGGCAGATGAAGATACAGTTTAAAACTGCCTTGATAAGCCTTAACTGAATTGCAAATTTGGTCAACACAATAGGAGGCACATTATTCTGGCCACAACCTTCGCCTTTTCTCAACCAGCAAGATGGAGCCTCATGGAGGACATCCTCAAAAGGAAAAGGAATTTTGAAATGTTTTTCCACCCATTTTTTAAAATTTAGGATTGTGTTATATTCTGAAAGATAGAGCTACATTCAAAGATACAAAATATCAAGCAGCATTTTTGAAACCCAAGTCTCCCTTTCATACCTTAACTATACTCTTTGGTTCTAAGTCACGTAGTTGTGGACACTTCATTCACTTCCCATTCCAGTGCATTGCAACTGGACATTTACTGCTGGGTTGTCTGGACAAAGCAGATCCGTTAGGGGATGCAGTCCTCATGAGCTATTAATTCCCATTATTTTACAAACAGACTTACGGTAGGTCGTTTTTAAAACTGAACTTACAAACAATATATTAGTCCTATTCATGACCATTTTCTGAGAACACAATATGTGACATAAAACAAGACAGGTTTGTGCAAACACTCCAAAAAAAAATAATGAAGCTTAAATAGGCCACACTTCACAATGAGAAGCATCTAAAGTGGAAAAATCAGGTACAAGTTCAGTTTGTGTTTTTTCATTGTTTTCTTTTCCTGTATAAAATGTTACATAATGTATCAAATTTTGGTAAATTACATAATTTGTATGTATAATATTACATACCCATCTTTTATATTTTATATAATCTTCACATACAATAATTTGTAATTCTTTTAAAAATGCATTCATTCGGCAAACATTTACTTTGCTTCAGAAATATTCTCTATTGCTTAGCCAAGTGTCCTAAACTTTGGATTGAACATGGTTGTTTCATACATGAACTATAATCAAATTTCTGTGGGAAAATATTATAAATGACTGATGATAATTTTTTTATTTTATTTAAAACTCATATCTCCAAAAATAAAAAATACAACAAAATTACAAGATAGTTAATAGTTGCTTAAAATAACAGAATCATCTCATTATGCACTATGGAAAACAAGTTTGTTCAATGTCATTATTATCTTGGTGCAATTTAAATAAAACAGATACATAAAAAGAAAAAGAAGCATGGCAGAAGAATGAAATTCAAGAACAGAGTATAAAAACCACTGCAGGGTGATACATTGTTTCTGCAGTGATTGTGTCTGAATATACTTATAGTGGTTCCTTTTATTTTTGTCTTCAAGGTAGAGTTTTTGAAATGAAAATGAAAAATAATGTTTTAAAAGTTAAAGAATAAATTAGAAACTTCTCCATATCCAAACTGCATGGGGAAGGGAAGTTTTTATTTTAGGTTCGTAATAATTTGAGTCATTCTGTATAGATCAGACTACACTAAGTATAAAGACAGAAGGAACTAGATTCTGCTTTATTATTCATGGAATTTTGATGAATTTGGAACAATTCTTATTCATAATATATGTGCAATTTCATGTTTACAGAAAATAACTGCTACTAAAGAAAGGCACTTATATGAATGCAGAATAGAAATATGTTAACAAAATGAATTAAATGATAAAATCAGCAGTAGTTATTTGTATTTTGATTGAGGAAAAAACAAGACAAAACATTTTACATTATTTTAGGGCCTTTTGCTTTTGTGTCAATAGATATTTACTTGATACTTTCTTCAAAGGGACAGCATGTTGTAATTAGTAAATAGGCAAACACATAAATAGTAAGTAGTAAATTAAAAAATTAATGTTTATAAGAAATAATATATGTTTCACACATAAATAAAATTTCTATTTTCACAGCTTATCTGGATGTCCTCTAAATGCACAAGCTATCAAAAAGGGCAAAGTCTCAGAAGAACTAATGACCATCAAAGTCAAAGCAACTGGAGGTGAGAGCTCATGGCCAAGGGTCACCATTCCTACCGAGGTCTAGAGTGTAGCTTTTCACAGAGTTGTGCATGTCAAACTATTCTCTTTGTGAACTAGAATTTTAATATACAATAAGGAAGTTTTTCTCATATTTGGACTAAAACTATAATTTTATCTCAGAACAATAGCCTGGTGGGTTTTTTCTTACTTTTTAATAAGGATCCCCAGCAGGAAAAATCAAGAACTCCTGTCCTTAGAATGACAGTTTGCGTGAGTGTGCATATATGTGAATGTCTTTCTCATATAAGCCCTCCATCAAATGTCAAGAAACACAATTTATGGCATCTATATTGAATCCTTCAATTTTGTTCTATATTCAAAATTATAGTTTAATGATGAATCTAGATAATTTAAATTTAGCATCTGTCTGTATTTCTCTGCATGTTTCCCTACTGTCAGTCTCTGATCATTGTTAATATATAGTTTCTGGATTTTATATTTGGATCTTTCAATTTTCTTCTGATTCTTCAGTGCTCTTCTTAAGATTTTCTCATTAACATGTGTTGTTTTCCATCAAAGACCACCCTAGAACATCTGAAAAACAATGACAATGTAATTATTTCGCTTTGGGGTATTTATCTGATGGTGTCTTTGGCATGTGACTAGAATTGAGCTAGAAAATTTTAACTATTGTAACTTTATTACTCTGAAAATATTATTTAATCTTTTCAATTTTTGTAAATGTTTACACCACTTTAAACTTCTTAGTGTACTGTCTTAAGTTAAACTAGAAGCAAATCATTCATGCAATTGGTTGAAGTTACCAACCAATTGGTTGGGAGTTAACTCCCAACATGTTACCTACTTGTAACCACAAACAAGTTAAAACATGGATATCTATATCAAAACAAATTACATTAATTTTAGAAGAATTGATCTTCTGATCTCCATCCTTACCATAATTAAACTGTCATACTCATTTTTAAAGACCATCACTAGTCATTGATAACAAAATTAGATCATTTGTGCATGAATGAGTGATTGCTTATCTAGTTTTTGTGGGGACAAGTAAAAGTTATCATGGTTGACCTATTTATGTTTCTACATTCAGTATCCTTTCAGTTCTTCCCATGTAGCAAAATAGTATTTTCCAAATATTTGATACATCATTTCTCTCTGAATTAAATCTCTTCACTCTTTTAGTTAAAAAAAGTCAAATTTACATTAATTAATTTTCTCCTAAATAAAAATAGGAGTAAAATTTTAGTCTGTAAGACAAATATAAAGTTTCATTCAAAACAATAGAGGAGAATTTTTAATAGAATAGTATTTTTTTATTTGTATAAGATGAAAAATAACTACTTAAAGCCCCTTATAAGTTGAGGATACCTGCTCAATACAGATATATACATCACATATACTTATATGGAATATAAACAAAACATTATTATAAATTATATAATTCCTGGTTATATTAATTAGATTAGTACCAAGGAAAAGTTAGAATTATCATATGAAAAGAAAGCATATTCTCTTGCTTTTCAACAGGTGTACTATATAAAGAGACAGCCATTGAATAGTTCACTAAAATATTTTGTGCAAAGTTCATAAGGTTTCCTTGATCAGCAATGCGTAGCTAGTCTAACATTCTATTGAAAGCATACCTGTAAAGGAGCATCAGTTCACACATTCTACCAATACTTTCAAAGCATTAATTAACTGTGAATAAAAGTAGCATTATAATGGGTAAAAGGAACTTATTCTAGAACCAGAAAGCTTGTATTTTGAATCTGAGTTCTATCAGCTTACAAATTAACCTCCTTGTGCCTTGGTTTTCCCATCCATAAAACAAGATAATAAGTATGTTTACCTAAGGGGATCCTTAACAGAGTCAAATGAGTTAGTATAATATTTATAAGTACAGTGTGAAATTCAAAATCAGTGGCATTTTCCCAACACTATTCAATGGTGAGGCTCTTAAAGAGTATATGGATGGAGAGGGGTATCTCAGGGGAAATAGATAAGGTAATGTACTCGTGGAAACAAATTCCAAAGATTGGCTGGCTCCTATGGCTAAAATATTTCCCCACATCCCAGAAATAATAAAAACATAGTTCACTCATTTGTTAATTTCATGAGAATTTATGGAGTGTCTATTATGTATAAAATTCTCTCACAGTGTTTCTTTTTTGAGGTCCTTCCCCATAGGGACATTAGTAAACACCTTTTAAATTTCTTCATTTGAATAAGAGGCTTTACTAACACTGAACATCAGGAGAACATAATCCCGACTAGATTGCAATACCAAGAACCCAGATTCTCACCTAAAAGTCCTCTCACAAGTATCCACACTTAGCAAAATTGAGCCCTTCACTTTCCCGCTGTAAGTTGCTGCTCCCGGAGTTGTCCTCATCTCAGAACATCACCAGCTCCCCAGCTGCTCAAGGAGAAACAGGTAGTCCCCCTTGATTCTTCCATTCTTTCACCTCCTTCCTTGAATCCATCACAAGCATCACTAATTCTACCTACAAGTTTTATCTTGAGTCCACTTGTTACTCCTACTTCCGCTGCCATGGGGTAAAGGGGTCATTGGATCCAGCCAGGATCCCAGCAATAATCTCCTAACCAGTCTTCTGGCTTCTGCTCTCTCCCCTTCCATCCACTCTCCTCAAAAGTCTGAACTATGCCTTCAAAAAGTCAGCCAGATCACATCACTCGCTGCTTAAAATTCTTCACTGGCTCTCGTAGCATTTAGAATAATCCCAAGCTCCTTGGGAGGTCTCCTCACTGTGCCCTCACTCCTGAGGGCCTCCTTACAAAACTCCCAGGAACATCTCCTTCCCGCTCCAAGCCTTCGTGCTTTCTGCTTCTTCCGCCTGGAATGTCCATCTCACCTACTATCTTTTTATATGTCTGCCTCTTTCACATCAGTCAAGTCTCAGATTAACTGAGGCGTCTCCAGTGAGGCTCCTCATAGCACCCTGCTTGTTGCCTTTAGAGCTCTTTATAGCTTATGTGTTTCCTTGCTTATTGTCTGCCTCACCAGATATTGTGAAGGAAAATGCCATTTCTTGAAAAGGAAGCAGATTCCAAAGAAACATAAAGAAGACAAAAAAAAAAATATGTCAGAGAAATATAGCAACGAAGTTTTTGTTTGTTCAAATCATGAAAATATTAAATGCTAACAGCACTCATAATACTTGTTTAATTGAAAAAAAAGGGGAAGGGTCATCAAGGAACATGTATAAAGGATCTATGGACAAAAAGAACCCATGGCGTGGAGGATTGAATGTGGGAGGTGGGGGTTGGTAGGACTGGGGAGAGTAATGAGGGGAAATGGGGACAACTGAAATTGAACAATAAAAAAGATAAAAAAGCAAATAAATATCCTAAAAAAGAAAGAAAAATCTATGCTCCCTAAAGTTGTTGAAAATAAATTTTTTAATGTTGTTTAGGAAAAGATTCCTCAACCGGCATATCAACCAATAAAATATGGTGTTGAGAATACAATGCAATTCTCAAAACACCACAGGCCAGTGCAGAAAAAAAACCGTGTGTCCTAGATAATGCCATTGTTGAGGTCATGGGTAACTGTTTAATCTTTTCTTAACAGCTGTGTCATACTGTTGACTCTTATTCAAGCTGATTTAGGCACTAAAATACCTAGATCTTAGTTGTGAGTTTGCTTTTCTTTTTTATTGGATTTCAGAGCCCAGTATTAGAAATCTTATAACACACTTTCTTCATAGGTTCATACATGGCCCAATTTTATTTAGGTAGTTAATTTTAGTTATTTATAATAAAGCAGTAAGAACCTATAAAACAGCCACCTGTTTTATGATGTTGTATGTAAGTTTTCAAGGCTTACTTCTTTCCTCCTGACATCGTATTAGGAAGAGTCATCCATGTTGCTTGTGGTGTGCATGTGGCTTGTTTTCAGGTTGTACTTTTTGTGAACAGTGTGCTATGTACATCTTGTGCATGCCTCCTATTATACTTTTGCAATGGTTTGTCGCAGATATGTACCTACAATTGAAATTGCTGGGTCACAAAGTATGTGAAGTTTACCTGCAATAGATAATAAACTGTGTTCCAAAGCAGTAACCTCAGGAAAGTGTAAGAGCCTAGATCTCTTTCAAACAAACATGAAGTCTCCCTATCCTGCTGTCATGGAAGTGATCTTATTACATCTAAAGTAAAAGTTTATATTTATTCCTCTTAATTGTCATGTCTTTGGTTTAGATTCATCGCTATGGACTGTTGAGATTACTTTAAATTCTATTTTTAGCATCCTTAATAGTAACTACCTTTCCCACCTTTTAAAAACATTTAAAATATATTCATATTCCTTCTATACAGGGGTATCCAACGTCTTGGTGCCCCTGGGCCACACTGGAAGAAGAGCTATCTTGGGCCACACATTAAATACATTGCAACATGTAATCATACTCAAAAAAAAAACTCATAATATTTTAAGTAAGTTTACAATTTTGTGCTGGGCCTCATTCATAGCCATCCTGGGACACATGCACCCTGCAGGCTACAGGTTGGAGACCCCTGTTCTATAAAATAGTGACGGGAAAATAACTCCTGATCATTCATTGAGACCTACTCTGTGTTCAGCAGCATATATTTTATTGCATTAATTCTCACAGCATAGATTGTATGCCTCTTCTACAGACAAGGAAACAGAAGCACAAAGAAGTAAGTTTCCCAAGTTCAAGGACAAGAGTCAAGGCCAGCATTAAACCTCCAAAACCCATGTTCCTTCTAGATTACGTCTGCTCCTCCTTATACAAGTCCATGTAGAGAATTCAAATAGTGCGTCCCTGGACTCTAACCCCATGTCAGCACACAACTCTACCTTTATAATGGTTTATAAAGTCCCACTCAGTTAAGAAATGTATAATTAATCAGCATAACTGATACCTTAGTCTTTGCAGCATTGTATATGAGAGAATGCATGAGTTTTGGAATTCAGTCCCAGCTCTACCTCTTACTTTGGCCTTAGGCAGGATATATCATCTCTGTCAGTGATTAGCATGGCCCCACTTTGCTTAAGTCTTAGTGTCTTCATATGTGAAAAAGATACAATGGAACATGACTCATAGGATGCAGTAAAATTTAAGTGAGAAAATATTTATGAACACAAACATGTCTAGCAACACACATGAAACATAACAGAGCAACATTAAATGGTGGTATTTTTATACCTCCCCCCCTTTTTTTTTTACAAAGTATTTAAATCCTGCAACCCCTTTTACTCACCTTTTTAGAATCTTAAGTATGGATTTGGATAAAAATTCAACATTTCAAACTAAAATTTAATTTACACTTCACAAACCACAAACTCAATATGAAGTGTTGAGGTTTGTCACAGTCTCATATTTTCAGTGTGAACTAAGATAGACTGATTCTTTGCAGGTATAGAGAGTGATGAAGAAATCAGACATTTGGATGAAGAAATAAAGGAACTGAACGAATCCAACCTTAAAATTGAAGCAGATATGATGAAACTTCAGACACAGGTAAAAAACCAGAAAGGTAACTGCATGGTAATCCTAATCTTTCGTGGAGGCAAAACATTAAAATGTTAAACCTTGTGATAAAAAAACATACCAATATCTTACAATGAATATACTGAGCATGTCTGGATTGCATAGTTACTGTAAATATATGTATCGGTGGATCACCTGGGCCATCCCTGAAGTCAAAGGTACTCATGTTTCTGCTCTGGGTGCATCAAAGGCTTTATGAGCAAATATAACAGATCATACTGTAATTACAGAGTCTTGTGGAGTGTGTGGTGCTTTAGAAAAATTGTTATGAGAAGACATAATTACTTAACTTTATTCAAAATTCAAGCAAAACAGAGCAACATTTCACATTCAGTTTTTCTACAACACCTCTGAATGTATGTTTTTCTTAGAAACAGAACTTTCTGGAGGTTTTTCTTGAACAGCTTCTTTACCAAAAATGTAAGCAATTTCTTAACTCTGCATTCTCTTTTGTAATGTCTGCCCAACCCCTGACTAAATTTATCAAAGTGGAAATTAAAAGTTTAATCCAGGATTTTTTTGGTACGCTAATAGTGACTCTATTGGAACAAGTGCAGTATCATTCTCCCTTCTTTTCCTCTCCTGAAATGTTGGATTTTTAGACCAATGTGATTACTGACTCTCAGAAGTCATTCACAGTGGCCTAAGAGGATTTTAGTCCACCTGAAACATATCTTTGGTTTCCTTACCCAGGGTTACCAAGGTCATGATCTTCCATTAACAACGATTGGGGTCTTGGGTTACAAACCATGCAAACTCCTCTTAAGAGCCATTAACAAAGACAGCAAAGGCCTCTGCCCTCATGGAGCTTGAAGTCTAGAAGGGGGAGGCAGACAATAAAAACAGTCATAAATGATAAACTGCTTATATGAGAGAAGTGGGTGGGGGGAAGCAACCAGATTTTAACATAAAACAGGCTAGACCTAAGAAAGAAGAAAGCATTTTGGCAAAGACTTCAGGAACTGAGGGAGTTTGCCAAACAAGTATGGAGGAAGAGTGTTTCAAAGAGTAAAAAAGAGCAAATCCAAAAACCCTACATTTTGAGAAAGCCCAGGGTTTTGAGAACTAGCAGTATGAATGTGGCTGTAGGAAAGTGATCTGGGGAATCAAAGGAGATAAATTCCAGTAACACATGAGTGTCCTGGGCCATTTTAAGGACCTTGGTTTTTATTCTGAATGAACACAGAACACTTTGGGGTTTTGAACCGAAGATTAACATGATCATATTTGACCTACATCTGACCTACAGTGTAAAAGACTTACTTGCATTGGTAGCTGTGTTGAAGATGGACCAAAAGAATAGATTGCTGCCCTGGCTGGTATTGCTCAGTGGATTGAGCACCAGCCTGCAAAACAAAAGGTTGCTGGTTGAGTTCCCAGTCAGGGCACATGCCTGGGTTGCAAGCCAGGTCCCCAGTAGGGGGTGCGCTAGAGGCAACCACACATTGATGTTTTTCTCCTCTCTTTCTCCCTCCCTTTCCTTCTCTCTAAAAATAAGTACAAACGTACCTTTTTTTAAAAAAAAGGATATCTTGCAGAGATCAAAGCCACACTCAGCTCCACCCATGAGAAGGCAGTCAGTCACTCTGGTGGATAGGACCTAGGGACAGTAGTACAGGTGGGGATAGTCACCCACTCTGGATATTTTGAAGAAAGAGCCCAGTGGATTTGAAGTTTGAAAGAAAGAGAGCAATAGGGATACCTTCAAGGCCAGAGCAATGTTCTAGTTGCTACCCACTGGGAAGAGGGGGCTGTATAAGGAGCAGGTTTAGGAAACACATTGAGCTTGAGATATCCATTGTATGGCCATGTGGAGATGTGGTGGAATCTTCAATTCATAGAAGCCTGGGTTAAAGATGTACATTGGGAATGTGAGTCCAAACTTTACAGCCATATAATGGGCCTGCTGTTTATGAAGAGAAGTTACAGGATACACATTCCTTGGCATTTAGGTTCAGCTGATGCCTTTTGTCCTGAGAGAAACCTTTGTACTCCTTCCAAACTCTACTTCCCATATTCTCAATTTATTTCCATTTCAGATCACATCTATGGAGAGCAATTTAAAGACAATAGAGGCAGAGAACAAACTTATAGAACAGAATAATGAAAGCCTGCTGAAGGAGCTGGCAGGTCTAAGCCAAGCTCTCATTTCAAGCCTTGCCGACATCCAGCTCCCGCAGATGGTAAGTCCAAGGCCAGAAAGTGGCTGCTCCATTCTGTGTTTGCAGTGTTAATGTGCAGTCACCAACGGGGCTGTCAGACGGAAGTACCACGCTCTGAGGAGACCTCTCAGCAGTCACCGAGGTATCATGCTTCATCATGCATGACTTGCAATAACCTCCTTCATTGTGGCAACATGATAGATACATACATTTCAATTACATTAAGGCCAAGGGTTTTTGATACTGTAGAAGTCATTTAAAGATGAAGGTTTATTTGAAACTTGTTTTATAATATCATATGAAAGTTAGAGAACATCAAAACTCCCTGACTAAAGTTGTTTTTCCCAGTAGAAAGTTCCCATGGTTTCCTCAACCTAAGACCCAGGCATCTGTGTCATTCACCAATTAAGAACCACAGAAAAAAATTTACCTTCGTGTTTTCTTTATACTACGTATGAAGAACATACTTAAGTTCTTTTCATATAGAATGAAAAACACAAAAGTAAGGCATTCTTATCTCCAAAATGTAAACACATACTTGAAGTATGGCAACTATTGAAAATTTATAGAAAATTAGTTTCCTTTACAAGTTATAAATATAATAAACACTTGAAAGAAGGACTACATTGTTGAATGCTTTTAATTTCCTCACTATGTACATTTTTAGAACAAGTGTTCTAAAGCTGCAAATTCTATGCATAGAATGTTTTAAAGAAGCAGCAATTTAATGAAGAAATACGATTAGTTTCCTGAAAATAGTAAGTCCCTCAATTTACTCAGCTTCCCAGCATGGAGTCCCTGTCTTAACCAATTCCAAATGTGTCTCTTGGCAATAAAAAATCAATAATGTAGTAATATAAAACACAAAGGAAAGTAAATGATTACTTTGTGGCCAGTATTGAGGTAATTGCTGAACATTATTATAATATGTATTAATAATATTTGTCTCATACTTCAAATTCATATTTCTTAATATATTTTCCTTTACCAGTTCCACTAAAATAATCATTACCATACAAGGTAACTTGTGCTTTGTTTAGTTACCATATAAGGTATTCCAGTGGTAACTTTTAGGGTTGGTCACACTAAAGTTTCACAAAAATACCAAAAACACTCTCATCCTATAGTTGAAGAAATAGAGGCTCAGAGAATCTACATAATTTGTTCAAGCTTCCAAAGCTAGCATGAGTCAGGTGGGCCTGACTTTACAGCATGGCCTTTGTTCACTCTGCCGCCTGGGTCCTAGTCCAGTTATGTGACTCCAAGAAACATCCAACCCCACCAAGGCAGAAGCTAAAGGGTAACAGAAACCACAGTTAGACAAAACTAATAATTTAGATCAGTACTTTGCTGAGTAAAACAAAATAATCTTCAAATTTAGAAAGCTTATCTTCTAAATAGCAACAATAATAATCCTTTATATCTGAAGTGTTTTGACCTTTTGAAAGTCCTTTCTTCCAACCATCTAGTGAAATATGTAAAGCACATATCATATGTTTTTAAAATATGGAGAGATGGAGGCACGAAAGAATAGTTAGGTAGCTTTGCTTTGTATCATTTATTTCCTTTCACACCGTGTGCAATGTCTACATATCAAGTGTCTGTTCTCTCTGAAGCACCACATTAGGCAAAGGAGATACCAAAACACACACACACACACACACAAAATGAGGGATGAGCAGACCCTGATTTTGTGGACCTCACATTCTACCTGGATAGACAGGTAGAGAAATGAAGTATGTTACAACGGTGCTGCAAGGGGGAAATGCACAAACAAGTGGCTGAGAATGAGAGGAACATTTTCCACCACACAATTGGTCAGTGAGCAGCTTGCTCAAATCTAAGATTCCGTATTCCAGCCCAATGCTGTCCAAAGAAGCATCTGGTACAAACAAGCCTTCTCCGCACCCCCACCCGCGCAGCCTCGCTGACTTCACAAACTGGAGGTCTGTTTTATGCTGAGCATATGCAACTGAAGTTGAAAAGTAGGGAAGCTTTGAGGGCTCCTACTCAGCTGCCAGACAGCTACTTCATGTGGCTCCAAACTGACCACAGAATACTGGACATTCGCATTAATCCCACCAATTGACTAAAGAACAAGCCGATGAATTCCCTTAATGCAGACTTAATCTCTCTCCATCTCCCCCAAACTCCAGCAGCAACATGCATCGTTACCTTCCCAGACTCCAGTGTCACCGACAAGCTTCCCTGTAGGTTAGTCCTCCTTTTGCCTCAGCCTGAACCCCTGTGATTGGTTCAATGTGTTTTGTCTTCATTCAGGGGCCTATCAGTGAGCAGAATTTTGAAGCATATGTAAATACACTCACAGACATGTACAGCAATCTGGAACGGGACTATTCCCCGGAATGCAAAGCTCTACTAGAAAGTATCAAACAGGCAGTGAAGGGCATCCACGTGTAGGACCGCAGCTCCGCCGGGCAACAGAAATCACCAACCGCAGCTAATACCGGTGAATCTGCTAGGGGCTCCTGGGCTGCTAAGGCATGCAGGTTGCCGTACTGCATTTACAATTGCAACATTGCACTAATTTTCCCCCCCAGCTGACATAAAAAGGAAAGAAAAACTATGATAGACTCTTTGAATTAAAAGCAATGCTGTCAAATATTATATTTTATTTATTTTCATATGTTTTTCTTTTATTTCTTCATTGCACTCTTTTGAATTTTTTCTTTGTAAAGTATATGTAAATTAATGTGACATTTTTATATTTTATTTATTTCTAATCAAAGAGTTTTTTATCTTTTAACTGCATTTTGAAGTCTGCCATATTTTTACAAGTGTTTGTTTATTTTCCAATATAATTTAAATAGAAATGCTATTCTCAAATCACATATCTTGCTGGGTTTAAATGAGAAAACAAAAAAAAGTATGAAGGAAATCCTTGTGTAAGGACTGCACTATGCTCCAGTTTGATTTTTATTGCACAGTCCCCTTCCCTCCTCCCCCATCCCTTTCATTGGCTTTGTATGTATAAGTGGGCTTGTGGTAAAGTGAGATGCATGGAAGGAAAAAGAAGATAAATGGCGCCCACTAGTGGGCAATGCACTCTCACAGAAGCACAGGTACTGGAAAAGCCTGTTCAGAATTGGTTAGTGATAACTAAATATAGCAATCAGCAAAGTATTTGACTTGGCTGTATGGTTATGGTTAACATGAATTATTTATTTTAAATGCTTTAAAGAAGCATTAACTTTTTTAGTGATGCAGGTTTGTCTGTTTGTTTTTCAAGTCATATCAGATAGTTGGTAACTCTTATCCCAAGATGAGAAACAAGACTTGATGTGACCAGCCAGGCTTTCCTGCCGTATGTTGGTACAATATACAAGTGACAATATTAATGTAGATTTGTACTTAGCAGATAAAAACACATCCAAATGGAAATTTTGTAGATACCATATCCCCTGAAATAGCATTTATCTTACTTGGTTGACTGGAAAGGAATGGAAAATATAGTAAAACATGAAAAAATGTTACTCTGATCTGAGTAATTACTTTGAACACTGGAGACATTGCCTTACCACCTTTAGGCAACAATAAAACTTTCAATTTGATTAAAATCTTTCTGTAGAACTACAAGTGCTACAAAGTATACACAGTCAATACACAGGCACGCACAGGCATACACACATTCACGGACACTCACACACATATAAAATTGAGCCCCAAATCTTGAATTTCTGGATAGGTCAGAGTTTAGTAGTTGCTATAGTAAAGGCAATGTCTATTTCAGGGATTGTAAAGTAGTTAAGCATTGTTTCAAAAGTTTTTTTATATTTATTTTTTTTAAGAAAAGGTATAGACAACCAGCTAAACTGCCTTTCTGGTGTGCACACACACCTCGTGTGCAATGTGCCTCCGTGTAAATGGACACTTGAACTTAGTGTGGGCTTAATTTTCTGTTCTATAACAAAAGTGTTTATTTTTTATTAGCCTCATGGATATGTAGGTTGAATCTGATGGTACTCACAGGCTTGATATATTCCACTGTTATTACTGTTACCTGCACAAATTAAAAATAATATCAACAGTAATTCCACTTCCATGCCACTGTGGTCATTGTTATGTATTAAGTGGGGCTTATCTTTGGTTTGGGGTTCATTTGAACTCTTGAATCTTAGTTTAGTGAAAATGAGATGTCTGTTCTTAGGTAGGAATGGTGTTTATTTAAAAATCAAATTAAAAAGAAAAAGAGCTACCATATGTGCTGTCTATTATAAATGGAACACCAAACAAGAATTTTCTATTAAAGTTATGTACTTGCAAACATTTTGCTATACAGTACTTGATAGATGCATACAAATGAGTTTGCTTATTACAAAGACAAAAGTTTAATTTGCTAAATATTTTAACAAGTTTGTTATATATTTTATTTAATTTAAAAGAAATCTCTTACCAACCTATGTATTTATTACTATAATTTACTATGACTTCAGGTTAATTTATTTGTGTTTGCATAGTTTGAGCAGTATGTTTTGTGAAGTACATTTGTATTTATTTGCCTCCTTTGTACTTGATGTGTTTTGTAATGTGCACTGAATTTTTTTCTTTTCAGCTCTGTTGATTGACACTGTAAATTGGGTCTTTTGTAAACAACAAAAGGGCAATGATGTATGCATATTTTTAATTTCAAGTAGTTTGTTTGTATACTGTTTCTTCAAACAATTAATATTTCTTACATCAAAGCAACAAAATTGTGTTCAGTGCTGTACATTTGGTGTATGGTAGGAAATAAAAGTTGATAATGAGTTTTGTTGTGATCTTTCTCAAACTACTATATAGAGAACATTCTTACCACCCTATGGAAAGCATTGTCCTCGAGGAGGTCTGCTGGTGAACCCCTGGGCCCTTGAGCAGCTCTGATGTATTTGGTTCTGTCAACCAGTCTGCTTGGCTTGTTTTTTCACCACAAGTAGAAAAGGTTTTTTGCCCATCTACAGAAAAGTGGG
The DNA here is from genome assembly GCF_021234165.1 of Pteronotus mesoamericanus. NCBI lineage: Eukaryota > Metazoa > Chordata > Mammalia > Chiroptera > Mormoopidae > Pteronotus > Pteronotus mesoamericanus. The sequence continues at coordinate 77,656,706 of NW_026555321.1, read as the reverse complement.
TGCCTTTGGTGTAAGAAGCACCTTTGCTAGCACTAACTGGAAATGTACAATCTAGTGAACAATAATAAAATACAGGCCTCACCTTCCTGATTCCAAAATTGTTGGGGGCATATCTGTATATTCATGCAAGTCCACTGAACTCAAATTTTTAAAAATAATTATTAATTCTTGATAGCGCTTCTTTTACTTATGTGGTTTTCTCACCTAATATCAGTCAGTTTAGTTTAATTTTTCAGACTGAAATAAGTCAGGCAGAGAGATCAAGAACCGTATAGTGTGACTCATGTGTGAGATATAAAGTAAAAAAGCAACAAATGAACAAACAAACAAACAAAACAAGCTCATGGATACAAATGACAGAATGGTGGGGGACTTTGGAGTAGGATGAAGAGGGTACAGGTGACAGAAGAAGACTAGACCTCAGATGGTGAGCACACAATAGAGTTTACAGATGCCATATTATAAAGTTGTACATGTGAAATTTATATAATGTTATTAACCAATGTAACCCCCTTATATTTAATTTAAAAAATTTCCCATTTCTGCTCAGATTTACACATCTTTAGGACTGGAAGCTATTCATACCCAATGTGGCAAAACCCATGTAATCCATGTAATGAAGCAGCATTGGCTGAAGGGAAGCCTGGGTCCCCAGAGAAGAGCAAGGTATTTGGGTGGACCTTTATGTAACAGGGGGTAGCACAAGGCAACCAATGCACAATAGACTTCCCAGTCACCAAATTTATTTGTGAGATATGCAAATGATGCATCCAGTGAAATGCATCCCAAGAGACAAATCTGTTCAGCCAGCTTTTTAGCTTACTCTTTGCAGAATACATGTATCTCACCCTGACTGGGATTTTACATCAATGAGTAGTGTCTGCATTCTTGTCACCCAACGTGTCACAAGAGCAGTACCAGTTTCATTGGAAATAAGAAGAGAATGATGAATAAAAATCATACATTCATACAACAGAAGGTTAATATGAAGGTATTTATGCCAGGCCCACTTCCTGCCTTCCATGTAAGTTCAGCCTAAGGGGTACAATGAAATGAGTGGTAGGTATTATGACTGAGGTATACAGAGTCCTGTGGAAACAGTGTGGAGGTTTATACAACTAATTCTGATTTCCTGGAGAAAGTATGGGTTACGGATGAGCAGGTAAAGTTGGAGGAAAAGCATTGCAGGTAGCAGAAACATTATGTGCAAAGTCGTGATGAGACAAATCCAAGCAGATGAAGGTAATTAAAATACAAAAAAAAAAAAAAAATACTGGTAAGAAGATAAGAAGTAAAAAGTCCAGGTAAATTGGAGAGCAGGTCATATAATAAACAACCATGTCAGAGTTCTAATTTCCATAAGCAGATTTTGGAATACCAAAGAAAGATTTAAGACCAGAGTTATAGGATCAGATTTCCAGTAGAGAACATTTATTCTAGCAATTCAAACAATAGTTCTTACATCAAAGCTACATGTGTGTTCAGTGATATACCTTTATGGTATGGTAGGAAATAAAAATTGATAATGAGTTTTGCTGTGATTTTTTCAAGCTACTCCATAGAAACTATTATCACCATCCCACAAAAGGTGTTGGGGCCTTAAGACCCAAAACTAAAATACTTCTACTTGAACCAATGTCCTGATTACAAAGAAAGAGTGAATGATTGTTTTGTCTAATTAGAAAAAGTTTTTAAATTAATTTGTTATGGTACATAAGTGTTTTATTAATATTCATGAAACTAATGTTCTCTGTGTCTCTACATATTATGACCATTTTACTGTGGTGTGGGAATAATTACCCTGCTATGTCTTCAAATTACTCAGCAGATCATTCTAAAGTAAGCACATTTAATTGGCTAATAACCGTCTACTTTGTTAGATATAATCAATGATGCCTTGTATGATTTATCTCATGAAATCCACAATTTATAGAACAAGTATCACCATGCCCAATTAAACTGATAAGGAAACTGGTCCTCAGAAAAGTTAGTAAGACCACAATACTCATAGATATAGAGAACAAACTGATGGTTGCCAGAGGAGAAGGAAGATGGCAGGCTGGGTCAAAAAGATGAAGGGATTAGAAAGTATACAAATTGGTAATTATAGAACACTCACAATGATGTAAATTACAGCATAAGGAATATAGTCAATAAGATTTTAATAACTGCTTGACTATATGGTACCATGTGGATACTTGAAAAATCAGGGAGATCACTTTGTAATTGTCTAATCACTATTCTATACACCTGAAACTAATACAAATTATAATATTGAATGTTGAGGGGCTCCCCCTTCCCATGAAGTTCCCCTCATTCACTGCAGATGGTGAAAATAAGTCATTCCAGACACTCTTGGTCTGCCAAGAAAAGGGGGTGGAAATTCCTTCCAGTGGAGAATTCCCTGAGCCCTTCTCTCGAAGTAGCTTTTATTGAGAACGATATGTGGTGTACAGCTTGCATGCAAATCTCATCAATCAATGTCAAAAGGCTATGTTTACAGAAAACAGAGATCATAGATAACAATCGAAGGAATACAGAGATTTGCCTCAGGTCAGGGTCTGGTAGAGAGGGTGACACCTATTTGGCCCTGAAACCTGGGAAACTGATCACACTCTATGCTCAACTACAAACATCAGTACTCATTAACTTAGGGCATTCTTAGCAAAGTAGGTTTCATAGGATTTAATGCATTCCTTTGCCAGGCCTAATTGCCCCCAGGAACTGCCTGATCCAGTTTAGGGCTGGACCTGCCTTTAGTAGTGTTTCACTGACCTGGTCAGGCAGCTGGCAGAGCAGCCAAGAGATAAGGAGACTTCTTTCAGACAGAATGAGGACTCCGGCCATGACAAAATTGAGGGATGAGGGTCTTTTGCCCCTTCTCCATGTCCCCCAAGTCCTTCCTTGATGGTTCATATGCAACTGTGCCTGTCTTAGGTTGCTCCTGCCATTGAGGGGTCTTACTCTTCTTTTACTAACCAGCCATCCTCTGGAGTCAAGCAGAGTGATGTGAGGGAGGCAGGGGCACAGCCCCTGCCAGGAGGACAGGTTTTTTCTCCTCAGTGACCTATTTTCCCAAGGCCTCCTTGCTCAGTTCTAGCCTTGGGGTGCTCTCACCTGTTGGTGAGGCTATAGTCACTGAAACCAAGAAGGATGGTTCCCAACAGAATGTAAACTGTAACTGAAAAATTTAAAAAAAAAAAACCAAACACTAGGAAAGAACACTGTTAATATTTGACCTCTTTTCATTATTTCTAAGGTCTAATCCATGGGGATCTGTCTAGTTCTCTGTCAGATGCCATCTCACCTGGAAGAAAGAAAACAGAAATTAGTTAAGATTAAGATATAAGCTAGGGCCCAGACATAGTAACATTCTTAAATCATGGCAATAATAATGTAGTCTCCCATTACTGAGTACCTCATAGTGCCTCTAGAGCTCCTGAATTCACTCTCATTAGTTTGACTGCCACACTAAAATGTTATGATCAACATTACACTGATAGAAACCTGAGGCTTAGAGATAATAAAGAATTTGCTTGAGCATCAGAATTAAGTACCAGGGTCAGGATGCAACCCAATTGTGACCCAGAGTGGAGCTCCTGTCCCTGCTGCAAGCCATCATTCTGTCTTTGACCAACCCCTGACCATCATCCTAACCTGCCTCAAGTAATGTCATTGGACAAGAGGCAGTCAGTTTAATCACCACTCTGGATAAAATTTTTTAAAGAAGCATCATTTTTACATTTAAACCACACTAATATGATATATTTTTCTTGTAAAGTCATTTCATAAAAATGTGGCACCTTAACAATTTATTTGACAAACTGGGATTGAAAATCCTAATATGGTTGTAATAAGAGCCAAAAAATAAGAAAAAAAGCAAATAACTCATTTTTTTGTTGCTTTTAGACCAAAACAACACAATTATTGTGTTCTCTTAACTTCTTTGTGTGAACTTGACAGTTTTATATTGGCCTCTGATAAATAAAAGGACACTTAGTACTGACTTTTATCAGCGATTAAATACTTAAAAACATAAAGAGTATATAAAGTTCCCTGTGCTTAAGAAACAGCTGTTGTTTTAGATTTTCCCACTCAAATATGTATTATCATGTATAAATGTAGTCATTTTCCTTCTGTGACTGATTACCTTATTACATTTGAAATGAAATCCAGGATTGAACGGATGGATTAGATATTTTGAAGTAAGAATGGCTCTTTGGGGAATATGACACCCTAATAATGTTTTAAAGGATCAAACTTTTAACCACCGGAAATCTTTTAAAATATCCCCAATACTAGTGTACTTGGGAGAACTTTCAAGTATTGTGCCTCATCAAAACCCTGAGGACCAAAAGTCTCCGTGGTCAGGCCAAGCATGCTGTCTCCCCTGACATGCTTGACTACCAGATTATCCTCATTCACATGAGTGTACTAGTACTATTCCAGGAAATTCTTGTCCAGGAAGAAAAATTGAAAATGTCTTCATTGTTTGTTCCAGGAACTTATTGTCAGTACATTGATCTGAACAGGAACTATTCAATGTACTCTCCGAGTAAATACCTCTCCTCAGGACCATATGCTCTGAAATTATTGTTTTCTCTCTGAGACTCATCTTGAACTCCCAGCTGTGCACTGTGCATCTCTTCTAAATTATTATGTCAGAACTTGCCTAATTCTAACCACACTCCCACATTCAAAGGCCCTCCTTAAACCAGGCCTCCCAAACCACACAAATATCCCCTTTGCCTGCCTCTCTGCCCAGTTGTGAAGACCCCGTCAAGTGGAACTTAGTTTTGTTTATCAACAGATTGCTTTGGCTGTATTCTGTGGGAGCAGCATTCAATAGACCCAAGTAATTGCTACAAACAGACATGAATATATATATGAGGAGATATATATATATATATATATCTCCTCAGTTTTTGGTAAGCAGGTATAAATATGGCTTAATTTTCAATCATCAAAAACCTAAAAGCTTAACTCTAAACATTTCCAGCAATCATTTTGGATATTTTTGTGAACATATAGCTCAGAAATCACAATGCTTTTTTTTCCTCCTTTTCTTGTTTTGTGAGGGAGAAGTCCTCAAAATTTGAGGACATCTGAGAACTATTGCTATTATAATGTTTACATGTTCAGACAAGGAAACAAAATGGATAATCACATTATAAAACTCATACACTTATCAAACATGCTTACACAACCCTAAAATCTACTCATTTTAGCTTTGTTTTTTATTTTTATAATTATCAATCTACAGAACCAAATTCTGTTTTGAAAGATTATTGTTATAGCTGGAATAATTGTTTTAGTACATAACTCTGAAATAGAAGCTGAGAAAACCAAAAATATCATATAGATTTTCTTTAAGCCATAGCAATCTTCAGTTATTAGGGAAACCTTAGTTTATTGTTGTCATGGAAGGAGAGCATCACTTCCTAAAGGGAAAGGGCAATGGGGGGTTATTTATAGTTTATGAGCTCTATTTTAAGACAGATCTTTCAATGGTAGTGTCTAATTAGATATAAATAATACAATAGCTTACAAGCAGTGGACATGGGGTCAGAGCTGAGAGATTGGAAGAGAGACTTGGGAGAATAAATAGCTGTTTGAAGCTATGTATTGAAAGTTGGCTGCTCTGATACTCATTTAAATGGATTTTGGGGAAGATCTTGAAAGAACAATAATGTTATTTGCAGTTTTATACTCCAGGGCAGAATTTTTCTGGAATGATGAAGTCATGTAAATAAAGACATTGTAATAGTAGTTATATTTTATTGATAGGCTGTCTGGGGTAAATAGTTTCTCCATTTCCATTTCTTGTACACTCCATTCCCAGGGACCAAATCCCCAACCCAGGCTGTGCCCTGACTGGGAATCGAACTGTGAATCTTTCACTTTGCGGGACAAAGCCCAACAAACTGAGCCACACTGATCATAGCTTGTACAATTTTTTTTTCAAACAAAGGCTCAAAAATGTAAGTATCTGTCTAAGATCACTCAGCTAGCTAATGGAATAGCTAGAATTTGGTTTGTCTAACTCCAAATATCATAGTTCTCTCATCACTTCATACGGATCCTGATACTTGATTGAGAAAAATGCCAGACCTGGTGGGAGATGAAGTAGATGGTAGAGTCAAAGTTGGGAAGACCAGCTGGAAAACAGGAAAGATGATGAGGGCCAGAACAAAGGCAATTCTATTGAAAATTAGGAGGAAACCAAATTCAAGGAAAATTTTCAGAAAGTAGAATTATTAAGCTTTTAGATTAGCTGAGAAAATTGACACCTATGTTTCATTTATACACTTAACATCTATGATTTTTTTTTACCCCAAGTCAACAAAAACTTTGAAGCTTACTGAGCATCCAAGGCTGGAACTTCTAAACCGTGGTGAGCAGGACACAGAGAGGCCTGGAGGCCAGTGCCACGCTCTGTAAGAGGTGTGGCAGTTTCAAAACAGGAGGGAAACAAACTTGCCGAACGTGTTTCACAAATTTGAAGTATAATTTAAAGTATTATTTTCACCAAAATCCCAACTATCACTAAGTTCATAAGAAATGCAAGGAAGCTGTAGGATGGCCTGAGCTAATTTATATGAGTACAGCTAATATTCTGTTAGTGGGGTGCAATTCATCTCAGCAAAACATATTTTCATGCCCATTGTGTCTATGTTTAAGCTGATTAAACTTTCATTGTCTTGTTTTTTTGATACACAAATGAATCAAGGGCTCAAAATCAATCCATTAAAGTGAAAATGAAGAAGTGGTGATTCTAACAGAAATATTTCAACTTAGAAAAACACTTCCATGAGTCAGATACTAATGTCTTCCCAAATGATATATTAGGAAACTGAGGCATTTAGTGATTTCTTAAGCTAAGATTATAGAGCTCCTAAGTGGTGAAGCTTGGGTTTGAACACTGCTATTGCAGGCCTGGGGCCTGCATTGGTTAAGTGCAGGGATACGCTGGCACACAGTTAAAAAGGGAGATTTGTTCTATTAGCACCCAAAACCTGTGAGGTCTTTTTCTTTTTTGCTGAATTAATGACAAATTTTAAGCCACTATTTAAACTTAGTATCAGTACTAATAAAGCGCCTGCTAAGTGTGAAAAAAGGAAAGGCATTTGTGCTGGAATAAAACTAATACAACCTGAATGCCAATGCACAAATTACTTCATTTACATGGGGCAGTAGGCATTGCAATATGCCTCTTGATCTCAATTCTGGGTTGAAGGAAATTGTGGAAATTGAAAAATTATGTTTGACCACTGAATGTACGTGTTCTTAGCATTATTTGTACTTTTTCATCCTTAAGTATTCTCTCTAATTAAGGGATGGTGTTACTACTATTTAAGATCATTTTTAAATAAAGAATGAGATAAAAATTTTTTCCTTATTATTTTGATATTGTTATTATAACCACCTCTAAAATTTCATGCAACTTTGTCAATTTTGGATTTCAAAGATATTCAGTGCCTTAAATATGCTGAACCTATAACTTTAAAGGCAAAATGTCATAATTTTTATTGTTCAGGATAAGAGAGCAGAATTTCTGAGTAAAGTAAACTATGAATCATCAAACAGTTTGATCACCACAAGTCCTTCCACAATACTTGATTATTTTTTTGCCCAGTGGAGAAAGAAATCAATAGCCCCTTTAGATATATTTATAAACTATACTAAGATCAAATACATTCCAAAATGCCTTCAGAAACATATACAACCAAAAAATAGATCAGAAATACATTCACAGAGGTTGTCCAAGTTAACAAACCTCAGTTTTGTGTGAGGTATTTGTCACCTCAATTCCTTTGAAGCACTGAAATTAGTAAGGAGTAAGAAATCTCACCATTGCTTTAAGATCCATATTCAATCCAAATATCCAGAACTTCTTTCCAAAACCACTAAACAATTTCTATCATCTTAATGACTGATCATCATTTTAGGATTTTCTAATAGAAATAAGGAGTAATACACTTAATTGTATTAAATAGATTTGGTTCATATGAACATGAAAGTAAGACTCCATTAAGACCCAAGAATAGAGTTAAATTTGATCTCTCTCTCTTTTTCTCTCTCTCTCCCCCACCCCCCTCCAAAAAGTTCAATAACTGGCAGTCGAATGTGGCTCTATTTTCATCTGTCTTTCTAATCCATCATGGTTCACTAGGTACATCCTCAAGGTTATCACATGAACCAATAAGACTGCTAGATCTCCAGCCATCTCGCCTGCATCCTAGACTAAGAGAAGGATGGGGAAAAAAGGCAAAAGAGCAAAAAAAAGGCTGCACAGAGCTTAGCCAGGTCCCTTTAACTGGCTATCTAATACACTACATATAACATTTGTACTTACTTTCATTGGCCAGAATAAGTAAGTCACATGGACTTACCATGTGACTCTAGCAAAGTCTTTTATTTTAGATAATGATATGCAGTAGGAAGAGAATGATGTTGAAGGTGGCAGCTCTGATTCTCAACCACTGAATGAACATGATGTGGAGAATAATGTGAGGCTCATTTATCCAGGGTGGAATTGGGTGAAGGTTCTTCACTATAATTTTAAAAATTTCCATTTTAAATACTTTTTATTATTTTAAGTACATTTTATGGATTATGCTATTATAGTTGTCCCAATTTTTCCCCTTTACCCCACTCCACCCAGGACCCCCCTTCCTGACAGCAATCCCCTCACTTAGTGAATGTCCATGGGTCATATATGTAAGTTCTTTGGCTTCTCCATTTCCTGTACTATTCTTAACATCCTCCTGTCTATTTTGTACCTACCAATTATGCTTCTTAATTCTTGTACCTTTCCCCCATTCTCCTCTTTCCCTTTCCCCACTGATAACCTTCCACATGATCTTCATTTCTGTGATTCTGTTCCTGTTCCAGTTATTTGCTTAGTTTGCTTTTGTTTTTGTTTTTTTAGGTTCAGTTGTTGATAGTTGTAAATTTGTTGTTATTTTACTGTTCATAGTTTTGATCTTCTTCTTCTTCCTAAGTAAGCCCCTTTAACACTTCATGTAATATGGGCTTGGTGATGATGAACTCCTTTAACTTTAATTTGTCTGGGAAGCACTTTATCTGCCCCTCAATTCTAAATAATAGCTTTGCTGGATAGAGTAATCTTGGTTGTAGGTCATTGTTTTTCATCACTTAGAATACATCTTGCCTGCAAAGCTTCTTTTGAGAAATCAGCTGATAGTCCTATGGGAATTCCTTTGTAGCTAACTCTCTTCTTTTCCCTTGCTGCTTTGAAGATTCTCTCTTTATCTTTAAACTTTGGCACTTTAATTATGATGTGTCTTGTTGTGGCTCTTTTTGGGTTTAACTTGTTTGGGACTCTCTGCACTTCCTGGACTTGTATGTCTATTTCCTTCACCAAATTAGGGAAGTTTTATTTCATTACTTTTCCAAATAAGTTTTCAATTTCTTGTTCTTCCTCTCCTCCTTCTGACATCCTTATGATTTGGATGTTGACACCTTTGGAGATGTCCCAAAGTCTTCTTATTCTCTTGTCATTTTTTTGAACTCTTGTTTTTTCGTTCTATACTAGTTGACTGTTTATTTCTTCCTTATGTTTCAAATCCTTGATTTGTACTTTAGCTTCCTTCCCTTCATGGTTGGTTCCCTGTGAATTTTTCTTTATTTCACATCGTATAGTTTTCATTTCTTCCCTTAAGTGTTTGCCATCCTCAACGAATTCTCTGAGCATCCTTATCACCAGTGTTTTGAACTCTGCATCTGATAGACTGACTGTCTCCCTTTTGCTTAGTTCCTTTTCTGGAGTTTTAATCTGTTCTTTCATTTGGGTCATATTTCCTTGTCTTAGTACATCTGTCATGTTGTAAGGGGTGGAGCCTTAGGTATTCACTTCACCACTTTGTGGCTCTGTATGTGGGGGTAGGGTCAGAGAGGGAACAATGCTGCTTGCTCAGCTCTTGCCCCATTTACAGTCACTCTCCCCACTTCCCATATGTGTCTGGTGCCCTTCTAGTTGCTGTCCTGGTGCTGAAAGCCAGAGTGGAAGGGTTTGCATACATTCTAGGACCATATGGTCCTTTAATCAGACTCTCTTGAGAGACCAGCTATTCTTCCGCTGCCCCAACCCCTGCTGTTTTTTATACCTAGAAGTTAGGAGACTTTGTCTCCCAGTGCTGGAACCCTGGGCTGTGTGGTGTAGCCTAGGGCTGGGATCACTCACTCCCCAGTTGTCCTTGCTAGTTTTCACCCACCACACAAGAATGTGGGACCCCCCCCATTCTTCTGGCCACTGCTGCCGCTGCCTTATCACTGCCACACCATGTCCTGTCTGCCCTGGCTCTCCAGCTCCCCCCTTTCCTACACATCTGGATGAATATTTATTCTTTAAATCCTTGGTTTTTGGACTTCCATACAATTCAATTTTCTGGCATTTCTGGTTGTTTTTTGTTTTGCAGTTAGTTGTGATCCTTTTTATGGTTGCACAAGGAGGTGAAGCATGTCTGTCTATGCCTCTACCTTGGCCTGAAGTCCTTTGTTTATTATTTTTAAATTCAGATAAATCTTTTCCCTTCATAAAAAATGGAATTTTGCTTTTGCTGGACACATTAAATGGATTGCATATGCCCAAATCTTGATAAACACTTATTGACATTACTCAGTTTAAGGGGGAAAAAAACCCATATTCTCTAAATACCAACCTCACAAGGTTCCACTACCCACTGATCCTAAAATTCCCATCCATGGTAAGAGCAGAAGTTTTGCAATATCAGATACATCAGACACTTTTTAATTTATGATTGTTTACATGGCAGAAATGTGAGGTAAAGAGGCATCAGACCTATACTATACTCATTGTTGTTTCCCAGAGCAAGATATAATCCCCAAATAGTGTAAATAACTGACTAAAGGAAAAAGTGAATGAAGCAACTGTGTGAGTGAGTCACATCTAAAATGTCACTAGCTCTTTGCTATGTCTATTTTCCCAAATGTGAAATAGTATCTGGCTCAGTTTTCCTCAAGTTCTTAGAGGATAACAGATGTGAGAATACCTGAAAGATTAAAAAATTAGAGTTATATGGTGATATATTATATTATATTATATTACATTATAACTATACCATATAACAATTATGATTGCCAGTGATTTTAAGTTCATTAATGCTTTTCAATTTTAGAAATCCTTGAGGTGTCCTGAAAAATATTATCTAACACATATGATATAGACTTAACACTTATGATGTAATCATAAGTTGTCTGTTTTCTATTTACACCATAATTATACTATGTGATCTTTGAGGAAAAAAACATGGAGCTTGTCAACATCATAATTCTTTCTACTTTGAAGTGCAGAAAAAATATATTTTAGAGTTCTAGAAAAAAGTAGAGACGGAGGCCAGTAGGAAGGGGATAGTGAAAATTATAGACGCCTTAGCAGACAAGAAAGAGTTTGAGTCCGACCCCTACCACTGACCAATTGTGCATCCTGGGATTTAAGTATCCTCTCATTGTGACTTCCAGAGGCCCCTCTAGTCTGTTCCAGCCTTCTGCACCAGTCTGAAGACCTTTGGGACCTGTGATGCCACCCAAGGTTCTGTGGGCTTTGATTGAGATCACACCCTAGAATGGCCCTCCACATCCTTTCCCAGTTCCCCTGCCAGTTTTCCCTGGAAACACTTCCTAATATCATATCCACTGAAATCCTAGTGACTTCTGGATTTCAAGGAGGACATCACAAGGATAAGAGGAATAGCTGTAAGGCAGAGAAGTGAGGGGGGCCTGGCCAAACACAAGTCTTACCAATTCACAGTCCTACCTACATCTGGCCTCTTAATTTGGGGATGTCAGAGGGGCTAGGCACCCATGGGAAGCCCAGTGAAATGATTATCACCCTCTACACTACACTTTGTAAAATCCTACTAAAGGCAAATTATTTATTTTTTCACACAAAACATGTACAACTATGATTCATATTAGCAAAAACTATAAGGTACTTAGGTGAGATGATGCTTGGTATAGAATTAAAAACATCTGTCTATATAGAGTTTTTTTTCTTTCCATCTAAAGGTTTTGGCACTAAGTAAACAGAGAGTGAAAAATATTACAGCCTGACTCATGTTGGCTAATGTTATATAGATTTAGAAAAACAAATAGGCCAATACACAGTTTTTCAAAACTGTTATGCAATAATCTAATGCTAATTTCTCCACTGCAATTACATTTGGATCTGGCACTAAACAATGAGTAAATCAATTTTTCAATGGCCTTTTTTAGCATGTTCATATGACTGAATTATACACATTTCCCATGATGCTCTTAATTTCAAAACTCATTTCCTATCACAGTGCATACCATTTTCCTAAATGTTCCCTCATGACTTTGAAACTATTTCTGTATTTGATTCCTCCAACACCTGATTCAGTTAGGGCACACAGTGTGAGAAAGGCTTATGTCACATATATGTAAATGGGTTTTTTATTAAGAAAAGGGTTGCTTTACAATGGTTCTAATGGAGAGGAACTCATTAAAATGGGAAGGGGGATTTATATGCATTTTATAAACCATAATAATAATGACATAGTTGTATCACCTTTAAAAAAACTCATTTTAATTTGTTTTTCTTCCACCTCTTTTTCTCTAATATTCTTTTCCAGTCAAGCCTAAACAATATTTTTGAAAATTAGTCCAACTTATTCTCTGATTTAATTTGGTCAAAAATGCTGGGTAGTAGGTTTATAATCAATTGATATCCACTCTATTTTGTAGACCCAGAACAATTTCTCCTAACAATGTCCTTTAATGGTCCTTAATGTTTGAAAGCTTTTTCTAAAAATACCCATAATAAAATTTACTTTTATTAGCTTTGGGGAATCCAAAGAGGTGCTCAGACAAAAGTTTAACCTACAGCCATAGTGTCCCATTTCTCCTAAGGATCACCAAACAGAAATTGCCTCACTTCAGCCTCCTTGGGGATAATCTCTTGCAGGGTATCCTCTCAAGACAGAAGGAAGGGCCACTTCCCCTCTAGCTCTCCCACCTAGAACTATGGGGAGAATTTCTCTAGTACGGTTGGCCCACGAAGTTGTCAAGAGATGCATGACAGCACCCTATCAGAGAAAAAGATGGAAATAGTGAGTTCCATGAAGCTGCTCTCAGAATATGCCTAAAGCTAAATCTACTAGGATGTGTTCTAATCACATTACCCTGATGACTTTGGCAGGTTCACTGGAAATTTTAAACAAGTTTGGGGTTAAAACACCGGAGATAGAAACCCAACCTCTATTAAACTGACTTTCCAACTCTCTCAATGACTCATAGCTTCTTATGCTAGCACTGAACTGCAGGACAGCGTGTTGGAAACTTCAAACGATACCTGAGACAGATGAGCCCCAGCTTCAAAAAAAGATCTAAAAGCTAAAGCTAGAGACTACCCAGAAGAAGGTCCAGATTCCAGAGAGAAGTCTATGGAAATGTTAAAGGCAAAAGAACACCAGGGGAAGCCCACCAGACACTTCAACAAGGAATGTATGAATTTTAATTCAGTAGCAGAGTAAGACCTCACACATTAAGTCCAAGGTGCAACTAAAATTGATTTTACTTCTATTTTTAAAATTATTTTTTATAATGATTCCATTGAAATCAAGAATTTCAGATATTCCACATCACAGGCTCTCTATGAGATGGGTGCGAAGTTGTCCTTATTATAAGGAAAGGCCTGGGTTACAGGTCTACTTTTGTTTTTGACCTAAGTTTTTCCCATTATACAAGGCATAGGTTTAATTTAACTCAGTGTTGCATTCTCACCTAGAAATAAAAGGCCCAATCTCCTGTACAAATCTTTTAAAGAACTCAAAGATAATCTGTCATGAGAGCAAGACCTACAATATATTGGATTCCTTTTTGTTTTTGGTGTTGAATTTTGATAGAAGACAGAACTAAGAACCTCAGCCCTGTTCAATTCAGCCACCATATTCTCTGTACCTCTACTGCACATGCCAAGTGTTGCCAACAGTATCCAATAAAAAAAGAGGTGAGGTCCCAGAAAAGAGACACAGAGGTGAAAATGTGCATGAAGGAAATCTAGTGGCAAGTGCCCTTAGAAACAAACCTTATAGGAGCAGGATTGGATTGATGGAAGGATTGAGCTGTGATGCAGTCACTTCAAGAACTCAGCCAAAGCATAGCCTCTGGGTTTGAATATTTTACTTCAGGTCATGAAAAATATTAGTTCTATTTTCTTCTAAAACTCCTTAGATTCTACATATTGATTTTTAACTCATCTGAGTATTTCTTAGATAATGTGTGAAACAAGGCTCTATATTTGTTTTATTTCAAGTAATAGTGGTCCATGCACCTTATTTGTTGAACAAGCCTTATTTTACCCATTGATTTGAAATATCAACCTAATCACATATTATATTGCTAGATAGGTATATACATCTGTCTCTAGAATGTTCATTATATTTCATTGATCTACTTGATTATTTCTGTGCTGGTGTCATGTTGGTTTAATTGCTGAGACTTTATAATGGTTTTAATTTTTTTAATATTTTATAATTAACTTTGACACTTAAAAAAGTAGATAAAATCAATCTACATGAAAGAAAGAAAGAAAGAAAGAAAGAAAGAAAGAAAGAAAGAAAGAAAGAAAGAAAGAAGGAAAGAAAGAAAGAAAGAAAGAAAGAAAGGAAGAAAGAAAGAAAGAAAGAAAGAAAAGAGAGAGAGAGAGAGATGGAACTCCTACCTTTGTGACAACATGGAAGGAACTGGAGAATACTAAGCTAAGTGAAATAAGCCAGTCAGTGAAAGACAAATACCATATGATCTCACCTATAAGTGGACTCTATTCAATGAAATAAACTAAAGAAAAAATAAACCATAGGCAAGGAAACATGGAGCAGACTGAAAGTGACCAGAGGGGATGAGGAAAGAGGACAATGGTGGAAAGAAGGAGAAGGGACTAGACAAAGTACATGTATGAATGACCCATGGACATGGACAGCAAAGTGGGATTGACTGTCTGAGTAGGGGGTGGGGGTGGAATGGGTGGAGGGGGATAAAGGGATAAAAATTAAGACAACTGTAATAGAATAACCATGATTTATAAATTTAAAAAGAAAATACAATACAATAAAATAAAATTCTGCCACAGACAAAAATAAATAAATACAAAAGAACTCAGCCAAACCAAAGGGATCTTCAGAGCTGAGATGGCCCTGAAGAGCTGTTCTGCTTTGAGGCAAGGGTACCTGGCCTTTAACCCTTCCCCAGTAGATGAATCCTCAGACCCTAGAAGCCCTGTGGAGGGAGCATGGCCTGGCCAAGGTGGCTCATATCAGGAGACGGATCCAGCTGTGAACTGCTGGTCACCTCCATCTTAGAAGTTGAGAGGAAAAGGTATCAGTGATTCAGCTTTGTAATGAGAGATTAGATGGTACACCTAGCACCACCTCAACCACACTCAATGAAACAAGAAGCCCTCTTTCTAAACTACTCTTACATTGCAAAACAGAATGTTTCAAGGGCTGAAGTAGAGGAAAAAATCAATACAGTATGATCTGAGAACAAATAAGATGAACTTTGTCTGATGAGACCAAAGAAAGGAAGTATCAAGGAAGCAGTAATATTTGAGCTGAGACTTGAAGAATGGATAGAACTTTGAAAAAGTGATGGAATTCTAAGTTAAGAAGACATCACCTAAAGATGAATAAAATCTGCAAAGTTAAGAATGGCATTTTGGAGTACAAGTATCAATTAGTCATATCTAACTAGTGTGAATGGTAATAAAGGGCAATCAAGTGGGAAAAGGTACCTAAACAAGAATAGAACAAATGAAAGAGGAAGGAAAAAGACTACCAATGGGGACTATTTCTGGTGTCCACAAAAAGTAGTAATAACACATCAGTGATACTTGCTTAGGAAAGGAGATTGAGTGAGTGAATAATAAGGTTGAAATTTAACATACAATGTCTGCTTTACCAAGCTATCTTTCATGAGATCAAAAACAGCTCTGGGCAACATTAATTAAAAGTACTATGTGTTCCCAAATTCTAGTTTCTGAATGATTTGGACATTAAAAGGAATCATGATGTAACTCAAGTCTCAAACCCCATATCCTATGGAAATTCCAGCACCTTTTCCAATACATATTAGGATTCCCAGAGGGCTGTGTTCTTCTGATGGCCTCTCTAAATTCCTTTTTCAATGAAATCTGGTCAACACTCAATGCAGTCACAGCTGCTGGCTTTGCTCCCTGTGACTTCCTCCACTTGCAAATACCAGTCATCCCTTCCAAAAAAGTTAATGAGCTAGCTTGAGTTTTCCAGAATCAAAGCCACATCTTCCTGACCCCAAGCCTATCCATTCTATCTTCGTATTAATGGGTTCAAGATCAGGGAATGGGAAAGATGGGGGTGAAAAAGGAGAAGCTGCCTGGTACATGTAGAAGATTTTACTGAATTTCAATGTATAACAAATCTTTTAAAGAAGATAATATAACTTATATAATATGTTTATTACTAAAAAGTATGGGAGTATAGTTATTATAAAAGAGTCTTGAACAAATTTCTTTCTCTGATTCACATTGTATACTTTTTAAAAAATATATATGGTACTTCATCTATCTTTATCAATAAATTGGCTAAGATATATAATATAAATGCTTACAGTTTTGTTACTAATTCATAAATTATTCATTTCATTTTAAAAATCAAAGTAATAAAGTGATAGAGTATCAACTACATAATTTATAGAAATAGACTTATTTCCTTTGAATTTCTGGAAAAGTTAAGAGAAATGCAAAATGTTTGACTATGTTTTAACACACTTTGGAAATAGCTCTGCTCTATTGCACTTCATAGAGCATACAGGAAGGAAGCGTCTTCTATGTTTATTTTGTTTGACCTATAGTAGAAATAATGATGATGTTTGTTATTATTTATTAAATATATGACTGTTTTTTTCTTGCAAATCAGTTTTCATTAACATGCAAATATATTAGGCAGTAAATATTTTAAAACTGCACTGAAAATCAGGAAATACAAAGAAATGTTTAAAAAAATTTACAAAATGTTAATCTTCAAGTGTACATATTATTTATTCATCTGCAGTCATTTCCAGTTATACAATATTCCTCCTTCTCACCTTTTCCCAATATTTGTTCAATAATTTTCCTAACATTTATATGTTTTATAAATATTTTATCACTGGAGAAATGAGTTAAAAATATTATAAGTTAAAACCTTTATGATAAACTATTCTGAAGAAAAATAACCTGTAATTTTATCCATAAAACATTACTATGAACTTTTGTGCATCCCACTGTTCTAAGAACACATGCAAGTTGGATGTGAATCTTGTTTTTAATTATAGATGGCAATCTCATTTATTGGATTAGAATAAAAGGATGATGAGTTAAAATAAGAAAGCTATACCATTTTTAATTAAACTATTAAAATAGGAAAGCAGCTAAACATTTTCCCCCTACCTCTGTCTTTTACATTGCATTTCCCAAAAGAAAGGAACTAGCAAAGAGGGAAGAAACATTATGAGCATGAAAAACACTGCCCAGTGAGAAGAGGCCATTGTACAGCGATGTGGTTTGTGTCCCAGCTCTAGGGTTACAAAGCAATGAGCAGGGTATAACCTGGTTTTTAGGAACTGGTGCCCTGGCATGGACTTTGCCAAAAATGAAATGGCTGCCTTTTTCTAATTCATCCACTTAAAGGTGTGAAATAAGAAAACTACACTAAACAGTGAAAAAGCTATTGTTTTAGTGGTAGATGAGAGAGGTCCACCAAAAAGAAAAAAAAAGAAACCAGGAAATGTAGAGAAGCACTGGGAGAAAAATAGTATCAGGATCCAGGAGAATAGAACATCTTTTTTAAAGATTTTATTTATTTTTATAGAGGGGGAAGAAGGGAAGAAAGAGAGGGAGAGAAACTTTGATGCATCTCAGCCCTGGCCTGGGACCAAATTCACAACCCAGGCATAAACCGTGACCAGGAATCACATAGGCAACCTTTCGCTCTGCAGAAGGATACCCTACCAAATAAGCCACACTGTCAGGGCGGGAAGCAGACATTTTTAAGTAGGAAAAACTTGATGAACAATATTGAATGTAGCAAACAGGTCAAATAAGATCATAATTGAAATCTGTCTTTTGAATAAAGCCATCTGTAGATCATCTAGGACCTTTTCAGAGCATTAGCCCTGTTAGAGTCATGGGCAGAAAACGACACAGGCCAATAGCTAGAATGGCAAGCAAGTTCAAGTGACTACTTTTGTTTTCTTTCTCATTAGATGTCTTGACCATGATTATAGGCTGATGGAAAAGAACTGGTAAGAGGTACAGACATTGTCTATAAAGAAATGTGTTTGAAGAGAAAGAGATAAAAAGCATCCAAATAGGGAAGGAGGACGTAAAGCTATCATTGTTTGCAGATGACATGATAGTGTACATAGAGAACCCTGTAGACTCTACCAAAAAAACTCCTCAACCTAATAAGTGAATTTGGCAAAACAGCAGGATACAAAGTCAACATTCAGAAATCAAAGGCATTTTTGTACACCAGCAATGCAATAGAAGAAGAAGAAATCAGAAAAAAAATACCATTCGATATAGCAAGAAGAAAAATAAAGTACCTAGGAATAAATTTCACCAAAGACGTAAAAGACCTGTATGCAGAAAACTATACAACACTGAAGAAAGAAATTAAGGAAGACACACAGAAATGGAAGCATATACCGTGCTCATGGATTGGAATAATTAATATCATCAAAATGTCCATAGTACCCAAAGCAATTTATAGATTCAACGCAATTCCTATTAAGATACCAATGACATATTTCACAGAAATAGAAGAGACATTTCAAAAAATTATATAGAACCGTAAACGACCCCAAATAGCCACAGCAATTTTGAGAAAGAAACACAAAGTAGGAGGGATCACAATACCGGACATCAAACTCTACTACAAAGCCACTATACTCAAAACAATCTGGTACTGGCACAAGAACAGACCCATAGACCAGTGGAACAGAATCAAAAGCCCAGAAATAAGCCCAGGTCTATATGGGCATCTAATATTTGACAAAGGGGGCAGAAGCATAAAATGGAGCAATAATAGCCTCTTCAACAAATGGTGTTGGGAGAGCTGGACGGCTACATGCAAAAAATTGGAATTGGATCATCAGCTGACCCCATACACAAAAATAAACTCAAGATGGATAAAAGACTTAAATATAAGTTGCAACACTATCAAAGTCTTAGAGGAGAACATTGGCAGGAAACTCTCAGATATCCCACGCAGCAATTTTTTCACTGATATGTCTCCTAAAGCAAGGGACATAAAGGAAAGAATAAACAAGTGGGACCTCATCAAAATAAGAAGCTTCTGCACAGCTAAAGAAAACATCAGCAAAATGAAAAGGGGGCCAACCATATGGGAAAATATATTTGCTAATGATACATCAGATAGAGGTTTGATCTCCAAGATATATAAAGAACTCACTCGACTCCATTCCAAGAAGACAAATGATGCAATCAAAAAATGGGCAAAGGACCTGGGCAGACGCTTTTCCAAGGAGGAGATACAGAGGGCCCAGAGGCATTTGAAAGGATGCTCAGCATCACTAGCCATCAGAGAAATGCAGAACAAAACCACCATGAGGTACCACCTCACACCGGTCAGAATGGCCATCATAAACAGATCCACAAACAACAGGTGCTGGCGAGGCTGTGGAGAAAAGGGAACCCTAGTCCACTGTTGGTGGGAATGCAGACTGGTGCAGCCACTGTGGAAAGCAGTGTGGAATTTCCTCAAAAAGCTGAAAATGGAACTACCTTTTGATCCAGCGATTCCCCTGCTGGGACTATACCCTAAGAATCCCTAAATGCTAATTCTAAAGAACCTATGCACCCCAATGTTCATAGCAGCAGAATTTACTATAGCTAAGTGTTGGAAGCAACCTAAATGCCCATCAGTAGATGATTGGATCAAAAAATTATGGCACATATACACAATGGAATATTATGCAACCGAAAGAAATAAAGAACTACTAAACTTCGCGACAGCATGGATGGAACTGGAGAGCATTATGCTAAGTGAAATAAGCCAGGGGGCGAAAGACAAATACCATATAATCTCACCTATAAGTGGAACCTAACCAACAATACAAAGATGCAAGGAAAATAAGACCAGCAACACTGAAAGGAAAAGAAATCAACAGAGACAAGAGGGAAGGAGGGAGGGGGGCAGGGAAAAGGAAGGGAATGGGAAGTCAAGGAACATATAGCAAGGACTCATGGACAAAACCAAAGGGGAAGAGCTGAGGGAGGGAAGGAGAGAAGGTGCAAGGGAAAGTGGTGGGGGGTAGGCAAAGACAAATGTATTTGAAAAAATAAATTAAAAAAAAAAGAAATGTGTTTGAATAACAGTTTTACATTCTTCTCCTTTTTAACCTCATATTTTTTCCAACTATATTTCATATCTCTTACCATCATATTCATAATACTATTTTCTTGTATAAATTATACTTTTGAACTATTAATTTGTGTTTCTCACAATCATTAGTACAATTTCTTTTTAGTGGGATCTTATTATAATATATATTATGCTATTGAAACTTCTATTTGAAACTTACAAGTGTTATAGGCAACATTAATTTTCTCTCTTTTATTTATAAAATCCAAAATGTAAAGTCATCCCACTAGCTTGGGAAAATCTACATGGAACATTTCTGCTTAAAATCATGACCTTAGTTATAACAGTGAAGGGTCAGTTTCAAAAATTTCTCACAAGGGAGGATAAATACAAAGCTAAAGCTAAACCTAAAAATTTGCTTAGTACCAGGCTTCCCACTTTTAAGTATTGTCCCAAGAGAATTAAGAGCATATGTCAATAAATGTATTTAAACATAACTGTTCATAATAATTTTATTTGTAATAGTCCCGAATTGCAAAAATTCCAAGTGTCCAGCAAATGGTGAATGAATAAACAAATTTTGGTATATTCATGCAATGGAATATTCCTCAACAATAAAAGGTGTGAACTGTTGATACATGCATCAACATTATGGTAAATCAAAGAAGCCAGACAAAAAGAAAGAGCACATTCCATATGGTTCCATTTATATAAAACTCTAACAAATTAAAGCTAATCCATAGTGCCAGAAAGAGATAAGTGGTGTCAAGGATAAAAGGCACTAGGCAATTAATTATGTGAACTTATTCGGACTATTGCAACAAACATAATGTTCGAATTAATTTTTATAAGAATTCAATTTTTGAAAACATTCAAAGTACTGGAAGTTACATTTCCTTAATTTCTTGAAATTTATATAAGTGTTTATCTCTAAACTAATCAGAGTATAGTTTCTTTCATTTAAGAGCTTTGATAATCTAATTTATTAATACCATCTGGAGGCAGGAAAATGTTACACATTCATAAATGAGAGGTAAAGTTTTTCTGAATAACAGACATACATTTATGACTCAAAGAGAGAATGCTTACAGCTTCACTTCAAAATATCAGCTGTGGGTCAAAGGTAAACACAGAATTACAAATTCACTGGTTCATATAAAAAAGCTGTTCTCTTCCCAAAGGGTCTGAATCCTTAATTGATTTGAGCTTAACACAGACAAATCCAACAAACTAATGAGTCAGATTCTTTGTATTTCACCCAACAGATATAAGAACTCTATAAAGCATCAGTTCATTTAGAGAGATTACCAAATAGGTAGGCCATAAAACCAAAAGAATCTGGCACCCAAAAGCAAATGAGTACACAAGAAAATCAAACCAAACCCCTGAGTAACCAGAGGAAAGTTCTAACAAGAGTAGGAGCACAGGACCAGAAGTTGGTCACACTATTGCATCTGTAGATGGCCTATCAGGAATGGGGCACTTTAAAAGCCTTGTTATCTGGGTCAGATAAACAGGGATTCAAAGGAGAGATCTAGTCATATGGAGTCTTTACTACACTGTCAAATATTGCACAGAACGCACTCGACTTTTAAGGAGATGATTGGTAGTCAAGTGATTCACCTAGAGTCTGATGGAAATTATAAGAAAGGATGGGGATGGATCAGAAAAAACAGGGACAGGCCGTCCTTTATGGTAAGCACCATTTGGTAATACAAAATAGTGGGGAGATTTTGGAAAACACAAGGATGATGGAATTTCTTAACCACTGCCATTTTTCCAGGACCACAGAGCTCAAGTCAAGTTCAACATTGCCGTGGTTGACTGGGCTTGCTGGGGATGGAGAGGACGGGCAGGAGGGAAGGATTATTGAAGGGGCACAGGGAAATTTGCAGTGTGATAGATATCTTCTTTATCTTGGTTGAGGGGATGGTTTCACATGTTATAAAAATGTGGAAAACTATAAAATTGTTTATTTTAAATATATGTAGTTTATTCCATGTCAATTATACCTCAAGAACAACTTGAAAAAAATATGCTTGATAGAATTGCCTGAGTGGCAGACATTTATTTTTTTCCAGAGAGGGAGTACTAATATTGTGAATTACCATATCACATTTAAATTTTGGAAGTCAGACTACTATTCAAAACATATTTTACATCTGTTCAAAGAATAAGCCCTTGTACCAAATTGTATTAAATATTCAGATTTTTTAAACTGATAATCGTTTCAGGAATGTAATTATTCTAGATGTTATAAATCTCTACCATTGTTAAAAATTCTTAAAATTAAATCGCTTGGCTTAGATTTCTTTTTTTAAGTCAGCAACTGTCATTATATTATGAAAGATCAACTATTCTGCCTTTTGAATTCTAATTTACTTTTATGTAATAGAAGCATCCTCCCAAAATTAGAGGAAGTGTAACTTTTGACAAGAATCTTTAAAGCCAAGAAAATAATTTAATATTAATTTTTATTCACTTTGCCATAAAGTCAGCTTTAAAAATAACCTAGCATCTTTTTTAATTTTCACTAATCAGCATTAAGGGAAGAGACTAAGGACCATATTCAGTTGGTGCATGTAGGTTTGAGTGAGCATCGTGTGTTTTATGTGCCAGTAGATGGGCCAAGGTATGCTTTTAAATTGCCAGAATATGAGTCTTTTTTTTCTTATTGTTTTTCAAGTACTGTTGTCTCCATTTTCCTGCCTCCAATTCCCCCTACCCTTCTTTGGCTTTGTCCATGGTTCCTTTTTATACATGTTCCTTGACAACCTTTCCCCTTTTTCCCCCCATATCCACCTTCCCGCTCCCCTTTAATTACTGTCAGTTTGTTCTTTATTTCAATGTCTCTGGTTATATTGTACTTGCTTGTTTGTTTTTTTGATTAGTTTCCATTTACAGGTGAGATCACATTGTATTTGTCTTTCCCCCCTGGTTTGTTTCACTTAGCATAATGCTCTCCAGTTCCATCCATGCTGTCATGAAGGGTAGGAGCTCCTTTCTTTCTGCTGTGTAATGTTCCATTGTGTAAATGTACCATAGTTGTTTTTTTTTTTATTAACTCATTTACTGATGGGCACTTAGGTTGCTTCCAGCACTTGGCTATTGTAAATTGTGCTGCTGTGAACACTAGGGTGCTTAAGTTCTTTTGAATTGGTGTTTCAGGAGTCTTAATTGCTCACTTGAATGAAAAGTGGAGACATGAACTAAGGCAGAATTAAAGTGGGGGATAGAAAGAAAAGATAATAAGGCCACAGTATATATAATAAGTAGATCAGCATAATTAAAAGTGGCATAGGGGAGATTGCCTTTAGGATAACCACTGGTTTCTGTCTTGTTTTACTGAAAGAAGTTTGAGATATACAAGCAGATCATATAACTGGACCTGTAACTCAGATCTGGGACAGAGTTTGAGGTACTCATGGATCATCCTGGGGAGTGTGTAGTTATCTGCTTTACAAAGATATGCAGCTCAGCAGAGAACTCTGTCAGGGCAATAGAACTGAAAAAATTAAACAAAGAAGCCCCTTTTTACACATCTCAAGGAAAAATATTGAAGTATTAAATTATCTAAGAAACTGTTACAGTCATCTGCTGCTTGGTATAAGTTCTTAATTACTGAAAAATACCCAAATTACTTTAGCAGTATGTTTTTTCTCATGAAATTTAAGTTCATTTTTATCTAACAAGTTAAGACCTGGTATTGCCCACATTGTAATTTTGTTTTTGGCTTTCATATACCAATTACAACAAAAAATGCTTTATTCTTGTTACGGGTTAAGTCAAACCCTCCCCCCTGCCCCATACCATCCCAAATTTATATATTGAAGTTCTAATATCCATTATTTCAGATTTTCACCTTATTTGGAGATTAGATCTTTAAAGATAATCATCTTTAGAGAAGATTTAGTTAAAATGAGATCATTCTGGTGCTCCCTAATTTAATATGACTGATGTTCTTAATATTAGAAGAAATAGGACACAGGCCCACGTTCAGGGGGAATCCCATGTGAACGTGAAGAAGATATCTTTAAGCCATGGAGAGCGGCCTGGAACAGATCCTTCCCTCACGGCCCCCAGAAGGAACCAACCCTGCCAACACCTTGATCTCATACTTCTGACCTCCAAAACTATGACACAATACATTTCTGTTGTTTAAGCCACCCAGTTTTTGGTAGTTTGGCATAGCAGCCCTAACAAACTAATACAATATCTCATTTACTTTTAGAATGTGTAACTTATTCTGTTTATACTATATTGATTTTTTTTAATTAATCTTTAAGCTACTCCTAAAGTTGACTACTATCTAAAGTCCACCCTTACTAAGAGACAAGCAGCCAGTGACAAACTAATTATTATGTTACTTCTCCTATTTTTTTTAAGCGTTTAAGATAAACATCTGTGCACTGTTCCTGTGGAGCTGCTGTCTCACCCAGGAGCAGCTGTGCTGAGCGTCCCACATGGACACAATTGCGCGCGTCACAGCGGCCGCGGGAGCCGGCAGTCGGCACGGGTTTGAACTTCCCCTGTGTCAGTGTTGGGTGCCCGCTCTGAACAAATATATATGGCAAGTGTTTTTCAGTCAATATAAACGAGCATTTGATCAATTCTGGGTAACTTACAAAAACTTGTCTGATGTAAAAGACACTATTGGTGGAAAAAATATCTGTTTGACAAGTTTATTAAAAACCAGTGGGAAAAATAAATCAGTTCATCCTAACTTTGAAAATTATCAGATTAGCTAAAAATGTAAAACAGTGAAGTTCTGCTATTTTGTGATTCATGGTATTCTCATTCAGGTCGTCTCAATGTGATACATTTTAATAAATAGCAAAAGATTCACTAAGAAGCTGAAATTATCTAATTTTCCTAAATTCTATTTTCCTGGAGGCTGGTTACAGATATAATGATCACTTCTTCTTGCTATTAAAAGTATACTATTTTCATACTAGGCAGATTTTAAAGTAAATTACTTGAGGTGCCAAATATAAAAATATTCTTTATAGAGATTACAATATCACCAGCAATTCAAGAGGTTGTACTTTTCCCCGTGGTCTTTGGTGAAGTGTCATACTTTTAGAGCCTAGTGGTACACATTTTCCAGAATTCCACTATATAACTTTTTCCTTTTTTTAATTGTTCAGTTACAGTTGTCCCACTTTTCTCCCCATTGCTCACCCCCACCCTGTCCCCTTCCCCAACTGCCAAGTCAATCCCCCGCCATTGTCTGTGCCCATGAGTCCTCGTTCATGTTCCTTTACTTGCCCCTTCCCCTCCTTTTCCCCGTTATCCCCATCCCTCCTCCCCTCTGATCACTGTCAGTTTATTCTTTATTTCCAAGTCTTTGGTTCTGCTTTGCTCATTTGTTTGTGTTGTTGATTAGGTTCCACTTATAGGTGAGATCATATGGTATTTGTCTTTCACCACCTAGCTTACTACACTTAGCATAATGCTTCCACTATATAACTTTTAATGATTTCTATTAAGTACATGCTGTTAATACTCTTCACTTTTACGAATACTTATACGTTGTCCATTTCCATCTCTGTTTCCCTCTCTCTCATTCAATATAATTGTCTTTTCTTGCCCTCTTTTTCCTTCTCTCTCCACTTCCATCTTTCACTTTTATAGTTAAATCATCTTACTTAATTTATTTGCTTTGTAATCCAGTATCAAGTCATATCAGTTGGGTTGAATTGGGCAGTGATTATGGTGTCCTGGCTACACTTATATTAAACAATAAAGACATGCTGTCTCATGTAACACAATGTCTAGAGACAAAGATGTGGCAAGCTTCAGGGTTGGCTAGTTCATTGGCTCAATTAGTTCAACGAGGAGCCAGGTTCCTCCCACTTCTCTGCTCTTCTTTCTTAGTATGACCATTATTCTTAACAGTTCCAGCCCTGTTGTCATCCAGAGGATGAAGGCAGTTCATTTCTTCCTACAGCTCTCCCATAGGAGCAAGGCTGCTTTTCCTGGAATGCCTGCTGCAGACTTTGCTCTCTTGGGCCCTTCTCTGAACCGATAGTTGGTCAGTTGGACTCACTCTTCTGCTGTTTCCTGCCATGCTTCCTGTTTATTTCTGGTGCAGAGCAAACTGTCATTATTGTCCTGATGCTCCCAGTGGCCAGTCGTCTTACTCTTTGGTTTCTGTGCAGTATCCCAGCCTTAAAGATGTATTGCAGTGGGCCGATATAATCTCCCCCTTGTGCCTGTAGATCCCTTTATTCCAAGATCTTCCCAGCATCTTCTTCCTGCCAGTCCCTATCACTAAACTGCAGGCTAGTGGACTGTCTAGCTTGTCACTATGGAGTAATTGTCAAAGCATATTCAGTAGCACCCAAGATCTCACTCAAACCTAGAGTTTAGCAGGCTATAGTAGCCACAGACCTGAAACGATGCACAATTCAAGAGTAAACATAAGAAATGGAAATCTCAGAGTGTTGCATTTCCAGAACCCTCTCCCCAGTCATTAATTTCATCTTTATTTGAGCTTGTTTGAATTGGGATATTCTCATTGCAACCAAAAGAGTCCCATCATTGATTACCCACTAGCTGAATCTCTCCAAGTCTTTGCATTTTGCTAGAACTAATACGCTGTCAAGAGGAATGGCACAAAGTTGACCTGTGCAGTTCTTCACAGACCAAACTGAGCAATATGCATGGCAGTAGGGAAATCCTTAAACCTGCCAGGAACATCCAATGCTATGTTCAAAGTGGTGACAGTGGGGTTATGGAAGAACGAGAGGAGATGAGATCAGAAGTAGCAAGCAAGGACTGCTCCCTGGGTAGGTCCATGATTGTGATAGACTGGCCTAGAGGTGCAGACCCAGCATAGATGGGCTTTTTCTTAAAATAGGACAAAACAGCAATATCTTGGCTAAAAGCAGAGTTTTAGAAGTAGCATAGGCTTGAATTCATAGAAGAGAAGTGTATATTACTGGTTGCCATGAGCCAAGGCCGGAGAGGCAATGGGGAGATATCGGTCAAAGGGTACATAGTTCCAGTTATAAGATGAGTAAGTTCTAGAGTCTAACATACAGCATGGTGACTATAGTTAACAATACTGTATTCTATACTTGGAAGTAGCTAAGAGAGTAGATCTTAAATGTTCTCTCCACCAAATAAAAAGTAATTATGTAAAGGGATGGAGGTGTTAACTAAACTTATTGTGGCAATTATTCAGCAACATATACGTGTATCAAATCAACATGTTGTGCATAAACTTCAACAATGTTATGTATCATTTATGTCTCTATAAATCTGGTGAGGGGGAGAGAAATAACATAGGTTCTATTATTCTTAATTGATTGTGTAATTAAAACAGTGCTTGGTGCATTAGCTATTAATGTTTTATTACTATTATTGTCATTGGGAAATAGATCTGAGAAGTAAATTCTCTACTAAACCTGAAGTAAAAATGTTTTAATAAAGATTTATTTGTGAAAGAGAGAAAAACCCATATGAGCTAAGCAAAGGCTTATTAATTTATCATTAGCTTATTGTAACCCTAATATTTTTGTGCACCTCAATCTGAAGCATTTTTTCCTGCAGATAGTTTATCCAGCCAGCCTTCCTGCCACAACCACATTCCTTTGTCAGGCTAGGTGATCTTGCGACAAAATATTAAATTAATAGAAAATTGACTTATAAAAATGATAAAATATGTTAATGTGAGTGGTATACAATTCAAAAACCAATTCATAATAATTCAATTGATTTTTTTAATAAACTATATTCATATTATTTCAAACTCTTTATGTTAAGGTTCAAGGTCATAAAGTTTGGGCAAAACTTAAACTATTTCTCAAATGTATATACTTTCAGAGCAAAAAATTTTACACACACACAAAGAGAGCCATAATTCCATATATATAAATGTAGATGTCAATGTAGAAAAAGACAGAGAGAGAGAGATGATATTGATATCAGTCAGGTTAGAAATAACAGTGAATTAAATTTAATTGATACATATTATAGGCTTGGATCTGCAACTAACATCAGATAAGCTTATCACTTTCTCTAGCTTTACTTCCTGCAACAATAAGAGGTTGAATTAGATGATCTCTTGGGTATCTTTTTCTTCTAAAAACATATTATTAAAATTCTACTGAAACAATTTCAACCCCTGCAGTCATCTTATTTTTACTCTATTGTTTCTTGTATTTTTCCCTAAGAGACTCCTCTTTAACACTAGCACTGATAATAAAAGCTAATACTCATAATGGAAGTCATCTAGTCAAGGCTATAGTTTATAATAGATAAATCAGATCAAAATGAAATTGAAAAGGTTAGAGTTTGCTTTAAAAACATTGAAACAAACAAAAGAAATTCTATGTTTATTAAGAAAATTGTTCTGGAACTAGTCAATTTATTTAATCTAATAATTCCACATTAATATCATTTTTGGTTTGGGGCTGAGCCACATGAAAGCTTATTAAAGCAGAACAGATCAAATCAACATCTTTATTCTAGAATTTTCCACCACTTTTCTAAGGTGGCCTAAGGGAAGTCATTATGATAATGACAGATTATGCTAGAATATCAAATTTACAGTAGATAATAATTGTAATATGTATTGAAATTCTGAAAAGGTAGGCATTTCTTAATGTTAGAATGGATAAATTTTAACAAATGGTAATTTTTTTCTAATTCTTATTATGAGTAAAAAAATATGTTTTGTGATATTATACATGGAGAGAAAAAGTAATGTTTGTATTTTAATTCAACTATTGTAAGTTTGGTTTTTTAAGGTCTATGGCTAGATACCTTTGTTATTGGTCAAATTAATGGTGTCTTAATTCTCTCTGCTAAGATAAATACTGCCACTTTGAAAAGAAACCAGGAGATAGACATTCTGGGATGACAATAAGAGACTGAGCTCATCAAGGGTTTTCTATTACCCATTTATCTTCTACCCCAAATACTATTAAACATTTAGATATTACATTAGTTTCAACCTTCTGCTGGACTCAATTAAGCCATCTGCTAGAGAGATTTCTTCTTTGGTTTTTTTTTCCCCCTCAAAAAATCCAGACTGGTTCTGAACCTCATCATCTTTTGGAGGGCAAATACGGAGGGTTTAACATGTAACCATATGACTATTGGGATGCTCTGAACACCCCCTCATTACCTCTCTTGGAGCAGAATGATGAACCATTGTACAATTAACAATTCTGTATTTGATTGGTGTTCAATAGGCAAATGCCTTTCTCTGATCTGATATTTAAAAGATCACAAGCATTACAAATTTTACTTTTTCAATATGCACAATGAATATTTTTGAGAAGCTCTAGCTGGGTGACTCAGTTCGTTAGAGCACCTTCCCATCACCAGAATATTTCAAGTTGGATCCCCAATCGGGCACATACCTAGATTGCAGGATCTCTCCTCTCCTCTCCCTCTCCCTCTCCCTCTCCCACTCTCCCCTCTTCTTTCCCCTCTTTCCTCCCCTCCCGTCCTCTCCCTGAAAGGTCAATAAATATACTCTTGGGTGAGGATAAAAAATATTTCAGAGAAAGGTGTTAATACATCTCAGTATGATTAATATAAAGATGATAGATCACAGCCCCATTTTTCCAATCCAACAGAACTGTTTTCCTTAAGAAAGAGAAATAATCATGCCTATAGAGGGTCTCTAGAGTACCAAAGATTTTTACCAGTATTGTTATTGATGAATGTACACAGTGAGGAGAATCTGGAGGGATGAGAAGCAATTGTCACTCTTACCAGGGTTTTTTCTGTGTGGCGGGGCGGGACAGGGAGGGGGTGGGTGTGTGTGTGTGTGTGTGTGTGTGTGTGTGTGTGTGTGTTCCACCTGCAAATCTGTGAACAACCATAATTACGTCTTTGTCAATATTGCTTTATTAGTTGCATTGGCAGTGTTAAGTCTCCAAAAGACAGTTGTGTTTTCCCTGTAGGATGGAGGCTGGTTTAGGACTAGTGGGAGCCCCTCTGCTCCCATCTCCCTGGACTACACTTCCTCCTATGCCCAGTCTAGATTGCCTGGTAATGAATATGTGTAATAGGTGTTCATTTAACTTCTTTATTCTTGTCCTGTGGACCTCTTCATCCTCCTTAGTCAGCTTTATTTTTATGGCTGACACAATTACAGATGTCCCCATTTCTCCCCCTTTGCTCCCCTCCACCCAGCCCTGCCCCCGCTCCCTGGTCAGCATCACCACACTGTTGTGTGTGTCTATGGGTTATGCACATATGTTCTTTGGCTAATCCATCACCTTCTTTCATCCAGTTCCCCCTCCCCCTTCTCTCTGACAGCTGTCAGTCTGTTCATTGTGTCTATGCCTCTGTTTCTATTTTGTTCATCATTTTATTTTGTTCGTTAGATTCCACATATAAGTGAGATCCTATGGTATTTGTCTTTCACTGACTGGTTTATTTCACTTAGCATAATAATATTCAGATCCATCCATGCTGTCGCAAAAGGTAAGATTCCCTTTTCTTTTACATCCCAGTAGTATTTCATTGTGTAAATATACTACAGTTTTTTATCCCCTAATCTACTGATGGGAACTTGGCTGCTTCCAGATCTTGGCTGGGCTGTTATAAATAATGCTGCAATGAACATAAGGGTGCATATAGTCTTTCAAAATGATGTTACAGTTACAGGTTCTTAAGATATACTCCCGGAGGTGGTATTACTGGGTCAAAAGGAAGTTCCATTTTTAATTTTTTCCTTCCCTATCTCAGTAGGGACAACCACCTTTTATTAGGTGCATTGTATGTACACTGAAACCTTTATTAATGGCAATCTAAAGATGTTTATATAATAGCATATTTTTAATAAGCAAAAATTAACAAAGTATGAGTAACTCCTTCCTTCATAGGTCTCAGTGGTTTAGATCTGTGAGGGAGATAGGAAGACCATGGTTGGAGCTGTGAAAGGACTAATATTATAGACATCAGTTCACTTTTCTCTTTTAACTTCTGAGAGTTTTTATCATAACATTATAACTAGTCCCTGTAATATTATCCTACTGGATTCTGTCCTAATGATTCTGTTTCCACTCATTTTCATTCTCCTTCCTCAGGCCTCTCTTGACAATTTATACTAGGATTAACTAAAAATTTATTTATTCTCAAAAATCCCCTATTAAACAGGTGAGAACCAAGGCTGAAGATCCTTCACTTGCCTTTACTCAACCTCAATGGGCCTAATCCTTAGTGTTTCTCACCTCATATTCAGTATAAAAATCAAAGAAAAACTTTTCCTTAAGTCATTAATTAACCCATGCATGCTCAGTGCTTACAGTGTAAGTTTAGTTTTTCCTGTCTTGTGCTCATCTGCATTGATTTTTTTAATCAAAAAGTATACCTTAAAATGTTAATGTGATAGTGTTAAAAATATTTTAAATTAAAAACAATGAGTTGTATTTATTTATTATACTGATAAAGATAAATAAAGTTAAAACTAGTCCTCACTAGGGTTTTTGGAACCATGCCTTCTATTATACTGCTATTAGAAGCATAAATCACGACATATCTGGAGAAAAATTTGGCAAGTTGTATAAAAAACCTTAAAAATGTCAGTATCTTGGGCTAAGCAATTTAATTTCTAAAAACAAGACCTAATGAAATAAAAACGTTTGCAAAGATGATAATTGCAACATTGTTTTTAAGAAAAACATAAAAATATTTTCTTTATTAAATAAGAGGATTGTTTAGTTATTTATGGCACATTCATAGAATAGAGTGCTTTAATCATTAAAAGATAATTTACAATTATACCCACTAATATAGAAAAGATTTCTCCTAAGCAAAAATTGTAAACTTTAAAATAATTTAAAAATATAACAAAATATTACCAATGGCTATTACTGGTTAATGAAATTACTGTTGGAATATATTTATATAGTTTTGCTTATATACTTTAAATTCTAATACCCTAAACTTATATTTTTATATATTTCAAGATTAATTTCTAAAACTTTCAAGTCAATTCCATTTTATAGAAGCTATCAGGACTGTTTACGCACCTACTCCATCAAAACATAGAGACAAATTATTGGAAAGACAGGTAAACCTCTTTAGAATCAAAAAGAAAAGCCAACGAATGTATGAAATATCAAAACCTAAGATAGTTTAAATCTTACTCTTATATCTTCTGTTTTTAAACAAACATGCATATAAGAAAATTGGTTACCAAGTTTAGTTTCAGCAGTTCAGTTCCTGACAAAATTAAAGAATTATGATGAGTGAACTAGAACGAGTTTATTTTTTTAATAACCCAACTCTGTATTTATTGACTTATTGATTTGTATTTATTGACTTATTGATTTGGTCAAGGTTAGCTATAAGCCCTGGAGAGTCAGGATTCATTCATACTGATGAATGAGATATCAAAGACCTAGGAATTTTGCCGGGGTTTTTACTGAAGTATGTTGTTAAGGAGTGAAGTATAGACACACATGGTATTTCCTGTCACAGTACTTTCTACACTGCATTTTACCCATGTGACTATCATTTCCCATTATATTGTAAACTCTTAAGAGACAGGCCACATTTGTTCTCACTATTGTATTTCTGTTTCCCTCCATATGCCTAGTATTAGGCTACACTGGCAGTTTGTTGTATTTGTTAAACGAATGAATAGGAATGTCTTGATGATACTCTTCCACCCATAAAACATATCACAAACCTTCAGTATCTGCTGCCTCTGCTCTTGTGCTCCCACCAGCCATGTTGGGCAGGAACCTTGCCAGCACATATTAGGGGAAATCGTGGGCAACTTCCCCCTTCACTGTCCTGGGTCCTCTCACTCAGCCTCTGTGTCTTCATCCAACAAGAACAATCATATCTGTCTGGGGAACTGTTGTGAGATAAAGTAGCCAAGAGAGCTCCCTGAGGGCAAGGATAGTATCTTCACTCTCTTGAATCCTTCTTGGCTGAATAGAAGTAGTCACCTGCAGCCTTGGTAAATGTCATTTTTCTGTCTCCCCTCCCTTCCAGTTATGAGGATCAAACAGAATGCTAGATAAACGTATTTGTAATGGAGAAGAGAAAACAAGTTGCTTTACCAGTATTTAATTCAATCCCATACATTTCTTAGTCCCAGGATGTCTCAAATGGAAGAATTTGTCTGAAAGTCTTTCAGCTATTCTCCAAAATGCTATTTGGCGCCTGGATAATTATTAACACCAATCTAATTATAGGAGGACAATCTGTTTGTATTAAATATTTTCCTGGCTGTGATTGCCATGCTTTTAGTCCACTTTGCATCATTAAAAAAAGTGTTTCATCCTTTTATGTTATTGTGAAGTCACTAATATTTTACAGTTTAAAAAACTTTCAATTTCATAATAGCAAAGACTTTGGGACATTTTCTTTGTACCTTTATGCATTATCGAGTCCAAATTTTTCTTTAATAATAAAAAATTTCATATTTTCTATGGAATTTTACAGATGCTTCAGCTCTTTTAGATGTTAGGGTTTTTTCCTCCAGTATATTTTGAGCAATTTTTTTTAGTTAAACAGCATCAAAATAAAAACCAGAGTTTTCTGGTTTAATTATTGATATATGAATTTTTCTGCTTTTTGAAATTTTATTTTATAAAATGAATCACATTTATAAAATTATATACTAATAATTATAAAAGAGTGAAATAATTTTAAAATCAGAGATGTGGTTCATCCTCTTGCTTAAACATAATATTCCTGAAATTATTTTTCCAGATTTATGCCGTAACACCTTTCTGAATATCTCAACTGTGAGGGGAGTGTTTTAAGTTAATAAAGCAACAATTGCTACAGTTGGTGATTGTGACAACTGCACTCCCACTGATTTTATCCCCTACCTTGTATTGTTACAGCATCAGACTCACCCAGCACATAATTATAGTTATCAAATACCTGTTATGTTTTATTCAGAATCCAAAAGCATTAAATCCCACATTGTGCTGATAACTCCCAAATTTATGCCACTAGACTGATGTAACCCTAAGCTTCAGCATCAAATTCAATTGCATACTTGATATTGATACTTGACTATCTAATGGGCATTTCAAACTCAACAAATCCCAAACGCAGTTCTTGTATGAGGTCTGTCCAGAAAAAGTCTAGCCATTGTTAATATAACAAGACCACACCCGCACATCAATGCAACTTGGCAGCCAATAAGAGTGGATTGGAATGTGTATACATGAACAATGACGGCTTCACTGTACTAATCCCGGGGGTGGTTGACACTGTTGAGTGAGCCTGCGTACTGAGTGGCTATCATATTCAAAGTGACTGAGCAAGTATAGCAGAGAATCTGCATCAAGCTTGCATTAAGTTTGAACATTCCTCCATGGAAACTATTTGGATGATTCAGAAGGCTGCAGCTATGGGCAACTGGTGATTGGCATCTTCGTCGTGACAATGCACCCACTTATGCATCACTTGTCATGCAGAGTGTTGTGGTGAAACATCAAATCACCCAGGTGACGTGGCCCACTACAGCCAAGCTTTGGCACCCTGTGACTTCTGACTTTTCCCAGCTCAAATCATCTTTGAAAGGGAAAAGATTTCAGACCATCAATGAGATTCAGGAAAATATGATGGGGCAACTGAGGGGGACTGAGAGAACTATGTGAGGTTCCAAAATGCCTACTTTGAAGAGGACTGAGGCATCATTGTTCTATGTACAGTGTTTCTTGCATCTTGCATCTTCTTCAGTAAATATCTTCATTTTTTATATTACATGGCTCGATACCTTCTGGACAGACCTCATATTTAAGCCCCTAAAGATATTATCCTACCAGATCTACTGAGATACATCTCAGTAAATTGAGCAGCACCTTCCACTCAATTACTAAACCTAAAAACCAGGAGATATCATTAAATTCCTCCCTTTCAGCCATTCCCTACATCCAAACTAAACAAATCTCAAGTTAACTCACTTTTCTCCTTTGCTGGAAAACTAACAAGGTTCTTTTTGACCTGTATGCTCCATTCTGCTCTTGTATCCAAAATGATCTTTATAGAGCATAAAATTAGATCATTTCACCACTAAACTTTGACTTTAAACTCTTCAAAATCTTCCCATAGTAGTTTGAAAAACTAAGTTGTTAATGTTGGGGTTTTTCTATGGGCTTACTGCATAATTATCTTTGAGTTCTACTAGACATCGGAGTAGGCATACAGTGGGGAATGCACAATCTTTACTTCATTAACACTATTAGGAGAAGACTTCTCCGACTGTGGGTCCAGTGAGGTTGTGAACACTGCAACCCTGAATTGGAGAGTGTCATTGCTGGATGACCACAGATTTTGTGACAAGAGCTGGCAGACCTCATCTCACGACAGAGCACGGATGTGACACAGGCCTTCCGTGACAGGTGTATTCCCCCAGCAAAGAGGGAGTCCGGAAGGGCTCTGCTGCTTTTCCCGGTCCCACAATTTGGCAAACTCCCTGGTCCCTTTGGGACCAAAAGAGGCCAGGAGAATTTCCCTAATGAAGACCTCCCTTCATAGAGACACAGGACCCTCCTGACCCTTAGCATGGTTACAAGACTCTTCCCGCATGGGTTCCTCACCTACTCCCCCTCAGAGGACTCTTTTACTACACTTCAGCCACAGTGACCTCCTGCAAAGGGCCCATCCCAAGCCTGGAAGCTTGTCATCCTTAAGGTGTCAGATTAAATGGCTTATCCTCAGAGATGGCAAATAGAACCCCAATGAAACCTGAGAAATATGTCCAAATCTATCAGTAGTCATTACTGTTGGAAAGAGATTTTTAAAATTCTAACATGATGACACTTATGTAAAGCTTAGAAACAGAAATGTTGAAAATGAAAAATTGGGAAAAGGTATGCCAGATAAACTGAAAGATGGTACAGAGATATTAACAACACACAAAAGAGACTTTGAGGATAAAATATTAAGACGGATGAAATGATTTGGTATACAATACTGAAGAGGAACAACTAAGCTAGTAGGTATAATGAAATCATGAACTTGTACGTAGCTGACAAATAGCCCTGTGAGATAAGAGATATATAGATGATAGATAATCTCAAAACCCAATGGGACCTTAAGGAAAATTACCAAAACTACCATCATAGTAGGAGACTGTAACACATCTTCATTAAAAACAGATAGATCAAGCAGCAAAAACTAAGCCACGCCACATTGGTTTCAGGGACAGGCAGTGAGACAAGCCTAAAGATGTCTCACAAAATGGTGAAGGCTGGAAGGTCATGGAGCAAATGGGGAGCTGACTTAGGTACGGTCAGAAAAATAAACAAAATCATTGCTTTCAGTAAATGGACAACAAAAAATTTCCTAATACAATTACAGATGTGGCTAAGGAGATTCCTGCAGCAGAATGATCAATATGCAACTGGCTCCTTTTAGCTGCTTATGTTAAAATATGGGAGAAATAAAATAAGCTAAAGAAGGAACTCTTTTAGACCTGGCTGGTGTGGCTCAGTGGCTTGAGCACAGGACTATGAACCAAAAGGTTGCCAGTTCAAATTCCAGTCAGGGCACATGCCTGGTTTGTGGGCCAGGACCCCAATAGGGGGCATGCAAGAGGCAACCAACCATACATTGATGTTTTCCTCTTTCTCCCTCCTTTCCCCTCTCTCTAAAGATAAATAAATAAAATCTTTTTAAAAAAAGGAGGAACTGTTTTATTTTCAAGCAAAATTTAGAAGAAATATAAATAAGCAGGACTTTCTGGGTTCCAAAGCACAACTGTTTTTCATCCCCAGTATCTTCTAGCAAAAGATTTTTAACATTATAAATTCCCTCAGAGCAAAGGTAAAATTCAAGTGCTTCCAGTAAAAAAAATAAATAAATAGCCTCAGGGGGAAAAATTGTAAAACACTCTTAAGGCTTCAGAAAAAGTTACGGCAAAACCTCTTTTAGGAATACAAAAACTCTCTCAGGAATACAAAAAGTTTCAGTTTTAAACATCTTTTTTTAACAGTGGAATGCTCTTATTTTTTAATTTTTTATTAAATGTATTGGGGTGACATTGGTTAATAAGATCATATAGGTTTTAAGGTTTCAAGTGTACATTTCTATGATACATGGTCTGTATATTTCACTATGTGCCCACCACCTAAAGTCAAATCATCTTCCATCACCATGTATTTGGCCTCCTCTTTAAGTATCTTAAGAGTGTATCTCCTCAACTTCCTCAAATGGACACTGGGGCTTCTCAGAATTTTAATTTTTCACACATCATCCTGACTTTCGGCTCAAAGTAGAAAGAGATCCATCTTAAAATAGTTATGGGAGTGGTTTTTATTTAATGGAGTGGATTTATAATTTGATACATACATGAACTATTAAACTTTTTAAAGATCATACTGAACTAAACCATATTGGACTAAAAAGGTTGAAGGTAGTTCAAAATGAAAAGAGGATTTTAGGCCTTCAGCTTCCTATGGGAGAAAAGAAGTTGTACAAGAAGAGGTTAACTTAGACATGAGGTGCTCAACCTTTCCTGTTCCCAAGAAAGGCCTCCATTCAGAACATGCTCCTGAGAGATTATCTCTGAGTCCCTCAGATATTCTGCCTAACAACAGAGATTTTGTATACCTGCAAACTGGGAATATGTGGTATCCTTTTGACTGGTTGGTTTATACTAATACTATGATTTATGATGAATGTTTGCTTTTGCTGATGGGGTAGAGTTTGAGTAACTGAAGTAAATCATACAGGTACTACATGCCTACATGACTGATCCCAATAAAAACCAGAGAATTAAGACTCAGATGAGCTTCCCTGGTAGTCAACATTTCATGTATGTTGTTACACATCATGGTTGAGAGAATTAAGTCTGTCCATATGACTCCTGGGACAGGAAACCTGGAAATTTGCATCTGGTTTCTCCTGGGTGTTTTCCCTTTACTGACTTTAATCTGTATCATTTTACTGTTATAAACTGTAACCATGAGTACAATGACTTCTGAGTTTTGTGAGTCCTTCTAATGAATCATTAAACATGAAGGTAGTCTTGGGTACCTCAGACTCAGTGGGCAGTGGGATTTGTTAAAATCACCTTACTCACTGAAGCATGGTAAAAGCATTGTTTAGGAAAAGGAATTATTGTAGGATGGAGGATGACAAACATTTGATGCCAAAATAGGTACCAGTTCATGTGGAATGAGACAGCTGTAGCACCACAGTTACTGGACGTAAAAAGTTAACAATAGAATTTAGAAATGACAGAACCCAATTCCTGACAAATTGAATCACTAGATACATAAGGAAGTAAAAAACAATACAAATATACAAATCTCTGGTTGTTTTTAATTTGTGATAGCAAAATGCTTTAAAAAATGTGTTAGGGCTGATCCTGTCACTGTGCCAAGGTCAGATTTTGACTGTTTTGAGCTACAGCTTCTAGTCTCAGGGCCACTACCAAAAGGAAATTTTATGCTGGGACAACTGATAGCACCTATAGGACCTTTGATCACCAAGAAGGTAGCCTAGGTGGTGGAGGGAAGGTAAAGCCAAGACTACTGATCTTACCAACTTTCTAAAGAACTTTACTAAAATGGATTTTGAAGTGACTAACTTAGGGATAGTCTTTGACTTTGAATGTTGCAGAATGGAGACGCATGTTTGCATTGATACTTTTCTGAAAGATCTGGAGAAAAGGGTATGGGAGACGATATTTGCACAAGTATACAATTCTTCCTCACGCCACCTCAGCCTTCTGGTACCAGCGCTGCTTGTGTGGTGCTCGAAGAAGAAATAATCCCTAAACAAGAACTTTACCTTTAAACATTTATATTAGAATTTCTAAGGCCCTCATGGGGTCAATTGTGCCTTTACCACATCTGGCAAAATTAGGGTTATAATGAATGCAGCTATATCACCTAGTTGTTGAGATAGTCCACTACTTCCATACCTATGTAAACTTACTCCATATCAATGGAGTGGACTGAGGAGGCACTTGCTATACAAATGTTACCGATAGAAATTTGGACCATCACAGTAGTGGTATCTAATGTTCCTTTCCAAGTTGGAAAAGTTTGGGTAAAAACCTATGAGAAATGGACAAATGGGTTATATAGATGAGCTATGAAACAAGAAAAATCCAATATTACATTTCTGTCTCAAAAGAGGCTCAAAGCAAGTAATGATAGTGTCTTTTAGTTCATTTATGTCAGATGCCTGAAAGAGTGAAGCCTTATATTGCCAAGACCACACCTGGTTTTGAACCTGACAAGGTTGAATTGAAGTGTGCAAACTGGAGTGGCTTCACTCTGGGAGACATTTCTATCATACAATATGATGATGAACTAGACCAATATTTAATGATAAATGGGACTGTAGTAATGGGTCAATATCTTTTGACTCTTATGCTTCAGGTTACATCTATTACAAAGGATATCATTTGGAAAGGAATTTCTGGGAACTCCTTTGCATATTGCCATTGGACCTTCCAGTATATAACTCTTGTCAGACTGACCTGCGTAAACATAAACCTCGATGACCAAATACTTAGAAAGATCCCTTGTTAAATGGATGAAGCATAATAGCTGCATGTCTGACATGATGCAATGTTCTCTGCACAAATATATACCAGCATTTTTGTAGATAAAAAGCTATGAAACAACAGAATATAATATTGGAAACTAAGCAACAGGCATCACATGGTAGGTCCAAAGATCCCTCGGAAATGGCCTTACCCTGAGACAAGGAAGGTTGTGGGTGGCCTTATGGAATACTCAGACTAAATTACATACAATATTGTCTTGTAAGATAGAAAAGGACTTAGGGGAAGATTGGTGCTTGCCTATGTATCCCAGGTCAAGTTGAATTTGCTTTTAATGAGGAGCAGCATTTAGGGGGGAAAAAAAAAAGATTTATTAACTAGAATAAGCAGATTAGAGGGAATTCTCTTCAAGAAAGAAGGCAATGAATGGGAGTCAGCCTGGAAAGATAATAAGGCTTTAGTGAAGTGTGCCAGGCAAACTCAACAAACAATGATGCTTGAGGCTGGGACCCAACCTTACCTAGCAGGGCCTCTTGACTATTTTAGTGTAGATGGCGGCTGAAGTAACCAAGGGATGATTTATCCTAGCATGTGAGGTCCAAGGGGCCACCTGGGGGAAACTTATGGACCTCCAAATCTATGGCAATTCTTTGAGGTCACTTGTAATTAACCTCAATGCATTGTAACTAACTTTGCCCTTGAATAAATCAAAATAAGACATGTCCTGTAGTATAGTTAACAGGGATAGAAAATATTTTGAATACCACCTGTGTTGTTCCTGTAGGTAGGAAATAGGCCCTGTCATGTAACAGCACACAGTGGAAACCAGTCTCAGTACAAGCCCATGAACTGAGAAAGATCTTTGCCCCCAACTAATTTGGAACCCAAAAGTAAAAAAATCATGGCCAATTGTAACCAGGCCTGTTTATTAGAATATCTGGTATATAGGCAAGAAATAATTATTTTGGGAAATACCTCTGTAATTCTTACTGATTTGTCCTGTAATGAAATTGATACTGTAATATGGTGTAACACTGGAATTATTGATAGAATCCAACTACCTTATGTAAACAATAAATGATATAATAATATTGATACTGATGGTGAAATATGTTGGGAGATCAAGTTAAAGCCTCCTCAGGATATAATGCCAATGGAAAATTACTAGCCTAAAGAAGTACTGGATTTAGCAAGCTATCAGCTGACTTCTATGTTAAATAGCTCTGCACAAGTTTATCACAAGGTACAAATAATAGTAGATCAGAGAGAAATGCAAGTAACCAAATTCATACAAAAATATGCAAATGTATATAATGGATTTACATGAGGGATAAGGTGTTTTTTTTTAAGCCTATCCCTACCCAACACAGGCCCCTCCAATTATAGGATACATAGTACTATTGTACCTGTCATACAGATGTTACACTAAATGTACATGCTGATAAAAATATAAATATTTTTCTAAAAGAGAGCATAGGGCAAGGGTCAGGAGGCTGATCTGGGCAGAACAGAGTGAACTCATCAGATCTAGTTCTCTCAAACCATGTACATTCCCAAGAAAGGTTTCACTTTAGAACAGGGCCTTCGCTGGCTCCTGGGTTATCAACGCTGAGTCATAGGAATATTCTGCCTGTGGAGAGTGATTCTCTATCCCTGAGGCCTTGGGCCATGCTGTACCAATTTGACGAAAGAGTTCATGCTAACAATGTGACTTACAACGAATGTCTGCTTTTGGTCTGAGGGGCTGGAGTCTGGGTAGCTGAGGTGCTGTGTGCCTACATGACAGACACTAACAAAAACTCTGGACACCAAAACTCAGGTGAGCTTCCCTGGCTGGCAACATTTTACACATGTTGTCACACATTGTTGCTGGGAGAACGAAATGCATTGTGTGTTTTTACTGAAAGGAGATATCTGGAAACTTGTGGCTGCTTTCTCCGGGATACCACCCATGCACACTTTTTCTTTGCTGCTTTTAGTCTGTATCATTCCACTATGATAAACCACAACCATGAGTACAACAGCTTCCAATCCTTGTATGTCCTTCTAGTGAATCACCAAACCTGAGGGTCGTCTAGGGAGCCCTTGACACACAGGTTGTGAAAGGTATTTTTCTCTTAAAAAAAGCCATTTCTCATGGAAAAGAAATACGACTCAAAGAGAGGAGCCACAGGCGATGGAGACACAGTCCCAGAGAGTAGAACTGGGACCTAATCAAGGAACTAGCAATGTGTTCCTTGAATCCTGTATTTCAGAATTATCATGGATCAGTGACTGCTGTGGGCATACTGTTTTCTCTTTTTCTGATCAGAGATATCTGATTTTTCTCTCACTGTCTCACCAATGTGCATTGGGTGAGTGGAGTGAAGGTGATTTCAATCTTGAGTTCACAGGTTTTCAAATGGAGAGGGTCTCTTCCCAAGGGGCCTCATCTGCACCTGGACATAATTTAGATAAGGAGATTCTTGACCTAGAACCTGAATCCTATGTCATAACAGAATAATATATTTGGATAATAACAGAATAATATATTTGGCAAATGTATCATATATATGGAAGTACAACTTTGATACCAATTCCAATGTGTGTGTTTTTTTTAACATACTACTAAGCAATTCTGCAACAGCAACTGAGTTCCTACAATTTAACTCAATTCTGAAACTATATACAATACCTAGAAATAGCATCAGATCCTACAGCTGAAAGGCTGAGTCCTATAAGACTGCACTGTACTAAAGTGAAGGTGGTCACCTGTTCTTCTGACCAACCGGCTATAGATCAGAGGTTCTGAGAGCCCCATCCTCAGGTTTGATTAATTTTCTAGAGCAACTCACAAGACTCAGAGAAAGATTTACTTACCAGATCACCAGTTTATTATAAAAAGATATAACTCAGGAAAAACCAGATGGAAGAGGTGCATAGGGCAAGGTGGTGTGATAAGGGAAGCAGTGCTTCCAAGCCCTGCTCCCCGTGTGTTGCCCTTACAGTATCTGCATGCGTTCAACAGCCAGGGTGCTCTCCAAACCAGTTGTCTTGGTGTTTTATGGAGGCTCCATTATATAGACATGATTGATTAAATCATTGGCCATCGGTGATTGAACTCATTCTCCAGGACCCCTGTCACTTCC
Source organism: Pteronotus mesoamericanus (assembly GCF_021234165.1). Lineage (NCBI taxonomy): Eukaryota > Metazoa > Chordata > Mammalia > Chiroptera > Mormoopidae > Pteronotus > Pteronotus mesoamericanus. The sequence continues at coordinate 77,613,708 of NW_026555321.1, read as the reverse complement.
TGGAAGTTAGTGGGGGTAGAGGGGACTGAAAGTTCCAACCTTGTAATCACACGGTGCACTCAGCTGGTAACCAACCCTGTCCTTATGTGGGTCCAAAAGTCACATCATTATTATAACAAAAGACACCTTTATGGCTCTTATCACAGGGTTTTAGGAGCTATGTGCCAGTAACAGGACTTAGACTAAATATATTTTCTTTCTATAAATCATAACATCCTGGATTGAGACATGAATCATTAGGAGTCAGGAGGAGAAATGTGGTAGTCGGCTGAACCAGTACCTCCGTTTAATACCACATCTAGCACTATCCATGCTTCCCCTTGAATCTAGGCTGGGCCTGTGACTTAACTTACAGAAAAGAATATGGTATAAAAGATGTTGTGCCATACTGTGCCTACTCTTAAGTTCTAGAAGCTTCCACTTGTGGGAACCCTCAGCTTCCATGTAAAAAGTTTGCTGAAAAAACCATGTGAAGAGATTTTATGTGAGACCATGTGCAGAAGCCTCAGGAAATGAGAGAGAGTAAGAGAGAGAGAAAATAAGAGGAGAAGAAAGCAGAGAAGAGAAGAGAGACCCTGAGACTACACAGGGAACTAAGGAACAGTGCCAACAAAGAGCTCCTAAGGCCCTACATATCCCCTCACTCAAGTGGCCTCAACCAGCCCCAGCAGTTGAACCATCTTAACTGAGGAACTAAAAATGAGTGGAGAGAACATCTTAAACATTACAGTCCCAGAGGAGAACACATGGATTAGGAATGAAGGACTCTGCTGAGCCATGTCTGAATTCCTAACGACAGAATCATGAATACATAAAATAGGTATGATTTGAGCTGCAGAGATATGGAGTAGTTTGCTTTGCAGCAACAGATATACTTTAGCAATCATTCTTCCAAGCTTCCATTCATCTCCATTTTACCAACAAGTTCCTTTTTGTCCAGAATTGAAGTCAAATGTTATCCATTCATTTGACTGATAAATAGGATATGGGATATTACCCTAAGGACCTGAGTCAAAGTCCAGTTCTGCCCACTAGCTCTGTGACCCAGTCCCTTAGCTTTAAGTTTCATTTTCTCACAGAATAATATTGCCCCACTGCCTTGTGATGGGGATTAACTAAAATAATAACAGTGAGACATCTTTGAAACAACTAAGTTTATCCTTCATTTGTTCTTCCCGCAGCAGAGAGTATTCATTTCTAGATGGAGGGGCTTCCTCTCCCCCACATGCCCATTGCAGGATGGTAGAGGTGGTAGAGGTAGAGGTAGGATGGAACACGGTCTGTGTTCAGTAGGTATCAGTCAGTTACTGTAAGATGGCAGTTATCCAGCCTTACAATGAGAAGCCACAGTCTCCCACAGGGTACATTTCAGATGTGCATATATTTTACAGTGGCTATTTTGACAACTACTAAGATTATAGGGCCTTTAAGTAATTACTTTTCCATTGGCATGAACTTTAACTTTAGAATTAGACAAACATAGACTGAAGTCCTGGCTCTGTTGGTTACCCTATGTGTGATTTTAGGTGTTAACTTCTCTGCAATCTATTTCCTTTTTTGTGAAATGGGAATAATAAGACATACATCACTATTGATATTACATTTTTGTCAGTTAGATATTATATCTTGTGCAATTTATCAGGCTCCTATTCAGTTTTTCTTTAGTTTTGTGCACAAATTTTATGAAAACAAATATTTCTAATAAAAATACTGCACTTAATTACTAGCACTAAAATCTCTATTCATCTAGTCATTGTAGAAACCAATTTTGAAAAAAATTACATAATTTTACAAGGAATGTACTTATTTTCTATTTCATGAATAGAAAGATTTTTTAATGATGGTTATTAGTTTAGTTAATATTAGAATAAATTCTTGTTGTGTTAATTAGCCAATAGATGGCGGGATGTCAGAGAAAACTGAAGTTTTGCTGTCCTTGTGCAAAATGCTATCTGCATAATCCAAAAGATAATTAACAAAGATAGAATAACTCCAGTTCAAAGTTTTAAATTTAAACTTTGCATATTTATATTTTAAATGTTACACTGCCTTCTTCCAGTCTGATAACAATTTGCATTTTTGTATAATATTAATGCAAAAACATCTCATTCAACATGAAAATATGATGGCATGATCTAAGGAAAAATGCTATTGCAAACACTAGGGAAGATACATAATTCATCTCAGAATAGATGGCTATTTGTTTAAAAATATATACTTTTTAGGAAAAAGATAAGGTCCCCAAGGTACAATCTGGAGGAAGATGGAGGACAAAGAAAGCTTTCCTTTGATAAGGATAAGAAAGAGAAATTGAGTAACACAGAGACCAAGAGAAAAGGCAAGGATGTGAGGACTCCATGAAGAAGAGCTATCTAGGCAATGTTTCCCTTTTTTCTTACAGTCATTTTTAAACTCTCCTGTGAAAAATGCAGTGTCCTGAAGGATCTCGTCCTTCTGAATATTATATAATATCTCCCCTGGGCTGTGTGGTTTCAGGTGCTTTCACGAGCTATAAGCTTGGGGCTTCATTCTGAAGCATATTTGCATACTTTTGCAAATATTCTGGTCCTTTTGCAGAATCTGCCCTCAAGTTTAAATCTACAAACAGCAGCTTGAGTAGGGTTTTGTAAATTAAAATAATTTTCAGGCACACTGGGACATGCATATCCTATATTATCCTGGCACTCTTGGCAAGAGCTCAAAAGTAATTGTACACCACATTAATATTAAACAAGCCCTTTTAAAAATTTTTTCTGAAGGTGGTGATGCAATTTCAGTAGCTTTGTACCCCTGGGAATCTATAAATATCAAATTGGTTTAGTATAGAGACACTATTAGACGGCTTTATCATAAACTGTACCTCTTAAAATAATCTTTCAATATATCATGTAGAAATCCCACAACTCTTGTGTTGAAACAGATGGCACAATTGAGCTATTGAGCACCAATGCCACCCTTGGACTGTTAATTTCAATTAAGAAATTTAAGTCATGGTGGGGTAGATTATGTTACTGGTGCTGGTCAGCAGTGAGTTTTCACAAGGCCACATTTCTTGATGTTATGTTATACAGTAGGAGAGGGGGCTGCCGTGACACTTGCATGAGGCCACTGTCAGAAACACAGCATCTTAGTTTCAGAACACTCTAGGTTTGCCTCAGAGAGAATAAAATCCTCTTAGGATAGTTTTCAAGAACCCCAGAGTTGCACCATATTTCTTTTATTTAAGAGGCTTTTCAGAAGCAACAGGGCACATTGAAATAATGGCAGAATGAAGCTGGAAGACAATATCTTGTTTTTCTGAAACTGATCAAAATAAACCTTAAAAGCAATGAAAACTATACAGGAGTTCTCCTCCCAAGGAAGGGGCACAATTTCACATTATTTATCAATTTTGAAAAGACAACGTTAAATAAATAAAGATAAATATACTAAGGATTTTTGAGTAGCTACCAATCTTGCTTCGTAACCCAGAAAACAGTGTGTGTAAGGGGGTAGAGGGTGAGTTAATTAATCTTCCAAAATCTTAATAATACCACCCAATTTGCCGAAGAGTGAGCTAACAGGTTTTGTTCTTTTGGGCTTAATCCAAAAAGGTACATAAAACCATTTTGAAAGTAGAAATGATTCTCATCACTTCAGTGAACTTACCACTTTTACTGCAAGCTGTAAAAAAATTGCCAGGGTGTGTCCTTGCACTTTTGAATGGTAATAGGAGGGGATAGGAAGGTGTTTGCTCAAGCTTTTTGAAAAAAAAAAATACCAAAAAGAAAAATCATCACAGTTAGTGTATCTGATGCTAGGGCTGCCATAATAAAAATATCAGAGACTGAGTGGCTTAAACAATAGTTACAGAAGCTGGAAGTCCAAGATCAAGGTGTTGGCAGGTTTGGTTTTCTTCTGAGGCCTCTCTCCTTAGTTACCAAATGGTTGCCGTCTTGCTGTGCCATCATTTGGCCTTTTCCCTGTGCATGAGCATCCTCATGTCTCTCCTTCTTTTAAATACACCAATCATATTAAATTAGGGCCTTACCCATTTAGCCTCATTTGAACTTAAAATTTACCTTTTTAAAGGTCATCTTCAAATACAATAACATTCTGGAATGTTGGGGGTTCAACATATTAATTTTTGGGAAGACACAAGTTCATAACCGTTATCTAAAATGAATTATAATTTATAAATAGAAATTAATAAAGATTGAAGACTTAAAGTGAGTAGCAATTCCACTTTTGGCATGAAAATATGAAGAGCTCCATGGATCTACTCCATAGTAGAAATGGTCAAAATTATAAAAAGTCAACCATTTAAAGCTTCTGGAACTAGTTCTAAGCCTAATTCATTCACTAGTTTAGCCTAAACAGTGAATGAGAAAACATTTATTGAAGAAAACCTGGTAAAACTTAATAAAAACACAAGAATATATGGTATTTGAATGATGACCCATTCCTCCCTCCTCTCTTCTTTTCCAATGTAATAGAAAATTCACTCCAGGTGGGCATATCCAAGAACCCAGGGATCCCAGCAACCAGTTGGAGGATTAAGGAATCTTCCTGGAAGGGGCAGAATAATGGCTTTTCTCGTTCTGTCCTCAGCAACCTCTGGCTGAAGCTAAGTTCCACAAGGGCACAGCCAAGATACAGGGGTTCTCTTCTTCCACACAGTCTTCATTTATGGGATGGAGACTCTACCTTGGGTGCAGACACTAAAAATACTGAGACCCAGAATGCCCTCAGCACATCTTGGCCTACAAAGCAGAGGTTCCACATCTGTACAGGCAAACTGAGAAAATCATGGGTGACTTTGACAACCAACAAAAACAAAAAAGACAAATTGTTCTTAAAAGGGACCTTAATAAAATGATAGCTGGCTTCTTAACAGAAACAATGGAAGTGAAAAAGAAATAAGATAATATTTTCAAAGGGCTCAAAGAAAAAAACTATCAACAAAGAATCTTATATCCAACAAAGTTATCTTTTATAATTGAAGACAAAATAAATGAGGTCTGTCCAGAAGATATCCGGCCATGTAATATGAAAAATACAGACATTTATTGAAGATACAAGAAACATTATACATAGGACAATGATACCTCAGTCCTCTTCAAAATAGGCACGTTGGGACCTCACACAGTTCTCCCAATAGCCATCAACTGTCCTGTCATATTTTTCTGAATCTCATTGATGATCTGAAATCTCTTCCCTTTCAAAGGTGATTTTAATTTTAAGAGAAGCCAGAAGTCACAGGGCACTAAATCTTGGCTATCGGGGGACTGAATCACCTGGGTGATTTGATGTTTCACAAAAGAATTCTGCACAAGACATGATGCATGAGTGGGAGCATTGTCGCAATGAACATGGCAATCACCAGGTAACCATAGCTGCGGACTTCTGAATCATCAGAATAGTTTCTGCAGAGGAATGTTCAAGCTTAATGCAAAATTTGATGGATATTCATTTCTCAGTCATTTTGAATGCAACAGTCCCACAGTGCACATGCTCGCTCAGCAGCCTCTACCGTCACCACTGACTAGTATAGTGAAATCATTATTGTTCATGCATGCGCATCCAAGTCCATTCCCCTTTGGCTGCCAGGTTACATCAATATCATGAAAATCATTCTCATATTAACAATGGCTTGACTTTTTTTCCAGACAAGACCTCACAGACATTTCTATAGAAACAAACACTGAGAGAATTTGTTGATAACAGATTTGACTTACAAGAAATACTTAAGAAACTTTTTTGAACTGAAAGCAAGTGACAATAGTTTAAATCCACATAAAAAAGGCTCTGATAAAGGTAATTATGTATTTATAAAAGACAGTATAAATGTATATTTATACTCCTTTCTTCTTTTAAGTGGTTTTAAAAGCACCTACAGAAACAAGATGTATATAATTGTATTGTTGGACCTATAATATATAAAAATGTAATATATTTGCTAACAGCACAAAGGAGAGTGGGAGGAAAGCTGTACTGAGCTCTGGGAATGACTCCAGATGGTAACTCAAAGCTACAGGAACAAGTGAAAAGAGTCAACAATAATAAAACAAATAAGAGTAATACAACAAAAGCTATAAATATCAGTCAGAACAAAAGTGAAAATTAAATGTGCGTGTTACTGTATTAGTTTATGTAATACAGTAAGTCCTCACTTATCATCATTGATAGGTTCTGGGATTTTAAGTTAAATGACTTAAAAGGAAACAAATTTTAACATATGCTAATTAACATAAACAAGAGTTAAGTTCTCCTCGCATCCCATCAACATTATAATGGAATGATGTTAAACAAAACAGTATTACCTGAGGACCTGCTCTCTTAGTTTATTAGTACTTATTAAGGCTGGCATAACAAAATACCACAGACTGGATGAATTAAGCAACAGAGATTTATTTTTCACAGTTCTGGAGGCTGGGAATCTGAGATCAAGGTGTCAGCAGGGCCGGTTTCCCTGGCAGTCTTCCTTGGCTAATTGATGACCATGTTCTCTCCCTATTCTTACATGGTCTTCCCCCTCTTTGTGCACATGTCTGAGGTCTCTGTGTCCTAATTCCTCTTCTTATAAGGAAACAGTCATATTGGATTAAGATCCATTCCATTGACCTCATTTTAACTGAGTTATCTCTTTATAGGCCTTATCTCCAAATACAGTCTATTCTCCTGTACTGGTGGTGAGGACTTCAACGTATCGATTTGGGGAGACAAAATTCAGCCCATAGCAGTTACATAACACTTCTGCAAAGCCTGTGTTCAGCCTGTGGGGGGATGCAGGGCTCTCAAAAGGTGCCACCTTCCAAAACAACTCCTTTGTTTTAATTTAAGAGGATGATTTTTATCCTTATTTTCAATTCTGATTAAATATTAACCACAATAGCTGAACCAAAGAATCTGCTAAATATTTATGAAAAGCAAAATAAATTAATGGATATTCAGCTAAGAAGAAACCATTCACCTTGGCTTCCTGAGACTGCCCACTTTAGGCTGCACTGCTTCTTCTGGCATTTCTGAAGTGGCCATGACATTGGCTACTAATGGAAACACTGCTCTTCTCGCAGCAAACAGTCCCGATGACCCTGGCAGGAGGCTGAACACACTTCGAAGGCATGACCAGCAGGTACATGAGACCAAGGCACCCAGGCTGCACATCCATTTCTAGGACCAAACTGAATCCCACTTCACTGTGGTTAAGAGGTCTGCCAGGTCCCTGCCCTTTGCTTTGACTCTGTTTTCTCCAGAAGGACTCAAATTTAAATAGAATGATTTTAATGCTTCTTATACACATAAAAATATATTCTGTCATTTTTATTTTCATTAATATAGAAAATAGAGTTTTATACATAATGTTTTTAAGGAAGTCATGTTATATCCTGGGCACCTATCTGCAATAACATTTCTAATCTCTATGGCTTAGGGATTTATTATCGTAACATTTTTGCGGCTTAAGAATTTCTTGAATAACCCATGCCCTAGCAGCTACTGGAGATCAGTGGCCAGTTCTAGGCCTGATGTAGGAGAGGAGAAGCCCCATGACAGGACAGCCCTGCCCTGGGAGCAATGCCACTGGAGCACTGGAGCCACTCGGCTACTAGGCGAAAGGAGAAAAGAACTCTGCCTGAGCACCTTTGTACAAGGCTTATGCTAGACCCTTTCATCTTATCTGTTCACTTCATCCTCACAAGCCTAGAGGTATATGTTATTTCTCCTCCTCTCCTTTCTTCAAGGAATCTGAGGTTCAAGGCAGCTACTTTTCTATTGGCAGATAGCTCATAGGTAGCAATGCCAAAATTCCATCGTGGGTTATCTTCCTCCAAAACCCATGTTCTTTAGTTGACACGAGCCTTCAGTTATCTGATATGGGGCATCTTTTGTGAGATGGTATCTCCATAACTTCTTAGGGAAAACTAATCAACACAAAAGAAGTTAGGTGGGGTTTTCAAATTTTTGAGACTATGCTTTCAAACAAATATGCACATGAGTCACTTTTAAAAGCGACAAGTAGGCCCAGAAGACTAGTTTATGTCCAAGAGGTTTCTAAGTGCTTAGTAAATATTTGTTGAGGGAAAGGATAGAGATGCTTTCAGGAGGTGGATAACTGAGAACCAGCCTACTGCCTCTGGTGATACACATGACAGCTGCAGACAAACTGTCTATCGGTATGGACTACTGGGCAGGCTGGTAGTCCTCTATGCTCCAGCTTTCTTAACTGTAAAATACATATAAAAATAGTAGGTAAATGAATAAATAACCTGCAGTATACCCAGAGAGTGGACTATAATTCAGTGCTAAAAAAAAATGAGCTATATCAAATCCTGAAAAGACATGAAGGAAACATGCATATTACTCAGTGATTACAAAAAAAAAAATAATAACTATGGAGACAGTTAAAAAATAAGTGGTTGACAAGTGTTGGGGATGTGGGAGAATAAAAAGAAATGAGTATAAAATGAGTGCCTCTCTCAATCAGTCCATTGTGAGGACTAATGGGTTATTCTATGTAAACCACTAGAACCAGCTGGGGCATAGTCAGCATTTACTACTACAATTACTTCTGTGGTAGAAATTTGAGAAGGTGAGCTACCACATCCATTAATCCTTCAGACTACTTCAGCACAGCCAAGAAAAAGAGAAAGGCCAACACGGATGAGTTAGTCAGATATTAAGGCAGTGGATATTAAGGTAGTGGTTCACAAACTTGAGTGCTATGGCCTGAATGGTTATTTCTTTCAAAATTCACATGTTGAAGCTTTAATGTGATATTTGGAGGTGGGGCCTTTGGGAGGTAACTAGGCCATGACGGTAGAGCCCTGATAAATGGGATTAATGCCCTTATAAGAAGTATGGGAGAGATGATCTCTCTCTCTCTCTCTCCCATGTGAGGGCACAGCAAGAAGGTAGCCATGTGCAAACCAGGAACTGAGCCAACCAAATTGGCCAACACCTTGATCTTGGTCTCCCTACACCCAAGCCTGTGACAAATAAATTTCTGTTGCTTAAGCAATACAGTCTATAATATTTTTCTTATAGCATCCTGAACTGACTGAGACATTTAATGAGCAAGAAAAGCATCTGGAGGGCTTTTTTAAATACAGATGCCAGGTCTGCTCCTCAGAGGTTCCCATTCAGTAGGTATGGGTTTGGGCCCAATAATTTATATTTGCAACAAGTTCTCAGGGGATGCAGAGGTTTCTGGTTTGGAAATCATACTCAAAGGATTACTGGTTTACTAAAAAGGCTGGCCCCAAGTTGGAGCTGCGTATAATAGCAAATCAATCAAGTGAGATTTATCAGCACAGATTAGCAGGCAGGGTAGGTTTAAATAATTGATGTTCATAACATTCAGAAATGCTTGACTTCATTTTTGTCTATGAGGTAAAATTAAAGAATATATGGAAATATGTAGGTCTAAAAACAATGACAAAAATAAAAGAAATGAAGCACTCAATTCCAGCAAAATGGTCTAGTTTTACATATAATAAGAAAGAGAAGGGACCAATGTTCTTTAAAGTAAGTTGAACTGGAAACTACTCAACAAAATTTCCCGGAAAAGATCAAGAGAACAAAGAATGTAGAATACCACAGGCATACATGAGTACTTTAGAAAATTAGATGGGAAAAAAAATTTATAGTCTTATTAAAGAATCGTGAGACATTAAAGGCTGGGAAAATTCAAAAAATGAGGAGAGGAAGCATTCTAAGGAAGATCCCATGAAAAGGAATGGTTCTCTATTGAAGCCTCAGGGCTCAGGTTCAACAACATTGGCTCAGTTCTTTTATCTACCAAGAGTGATTCTCCAAGGGAATAGACATGCAGAAGTGGAAACACCTACCCAAGAAGGCAGGCATGGTAGTCCCACCCAACTCAGCAGCAAGAAGCAGTTGTACTGGCACAGGAGAAGTGGAGACTCTGTCATTTGTACGAATCTCATCCTCAGCTCAACTCTATGGTGGTCAAGAGCTGCAGGGAGGTGGCAGGTGGGAAGGTGTGCACTGGAAATAGAGGCCTGATTATGCTGGATGGGAAAGAAATACATCTCAATAATATCTTGGCTCTGCAGCAGCAGTGAGTGCAAATTTTTTATTTTTGCGAGAAAATTTTCAAAATACTGAGAGGAAACAATGCAAGATGAGCTTTTTCACAGCTTGATGAATGAGCTCTCTCAATGAAACCTAAGTTCGCACAGTGGTGGAGACCAACTGATACTGTGGTGAGACTGAAACAGATTGTCTAAATTTCCATTCTTCCATCAGACATCTCCTCATCTTTGCCATAGTCTCAGGTTGGCGCCAACAGTGTCATTCTACATTGTATAAATTTCTGAGTTCTTTGGATATCAGTTTGCTTCAGTTAACTGTGATATCAACAGTGATTTCCTTATATATATGTATATTATATATGTATGCATATGTGTGCACACATATATTTCTGTGTTGTGTGTATGGATGTATGTGAATGCTTGTGTGTATCTGTGGGCATATGTATGTGCATATGTATGCATGTACATGTGTACATATTCATGGGATGGGAATGGAGCTGGTGGTGTGGTTTGTGTTCTATTAGCTCTCTAGATTCGTTAGAAAGTAAAACAATGATAAACTTGCATTATCTTTAATTGGTTGTACTTCTAAGGTCCTGAATAAAATACAGTTGACAGAGACAGCCTGAGCTACAACTGCTAACAAGGATCACAATAAAGGATCCTTTTTTGTTTCTTTCTTCCTGGAAATTTGTTAATATACAAGAACTCACAATGATGAAATTTGGAACATTTTTATTTTGCTGTCATTGTATAACAGGAGTATTATAGATGGTCTTTCAGTTACAGTGTATAATGTCTGGACATTTATACTTGACTACATAGCTTGGCAAGACCAGGGATGAAGAATAGAATAGGAAGACAATTGTCATTCTCAGAACAACACTTTCCTAGAGCAGATGAGGTGCAATGAATAACTGTGCTGGTACAATTGATGTACCCATATTTTGCCATGCATGATGTGCACTTTTTGCCCAAATTTTTGAGGGAAAAATAAGGATGCACATTATACATGAGTATAATGATTATCTACCATGGATATAACAACTCCTTTTATAATGCGCACAAAAACACAGGTGCTCATTATACACGGCAAAATATGGTATATCTGATGCAGGCAGACCTGGATGTCAGGGCACACATCTCCTGAAAGTTGGAGCAAGGTTGATGAGGAAAACATAAAACCATTGATTGCTTCCATCCAGGGATCAACCACTAGCATGCAGAAGGAAATGAAACCCTGAGGAATGTCCTTCATGCCTTGGCTGTTTACTTGGGGCGCTTCTACTAAAGCACCTCTAACATCTGGCCTCTGCCTCTACCCCATGCTCACTATCCCCGGAGGAGGCATGGCCTTCCTAACTGGGGAATTCTGCGAGGGGACTGAGCCTGTCTGTGCCGTTCATTCCTTTCCTCTCCTGCAGGTAGCTGCCTGTGCTTCTGGCATGCAGCCTGTCAGCCCGCACTTAGTCAGTCTTCCAGCCCACAGAGGAAGGCCTGCAGCTTGAGAGGGCAAGTCATCACAGGCAGGTGGGGAGGAGGTGGGATAGAAGGATGTGTGATGACAGGCCAGAACCCATCTGCATTCTCCACCTAAAGCTCAGCAGCAGCACAGAAAATAGAATTTTGTGAGCCTGTCTGACTTTTGACGTGTCATGATTATCACGCTCACACCTCAACTGTGGTAACAAAAGATTTTACTAGATATGGCTAGATTGGTTGTGACTTATGAGAGTGGTGGCCACAGCTTTCTCATTTCTATTTGAAATTCAGCTACCCTGACTCTCCCACTGCTGAAATGCATGGGGCATGCGTTCCAGGGAAGTCATGGTGACTGTCTTTACCTGACTTAGCAGTGAAACCCAGCTACGATTATGCCTGGTTGGAGGAGGTGAGGAAAAGTGAAATCTACACCAATGCATAATTCTAAATTTCCTTCCCCATAAGCCCTTTAAATGCTGTTAACAACAACAACAACAAAAAAAAAGTAAAACAAATTAAACTAAATATTTTTTCAAATCTACAATACAAAATCCACTTTCTATTTTCCTCCTTGCCTTAGTCACAAGTGTTTTCTGCTCTCAGTGAACTCCTAGAGTTTGTGATGCTTTTATAATGACATTTGCCAAATTCTAACATATTGTAGTATTTATGGCTTAACTGCTACTCAACTCTAAGCTTTGCGAGGCCAGGAATGTCATCCTATTTATCACCCATCCTTAAGATAGTGACATGCAAAGAGTTCTTGAGGCAAGTTTGTTCAATGAAAGGAGTTTTTACTTCTTGTTGCAAGTATTTAAAGAGCTCAGCATTACAGCTTTGTACATCCATCCTGTGGGGAATTATTCTTTACCACTAAATTGTAAATTGCATTTCAGATGAAAGCTTTGATTAAAACAGGCCTTGCTGGCAAAAGCACCTCACGTCACTAGCTGCAAGTGGTGCCAGATTACAAAAATGAGCCAGGTCCCTTCCGGATTTTGGATTTCAATAAACATCAATACTCATATGTTTAAAATGGAAGCAAAATCCTTCAAAAGGTCTTAAATTGTGTTGAAGTGAGGATGAAATATACTGCTGATCTGAGAGGCGGCATGGCAACAGAATTTCTCAGCTCTTTGGTCAATAGTTAAATGAGCTGAGAGCCTTACAATGGAAATAACCACGAAGGTTGTGCTGTCACCATCCCTTCTTTTATACATGAGGAAACTGGGACCCAGGGAGGGTCAGGGACATGATCAATGACTTCACAGCTGGTCAGGGGCTATACATCCCCTTAGCTCTCACTGAGGCTGAATTATAAATATCAGTGCAGAGAGATTCAGGGTTCATCAAAACCTGGCTGCTGAGAGAGCTGTTAATAATTTTTTAGGACAAGATGCCATGATCTGGATTGTAGGAAGAATGGTCTGGAAATCATGCGCAAGCTGAGGCAGAAGCAGAGAAGCAGGGGACACGAAGGCCACTAGAGGGACCCTGGGCTGAGACATCTAATGAACACTGGAGTGTTGTGTTCTAGGGAACATATCGGGTAAACCAGCTGAGAGAACATTTTATAAAAGTTATTTGTTTAATAACCTGCTTCCTAAATGAGGTAAGGATTTAATCCTTTTTATATTTTGTTATACTTATTCTCCAGCTCTCTTGCCAGCTTTTCCCTCTGGGTAAGAGATGAATTTAGAAAATTTTAGAAAATGGTGAATTTAGGGGGTTTTGTCCATAACAAGCAAGATTTGAGCCTTTTCGTTCATCTCAGAGGTGGGAAAAAAAGACCTGAATAGACTAAGGGTATATTCACCCATCGGAGTATTATGCAACTATGAAAAGATTGAGGTAGACCTTCTGTAGTGATGTGGAATTATTTCAAGAACACATATGTTGATCTGTGACTAATACAAGTCAGAGAATGACATCAAAATGCCAGTCTACTTGATTAATAAACAAACAGGGCAAGATCAGCATGTGCATAACTCTGTGTTCATAAATACAAAGACAACTACCTGGAATCATCTCTACAGAAAAAAGAGCCTACCCTTGTTAGCCTATAGCCATCTGCACTGTTCAAATTTTTGCCAAAAGAATACATTTATGTAATTTTTTTTGGTTAAAATTGCTTACTATACCAATTATTTTTGTGTTACAGACAAAAAACATTTTCTACCAAATGTTCTTGATTTGTGGAGATAAACAAAGTTAGAGTGAGAAAACTTTGAGAAGATGTGCCTTTTAAAAGGTGGAGATTAGCAGATAGAGGAGCCTGTGGCTGGCTGGGCCCTGGTGTGATGAAGCAAACATCTGTCGGAAGAGCTTTCAGCTGCTGTCAGCACAAGGCGGCCGGCCCCAGCAGGGACTCGTCCAGCAAGTCTAAGATAGGGTTCGAAACAGTGATTTTTATTTGGCGCGCCACAAGAATTTTTAAAACATGCAATACCTATTTATTCAGAGGCACTGACCTCTTTTCCTTTAGATCATCAAATAAAAAGATGGTAACAGCCAACACAACAGTAGCCATCTTGTGTGAATGCATCAAAACTATATCTTTTTTTTTTGTCAGATCAGCAGAAAATGTAATATATTTTTGGGTGTGCTGCAGAATTTAGTAATTATGTGTGCAATAGGATGAAAAAGGTTGAAAATTGCTGGTTTATAAGAGTTCATTGCACAGTCTGCTGTACAGTTTGATCAACAATGTCTGTTTGGTTTCTTTTCTTGATTTTCTATAATAGGATTCCCTCCTTTTCATTAATTTGGCTTTAATAGGTCAATAAGACAACCTAACAATTAGAAACAGACTTCTAACTCAAGGAGGAGCTAAAATGACATTAAATTTTTTTTTTAACTCAGTCTCCTTTTCCTTCATTCCTTCCTTTTTCCTCCCAATTTATCAAAATAAACTGAGGTTTTACTGATATATTTTGTTTTCATTTTGAAAATTACTTAGACTCCAAAAAAAGTGACCATAGCAATTAAATAATTATTTTAAAGATTAATTAAGGATTGCATGGGTACCATAATTATATTACAAACATATTATCCATCAACTACAGAAAAATCAGTAACAAACTTGAAGCTGTGGGGATATTGTTACTATAGATCCTAACTAATGCTGAATGTGCCCCCTTTTAAATGAGAAAATAACCTTCAGCTCCTTTAAAATGTAGAGTTTGGCATTTTACTAAATTTCATAGGGAGAAAATGTAATGAGTCAATAAACCCAATTTGGAGGCTGGTTATTGTCACATAAATTAATTTGCCTGCTAAATGATCAGATTCACATCCACCTTTTTCCCCACCATCTGCCTCACAACAAAGTTGGCATTGTACTCCTTTGAGGACGAACTGCAAAAATGTCATTACTTAAAGGCTTATTATCTACCAAGTCATGCTAAACCCCAATTTCCCTGTATTTGCTGGCTGACCAGGTAAAGAACAAAGTTGGAATTTTTTTTTTAAGAATTATATATACCAGTAGTACACCTCAAGAATCTCTTTTTATTAGGCTATTGTCCAAAGGCTTAATGTCTCCATGTGACCTTGGACTCCTGCTTGACAGGCCACCCCCATGTAGTGGAAAGATGGCAGGCCGCGTCTGCATGGCTCGATTTTGACTTGCTCCCCCAAACACTTGTGATCTGTGAAATCTCTCCTGACTGTCACACTGAGTGAACTCATCCCATATCTCTGTGCAATGAGGCACCTGGCAGGCTTTGCCAAACAGAATGCTGGTCAGGGAGGAGTAGGCTGAAGCCAGATTTTTGTCCAAGCCAAGTTCTAAATATGACCCTAATGGAATCCAGAGGCCACAATAATCCTGATCAGGATCTTCATACGATCCTTGTTTGAATGGAGAAGGGGAAATATGCACAATGGGAAAAACATAGTAGCTATAAAGTAACTGTTTAATATTTAGAGGGGTTTTTAAAAGTCAGAAGCTAAATACAGACTCACAAGTAATGTCCTTTTTTAAGTAGCTAAGCTATAACACCCAGTGGTAGGTAATGGTTGTGTGTGTGTGTGTGTGTGTGTGTGTGTGTGTGTTTATTTTTTGATTTTTCATTTGTGTTCTTCTTTGGCAGTCGAGATAGCATTATATATACCAACTCATTCTGTGCTGTATAACGTTCTACTGTTTATGCTTCCCCATAATGATATGATGGGGATTTCTTGCTGGATAAATCACTTTTTTTGGAAATATGTGACATGTAAATAATGGCAATTACTCAATGACAGTTGATAATTATACTTGAAAGAATAATGGGGAATATAATTTAACCTGAGATCTCGCAAATATATTGTTAATCCACTAAATTTTTTGAGGATTTATTAGATTTTAAATATGCGAAACAAACACAGTATAAAGGGAGGTGATCCGTGTCCATGGGACTCCTTGTCTAATTCTAGCAGGAAATCTAGAGAAGTAAAAAATAATCTGCTACAGTATGTAATGTTAAAAAATATTATGTTAGGTGCACGAGAGGAAGGAGTAAGAATGTCATGGACGCCTCCCAGGGACAGGGATCTCCAAGCAGTAGGATCCACGTGAGTGAAGGACACAGCAGTCAAAACTGCAGCAAGACACCCAGGAGCCTCCAGCTCCAGTATGGAATGTGACTGGCAGGTCTGCCAAGACATAGGCAGGTATTCAGTCCTCAAAGGTTTTGACTGTCATGCAAAGGATTTTAGAACTGTGCAGTTAGGAACTATTGAAGAATTTTAGGCAGAAGAATAACATGATCAGGTATGAGTTTTAGAAAACTCATTTATTCCAACAACATTGTAGCAAATATATTGCCATGGGGCGAAATTCGAGGTGTGGAAACCAGACTGGAGGCTATTGTGGGCTAATTCAAGCTGAATAGGATGAGTTAGAACTAGGCAGTAACAGCAGGAATAAAAAGAGGAGTGGGTTTAAGATAACAAGTATGGACAATCCACAGCAACTGGTGAAAATAACATCAACAGTGAGGAAAGGGAGGTGTGAAAGATGATTCTCATATGACTGTAAATGATAACTCACTACAACAATGCAGAATGAATTTTCATTTCTAATATAAATAATATAAAAGCAAGGAGAGGTATTGATTATACTACTACCTGAAGGACAGACAGTTAACTTTATGGGTGGGAAATAATTAGATCATGCTATTCCAACAGCATGGAGATGAAGCAGAAGGAAAATGACAGAAATCTTATCTAGTATTATTTATTGAACAACCATCTGGAAAAGCAGTTTGGAAAAGTAGAACAAAAAAACTGCTAGAGTAAGGACATAAGGCAAGTGAATTCAAGCTTTAATTTTTGTTTTTAGTTTGGGTTAAAAATCAGGGAAAAGACAGACAAAATGTTGAAACATGCTAGGTATGTCTCCTGTTGGTGGCAGTGGCAGTGGGAGGGATCTGAAGGTCTGTTAAGAAAAGACTGGGACAAGCACAGAGGACATGCATGAACCACTGGAGCTGAAAGAGAAGCAGCCACTCTCAAGGGAGCCACTTCTGACTCGAGTGGCAGAAGAATGTGCTCATCCTTCCTCTGGAGCACCAAACCGTTTCTCTCTGAGCTTGCCATGCCCAGCACCAGTCCCTGAGTCAGCTAGGAATTCTCGTCTCTGTAAAAGATCTCTCGTTACTCAGTGTGTTTTCTCTGCAAGATTGTGAAACATCTGGCTGCTCTCAGTGTTGGGACAGCTTAACGGCAACTGAGAACAGTTTAAACAGTGAAAGGCTGCCAAGTCAAGTTTCAAGTGTGAAAGGTTCTGGGCTGACATGAAATTTGTCAGGTTAATTTAAATTGTACAAACTAAATCAGTCATGCCCCAAATATTTACCTTGAGACATATTATCTGCACCTGCTCTTTGTTTACTCCAAATTTGATAATTTCTAGATAAATCCTTTCACTTAACACTATGTAGACTCAGCTTGAGGATCCTTCCTCAGGTTAATGCGAAAGAAGGCCCAAAGGTCATCCTACATTTTGGCATTGTGGAAATAATCCCGACTTTCCGAACAGTTTAAGTAGAGAGTGGGATTAGAAATCAAAAGCATTATAGAAAGCAGAGGAACTACATTTCCAAATGTCATTTGTATTCAGAAAAATCTATTTATTGTAAAGATACTCTGTGGATCATTTACATAATTTGAGCCCACTTTTTAATTTAAATGGTTCCATGCTAACTCTAGCACTACACAGCAATCTAAAAACCTTTTATCCTATACTTTGTAAAAATGTTGTTGGTCATTTCATATTATCAGTGTGAGTAACAATAGCAATAATCCATTTAAATTAGTAGCTATCTGATTATTATTTTATTAATATATACTTTCAAATTTTCAATTAAAAATCAAAAATGAGTTCATTTAAAATTTGATATTATTATAAGTGGGTTGAAAATTAGGCTTGTTTATTTCCTCTAGAAAAGAGCTCTCTAGGTCAAAATAACCTCTCAGTAGTGTTGACACTAATTTTAATTCTGGAACAAGGTTAATTATGACTGTCTCAGTACATAATCATAAAAAAAATTTTTATTTTTCAGATTTATTTCCAGATTAAGTCTTTTGTTTCTCCATAAGTTGTATCTGTGATTATGATCTCTAAATTTCTGTAAAGCTTATTCATCTCCACCTTTTTAATACTCTTATTTCACTTCCTTTTTATTTATTAATTTTGACTCTCTTCCATGTTTTTTATAGAGTCAAAAACCATATGTCTAACATGTCTTAAAATACTATACTATTATTTAATAATAATAAGTTAAATGTTTACTACAAAGATGTTGATGTAAAATCAATATGCAAACATATACCATCTACATTTATTTTTCTTCCTGAATATTATGATAAATCTAAATACTAGACAACTAAGAGGAGCTTGCTATTGGAATAGAATTTGCATTCTTTCAACAGCGATAAAAAAGTAAAAGTTAAGTCGAATGAGGGATATATTTAATGTTGAATGAACACAGACACACACACATGCATATCATCATTATCATCATTAATCGTCAATTTACCAGAAGTACATTTGAAAGTTTGAAACCAAGGTATGTTTGTCTTGGAGCAAGAGACATAAGAATATACTACAAATTGATTATTCTGATCCATACTAATAATCCTGAACTGGCACTATTGAAACTGAATTCTGTTAGCTCACTTTGATAGTAGGATTAAATAGTTCAATACCGTTTACCCACTGCTAAAACAAGAACAATTCGCCATTCACTGATATTATAACTTGAAAAATACATAGTGTTTACAGGACCCAATGACCCTAACTATGTATTTCTTCAACACTGTCAAAATATCTATTCTATAATTCAAAATAAGATGGACACATTTTAATTGTTAAGTAATATAAAAAGAATACCTAACAAAAAGCAACTACTTGATTTTAAGACTCTAGAGCTCAGTATAAAAAATGTATAAAGTCATAATTAATGACCATTTCAATGCAGTATTTTTGTCACCATCTTCTTATCACCACTTACTTGTATGATAAATAAAAATGTTTTTAAGGGAAAAAATTCATAATATCATAAAAATATCCATACAACCCAAAGCAATCTATAGACTCAATGCAATCCCTATCAACTTACCAATGGCATTTTTCACAAAACAAGAACAAATAATTTTAAAATTTATATGGAACCACAAAAGATTCTGAATAGCCACAGAAATCTTGGGAAAAAGAAAAATTAGGAGGTATCACACTATTAGATATCAAACAAGTCTATAGTAATCAAAACAGCATGGTGGCATAAAAAACACATAGATCAATGAAACAGAATAAAGAACCCAGCAGTAAACCCATGTCTATATGTCAATTACTATATGACAAAGGAGGCAAGAACATACACTGGAGTAAAAACAGTATATTCAATAAATGGTGTTGAGAAATCTGGACAGACACATGCCAAAAAAATGAAACTAGATCACCTTCTTACATCATATATTACAATAAACTCAAAATGCATTAAAGGCTTAAGTGTAAGTCTCAAAACGATAAAAATCCTAAACATAGGATGTTTAGGATAAAAATCCTAAACATAGAAAACATAGGCAGTAAAATCTCTGTCATTTCTCTTAGCAATAATTTCTTTGTGATATATCTTTCAGGCAATGGAAACAAGAGAAAATATTTTAAAAATGGAACAACATCAGACTAAAATGTTTTGCTCAACAAGGGAACATCAATAAAATGGAAAGAAAACCTACTGAATGGCAGAAGATATTCACCAATGATACATCTGATAGGGGTTAATATCCAAAATTTATAAAGACTTCATATAGCTGAACTCCAAAAATATAAACAATCCAATTAAGAAAATGGGCAGAGGAACTGAATAGATACTTCTCAGAGGACACCTAGATGGCTAATAGACATATGAAAAAATGCTCAGTGTCACTAATCATCAGAGAAATGCAAATTAAAACTACAATGAGATATTATCTTGCACCTGTCATAATAGCTATCTTCAATAAATCAACAAACAACAAGTGTTGGCAAGGATGTAAAGAAAAGGGAATGTTAGTGCACTGTTGGTGGGAAAGCAGATTGGTGCAGTCACTATGAAAAACAGTATAGAGAGCACTGAAAAATTATAAATGGAACTACCTTATGACCCAGTAATTCCATTTCTTGGTATATCTCCAAAGCAATCTAAAACACTAATTTGAGAGAATATATACACCCCGGTGTTCATCGCAGTGTTGTGTACATTAGCCAAGATATGGAAATAACCCAAGTGCCCATCATAGACAATTAGATAATGAAGATATACATGAACAATGGAATATTACTTGGCCATAAATAAAGAGATTGAAATCTTATAATTTGTGACAATGTGAATGGACCTAAGTGCAATAAGTCAGAGAAAGGCAAATGCTGTAGGATTTCATTTATATGTGGAATCTGAAGAACAAGATAAAACAGAAACAGACTCATAGATACAGAGAACAAACTGAGGATTGACAGATGAGAGAGGATTTGGTGGGTGGGATAAAAAAGATGAAGGGATTAGTGTAACAGCATAGGTCAGGGCAGAGATCTTTGGAAAGCAGGGGAGCTCCCCAAATCCAGCAAGATCCTGTTCCCTCTATTGCCAGGAGAGGCAGGGGGTGCGGAAAGCTGCTGAGGCTACAGATTAGAAACACCTTGCCTTCTCTGAGGCAGGGAGGAGCCTACAAAGCAGAAAGCACAGCGCTTAAGGCACATTGTATGACAATAGCAGCTATCAACTGTAAACTAGCTAGCGGGTAAGACCTTGACAACCACGCAACCACCACAACCCTAGGCATCCCAGCAGGGAGATTCTGTGGGAGGAAACTGCCCCATTACTCTGCCAGAGGTAGGGCAAAGGTAAATATTGTAGACACTGGCCTTCATTGGTTGGAAAGCTGGGCACTCCCACTGGGTTCCAGAGTGCATGGAATCCAGAAGTCTTTTTAAACAGGAGGCAGGGAGAGGCTAGCACTCTGGGCTCTCTCTTAGCTCTTGGCTCTTGTTTTTGGTGCATGGTGCAGGCTCTTGGCTACCTTGATTCTTAGCTCCAGGCTCGTGGTGCTTGGACTTGGGACCCTTGATTGCAGGTGCACTTGGATGCTCTGGTCCTCTGGCTTTTACTCCCCACATGGATGGGACTGCTCTTGGGACCTGGAGATGCCAGGCCCACCGGGAGTTTAGGCCTCACATGGTTGGAAGCCTGATTTGGGAGGTAGAGTCCCTTGCTGGGATACATGCTTCACTGGGCTCCAGCCTCTGGGACTCTATGATCCAGTGAGGCATGGCACTTGATCCGGGACTGTGACAAGGAGACTTAGAGCAGGGGACCCAGACCCTAAAAGAAAGAGCAGCTGCAAGAAGATAGCAGCTCTGACTCCCACAGGTGCACATTCCAAAGGATGGAGATCTTTTTGTATGACTGACTTAAGCTCCAAAAAGACAGATAAGGAAATGGGGAACTTCTGGGTGTGGTTTTGACTTGTAATCTTTTGAGGAGCAAGAGAAGTTCTGGGGTGCTCCCAGCTCCTCCCAACATTGGAACCCTGTTAATAAAAATCTGTTTCATTCAACAAAATCTTTGGATCATGTGTACCTAAGGTGACAAGTGGCTGAACTCCATGTTACATGGTTACAATAAGATGCACAAATTGGTAGTTACAAAATAGTCATGGTGATGTAAATACAGCATAGGAAATATAGTCAATAATATTGGGGGCAGGGAAAGGGAAGGGAGGGAAAGCAGAAATATAGCAAGACTGAGGGGGGGGGGGGAAGGCAGAGACAAATGTATTTAAAGTTATTTATGTAATAACTATAAATGTTTCCAGGTGGGTACTTAAATTATTGTGGGAATCACTTCACAAATTATATAATTGTCTAATCATTATGCTGTACACTGGAAATTAATATAAAATAAATTTAAATGTCTACTATAATTTAAAAATAAGTTAACTAGTTAACTAATTTTAAAAAGAAAATACAGGGTCTGGCAGAAGTAACACCGTTGAGTGTGGTTGATAAGGCATGTGAATGTCTTGCATGAGATGGACAACAATTTGAACATTTCACCTAAAATGTCATATGGTGTGTTTGAGTGTGATATTGTTATGTTATAGAATCACATGCTTATGATTTTGTAATAAAAGATTTTTATGTAATAAAAAGGGGCGTTATTTGTGCCAGGCCCTGTATGTTATTACCAAGTGACAAAATGAGATTTTCTCACTGCTTTAGTTATAAATGTTCTCCTGCTGGAGTTATATGCTTGATATTATGAGAGTACATCATAAATATTTTCGTTTTATTCTCTATCATTCCTATACTTAGTTTCTGCTTACATTCCATAAATATTTGAGAGTTTATTCTAGTCTTTGTGTTGGGTCCATTCGGATATGAAGACACAAGGATGAGTGGAACTTTACAGAGATTATAATCTAGCCAGTATTAATGGAGAAAAACAATATATCTTCTGACTGCCTTTTATATAACAACAGCAGCATGATTATTCCAATTGCATAGAATAAGAATTTGTACTTATAGTCTACAGAGCTGAAGGTGGAAATGCTGGAATTCAAACCTTATGCTCCAATGCCTATGTCATTTTAATAAGGCTTCCTCAGAGGAGCTAGATATGTACATGAGTGCACATTTGATAAAAGCTGCAAGAGATTGTACATTTAGCTATGGGACCAAAGAATAGTGTATAATTCATTCTATCTGGACAGGTAGTGACATTTGACTTAGGTCTTGAAGAGTATATAACATTGGGACTTTCAAGATAGGAGTGGAGTAGATGATTCTTACACTCACCTCGTCATAGGACCAATTTGGAAATACAACTAAATTAAAGAAAAATTACCCTGAATAACCAACTAAAGACTAGCTGAAGAAGTCGTATAACCAAGGATTTATAGAAGAAGTTACATTGAGGCTGGTAGGAAGGGCAGAGATGCAAAAAAGGCTAGCCCCACCCCCACAGGTGGGAGCTGAGGTTCCGGAGGGATGCCTCAGCTGCAGGAGGGTCCCCGCTGAGAAGCATGGTGCCTAAACCTCAAGCCATGCTCTCCATAACAGAGCACCAGAGACAGGAAGAGGTGTCCGTATTAACATCCAGCAATAAAAACCAGAGGCATCCACTGAGGAGAGATGGAATCTGCTGGAAACATAGACACATGCTCAAAGGGCCAATGTACAAAATTTAATTTGCACCCACTCATTCTGGCCTCTGGAGGAGGGAGGACAGAGTGGACTGGAATATCCCGGGGAGAGTCTGGGATTTGGAGCTTGGAGAAAGTATGGGGGGATGGTCACAGGGATCCCTGTGCTCAGTCATTTTCCAGTGCCTCAGTAGCCATCTTTCTTGGGAAAAATGTTCCCCTCCAAGTGACATCAGCCTCAGGGAAAGCAGTTACCCCAACCTCTGGAATTAGTCTCACCCAACCCTGCAGATCTTAAGCCCTGATGAAAAGTCATCTGCATAAACCAGGGTATCAAAGTCTGGGCAGAATCAGAGGGTGTCAGTGTTTGGCTTTGGGGCATTCCCTGTGCTTTCGCCGTGAACCTGACCGGTGCTTCCCCCTAAAAATAAATTGGATAGAACCATCCTCCTGGCTTGTGGCAGACCCAGCCTCTAGGTCCTTAAGGTCCTATCCTTGGGACTAATAGGGGCTCCACCCTGCCGAGGTCAGAGCACAATCTAGGACAGACTCAGTCCTGTGGCTCTGGGGCCAGGACCACACCCACCCTCATTTCTGAAGCCTCAAAGGCACCTCCCCTTCACAAGAGATCCATTGGCCCCATCCTCCCAAAACAAACAGAGGTTCTTTCAGTGGCTGAGCCTAACAGGCAGCGAGCAGGCACAGGCTGGCAGAGGCAGGCACAAGTGAATCCCAGGCTGCTTTGGTATGTTTGCTGACCCAGCTCCAGGCCTGGTGTTGGTAAAAGCCAGCCTTGCAGCACAGTTTGGTCCTTTCCATATGAAGCCAAGCCCAGCAGAGGCAACTACAACTTGTACATCACTTGTAGCTTCAAACAGGTTGCTGAGGGTCAGGCACAGACAGTGTCTAACATTGTTATGCATAAGAGTTTCTCCCAAAAAGCGAGAACCAACAAGCCATGTGGCCAGCTTCAGACAACATTGGAGCAGGATCCAATAAACTTCACAAACAGCACTTACAAAGGGAGATGGCAGAAGGCACTAATTCTGCTGAATTCCACTTTTTCTTTTTATTTTTTCTTTTTCTTTCAATTCATTTATTTCTTTTCTCCTTTTTTATTCTTTTTTCTTTTTAATTTTTTAAAAATTATTTTTTATTTTTCTTTATCTTTTATTATATTTATTTTTAATTTTTTCTTCTTCTTAATATTTTATTTCTTATTTGTTTATTTATTCTTTTGATCAGCACTTGCAGAGCCCCTTGCTTGCATGCTGCAATCAAGCTTGAGCCTCACAGTGAGCGGCCTGACAGTCAGTCCCATGCACAAAGAGACAACAGCCTTCAAGACACAATTACAACAGGAGGGCCCACATAACACACACAAGGGACATTCCTATAGCACGATGCTCGAGAGATCAAGGAGTCTGCACCACTGGCTCCCATGGAACACCTATTACATAAAGCTTCCTCATGGAGGCTGCAAGTCATAGCAGATCTAACACATAGAAACAAAAACAAAGTTGCAGCCAAAGTAGAGAAACAAACAAACAAACAACAACAACAACAACAAAAACAGGCCACTAATGAAAGAACAGGAGGAACCCTCAGAAAAAGAGCTAACGGAAATGAAGGCAAGCAATTTATCAGATACAGAGTTAAAAAGACACATGGGTCTGTCTCAAGAAACAAGAAAAATCTCAAATAAACCATCTAAATTTACACATAAAGGGACTGGGCAAAAATAGCAAACAAAGCCCAAAGTGAGAAAAAAAAACAGGCAATAATAAAGTTCAGAGCAGAAATAAGCTAAATAGAGTCTACAAAATTCAAAATATCAATGAAGCCAAAGTCTGGTTCTTTGAAAAATTAAACTAGATTCACAAACCTTTATCCAGACTCATCAAGAGAAAAAGAGATCAGCCCTGGCTGGTGTGGCTCAGTAGATTGAGCTATGGTCTGTGAGCCAAAAGGTTGCCAGTTCAATTTCCAGTCAGGGCACATGCCTGGGTTGTGAGCCAGGTCCCCAGTAGGGGGTGCATGAGAGGCAACCACACACTGATATTCCTCTCCCTCTCTTTCTCCTTCCTTCTCCTCTGTCTAAAAATAAGTAAATAAAATCTTTAAAAAAGAAAAAAGAAAAAAATAGATCAGACCTGAAAAATACAATCAGGAATAAAAGAGGAAAAGTAACACCTGATACCTAAGAAATACAAAAGATTGTAAGAAAATATCGTGAACAACTGTATACCAACAAATTGCATAATCTAGGTTGTCTAGAAACATACAACCTTCCAAAACTGAATCAGGAAGAATGAGAGAATCTGAATAAACAGGTTATACCTAGTGAAATGGAAGTAGTAAACAAAAAAACTTCCAATGAAAGTCCTAGACCTGATGGCTCCTCAGGTGAATTTTACCAAACATTCAAAGAAAAATTAACACTTATTCTTATTACACTATTCCACAAAATTCAAGAGGAAATAAACCTCTCAAGCTCATTTTACAACACCAGCATTATCCTAAATCTAAAACAAGATAAAGATACCCAGAGAGAAAATTATAGGCTAACATTTCTGATGAACATAGATGCAAAAATCCTCAATAAAATAATAGCAAGCCAAATCCAGCAATACATAAAAAAGATCATACACCATAATTAAATGGGATTTATACCAGGGATGCAATGTTGATACAATATTCTCAAATCAATAAATGTGTATAACACATAAACAAAATGATAAAGACCACATGATCATATAAATAAATATAGAAAAAAACATTAAGTAAAATCTAGCACCAATTTATGAATAAAACTCTCAACAAAGTGGAAATAGAGAGATCATACTTCAACTAATGAAGGTAGTGTATCACAAACCCACAACCAAACTTATACTCAATGGGCAAACTAAAAGTGTTCCCCTTAAGATCGAGTACAAGATAGTGATAATCTGCTTTCACCACTCTTATTCAACATAGTACTGGAAGTCCTAACTACAGCAATCAGACAAGGAGAAGAAATAAAAATCATCCAAATTTGAAAGGAGCAAGTAAAACTGTCGTTATTCACAGATGACATGGTATTATATATAGAAACCCCTAAAGACTCCACAAGAAGCTACTAGATCTAATAAATGAATTCAGCAAAATAGCAGAATACAAAATTAATATTTAGAAATCAGTGACATTTCTATACACCAATAATAAACTATCAAAAAAGAATCTAGGAAAATAATTCCATTCACTATGCAACACAAAATATGGTATGTAGAAATAAATATAACCAAGGAGCTAAATGACCTATACTTGGGAAAGTATAAGACATTGAAGAAAGAAACTGAGGAAGTTCAAAATAAATCAAGGCATATATTATGTTCATGGACTGGAAGAATTAATATCATTAAAATGTTCATACTGCTCAAATCAACCTATAGATTCAATGCAATTCCTATTAAAATACCAATGGCCTATTTCACAGACCTAGAGCAAATATTCCAAAAATTTATGGAACCAAAAAGACCCCAAATAGCCTCAGCTTTCTTGAGAAAGAATAACAAGGTAAGTTGGAGGGATCACAATACCTGGTATCAAACTATACTACAAGTCCATTGTAATCAAAATAGCCTGGTACTGGCATAAGAACAGGCATGAAGATCAACATAACATAATAGAGAACCTATATGGTCAATTAATATTTGACAAAGGAGGTAAGAGCATGCAATGGAATAAAGACAGTCTCTTCCATAAAGGGTGTTGGGAAAATTGGACAGGTATATGCAACATGAAAATTAAATTAGACCACCAATTTACATCATATGCAAGAATAAATTCAAAATGATTTAAATGTAACTCACAAAAAACATGAAAATCCTAGAAGAAAACATAGGCAGTAAAATCTCAGACACCTCTCATAACAGTATTTGTCAATGTCTCCTAAGGTATGGTAAACGAAAGAAAAAGTAAACAGATGGGACTACATCAAACTAAAAAGCTTCTGCACAGCAACAGAAACAATCAACAAAATGAAAAGGGAACCCACTGTATAAGAGAACTTACTGGCCAATGATATATAACCCTGATAAGGGATTAATTTCCAAAATATATAAAGAACTTATACAACTCAAAATCAGGAGGACACATAATCCAGTACATTAACAGACAAAGGACCTGAATAGACAACTTCTTAAAAGAAGACATACAGATGGCCAATGAACATATGAAAATGTATAATATCACTAATCATGAGAGAGATGCAAATTAAAACCACAATGAAGTATCACCTCACACCTGCCAGAATCAATAAATCTACCATCAATAAATCAACAAACAACAAGTGCTGGCAAGGATGTGGAGAAAAGGGAACCCTAGTGTATTGTTGGTGAGAATGCAGATTGGTGCAGCCACAGTGGAAAGCCATATAGAGTTACCTCTAAAAATTAAAAATGGAACTGCCTTTTGACTCAGTGATCCCACTTCTGGTAATATATCCTTAGAACTCTGAGACACCAGTTTGAAAGAATATGTGAGTACTATGGAATCTTCTGTGTATGTATAAGCATATTGTACATGTACATGTATATTTATATATATTTTATATACATATATGTGGTTTATTCAGAAAGAATCCAGCCATGTAATATGAAAAATAAAGACATTTATTGAAGAAGATACAAGATACAAGAAACATAGTACATAGGAAAATTGTGCCTCAGTCTCCTTCAAAGTAGGCATATTCAGACCTCACAAAATTTTCCCAGTGTCTCTTCTACTGTTCAAAATACTCTGCAAAATCCTTTGCTGGAATCACCATCAGCTGCCCCATTGTATTTTCCTGAATCTCATTGATGGTCTGAAATCTCTTGTTTTTCAAAGATGATTTTAATTTTGGGAAAAGCCAGAAGTCTCAGGGGGCCAAATCTGGGCTGTAGAGGGGCTGATGTTTTGCAAAAGTATTCTGCACAGGACATGACGCATGAGCAAGCATTGTTGTAATAAAGCTGCCAATACCAGTTGCCCATACTGTAGCTGTTTTTGCCATATTGCACCTCCCATTTTTTTTTTTTTTTTTTTTTTAATTTTTATGATTTTTTAAAAATATTGTTTTTTTTTTTTTTTTATTTTTTTAATTAATTTATTTACTTTTTAAATACATTTGTCTCTGCCTTCCCCCCCCCTTTCCCTTGCCCCCTCCCACCTTCCCTCCCTCAGCTCTTCCCCTTTGGTTTTGTCCATGAGTCCTTGCTATATGTTCCTTGACTTTCCCCTTCCCTTCCCTTTCCCTGCCCCCCCTTCCCTCTTGTCTCTGTTGATTTCTTTTCCTTTCAGTGTTGCTGGTCATATTTGCCTTGCTTCTTTGCATTGTTGGTTAGGTTCCGCTTATAGGTGAGATCATATGGTATTTGTCTTTCGCCCCCCTGGCTTATTTCGCTTAGCATGATGCTCTCCAGTTCCATCCATGCTGTTGCGAAGTTTAGTACTTCTTTTTTTCTTTCTGCTGCGTAGTATTCCATTGTGTATATGTACCATAATTTTTTGATCCAATCATCTACTGATGGGCATTTAGGTTGCTTCCAAGACTTGGCTATTGTAAATTGTGCTGCTATGAACATTGGGGTGCATAGGTTCTTTTGTATTGGCATTTTGGTGTTCTCAGGGTATAGTCCCAGCAGGGGAATCGCTGGATCAAAATGCACCTCCCATTGACCAAGAACATTGAGGTGGTGGTACTCCTTGTTAATTGTTTGGCCTGGAGGGGCATACTCATGATGGACAACACCTTGCCAATAAAAAAAAACAGTTAACATGGTCTTGATCTTGATGCAACTTTGCCACATCTTCTTCAGGTATGGAGAATTAGGTGACTTCCACTGGGATGACTAGGCCTTTGTTTCCAGATCATAGCCATAGACCCATGATTCATGAATCTGGTTCATTGGTAGCAATTTCAATCAAGTCATTAACAACTGCAGCACAGTGCTCTTTCTGCTCTGGTAGCAGAAACCGTGGAATGAATTTTGCCACAACACATTTCATGCCAAGATCGTGCATCAAAATCTCAGACACAGTAGTTTTTGGAATCTTCAGATCAGCTTCTAATTCTTGCACTGTTAGTTGCTGACCTTTGTTGATTAGAGCCCATGCATATTCAACATTCTTAAGTGTTCTACTTGTTTCAGGCCTTCCAGAACATGGATCACTTTCTATAGATTCTCTACCATCTTTGAAGCATTTGTGCCACACTTTTATTTACACTGCACTCATTGCATTCCCCAAATCCTTCTGAATCATCTGAATAGTTTCCATGGAGGAATGTTCAGCCTAACCCAAAATTTGATGCAGAATCATTGCTCTACTCGTTCTGCCATTTTGAATGTGAAGGCCACACAGTACATATGCTCACTCAACAGTGTTTATCACCTCCACTGACTAGCACAGTTAAGTTGTCATGGTTCACACGTGCATTCCAGTCCACTCTCTTTGGCTGCCATGTTACTTGGATAACACAAAAACCATTCTCATTACATTAACAATGGCTGGATTTTTTCCAGGCAGGCCTTATTTCTGAATCATATTTAATTCAGTTAAAATATAAAACAACCTAATATCTTATCCAAAAGCTTAGTATAGACTTAAATGAGAAATGGAATATTAAAGGGTGATAGTATTTTTTTTAGAATAAAGACCTTCTGATACTGTCTGTGGGTAGAGAAAAGGACTGAGAACAGAGAAAGCAGTAGCCAAAGAAAGAAAACTGAAGATGACAAATAAGAAAAATATACATTTTAGAAATATGTATTTAAACATTTGCCCTTTCAGAACTACTTTTTCAAAACATGTTTTTCACTTTATAAAGTAGATTTTATAAAATTATTGATATAATAGATATTTTAAATCTTGAATGTTGAATAGCATATTACAATGTAGGGTCAACATCAGAAATTTAAAATTCCATTGATGTGATCAAAATAAGATAGAAATATTTTTTCATTTTTTTGTATTTTATTTAATCTTTATTGTATTTTTTGCAGGACCTTTTAGTCCCCTTTTATATACCCTCTTCCCCAACCTGCAATCGCCACCCTGTTGTCCATGTCCCTGAGTCCTTTCTCTTTTTTGCTCAATCTTAACTTCCCCCCACACTAGCTGTCATCCTTCTCTCTTCCATGGGTCTGTCCCTATTTTCTTTTTTTCGTTTTTGAAAATATTCTTACTTTTAAAATAAAATGTTATTTATGTTTACATGAATGGTTTATTTTTTATTTATTTTATTTATTTTTATTTTTCAAATACTTTTCTCTCCATTTTCCTGCCACCACTTTCTGTTGACCCACCCACCCCCACCTCCCACCTTCAGTCCTTCCCCACTTTGGCTTTGTCCATGTGTCCTTCATACATGTTCCTTGATTTGACCCTTTCCCTTCCTTTGTTAGCTCAGCTTGTTTATTAGATTCCACATATGAATGAAATCATATGGTATCTGTCTTTCTCTGACTGGCTTATTATTTAAATATCATTAATAGCACTTAAATTAGTTTAACACATTTCATTCATTTGGCAACATAGAGAAGCCTTCTCTTCCTGCTTCCTGTCAACCAAATCACCACTCTAAACCCATCAATCTCTAAAAAAATGTCTGGGAGTATTTTCTTTAATGGAATTTTGTTGACATCTATTAAATGAGGGTAGTAGGGAATTTTTTACTTTTTAAAATATTTTAAATGTTTAATAATTACTTTTTAAAATTATAAATATTAAAAGTGAATGTTTGTAGGTGCAGAATGATATAAAATTTTTAAAGAAAGAAGTTGTCAGAAGAGGATCTTCACGTTTTCCCATTTAATGTCCTACCCCTAGATTGGCATGGCAGGCAGAGACACACTTTGACAGGTGCAGTTTGACACAAAACAAATTTCTCTAAACCCTAATTCAGTCCCAGAAAAGAGGACAAGACTTCCCGAGTCTTCAGACTCCTAACGCCTGGATGCTTTCTTATCTGTTTGCTTGAATGTGTAACACTGAGTATCCCTGCACGAGTGGCTTAAATTTTTACTAAAATAATTTGATGATGAGGCATAATACAAATTTGTTTTACTTTTACAATATAAAATAAAGTACTCTATTCGAGTATTTCCCTCTCTTTTTGTTGTCTAAGCTATAACAGTTAAGTGCATTGAAGATGTCAGAGGACCCAAGTAAAATTATTAAAAGAAAATAGGTTTTATTTTCAAAACTTTGGTAGATTTTTAATAGAAATAAACATTAAATAAATCACATATAAATAAGAGGGTTGTTACATTTCACATTGTATTCTGTCATATTCATTAAGATATAACACAAAGACACCTTGACAAAATCTGACCAGCAGAAAGAAGCAGAATTTTAAGCCATTTTATAAAAGACTGATGCATATTTTTATGTCTTCCTTAAATATATAAAAGTACTCTATTGTAAAATAAATTATCCACCTACCATCCCAGGCGGTCTTTTTTAAACAAAAGACAGATAATGGTATTTCTCTGTTCAAGCTCTGGAATGACTTCCTAGCTCCTTAGAGTAATTGCCAAAGTTCCTAAAAATGCACCCCTGATGCCTGGTCCTCACAGATAAGCCTGGGTGTGCTCTTTTTAATACAAATAATTTCACAGAACACTAACATCAGACAAGGCCATTCAAAGGCCACGATCCATCAAGACAAAAACAAGACCACGCCATCATCGATTCTGAACACATTCAAAGT
Source organism: Pteronotus mesoamericanus (assembly GCF_021234165.1). Taxonomy (NCBI): domain Eukaryota; kingdom Metazoa; phylum Chordata; class Mammalia; order Chiroptera; family Mormoopidae; genus Pteronotus; species Pteronotus mesoamericanus. The sequence continues at coordinate 77,581,788 of NW_026555321.1, read as the reverse complement.
ATCAGCATGTTCAAACCACAAAGTGACCAAACATCACCCTCTCCTGGTAAAGAGAAGTAACTGCAGCCCTTTTGTGACAGCGTCAGCTTTGATTCTTGTCTTATAAGACAAGATGTATTAAGATATTCACAGAATTGTCTCTGCTTTCTGACAGCAACAATCTCCAGCAAAACCCTACTTGTTTGAACCCAGTCCCAATTCTATAATCGTTTCTTTCCACACCCTCTTACAGAGACACCCATGGTTTCCATGGTGTCCATTCTCTCCCGAGCTGCCAGGAGCAATACATCCAATTTCCTCAACCAGAGGTGTGCTCCTGATGGGCATTGGTATTTCCCCAATATAACGTGGCTTTTGTTTTTCACTATTAAAAACAAAAACTCAAAAAATGGCTCTAATCATTTTTTCATCTAATTTAATGACATTTTAAAGATAAGACACAGACATCACATTTAAAATCTGCACTGTTAGAGGTGGGTCCAAAATGGCAACATAGGAGGACCTCAATCTCATTCATTCTCAAGAAGATATCAAATGTATACCTATATTTAGAGCAATTCCTCCTGAGGGCTAATTGCACGAGAAACAATAGAGAGAGACCACAGAGAGAAGGTTGGGGAAAGGCAAGATCTCTCCGGGAGCTGAGGGAATTCTCCAGGACTGGAGGAAGTGGTGAATGCCATTTCCCCTGCACTTACTGAGTGAGTAGGAGCTTTTTCCAGGTGTTCTGGCATGCATGGCCACTGTAGTGCATCACCAGCCACCCCTTCTGGGGCCAGTTCCATCAAGAAGAGGAAGGCACCATAGCACATGCGCACAGGGCCTCTCCACCCAGAAGCTGATCCAGCAGTTACACTGCGATGAATACCCCCGGGTTTCACACACACAGAAGCCTGCGCCATGAGGAGAAACCATGAAACTAGTCTTGCTCTGCTGTGTGCGCACGTAGGGCTGCCCCACCCAGGGAAAGTATGGAACCTAGCAAGGGGTCGTGGTGCATGCACACAGGACAGTCTTGCCCAGATCTGGCTCAGGTAACAGAATATTAAAGTAACATGGCATGCTGCACATACACCAGGCAGCCTCTCTAGCTCTGAAGGGCAAGGAAGCCACACATATCAGGCCACCTTGCCCCAGTTTCATTCTGGTTACGGACAGCCAGAACAACAAGGAACTACTACACGTACATGTACACCAGGGTTTCCCACCTGAAACCCACTCCTTCTGGTAGATGGCACACCAGGCATGACAAGCACCTGCCCTGACTCTAACTCAACTGTCAAAACCAGCCAGCACACAGTCGACACAGAGACCACTTCTACACAAGACCACTCTTTCAGGAATAGGAGAGGTAGCTAGTTCCTCTAACTCCACCATAGGAATACAAAAAGTCAAACAAAATGGGGAGACAAAACATATGTGTCAAATGAAGGACAAGTAAAAATCCAAAAGAAAAACTCTAATGAAACAGAGATAAATAGTTTGCCTGTAAAAGAATTTAAAGAAATGATCAAAACGATGCTCAACAACCTTGAGAGTAAAATAGACAATCTCAGAGAGAACTTCAACAAAAAATTAGAAAATATAATTAAAAAATAAGAGATGAAGAAAACAATAACAGAGATGAAAAATACATTATAAGAACAGATAGCAGATGAGTTAGTACAAATGGATTAGCAAACTGGAAGCAGGATAGTGGAAATCACTCGGAGCAGCAAAAGGAAAAAAGAATTTTAAAAAATGAGGATAGTATAAGGGACCTCAGGGAAAACGTCAAGCACTAGCATTCTTATTATAGGGATTCTGGAAGAAAAAGAGAGAAAAGGACAGAAAGTATATCTTAAGAAACAATGACTGAAAACTTTTCTTAATCTGGAAATAGAAACAGACATCTAGGTCCAGGATACACAGAGAGTTTGAAATTTAATGAATACAAAGATGTGCACATGAATAGATATTGCAATTCAAACTTCTGTGAAATGACTAAATGATCTCAATTTAGACTTTTTATCACCTAGCAACATACCTTTCAAGTCAGGAGAACACTAATTCAAGGTCCTAGTGGTATTATTTTTAATCATTACCTAACTCACCAACCTATGTTTAAGCGTTAAACAAAATACAACATTTAATTTATTATGTTATAATTATGTTAATTTTATTAATTTACTATATTAATTATTAAGACATCATCAAATACCTAAGATGGCTTAAATGTGAATATGTAAATGAAAAAGCTGACACTGTACCCAGGAAGGTTCAAATTAATTTTCTTTTATCATTCTGAGTTAGATTTACATTTTCTAACACACAGTCTTTCCAGATTGTTTATTTAGATTCTATTATTAAAATATAAAATAAAAGCTAATAAATCAATGCAAAGCTATCCAGCCTAAAACTCTAAAGAATATGGGGATCAGATGAATTCAGAGAAAATTACTGGCCAAGTTTTCTCCATCTCTTTCAGTTTCCCTTAATAAGCCTGTGCTATGAAGCCTCAGCACAGCTGCACAGCAGCCTCTCACAGGAGGGAGCAACATCCAGGTCCCTCGCCAGCCTAGTCTTGACCCAGCAGTCCCAGAGCTCGCCCATCAGCTCCTACCAGGCCATCAGCAGGATCTGTAAAGGCTCAGGTTTTCCGGACCTTTCTACAGCGGTATTCTTTTATAAACCACAATCATGAAAGCTTGTTGCAGATGAAACTCACTGCTGATATTAAAACAGAAGTCATAGTTTAAAATGTTAATGCAATCAATGATCTGGATAATAGATGGTTTAAACTTTAAAGAAAAAACTCTCTTAACCTGCCTTGATGCTAATATTCAATTTTTATTCGCTAATTCATTTAAATACCATAAATTATGTCAGCAGAGGCGTTGAAAGTGACTGAGCCAAAGAATTGATATGAATTGGTATAAATACATCATGTATTATTCACTATTGCATAAATCATTAGTTATAGAGGAAACTTGTACCTTAGATTTGAATCCTAGCTTAGCTAACAAACTGCATAATATGAGACAATTTAATCTTTCTGGGATCTTGAACCCATAAAGAGCTAAGATTATACCTGGTTTTATATAAAGGAAACCATAAAATGACAGTGACTTAAACAAGATAGACATGTGTTTATATCACACATAAACTACACAGTCATTTGAGATTCTGACATTTTCTATTTTTCTGCTCTTTTATCCTAAAGCTATGAGTCCAGTGACCCTTATTTTTAGGACTACCTCAAGGTCCAATGTAGTATCTGCAGTTCCAGCCATCACTTTCATAATCGAGGAGGCAGGAAAAATAAAGAGTGTAACACAGGAGCTCCAAACTGGGGAGCTGTCCTGAACTTGTGTTTGTGATATTACAGGAAAAAAAACAAAAAACAAAAAAACACCCAGAGGACTAGCAGACGTAGCCATGACATTTATTACCCACATTAGAGGGGAGTGCACCAATGGCCACGGATCAATCAGAGAATTGGTGTGAAAGTGACCATGCCCCACCTCCAGTCTCAGTGCTGCTTACAGTGTTAGGGAGGGAGCAGTGGCAGCGGGAAGGGAGCTGCAACAGCGTGAAGATGCTACAGGGTTGTGATAAACACAGGGGCCTTAAGAAGACTGGGACTCCAGATACAGACTGTTTTCCTCGCTCCTTATGGCTGCTGGCTAGGCAGCCATTTGCTCTCTGAGGTGGAGGGACCATGTCCTGAGTCACCCCACAAAGAGAGAAAATCCCAATTAAATTAGATTCTTTTAACATACTTCACAGAAGTCCTGCACAGCACTTCTATTTACATCTCAGTGAACAGAATGTGGTCTCCTAGTCTCTTCCAGTTGTAAGAAAGGATAGAGATTTAAGGTTTAACCATGTACACTGAGGATAATGGATATTGGGCATCAACTATCTCTAACACTGTATTTTTATGTAAAATGGAATAAATAATGCCATATAATTTTTTTAGAATAGAAATTGTATATGTAAAGCACCTGGCTTAGTACTTGAGCAATAACTATCATTATTATATTATATTTTTGAAATGTACATTGTCATATAGTATCCATCATGATATTCTTCCCTAAATATTTACACTGAATTTAATTATGAAAAAACAATCTAACAAATTCAGAAATTGAGATATTCAATGAAAAACCAGCGTGAACCTTTAAAAGAGTCAATCTCATAAAAAATAAGACAAAAAGACAAAGAAAAAAGAAGGAAAGAAGGTGGAAAGAAGGAAGAAAAGGAGGGATGGAGAGAGGGAGGGAGGGAGTTAGGTAAAGGGAGAAAAAGAAAGGCAGGAAAGGAAGGGTGCTAGGATTGTGTTTTAAGTTAAAGGAGACAGGGCAACCAAATTAAAAATGTAAAATATGATCAGATTTTAAATTCTAAAAACAAGAAGAACTATGAAGGACTTTTTTGAGCAACTGGATAAATTTGAATATGGAGGAGATATTAAATATTATTGAATTGATGGAAAAATTTTGCCATGTGAAAATTATAATGCAAAAAAGAGATTAGGAAATAGGTGTTAAAGTATTTAGGGATAGTGTCATAATGTCTGTAATTTATTTGTAAATGTTCCAGGGGAAAAAAGTGTTTTTTGTAAACAGAATACAACGGCACCAGGCATCAGCTGCCCTTCCTTAGAAGCCTGGGGCCTAGCCCCACAGTGCTCTATACCAGCACCAGCTGAGCAGCACCTGGTCCCAGAGATCTGTGTCTTTGGGGTCCACAGGACTTTCTACAAGCTTCTATTTTTAAAACCCCAACATCTATACAAATAAATGGAAACATATACCATGCTCATGGACAGGAAGAATTAACATCATAAAAATGTCCATACTACACAAAGCAATCTATAGATTCAATGCTATTCCTATTAAAATATCAATGACACTTTTCACAGAGCTAGAACAAATAATCCTAAAATTTATATGGAATTACAAAAGACTCCGATTACTCACAATCTTGACAAAGAAGAAAAAAGTTGGAAGTATCATGCTACCTGATACGAACCTATACTGTAAGTCTATAGTAATCAAAACAGCATGGTACTGACATAAAAAATGATATTTAGACCAATGTAACAAAACAGAGAACCAGAAATAAACCCATGCCTATAGGATCAATCAATCTATGACAAAGGAGGCAAGAATATACAATAAGATAAAGATAGTCTATTAAAAGCTGTTGGGAAAAGCAGACAGAAACTTGAAAAAATGAAACTAGATCACCTTCTTACACCATATACATGAATAAACTTGAAATGGATTGAAGACTTAAAGGTAAGAGCTGAAATCATAAAAATTCTAGAAGAAAACTTAGGCAGTAAACTATCTGACATTGCTATTTGTAATTTTTTTTTATACATCTCCTCAGGCAAGGGGAACAAAAAAATATAAACAAATGGGACTACATAAAACTAAAAAGTTTTTTGCACAGCAAAGGAAACCATCAACAAAACAGCAACTTATTGAATGGAGAAAGATATTCACCAATGATATATCTGATAATAGGTTAATTTCCAAAATGTATAAAGAACTCATACAACTCAACACCGAAATCAAACAATCCAATTAAAAATGGAAGAAGACCTGAATAGACATTTTTCCAAACACTGCTCACAGAAATATGAAAAAATGCTCAACATCACTAGTTAGTAGAGAAATGCAAATTAAAACTACAATGAGTGAGATATCATCTTACACCTGTAAGAATGGCTATCATCAATATATCGACAAATAAGCATTAGCAAGAATGTTGCAAAATGGGAACCCTCATGCACTGTGGGTGGGATCGCAAATTGATACAGTCACTGTGGAAACCAGTCTGGAAATTCCTCAAAAAATTAAAAATAAAACTACCTGTGATCCAGCAATCCTACTTCTGAGAATATATTTGAGGAAGTCTAAAACACTAATTTGAAAGATATATGCACCCTCATGTTCATTACAGCATTATTTACCTTAGCCATGATATGGAAGCAACCCAAGTGCCCATCAATAGACCAGTGGATAAAAGAAGAGGTGGTACATATATACAAAGGAATATTACTGAGCCATAAAAAAAAGAACAAAATCTCACCATTTGTGAAACATACGTACATATGTTTCATAGATATATATTTTATAGGATGGACATAGAGGGTATTGTGCTGAGTGAAATAAGTCAGACAGAGAAAGAAAAATGCCAAAAGATTTCACTTATATGTGTAATCTAAAGATCAAAATAAACAGACAAACAGAAACAGACTCATAGAAACAGTGAACAAACTGAAGGTTTCCAGATGGCTGGGGGCTGGGGTGGGGAAAAAGGTGAAGGGATTTAGAAGTACAAATTTATAGTTACAAAAAATAGTCATGGGGATGTAAAGTACAGCATAAGAAATACAGTCAATAATATTAAAGTAACTATGTCTGGTGTCAAGTGGACACTAGAATATCAGGGGGATCACCTCGTAAATTATATAATTGTATAACCACTATGTTGTACACCTAAAACAAATATAAAATAATATTAAATGTCAACTGTAATTGAAAAATAAATAAATTAAAATATCAACCTTTTGTTCTACCAGCCTAGGAATAGAAATCGCCTCCTAACGTTCTTACCTCTGTAGTATGTGGGTGTCCCTTTTTTGAGTTTTTAGTTCTTCAATACCTAGTTAACAATTCCTTACATGAAATTCTCTGCTAAAATAACTTGTGTGGTTCTATCTCCTGACCTGGTTCTGGAAAAAGAAAGAAACACAGATATTTGTTGTATGAGTGGCTCCAGGAAGAATATCATTTAAATCATTAAATCAGGAATTAAATCATTTTGGTTGTGACCTTAGGCCTGAGTGGAGTGTGGAGCTCCTTTCCAATAGAAGCTCATCATCCAAGAAATATACGAGGATCAGAATTGATCATAAATAATCATCTGTCCTTGATAGTAATTAAATGACTAAATGATTGGGTTTTGCATGGTAGACACACTTAAAGCTTCTATAGCAGCCCTAAAGGAGTTTCATATTTCTTATAGCTATACAGTTATAGTGATGAAAATTGTACATAAAACTTAATACAGAACATTGCAGAATTACAGTGTAAGTTAAAATCACAGGCACCCAACTCTCTTGAATGAACGTTGTAGCATTGATTGAGAAAGAATGTGATCCTAGGCTTTTAAACGGAACATCCAGAGGGACTCCAAAAACTGAAAATCTTTCATTCTTAAGTTTTTCTGATCTTTTCTTACCAGTTGTATTAGGTTTCTCCAGAAAAACAGAATCAATAAGATATAGTTAGGCAATAGACAACAGGTGGATAATTAGAAGATAGATGGATGATACGAGGAATTGGCTCACATGATTATGGAGGCTGAGAAGTCTTAGAAACACCCATCTGTAACTGGAGACCCAGGAAAACTGGCAGTGTAGCTTGAAGGCCTGAGAACTGGGGAACCAATGGTGTACAATGTAGTCCAAGTCTGAAGGCCTGGCAACCAGGAACACTGAGGGCATGAAAAGACCAATGTAATGGTTCAAGCAGTCAGATATAACTAACTCAATTTCCCACTTCTTTGTTCTATTCAGGCCCTTGATGGTGTGGAAGAGGCCCTCCCACATAGGTGAGGGCAATCCGCTTTATGAGTCTGCCAATTCAAAAGTTAATTCTAGAAACACCTTCACAGAAACACCCCAAAATAGTATTTGAACAGATGTCTGGGAACTGATGACCCAGTCAAATTGGCACATAAAATCATACCAGCGGAAGCAGTCTGCCTTCCTTGGTCTGAGGATAAAAGTCTTCCTTTACTTGACATGTAATAAGCTCACTTAGGTAGTTTCCATGTGCAAGGAGGCCTATTTTTCTTAAGATCCAAGATAGTCACCTCTCATCACGAAAACCACAGTTAGTGTGTCATATGCCAGCATCTCCAGAGGGACAAGAACAGAGTCGAACTCTGGAGGATACAGTTGTACATAAAATAATTGCAAGATTCTGATTATTTATGTTAAAAGAAAGATGAAAAATCTGTATGAGGATGGATTCTCATGATATTAGATCATGAGAATATTTTAAAACACTGAATGGAGCCACATGTATTGAAATGGGTACACCTGTTAGAGATTCTGGATTTAATGTGTTAGCTTGTGCTATTGTAAATAGCTCTAATAGTTTATATCATTGGCTTGTTAAATGTTGTACTAAATGGCATCTTAGAGAAATAAATATATTGGAGTAGATGTATCACTCTGTAACCTGTATATCTACCCACCCACTACATTCCTGAGAGAAGCTGAAGGACCCTCCCTCCATTAAGACATTGAGAAATGCATTAGTAAGGGGAGAGCTAGCATCTTTGCAAAGTTCTGTGGTGACTGTCCTCCATGCACCAGATGTCGTGGAAGGGAATGCCACCACCGAGATGGAGTCCCTGATTTCAAAGGCTGTAATGAGATTCCAGAGTGTATGGGTTCAGCTGGCAGTGTATAACTTCCAAAGCCAAAGAGTGTATAAAGGGGTAAAGGAATGAAGAGGTCATCCAAATAGTTTGACCACAGGGACCTTTGGTAGTGGATAAATGATCATGGTGTTCCTATAAATGAAAGAGATGGACAGCCTACAAAACATTATTTGATCTATGTAGCAGGAAACCTCCAGGTCTGTTGCCAGAATCTTGACTTCCATCACCACAATGGGGGGTCTTTGTCTTTTAACTAAGCTCTGTATCTAAGCCATTCACAAACCCAGAGTGCCTTGACCAAAGGCACTTGACTTAGGCAGATCCCCCTGAAGAACCCTGTAAAAGTGTACACTCTAAGTCTTCCTCTATACTTCCCCAAGGAGATTCCTGGCCATTTAATAAAGTTACTATGCCCAGGGGGAAAGGGAAATACATAGGCCTGTTAAGTATTACCAGGCACTGGCTCTAAATTGACACTGTAGTAATGTGCCATATATTAAAGTAAAAGTGGGGGCTTATAGTGGTGAGATGATAGATGAAGTTTGGGCCCAAATTTGAATCACAGTGGATCAATGGGTTATTGAACCAAACTTAAGGTTATTTTCCTACTTTTGCTAAATGTATCATTGAAAAGACATACTCAACAGCTGGTAGAATCCCCACGTTGACATTCTGACTCTTGAAGCAATGTACGTTATGATGGGAAATATCAAATAGAAGCCCCTAAAGCTTTCTATCCCTATCATGTTGCAAACCAGTAAAGGTACATACATTTTGCAGGGCTAATTGCAGATATCTGTGAATCTTGAAAGATGTAGGGTTGGTGATATCTATAACATTGCTATTTAATTGCCTCTTTGACCTACTCAAAAGATGAGTAGATCTTAAGAAATGACTTTGGGTGATCACAAACAAAATCAGATGATGACTCTAAATGTAGCTGCTATTTCTCATGTACTATCTTTACTAGAGCAAATTATCACAGTCCTTGACATACAGATATTATTAATTTGCTAAATGCTCCTTTCTCTATACTAATTAATAAGGATCACTGGAAGCAGTTTGCTTTTACCTGGCATGACTAACAATATATCTTCTCAGTCTTACCTCAGGGGCTCAACAATTCTCTTGCTCTTTTCCCTAATATGGTTCACAGAGATCTTTATCATCTTGATAATTAAGGGAAATATTATCCTGGTCCACTGCATTGATAACCTTTTGATAGTAGACCAAAAGAGCAAGGCATAGGAAGCACTTTGAATGCCTTACTAAGGTACATGCAAATTAGAGTGTGAGAGATAAAGTCCATGAAAATGTATGACCCTACCATTTCAGTGATGTTTTGTGGGCAGAGTGGACTACACCATGTCAATTTTATAAAATGAGAATGACAAGTTATGCACCTTACAATGGATACCTTGGAAATAGAGGTGTAATGCTTGATGGGCATTTTAAAATTTGGATTTTGGTGGATCTTTTGAAGTAGCATTCAAATGTGCTACTCAGATCCAAATATCAAGTGACCCAGATACCTATAAGCTTTAAGAGGAGGATCAGAGGATAGAAGGCCCTACGGCAAGATGCTCTCCTGATTGGACCTATGTCCAAGCAGATATAATGATATTTGTAATGTCTGTGTATGTGCAGGGCCTCTGGGAAACACCAATAAAGAATTCAGAGCTCAGGTCTCTAGTATTTTACAGTAAATTCAAGTCTTCTGAAGATGGCTAGGTTTGAGGTGGGGTAGAAAGAGACTTTTTTGCCTGCTCCAAGGCCCTGATAAACCTGAACGCCTAATGATGTTTCATCAAGTGACTGTGAGAGCTAATCTGCTTGTCATGAATAGATGATGTCTGACCCACCAAACCATGATGTTGGACATGTGTTGCCACAATTTATTATCAAATGGAAAAGGATTTAACATCTTGTTTGAACAAATCATAAAGGTACAAGTAAGTTATAGTATTTCTCTTGCCAAATAGGTAAGATAACTTTCATTTCTTCCTAATGCATTGACTTCTTCCCTTCAAACCATACCTATAGCTTCAGGAAGAATCTCCTATGACATGTTGAATCAGAAGAAAAAAAAATAGGCCTGGTTATCAGATACTGTTACTCAATATGCAGACACCAACTGGGAGTGAATATTTGCAAAATTAAGGCCCACTCAGGAGTGACCTTGCAAGAAAGTGGTAAAGGGAAATCTTTAGTGGAAAATAGGTTTATGTCCATTGGATTAACTAATTTTGCCTTATATCATCACCTAGAATCTGTTAGACGAATATAATAATAAAGAGCCTACTGAAAACTCAGTTACAGTGTCAGCTGTAAAAAACCCCTACATCATAAGCTTCTAGTTTACAAGATACAGTGTTTTCGATCCATAACCAATACATGATGTTGTTTTTACCAGCAAAATATATTTACTAGTTCAGGATTCAATGGGGTGAAAGTGGGGATGGCTCCTCTTAGTAACCCATTCATAAAATTTTTGTTTCTCATTCCTGATGTTTTGGCTAGTTTGGAAATCTTGGTTCACAGCAGAATTCTTTGACCAGGGCAGGATAGTAAGTCCATTGAATTGGAAGTAGTGACTACCCTTTGGCCTTTCAGAATCCTCACACCATTGAAACAACAGCCAAAAATACAGAACAATTTAAATTCAAACAATCTGGCAATAAAAGTTTGGTTTATCCTATCAGATAAAATATCCCAACCAGCACAGTTCCTTTAGAGGACAAAAGTAACATATACTGCCTATTGGAAGGAGAAAGTCACAGGACTGGAAGAGCTCTGGATACAGCTTTTCTTGCTTGCGTGTACATATTAACCAATTTATTCCTCTCTCTTCCTCTTCTTCTTCCTCTTATTTTCATACAAGATCTGTTGGTGATGGTTAGTGTTACAGTTTTGTGTTGAGGTTACAGAATGTTTAGATAGATCTGTGATTGAATTTGAAGAGTAATTAACAGTACCTGGAAATGCATAGTATGGCTGTTAGGGCTTTGTGTGTCCTTGTTTGGGGGAAAGAGTGAGGAATTTTTTTTTTTACCAAAGATAACTGCAGCTCATTAGGTAGTCATTCTAAAATATGTAAAAAGGTAGATATGCATTGACAGTACCAATTATTAATATATTTTTTTCAGCTTCCAATCTATCCTTCTAAACTATATTGGGACTGGAACCACATTTAAATTTTGCCCAGACTTGACATGAGGCCAATCATGGGCCTCGATGGTACACATGAAGCTGGAGGAAGAAAGGACATACTACTTCCCTGTTTATTCTGGCTTCTGCCTCCTGCCAGTGTCACCTAGGCAATGTTCCCTCACTCTAGTTGTGGCAGTTTGTTCCAGTAGAAGCAGCGGCTCATCACATCCCTTAGAGACACCAGTGCCAGATGGCGCCTCTTCTTTGAGACTCTGAGTCCCGCCCCCTGAAGTCTTCCATGAGCCCAGAGATGCCAGACCAGCAGTCAGGCAGCCCTCCTGCTTTGCAGTGTCCCTATCCCAAGTGTGTAAGTTCCAATAATTCCACCCGCTTCCTTTTGTTCACCCAACACTAAAGGTAGTAGATGCTTTCTGAAGTTGCTGCCTCTATGAATAAGTGTCTGCCTTTCTGAGTTTTCAGTTCTGCAATACTAGTTAACAGCTGTCATATAAATCCTCTCTGTTAAAAACAAAACAAAAAAAAATGGTGTGGTTTCTACTTCCTGACTAACTGTTCCACTGAGAAAGATAACTTTGAACTTGGGGGACTGGGACACAAAACCTTGTGCCCCAATTAACAGCTTTATAACTTTGGGTAAATTAATCAATCTAAGTCTTAAGTTTCCTCATCTGTAAAAATGAATTAATAATATTGCTTAAAGCTATAAGGACTAAGTGAAAAATTCAAGTAGAACAGGTTTATTCATGAAAACCACATCTCAGGTGTAAAGAAATACAACATTTTTCTATTATTAAAAAGAACTCTCCTTGAAGGAACCCAAGATACTGTGGTTTTTATAGAAAGAGAATGAAGTAGAAATGAATAGAAAATGTTTATTTCCACTATAAACCACTCTATACTGTTTGAATTTTCTACCACAGGTGTAATACTTTCATTTTATTTTTTTAAAATAACACAGAGATTATCTGGACAATGGATTCTGAGTAATTTTGCTTTCTTATAATAGTTTCTACTAAAAATACATAAATGCTTGACTAATGGGGAGAAAGGCACATTAAAAATTTTCAACATTGTTTGCAGAACCTAAAGTGTCTTGTGAAATGTCCTGTGTCCAGCTCCATAACAGCTCATCCCAGCTGCGGGTCCCCTCAAACCCAGCAGCCTCTGCACCAGGAAGAAGGCACCCATTTTGTAAAGAGCAGGGCAATTCTCTGCTTCAGTAATTGTGGCTTTTAGTCATGTAAGGAATGTTGCAGGTTTGTGCTAGATGGGGCTTGCTTTCAGTTTATGATACATTATTCTATGAAGCATTATTCATTATTCCACATTGGTATGAAGGATAATGTCTTCAGTAGGCTAGAAACAGTGTGACTAGAGAGTTTACCAAAAAGAATTGATTCAAAAGTATGCTTATTGACTCTGATACTTATTGGGGCAGGGATAGAAAAAAAAATACTGGTAATGTATTAGCAAAACTCAAATTGTGATTGTTAGTTAATTTACTTAAAGACATTAATTTATTTAATCAAATGTATGAATGTGGTTAAAATGTAATATTGCTGTGATTATAATGCAATCAGTAAATTATTAAACTGCAATCAAAATGTAAACAGGTCCTATGTGTCTACTAGAAGTCCCCTCATCTCATTATTTTAACTCAATCTGTAAACTAGTGCTTAATAAATATACTGTCATATTTCTCAGCTGTCACATTTTATTTTTTCTTTTAATTTGTTAACTGACTAAAAACATCACAGGGATATTTTTAAGGAATGCAGTATATCTTTCCAAATATAATTTTTAAGAGTATAGAAATCAGGGTTTATCAGTATTAATGTACAAAATTTTATCTGTTAGAAGGAAAATAGTAAATTTAAATACCTTGTTCCCTTGTCAATAACACAAAGATTAATCAATATGTTAATGAATGATAAACTTAACACTATTTTCTTTTAAATATATACATTTTTAATTCTCACCTGAGAATTTTTTTTTATTGATTCTAGAGAGAGAGAGAAAGAGAGAGACAGAGAAACATCAATGTGAAAGAGAAACATCAATCGGTTGCCTCCCGCATGTGCCCCAACTATGGATAAAACATGAAACCTAAGTATGCACCCTAACCAGGGATCAAAACTGCAGCTTTTTAGTGTACAGGGCAATACTTCAGCCAACGGAGCTACCTGGCCAGAGAGTAGCACTATTTTCATAATTGGTAAATTAGCTTACAAAATAATTTTAAAAAGATCACCGTATCTAAAAATGCTCAGCACTAGAACTGGATATAACAACACTTTTAAAAATAGGTTAAAATTATTTATAATTTAAAATTATAAAATGTAACCACCAAAACAGTGCATTTTATTTAAATCATGCTTGTTAACCATATGCCTAGGTTTATTTGCTCTGCCTACATTTTTTTAAAGGATTTTATTTATTTATTTTTAGAGAGAGGTAGAGGAAGAAAGGGAGGAAGAGTAACATCAATGTGTGGTTGCCTCTCACACGTCCCCTATTGGAGACCTGGCCTTCAACCCAGGCATGTACCTTGGACTGGGAATCGAACCTGCGACCCTTTGGTTTGCAGGTCAGTACTCAGTCCAGTAAGCCACACCAGCCGGAGCTGCACTGCCTACACTTTAAAAAAATACTTTGCTGATTTTCTGAGCCTAAATCAAATAATAAAGAAACACTAAAATATTTCACCCATTTTATCCAAGTAAATGTCCTTAAAAAAACAGAAAAATTTTTCACCAACAATATTCTAATTTTTATTTTAACTTAACACTGTAGTTCCTATTGTTTAATATGGACCATCTTCTCCAGGACTCTTCAGATTCATGTAATTTAAGCTTTGTTCTTCATTGGGAAACTCCTGCTAGGAACTCTGACTATAGCTATTATGTTGTAATATAGGTGGGCTAGGCTGCCTTCAAAGGTTGAGGGAAAAAAAGTTATTTCATTTAAGCAAAATAAAATGTATCAAAACTTTTTTATTGGTCTCAGGTGGGTCCCAGTGACAATTATGTATCTGAGGCTTTTTTATTTTTTTCCAAACATTCTACTTGAGAGCAGGCACTGTCTGTTTCCAGGACTGGAGTTTGAAGGAATCTTAAAAATCACCTGATTGTTAAAGGAATTATAATTTTTTTCTTTCTCTTCTCCTTTAAAATAACAATCTACCAAGGTAAGACAAAAAAAACCCTTAAAATATAATCTTTTCTGATTCTAATTTTTAAATACTTGAAAGTTATATAAAATTAACATATAAATATTTTTAGGGATTCTATTTTTTGTCATTTTTACATACAAAGTTTTCATGAATATGCTTTTTCCACATGTTTTACTTTTAATTTGCAATAAAGTATTCTATGGTTTATTTGTTCATTCTGTAGTTATTACATTTTGAATTAATCTAGTTGTTAATAATACATTATGCAACTATCTATATACAAATAGTTTTTCCCACCTTTGGAATAAGAAAATTAAATGAATTGTTGTTGCAATCCATAAAACCAAAAGTTAAAAAAAATCATAATATTAAAGCTCATTGAATTTTAAGAATATACTACATAAAACAATGATAATATACTCGAGGGCAATGTCCTAAGTGACTTACACATACTAACTTTTAATCCATAAAACAACCTCATGGAGGTGGGATAACCAATTTACAGACAAAGAAATCAAAGGACAGAAAAGTAAAGCAACTTGTCCAAGGTCACAGAGATAACATATGAAAAGGAAGGCTGATATTCCAACTCAGGCTTTCCAGTGTCAAAGGACACACTCCCTGCCACTCTGCCTCTCTTATGAGTATGAAAATAGAGGAGGATCCAGTAAGTAAAAAAGATTGGATTAAGATAGTAGACTAAAAAAAATAGGAAACTTAAGGGAAAGGAGGAAGGAAAGAAGGAAGAGAGAAAGGGAAAGAGGCATGGGAGGAGAAAAGAAAAAGAAAAGGGAAGAAGGACAGAAACAGGAAATCCATAACAGTGGTTGAAGACAAGAAATGGCATCAGTGGAAGAGAACTTGTGAGGAATTCCTAGCACTGAGGCCGTGATATGAATCTCATCCAGTAGACTGGTTGAGAGCTCCCCCGACACACACACACACACACACACACACACACACACACACACACACACACACTGCAGTAGCATTCAGTAGTTGGCTTAGATCAGAGATGAAACATGTTCTGAAAGGGAGCGAACTAACTGCCTCAGTAAGATTTCTAATGGGAAATGTATATGTGAGAGAGAGGGAGGTGTTTCTCAAGAACCTCTAATTATCATAACAAGCATAAAAGAGAAAGAAATAAAAAAGAAGTTTTTACCCAGAATGAGAATACCACACAGCCAAGTCAAGTCAGCTTTACTTGGTCCTTTGGGATCCTCAGGTGCCTAACTCTATAAACAAGGATCAGAGTGGAAAGAAATGAAATAGAAACTAAGAAGGCAATAGAAAAGATCAATGAAACTAGGAGCTGGTCCTCTGAAAAAATAAACAAAATTGACATACCTTTAGCTATACTCATCAAGAAAAAAGGAGAGAGGATACAAATAAATAAAATTAGAAATTAAAGATGAGACATTACAATTGATACTACAAAAATACAAAGCATCATAAGAGAGTAGTATGAAGAATTATACACCAACAAATTGAACAACCCAGAAGAAATGGATAAACTCCCAGAAACATACCACACTTCAAGACTGGATCATGAATGCAAAATCTGAGTAGACCAATTACTAGCAATAAGATTTAATCAGAGATCAAAAAACCATTTAACAAACAAAAGTCCAGGAAAAGATAACTTCACTCGTGAATTAATACCAATACTTCTCAAATTTCTCCAAAAAATTAAAGAGGACAGAACACTTCCAAAATCATCTTATGAGGCCAGATACCAAAACCAGACAAGAACACCATAAGAAAAGACAATTCCAGGCCAATATCCCTAATAAATATAGGTGCAAAAAATCCTCAGCAAAATATTAGCAAACCAAATGCAATGATACATTTAAAAAATTTTACACCATGATCAAGTGGGATTTATTCCAGATGTGAAAGAATGGTTCAGCCTTTGCTAATTAATCAATGTGATACAACACATTAATAAAATGAAAAATAAAAGTCATATGGTCACCTCAATAGATGCAGAAAAAGCATTTGACAAAATTCAACATATTTTGTGATAAAAACTCTCAACAAAGTGGGTAAAAATTGAATGTACCTCAACATAATAAAGGTAATATATGCAAGGCCATAGTTAATACCATATTCTGTGGTGAATAGCTGAATGTTTATCCACAAAATCAGGAACAAGACAAGCGTGTCCACACATGCCATTTTTACTCATCAGAGTCTTAGAAGTACTAGCTACAGAAATTAAACAAGAAAAAGAAATAAAAGTTATCGAAATGGGAAAGGAAGAAGTAAAACTGTCAAAAAATTTTAAATGATATAATATTACATATATAATACTCCAAAGACTCGACCAAAAAAAACTACTAGAACTAATAAATTAATTCAGTGAAGTTTCAGAATACAAAATTATTGATTTTATACAAAAAACCTGTCTCATTTATCTATGCTAATAATAGACTATCAGAAAGAAAAATTAAGAAAACAATCTTATTTACAATTGCATCAAAAATAATGAAATGTTATCAATATATTTAACCAATGAGTGAACGATCTCTACATGCACAACTGTAAGACATTGATGAAGGAAACGGAAGAAGACACAAATAAATGTAAGGATATTCTCCTTTCATTTACTGGAAGAATTAATATGTTAAAAGGTCCATATTACTCAAAGCAATTTACAGATTCAATACAATTCTTATCAATATTCTAATGGAATTTGTCACAGAAATAAATAATCCTAACACTTGTATGAAATCGCAAAAGACCCCGTATAGCCCAAGCAGTATTGGAAAAGAAAGAAAACACTGGAGGATTCATGCTCCCTGGTTTTAAACATTACAAAGCTATAGTAACAAAAACAATATGATATTGGCACAAAACAGACATATAGATCAATGTAACATAATGAAGAACCCACAAATAAACATATATATACAAAACCTGTTCAGAAAGAGTCCATCCATTGTTAACATAATGAGAACAGTTTGTGTGACATAAATGTAACCTGCCATCCAAGGAGAGTGGACTGGAATGCACATGTGTGAACAATGAGGACTTCACTGGACTAGTCACTGGGAGTGGTAGACTCATTGTGTGAGCATGTATACTGTGTGGACATCACATTCAAAATGACTGAGCAAGTAGACAGTAGAGCAGCAAACTTGCATCAAATTTTGCATTAAGCTTAAACATTCTTCCATGAAAACTATTTAGATGATTCAGAAGGCCACAGCTATGGGCAAGTGATAACCGGCAACTTCATTCACCATAACAACACACCCATTCATGCATCACATTTCATGCAGAGTTTTTTGATGAAACATCAAATCACCTAAGTGACTCAGCCTCCTTACTGCCCAGGCACCTGGGTGACTCTGGCTTCTCACTTTCCCCAAAACTAAAATCACCTTTGAAAGGGAAAAGATTTCGGACCATCAATGAGAGTCAGGAAAATACACTGGGGCAGCTGATGGCAACTGGAAGAACTGTGTGAGGTCCCAACATGCCTACTTTGAAGGGGACTATGGTGTCATTGTCTTAAGTACAATATTTCTTGTATCTTGATTCTTCTTCAAGAAATGTCTCTATTTTTCATATTACAAGGCTGTATGCCTCCTAGACAGATCTCACATATGGTCAATTAATTTATAGCAAAGTAGTCAAAAATAGACAATGGGGAAAAGATAATACCTTCAATAAATTGTGTTGAGAAAACTGGACAGCCACATGCAAACGAATGAAACAGACTACTTTCTTACACTACACACAAAAATTAACTCATAATGGATTAAATGCTTGAATGGAAGATCATTAAGCTCTAGGAGAAATCATACATGGTAAGCCCTTTGACATTGGTCTTGGTGATAAAGTTTTGGATATAATTCCAAAAGCAAAGACAACAATAGCAAACATAAATAAGTGGGACTATAATTGTCCACCCTTATCTATAGTTTTGCTTTCTATGGTTTCAGTTTCCTCCAGTCAACTGCAGTCTGAAAATATTAAATTGAAAATTCTGGTAATAAACAATTCAAAGTTTAAATTGCATCGTGTTCTGAGTAGCATGATGAAATCTCACACTGTCCTGCTCCATCCTGCCCAGGTATGAATTACCCCTTTGTCCAGTTTATCCATGCTGTTCCCACAACCTGCCCATTAGTAACTTAGTTGCTGTTTTTGTCAGATTGACTGTTGCAATATAGCAGGGCTTATGTGCAAGTGACCTTTATTCTAATTTATAATGGCCCAAAGCACAAGGGTAGTGATGCTGGTAATTCACGTATGCCAAAAAGAAACTGTAAAGTGCTTTCTTTAAGTGAAAAGATATATATTTATAGGGAAAAATGTGTATATAGGGTTCAGTATTATCTACAATTTAAGGCATCCACTGGCAGTCTTGGAACATATCTCCTAAGGATAAGGGGTGACTACTTTACATCAAGCAAAAAAGTTTGTTCACAGCAAAAGAAATCATCAACAAAATGAAAAAGCAATCTACTGAACTGGAGAAAATATTTGCAAATCATATATTTAATAAAGGGTTAATATATCCAACATATATAAAGAAATTATGCAACTCAATGCCAAAAAAATAAACATTCCATTAAAAATGGGCAGAGGATCTGAATAGACAGTTTTCAAAAAACAATTTACAGATAGACAATAGGCACATGAAAAATATGCTCATTAATCATCACTGGTCATCAGAGAAATACCACATGATAACAAAAATCAAAATCACACAACATCTGTTATAATATCTATTATCAAAAAGATGAGAAATAACAAGTATTGGTGACAATGTGGAGAAAAGAGAACCCTCATGAACTATTGGTGGGATTTGATATTGATGCAGCCATTATGGAAAGCAGTATGGAAGTTCCTCAAAAAATTAAAACTAGACCTACCATATAATACAGCAATGCCATTTCTGGATATGTATCTGAAAAAAATGAAAACACTAATGCAAAAAGAAATGTGCACCCCCATGTTTATTGCAGCATTAGTTTCCATAGCCAAGATATGGAAACAACCGTAAGTGCTCAACATGAGATGAATGGATAAAGAAGAAAAACAAAAGAAATCTTGCCACAACATAGATTGCAACATGGAGTTAAATATGGCAGGTAGAAAAAGACAAATACTCTAGGATCTCACTTACACGTGGAATAATTTTAAAAAGCTTATAGATACAAAGAACAGATCAATGATCGCCATAGGTGGGGGTGAGAGGTGGAGTGTAGGATAAATGACTGAAGGGGATCAAAAGGTACAAACTTACATTTATAAATGTAATGAAAAACATGGTGACTATAGCTAAAAATACGATATTGTATATTTGAAAGTTGCTCAGAAAGTAGATATTAAAAGTCCTTCGCACAAGAAAAAATGGTTTTTTAGCTATATATAATGATGGATGTTAATAGACTTATTGTGATCATATCACAATATATACATAAATATTGAATCATTATGTTGTACACCTGAAACTTGTATAACGTTATGTATCAATTATACCTCATACATTTTTAAAAATTTTTCTTAGAGTTTTAAGTAGCAAATTAAAAAATGACAAATATAGAAACAGATGAGAGAGAAAAAAAGAAAAGTTTGACATTTTTATGTTTTATAGACAAGGAGCCTGTGTTTTTCTTTTGTACTGGACCATATCAACACAAACTACAGTGGGCACTAGTTAAAATGTTAAGGTCATATTTTTTAAATCACTTTTTTTATTTTTCAATTACAGTCAACATACAGCCTAATATTAATTTTAGGTGTACAACTCAATCATTAGACATTATATAACTTACGAAATAATCATACCATATATAATTATTACCATATTATTGACTATTTTACTTATGCTGCACTTTACATCCCCATGACTATCCTGTAACTACCAATTTGTACTACTTAATCCCTTTCCCTTTTTCACCTGTCCCTGCAAACCCCCAACCATCAAAACATTCTCTGTATCTGTGAGTATGTTTCTGTTCTGCTTGTTCATTTATTTTTGTTTTCTAGATTTAATCATTGATAGAGATGCATTTATTTCAATTTTATTGCAAAAGGTTAAACACAAAGACTGAATCTTAAAAGCAGCAAGAAAAAAGCAGTTAGTTACCTACAAGGGAGCTCCCATAAGACTGTCAACTGATTTCTCAACAGAAGCTTTGCAGGCCAAAAGAGATAGGCAAGAAATATTCAAAGTAATGAAAAGTAAGGACCCAAGATTGCTCTACACAGCAAAGCTGTCATTCAGAATTGAAGGATGTAGCTTCCCGGACAAGAAGTTCATCACCACCAAACAAGTATTACATGAAATGCTAAAGGGTCTGCTTTAAGAAGAACACAAAAAGATCAAAAAATTTAATCAGTAAAAACTGCACAATAGGGGAAAGAGTTGAGAGTGAACTGAGCTCAACTTTGATTTGCTCAGAGGTGACTAAGTGTTTTAAAGGGAAAGTAAGGAAATAGGGAGGGTTGAGTTGGGGCTCAGTAGAATCAAGGAGTAGGTTGATTCTACTCCTTCATTTCACTTCTTGCCTACTTCACAGGGGCAAGAACTAGGTTGATCCGTGTGAGGAAGACGTCTGAGTTTGCTAACTTGTGCTTATAATAATCAAAGCTAGGCTCCTACCTTCCCACAAAGACTGGGAGACAAGGGCACTACCTTCAGGTGTTGACTGGAACAAACAATAAGTTCTTTGGCAGCCTTGAGCTTTCGCTGGCAGTAAGTCAAGGAACTGGAGTAGTCATCCAGGGCTGCAACCTTGAGCTGTTAGAAAAATTTGCTAGTGTTTGCTCGGGTCTCTTATTGTGGTGGTGGACAAGATCATTTGGCTGTGAGACTATAGGTTTCATAGGCAAGGTTGAGGCCTCGCCTAGAAAAGAGCTCAGAAGGAATCACATTCTTTGTCAGTGTCACAAATTATGTGGGCCCATGCACATGCCAACAGCTCAAAAAATGACTGTGGTGGCAATGGGAAAGAGCAGCTTAGGTCATCTTCTGATGGGTTCACAATCTAAGTGGATTTCTAACTGTAAATTAACATTATTTTTAGGGCATATTTTTCTGGAGGAGCAACAGCATTTATTTAGTAAATTTCCATTAAGTTACTCATAAATTTTGTATATTTCTTTCCTCATAGTGCCTGAAAGGACTTTAGAAAGCTTTCCCAACTTTTATTATAGGAAAAAGATAGCTAGGACATATAAAGTTTGACAAATAGGTACTATTAGAAAAAATTTATGTCAGTCAACTAGTGAGTAAATGTGTAATTACTTTGTTTCTCTTCTTCTGTCCCCTTCTAACCTAGAATGGTTATTTTATTGTTCATTTAATCTTCTTTCATAAGGTGAAAAGGGTAAAAAGAAGTATAAGAATAAACAGAACACTTTCCCCTGTTTGAGGCTTTACTGATTACAAAGCACTTTCTTTTTTTTCTACTTTAATTTTTTATCATTATTCTGTTACAGTTGTCCCATCTTTTTCCCTTTTGCCCATTTCCACCCAGCCCACCCCTCTCTATTGTCCATGTCCATGAGTCGTTCATACATGTTTTTTGACCAGTTCCTTCCCCTTCCTGCCAGCATTCCCCCTTCCCTCCTCCACTCCTACAACTATCAATCTATTCCATGTTTCCATGTCTTTGGTTTTATTTTTCTCATTAGTTTATTTTGGTCATTAGATTCCAGTTATACGTGAGATCATATGGTATTTGTCTTTTTCCCGCTAGCTTATCTCACTTGGCATAATAGTCTCCAGTTCCATCCATGCTGTCACAAAAGGTAGGACTGCCTTCTTTCTTTCTGCTGCATAGTATTCCATTGTGTAAAGATATTTACAAAGCACTTTCACAGCAGTGTTTTGCTTGGCCTTGGCAACACTTCAGAGTGGCACAGAAGATGGTACAGCTTCTCTATAAAAGCTGGAGACTTTCAGGCTCAGAAAAGTGTCAAGACCAGCAACATCCACCTAGTGATGGACAGCCAGAGGGATAGGGCAGTCCTCGGTCCCCTCTTCTGAGTCTCCTCGGAAGCTCCTCTGAGCCTCCCCTCAAGCTCCTCTGAGCCTCCCTGAACCTCCTCTTAGACTCCTCTGAGAGTATGCTCTTAGAAATCTGTCTTTTTCAGCTCAGGCTGCTATAATAAAAATACCATAGACTGGGTAACTTAAATAAGAGACATTTACTTCTCACAGTAGTGATGGCTAGGAAGTTCAAAGTCAAGCTGCTGTTTAATTTTGTTCTTGGTGAGAACTCATCCTGCATTTCTGGTAGCTGCCTTCTCACTGCATGTTCACATGGCAGAGGGAGATTTCTCTGGTGTCTTTTCTTTTAAAGGCATTAATCTTAGTCATGAAGGCCCTATATTCCTGAGCTAATAACCTTCAAAGATGCCAGCATAACGTGGGAGTTAGTGCTTCGACACACGAATCTGGGGGGACACCGACATTCTGTTCTTAGTGCCATGTGCCTGTTAGTTAAAAAGTAAGATGAAGGGCCCTAGCCAGGTGGCTCAGTTGGTTGGAGCATCATCCCATACAATCAAAGGGCTGCGGGGTCAATCTCCAGTCAGGTTATATAACTAGGTTGCAGGTTAGGTCCCCAGTTGGGATGTATATGGGAGACAACCGATGGATGTTTCTCGCTCACTTCAATGTCTCTCTCTCTCTCTCCCTTCCTCCTTCTGTCCTTCTTTCCCTCTCTCCGTCTCCCTTTCTCTCCCTCTCTCTCCAAAATCAATAAATATATCCTCGGGTGAAGGTTAAAAAAATAAAATATTATATCCCCAACTCTTTAGCACACAATGGTAGGGAAAACATAAAAACAGATTATATCGGATGTTATGCTATCAAATAATAATGCTTTCAAACTACGTGTATGCATGTGATATGAAGAGTATCAACTATCTTTGGTTGAATATCTTTTAGTGTTTTAAACCTGATTCCAGGCACTAAAAATATTAACACTAATTTTTTCCAGTTTCTGTATTTTAACTCTTTAAAAATACCAACTTGAATATTGTGTTACTTCATAGTACAGAAAATAAGCTATGTTA
Organism: Pteronotus mesoamericanus; assembly: GCF_021234165.1. Lineage (NCBI taxonomy): Eukaryota > Metazoa > Chordata > Mammalia > Chiroptera > Mormoopidae > Pteronotus > Pteronotus mesoamericanus. Next base: position 77,557,946 of record NW_026555321.1, on the reverse strand, counting down.
AATATATACCTACTGTTTAAGACTTAATACATAATATGTATTAATGTCTGAATTAAAGGATTTTCTCTAAATTCAGTGATGGAGAAAATTAGCTTAACAAAATGATTTAAGACTAAATGAAATTATTTTCTTTCTGTGTCTCAAGAAAGAAAAGTAATGAGTCTCTGGGATCATTAATTTCTAAATTAAAAACTCATCTTCTCAACCAATTACTATTTTTCTAAACTAATGAAATCATCTTTAAACCCAATAATATATTATATAGGTTTGGAATAAATAATTTATTTGGTGAGAGTTAATGTAATTAAAGTATTTGGTGAGCTTCATCTACTACCTAATATGGATCCGTTCACAAAGAGCAGGTGTGTTTGCTGAAGTAGATAAACTAAAGTGAGTCTGCGTGTAGTATTTTAGAAATCTCCTGCACTATTATATGGTTCCTATGAGGTATATTTCATTCATTCACACATTTATTCATCTCACAAAATAATCTGTTGAGAGTTGGATCAAGTAAGACAAGGCCTCTGCCTCCCAGTCTGGACACAATAGATCAGCTCTGGAGTGAGCAGTGACAGCCAGAACATAGCCCATGCAGGGCAAAGTAATTTCAAAATAAGTTAATTATTCTCTTTCCTTGGGTTTTCCCAGAGCCCAACTCTGAACCCAAGGAATATACATGATTTGGGAGTTGATTCCAGGAAACGCCACCAGCAAAGCGGGGAAGTGAGACAGGGAGAGAAGCCAAGAGTGGCTCTGTTACAACGCTGCGGCCCTGCTGGGGCTGCCGGAGGCGAGACGTGGAGCTGGAGTGGAGGGCCCAGCCCGCACGCCTGTGGCCTCAGCAGGGGACACTGGTTCGGTGGAGTCCCAGCTGTGTGCTCTGTGGACTTTACATGGGTTTCATAAACACATTAAGGCAGAGATTTTCAACCTGTTTTTTTGTTCGTTTGTTTTCAATTTTATGGCACACTTTAATTACTAATATTCTGTTGTACACCAAAATATCTATTTTTTGCTCATCTGACATAAAAAATAGGTATAATTTTGATTTATTCACACCAAACAGCTATTGTTGTATTGTTTGTTGTGATTTTTTTATTTGAAGATCTAAGGGAAAAGAAGTCAGTATCCTTGACTAAATAGTCAGGTATTCCATGTTTTAAAAATTCTTGTGGCACACCAGTTGAAAATCGCTGTTTTAAGGGAACATGGAACCCTCGTAATATGTCTTACATGTCCCTCAGTCACCCCAGGAAAAAAATTGTTTTCTCTCCCAGCTTCTTCAGCTTTTTGTTCTATCCTTTCCATCTCTGATTTGGAAGAAGATGAAAGGCTGAACAACCTTAAATTGTTTGTTTTTGACTCGAATTTTATTCAACCCAATAATTGCTCTTATGCCAGCAGTACTGAGATGGTATCATGAGATCACAGAAAGGGGAGTGGAACCTCTGCTTGGGATGGTTGCAGAAGGCTCTATAATAGGTGTAGCTTAAAGGGGTCTAGGAGTTGGCAATGTGGTGAGGTAAGGCCGTTCCTGTAAGAAGGAAAACACAAGCAAACTTCAGGGTGCCTTAAAAAGGAGAAAATGTGTTTTTTGCCTGAGGTACAGGGTACAAGGGGTGTTAAAAAAGAGGCCTTGTTAGGGAGAGCCAGATTGCACATTGGGAGATTAGGAAGAATGGTTGCAAAAAAAAAAATGCTTTCCTCCAAACTGCTAACAACACTAAATATTTACTTAACCCTAAATCATGTGTAATGACATAATAGAGAGGAAAACAGCATGGAAGTAATAAGTACTAAGTAATAATAGAAACAATGAGCAATAAGGAATGATAAAAATGGCAACAAAATACTTTATGTACAAGTAATTCTATTAGACATTGTTAAATATGCTAAAAATAATTGTATATAGAAATGAGAGTTGGGATAAGGAGAGACAGTAAATTGATGAAGGATAATTTAACTTTTAAAGCTATGAATATGAATATGTGTTACTTTGATGAAAGAAAGGATAATTTTATTACAACTCTCAGGTGAATACTTAACTGAATGGAGTTAATCAAAAAATATTATTTGTTTGACACTTGGTAAGATGTGTACCATTGTCACCTATATCTCCTCCTACGAGATCCATTGACAATTCTAACTGATTAGGGAGCTCTGAAAATTTTTCTTGCTTCCTTTAAATGTATTATAAGTATAGTCAATAAAGGGTCTTAACTGTGTAGTATGTTAAAATTTTGCTCCATTATCAGTTCAAATAATTTCTCATAAATATAGTCACTGTAAAAATAAAAAACCAGCAGGAGAACAAAATGATTAGATTGTCATTCTCTTCCTATAGTTCAACAATCCCTTTACTTTACTGAACTTTTAACTCAATTCAAATTTGCAAGATTGTGTGGTGAAATCTTGAGGAAGAGAGAACTAGAAGAATATTCTTGTTTTTTTTGGTTTTTATGCTGTAAAGGATTAAATATTAAAGTGTTCTCTGCTAAATAATCATTAACCAACAACCATTTTGTAAAATCATTTTCCAATTGCATTTATTACCCATAGATGAATATTATTAACCCTTTGCTTAGGGTTCTTCAGCAACCAAACCTTTGATTGCCAGGAGACAGTCTACAGAGGAGCCAGACAAGCTTAACAGAAAGATCAAAGGTACTTATGATATTCTGTTTCACAGTTTTGTCAAATGTGTTTACATGTGTACACATGCATGCAACATTTTCTTATAATGACTGGAAAATAAATTGTGCTTTAAAGTATCAGTCCCCAACCTTTTTGGTACCGGGAATCGATTTCGTGGAAGACAATTTTTCCAGGGACCAGGGGTGGGAGGGATGGTTTCAGGATGATTCAAGCGCTTTGCATTCAAACTCCCCTCTTGCTATGCAGCCTGGTTCCTAATAAGCCTGGACTGTACCAGTACATGGCCCAGAGGTTGGGGACCCCTGCTATATAGTCCCCGTAAAATATCAAATGCAAATAAAGTGCATAACTTTTCCTTAAAAGTTTCTAGCAATGGCATTGCATCTGCCAGGTACAAGAAATTAGTAATTTGATATGCAAAAGTATCTGTACATCTTGTGCTATCACAGATACCAAATAACCCATCAATACATTGTTGCATTGATCTCATTACCTTAGATTTAGAATGAGAATGTTAACCACTTACCAAGGATATTTACCTCAAGCTGTTTTTTTTTTTTCCTGTGGTGTTGATAGATTTCCGATGTGTTATCACCTCCACCACTTAGTCCCCTTGTTAATCTTTAGTGTATATTTTTATAATGGCCGGCCAGAGTTGGGGAAAGCCATATGCTGTGGTCATGAGATGGTGCAAAATCGTAGAAACTCAGTTCCATGTTGTGGCACTGACTTTTAAAAGCCAGTTAACTGAACAACACATGCATTAACTGCAGCTAGGTCAAAAAACATGAATTATGTCCAAGCATGAAAAGTGTGGGAGATAAGAAACCCAAGTCTAGCTACTCTTGATTGGCACCATGAAGAGAAATGAAAAGAATGAACAGAAAGGATGAGATGAGATAGTCAACTTGGCAATAAAACAAATGAACAGATTACAATTGTAGATTAACAACTGTAAATTAGCAATTTTGGCAACGAAAAGAATTTCTTAACAATTTTATTATGAAAATTTTCATTTTAAGAGTCAAGACTGTCAACTCCTTTTAACACTGCTCCTTGGCCAATACTTTGAAATCCACTCCCAAAAATATTGTGTATTGGTAATTTTATAATAGGTACTAGCTATTCTTGACTTAATTTTTTAGTGTAAGTTATCTCCCCAAAATTATACAACTTTTTTAAAAGATTTTATTTATTTTTAGAGATAGGGATGAGAAACACCAATGTGAGAGAGAAACATCGATAGGTTGCCTTCTCCTATGTGCCCCAAAGAGGGACCAAACCTGCAAACCCGGGCATGTGCCCTGACCAGGAATGGAATCAGTGACCCTTTGCTTTACAGGAAGATGCTCAACTAACTGAGTCACAAAAGTAAGGTTAAATTATGCAACTTTTGACCTGATATCATTTAGTAATATGACATCTATCATGGTTTATGAAATTAACACAAACTTATTTAGCTTAGGCACTAGCCTTAAAATTTGCAGCCTTACCACCAGGTGGCAGCAGATCTCCTGCCTTCAAGTAATCTAATACCTTTGCTTTCTTGAGATCTAAATTTCAAGAATTTTAAACAAATTCTGTATATAAATCCAGTGTTTAAGCCAATTAAAGCTGCTAAACATAACAGGTAAAGGGCACATAAGGCATCCTACCTGCGTGTGCCCCAGGAGATTAGTGCCCGCTTGTTCCCGGCTGTGCGAGGACCTTAAGGATGGTCGGACACTGGGGTGGAGGAAAAATGATGAAGGTTCACTGAAGTGAGTATAATTTGGTGTCTTTCTCAACAGTTATAACTTTATTATTATTAGCAACCATTTATTATATTCTATTCATAGACGTTTTGTTTTGGAGTCAAACCCCTCCCAGGACTTGCATCATTCTGTGAACCTTCAGCCTGACCTCTGGGGAAATTTAATGGGCCAGGTTTGACATATTTATTCCTTCAAGGATATCAGTGCGAATTGAAATAAAATGTTCACTTGTATTTCCAGTAATCTTTAATTACATCAGGAAGGGGAACAGAAAGGATAGGCTGGGAGTCGCTATGGGGTAACAACAATATAGTTTTTACACTTCAATAGGAGAGAAAGCAAGCAATTTCTATCTTACTGTTTGCCTGGGGTCAGTTTATCAGTAAGGTGCTACATGTACATTGCTTAACAGAGTGCTTGGCAACACTCAGTCAGCTTTACCAATATTGTAGACTTGCATCTTCAGTGATAGACTCCTGTAGGTTGACTAAATGCATTGTTCTAGTAAATGATGGAACTGGACTTTGAACCCAGGTTCACTCATTTCAAAGCTCATTCTCTGGTTTACTTATAACACTGCCTCTGTTCTGTATCAAGAAAACACTTTGTGACTTGTTTTCCCCATCAAAATATTATCCTTCCTTCTTACATTTACAGTTTCATCTGTTGTGTTCTTTTTGTGAAATTTCTCTGAGTGATTCTTACCATTTTTGAGGGCACAAATCATTTGAACATCTGATGGAAGTTCTGTACTATTTCCTGGTGGGGGATACCCCATTCCCACAGAGTTTCCCCAGGTCACCGTGGATGGTGAAAATAAAGTCATTCCAGACACTTCTCGGTCAGCCAAGAGGGTGGTGATTTTCTCTAGTGGAGAATGATCTAAGCTTTTCTCTTGAAGTAGTTTTATTGAGAACTATTTGCACATGGATGCAAAGCTCATCAATCAATGTTAAAAGCCTATGTTTACAGGAAACAGATAACGATTGAAGAAACACAGAGATTTGCCTCAGGTCAGGGCCTGGTAGACAGGGTGGCACCCATTCAGCCCTTAAACCTGAGAAACCCCAAACATCAGTATGCTCAACCCCAAACATCAGTACTCATTAATTGGAGGGCATTCTTAGCAAAGTAGGTTTCACAGGATTTAGTGCATTCTTTTCCCAGGCCTAATTGCCCGCAGGGAACCACCTGATCCATTTTAGGACTGTACCTGCCTTTACTATTGTTTCACTGCCCAAGTCAGGTGGGCGGAACAGGGCAGCCAAGAGATAAGGAGACTTCTTGCAGATCAAATGAAGACTCGGGCCATGATAAAGCTGAGGGGTGACGGTCTTTTGCCCCTTCTCCATGTTTCCTAAGTCCTTCCCTGATGACCCCTGTGAACTGTGCCTGTCTTAGGTTGCCCCTTCCATCGAGGGGGTCTTACCCACCATTGACTAACCAGCCATCCTCCGGGGCCAAGCAGGGTGAGGTGATGGAGTCTGGGGCTGTGCCGCTGCCAGGGGCACAGATTTTGTCTCCTCAGTGGCCTATTTTCCCAAGGCCTCCTTGCTTAGCTCCAGCCTTGGGGCCCTCTCACCTGCCAGTGAGGCTACAGTTCCTGAAACCAGGCTGGACGGTTCCAAACAATTTCCATCTCCAAAATAAATGCCAAGACAATCTTGAACATCATTTAAAGAAGTTTACATGACCCCAAAATTCCTTCATGGAACATAAGTTAAGAAAGTCCATTCCAAAATCTATTTTACTAAATACCTTATTTTAAAATTATTTACAATATTCAATTTGTACGTGTTATACAGAATGTGTGTGTCCTCCCTAAATTCTTATGTTGAAACTGTAATCCTCAGTGTAGCTGTATTTGTAAATGCAGCCTCTCAGGAAGCAATTAAGGTCAAATGAGGTCAAAAGGGTGAGGCCTTGATCTGAGCTGATGGTATTAGTCTCCTTAGTCAAAACAACAGAACTCTCTCATTTGAGCAGCACCTCCTGCAGTTTCTCCCTGTTTCTGTCTCTGCCTCCCTGCACACACTCACTAAGGAAAACTATCTGAAAATCAGGTAGAGTCTTCACCAGAAACTACACTGGCCAGAACTTGATCTTGGACTTCTAGCCCCAAAATTGTGAGAAAATATGTTTTTGTTATTTAAGCCACCCAGTAGGTTGTAATTTGTTATGACAGCACCACTAAGACAGTGCCCAATAAAAAATGTATCAAACCCACAACTGTTCATAAACTAACTCTTTATGGAAACAATGCTTATGTTTTATGTTTTAAATTTCATTTTTTTATAAACACATGCTTATAGAAAATTGAAATGTACAGAAAAATAAAACTGAATTGGCAATTTACTCTTTATCTACAAATTAAAGTTTCCTATAAAAATTTTAGTATGCTTCTAAAATATAGATCATGTTACATATATAATTTTATATGCCTTTTCAGTTACTACTATGTGAAAACACTTCTATTTTTTAATGTCTTTTGAATTTCTTCAGATAAATACTCAGAAGTGGAATTCTTGGATCACAGGTTAGTTCTATTTTTAATTTATTGGGGAACTGTAACAGGGCAGAGCCAGGGCCCCTCAAAGGGTATTTGTAATGGGGTCTAGAAATTGGGGTGTCCAAGAAGAATATATTCTCCCCACCCCAAGATAGACTGCCAGGAGGGATGGGAGACCTGGAGCAGGGCCATTGAGAGTTACTTCCTGTATCAGCAACAGGCCAGCTTCTTACCTGAAGTGGAGCGGCACCATTGAGAATTACTTTGCACGTCAATAACAGCTGGATAGCTTCATTCCTCATATGCAAAGAGGGTTATTTTACATCTCAACAAGCCTAACCAGGAAGGCCTGAAAGACTTAATACAGAATGTAACTGGGAGAGAAAGGAGGAGAGACAGGGGCCTGTGGGAGAGACAATGGGACCCAGGCTCTGGGGAACAATGTGAAGACCACGCAGGAAGAAGAAGGGAGCAAGGACTTGCTAGTGGACCATGAGAAGGTGCCACATGGTTTTGGATTAAGAATTGGAGATCGTGGCGATGCAGTGGATGGTGCTGAGAACTGTGAGAGGCCTGCCTAGCTGAGCCCCGGACTTCTGTTCTTTTTCTTCGGAAGGACGGTGCCCCTGACTGGCCTGGCTGGCCTAACTGGGCAAAGCGGGGAAGGCAGAACTGTGTGTGTTGATGGGTGTTTTAAAAGGGATTTTGAGATTTAAGAGCGACATTTAGCCATTAATCAAACTTGTATAACTTTTGAATAAATAGTTCCTTTCTTTTTCACCAAACTGCTATTGAGAGCCATAATTCCAAGGGCGGTGGGCAAAAGACCTACAACCAAGGGACCCCATGGAAGCAAGGGGTCGTCATTTCAGTGATAGCATCTGGCACCACCACCACCCCCTGCACCCGCCCACGGGTCCATTTGTTCAGTAACAGAACCTCCATACTATTTTCCATAGTGGCTGCAGCAATTTACAATTCCACCAACAGTGTTTCCTTTTATCCCTATCTTGCAGAACTTGTTTGTTGATTTATTAATGATAGCCATTCTGACATTTGCCAGGTGATATATTATTGTGGTCTTAATTTACATTTATTTGATGACTAGTGATATTGAATATCTTTTCATGAATCTATTGGCCATCTATATATTCTCTTTCAAAAAGATATATGTATCTTATTTCCATTGCTGTATTATTTACAATAGCCAAGATATGGAAGCAACCTAAAAGTCCATCAATAGAGGAATGGATAAAGAATATGTGGTACATATATATAAGGGAATATTAGCCATAAAAAAATAAAATCTTGCCAATTGCTACAACATGGATGGACCTAGAGGGTATTATGCTAAGTGAAATACTCATAAGTCTAACAGAGAAAGACAAATACCATGATTTTTACTTATATGTGGAATCTCAAAAACAAAATAAATGAATAAACAAAGCAGATATACCCATAGATACATGAAACATTTTGAGGGTTTCCAAATGAAGAGGAGTTGTGGGACAGTGAAAAAGGGGAAGGGATTAAGAAATACAAATTGCAGGTTATGAGAACAATTATGGAATGTAGAGTACAGCATGAAATACACAGTCAATAATATAGTCACTGTGGTGTCAGCTGGATTCTAAACTTATCCAGGTGATCATTTTATAAGTATGTGTCCGATCACTGTGCTGTACACCTGAAACATGTAATACTATATGTCAACTATAATTTTTAAAATATTTTAATTTAAAAAGAAAAATACAATTTCTCAATTTGATTCATTAAATTCCTTTAAGCATAAACATTTTCCAACTTAGGTTATTTTCAAATTTTGACATAAAATTTTTAATATATTTGAATGAATCATAGTATGAGATCATTTGATCCATTGTAGGCTTTTTAAAGGCTTTTAGATACATTTTATATATACATATATATTTGTGTGGTTCTAAAATGCATGAATTTCAATAATCATGATTTAATTAAATAATACCATTTCAACACAGTTCAAATTTCAATTACAGTGGTTGTGTAATAAACAACTTGACCTTTTCAAAAGACAGTTCTGACCTTTGTCCCCAGCTCCTGGGAGGTAACCTCTAAACTACTGGAATTTCTGGAGCAGTAGGAGTGTCTTCCTTACAGAGATGGACCTCTCACACAACACTCACAGTTTATGCCAACAGAGTAACTCGGGATGGGTATGCTGGGCTACTTTGTATCAGCCTCTAGAGAAGAGGGCAGAGCTAAATGCATGTATTGAAGTCCCAATAAGCACTCTGTGCACTGAACCCCAGGCAAACTTTCCTAACTGGCAACATTGTGCTGTCACACATTGATGCCAAAAGGGTATTGCGTCCTGGTGTCAATGGAAGTTTGCATTTGAAACTTTTCCAGAAATAACTATGGTAACACATCCTAATCATTTAGTCCTCCTCAGATGGACATATACACATACTGGCTCTCAGAACAGTTTTGAAACACAATAAAATTATGTATTTGTATGTGCTTTTTTATTTCTGAAGTGCTTTCACATTCATTATTTTATTTATCACTCAAAACACTGCTGAGGCTTATTTGCTTCTGATAGCAAATTGTTGATTTTTTGATAAGTGATTCAGGAAGTTCTCGATAGACATGCAGATAGAGAGGCAGAGAGACAAATGAGCAGAGTAGTCACAGAATCATGGAGTCTTCCTGCTGGAAAGGATTTCAGAGGTCATGCCCTTGACACAGTTCATTTTAAGCCTTAAAAGAAGGAGAATTCCCTCATATCACATAGTCAGCTATGTTGACAAAGTCTCCTGAAGCTTAAATCTTCAACAACAAGTTGTTATTCACATACCTACAGAATAGGTTTTTAAAGCAAAATAATTCTTTAAAAAAGAATATTTCTCTGTAAACATCCATTAGAAAAATAAAAACCCATTCTCATAGATAATTATTCTCAATAAAGTGGTGCTGAGAAGAGAGGTAAAGTGGCACTTGGGGATTGTGAATATGTATAGTAGGTCTAAATCCTACGTCTCTCTACATACAGGGAAGTTTGGTGGGTAAAATTATAGGTTTGGGGTTCAGCTGTACCTAGGTTTACTTCTTGGCCCATCTGCTTACCAACCAGTTTCTTAGCTATTTATCTGACCATTCTAAGGCTCAATTTTCTTATTCATATAATGAAATTTATAAAAGTAACATATTTCTTTAGAAGATGTTGGCTGGACTACAATTAAATAATCTGCATAAAGTATTTGATGCAGTGCCAAGTAGCAAGTATTCAATAAATGTTAATTATATACATTTGTATCAGTAAGAAATATTTTCCTAACCTCAGAATTTCTCTAAACGCTTTCTCTCCTACCTTAAAAGGAGCACTCTATGTTTTTGTTCCTTTTGGATCTTGGTCCTCTTGCTTGGAGGACTCACAAAAGATGGTCAAATCAATTAGTGCTAGACTTAATACTATGGGATTCTCGAGGATAAACTAAGGAACTTAAAAAATATTCATGCAGATTCTTGGATCCCCACCCACAGAGATTTAAGTTCAATTTGCCTCAGGTACAGCTTAGATATTATTCTTTAATTCCTTAGGTATAGTTAAGATTGAGACCTAATACTCTAATTTGTTATGAACTCTATAATTTAAATTTCAGACTTTATAATTACAATTTAGCCTTTGTATGGGAAAAAAATACAGTCACAAAAACAGTCCCTAAGGAACCTCTAATGTTGAACTTGCTACTTTAAGACTTTAGATAAAGTACTACAGATATTTCAAAGAATTAAAGGATACAATTTATAAAGAAATAATATATGATGATATTGCCTTACCAAATAAAGGTTATTTACAGAAATTGTAAAAAAAAAAAAAAAAAAGGGGGATCAAATAAAAATTCTAACGTTGATCAGTATAATAACTGAAATGTAAAAAATCACTAGAGGAACATAGCAAATCTAAAGGACAAATGAAAGACTCAGAAAACTTGAAGATAAGTGCAGGAGATTATTCAGTCTGAGAAAGCAAAACATGGAATTCATGTACCTTCTATAGAGAAAAACAGTGAACAAGTGATTGAATGACCATTTACATGGTGTCACCTTACCAACTCCCTAAATCACCTCTGACTGAGCAGTTCATCTACTTTCTGGGGAGAGGAGACTGAGGACCCACTGTGATTCTTCCAAACTGCCAGAGCTGACCACTTCCAGAGGGCATTGTTCATGACAGAAATGAAATCAACAGCAGTTTTTCAGCTACTTGGAAAATAACCAAATATAAAATACCAACCTATAAAAGATATCACCTAAATGAAGTAGAATACTCGGGACTTATCTTAATGAAAACTATCCTCTCTCTTTCTAAATTTCTTGAAAAAGGTGTCAGTACAGAACTCCTGGTCATGGTTACACATGTTTACATATATGCCATATGTATGAGAGGCTTCCCTCTAAAATGTGATCTTATTTTCCTTTCTAATGTCCCCACTGCTTTTAATACCAAAGTTGTCTAGCTATCATGTTATGGTGCCTTGGCAGAGATGTCGATTTGCATTTGGAAAAAGCTCATGTGAGGATACTCTGATACAGAAATATCTTCTGTGTTATAATAAGAATCAGTTACTTACTGAAGCAGATTTAGCAGTTGTAATGGTGTAGGGAGCACCCGTTTTATTGTCTGTCTGTTGTCAATGACGATTGATAGAGACAGTGGCTTCAAGGTTTCTATTAACTTCAAATAGAGAGGAATCAACTGAGACAGTGGAAACAGTAGTTGCCTAGTCCCAAATAATTTGATACCAAGATTTTTCCACATTGTTGCAATGTTTCCAATAAAGTGATGATTAATCAAATTTTGTATGCAAAGAACTGCTGTTAGGAAGTTGAATCCCATGAGAAAGATTTATTGTTCAATCTACAGTTCCACAAACAATGATTAGAGAGAGCAGTGCTCTGCCCTCCTGCCTTTGTCCTGCTCTGCCCAAAGGCGCAGCCTCCCGAATTCACACAATCTAAATGCTCCCACCTTAATCCTTGACTACGCATAGTCTTAGCCCATTTAAAATTGTTAAAAGCTTGCTCTCTTCCATGTTCTTCTCCTTTTCACGTGTTAAACTCTGTATACAGAGATCTTCTGGTTCCTTACCTCCAGCATGAGAATGGTACCTGCACATATTAAGCACTGGGCACATATTTGTTGAATGAATGACTAAACAAATTTAATTGTAGGCTATAAACGCAAAACACTGTAACTTTTCATAGATCCCTAGTTATACAGAAACGTGAAAGTCAATGAATTTTGAGTCCTTCACGAGTTAGATGCTTTGGCTTGGTCTCCTGGCCCTCAAACTTTTGTCCTACCTTCAACTAGCTTGGGAAAACCCCTGACTCTAACCTAGAGGGTCATGCTTGTCAAGTTCAGCTATGCAGGACCCCAGTGATGTGACATGGACCGTAGAAAGTCTTGGGTTCCCAGAAAAGATTTATGGGAATTTATTTATCCAAGCTGAGAGAGAACTAGAAAAATGTAGAGGTGTAATTGGTAGCAGTTAACATTTGGTGAAGGGAGACATAGATTATATCTAAATGTTTGTGTTATTTTAAACCTCTCCCATAATTGCATTTTATTTTAAGTCCTAGTGGTGAGTGACACTTGCTTGATAAAATCCCATCTGCTTTCTTCTGCCTTTTCTAACAGCTGTATGTTGCTAGAGGAAATTGCAAACCAAGCAGAATGGTTTCACTTTAAATTTGTGACCACAAAACTGAAATGGGCTCTTATCACAGCCCAGGACTCTTACTGTATTTCTTTAGTAAGATAATATTTCCACTCTCCAAGGTAACTGCTCCCAACTCCTTTCTCTTTTCTAATCTCCTCCCCATACTTATTTCACTGAGACTCTAGATGTGGTAAATTAGGCACCTCTCACCTTTCTACCACCACCTTTATCCACCTACTCATGTCTGCCCCATATTTGCCCCTTTCTGTTACAGGAGGAAAGAATGTGTTTTGTTGTTGTTGTTGTTGTTGTTGTTGTTGTTGTTGTTATGGGCTGAATTACATCCTCCTCCAAAATTTATATGTTGTAGTCTAATCCCTATTTCCTCAAAATGTGACTGTCATAGTATGAACGTTTGTGCCCCCTTGTCCCTCAAATTCATGTTCAAATTTAATCCCAAATGTAGTGATGTTTTGAGGGGAGGGCTTTTTGGTGATAATTAAGTGATGAGGGCAGAGACCTTATTAATGGAATTGGTGTGCTTATAAAAGGGACCCCAGAGAGCTCCCTTGTCCCATGAACTGGGGGCATGAATTCCTACCAGACACCAAACCCACCAGCACCTTGATCTTGGACAAATATTATTTAAGCCACTCAAACTATAGTACTTTTTTTTCAGATATGTGTTTTATTTCCATGGAGATTATGCCTTGTGTTTGATTATAGCCCCTGCAGTATCTGGCCCGTTCATACTCAGTGTCCTCTGCTCTTTTTAATTTTGAATGTGGCTTCAAAAATTCTGGTGCAGCTGCAATTATTTTTATTCCATTTGTAGAAAGTATGAGCTTTACTCCCTAGATAAGAAACAAGAAAGTCACAGGTTTTTAATTTCTCCAAATCAAATTTATTTTCTGAAACCCCAACCCACTGAGATGAAAACAAGTTCCACCACAGGCCCTCCTTGAGTTCCTTCCCCTCCCCTTAAGGTTGAGTGAAAATGCACTGGCCCGTGCTGGAGAAGGTAGCCTTCTGAGTTTGGAAGACTGGCAACTCAAATAATTCTGAGGTAAATTGGAAGACAAGGTCATATGCAAAGCAAGCCCCAGGATTTAAGTCTCCTAGAAACAAACATACTTGTTTCTCTGTACTTCCCTTAAATCCTATATGGAAACCTCACCAGACCACGCTCCTCCAAGCTCCCCTGTCAGTAACAGCTGCTTTGTTTGCTCCCACTTTTGGTAGATCTAAGTAGAACCTACTAGAATTTTCTTTAACTGAGCCAAGTTATAAAAAATGGGATTGAAGAAAGACAAAATTCTAGGTATAGGTGAAAACAGATGGAAAATACCATATTTTGTCATGTATAATGTGCATTATTTTGCCCAAATGTTTGAGGGGAAAATAAGGATGCACATTTTACATGGATAGAACTAATTCTGTATCTACGTAAATGTTTTTAATTCTTTTATTTATGCTCATGCATTAAAAGTGTCACTCTAAAAAACAATAATGATGTTCATATTCAAAATAATACTCTGGAATATGATAATCAGTTTTATATATAAATACAACATTGAATTAAAAAAATTAAAACAATAGATTTTTTTCCCCTGAAAGTTATGGCCAAAAACATAGGTGTGCATTATACATGGCAAAATATGGTATCTACAATTTTATTTAATCCAATAGAATCATATTAAGTGACTATTCTTTCCCAAGCATAGTTCTAGATATCAGTTGCAGCAACAAACTAAACAGTGTTTCTGCCAGCATGGAGCTTATATTTTTTAGAATAGATGACATATTTTTAAACTCTATTTATTCATTTGTTCAATTAATGATAGTGGCTTTAAAATTGAAAATAAAGGGAGAAAGATCAATGGAAGTAAAACGCAGATTGTAATGTCAGTGAAAATCTGAAGAGGTTGCATTACATGGAGACCTGAATAAAATTATGGGGGAAGACATATCAATATAAATAAAAAAGTCATTCAAAGCCAATGGATCAAGCAAGTGGCAAAGTCCTGAGGTTGGCATACCCAAGGGTCAGCAAGGAAACTAGTGTGGCTGAATGGAGAGGGTGGATGGCAAGAAGACTGAAGAGTTAATCAAGGGCCTCATCATTGAGAGACTTATAAGTCAGAGACAGAGCTCTAAATGATGGCAAGGCTTGAAGAGTATTAAGTTAATTTTTGCTTTGGTCTTGTATATGAAGATATGATGAAAGATGGCCAAGAACAGACAGGTTTGTTCTATTATTGCAGTATCTTAGTCATTATATAATGTAGCTTGGACCAGAAGAGGGATACAAGGATGTGATCTATTTATAATGTAGGTCTATTTTTGTTTCTTTTGCTGGACATTTAGTAAATCCTTTAAATCGAGAAGAATATATTTTTGATAGCATATATATTTCCCGAAGTATCCTACTAAAAATGTTCTCCCCTATTTAAAAAAGAATTATTGATTTATTTTAGAGAGAGAAAGGGGGAGAGAAGGAGGGAAGGGTGGGAGGCGGGAGAGAGGGAGAGAGAGAGAGAGAGAGAGAGAGAGAGAGAGAGAGAGAGTCAGGCGTCACTTTGTTGTTCCACTTATTGATGTATTCTTTGCTTGATTCTTGTATGTGTGGACCAGTGATCGAACCCGCAATCTTGGTGAATCAGAGCGATGCCCTAACCAACTGAGCTACCCAGTCAGGTCTTCCCTATTTTTCAAATTTCTTTTTTGTTGTGGTGCATTTGAAACACATTATTTGATGCTGAGCCTCCCATGATTATCTTCTAATTTTCATATATTTCACTTATATTTTGCTTCTCTTTATTTTTTATTGAGATATAATTGACATGTAACATTGTATCATTTTTAGGTTTACAGCATCATTTAATATATGTATACATTTTGAAATTATTACCACAATAAGTTTAGTTAACTGCCATCATCACACAGCTTCAATTTTCTTTCCTGTGGTGAGAATTTTTAAGGTCCACTGTATTAGCAACTTTCAAATATACAAAACAGTATTGCTAGCAATAGTCACTATGATGCATATTACATACACAGGACTTATTTATCTTATAACTGGAAGTTTGTAACTTTTGACCACCTTCACCCATTTTGTCCAACTCCCACCTTTCACCTCTGGCACCTATTCCATGTCTTTGAGTTCAGTTTTCAGGGACAGGGTGTTATATTTGTTTTTGTTTTTATTTTCTACATATACGTTAGAACTATGGTATTTTTGTCGTAGAATGTTAAATGGACTAAGATGGTGACTATTTAAAGAAAAGGTCTTTACAGAGATAATTAAGTTAAAATGAATTCATTAAGGTGGGCTCATATACAGTATGACTGGGGTCCTCATTGAAAGAGGAAATTTGAGCAAAGACATGCATGCACAGAGAGAGGATCATCTGAAGCCACAAGGGAAAGACAGCCATCTACGTGCCAAGGAGAGAGGCCTTTCCTTCACAGCTGTGAGAAAGAACTAACCTTGCTGAGTAAGACCTTAATCTTGACTTCTCACCTCTAGAACAGTGTTAAAATGAATTTCTGTTGTTTAAACCATCCAATCTGTGGTACCTTGTTATAGCAGACCTAGAAAATTAATACACTCCTAGTGCCAAAGGACAATCTCTTCAGACGTGGTTTGGTGCCCGTTTGTTTCTGTTTTTCTCTAGTCATTATTTTCTCTTGTTTACTATCTCTTGAATGGCCATCCCTTTCTCTCTCCTGGATTATTCTCCATCAGTGTAGAAACCATTCTTTGGTCCTTTGCCCAACCACCACACACATTGTATCTATTTTACACACACATCATTTTGGCCTCTTCAATTAACCTTTAAGAAAATATAGTCTACAGAAAAAAAAAAAAATATATATATATATATATATATATATATATATATAGTCTATCTCTAGCCTTGATAACAACATCCAGTCTGCTCATGGGCTTCCATATTATTTTATGCAGTAGAAATTTCTGTCTTTGTCTTACATAACTTCTCAGCAGTACTCAATACAGTTTTTCTTTTCCCTTCCTGGGACACTCTCTTCCCTTAGCTTCCAGGACTCCGCCCTCTCCTGTTTTTTCTCTTCCTACATCTTTGGCTCCTTCTTAGTTTCCTTAGTTGACTTTCTCCAGGATTAGAGCCTTGGACCTCTTGTCTACACAATCTAGGTGATGTCATCTCATGTCTTAAATATCAACTATAAAAATTGCCTCTTAAATTTATCACCCTAGCTCAGAACTCCCCTCTGAACTCCAGACTCACATAGTTGAGTGCTTAGTTTACTTTTGCTTTTAAATGTCTTTAGAAAAATATCAAACTAATTTTTCTAAAAAGGAATGACTTATTTATTCCTCTAAGCCTGACCCTAATCCCCCAGTGTTTCCCACCATCTTTCTAATTCCTCAAGCCAGAAACCTAATGTTCACTCTTGATCACTATATTTATTTACCCATCATACCCAATCTATCAATAAATTCTGTAGATTATTCTCTTAAAATATGTCTGGAATCATTTATCTCTCTCTCCATTCCCACTCATTGGTTAACATCACCTCTTTATAAGCACCATAGAGTTTATAATTATGGCAACAATTTCCTAATTGGTCTCTCCCCAACTCCAGCCAGTTTTCCACACAGAAACCAAAGTAAAAGTCACAGTACCTAAGTTGGATCATGTAATTTTCATTTTTAAAATCCTGAGGTAGATTCCCATTGCACATAAATTAAAATTTCAGCTCACAACGCCCAAGGCCCTGCTAATCAGGCCGATGTCTACCTGTACCACTTAATTCTTTTGATTCTGTGTTTGTCTCAAGTTCCAGGCAGGCTCCTTTGTCCCTCTTCAGGACCTTTGCTTAAATTATAATGGATATCCCAAATACTATCGCACACCCACTTTACATATAGCCAGCTCTTTTTCCTCTTTCAGGACTGCGTTTGTATGTTGCCTCCTTGGAAAGAGCGTTCCTGACCATGCTTCATAGTAGACCCTTTTCCCATTTTTCTTTCTCAGTATGCTGGGTTGGGTTTTTTTTATTTTTTCTTCATAGTGTAAAATGTTGACATAAGTGGAGCCATTTTAAAGTGGAGCCAGAGCAGCCATTCCAGAAGGGACTCGTGCACCTTGCTCCTCGAACCTTTGGAATGTTTGAACTGGACATAGTAACCTTTGGACTGGGCCGTAGCAATGTTGTCTTACCAACTATTGCTTGTAATGCCAACAGGAAAAACAAACATTCTGACCACAGGGATTAATTATTATGAACTCCTTTCCTGAAGAGAGAATCAGTAAATAGCCATGTATAGCTAAAGAATAACTCAGCTTATTAGCACCAATAGAAATTTATTTCTTTTATTCATATAATTACTTCCTTCCCTTTTTCCATAAAAATCCCTTGCCTTCACCCTGAATGAAATCTGGACACAATTTGAATTGCTGCCTGAATCTGTGCTGCCATAATTGCAATTCTTTTTGATCCCAAATAAACACTTGTCTCTCATTTTGTTTTTTATTTTTAGGTCAACAATAGCATGAATCACAATTTTTAGTTATTTTGTTAATGTCATTTTTTTCTGTCTCTTCCAACTGACTATAAGTTACATGGAGACAGGATAAACTGTTTATGGAGTTTATCATTTTATCCCAAAGAGTCTAGTGAATAACAGGTGACAAATATTAAGTAACAAAAACTATATATTATAAAAAGTATACAGACAACTGTACTCTAAGCCTTCAATTATTCATAGCTACCAAAAAACTAGGGTTTTAGTCACTACCCCCTAAAGCTTCAAATCTAAAAAGTGGAGACATAGTTCACATATTCAATGCAGGCAACACATAACTTACTATTTTCTGGTTACCAGCAGGATGAGTCACAATGTACTAAGATGTGACAAAGTAGCGGAAGTGGTGAAAAGTCTCCATAAAACCTTTCAGCAAGAATAATCAGTGCCCTAGACTGTGTGAGGTTAGTGTTTCCTATAGCTATATCACAATTTGGTATATTAGGAGAGAAGCCACTTTTATGTATTGTCTCCAAAATTATTATATAAATGCCTACTGTCAAGAAAGCATGATTAGTTTATTTTGAAGAGGTAGACAAATCATAGCCAAGTCAGTTTATATTGCTCCTCATAGATATCCTGTCTAATAAGATGAAAGTCAAAGTTTAGCTTTGCAATTTCAGACTTAAAATGAGCACTTGTTTTATCCCAGATCTTCTGGAAAGTAGACAGAATTAATTTCCTGGTGCTCATTTGAGAGCTGCAAGATCAGAACTGTGAAGTGAGGAAAAGCAAAGTGAAGCAAGAAAACATGACACAATGTGTTTTATGATCCATGACACTTCACAATCAGCTGGAGAACACCAGCTCGTCCACTCTAGGGCTCTCCACAGCAGCGGCGAGGAGGGGTGAGTTCATTTGCTCAGCTCCCTCCCATGTCCCACTTCTCACGTTCAAAGCCCATTCCCACAGGGCTACCTTCTGTACTGTGGATCTTCTAGTCTGTCCACATAATTTAGCGTTTCATCCTAATCTGAAAGTGGGAGGGCAACTCAAGATGACTGAGATACCAGCTGAGAGAGAGAAGTAAGGAGTCAGACAATCTGAAACAGAGCAAGCACACTGGCAATCTTGAATTTTCCCTCCAACTTCCTTAAGAGAGTTGCCAAACTAAGATTTTGTACCTCTTGATTTAGTAATCTTTTGTTAGAAAGTCCTACTTATCTGGAGGTCATAGGTGGATCCTAATGATCATGCTCTTATTGCTACCATTTTCACTCTTTTTACCAAGTGCCAGGCAGTGGGTTGAGCACATTACAGACATTGTTTCATGTATTCCTTACAATAACCCTGTGGGGATAGCGTGATGGTCCCGGTCAAGCCATGTTAGTCTTGGAAAGGTTCTTGGAAATCGTCACTTTATACAGCCATTTCCTACCTTAGAGTGAGTGCATATGAGGAGAAAAAGACAAAATCTTCTATTTTCTATTTTAATTGGGTCTTATTCCAAGTAACACCACACACACATTCATATACTGCCCCTTAAACCTTCCGCTATGATGTCTGGTATAAGAATCTGATACTGGGACGTTTATAGCTGCATGCCACAGCTTGTTTTTCACAGAAGTTAGAAGTGTTTTTGGTTTCCAGTGAATTATCAAGTGTTACTCTATTAAATTTATTTATATTTCTATTTTTTCCCAGAAAATTCTAATTCCTCAAGGATCAAGCGAAAACTAATTGCCAAACACGAGAAAGAAAAAAATGTATGCTAGAATATTTTCTGTTCTGTAGTTTTTATTTGAGAAGTCACATATGGCAAAATCTTCATTGATTAAATCTCTGAAGGTACAGAATATTATCATTCAAGGCAGAATTGACATTTTAGAATAGAGAAGTATAGGAAACATTTGGAGTATAGAGCTGTGCAGACTTTGCTTTGAATTCCATGTCTGAAACTTCTACCCCCTGAGTGAATTTAGGAAAATTACTTCAATTATCTCATTATCTCACCTTGATTTTGGTAAATCAAGGATAATGGTTTCTATCTCATAGGATTTGAGTGAAGATTAACATAAGATAACAATAGTTCTGACTCAACATTTAGTCAATAAAAGCACAGTGTTTTTGATGATGGCTATTTTTAACATAACTTTATAACACGTAAGTAAGCAAGCTTTGATATCTTCAATATCACTGATTAATATTTTAAATACAAAAACACTTGCCTTATCAGACTCAGCACTCAAACACTTCCCACTACACTTAGTGGGTTTGCCCAGTTTTTTTGTGTTTTGTGTTTTGTTCCTTTTTTTGGAAATGAATGTCAAATATTTCTATATAGCTGCATTTTCAAAGTAGTCCTCTGGGGAATACCAATGTTCCATATATGTTATTAGATATTTCATGAGAAAAGTCCTAAAATTAATAAATTTGGGAAAAAATATAATAGCCCCTCTTGAAAATTCATGTGCACATTAGCGTAATAAAGGCTCAGAGACTCCTTACGGTAAAATGTATTTAAATTTGTTTTAATGAAATGTTCTCTGAAATTATTTGAGCATGAAATATTGCTTTCATAGACCATTTAGTACTATGTCTCTGAACTCCAGTGTTCATAGGACCCAGTTTGGGAACACTTTCTTAGAACATGGAAAAATGAAATGACTGCAAGGATAACCACAAAAAAGGAACTACAGAAGAGTTGTGTGGGAATATGAAATATGCTCTCTTGGTGCTAAGAAATTCTGAGTCACAATATGGCAATGGCACAGTTATATTTCTCAAGTTCTTTTCATGCAGATCATTGCTGTGAAATCAAACAGCACATTATGCATAAAGCAAAAAAGTATATGCTCCTTTTGACTTAGACACTGTCAAAGCAGTCTGTTCATTTTAGTAGTGTAATGGAGCACAGCCAGCCCCCCCACAAAGGGTATTTTGTAATGGAGTCCAGGGATTGGGGTGTCCAAGAAAAATATATTCTCCCCACCCCAGGGCGGGCTGCCATGGGGGATGGGATCCTTGAGCAGGGCCATTGAAAAGTCATTTTACATGTCAATAACAGGATAGTTTCGTTCTTCATTTGCAAAGAGGATTATTTTGCATATCACCAAAGCTAATCAGGAAGGTTTAAAAGACTTGCTACAGAATGTAATTGAGATAAAGAGGAGAGACAGAGGCCTGCAGGAGAAATAAAGAGAAACAGACTCTGGGGAACAGTGTGAAGACCATGCGGGAAGAAAAAGGGGAGAAAGGACTCTTGCTAGTGGGCCAGGAGAAGGTGCCACATGGTGATGGGTTAAGAGCTGGAAATCACAGTGACGCGGTAGATGGTGCTGAGAACTGTGAGAGGCCTGCCCAGCCGAGCCCCGGACTTCTGTGCTTTTTCTTCTGAAGGACGGTATCCCTGACTGGCCTGACTGGCCTGACTGGCCTAACTGGGCAAAGCAGGGAAGGCTGGACGGTGTGTGTGCTGGTGATTGTTTTGAAGGGATTTTGAGGTTTAAGGGTGACATTCAGCCATTAAACAAGCCTGCATAAAACTTTTGAATAAATAGGTCCGTTTCCTTTTCACCAAACTCTGCCATTCAGAGCCGTAATTCCAAGGGTGCCGGGCAAAGGACCCACAACCGAGGGGTCCCAGGGAAGGAGGGTGTCGTTGTTTCGGTGATAGCATCTGGGCACCCCGCCCCGCCCACGGGTCCTTTTGCTCGGTAAAAGTAGTATGCATATTAGCATTGTTATAGTTTGTTTTAATAATACCGTCTTAATTTGTGGCTCTGTATTTCAAATATTGTTTTACCTTTTTAAAAGTAAGCAGTTACACCAGGCAACTTCACACATTTTGTAAAGATAGTTTCTGCCTCCTCATTAAGCAGTGATGGTGTGATAGTAAAGGAACAGGCTTAGAGCCACAAACTTGGCTCAGGCTTGAGCTTTGTTACTCATGAGCTGTTGTGCCCTTTGGAGATCAGTGTCTTATCAGTAAGACTAGAACAAGGTAACTTATGCAGTAGTGTTTTACATACTGCTAATTCTATCTACACATAAGGTATTAGTATAGAAGTTAATGTTGTTAGAAAATGGAGACTAAACATTTGCAAATGAGTATGAGCAAAAAATAACAATCATGATTGCAAATTAGAGAAGGATTTTACTCTTCTTTGCTCACATTTTTACGTGGGGATATCTGCTCCATTTCCTCAAAGGGAACTATGCGGAAGAACCAAGTTCGGCCTTTCACACCACTTGCCGTGTACAAATTGATTTATCTGAACGGGAGGAAGTTGCATCTAACATTTATAGGCCCCATGTCATTTACTGGTTCAGATGTCGACCTGGACCTTCACTCCCAGCTCCTTGCTCTCTGCCCAAGGCTTCCGGCTTTCTCCTCCCCCACGGGCCTCACTAGGCAGGCTGAGGCCCAGGGTGGTGGGGAAAAGGGAGGAGGGCCTGCAGCTGATAATTTCAATTCAGAGGTGACATTATTAGCAACCTAATTTTCTTTCTCCAAATGAAAGCCACATTCTCCACCAGAAATAAAGACAACATTTTTTATTTTCTTTCGTCTCCTCCCCACCTGGAAAAGAAATCCTTCAGAGAAGAATTCAATGACAAGGAACATAACTTACTAAAAATGCACAACAAAGCTGTAATAAAAATGACAGAGTATACCAAGCATTGTTGAGGATGTGAAGCTGTGGAGAATATGGAATCCCCATAAACTGCTGGTGGAAAAGTAAAATGGTACAGCTGCTTTGGAAAGAAGTTTGTCAATTTCTAAAAGTATTAAACATAATTTACCACATAATTAAATAATTCCACTTCAAGAATCTACCCCCTGCCCCCAAAAAAGTATGTCCACACAAAGATGTGCATGTGAAAGTTTCTAACATCCTCATTTATGATAGACCAAAATTGGAAACAATCCAAATGTCTATCAACTGATGAATGCATTAAAAAATGGATATTCATACAATGGAACACTTCAGCTAAAAAGAAATGAACAACTGATACATGCTAAAACATGGGTGAACCTCAAAAAATATTTTTCTAAATAAAAGAAATCAGATGAGAAAGACAATTATATGATTCCACTGGTAGAAAGTGGAATCATATAATACAAATACAAATACAAATACAAATGGATTTGCTCAGAAAAGGCAAATTCATTGGGTTGGTAAGCCTATCAGTGGCTGCTTAAGACTGGGGATGGGAGTAGGGACTAACCATAAATGGGCCCAAGGGAGGTTTGAGGGGAGAAGAAAATGTTCTAAAACTGGATTGTGGTGATAATTACAAAACTCTATACATTTACTAAAAACCATTGAATTGCATTTATAATGGGTGAGTTTTACAGTATGTTATGTTAATTAAAACTCAATAAAGCTGTTAAAAATGACAGAGCCACATTTAATATTTTTAAAATTTATATGCTTAACTACTGAAATATGCACATATGAATTTATTTGAAGATATTTTCCACAATATTATAGTTCTTCAGGTGATTTTTGGCTTCTGCCATTTAATATATCACAATAATTATATTAGATGATGTATATAGGTGAAAATTTTGTTTTCAGAAAAATATAGTCAGCTGGATTTTTGAACTAATCTCCACATGGCTCCAGTTAGCAGGCCTAGTTTGGCACTGCCTTGCACCTGAGGAGAAGGGCCCAGGCGTACTAGTTACTGGAGCTCTTTTAACATCAAGTTCTGTGTGAGTATTAAATATGGAGAAATAATACCTTTTTAGAATTCTCTTAATTTTGATAAGAAAAGAATATATATACTCTTACAACTACTTACTATAGTCTTTATTTCTGTGTGTGGTACCTTTCTTTTCTGAGAGGCTGTATATAAATTATTTGGCTGATCCCTGATGCTCACACCTCTTCCAACACTAGCCATATAGGATCTAATCAGAAATATTTCATTTAAATAAGCTTTATGTACAATACCTGGAAGAATGGATCTTCTGTGACTAGTTTGGTTTTTGTTTTGGAGACCAAGAAAATGTTTATAAAGCTATATAGAACTGACAGTTCATTAAACAACACTCCTGAAGCTTACAGGACGTGCCCAATAAATGTATTTTCTGCATGGGACTTACAGGTAGATATAGGAATATTGATAATGCCTGAAGTATCTTTATGTTCCCATAGCTCTGTAAGACAGACAAATAGATGGATAGATAAATAGATCATTTGAATTAGACAGTCAACATAAAATTTGGAAAGCAATTATGTAAGTTCAACTGTTATTTCTCTCATGTTCCATGGCTTCAAATTCTGACCAAAACCAACAATGAAGTTGCTAAAATTAATATGAAAATCATACTCAGAATCAAGAAGTAAAACACTGGTAACTAATCAGATGCTGATAATTAAAATAATGTAGAACAAAACACCATGAAAAGAGATTCTATAATTATGCTAAAGCTATGCCGTAACAGGAGGGCAACCTGGCCAAGTGAACTCCAGCTGTGCACCTGAAGGATGTAGTCAGTCTTAAAACTCTACCCCAGAAGGTCATACAAGTGCAAAACAATCCAGCAAGAACTTTCCACTGGCACCTGCACTGGTGTGGCTTAGTTGGTTGGAGCGTTGTCTTATTGCCCAAAGGGTTGCAGGCTCAATTCCCAGTCAGGGCACATATCCAGGTTGCAGGTTTGATACCTGGTCAGGGGATGTATGAGAAGGCGCCCAATCGATATTTCCCTCTTACATCAATGTTTCTCTCCACACCCCTCCCCCTTTGTCTCTCTCCCTTTCTCTCTCTAAAAGCAATGAAAAAATGTCCTTAGGTGAGAATTGAAACAAGAGAAAGAGCTTTCCACTAGCAACTAGTAACTGAGTTGCATAAAAAGACTTCGATGAATTGACGCAGAATGTTTACAAGCACATATGACTTTTTAAAATACCTTTGTGCTTTTTAAAAAATTCCAAAAAATTAAAAACTTCTCCTTGAGTTGCTCATGAAAATGACTTAACATGCAGAGTAAAGTTATCAGAGTAACTTAGGATTGTTTTTTATGGGATGTACTTATTTTTCTTCATAGTAAAATAAGGCTTACACTCTCTCACCTAGAAATATTTAAAACAGTTTATTCTTATTTTTTTAAACTTTTTTTGTTGTTCAAATACATTTATCTCCATTTTCCTGCCATCAGTTTCCCCTGCCACACCCACCTACACCTCCCTCCCTCAATCCTACCGCACTTTGGCTTTGTCCTTGAGTCTTTTATACCTGTTCCTTGATTTGACCTCTCCCCTTCCTTTCCCCGTTACCCCCTCCCTCCTTCCCTCATGCCACTGTTGGTTTCTTTTTTCTTTCAATATTGCTGGTTATATTTTCCTTGCTTGTCTGTTTTGTTGATTAGGTTCCACATAGGTGAGATCATATGGTATTTAGTCTTTCACTGCCTGGCTATTTCACTCAGCATAATACTCTCCAGTTCCATCCATGCTATTACGAAGGGTAGTAGCTCTTTTTCTTTCTGCTGCGTAGTATTCCATTGTGTAAATGTACCAGTTTTTTGATCCATTCATTTACTGATGGGCACTTAGGTTGCTTCCAGCACTTGGTTATTGTAAATTGTGCAGCTATGAACATTGAGGTACATAGGTTCTTTTGAATTGCTGTGTTGGGATTCTTAGGGTACAATCCCAGCAGTGGAATTACTGGGTCAAAAGGCAGTTCCATTTTTAGCTTTTAGAGGAAATTTCATGGTGTTTTCCACAGTGGTTGCACCAGGCTGCATTCCCATCAACAGTGTACAAGGGTTCCCTTTTCTCCACAGCCATGCTAGCACCCATTGTTGGTTGATTAGTTTATAATGGCCATTCTGACTGGTGTGAAGTGGTAACTCATTGTAGTTTTAATTTGCATTTGTCTGATAGTTAGTGATGATGAGCATCCTTTCATATGTCTCTGGGCGCTGTGTATGTCCTCTTTGGAAAAGTGTTCAGGTCCCTTACTCATTTTTTAATTGGATTTTTTGTCTTCCTGGAATGGAGTCATGTGAGTTCTTTATATATTTTGAAGATCAAACCCTAGTCTGAGGTATCATTGGCAAATACATTTTCCGATACAGTTGGTTCCCTTTTCATTTTGCTGATGTTTTACTTAGCCATGCAGAAGCTTCTTATTTTGATGAAGTCCCATTTGTTTATTCTCTCCTTTATGTCCTTTGCTCTAAGTCACATATCTGTGAAAATATTACTATGTGGGATATCTGAGAGTATCCTGCCTCTGTTCTCCTCTAGGACTTTTATGGAGTCGCAACTTATATTTAAGTCTTTTACCCATCTTGAGTTTATTTTTGTGTATGGTGTAAGTTTGTGGTCAAATATCAATTTTTTGCATGTAGCTGTTCAGCTCTCCCAACACCATTTGTTGAAGAGGTTATTTTTACTCCATTTTATGCTTCTGCCCCCTTTGTCAAATATTAATTGATGATAGAGTCAAGGGTTTATTTCTGGGTTTTTTATGCTGTTCCATTGATCTATGCGTCTGTTCTTGTGCCAGTACTAGATTGTTTTGATTACAGTAGCCTTGTAATATAGTTTGATGTCAAGTATTTTGATCCCTCCTACTTTGTTATTCTTTCTCAAAATTGATACGGCTATTTGGGGTCATTTACAGTTCCATATAAATTTTTTTAATGTTTGTTCTAGATCTGTGAAATATGTCATTGGTATTTTAATAGGGATTGTATTGAATCTATTATTTGCTTTTGGTAGTATGGACATTTTGATGATGTTAGTTCTTCCAATCCATGAACACGGTATATGCTTCCATTTATTTGTGTCTTCCTTAATTTCTTTCTTCAGTGTTGTATAGTTTTCTGCATACTGGTCTTTTACCTCCTTGGTTAGGTTTGTTCCTAAGTCCTTTATTTTTATTGTTGCTATATCAAATGGGATTTTTTTCCTGATTTCTGATTCTGATATTTAATTGCTGGTATACAAAAATGCCTTCAATTTCTGAATATTGACTTCGTATCCTGCTGTTTTGCCAAATTCATTTATTAGTTTGAGTAGTTTTTTGGTGGAGTCTATGGGGTTTTCTATGTACACTACCATGTCATCTGCAAATAATGATAGTTTTTCTTCCTCCTTTCCAATTTGGGTGCCTTTTATTTCTTTTTCTTGTCTGATTGTTATGGCTAGGACTTCCAATACTATGTTGAACAGGAGTGGTGAAAGCGGACAACCTCATCTTGTTCCCAATCTTAGTGGGAAAGTTTTAGTTTTTGCCCATGGCGTATGATGTTCGCTGTAGGTTTTTCATATATGGCTTTTATTATGTTGAGGTATGCCCTCATTATTCCCACTTTACTGAGTTTTTTTAATCATAAATGGGTGCTATATCTTATCAAATGTTTTTTTCTGCCTCTATTGATATGATCATGTGGTTTTTGTTCTTCCTTTTGTTTATGTGATGGTTTATGTTTATTGATTTGCAAATATTGAACCATCCCTGCATCCCTAGGATGAATCCTACTTGATCATGGTGGATGATCTTTTAAATGTATTAAAAACTTTTTATTTTTGATTGTGGTAATATACCTCACATAAAACTTACCATCTTAACCACTGTTAAGTGTACATTTCAATAGTGTTAACTATATTCACTTGTGCTACCTATCTCCAGAATTTTTCATCTGCAAAACTGAAACTTTTAAACCCACTGAACAGGTCCTCCCTGTTTCTGTTCCCCACAGCTCCTGGCAATCACTGGTGGTTCCCCTTTCTGTTTCTATGGATGAGACTGCTCTAGGCACCTCATTAAGTGGAATCATACTGTGTCTGTCTTTTTGTGACTGGTTTATTTCACTGGTCATAAAATCTTCAAGATTCATCCATGCTGTAGTAGGTAGCATGTTGTAGCAGGTATAACTTCA
Organism: Pteronotus mesoamericanus; assembly: GCF_021234165.1. Lineage (NCBI taxonomy): Eukaryota > Metazoa > Chordata > Mammalia > Chiroptera > Mormoopidae > Pteronotus > Pteronotus mesoamericanus. The sequence continues at coordinate 77,529,901 of NW_026555321.1, read as the reverse complement.
TTTCTTTTAACAGCTGAATAATATTCCATTGTATGTATAGATTACATTTTGTGTATTCATTCATCCATTAATGGATTTGTGGGTTGCTTTCACCTCGACTACTGCAAATAATGCTCCTGTGTACATGAGTGCATAAATATCTCTTCAGGACTCTGCTTCCAACTCTTTTGGATATATATCCAGATATGGAATTATGAGATCATATGGTAATTCTATTTTTAATTTTTTGAGGAACTGCCATACAGTCCATATGAATTTAACCATTTTACATTTCTACCAGTGGTGCAAAAGGGTTCCTTTTCACCATATCTTCATCAACACATTTTGGGTTTTTTTGTTGTTGTTAATAGTAGCCATCCTAATGGATGTGCAGTGGTATCTGAATGTGGTTTTCATTGCGTTGTCCTAATGATTAGTGATGTTCGGCAACCTTTCATGTGCTTATTGGTTTTGAAATTGTTTCAAGTTCCAAAACATGGTAAACTCTTACAGGGCCAATTATTTTGTTTCTAGAGTCCCATTACTTACGCTATTTGTCCAGTGCATTTTCTTTCTTTAAAAGCAGTTTCCAGAAATCATGCCTTAAATATATCTATACATATTCAACCGAAAAGACATTTCAGTCTTGTGCTTTTAGCAAGAAACACCACAATCATTTCAATAAAAACACCTTAAAAAAATATCCATTACAAATAAGTGTGGCCTAACTGCCGGAAGAATTGGGAAAATTCTGTTCCCACCCTTGGGTTGATGGCTGTATGAATTTGCTGGGGCTGCCATAACAAAGTACTGGGTTATTTAAACAACAAAAATTCATTTTCTCATGATTCTGGAAGCTGGAACTCTGAAATCAAAGTGTTACCAGGGCTGATTTCTTCTGAGGATTCTTTCCTTGTCTTACAGGTATCATCTTCTCCCTGTGTCTTTTTTCTCCATTGTTTTATTGTTGTTTTATTTCAGTTGTCCCAATTTTCCCCCATTGCTCACCCCTGCCCTGCACACCCCCCCCTCCCACAGTCAATCTCCCTGTGTCTTCACATGGTCTTTTCTCTGCACATGTCTACATCCTAATCTACTTGGTTAAGACCCACTTTAATGACCTCATCTAACCTTAATTACCTTTTTAATGACCCTATATTCAAAATACAGTCACATACCGGGGCACAACGGATAAAAACTTCAAGATATGAAATTGTTTTTTTGGAGGTTAGGGGCGTGTTACACAACTCATTCCATAACAATGACTGTAGCAGATGAAGAGAAGATAATGGCATTACTTCTGGCAGGAGCCCAGCTGAGAGATCAGATTCCAAATCCAGCTGGGAGGAAGGCTGTGTGTCAAGACCTGTTATGGAAATACACAACTCAAATGTTAAGTACATGGCCTCCATGCTACTGTGTGGGCTATGCGTAGAGCATTTGGGCAAGAGAACTAGAAAACAGGAGTCTGACTTCTTGGGGCAGAAAAAAGAATAACCCCAAAGTAGAGAGGGAGTCACTCTTTTACTTCTACAGGGATATTTTTCCCTCAATGCTCAGCACTAAATATCAACCAAGGAATGGCTTCTAAACCATTGTAGGCCTTTGTGGCTTTGTCTCTTCCTCAGGTCTATATCCTACCCTCTTTATTCTATTCCTACATTGTTTTACTCAGGCTTCTAAATAAAGATGACTTTTCTACTTCCTTTGGGTAATAGAAAAATCTGCTTTAAGGGATGTGCTGCCAGTTACTCAAGTAACAGTATTATGTCTTACATCTTATTGTACATCAAATCTATTTTAGATTCATTAACATAAAGACCTCCATGAATTACCTTTCATAGAAGGCAATACCTACGGGAAGTTTAATTTATTTAAAAATTGAAAAATATTCCATGCTGTTCAATTTTACTTTCCCATAAGTTATAATAAGTTCAATCTAGTTAATGTTTTATGTTGTTGATTTTTAAAATATTAACCATTTCACTGGGTATAGAGTAATATCCCATTATGGTTTTAATTGAAATTTATCTAATGATGGGTGATACTGGGCATCTTTTCACATGTATATTTTCCATTTGTATATGTTGTTTGAAATGTCTATTCATATATTTTGGAAAAGAAGAATTAATATTGTTAAAATATCCATATTACCCAAAGCAATCTACAGATTCAATGCAACTACTATCAAAACTCCAATGATATTTTTCAGAGAATTAGAACAAAAAAATCCTAAAATTTATTTGGAACAAAAAAATACCCCAAATAATCAAAATAATCTTGAGAAAGAAGAACAAAGCTAAAGGCATCACGCATCCTGATTTCAAACTATACTACAAAACTATAGTAATGAAAACAGTATGGTGTTTGCATATTTGTTTTTCTTTGACATTTTCCCAAAGAAATGAAAATGGCCAAAAGGTGTATGAAAAAGTGCTCAATACCACTAATCATCAGGAAAATGTAAATCAAAACCACAATGAGATATCGAGTCCCAGTTTTTAGAATAGGCACCACCAAAAATACAAGAGATAACAGAGTGTTGGTGAGGATTGGGAGAAAGAGAAACTCTGTGCCCTGTTTTGGGGAATATATATTGGTATAGCCACTACAGAAAAGAATATGAGAGCACCTCAAAAAATTAAAAGTAGAGTTTCCATATGATGGAGTAATTCCACTTCTGGGTATATATCCAATGAAAATTAAAACAGAATATCAAAGAGATATCTGCACTTCCATGTTCACTGCAGCATTACTTAAAATATCCAAGTTAGGGAAACAACCTATGTGTCTGTTAAAAGGTGAAGGATAAAGAAGATGGGTATATATACACAATGAAATATTATTCAGCTGTGACAAAGAAGGAAATCTTGCCCTTTGAAACAACATGGATGAACCTGGAGGGTATTAGGCTAGGTGAAATAAGCCAGATAGAGAAAAAAAATACTGCAAGATATCACTTATATTTAGATTTTTTTAAGCCAGAACTCATAGAAATATGTATCAGGGAGCACCTGGTGGGGTGCTCCTGGATCTGAGGGTTACTGTTTGGAGCCAGCTGAGGAGGGAGAAGAGCTCTGAATCCCAGGGTTGTCATGGATGGGGGGAATAAACACAAGTCTTCGCAAACACTTCTCTGTTTGCCAGGAGACGGGGCAGGGCTCTTTCCTCTAGTGGGGAAGGCCCTGAACCCCCGTGTCCAAAGGCTTTTATTGAGAGCCAAATGCACAGGGGTATGGATGCAAAGCTCATTAATTAATGTCAAAGTCTATGTTTACAGAAAACAAATAGAGATCATGGATAACAATTGAAGGAACACAAGAGATCTGCCTACCTGGGGATCCAAAGTAAAACATGAGGACCTTAGGTGATAACACAGTATTGTATAACTGAATTTTGCTAAGACAGTAGAGCTTAAATGTTCTCACAAAAACTAAAAAATAATAAGTATGTGAGGACTTGGATTCTATAATTAACTAGATGAGGGAATTTGTTCGAAGTTTATACATATATCAAATCATGATGTATACTTTAAATGTCTTAAAATTTCATTTGTCGATTATACTTCAATAGAGCTGAGAAATATGTGACTTTATTCAAAAAGTTTAAATATGTATTTAATGTCTTCTAAGCATTTCTTCTACATAAGAAGTCTAACATCTCACTGTTGCCCAAATAAATTGAAGTGGATGTTCTATTGTGAGAAGAGGTGGAACCAAATAAAACATAAGCCATAAATCATCTCTGCCGGGTCAGATCAGGCCAATAGGACACTTTCCAGATGATGAGGGTACATCCCACCCCTCCTTCCCATCACTCACAATGTTGAGTGTACTTTGCCATTTGGAGACACACAAATTTCCTTACTTCTCTCCTCAGTCTATCTTCAGAATTTGTTGCTCTTAGAAATCCAGTCTTGTTATACTTCCTGGGAGGAAAGAGGAAAACATTCTTTTCAAATTTCATATATATACACATATATATGACAGGTAATTTTAGTGAAAATTATCTGATCAAATTTCTAACTCACTAGGGAGACTACAATCTTCTAGGCTTCTTCTGCTTGAATGCTTTATAAAGCATCCTACCATATTGTAATCCCATTTGTTTTTTCTGCAATTTGACCTTCTGGTGAGTAAAAATCCACTATTCTGGTCTGCAAGCACTGGCCTTACTTTGCCTTCTGCATTTGCCCTCTGCAGCAGCATGTAATTCTACCATTTCTTTAAGTCATTCTTCCAAGAATTCATAAGTTGGAATGTTTCTTAATTCTTCACTTCCCAGGAAACTCTTCTCTAGACATATTCTTATTGCTAATGTCCCCTTTAACTTGGCACCTTGAGTACACCTTGTCCTTCATTAACCGGATATCAGTCAAGCACCCCACTGTGTCAGGGACCAGTGAAGAAACAACCAATAAACTATGTGTAGACCTTGCTTCAATGTATTAATTTACATAATCAAAAACAATAGACAAACAAATAACCAAGCCTTTGACAGCATTCTCTGAGTGTTGGGGTGCCCTTTCTATTCCATAGAGCTCCCTCAGCACTTCCCTAAAGAGTGCCGTTGCTCACCATCAGGGCGCACCTTTGGCAGTGTTGGCTTTGCAGCCGGTCGGACATGTCTCTGCATTCCAGCAGGAGCCTGCCTGTTGCTGATAGACTTTGAGACTCATGAAGTGCTTCATGTGTGCAAATGGACAACAGGTTCCTACTGCCTGATAATTTTTTCCCTAGAAATCCCCAAAGTGCTCCTGTTCAGAAGCTTAGCTAATCGTACTATTAAAAGTGGAGGCTTCCTCAAGCTTCACAAGACTCTAAGCTATTTACTAAAATGCCTCAAGGATGTGAATCAAGAGATGATCCATCAGGGTTGGCTAGGACTAGCTTTGTAGGAATTAAAATATTCCATGTTCTGATGACTCCACCACATAATTCCAGAAGGGCTCCAGCTCCCCAGACCTGTGGTTTCAAGTGTAGGACATTCCAGCCATGGCCTCCATGTTCCCCCTCCTTTACCTACTTACTGTCTCTTGCTCTGGTCTTACTCTCTCTGGGGCTAAAACGTAGCACCAAATGTGGAGAGGCCATACAGGAGTGGGAGTAATGTGGCGAGTGGGGGAAGTAATAGAAATGAAGAGCTCCACTAGAAGGCTTTGTCTGGGTTAGAAATAAGGATGTGGTCCACAAAATGAAGAAAAAATGTCATTTCTTGACAAACACAACTTGTGGTGTTTTTGTGAGTGATCTTATCATCCTATGAGACATGTAAATGGTTGATTCCGAGACCCTGGTAACATAAGGAGGAAGGACAGAAGGAAGGGAAGGAGAAAAGGTTTTTAAATGCTAATCAGAATTGCTACCTCATAGTATGTATGAATCACAATGAAAGAGGGGGATCTTAAATCCAGACCTGCTTTGTCACATTTCCCCCATTTAATTTCCAGGATTAGGTGCTGTGACAGCCTTTGTCTCTGTCAATTTTCTTTATTATTAAAGTCATGTCAGAAAGCCTGTATTCCCTCTTATCTTGTCTGGCATTACCCTCCCCTGATTAGAAAGAGCTCCAATGATGCTTGTGTTCTATGAAGTCTGTATTTTATTCATCCATCAACTTAACAAGCAGTTATTGAGCACCTACTGTTGCATGCACTGTTTTAGATCCAGAGTCTACACCAAGGAATATGTCAAACCAGGTACCTGCTCTTTTGCAGTTAATATCTGTCTGGATAATTAATCAAATAAAAATAATAATACCAACACTACTAAGTGCTATGAAAAAAATTTAAAGGGTGACATAATAGAGATCGATGCAGAGATTACTTCATATCGGGAAGGCCTTCTGATAGATGACCTTTGAACTGACCCTGAGTGACCCAAGGAAGCTCCAGATGCTGAGGCCAGAAGGCAGAAGTGTACCAAGGGTTTTCAAGGAACAGGAAAAGCAAGGCCATGAGGCTGGACAATAATGAGACACTGTGAGAGAAGGCTGAGAAGTCCTGTTATCTGTTCCCTCTACTTTCTGTTACCCAGAATCCCAATATGCTACAAAACAGGTGAGGGAGCTAATGAAATAGGTGGAGGAGGGGAGCGTGCAGCTCCAGGAGCAGCTGCAGAGCCAACGGAAGCAAAGAAGGAAGCACCCAGGCCAGCATCCTGAAGTGAAGCATCTTGGAATCCTGACCAATGTGAACAACACCTGAGTGCCCTGCAACTGCCCTCCCACGAGAGCCTCCAATCTGCGTGTCTTGTACTCAGCAACACATGGCTTTCCTCCAGCAAAGAGGTGAAGAGTCACCTCTGCACCATCCCTGGGTCCTAATCTGAGTCTTTGCAATAGCAGAATCACTTTTGTTCCAAGTTGTCTGCTCCTGCTTCCATGTCTTTCCTTGTCTAGATAGTATTCTCTCTGTAACATGTGTGGCCTTGCCCTCTCTTTTCCTACTCTTGCCCCCAGTTTTTTTCACTGTGTGGTATGATTACACAATAGACAGTGTTGGAATGTGTTGAAGAGTCGAAATAGCAAAAAAAAAAAAAGATTTGAAAACACTTTCTTAAGGAAAAAAAAGATGCCTTCTGGTTTCTTGTACTTAGGATATGTTAAAAGTAAAAGAAGGATTTCAAATGACTCAAACTTATTTTACCAGAATCAGTTTAGTTTATTTAATATTGTTTGAATTTCTAGTTAGTATGAGGCCCTGAATATATAATGGAGCAGTAGTGAGGCGAGACAAAAAACAAATGTATAGATATATACATATACATAAAGAAGAATGGATTTGGGAAAACAGAAAGTTTGTTTTCTAATACACATCAAGATATATGACTCTGGAGATTAGGGGAAAAACCATCAAGTTGAAAATATAGATTTCCAGGTTAACAAGTTCTATTCCAATTTCCTATTTAATTTTAGGTAACTATCTTAGGGTCAATCTTCCACTACAAATTAGAAAAAATTCTCAATGCAAATGAGAAGTTAAGAGATTTCTACAGGTTATAATCTACTTGTAGTCAGTTGCCTACATATAGAAATCATACAGTACCAAGTACAAAATGCTTTATTGCTCTGTGAGTTCATCCAGTACTAGATGGCTTTTATCCTTCTGTAAGTATGGTGGTTTGACTGATGTGACTAAATTCTCCAGTGTTGGTTCCTTCTCCTTTTTCAGCTGTTGGTTTTAGTTCTGTTTTGTCAATAATGCCTTTGGATCCAATCATATGTAGGACATCTTTCACTCTCTAAAATGTGGTCAGACAGGGACAGGTGATATTGCATCCGGCCACTAGAAGACTGCCAGAAATTCACAGGTGACACCTTCTGAACTGCCAAGAGGCAGAACTGGTCACTTGTCTCTTCCATCACATCTTAAACATACAACTTGAGACAAGCAGTTCCAAGCCACATGTGACCTGATGCCTGTTGATACTGGTAAGCATTTTGCTTATGTGTTCTTCAAAGAATTTTAAGAACAAAATTTGACATTTTAAATAATCTAATTGAAATGGAAGAGTAGAAAATAAAAGGAATATATTTTAAACTAGTAATGTTCAAAAATATAATAATGCTATGGAAATACCTAACGTATTGATAGGTGCATATTATGATTATTGCACTATAAGTAAATAAACAGATAAATAAGTAAGTAAATACGCAACTAAAACAATGAACATAAAATACAGGGAAAAGATGCAAAGTTGTACATTCGACAGCCTCACTCAAGTACAATATGAAAGTGAAATGTTAGACTGCTATTTGAGTTTCTTGGCAGTTTCAGTGGCAAGGGTAATCATATGGGATCAGGAGTCATGTGGAATACAGCTTTTCCTACTATTAAAATGCTCACCAGGAGGAGGGCTCAAAGGTCAAGTGTGCTCACCAACAGCTATTAACAGCTGCAGGGAACTTTGAATCATTAAATACCCCCAGGAGCACCTCACCATTTTGGCCAGGTTAGTTTCTCATGTAGAAGTTCTTCTCACCTTCTAAAGAGGTCCTTTAGGTCACTATATATTTGTCTCCCTTTACCCTCTCAGTCCTCCCCTACTCCTCTAGACTTTGGGCAGGGAGCCCACAATAGCCTATATATTTATCATATAATGAAGTTGTACACCTGAAACTTACATTAACTAATGTTACCCTAATACATTAAATTAAAAAAATAAATAAATAGAGTTTTCTAACTCTAAATAAGAAGAAAAGTTGATTAAAAAGTTGTCAGGGACCATAAAGGGAGAAAACTAGCAATGCAGGAGCCTAGAGTTCTGTTTGGTTACAGTGCATAAAACCCAGGTTCAAATGTGCCGCTACCCAGCAAAGCAGTAGTAACAAGCAATAATGGTAACCAGCTTCAAGACTCATCAATAGATTCTAAGAGCACTGACCTTTGAAAACTCAAATCTTAATACCCTTTATCCTAGATCTACTGTTGTTTATGTACCATAATGTAAAACTTCCAGTCTTACAATATTGGTGGGCACTGAAAAGTTTACAAGAATAAATTACAATTCAAATATGGGTATCATAATGTTGATATTAAATGATTATTAATTAAAACTGTCTTTGAAAATTATTGGCAATAAAATTTTAATAACTTGTACAAAATTAGTATTGAATAAAATTAATTTGCTAATAAAGTTAGTCTACTAAGTGACCTTCCATGAATGAATATAAAAAATTTGCATTAAAAACTATATTTATGATGCCACATAATATTTTAAGATTGTAAGAAAAAATATGAGATTGGAGAGAAAAAGGGGAATAAAGTATTTGATTAATAATACTGAATTTAATTCATTCCAAAATCATGGTTCCTTGAAATACTGCAAATTGTGGTAGTGTCCTCTACACATTATGTTGAGTTTTCTTGATGAAGTGAGTTTCTAGAAATAGCCTTTTCAATAGTAAGAACAAAAACCATGATTTCTAGTTCCATAACCTATCCAAAGAGAAGATTAGAATTAAATGAGAGCTTAGATATGAAAAAAATTAAGACTTCGAGAACTTGAATGACTTATCCCAGGTCACACAAGGCCTTAGGCGGAACAGGGTCTGAAAACAAATCTTTAGACAGGTGCTTATTTACCTGCAGTAATGCCATGCTGTCTGCAGTAACTTAAATCATTCCACCTCTTCACTTGGAGACCCAGTGCCTGCTTTACAAACATCTAGGTGAAACCTTTGCTCTTAAGACGATAATTGACATTTTAATGCCCCAATGTCACATTTGCACTTTAGCTACTCAGCCACGTTATAGAATTATTTTGATAACAGAAGATTTTACCTTTGTTCATGAAGGATTTTAAAAATTTCATCATTATTTTACTCTTATATAGAAAGAATACTTCAGGGGAAAGCATGTGTGTTTATATTTAAAAGGCACTGTTACCAATGTGATCTAGATTTAGATGGTCACAGTTAAGATTTCACATTTATTTCTAGATTTTTTTTTTTTTGGTTGAGTCAGGTATCAATGAGTAAAGGAAAAGAATTACACATATTGATTTCAAGTTACACTGGGTCAGTATGAATATGTAGAAGTAAATATATGTGAATTAATAACGTCATCCTTTGGCATGTTTTAAAAGAATAAAACCATCCTCCACATAAAAATTTCAATTTTTTAAAAACTATGATACTGCCTGGGGAAAGTACTGAGGACTTAGTTATATGCTAAATGTTTTATTTTTTTTGTCAGTGATTAGTTTCCTGGGTAGTTAGTTCCCAGCATTTATGATACGACTCACATTACAATATTTTTACTTCTAACTTTTTAAATATTTTACTTCAATCATATATTACTTACAACACAACTAGATATTTATAAGTAACAAAATTGTATATGTTCATGGTTCATCTCTAAAATTATCTTAGTTTATAATTGATACAAGTTTTCTCTATGAATACATAAGATTATCATTACTCATAAATATTATACAAGAGATAAAATAATAGTTTAATTGTGGCAACCTAACACCCAAAACAACATTAATCAGATGAAAGAAACATTTTCAGAATGAGTTGTTTAAAAATGTATAAAAACAGGGCATTAAAATAGCAATGTGATTTACTAGCATGATTCTTATGAGCACGTGAAATAAATAAACGCATACTTATTAAGAATTTCCACTCAGATTTATAGATCCTCCTTTATGGCAAAAGAGGTTAAATTTCACTATAAGAAAATGAAGAACAAATGCTCTAATATCAATTTTTTTAATAAATTAGGATTACTGTTGTACTTCCTCCTGAGCCATATCCTATTTTACTAATGAACCTGAAAATTGTCCATTATTTTTTTCAGTATACAAACACAATTATCTAGACATTAAAAATAACGTCTCTTGTATAATATTTATGTTTTAACTTTGTTAATGTTGGTCTCTTGTTTACCGACAGTGAATTATTTTTATGAGAGTTGTAACTTCTTACTGTGTAAATAATTTTATTTTGGGGGCATTTATTGTATTAGAGACTCAAGTCACCCAGCCAAATTATCCTACTATTATAACCTTAAAACTAATCTTGGAGAAAGAGAAATTTAACCAGTGTATTTATTTACCTTTTAAGGTGGAAGGACTTGTTTATACCTGTATTTAATCTATTCATATAAAGATGATGTTGGGGAAAAATTTGTATTTTATGACTTTTAAAGGAGCAAGGGGGCACCCTGTCCTGTGGAGTCCACCCCGCCACCGCCAATGAAGAAATAAACTGTTCCAGGCACTCTTGGTCTGCCAGGAGAAGGGGATGGTGATTCCCTCTAGTGAAGAATGCTCTAAGCCCCTCTCTGAAATGGCTTTATTGAGAACAATGTGTATAGGGGTATGCAGCATAAGTGCATGTAAAGCTTATCAATCTGTTTCAGAGGGTATAGATAACAACAAAAGGAACACTTAGATCAGCCTTGGGTTAGGGTCTATCAGACATACAGACTCCAAATGGTCATTAAGCCAAGGTTCAGAGGCTCAGGAATCTTCTCTGCTTTGAAGTCAGGCACCTGGTCTTTCCTTAACAGGGCAGCACTAAGCTGAGCAAGCTTCAGTAAATATAATGCATTCTTTAGGCCAGATCTCCCCCTGGAACCCTTGGTGCTAATATCGGGTCTCGTCTGCCTCCTAGCATTTTTGGCATTCCAGTCAAGGCTTACAGGTGGGGCCTAGCTCGCTTGGGGCTACAATTCCTGATACCACACATAGTGGTCCCCAACAAAGAAGATGTAATTAAAAGCCTTTATTTTTTCTTGACTTTCCTCCTGAACACTTATATCTTTACAAATGGTGAACATGACAATTTAAGAGCCTAATTTGTTGGTAAATGTTTAAGATACAGATAAAAATATGAATATTCACTGTTTACCACTATATTATTTGAAATGGAAGTGACAATGTGTACATATTATCTTTCTTAAAGAAGTCTTTGACAGAAAAGCAGTATGTCACTTGTAAATTTTCTTATTTTAAAGAAAGCAGTTATGTTCTACAGATATAAATTATGTAAATAAATTTTATTTTATACTTAAAAAGATTATCATTATTCAATTTTAAATACTGAATAACACATAACTTTAAAATTATATTTGAGCCTTACATAGAAAAACAAATAGAAATGCATGGGTTCTCTTGAGCAAGCGGTGTTCCAGAGAATGTTGCTTGGGCATAGCAATGAAACACCATTTGCCCAACTATTTGCTGGTGCTATGCTCTCTTCCCTGTGCTTCCTTCTCTGTCTTCCCCTCTCTTTCGCTAATCTCATTGGGTGAATTCCTGATGTTGTCAAATGATCTGGAACATTAATTTATTTGAATGCATGTTTAGCAATGGCATTCTAAATTAAAAAAAAATTAAAGTAGATGTTTTAAACTGACATAAAAGAAACCAAACAAAAAATTCATCACAAATTGCAAATATGACATTAGATCAAGAATTATTTGTAAATGTTTATAACTATTACCAAATAATTTAAGGATTAGAAAGACTATTCCATTTCAATTTTAAACACCTGATGCTTAATTTTCCTTCATTCCATTTATCTAGACTTGAAAAACTTCTAAAATGATGAGATTTTACTCATCATGGCACCCAACTCTCCTTATATAAAATAGCTCTTTCTCTCATAATATCCTCCCTGGTAAAAGCTCTACCAAAGTTTTATATTTTCCTCAGTGTAGTTTTGCTATGTGTTCTCTGGTGCTATTTTTTTTTTATTGTTGTTGAATATGCTTATGGCATGCACACACACAAATAATATTTGGAAGAATCTGGATCCTTTTAAATTTGATATATTATTTAAAATAAAGAGCAAAATGAAAGAAGTCATGAAAAAACAATAAAAGAACTTTTGAAATTTAGAAAGATTAATTAACAATTTATAGTATTTATTATACTTAATCATTGTGTATTAGCAAATATATATTGTAATATGCTAGCAATACAGGGTGAGGCAAAAGTAAATTTACAGTTATGAATATACAAAACACATAGTTTATTCTTAGTTATTAATTTATTGTATTATTTGCCATATGAACAACTGTAAACTTACTTTTGCTCCACCGTGTATATAATATATTGTATATGTATGCTACGTTGTCTACATATAATATATTCTAAGTAAAGTAACTATATATTTTTTGTGTTTCCCTAACAAAGTCTAGCTCTCCCTCTTTTCCTATGTAATGATAGCTTATTTTGTACTTCAGCTTATTTCAGTAAGTTTTTTTAATTTAATAAGTTTTATTTTTCCTTTACAATTGATGTACAATATTATATTAGTTTTAGGTGTACAAGCCTGTGATTAGATATTTATATAACCTATAATCACCTAATAAATCTAGCATCCATCTGACACAATACATAGTTATTATATTATTGACTATGTTGCCTATTTGTAATTTACATCCCATGACTATTATGTAGCTACCAATTTGTAATTCTTAATCTCTTCCCCTTTTTCTCCCAGCCCCCATTGAGCAAATGTCAAAATGTTCTCTATCTGTGAGTCTATTTCTGATTTGCTTGTTCATTTATTTTGTTCTATAGATTCCACATATAAGTGAAATGATATGGTATTTGTCTTTCTCTGTCTGACTTATTTCACTGAGCACAATACCCTCTAGTTTCATCCATGTTGTTGTGCTCTATATAAGCTTTTTAAAAGATGTTTTATATTAGAATTTTCCTCTTAGTGACAACAAGATAGCAATTATATCTGAAGTTGGCAACAAACAAAGATTCAGTGCAGCTAACTGAACAACTGATTAAATAAGTCAGTGGCTACTAAGATTGTATTCTTTCTATTAATAGTGAATATTTGCTTTCTGTCACTGGACTCTTTTGGGACTGTTTCATTGGTAAATTTAATCTCCAGATTAATTATGTACTATACTATAATACCTTCTCTTACCAACAGATGATGTATATTCCCCTAGTGCCTTAAATAATAAAACATTCTTTAAGAACTAAAAAAACTGAAGTATAGAATGACACCAAAAAAACACAAGAAACAGAGATAAATTGGATTTTACCTAAATTAAAAACTTTTGTGCATCTAAGGATAGTATAAATAAGATGAAAAGGCAACCTACAGAATGGGAAAAAGTATTTGCAAATCATATATTTGGCTTAATATATGCCAAATATATTAAGGGGTTAATATCTATGATATATAAAGAGCTATGCTTCAACAAAACAAGCAACCTAATTTAAAAATGGGCAAAGTGCTTGAATAGACATTTCTCCAAATAAATTATCCAGATGATGAATAAGCACATGAAAAGATGCTCAACATTAATCATTAAGGAAATGGAAACTAAAATGACAATGAAATATATTTTTATATTAATTAGAATGACTATCATAAAAAAATTAAACAAAAGAAGTCACAAGTGTTGCTGAAGATGTGGAGAAGTTACAACCTTTGGACATTGCTGTTTGGAATGTAAACTAATACAGACCCTAATACAGAAAACTACATGGCAGTTCCTCCAGAAAAATTTAAACATAGATTTATTATATAACCCAGCAATTTCACTTATGAGAAAATACACAGAAGAATTGAAATTAGAGACTAAACCAGATAATTTATTTAAAAAAATACTTTTAATTGATTTGTTGATTTGACAGAGAGAGAAAGGAAGGGGGAGGAAGAAAGAGAAAGAGACAGACAGACAGAGAAATAAACAGCAGTTTGTTGTTCCATCTATTTATGTATTCACTGGTTGCTTCTTGTATGTTCCCTGACCAAGGATCAAACCTGCAACATTGGTGTATGGGGACAATGCTCCAACCAAGTGAGCTAACTGGACAGGGCACCTCAAACAGCTATTTCTACACCCATGTTCATAAAAGTCTTAATCACAGTACTCAAAGGTAGAAACAATGCAAGTGCCTATCAATAGATACCCAGATAAGTAAAATGTGGTATTTGCATACAACAGAATATTGCTTACCATTGAAAATAAAAGAGATTCTGACATATCTTACAACATGGATGAACTTTGAAAATGTTTTGCTAAGTGAGATAAACCAGATACAAAAGAACAAATATTATATAATTCCACTTATATGAGGTATATAGAGTGGTCAAATTTAAAGATACAGAAAGTAAAACGATGGTTGCCAGGGTTTAAGGGAAGGTATTACTGATAGGGACAGTTTCAGCTGGGACGATGAAAACGTTCAGGAGATGGATGGTTGTGATGGCTGCACAACACGGTGAATGTGTTTCGTGCCGCAGACATGTGCATTTAAAAATGTTTAAAATAGTAAATTTTATGTTATGTATATTTTATAATTTTAGAAAATCATAAAAAGTTTAAAAAAACAAAGGTCTAGCAAAATTCTCTTTTGACTACTATAATAACATATAATCACTGATAATGAAAATATGCTTTTACATAATGTCAATTTATTAATGATGAAGGAAAAGGATAATTTCCAAAACTTTTTTGACAATTACAACTATTTAAATAGAAAATAGTTCATTTCCTGAAAAAAAAATTTCTTTAACTCTAAGACCTTAGCCATTTCAACACATGGCTTTCTGCCACATTATTACATATGCTAAAGGAGAACTATTTCTTGGGACCATTCAGGGCCTGTTTGCTTTGTATAGCTACTTTAATAAAACATCTCACATTGCATTTTAATGTCTTTTCTTTGCATTTGTGGTATGTGATTTATAAAAGACTTCATTTTTAAAATGCGGTCATTAAGCTATCTGTAAGGAAGCAATCTTCTTTTTATATATGCACGAACTTTCATTTTCTTCACAGGGCAAGAAACAATGATTGGAGAAGTGCCAAACTGAATTCTTGAGACTGAAGATGTTCCATCAGGAGCTTTGGCTGGATTGCAGTGGATTGAGTATATCCTGGTGAAGTTACTAAAACAACCAGGACAATCTGTTCCCAGTCAACACTCTTGCCCTGGTAGAGAGCTTTGTTTGTTTATCAGTTGTATTTAATTAAGGTATAGGTTTAGCTTTCTGTGACCAATCTGTTTTATATTCAATTGTTTCTTACCTTCTTTATGTGCCATTTACTTAATAATAGAATTGTAAATTTTAAAAATATATACTCGTATTTTTATGTTTGATAATGCTCAATTAGAAAATATATTAGAATCAATAAGTAAAATAAATAAACTATAATAATAAATACAGTACTTTTAGGATATAGTTTCCTTCTAGTCAAAGATTGGCATTATCCAAAAACAAAAATAAATATTCAATGAAGAACTGGAGATCAAGTATTTTTCTGTTGTTATCTAATTCCTCATTCCATTCCCCAAGTAATTATATTATGTTAAAATTTACACAAAGAAAATGCAAAATGAAATTAATATCTTTTACAGGTAGCTAACTTCACATTTTGATTCATGAATGAGAATATAAAACATCTCATAAATTTATCTTTTAGTAAGGAGATAATTTAATTAATACATGGGTTATCAGCATCTGATTTTCTTACTGTAAATCATTCTTTACCATCATTTTTTAAACTCAATAAAAACTTACTTAAGAAGTAGAACTAGCTAAAATTTGTGAAACATAAGTTCAATGATTGAGATGGAGGTGGAATAGCATCATTTTTGCTTCCTGTCTTCAAATTTACTAGTATGTTCAAGAGTGTGCCTGGCACCTGAAATTTGAACACAGCTTTACACATCACAGAGGCACAGAGGCAGAGACTAATTGGGGACAGAGCTGGCCACTTCTTGCCTTGGCACTTCCAATGTCAGCTGTTATGCCTAATGTTACATTATTAAGAAAAGTCACAAATATTTTTATAGACTTAGGAAAGTTAGGTGGGCTAAAGGGAGGTGTCACAGAATTAACTGAGAACTACAAAAATTTAATCTTTCGTTCATCCAGGCACTGAACAAGCCACTGCGGGTAACAAAGTGCGTAGCCAAGCTAGGGCACCACCTACCCACAGCTCTCCAGGGGCTTCCAAATCTGGGATCATTGGCCTGAGGCTTACCCTCAGCTCACCTCCTTCCTGTATCCCCTCTTCTCATATCCTAGTGTTCCCCTAGCCCAATGGGCTCAGTGCCCTTCCCAGTAAGTGCTAAGTGCACTTCTCCTTCAAGACATTTGCATTGTTATTTCTTTGGCTAAAAGATTTACTCCCAGATATTAACTTTATTTCACTCAAGTCTCTGCTGAAATACTGTCTTTTCATTCAGGCTTCCGGCAACAACTGCCAATAGGTGGACACTTCTCATTTCAACAAGATGTTATTCCACAGCCAGCTTCTTTTATATCTATAACACTTACTCATACCTGATATATGATGCATCTATTTGTTTACTGTTTTATTGTTTGTTTCCCCCATGAGAATCTGATGAGGTCTGTCTGGAAAAAGTCCAGCCATTATTAATATACCAAGAATGGTTTGTATGACATCAATGTAACCTGGCAGCCGAGGAGAGTAAATTGGAATATACATGTGTGAATAATGACGACCTCATCTACTAGTCAGTGGGGATGGTAGACACTGTTGAGTAAGCATGTGTACTATGTGGCCATCGCATTCAAAATGACTGAGTGAGGAGAACAACAAATCTACATCAAATTTTGCATTAAACTTGAACGCTCCTCTGTGGAAGCTATTCAGGTGATTCAGAAGGTTTTCAGGAATGATGCAATGAATACAGCACAAATAAAAGTGTGGCACAAACCCTTCAAAAATGGTTGAGGATCTGTTGAAAGTGATCCATGTTCTGGAAGGGTTGCAACAAGCAGAACACCTGAGAATGTTGAACATGTACGGACTGCAATCAACAAAGATGAGCAACTGACAGTGCAAGAACTAGAAGTTAATCTGGGGATTACAAAATCTACTGTGTCCAGGATTTTGACACAGTATCCTGGCATGGAAAGTGTCATGGCAAAATTCGTTCTGTGGTTTCTGCTACCAGAGCAGAAGGAACATTGTGCTGTCAGTGCTAATGACTTGATTCAAACTGCCACCAATGAACCAGATTTCCTCAAGGTAATACATAACCAGAGATGAACTGTGGGTCTACAGTTATGATCCAGAAACAAAGACCCAGTCGTCTCAATGGAAGTTGCCTGGTTCTCCAAGCTCAATGAAGGTGCAGCAAAGTCACAGCAAGATCAAGACCATGTTAACTGTGTTTTTTTGATTGGGAAGGGGTTGCTCATCACAAGTATGTCCCTCCAGGCCAAATAATTAATAATAAGTACTACCTCAATGTTCTTCGTTGGTTGAGAGATGCAATATGATGACAATAGCCACAGCTATGGGCAACTGGTGATTAGCAGCTTCATCATGACGACACGCCTGTTCATGCATCACTTCTTGTGCAAAGTTTTGTGGTGGAACATCGAATCAGCCAGGTGACTCAGCCCCACTACAGCCAAGATTTGGCACCCTGTGACGTCCGGCTTTCCCAAAACTATTATTATCACCTTTGAAAAGGAAGAGATTTCAGACTGTGAATGAGATGCAGTAAAACACACTGGGACAGCTGATGGCAATTGGGAGAACTATGTGAGGTCCCAAGGTGTCCACTTTGAAGCATACTGAGACATCCATGTCCTCTGTACAATGTTTCTTGTATCTTGTAACTTCAATAAGTGACTCTCTTTTCTTATGTGTCTGGATACTTTCTGGGCAAACCTCATGTAAGACTGACGAAGGCAGAGACTTTATTTGGTTTGGTACTGTATTTGCATGGATTTAAAACAGTGCCCAAAACATATAAAATAGTTAATAAATGTTTCCTTGGGGGAATTAATATATTAATGAAGACTTAATCACTGTGGAGGAGACAGACATGTCACAAAACAATTACCACACAGGAGCACAGAGTCCACGTTTTTCTGGAGAGAGGATCAGAAAAAAGGCTTTCCAGACAAATGGCATTTGAGATGGATCTTAAAGACAAAAAGATAGGTCCTAGGCAGAAAAGGAGGAAAGGGTATTATGTTGCAGGAGAGGAAACATGTGCAAAGGCATGAAGTTACAACACTGTTAAGTTCAAGCATAAGTAGGAAGTTTGGTGAGAATGGAAACAGAGCAGAGCCAAACTATAAAATGTCTCATATACTATGTGGTATCAAGTGAAGAAATTAAAACTCTTAACAGCAGTTATTCCCCGCAGGAAGTTGGGCTCCAGGTAATTTGAGGAGTGTTAGCACGCTATTTACATTGGTGGATCAGTGTTTAAAGGCAGCAGGAAATGATAATGCCACTCTCCTTAGGGCCCTTTGCCAGTCCTAGGCCTAAAGCAGAAATGGAAGAATGGCCAGAAACCAGAGGACAACCAGCAGGCACACAGCCAACCCTGGACACCTGCCCGGTGGCAGCTGGGAAAAGCATGCCCAGACCTCATGTACCCCAGCTCCTGCCATCTTCACAGCCTCCCATTAGCTGACTCTAAATGGAAGTCTAGGATGAAGAATTTTTGCTGATGTCATCCACAGGCTTCCCGGGCCATGGAGCAGGACAGAGAGAAAATTCTGAGATAAAACGGTAGACAGACACCCTTCAGAGAAGAAGTCTCTCTAGTGGAAAAAATGCTTAAATGGATGGTGAAATCCCAGTCATAGAGAGAAAACCAAAATTGTTCATCATTAAATGCCTGCACAGGAAGCAATGAAAGAAGTTTCATTACCCCACAATGGCAGAGGGAGGAGGAATGAGGAGAGAGACTGGAAGAGAAGGGGAGAGAACCTGTGTCTACCGCATGCACTTCAAGCTTCTCTCCAAGGACAATGGGCCTTCAGCAGTGCTGCTCATTCTCGAGCAGATCCACAGTTTGTATGACTAGCTTATCATTATTGTGTGTGTCCAGTCTCATAATGAAACCAGGTTTCACATGTGGGACAACTTGATGTTACCCAGAGATGGCTCTTACACAAACAGAATTGTAGACATAGAATAGACTCTGATATTCCCATTTATCTTTCAAAGGTACTGGTTTTCCACAGGCTATGAAATTGCCAGAAATTGCCCAATTTTACCTAGATCTTTTGGTTCTAAGCAGTTATGAGTTAAATTATTAAGAAGTATGATTTTTTTTTCCTCCAGACAATGGTGAAAATATGGAGGAATTTATGTAAGGGGTTGTCTTGGTGGCCATATGGAAGGGGGGCAGGACGGAAGAGAATGAGGCCAGAATGACCATTTCAGAGGTTATAGGAAAAGCTTAGTAAAAAAGATGATGACCTCACCTATGACAAGCCTGGTGAGTCAATTCAGGGATCTTCTTGAATATAATTATTCTACACTTAGGCCATGAATATCATCCTCAATATAATCCCTCATAGCCCTATATGAGTTTGTGTATTCCTAGTCCCTAAACTGTTTCACATAACATAACCCTTGGTTCAACTGCCACTAATCACTTACTTCGTCTGTGCATTTTCTGAGGGTTTTTTCTGTCTCTCCTTCAGTTTATTTTAAATAAGGGTAATAATGCCTCTTTTCTCTCCCATGCAATGTGACGCTGTGGTTCCTCTAGAGTCCCTATCTTTCACACATACTCTTTATCATCTGTTATTTCCATGAATTAATCATTCTAACTAGGGAATGATGGTTTCACCTTACCAGGACAAAGGAAAATGTAAAGGCTCTGTTTTGTTATATTGAAAGACAGAAAGATGATTGTTTTCTTTTTAAAAAAACTAAATGACATTCCTTTTCTTTACAAAACAATACTTCAAAAAATGATGATTTTTTTTTTTTGTTAGTAGTAAAATGTTTCTTCTTCTTCTTGTCAGCTAAGACATAAGTGGGGTGCTAGGCTATAACATGGTAAATCTGAGCATTTTGAAAAGGCCAGAACTTTCATAATAACATCAGCATAACCAAAACTCCTTGTATATAACCACCTACTATTCCACATGCTTATCTGAAAAGGCATGACATAGAAGGAATGTCAAAATTTAAAAAGCCATTCATTGTCCTTGGTATAAACAGCTTCCTAGAATTCAACAGTTCTATTTCCCATAATTTTCATCCTTGAGAACACCATGATTTCTATGACATTTGACATTTATTTACACCTTTTTAAAAAGTTATCTCATTTAAAAAATTCATTAAAGGTAGATATTACTCCATGAGTTTTCCCCGTATCTTCCATAACCACAAATGGTATAAATAGTTCTGTCTCCAACACAGAAATAAACAGCTTTAAAGGTAACCATTTTCTCTTCTAAAATTCATGGTGATGTAAAGGCATCATTGTCACATAACTTATAGATTAACATTTTAAATCAAGGGCTAAGATACAGAGTTAAGTTTTCGTATGTCTTGAAAATTATTCAAAAACCAGTTGCATTAGTTTTTCATTCAAATATCTTTTTTCTTTTTGTTTAATTTATTGAGGTGATATTGGTTAACAAAATTATATAGGTTTCAGGTGCACTGTTCCACAACACATCATCTATATCCTGTATTGTGTGTTCACCACCCCAAGTCAAGTGTCTTCCATCACCTTTTACTTCCCTATGCACTCCTTCATCTCTCCACACTCCCTTCCCCCTGGCAATCACCACACTGTCCATGTCCATGAATATTTTGGTTTTTTTTTTTTTTATTTTGCTCAATCCTTCCACCACCCAGCCCTCCCCACTGAGAGCTGTCATCCTGCTCTACATCTATGAGTCTGTCTTTATTTTGCTTGTTGCTTCATTTTGTTCACTGGATTCCACATATAGGTGAAAGAATATGGTACTTGTCTTCCTCTGACTGGCTTCTTTCATTTAGCATAATGCTCTCCAGGTCCATCCATCATCCAAAATTTTTAAATATTGAATTTGTAAATTTTTACCTGAGTTTATTGGAGTACCATTGGTTAACAAAGCCCTACTGGTTTCAAGTGTACAACTCGACAAAACATCATCTGCAAACTGCATCATACACCTATCACCCAAAGTAAAGTCTCTTTCCATCCCCAGTTATCTCTCCTTTGCCCACCTCTACCTTCCCCACCTCCCTTTCCCCTGGCTATCACCACACTGTTGTCTGTGTCTCTGTGTGATTATATATATATATATATATATATATATATATATATATATATATATATATATTTGCTTAACCCCTTCACCTCCTTTTCACTTACCCTCAGTGCTCCCATCTCAGCCACCAGTCCTGAGTCTGCTCTATGTATCTATATATGGTGTTATTTTTTTTTATTGTTTAACATGGCCCTTTTTGTAATAACTACCTAAGAAAAAAGTTATTAATTGAGCTTCTGATAAAATTTATCTACAAACACCACCACATTTATCAACTCAAAAAAAAAAACAAACCCACACTCTCATGTACTTTAATATACCCTAAGGCTAAAAGGGTACTTATTTTAATCCCATAATCCACCATGAATTTTTCCTTATTTTTGATATAACAAGTTAAAACATTGTTGAGCTTTTTTTGTGGTACATTGCAAAAGCACTGATTAAAATATCAAAATATAAAATTTTACTCATTGCATAGATACCATGCTCATATCCAGAAAAATGATATTGTTTTGGAATACGTGCACCTAGGTTGTTTGAGCCACTTGATTGCTTCTCAGTAGTTTACAAAACAGAAAAATAATTAAGGCCTCTAACATAATATTAAGGATTAGGTCAGAAATGTTAAATAAAAGAAACTACTCCTATTAGAAAAAAAGAAAAACATGCATTCTGATGTAAGAATCATAACTCCTACTGAGTCTTTCATCCTCAGCTCATCTAAAATTACAAAGAATGGAGAACTTCAGACAGTTTATTCAATTAAATTATGACATATTTTAAAAATCATGTTTGATTAAAATTTAAGAAGACCTGTTCTTCTCAAAGTATGATCCTTAAAACACCTGCGTCAGAATTATCTAAAGTGTGTATCAAAAATCCCATTTCCTAAATGTGCCAGGAAACACTTGGCACTCATAGCTTGGGCTCCTCTGCCATGTGACAATGTTTCTTTCACCTCTGCAAACCTGGCCTTGAAAAACTGCCATAAGGAGCATGTGGTAGTACCATTCCGGTCTCATGAGATAAATTCCGAAATAGGGAGAAAACAAAAGCAGGAAAGGTTCTTTGGTCTTTATATTTTCTCTGGAGCTTATGTATGCTTGGAACTTTGTTATATTTTTGTTACAAAACATGTATAATTCTCTCCTTGGTGCCCTAAAATAGAAAAGGTAGAGTGGCAATTTAACGCAATTAACAGTTACAAGAGCAGCAGTCCCCTGAATCTCTTGTTGACACATTAAAAAACCATTATATATTTCAAAGTATCTTTTGATTTCTTTCTTGATCTCATTGTTAACACATTCATTGTTTAGTAACATGTTATTTAGCCTCCATGTCATTGTGTGTTTTTCAGTATTTTTCTTGTGACTTATTTCTAGTTTTATACCATGATGTTCTGAGAAGATGCTTGATATGATTACAATCTTTTTAAATTTATTGAGACTTGTTTTGTGTACTGACGTGTGGTCTATCTTAGAAAGTGTTCCATGTGCACTTGAAATGAATGTATATTCTGATGCTTTAGGGTGAACTGCTCCAAAGATATCAGTTAAAACCATCTCATCTAGTGTGCCATTTAAGGCAACAGATATCAATTAAATCCATCTGACCTAGTGTGTCATTTAAGGCCACAGTTTCCTTGTTAATATTCTGTCTGCAAGACCTAGCCGCTGATGTCAATGGGGTGTTAAAATCCCTTTCTAGGACAGTATTACTGTCAGCCTCTCCCTTTATGTCCACCCAGATTTGCTTTACACATGTAGGTGCTCCTACGTTGAGGACATAAATGTATAGAAGGGTTATATCCTCTTGTTGGATTGCTTCTTTTATCATTTTGTAGTTGTTTTTTTTTTTTTTACTATAGCCTTTTTTTAAAAGTCTATTTTGTCTGATATAAGTATGGGTACACTAACATTTTTCCATTTCCACTTGCATGAAATATCTTTTTCCATCCCTTTACTTTTACTCTGTGTGTATCTTTCATTCTGAGATGGGTCTCATGTAAACAGTATATATACGGGTCCTGTTTTCTTATTGTTCAGCTACCCTATGTCTTTTGATTGGAGCATTTAAGCCATCTACATTTAAAGTATTTATTGATAGATATGTATTTATTGCCATTTTATTCTCTTAGCTATGCTTTTTCTCCTTTTCCTTCCTTCTTCTCCTTCTCCTCCTCCTCCTTCCTCTTCTAGCAGGCCCTTTAACACTTCTTGTAATATTGATTTGGTGGTAACAAACTCCTTTAGTTTTTTCTTGACTGGAAAGTCCTTTATTTCTCCTTCAATTTTAAATGATAGCCTTGCTGGGTAAAGTAGTCTTTGTTGTAGGTTCTTGCTTTTCATCACTTTGAATATTTCCCTGAAATTATTGTGTTGAGAAATAAGGTAACAGTTTTATGGGAGCTCCCTTGTAGGTAACTCGCTTTTGCTTGTGGCTTTTAAGATTCTCTCTTTGTCTTTAACCTTTGTTATTTTAATTATGATGTGTCTTGGTTTGAGCCTCTTTGGTTCCGTATCACTTGGGTCTCTCTGTGCTTCCTGGACTTGGGTGTCTTTTTCCCACAGTGGGTTAGGGAAATTTGGGTCATTATTTCTTCAAATTGGTTCTTGATCCCTTGCTCCCTCTTTTTTTCTCTGGTACCCTATGATGCAGATGTTGCTATACTTTATGCTGTCCCAAAGTTTCCTTAAACAATCCTCATTTTTTTACATTTGTTTTTCTTTTTCTGCTTTGATTTGGTGTTTTCTTCTACCTTGTCTTCCAAATCACTGATTCAGTCTTCTGTTTTATCCAACCTACTGTTTATATCTCTCAGTGAATTCTTCATTTCAGATATTGCATTCTTTATTTCTGACTGGTCCTTTTTTATGGTTTCTTTGCCCTTTTCATGCTGTTCAGCGCTCTGATAACCATTACTTTGAACTCAATACCTGAAGAATTGCTTGCTTCCATATCATTTAGCCCTTTTACTGGAGATTTTTCCTGTTCTTTTATTTGGGGCCTGTTTCTTTGCCTTTGCATTTTGGCTGTCTCTTTGTGCTTATTTATTTGTATTAGATAGATATGCTATGACTCCCAGTCTTTGTGTAATGGCCGTATATGTAGGTATCCTGTGGGGCCCAGTGGTGCAGTCTTTTTGAACACCTGAGCTGGGTCTTCCAGGAATGTCCCTTGTGTGGGTTATGTGGGCCTTTATGCTGCAGTAGAGTCTTAACTGCTATTGGCCCATTCATGTGTAGGATCAAATCTCAAGCTGACCAACTATGAGGTTCAACCCCAACCATGGCAGGTGCAGACCACATGAAGCAGAATTCACCTCAGCAGGTTTCAATGCCTTCTGAGATTACTCTTTGTATATGCTGCTTGTGAATCTTATTGGATCCTGCTCTGATGTTGTTCCAAGCTGGCCATTGGGTGTGTTAGTTCTGGGCCTCTTGGGAGGGACTCTGGTGCAGCCCAATATAGGCACTGCCTGTGACTGGCCCTAGGCAACCTGTATGGAATTATATCAACCCACAATTTGTGGATCCTTCTGATGGGCCTGGAAGAGTATAAGATGGACCAACCTGTACACCAGGGCCAGCTTTTACCAGCACCAGGACTGGGGGCAGGTCAGCAAAAGTCCCAAGGTACCCCGACAAGACTGTCCTTTACCAGCATCCATAAGCCTCCACTGGCCAGCTGCCTGTTAGGCTCAGTCACGGAAAGAGTCTGTGGGTGTACTCCTCAATAAGGCATAAACTCCACAGGGGAAAAAAAGAGAGCCTAGAGTATGGGGCAATTGCTTTCCCCCAGGTAGATACAGCATGGAGGGGAGTGCTGTGCCCAAGAAAGAAGGTGGTATTTGCAGTATGAGAAATTACTCAACACAGGAATACTTATGACTGTCCCTTTAGCTTAATCCCCAGGACCACAAACCCCAGACTCTCCTCACACAACTCTAGTACAATCTGATCTCCCTCTACCAGAGCCCAGGGTGAGTGGCATGGACATGGCAAAAGCAATCCTAAGGGGGAAATTTATAGCATTGCAGACCAGTTTCAAGACACACACAAAAAACTCAAATAAACAATCTAACTTTATGCTTAAAAGAACTTGAAAGAGAACAACAAATGAACCCCAAATTGACTAGATGGAAGAAAATAAGAAAGACCAGAGCAGAAATAAACAAAATAAAGTTAAAACAAAGACAACACAAAAATCAATGAAACCAAAAGCTGGTTCTTTGAAAAGGTAAAAGACTGACAAACCTTTAACCAGACTCATCAAGAAAAGAAGACCTAATTCAATAAAATCAGAAATGAAAGAGGAGAAGTAACAACTGGCATCTAAGAAATACAAAAGATTGTAAGAAAATATTATAAACAGCTACATGCCAACACATTGCACAATATGGATAAAATGGATAAATTCCTAGAAACATACAACATTTTAAAACTAAATCAGAAAGAATCACAGAATCTGGATAGACAGATTACAGCTGGTGAAATTGAAGCAGTAATAAAAAAAAATTCCCCCAAAAACAAATGTCCTGGACTAGATGGATTCACAGGTGAATTTTACCAAACATTCAAAGAAGAACTAACACTGTTCCTCCTCAAACTATTCCAAAAAGTTCAAAAGGAGGGAAAACTCCCAAGGTAATTTTATGAGGTCAGTATTATCTTAATTCCAAAAACAAATAAAGCAGCTTAAGTGCCCATCAATAAATGAGTGGATCAAAAAACTGTGGTACATTTTCACAATGGAATACTATGCAGCAGAAAGAAAGAACTCCTATTCTTTGTGACAGCATGGATGGAACTGGAGAGCATTATGCTAAATGAATAAACCACACAATGAAAGACAAACAGCATAAGATATCACCTATAAATGGAACCTAATCAACAAAACAAATGAGCAAAACAGAACTACAGACATGGAAATAAAGAACAAACTGACAGGCAGAGGGGAGGAGGTAAGAGGATAATGGGGGAAATACGGGGAAGGGACAAATCAAGGACATAAATAGAGGCCTAGTGGGCATGGACAGTGGGGTGTGAATTGACTGTGGGAGCCTGGCAAGGGGGCAGGGCAGGGGAGAGCAACAAGGAAAAAGGCGGGACAACTGTAACTGAACAACAATAATTTTTTAAAAAAGAAGGAAAATGATAGGCCAATATCCCTGATGATCATAATGCTAAAATTCTCAACAAAATATAAGCAAACTGGATCCAGCAATACATTAAAAAGATCGTAAACCATGACCAAGAGTGATTTATTCTGGGGATGCAAGGTTAGTACAATATCTGCAAATCAATAGACATGATATACCACACAAGCAAAATGAAGAATAAAAACCACATGATCATATCAACAGATGCAGAAAAAGCATTTGATAAAATCCAGTGCCCATTTACAATAAAAGTTCTCAGCACAGTGAGAGGAGATATACCTCAACATAATAAAGTCCACATATGACAAACCCACAGCCAGTTATCGATGGGCAAAAACTACAAATATTTTCCTTAAATTGGAAACAAAACAGTGATGTCCACTTTTACCACTATTATTCATCATAGTACTGTAAGTCCTAGCTATTCCAATCAGACAAGAAGAAATAAAAGGCATCCAAATTAGAAAGGAGGAAGTAAAACAATCCTTATTTGTAGATGACATGATACTACATATAGAGAACCCTAACAATTCCACCAAAAAACTATTACAATTTATATGTGAATTCAGTAATGCAGCAGAATAAACATAAATATCCAGAAATCAGTTTCATTTTTATAAACCAATAACAAACTATCAGAAAGGAAACCTAAGAAAATAATTACAATCACAATTGCTTTAAAAAGAATAGACTACCTAGGAAAAATTTTAACCAAGGATACAAGAGATCTGTATTTGGCAAATTATAAGGCAATAAGAAAAAAATTGAAGAATATACAAAAAAGTGGAAGAATATATTGTGTTCATGGATAGGGAGAATTAACATCATTAAAATGTTCATACTACCCAAAGCAATCTATAGATTCAATGTAATTTCCATCAAGATACTTATGTTGTATTTCACAGAACTAGAACAAATATTTCAAATATTTATATGGAACCACAAAAGTCCCTGAAGAGCAACAACAATCTTTAGAAAGAATAATGAAGTTGGAGGAATCATACTACCTGGTATCAAACTATACTACAAAACCATAGTAATCAAAACAGCATGGCACTTGCATAAAAACAGAAATATAAATCAATGGAACAGAACAGAGAGCACATAAATAAACCTATGCCTTTATACCCAATTAATATTTGACAAATGAGGCCAAAATATACAATGGGGTAAAGATACTCCAATAAAAGGTGTTGAGAATAATGGACAGATACATGCAAAAAATGAAACTACACCACCTTCTTATACTATACAAAAGAATACACTCAAAATGGATTAAAGACAAATATTAGACTCAAAACCATGGATATCTGAGAAGATAGCATAAGCAGCAAAATTTTAAACATTTCTCATAGCAATATTTTTTCTGATATATCTCCCCAGGCAAGGGAAACAAAAGAAAAAATAAACAACTGGGACTACATCAAACAAAAAGTTTTGCACAGCAAAGGAAACTATCATCAAAATGAAAAGAAAATCCACTGAATGGTAGAACATATTCTCTGATACATCTGATAAGGGATTAATATTCAAAATTTATAAAAACTTATAAAACTCAACAACAAAAAACCCCAAACTACCCAATTCACAAATGGGCAAAGGACCTGAATAGACACTTCTCCAAAAGGACATACTGATGGCCAATAGGCATATGAAAAGATGCTCGACATCACTAATTATTAGAGAAATACAAATTAAAACCACTGTGAGATATCACCTCATACTTGTCAGAAGGGCCATTATCAATAAATCAACAAACAACAAACATAGGTG
Source organism: Pteronotus mesoamericanus (assembly GCF_021234165.1). NCBI lineage: Eukaryota > Metazoa > Chordata > Mammalia > Chiroptera > Mormoopidae > Pteronotus > Pteronotus mesoamericanus. The sequence continues at coordinate 77,501,496 of NW_026555321.1, read as the reverse complement.
AGGATGTAGAGAAAAGATAACACTCATGCAGTGTTGGTGGGGATGCAAATTGGTATAGTCACTATGGAAAACAGCATGGAGTTGGTGGGACAGCTCTACTTAATTGGCCATTTACATTCAGGAACTGCCTTCCTTTCAGACAGCTGGCCCACTTTCCCTTGGGTATTGTTGACATCTGCCTGGCCGAAGCCAGATTATTATGGGAAAGGAAGCAGCGCAGAGACTGCAGTAAGGCCTCAGGCTAGAACGGCACAAATCCCCACTGCTCATGTTTCATTAGTCAACATTTAGTCATTTGACCAACCTCCACCGTGCAGCTTGTTGCAAAGTGTAATCCTATGCCAGGAGGCAGGGAGAACGGATTTTGTTGCACTCTCACAATCCTCACTAAGCCAGTCTGAGCCAGGCACTATTCTGGCTTTCAGAACACAACAATGAGAGACAGAGGAAAAAAGTGCCCACCCACACGAGTTCACAGTTTAGTAGAGTGAGGCTCATTAATGCATAAATGGCACAATTTCATAAGGGATGGGTGCTGTGAAATAAAATGGGGGCATGAGTTAGAGAGTGACTGGGGCTGGGACAAGAGAGAAAACTTCTCTGAGGGAGTGACATTTCAGATGAGAAATAAGAGGCAGCAAATAAGAGATAATAAAAGGTAAACTGCATAACATGTATTATGCTATATACCTACAAGAATTGTGATTATTAAGATTCAAGAGGGAAAATACATATAATTAGAAAAAGAAGGCTTTCGGGATTACATAAAACAAAAATCAGGTATTTTACCTTCCCTACTGTGAAAGCGAGACAGTCTTAGAGATCAAATGGAATTTAAAATCTGGAGCAGTTAGAGGTGCAGACACTGAGGACTGCTTAATTTACTACTTGATGTTCAGCTATAAAGAAGCATTAGGCATTCAGTGCAGATAAGCATAAAGCTAAAACCTGTTGAAGAGGGTCAACCGAACCCACACAATAACAGGAAAAGAAAAATCTGCAAAGCATAAGCCTAGCTGGCTAAAGTTTTCACTAGTTCTAAATGAAGAAATATTAAAAGCTAATTTAGGAAGCCAATTTAAGAACACTAATATATGCTATTAATGATTTATTGCATAAAATTATGCACACTTGAACTACAAACTACACAGTTCTCATCCTGTAGTAATCCTTTTCATTAAGTCCTTTTTATCATTTACATTTATAAAGTCCCAGGCTGAAGAACACTTCTAATTTAATTATAATTATAACTTTATTACAAATAATAAAAATGATATCAACCTTGAGAGTTCACAGAGATTAGAAGCTGGGAACATGGGGGTGTTAATGCCATCATCTTACAAAGTGAGGAATCAAGGATGATTATCTGTGCTCATACAGCAGGTAATGGAGGTTTACATAAACTTTTCTAAAAACAGAAGATACGGTAGAAGAAAATAAGTTCAAAGGAAGAAAAAAATAGAGCAGCAATAATGAAGTAAGTGAATAATACTCATTTATTATCAGAAGAGGATGATAATGTATAACTATGATAATCAATAAGCAGCAGTTTATATAATATACAGCAGTTCACATGTAATTTTAGAATAAGGAAATGAACACCACAAGAATTTTAAAAGGAATGTTTAAGAGTGGTGTCCTCTGAGGAGAGTGGGCCAGTGGTGATGAAGGATGTTTTAAGTTCTACAGTATTTGGTTTTTGTTAACCATGACACACATTACTTTGATACAATTTTAAAATGTAAATTTTTAAAAAGTTTTTCCAGACATCATCATAAATAAATATATAGATTGGTTGGACATGACAATAAACTATTAAGTACTGTTCTGTTGTTAAGATGCTCACAACAGATAAGCAATACCCTTTGTGACACTGATTAATATGTCCCCCGAGAACAGCCTGCATCGGAATCACACGGGGCAGGTGCCCAGCTCAGAACCACTGACTGAAATGAAGAGAGGGGAGGGCGGAAAGAATCAGCATTTTCAACATAAGAAGCTCAAACCTTCTCACATTCAAGAGTGAATTAAGACACTAATTCTTCAGAGTATTTTTAAACAATGTATTCTATAAAAATATGATGTGACAAAGCTACTTCTGTTTTGAATACATGATACTTCATAAAGCAACAAGTTTCTTTAATTGCAGAGGCTAGAGTTAATGCCTTGTTCCACAGCTACTAGATAGTTGACTCTATAGCTCCCAGAGACCCTGGGTTGGCAATGAAGTGAAAAACATGGCACTCAGGACTACGTGGGCAGTGACAGGAAGAAGTGACACATTTCTAATTTGCAAGAGCAAGAGGAGCAACAGTTAAGGTCAAGAGATGACAGAAAGAGAGTGGCACCAGGGCTGCAGCAGGTGAGCACCAGGGGCATCCACATTAGGACTCTACCAAGGGAGGATGAATATTTGGAAATGAGGTAGGATCTGAGGGCTACAGGCTATTTCTGTTACCACTGTGTTTTTACTCAGTCTTTGATGATCTTTGCTGGGGCTGGTGTCGCTTGAGGAGAAAGAAAGATATTCTGTAAAGAAAGAGATTGTCAGTGTTTTTTTCTTTTGCCTAGACACAGAAAATATTTTAAATGAAAATCTGTACTTTTAACAAGTGCTTATTAAGAACAGTTTGTGGTTCACTTAACCACAAGATGAATATGAGAACATAGTTGTTCTCAAAGATTCAAGTTAGGAAAGCAAACAAGTAAACAGTTATGAACGTGATGGATAGGGAGCATGGCTGTATCTGAGAGAGTCAGAAAGGTTGGTGTGCTTTGAATGGAAGGTTCAAAGAGGAAAGTGAATCGACCAGCAGACTCTGAAGCTGAAAGTACTTTAATATAACTGGAGAGGTTGTGATAATAAAGGACTGTGGAAAGGAAGACAGTGGCTTCGGTGATTCTTATCTAGGGTGCTCACTAGAATCACCTTTTAAAAAATAAAAAGGAATTTTTAAAAAATGAGGTTAGTGAAAAAGAGGGAGTTGGCAACTCCAAGCACTTGTTGCTCCACAGAAACATACAAAATATCAAATGGGAACTGTCAGAACAAACTTTGCCAGAGCTCTGTAAAACAGTCACAATTAAATGCTGGATGAAGGAAAAGCCAAATTAAAAATAATAAGAAAGCTTTGTGGCACTCTTACTTGCCCTTGCCACATCCCTCTCCCTTTCAGCAGTGGTTTTGAAAATGGCAGTCTAGATTCCCAGTCTAGAAAAAGACACAATATTGACCCTGGTCCCTTGCTCTGGAAGGAGCAGAGAAGACCTTATTTGCAAAGAATATACACACACACACACACACACACACACACACACACACACACACACACACACACATATCTGTTCTAATCTGTCTAGGAGCTATGTGAAGGACTGATACAAGCATTTGTTTTTGTTTCACCTCAGGACTCAGTTAGGTTAGAAAAGCAGCAGGAATTCCTCAAAAACATTGCAAGAGGAACTAAAAACTTGTAGTTACCTAGGACAAAAGATTACAGCTGAGGTATATGATAGAGTGCCAAAAAGTAGGAGAAAAATGTGGGGAACTTCATTAGGAAATTAGATCATCCCAAAGCTCATGTACACTAGGAAATTTAGAAAGTCATGCTCATGCCCAAGACAGGATGTGTGTTCACAAAAGAACTGAAAAGGACTTAAGTTTTCACTTTCAGCTGATTTCTGGGCTCAGTGCAAGTAGGAAGAGAGTAAGACAGTGTTGTAAATGTCCTAAGTGTTTAAGCAGTACATTAGGACAGGGCCAATCTGCAGAGACTAGAAGAGGAATTTGCATTTTTTGTTTGTTTCTTCTTTTTCTCCTTTTCCTTTTCCTCCTCTGTCTCCTCCTCTCCCTTCTTCTTTATCTTTTCCTTTTTGCCATTTTGTCTGAGTTCCTAGTGTTCAAGAAAAGCACTCTCAAAACACTAGATGAATGCAACCTAAAGAAACAGAGGCTTCAGAGACTGCACATGATAAAGAATATGTATTTTACAAAAATATTGGGTTGGTCAAAAAGTTTGGTTTTTTTCCATAATGGTTCTAGCAGTGCTTAGTTGTCTTTAACTTCATTTGAAACAATTTTGTTAGATTGTATTGTGATAGCTATCATATCAGTGTGCCTATAAAAAAATTATCCAAATTAGTGAATTTTTGTGTAGCCATTTAGATATTGAAAATGGAAGAAAAGCAACATATTTGACATGTTATGCTCTATCATTTCAAGAAAGGTAAAAATGCAAATGAAATGCAAAAAAGGATTTGTGCAGTATATGGAGAAGGTGCTGTGACTTATTGAACACATCAAAAGTGATTTTCAAAGTTTTGTGTTGGAGAATTCTAGCTGGATATTGCTCAACAGTAGGGTATACCAGTAGAAGTTGATAGTGATCAAACCAAGATATTAATTAAGAACAATCAACATTCTACCACATAGGAGCAAGCCAACTTATCAAAATATCCAAGTCAATAAAGTTACTGGTGAAAATGAAAAATGTCTTTTATTTTATGGAAAAAACTCTACAGACTTTTTGGCCAACCCAATAGTTTAGAAGAGTCACTAAACAAAAAACAGCATACAACAAAAACAAATGCTGAGAAGGAAGAATATGATTTGTATACTTACTACATTATAGTATTCAGAACTGTCCAGTTTCCTATAAGAAATTATGAAGCATACAACAAAACAAAACAAAACAAAACAAAACAAGAAAGCATGGCCCATTTACAGAACAAATTAACAGAAACTCTTCCCAAGGAAGTACAGATTAGGACTTACTAGACAACAGCATTAAATCAACTTTCTTAAATTTGCTCAAAGATCCAAAGGTAACCAGTAAAATGATGTTAGAGAAAGAATATCAATAGAAATATAGAAATTATAAAAGAATCCAAATAGAAATTCTGAAGCTGAAAATAAAATATCTGAAATTAAAATGAACTGTAAGATTTTCACTGGCCACTTTGAGTACCTCATGTCTATAAATAAATATCCAAACAAGGCATTTACTCCACTGGCTGGAGTGATTGATTCTTATGACAAAGGGGTAACTGGGCTGACCTTGCATAATGAAGGTAAACAAGAATATTTCTGGAATACAGAAGATTCTTTAGGGCATTTTTTAGCACTACCATGATTTATGAATAAATTCAATGGAAAACTACAAGAACCCAATACAGGCAGGAATGCAAATGTCCCAGATCTTTCAGGAATAAAGGTTTTGGGTCATCCTATTTGCCTCTCTGGAAATCCCTGTCAAATATAATGAGCAAATTCAAAAAAAAATCAAGCAAAAAAAGAAGAAAATAATAAAGAAAATTAAAAATAACAAAGATAATAATAAACATTAGCATGGCAGTAAATGAAATAGAGAATACAAAAGCAATAGAACCAACACAACTAAAAATTAGTTCTTTAAAAAGGTCAACAAAATTTGAAAAACATTTAGCCAGATAATGAAATAAAACAGTAAAGATGAAAATAATTAGAATCAGAAATGAAAGTACAGAATTCTTATGACCTTACAGAAGTAGGATAAGAGAAAACTATAATCAAGGTATACTAATAAGTAGATAATCTAGATGAAATGGACAAATTATTGGAAATGCACAAATTACCAAAACTGATTCAGGAAGAAAAAGACAATCTAAAGTGACCCTATAAAAAGGAAAGAAATTGAATCAATAATTAAATATCTAACTACAAAGAAAGTAAATTGCTTCACTGTTGAATTCTACCAAATGTTTAAACAATTAACATCAATCCTTCTCAAACTCTTGCAAAAAATTAAGAGTAGGGAAAATTTTCTAAATCATTTTATGAGACTGGTATTACATTGATATCAAATTCAGATAAAGACACCACAAGAAAATAAAAACAGAGATTATCCTTTAAGAATATAAATTTAAATTTTCTCAACAAACAAAATAGAAAGATGAATTTAGCAGCAAATGAAAATGATTGTACACCAGGACAAAGTGAAATTTAACTCTGGAACACAAAGGTGGTTCAACATAAGAAAATCAATCACTGTCATGTACTACATTAACAGAATAAAGAAAAAAAAACACATGATCCTTTTAGTTGACACAAAAAATCATTTAACAAAAATCCAACACTTTTCATGATTTAAAAAATCATTAAGAAAACTAGAAGTTTAAAGGGGAATTTCTTCAACATGATAGAGAGCATTCTTGAAAACCCATACATGACATTATAATTAATTTTGAAAGACTGAATCCTTTTCCACTAAGATCAGGAGCAAGGAAGAATATGTACTCTAAACATTTGTAATTCACATAGTACTGGAAGTTTTAGGTAGCACAAGAAAAGAAAGCAAATAAAGGCATACAAATCAAAGGGAAGAAATACGCTGTACCTATTTGAAGATAGCATGATACTCTATCAGGGGTGTGCAACCTTTTGGTGTCTCTGGGCTATACTGGAAGAAGAAGAGTTATCTTGGGTCACACATTAAATACATAAACACTAATTAAAACTAATGAACAAGAAAAAGTTTTAAGTAAATTTATGATTTTTGTGCTGGACTGCATTTATGGCCATCCTGGGCCCCATGCGACCTGTGGGTTGGATACCCTTGCACATAGAATTCCCAAGAAATATGCTCACACACACAAAACTCCTAAAACTAATAAGTGAATCCAGCAATGTCACAGTATAGAAAATCAATATATAAACATCAACTGAATTTTGTATACTAGCAATGAATATGTGTAAATCAAAATTAAAAATGTAATACCATTTATAATCATTCAAAAAAGTGAAATAAGGACTTCTGGTCAAGATGGTAGCAGAGGCAGACATGGCTTACCTCTTTGCACAACCACATTAAATTACAACTAAAATATGGAATGACCATCACTCAGAACCATCAGAAATTGAGTTGAATGAAAGTCTGACAACTGCAGAATTGGAGAGACCACATCCATCCAGATTGGCAGGAGAGGCAGAGATGCAGAATGGGCTGGTCCCTCACCCATGTGTGGTGGGTAAAATTTGGGAGGGACATCTCAGGAATGAAGAGTCCCAGCTTCACACCAGGCCCCTCAGCCTAGGATTCCAGTGCCAGGAAATTAAGTCCCCAAAACTTCTGGCTGCAAAATGCAATAGGGATTGAGCCTGTGCGAGAAAGAGCTGGGCTGTTTCCTCTTAAAGAACCCACACACAGACTTAGGTACTCAGACTCACTCCTTCTGACCTCCAGCACCAGAGTAGCAGTGTGAAAGGCACCAGTGGCATTCAGGGAGAAATTGTAGTGCCTGGCATCAAGGCAAGCAGAGGCCATTGTACCTTTTCTAAACCCTTACCCCACAGAGCCACCAAGCTGGTACCATATCTGGACTTGATCAACCTGGCTAACAGTGTTTGACTTGCCTTGGAGAACCCCAGAGACTCCTTCCCACCCAACTTATGGGCCCACCCAAGCTGCTTTTCCATATGAATGGCTGGTTTTGGCTCATGCTTCACAACTTCCTAAATCATCTCAAACAAGCAACAGCCAGTTTCAGTGAGCCCCAGGCCCAGCACTAGTAGCAGGAGTCTAGATTCATAATTTGGCTTCACCTGGGAATCTCCAAGACCAGCGCAAATAGCAGCCATCTCAGGTAGCTTTATAGCTCCAGCAGGGTGGCCCCAGGCAAAACACAGGTGGGGGATGATCTTAGCATGAACCACCCAGGAAACCCCAGGGCCAGCACACCCAGTGTACAGCTACAGATGATGTCGGAGCACCACCACCCTGCCCCTGGACAGCTGATCCTCCACAGAGGGCTGAGGCTGGTGGTAAGCGGTCACAGCCAAACATGCAGCTAACTGGCCTGGGTAAATCTCTCCCATTGATGTGCCAACAGCAACCAAGCCCAATTAAAAGAAGAGGGTATACTCAGCCCACACAAAGGGCACACCTTGAGAACCCAGCTTGGGTGATAGGTGAGGCTATGTCACTGGGGTCCTACAGGACACTTACTACAATATGCCACACTACCAAGACATGGAGTCAAAGCAGCTCTACCTAATAAATAGAAACAAACACAGGGAGGCTTCCAATGCAGGAAGACAAAGACACATGGCTCAGATGAAAGAACAGATCAAAATTCCAGAAAAAGAGCTAAATGCAATGGAGATAAGCAATCTTTGAGGAGCAGAGTTCAAAACACTGGTTATAAGGATGCTCAAAGAACTTAGTGAGAACCTCAAGAGCATATAAAATCCAGTCAAAAACAAAGAATACACTGACTGAAATAAAGAACAATTGACAGGGAAACAACAGTAGAATGGATGAAGCTGAGAATCAAATCAATGATTTGGAACATAAGGAAGCAAAAAACCCATCAGAACAACAAGAAGAAAAAAGAATTTAAAGAAATGAGGATGGTATAAGCAGCTTCTAAGACAACTTTAAGAGGTCCAACACTTGTATCATAGGGGTGCCCGAAGGAGAAGAGAAATAAATTGGAAATCTATCTGAAAAAATAATGAAAGAAACTTCCCTAATTTGAAGAAGGAAATAGACATGCAAGTCCAGGAAGCACAGAGTCCCAAACAAGATGGATGCAAAGAGATCCACTCTAAGACACATAGTAATTAAAATGCCAAATGTTAGACATAAACACAGAATCTTAAAAGCAGAAAGAGAAAAGCAGTTGGTTATCTACAAGTGAGTTCCCGTAAGACTGTCAGCTGATTTCTCAAAAGAAACTTTACTTGATAGAAGGGACTGGCAAGAAATATCCAAAGTCATGGAAAGTATGGACCTAGAGCTAAAATTGCTCTACCCAACAAAGCTATCATTTAGAATTGAAGTGCAGGTAAAGAGCTTCCCAGATAGGAAAAAACTAAAGGAGTTCATCAACACCAAACCATTATTATAGGATATGTTAAAGGGACTTATTTAAGAAAAAGAAGATCAAAACTATAAACAATAATGTGGCAATAAATACATACCTATCTACAAATGAATGTAATAAACAAACTGAGCAAACAAAAACAGAGACAGAATCATGGGTACAGAGAGCGTTTTGATGGTTGCCAGATGTAAAGGGGTTGTATGGGAATGGGTGAAGAAGTAAGTGGATTAAGAAGTACAAATAGATAGTTACAGAATAGCCATGGCATGTAAATTACAGTGTAGGAAATGAAATAGCCAAAAACTTATATGCATGACCCATGGGCATAAATGATTTCCTGAGGGAGCTGGGGGAGCTGGGTGGAGGGGGCAAAGGGGGAAAAAATCAGTACTAGCATAGGAAAAACTGTAATAGCATAATCAATAAAATATAATCCAAAAAATTAAAAAGACAATAAAGTGAAATAAATACTTAAGTGTAAATCTAACAAATATTACTAGATTTGTATCTGAAAACTACAAAACAGTAATAAAAGAATCAACAATATTACTGAGAATTCTTGTGGGTTGATGAATGAGAAAACTCAATATAGAATGAGAATTCTCTTCAAATTTTGAGATACACATTTATCATAATTCTTACCAAAATCCCAGAAATATATTTTTGTTGATATAGACAAGATTATTCTGAAATTTATATGAAAATGCAAAAGAATTAGAATAGCTGAAAGGATTCTGGAGAACAAAGGGGACAGAATCACTCTTACTTCAAAACTTATTACATAGCTAAAATAACAAAAAGACTAGGTAGCACTTAGCAGAGGGATGAAGTCATAAATCACAACAGAGAACCCAGAAATAGCTCCATTTACACACTGCCAACTGATTTTTGATAAAAGTACAAAGGCAATTTAATGGAGGATAGTCTGTTCAATAAACGGCGCTGGAGCAATGGAATATTATAGGAAAATTTCCTATAATAGTCCTCAAATTAAACTTCATACCTAATATTAAACATTAACTTAAAATGCATCATAGATTTAAATATAAAATGTAACACTATACTTTCAGAAGGTAACGTAAGAGAGAACTTCTGGGACCTAGGGTTTTGTGAAGAGTTCTTAAGCATAATTCCCAAGCATAGACTTATAAAAGACAAAATCAATATATTGGAATGTATCAAAATAAAAAACTTCTACACAAGTGATAGACTGGGAGAAAGTAAATGCAAACTACAAATTTGGCAAAGGACTCATCTATAATATGTCAAGAACTTTCAAAACACATGAAAAATATAAAAAAATTAATTAGAAAATGAGGAAAAGCACAAAGAGACACTTCACTGCAGAAGATATGAGGGGTGACCCAGAAATATCAGGAATTTATTTGTGAAAAAATGTGTATTTATTCTTACACATTTAAATTTCAGTCAGCTTCAAAGTATTTTCCATTTGATGCAATATACCTATTGAGATGTTTTTCCCACTAATTGGAACAGTTTTTGAACTTGTTGATTTTGATGCATTTTACTGCCTCTGCTGTTTTTTGTTTCATCTCTTCCACATAGGCAAAATATTTCCCTTGGGAACTTTTTTCATCTGGGGTAACAAACAAACAAAAAAAGTCACTTGGGGCAAGATCAGTTGAATGGAGGGGTCATGCCATTTTTGGTCAAAAACTGCTGAACACTCAGCACAATGTGGACAGGTGTACATATAACTCACCCATGATGAAATGGGCAAACATGCTGAAAGTCTTCAAAAAAAATTCACTGAAGCCGAATGCAGCTTCTCACAATAACACCAGCTGGTACACTGATACAGATGGGTTCCTAAAACATTCACCTAGTAGGGGAAGCCTGTATTACAAGAGATCCACCCTTTAGAAGATAATTCTCTTTTGAGCGGTCTCCCTAACACCAATGGTAAAAGCAAGCACGTGAAAATGTCACTACTATTAGAGCAGTGAAAATAAACATAGTGACAATAGTGAAGACTGGGGAGATGTGGAATATCTTGTTCTCTTACACATTGCTGGTGAGAATGTAAAGCCATGTGTGGAAAATAGCTTGGGATACTCTTAAAAAAAGAAAACTGCACATACACTTACCATATATGGCTCAGCAACTGCACTTCGAGGTATTTATCCCAATGAAATGAAAGTTTGTGTCAAAATAAAAAAGAAAAGCCTATACAAATTTGTTCATAGCAGTTTTATTTGTCATAGCCCCTAGCTGAAAACAACTAAAGTATACCTCGGTAATGACTAATTCATTTAACTGTGATACATCTATCCCAGGGAATACTAGTTGGCAATACAAAGGAACAAACTATTGATACATGCAATGATTTGGTTGAATATCAAAGACATTATCCTAAGTGAAAAAGGCCAATCTCAAATTGTTACCTATCGTGTGATTCCATGTTTATAACTTTCTTTACATGGCAAAATTATAGACATGGAAAACAGATTAGAAACTGTCAGGGGTTAGAGATAGTGGGGTGGGTGTGATTATAAATGCTGGTAGATGGGAGATGTTTGTGATGATAAAATAGTTCTTGAATATGTCGTGAATGCAGTGGTGGTTACAGGAATCTACACATGTAATAAAATTACATTGCTATACATTCAGAAGTGATGGTAGAATCTGAGGTTCCCCTACCTCCACCACCACCATGCACAAAAACAATGATTAAACAACTGCTCATGGAAAGAAAATAGTTCTGGGAAAGTTCCAGAGCACAATTAAGAAAGTGAAGCAATCCCGTAGAGCATAAAAACCCAGGATAGCTGCATGGAAAAGTGTACAAAGAATCTTACCTGCATCAGCCCCATCCCCCAGACTGGCACAATTGACTCAGTACTGAGAATGATCCCTTCAGCTGCCACTTCCCCCTGTGGGGGAAAAGGAAAGCAGGAGGACCCCAGCAGTCCATGCCATTGCAGCAGACCCCACAGCTTTTGCCACCAAGGGGCCCCTTAGTCTTTGCTGATGCTGCTGTGCTGCATCTTCTAAAGACCATGCTGCTATGCCGCATCATCCTTAGCTAGAGCTGTCTGTGCACCTGCTGTCCCTGCCCATATGGAGCTGCCACTGAAACCCTCTTGCCAGGGCTAGAGCCACTGCACACACTCCCCAGCCCTGATACCACTGTGTTTCCCTCATAATCACTGTGACAACATACAACCTCCAGAATCAGAACCCCCATGGATCCTAAGCACTAGTGTCCCCTTACATACCTGAAACTAGTGCTGGGCCTGTCACTGCTACGTACTCCACCCAGCAAACAACCTCACACCTACTGCAGGAAATGGTCTTTCCTCACCAAATCCAGTCCATAATGATGCCTGGAAGAGGTGACTGTCCTTTGTTCCACCTCAAAGCTACAAGGAATACAAAAAAAGCAAAGAAACATGACACCACCAAAGGAACCCAATAAATTTCCAGTAAGCAACTCCAAAGAAATAGAGATGTACGAATCGCCTGATGAAATTCAATTAAGTATTTTAAAGAAGTTCTGTGAGCTATAAGAGAACAAGAAACAATGAAATCAGCAAAACAATATATGAACAAAATGAGAAGTTCAACAAAAAATAAAAACCATAAAAAAGAACCAAACAAAAATTCTGGAGCTGAAGAATACAATGAATGAAATGAAAAATGCAATAGAGAGCTTCAACAGTAGACTTGATCAAGCAGAAGAGTTATGCATGCATATTACACCAATGTCAATTGCCGAGTTTTGATACCATGTTACAAGTACATAAAATATTAAACTGGGTAAAAGGTACATGGGAACTTCTTTTTTAAATAGCTTTCTTTTTAAATTATATTTTATTGATTATTCTATTACAGTTTTCCCAAATTTCCCCCTTTTGTCCCCCTCTACCCAGCACCCCACAATCCTTCACTCCTTGTTCATATCCTTGGGTCATACATATAAGTTCTGTGCCTACTCTGTACTTTACATGCCCCTGGCTGTTCTGCAACTACCTATTTGCACTTCTTTTTTCTTTTCCTTTTTTTGTTCAAATACATTTGTCTCCATTTTCCCACCACCATTTTCCCTGGCCCCACCCACCCCTACCTCCCACCCTCAATCCTTCCCCACTTTGGCTTTCTTTCTGGGTCCTTTATACACATTCCTTGACTTGATCCTTCCCATACTTTTCCCCATTACCCCCTCCCCTCCTCCCGTTATGTTGCATTGCATGGCAGCGAGATGGGGCACGAGGCCGCGGGGAAATGCCACACGGGTTCCCGCTCATGCCAGGCCGGGGCAGCAACTGTCGCTTGGGGTCGGGGCATGGACCGCGTCACAGGGATGCAACGGAGGGAGCGCGGGACTTCCAGGATCTGAGGGTTAGCGTCCGGGGCCAGCTGAGATGGGAGCAGGGCTCTGAATCCTGGAGGGTCCATCCAGGGGTTGTCACGGATGAGGGGAATAAACACCAATCATTGCAAACACTTCTCTGTCGGGAGAGGGGACATGGCACACCCCTCAAATGGGGAATCAAAGTCCTGTCTTTGATAGCCAGTCATCCATGGCAAAGCAGAGAGGCAGGAGCTACGCCCCTGCCAGGGGGAACAGGTTATGTCTCTTGAGGAGCCTGTTTCTCCAAGGCCTCCTGATTATTTCCCGCCTTGGGGCCCTCCAGCCTTGTGTCAGGGTTACAGTTCCTGAAACCAGACAGGGCACTGTTACTACTGGTTTATTTTTTCTTTCAATGTTGCTGGTCATATTTTTCTTCCGGGTTGGTTTTTTTTTTGGTTGGGTTTTGTTTGTTTGTTTGTTGTTGTTTTTTTTGGTCAATTAGGTTCAACTTATAGGTAAGATCATACGGTATTTGTCTTTCACTCCATGACTTACTTCATTTAGCATGGGTTCCATCCATTCCGTCACAAAGGGTAGTAGCTCTTTCTTTCTTTCTCCTGCATAGTATTCCATTCTGTAAATGTACCATAGTTTTTTGATCCACTTATTTACTGATGGGCACTTAGGTTGTTTCCGATACTTGGCTATTGTAAATTGCACTTCTATGAATTTGGGGTGCATAAGTTCTTTTGAATTTTTTTTTATTTTATTCCTGGGGTATAATCCCAGCAGTGGAATTGCTGGGTCAAAAGGGAGTTGCATTTTTAGCTTTTTGAGGAAATTTGAAACTGTTTTCTACAGTGGCTGTACCAGTCTGCCCTCCCACCAACAGTGCACTAGGTTTCTCTTTTCTCCACATCCTCACCAGAACTTGTTTGTTGACTTGTTTATGATGGTCATTCTGACCAGTGTGATATAATACCTCCTTGTGGTTTTAATTTGCATCTCTCTGATGACTGGTGATGCTGAGCATCCTTTCACATGTCTCTGGGCCCTGTGTATGTCCTCCTTGGAGGAGTGTCTGTTCAGCTCCTTTGACCATTTTTTTAATTGGGTTCTTTGTCTTCCTGGAGTGGAGTTGTGTGAGTTCTTTATATATTTTGGAGATCAAACCCCTGATCGAGGTATCATTGGCAAATATATTTTCCCATATGGTTACCTTTTCATTTGGCTGATGTTTTCTTTAGCCATGCAGAAGCACATTTGTTTATTCTTTCCTTTATGTGCCTTGCTCTAGGGGATATATGGGTGTCAACATTGCTATGTGGAATATCTGAGAGTTTCCTGCCTATGTTCTCCTCTAGGACTTTTATGGTGTCACAATGTATATTTAAGTCTTTTTATCCATCTTGAGTTTATTTTTGTGTATGGTGTAAGTGGGTAGTCAAATTTCACTTTTTCCATTTGCTGTCCAGCTCTCCAACACCATTTGTTGAAGAGGCTATTTTCATTCCATTTTATGCTTCTGCCCCCTTTGTCAAATATTAATTGACCATAGAGTCATGGGTTTATTCCTGGGCTCTCTATTCTGTTCCCTTGATCTATGTGTCTGTTCTTATGCCAGTAGCAGACTGTTTTGATTACAGTGGCCTTATAATATAGTTTGATGTCAGGTATTGTGATCCCTCCTACTTTGTTCTTCTTTCTCAAAATTTCTGTGGCTATTCGCAGTCTTTTATGGTTCTATATAAATTTTTGAAATGTTTGTTCTTTATCTGTGAAGTACATCATTGGTATTTTAACAGAGATTGTATTGAATCTATAATTTGCTTTGGGTAGTATGGACATTTTGATGATACTAATTCTTCCAATCTGTGAACATGGTATATGCTTTCATTTATTTGTGTCTTCCTTAATTTCTTTCTTTAGTGTTATGTAGTTTCTCAGTACAGGTCTTTACCTACTTGATTAAGTTTATTATTAGGTACTTTATTTTTCTTGTTGCTATAGCAAATGTGATTTTTTTCCTGACTTCTGATTCTGATATTTAATCCTTGGTGTACAAAAATGGCTTTGATTTCTGAATATTGACTTTGTATCTTGCTGTTTTGCCAAATTCATTTATTAGTTCAAGTAGTTTTTTGGTGGAGTCTATGGGGTTTTCTATGTACACTTCCATGTCATCTGCAAGCAATGACAGTTTCACTTCCTCCTTTCCAATTTGGATGCCTTTTATTTCTTTTTCTTGTCTGATTGCTGTGGCTAGGACTTCCAACACTATGTTGAATAGACGTGATGAAAGCAGACAACCTTGTCTTGCTTCTGATCTTAGTGGGAAAGCTCTTAGTTTTTGCCTATTGAGTATTATGTTGGCTGTAGGGTTTTCATATATGGCCTTTTTTATGTAGAGGTATGCTTCCTCCCTTCTCACTTTGCTGAATGTTTTTATCATAAATGGAGGCTATACCTTAGCAAATGCTTTTTCTACCTCTATTGATATGATCATGTGATTTTTGTCTTTCCTATTCTTTATGTGGTGTATTATGTTTATTGATTTGTGAGTACTGAATAATCCTTGCATCTCTGGGAGGAATCCCACTTGATCATGATGGATGATCTTTTTAATATATTGCTGGATACAGTTTGCCAATATTTTGTTAAAGATTTTAACATCTATGTTCATCAGCCATATGGACCTGTAGTTTTCTTTCTTTATTGTGTCTGTATCTGGTTTTGGAATTAGGATGATGCTGACCTCATAAAAAGAGTTTGGGAGTCATTCCTCTTCTTGGGATTTCTTGGGATAGTCTGAGAAGGACAGGGGTTAGCTCTTCCTTAAATGTTTTGTAAAACTCTCCTGTGTAACTGTCTGGTTCAGGGCTTTTGTGTGCCGGGAGTTTTTTGATGACCGCTTCAATTTCAGCAGCTGTTATTGGTCTCTTCAGGCTTTCTGCTTCTTCTTCATTCAGTGTTGGAAGGTATATTTTTCTAGAAATTTGTCCATTTCATGAAGGTTTTCAAATTTCTTGGCATATGACTATTCATAGTAATTTCTTACAATTTTTTTTATTTCTGTGGTATCGGTTGTAATTTCTCCTCTTTCATTTCTGATATTATTTATTTTGGTCCTCTCCCCGTTTTTCCTTGATGAATCTGCTTAAAGGGTTGTTGATTTTGTTTATCTTTTCAAAGAACAATCTCCTGAATTGGTTGATCCTTTGAATTCTTCCTTTAGTCTCTGTGTCATTCAATTCTGCTCTGACCTTAATTATTTTCTTTCTTCTACTCACTCTGGGCTTTGTTTGTTGTTGTTTCTCCTGTTCGTGAAGTTGAAGGGTAAGGCTATTTATTTGAAGTGTTACTTTCTTTTTTAGATAGGCCTATATTGCTGTGAACTTCCCTCTCAGGACTGCCTTCGCTGTGGCCCATAGGATTTGGACTGTTGTGTATTCATTTTCATTTGTTTCCAGAATCTTTTTGATTTATTCCTTGATCTTATTATTGACCTATTCATTATGTAATAGCATCCTATTCAGTCTCCGTGAATTTGAATGTTTTTTAATTTTTTCCATAAGGTTGGTCTCTAGTTTCAAGCCCCTGTGGTCTGAGAAAATGCTTGATATGATTTCAATTTTCTTAAAATTGTTGAGGCTTGTTTTACATCCTATAATGTGGTCTATGTTTGAAAATGTTCCATGTGCATTTTGTATTTTGCTTTTTTGGGATGAAAGGTTCTATGTATGTCAGTTATGTCCTTTTGATCTAGTGTGTGATTCAGTTTCACAATATCTGTTGATAGTTTGTTTGGAAGATCTATACATTGTTGACAGTGGGGTGTTAAAACCCCCTTGTATAAGTGTGTTGGTTTCTATATCTTTCTTGAAGTCCTCCAAAATTTTCTTTATCTATTTGTGTGCTCCTATGTTAGGTGCATATAGGTTTAGAATGTTTTTGTCTTCTTGATGGATTCTTCCTTCGCATATTATGAAGTGTCTTTCTGGATCTGTTTTTATGGCATTTGTTTTAAAATCTATTTTGTCTGATATAAGTATTGCTACCCTGGCTTTTTTCCCCCTGCCCATTTGCTTGGAATATTTTTTTCCATCCCTTTATTTTCAGTCTGTGTAGGTCCTTTGTTCTGAGGTGGGTCTTTTGTAGGCAGCATATGTGCAAGTCATGTTTTCTTGTCCATTCAGCTACCCTATGTCTTTTGATTGGAGCACTTAATCCATTTACATTTAAAGTTATTATTGATAGCTACTTATTCATTTTTTCCCTTTGTACCTAAGTTCCTCTCTTTCTCACTCTTTTTCTTCATCTTCTTAAAGCAGTCCCTTTAACATATTTTTCAATGCTGGTTTGGTGGAGGTGTATTCTTTTAGCCTTCTTTTGTATTGGAAACTGCTTATTTCACCTTCCATTTTAATTGAGAGTCTTGCTGGGTAGAGCGTCTTGATTGCAGGCCTTTGCTTTTCATAACTTGGAATATTTCTTGCCATTTCCTTCTGGCTTGTAGTGTTTCTGTTGAAAAGTCAGCTGCTAGCTGTATTGGGGCTCCCTTTTATGTTACTTCCTGTTTCTCTCTTGCTGCCTTTAATATTCTCTCTTTATCTTTGATATTTGCCATTTTAATTATGATGTGTCTTCGAGTGGGCCTCTTTGGGTTCCTCTTGAATGGGACCCTCTGTGTTTCCTGGACTTGTGTGACTTTTTCTCTCCTAATTCAGGGAACTTTTCCATCATGACTTTTTCAAACAGGTTCTCTATCCCTTGCTCCTCTTCTCCTCTGGTATCTCCCATTTTATGAATATTATTACATTTAATTTTGTCCTGCATTTCCCTAAATGCCTCTTCATTGTTTTTGAGTCTCTTTTCATGTACTTACTCTTTCGAGGTGCTTTTTTCTACCTTATCCTCCAGCTTGCTGATTTGATCCTCTGCTACATCTAGCCTGTTTTTTTATTCCTTCTACTGTGTTCTTCCATTCAGAAATTGTGTTCTTCATTTCCCCTTGCCTTTTGTTGATAGTTTCTATGTCCTTTTTCATGCTGATATAGTTTGCAGTAAGTTCTAGCATAGTCTCCCTGTAGTTTTTGGTAATTCTCTCTGAGCTCATTGAGCTTCCTTAGAATGATTGTTTTGAACTCAATATCTGATAGTTTACTTGACTCTGTTTCATTTAGTTCTCTTTCTGGGGAATCCCTCCTTTCTCTTCAACTAGGGGGTGTTTCTTTGTCTTCCCATTATTTGTGAGACTCTTCATTGTATTTTTTGTTTGTTCATTTTTGTTTTTGTTTCTTTGCATCTTAAATTGATCTGTCTTGATTTCTTGACTTTGTGGTATAAACTTCTATGGTCGGAGACCTGTGAGATTCAGTGGTGCAGCCTCAATGATCATCTGAATGTGCTGCTCTTTGGATACATTTTATATTATTTATGTTGGTTCTCTAGAAGTAATTGTGTTATGATTGTTGTTTGGCCATTCTTTGCTGGGTCCTACTCTCCAGCTGGTTGACTGAGGGTCACTTCATTCACCAAGTCTTGTGTTTTTGTGCGGGTGCTGCCAGGACAAAGCCACAAAGCCCAGGAAACAAAGTGACATCCACAAAAATAACTCCTCCCTGCAAATGAACCAGTATTAATAAGGTTGTAAAGAGATTAAGACTATTATAAGAAAGGAGAGAAATAAACTATCAGTATAAAATCTAATAACTTAATATGCACAAACTTGAGAGACATGAAATGAACATTAAAAAGCTATGTAGTAAAGAAAATATTTCTCCAATCATGGAGAAGACTACAGCGGATTCCATCTTGGTAGCCTCTAGTACTTACTGCTGTTTTTTCTTTCTGGATCTCCCTTGATGATGTCAGAATTTGACACCATCTGAACTGAGGCAGTCTGTACAAGACTTCCAAGAGTATACTGTCTATGGTTGTCTCCTTCAGTTGTTTATCCAGTCATTCTGCACTCAGCAGTTAGGCTTAAGCACTACAGTGCGGTGCAGAGTCCCTCCTTGGGGCGGGGCTATTGTTTCCTTTCATGCTGCTGCCGCTCAGGGGAGTGGTCTGCCTGAGCAAGATGGCTGTTGCTGTATGGGGGATGACTCAGCACCGGGGTCCTGCCAGCTATTCCCTCAGTTCTCTCCCCAGGGCCTCCTTCCCCAGTCTCTCCTTTGGCATCTCTAGCCCACTCGGCCTCTGCCTTTGCTAGAACCCAGGGTAAGTGGCTTCATCTAAAAATTTATGCATTGGCATTTTAAACAGCTCTTTGCATCTCAAGCCACCCATCTCTGGCAGAGAGCAACCCTGCCGCTTTTTGCAGCTGACTATTATCTGTGTACTCCTTGGGCTCTGGTGCTGTAGGCTGGGAATCCTAGCTTATGTTTTAGAACCCATTCTTCTCAGGGTGGTCCAACTGGCCATTTAAATATCCTTCTGGTGCTGCTGCCCATGGGTGCCCAGTCAATCTTCTGAAGTCTCCACCGCCCTCCTTACCAGTCAAGCTGTGCTATAGCTGATTCTTCTGCCTGTCTAAGGTTATAAGGCTCCTCTCTCACTATTGTTCAGTTGTTTGTTCTGGGTAATCTCGCCACAATTTAGCTGTAATTCCAGATGGGTCCGGGGAGGAGGTCAGTGTGACTTCCATTTACTCCTCTGCCATTTTGCCCCTTCCTCCTATAATTGCTTTCTCAGGATGTTTTTGTATATCTTTACAGTTTCCTCTGAGTCTATAATTATTTCAAAATAAAAAGTTAAAAAAAGAAACAGGTTGAAATGTATCAAATGAAGGAATGATTAAGAATCTTAGAGGTATAAGAAATATACTTAAGGAATACAGAATGGAGTAAAGTTGGTTGACAGTTGTTCATATGGAAAATAATACAAGAATAAATAAATAATAATGCCTGAACAAACTGTGCTTTATGTACTCACAACTGTTAAGTTATTTTTGGCTAACAGTGTATTTTTTCTTGTAAAACAAAAGTAGTCTTCAGAAGCAAAATGACAACAAAAAATGTGTAATAAAGCACAGTGAAAACATGGCATAGTTTTGAGTAAATGTTAGGATACAACAAAGCAGCATCAATCTAAACATTTCTTTTTGAATGGTACACTGTTTCTGGAATTAGCAATATTTGCAAAGTCCTAGCAATGGCTGAACTGAAGTAGTAATCGTCTAGCATCATCAGACAACAGCCATCAGACCCTTGGCAAGTTTCCAAAGATCGCATTGAAGGTAGAGAAAAACAAAATAAATCAACACAAAGATCTGAAAACTTGGTAAGGACTGACAAAATGTGCCAAATAGCAGGATTCAGTCTAATTTACAGTTATGTATCAAAATCGTGTAGGTTATAAAGAGGTAAAAAACAGCTCAAAAACAATGATCAGGACTACAAGCTAATAACCCAAAAGGGTGTGCTATAGTTTTCTATCGAAACATAAAATTTATAGTGAGAATAAATGTTCACTTTTTCACAAAAGTGTACTTTTCATACTTAATGGTCTATTAGTATATCTAAGCATATCTAATAGACCATTAATGTATATGCATGAATTAGCTTATAGTTTTTACTACTGAGTACTATTTAAGGGAGCCATACAATACACATATATTTATTAAGTGTATATTTCTGTATTATGACTTTTACTTGTTATTGTTGATATTATCAAACTAAAAGATCATGAATCATATTTTTGATGTTTCTTGTCTGCTATTGATTCTCTTGGTTATTGATAAAACTTCAGACCCTCTTACCTTAACTGAAGAACTGTGACTAGGGCTTTCGGAGAGTCACTATTACTAAGATTGTGACTAAGCATGAAGGTAGTGGCAAAGGAACTTATGTGCCCATGTGAGAGTGTGTTTTTCATTTTAATAATACCAGTTATAATAAGCCCCTTGGTAGCTGGCTTCTTGTTTGAGTATCTTATGGTAAGACTTTACATGCTCACACTTTTTTCTTTTTGGAAAGTGGGAAAAATTACCCAGACTTTGCAGATAGACTGAGCCATACGAATAGTTTTGGCAAATGAGATGTAGGCAGAAATGAGGTCACTTCCAGGCTGGATCCTTTATTTGCTGGCATAAAACATTCCAAGAGCTCTCTTTTCCCACTGTAACAACTGCAGAATGTGCAAGTTAACATAGTGTTATCTGGAATGCTGAGCTAATCCATGGAGGACAGTTACTGAGAATTTTACCTGATAGATGTTTGTGGTTCTAAGCTGCTGGAATTTTGTGTTATTTGTTGGAACACTATAATATAGCTTACACATATTGATAGTTGACTGAGTTACATATTGAGAAGCCATATAACTTATCATCCAAACTTGGACATCTTTGAGAGTAAATGGGTACAGTATTGATAATTAGAGTAGAACAACAGTAAAAACTGGAACTGTCCTGAGCAAACCAGGATGTATGGTCACCTTAAGTTTGTGATAAGCAAATGTAGAGGTGTTCAGAACACCTGACCACTAAACGACTCTCCAATAATATTTTATAGTGGCATGTTGGGATGGAGTTGAAACCACAAAAGATTATACAAGTTTTAGATCATAAGTCAATATAGTCAAATTAACTTTGAGTTTGAGTTCATATTCTATGACATCAGTGAGAAGTTTTAATTTGGATATTTCAGGTTTTCTGTCTCCAAGATGATTTTTAAAAATTCTGAGTTCTTATATAAGGTCAAATCATAGAAGCTTTGCTGGCTATGAGTCATCAGTTCACAGTGGTTACTGCTGAGATGCCCATTTTCCCAAAGCTGGCATGGCCCTTTCACTTCTGGAGGTTTTATTGGTTCCATTCTACCTTTGGAGCATGGGAAGATGTGGTGAGGCTGGAAACTTCAAGTCTAAAAATCCAACCTCTGAATAAACCATGCATCCATTTCCTCTGAAGTTTTTCCCCTACTTGGGGCACTGCTTAATAAACAGTTTTTTGTTTTATTTTTCTGTTCATTGGACCCAGGGTTGTCTCTTTCATCCCTATTATGGCGAGGCTTTGTTGTGCAAGCAAAGTATACTTTCTGCCCTGCCAATAACCACCTCTTCATTAAAGCAAGAAACACATAACTTGGCTATCTGCTAAAATAGATTAAGGGAAAAGGAAAAAGTGTAGAATAAAAATATAAACTAGTATCTCAGAGATATATTTTATTTTTCATCCTTTTAATTAGAAATTGAAGGAAGCTAAGAAAACGAAAAGTCCTCCTGCCTATAACAATCTAGCTATAGCTTACTACTGAATTACTACTGAGAATTAAAATTCTCTATAATTAGTAAAACATCATTATTTAATTCCTTCATAAGAATTCTACATTTTTACGAGTTGTCTAAATAAAAACACACCTGGGGGAAATCAATCTGGTTTTATCAAGCTGATTTTATCAAGTGTCAAGCATCTTGGTATGAATTTCTTTATTACATCATATGATCTTTCCAACAGCTCTAGCTATGTTAGGTCTAGCTACTGGGTCGAACAGGACACATGTGGGGAAGCAGAAACAATGTGGGATCATAGTACAATGCAAGTGGGGAATGCATGGATATGACTATGAGGGGTACCTACACAGCCTCAGGGAGGCACATGATGGTACTGCTAACTGAGGCTGGAACAAAAGAGGAAAGCTGTGATACACTCTACTCATGTTACACAATGATTTACAGCAAGTCCTGGGAGCAGGGGGAGTGGAAGCTGTCCCATCCAACCGCTTGGGCTTTTTGGACTGCCTTTATCACTTTGCCATGACCTTCAAATTAGGCAAGAGTGAACACTTTTTCAGAGTGTTTGGTGTGAACCAGACTCTGTAAATATCTCTTTGAAAAGACATAAACTTTAAATCACGTTCTGATTTATCGAGCATTTTTTGCTAAAAGGAATAGTGTTGATTATTTACGCCAAGGTTTTGTTTTAGGATTTTTCATTTAAAAGTCTCTGTTTTGCCCTTATAATGGATTTGTTGTCTTAACCCATATTTTTAATATTATTTTTGGCAAACTATTCCATTGAGTGAAATTTAAAAATACTTTATTTGAAGGCTAGTTGGTTCTAGTCAATTTCCCATAATTACTGTGTTCAAGATTATTAATCTATTTAGAGCAGGAACAATCTATAAATGCTAGTTATCACTTCAGTACCTGGACTTATTACTGTGGTTCAGTATCTGATCAATAAAGACAGGCTTGTTGGCCAAGAAATTTATCATCTTCATTTCAGAATTCAAATGCCATAGCTCTAAAAATACATACACATACACATGCTGAGGCAAACTTTCAGATGGTTTGATTTTATAGCAATAGTTATGTATAGTATAATTTTAGTTCTGAAATAAGGCACTAGAGTGCTTTATTAGGCACTCTAATTAGATAAAAATGAACATGGTTCCTCAGTATCTGCTGCATAAAATCTAATGATCACCAAAATCTGGTTGCAGTTTACCATTCTAGACTCAGTTCCTATTATCCCTTTTGCACTACATGTTCTAGATAAAAGAGATTAATCTTATCTCTTTGAAAACACCTCATAAAACATATATTTCAGTGTTACTCTTTATGCTATTCCTTATCCTAAAATGACCACCCTTATCATCTTAGCAATGCAAACATTCTAAATTTTAGATCTTGATTCAAATTTAGCTTTAGATGTGCCATGGAACACACCTATGAATCAATTCCATCTTATTTGTACCCTTTTTATTATGTCATGAGTCACTTTCTTTCTTGTATTATTTGAACAGAAATTTATTAAGGAAGCAGCTATGTCACATATTGCTGTATATCTTCAGTGTCTATCATAGGTTTTAAGAAAATATTTGTCAAATGTTTGATACATTTTATTATTTTTAAAATTATTCAAGCAAGTTTTATTTATTGCCTTCACTTCCATTCACAAAAAGAACCCTCAACTGAGGGCATTATGGTAGTTACTCGCGTGTAGGTTAAAGTACATGAGGATAGACAAGCTTATAATTTAACAAAGAAAAAGAAGATAACCCTATGACACTATGGAAAATAAGTCTTTGGTAGGTATGTACAGTGGAGGAGTTAGCTGTTTAGAGAGGAGGGCAAGAGCCCCATGCAGCAGGAATACATTAATGTCTATGAGCGCATAGACTAGAAAAGCAAGGGAATGGGACAGGTGGTGGAACCTAGCTGCAGGGTCAGATGCCTGGGGTGGAATTGTGGGAGAATGACTGGGAAGGCAGGTTGGAGCCAGGCTTCAGAGGATTTTAAATGCCACAAATGTTACTGGGCACCTGCTCAAGGCTGTACACTACTAGGAGCTCAGCTTCATGACGGCTCTGAAAGCTGGGCATCCATATTCCCATTTTAGAGATGAAGAAACGGTCAGCCAAGTGGTCTTCCCAAGGCCACAGAGCTAGTAAGTGGCCGAGCTGGAATTTGAATCATTCTGTCTTCCACCTACTGTATTAAGCTTACATTCTCTCTGGAGAGATACAACTCCCTCCAGAGAGAGAAACATGATAAAGAAGAGAACCATGAAACATGAAGAGAATGTGGCATTAGCTTTTAGGTTGAACCATATGGAAGTGCCAGTTTTGTAGGTCAGAATGATGAAGATCGTGATGTCATGTGGTTCAACCTGGCATGACAGCAGTTGGGGTTCGGAGGAATGAGAAATCTTTTTTTTTTAATATAAACTTTCTTCCTTTGATTATATTAATATTAATCATCTAGAAATGCATTGAAATTAATAATATACCAATAATACACAACTAATGAACATAATCATTTTAAATTTCTAGTTGTTTACTAATCATTTTCTTAAATATGTATTTTATTGATTATGCTATTACAATTGTCCCATTTTTTTCTCCCCTTTATTCCCCTCCACCCTGCACCACCCCTCCCCCCAGTAGCCCCCCTCTTTGTTCATGTCCATGTGTTATACATATAAGTTCTTTGGCTTCTCCATTTCCTATACCTCCTGCTGCCTATTTTGTACCTATTATTTATGCTGCTTAGTCCCAGCACTTGGCTGACTTTCAGTCACTTCTCCTGCTACCCACAAGCAAATTGGGCCCTTCTAGTGCTGATTCCTGGGTGGGTGGGTTTGTGTACATTCTAGGACCCTGTGGGTCTCTCCAACAGACTCTCCTGTGAGGCTGGGAGTTTCTCCTGCAGTTGCAACCACCACAGGTATTTACAGACAGGGGTTTTGCGGCTTTCTTTTCCAACCCTGGAACCCTGGATTGCGAGGCCTGTCTCGCTCTCCAGCTCTTCCTCGTGGTTTATATACATGCAAATTTGGGACCACCTGGTGCGCCAGCCACCACCTGGCCTGCCTGGTCCTCCAGCTGCTGCTTTGCAGCTTGTCCTCTCCATACCCCTGCCTGTCTCCGCCCCTCCAACTGGTCTGAATGAATGTTTCTTCTTTAGCTCCTTGGTTGTCAGACTTCCATATGGTTTGATTTTCTGGCAGTTCTGGTTATTTTTTGTTTTTAGATTTGTTGTTGTCCTTTTGGTTGTGTGAGGAGGCAAAGTGCATCTACCTATGCCTCCATCTTGGACAGAAGTCCAAATTTTTGATACATTTAAAAAATTATTATTTTAAATTTATTTACATATAGGTAAATTTAAAAATATTTTTATCTGTAGTTTCAATGCATCTAATTTACAAAGCAGAATTTTAATGAAGGAAAAGGATCCATACAGGTTAAAACTGTACTAATTTTAAAGTGACTCACTATTTCCTGCATACAATAAATTAGAAATGCTTATTTTTATACAAGAAATTCCTTTTGTTGATAATTTTTAACTTCATTTTATTGATACAAGTTTCAGTATCCTATCAATATTAAATCTACCATAATTGCCAAGTTACAATTAATACCCAATTCATCTGCAAAACATTAGGAGCTCACCAAATGACATCTAAGGCAATGTTTAGTTCTGAAATTCTCTGTATTAGTATTTAATTATTTCATTTTGTTTTACACATGCTACACTAAAATCTGGGCTCCAAGAAGGCCTTTTCTTAGTTACTACCTGCTGTATTTCCCATGGCCTGCATATCACACAACCTAGTAGTTGTTGAATGAATAACTAAATCAATCAATTAAGGATAGTGTTTGTCTCCCTTCCCCAGAGGTTTCTATATTATAAAAGTTCTACCCAATGCTTTTTTTTTGGAAACTCTGCCATATGCAGGCTACTGTACTAGGCCCTAGGGCTCTATTAAGTGTCTCACAATGTATTTGGACAGGCCTGTCAATGGCACAAATAAATATAAACACAGCTGTAAGAGAAGTTAAAAACAATGTAATTTGGGAAAGGCAATACAAAAGGATAAGAAAACTCAATTAATTTGGCCTACGTGAACTGTATTAAATGGTGAATGGGAGCTATAGACAGTTTTTAATTTTCTTTCTCTCCATCCTTTCCTCTCTCCTCCCTTCTCTCTCCTCTTCCTTCTTCTTACTAGACACATAATATTTTTAGAATATAATTCTCATGGTACCATGGAATAGAAAGTATATAAATGGGTACACTTTCAGTACTTTACCACCACTAATTCATTTGTAAAAAATTAATCTTATCAAATCTGAAAGTTACATGCCATTACTTTTCAAGTTTATAACAGAAGTTTGTTTATATGCAACTCTCTGGAATAAGCCTTAATATGGGGGAAAAAAAAAATGAACCCTAAAAATGAACCTGAATCCAGATACAAGATAAAGGCTAGATTTCTCTCCTCTTAAATATTAATGATCTTTGAAAATGGAATAACTTATATTTTTTTATGTGAATACACGATAGAAAAGAGATAATGAAAACTTGGGAAAAAAAGAGGAAGAGGCTGAAAGTTTTCATGGAACTAGAATATCTAAAATGCTAATTTTGTCAATAAAGTAACATTGTCATTATATCTATTATTTTAGTAGCTTAAAATATATATACCTATGATGCATAGTTAGCTAATTAGGGTAATTCCCTCACTAAACTGTTATTTTAATGAATAGAAAAAAACACATAATTATATTTGAGTTACACAAAGTCACCTGTTTTGCAAAGTTTGAAACTAAGATATAAATATTCATCATAAGAAAATGATTTTAACTTACTGTACTTTTAAACTATCAAGGATAGAGGCAATATCTGATATGTGAAGGTCCCAGAAAAAAAGGAGGCAAAGATACAATTATTTAAATTGTTTAAGATGAAGCAATTAAGATTATGTCATCACTTGCATATTATTATTTCATGTCTTTAATGTACATAGCAATAGATTATCTAATTGATCAACTTCTTAGACTCCTGACATAAAAATATATAAAAATAAATACACATATTAAATAACCCAATCTCTTAAATCATTTTATAATTAAAAATTTCTCTTTAATAAGACTGACACACCTTTCTTTCTCTTATTTTCAGTAAATGCCTATCAATTTACCTATTAGTATAATGGGTATTATACAGTACTTTAAATACTATTTGGCCAATATTACAATAGTATACAAATTAATGTTAGGCAAATGCAACAAGATAAGTAACCTCAAGACTTCTCAGCCTAGGAAATCAAAGGTGCTATCTGTATAGCTTTCTTTGAGTATAACTTCTGCTAAGCCAGCAGAAAAGAGAAAGAGTTGATGTAGGAATCAGTAGTCCATTATCAAATAAGCTATTTTTAAGAAAATCCTAGAAAAGTGAGAAATGAGGCCTAAAACAGTCATTTAAATGTCTTTGATTCTTCTATAATATCAGATTAAATAAGAGCAACACACATATATATATATAAAACAACATAACACATATACACATATATTATGGTTTAAATTATTAAAGAGATTAAATCTCTAATTAAAATTCATTTCTAATCAGGTATAGTCAGCACTACAGGTTTCACTGTTAATATTAAATAGTGTAAGAATTTCAAAAATATCCACTTTAACAATATGGTAAGTGATTTGGAGAAAGTATAATTTTATTTTTAATTGCACATACAATCCTCTATTACTTAGTTTTAATAGTTAATGAATATTAGAAGCTAAAAGCAACTCTTCTGTTTTTCAGTATTTTTTTATGAATACTTTTCGTGGAGGGAAGTGGTAGGACACAGAAAAGTATGTGCATTTACATTTGCTGTCTTGTAAGAGTTGAATACTTTGATGTTCCATGTTGGTGTTTAGATTCTTGTTGTAAAATAACTTTATATAAACTTTGTCATAGATTTTTTAAAAACATAGTAGGAAGTTTAAGAAAATACAGAATAGCTTTGAGATGCTGGGAAACTACTAGAGTCTACTGATCAATTTGGTATTCTGGCTGGGTAGCTTCAGAGGGGAAGAAATAAAGATCAATTACCAAATGTTAAGGCCCACTAAAACAGCAATGGTGCACTATTCTGGGAAATTTTCCAATGTGGAAATGATTTCAAGCTTGAGCCGTCTTTTTGGTCTCATCCACAATCACAAATAGCATCTCTGAATGTGAACAATGACAAGAACAAAACATCACTTTGTGGACCAAAGGATTGAGAAAGGTTTATAAAGGAATAAATACTGGGGTAGATCGATGAACAATGAGTATAACATCCTTAGATAGGAGATGCTATTATAGACATTGGAAATACCAGGAATGGAGTGTTTTCCCTAAGAGAAGTCTATTTTTTGTTTAAAAAAAATCTTCACCTGATGATATGTTCATTGATTTTAGACAGAGAGGGAGTGAGAGAAAGACACAAAGACAGAGGGAGAGACATCAATGTGAGAAAGAAAAATTGATCGGTTTTTGCACATGCCCAAACTAGGGATCAAACCCAAAACCTAGGTGTGTGCACTGACCGGGAATTGAACTTGCAACCTTTTGATTCACAGGACAACACTCCAACCAACTAAGCAACTCAGCCAGAGCAAAGCCTATTTTCTACCCAATATCATATCTATATATTATATGTATTTTAGAAACAAATGTATGTACTGAAAAAGTGTAATTCATGATTTGAACCAATGGCTCTCAAACTTTAATGTTCGTAAGAGCTGCTCAAAGGACTTGTTAATTTGGGGTGAGGCCTCATGAATTTGCCCTCTAATATGTTTGATGCCTCTGGTCCCAGACAACGTTTTGAGAACCACTGGTTTAAACAAAGTTTTTTCACTTTTCTCTGGGGGAAAAATACTTTAATGTTGTCATAGAGCTCTTGATCCTTAATTTTAACTCTAATCACTCTCAGTATGTGAAGTAATCATAATTGGCAATAGAAGAACACAATACAAGGAGATCTTTTGTAATAAAAAAAGTGCTAGTTGTTATAGACAAAAGTTATAAGTTAGAAGATTCCCTTTTACCTGTGTGACCTCTAAGACTGTTTTATATTCTCTGTTTTTAAATTATATAGATACCACTTCTCTGGAATGCAGGGTCTTAAGCTTTCACCTTCATTTTCAAATTCCATTCCTACTCCAGAAAACATTACTCTATTTCCAACAAACTAAATTTGTTTTTTTAAAGTCAATAAGGAAATGCTGATGTGTTGTTTTTGTTTTTCAAACAGATAAAAATAAATATAGTTAAATGAATTCTCTTTTAGAGAGGACATATTTGGTTTTTAGGGGAAAAGGGCAGGAGATGATGGACTTATAACTGTACTGACAATAGTACAAGGAAATAAAATTGCGGAATGAAATAGTTCAATATTTAGTAGGATTTACTTCTGGGTTTTCTCCAGACATTGCAGGTCAAATGAAAGATATAAGGAAATCCTTTCAGGCCTCACAAACTAGACTTGGCACTATAAACCATATTAAGGCCTATTATGCAACACACCTGTTTGCAAATAACTATAAATAGGTAATCTAAGGTTAATCTGGGCAATACACAGAGACCTCCAAGTCTGAGGCTGAAGAAAACATGCAACAACTCTATCATGCTTGTGGGAAATATGAAATCCTAGGACGGTGATAGTAGTTTGTATGATGAATTTGATTTAATCAGCATTTGTTACTGACTTATGCATTGATATAACAGAGCATTTCCATATTACAAGGCTCCTGCTTACACATTATTCTGTATTCACAAAGTATTCACTTTGAGTGTTTTCTGCTTAATATTAAAATTTGAAGAAATCTGGTAATGAAGAAGTAAGTTATTACAGCAAGTTGTATTATTGCTGTTATAAGGATCAGACTTGCTGCAACAATGAACCAAGAACTCTAGGAATAAATTGTCTGTGGGCTATCTAAATTAAAGTTTAACTACATCTCTAAATAATCCTAGATAAGGGAATAATTTTCATTTGACAAATGCAGAATACCAACATTGTAGCAGACACTGTACTAGGCACTAGAGAGCGATGGTGAACCCATGTCTAGACTTTGTGGATTATAAATTAGTAAGAGATACATGTTCACGAGAAGTAAATTATACATCAAAGATGCTAAATAGAGGCATAATCATAAATGGTCTGAAGGTGGAGATGGAGTGGCACCATAAGGTGTGTGTGGCACAGGAAGATACATGGTTAATGGCATTTTTGCTGTTCAACTACTTCCTCACAAAAATAGCCCTTGTTCCTGTTTATTAACAAAGTACTTATTAAGAGAGTTTTATTTAAAAATGAACTGTGGTCAACTTTAATGCAGAGGAAGAAGAGAGAAAAAGCCTCAGAACTCTGAAAAATTTCTATAGCAGAGGGGAGGAAGTTAAAACATTAAGAAATGAAGAAAATGAAAAAGGCCATAGCAGTTGTTTAATTTTCCTCATTTAACCATTTCTACTTATTTTGCTTATGGTAAGATATTCTCATATGCTAAAATTTCTGCTTGGAATAATTGAAAGCTAGTCCTGTAAAATTGTAATATGACCCCATCACAGTTAGGAGTGCCCTGGGACCAGGCAGGGAGCCAAAGAACTCGTGACCACCAGCTCTAATCCAAAAGACAGATGAATAGAGATTTTGCAGTTAACAGCTAAATGCCCACTGGACATGCATTTATATTTTAAATCCAAATAAAGTTCTTGAGTTGAATGGCACTCCACCTTAGCAGCAATTTTGTCTTGTTCGTAAGTTATTTTAGTGGTTTCAGATTTGACATTGCTTGCATGTTCTTTCATGGATATATTAATTAAATACTTGCTCATAATCAGCTATGATGGGAAACTACCTTGGGCTTCAAGGATGTTGTAACCAATTCGAATTCACCTTTTGTGACCTGTAAATGAAGGTAGCCTATGATGACTGCTAACACATCTGAAAATCGAAACTGAATAGAATTCAAGTTATGCAAATCTACCCCTGAGCTGGAGACACACAGAGAAAGATAGTGAATAGGAAAGCCCCAGAACACTGGCACAAAACTTACAGTACTTATGAGAAGACACACTGCCTTTTATGTATATTACCACTCACTCTTAAAAGTATGAGCAGCTTGTTTACTGACTAGGTTCACGGGGGCAGCTTTTTCCGAGCTCTCCTGACCCTGTGTCTCTTTTCCTCTTTTCACTTTTCTATCCCTGTTCTTGAAAAACCTTTCCTTCTGGTCATGGTCTATGGGATGTTTACTCAAGCCAGGAGAGATTTGCTTGGTACACCGCCTTCACCGATCATAAGTACTCAATTTGTTGAATGAACACGCCCACATGCCCAGCTAGGCCAAGAAAGTGGGCTCTGCGAGAAGATATTCAGGAAGGTGGAGAAAAAGCTCAGGCCACACAGGGAAACGCGTGGGCCCTGTTGGTGGAGAAACTTGCTCAAGATACAATTTTGAGAAAAATCCTTGGCTCTTCAGGTAAATTGGTGAGCACTCTCCACAAACGCCTCCATAGAGTTAATCCGTGGGAAAGCACCCCCGAAGATGCTCCAACACGGAGAGACCCTGTTCCGGAAAGCGGCATAAATGATCCGTCCAAGGAAAGGATTCCACCCCCAGCTCCCGCTCCACCATCGTGGGTGCCAGCGGGCCACATTGCAGTGACAGTACAAACTCAGGGAAGGGGGTGAGGACGCTGTTACTGCTCTCGCGGGGTCTGTCCCAACAGTTGCTGTCTGCAGGTCCCCATCAAGACATCGCGTTGTTTGGGCCTGAGGGCGGAGCTATCCCAGAGGGGGCGGAGCCGGAATGGGGCGTCCCCAGGCCTTGTTGACTTCAGCGTCCTCACCAAGCAGCCCGAGCGGCTGCGTTTCTCTGCGCATGCCCAGGTCTCCGACGGCTCCCCAGTCCCCGTCTGTCCGGCTTCCTCTGCTGCTGGTCCCGGCGCCGCCCCTCAACACGGCGGCGGCGGCGGCTGCGGCGGCGTCGTCCGCGGCCGTGTTGTGGCGGTGGAGGCGGTCAGCTGCTGCGGAGCTCGCTAAGTCCTCGTGGCTGACCCTATGCTCTGCTGCGGTGGGCCCTACTGACCGCCTCAGCGCAGGTAATACAGCCGCCCGTAGGCTCCAGGTCTTGTGGTTTGGCTTGTCTGGAGTGCTCCGGTGGGGTGGGCTGGAGGGAGTCAAGGGAGGTTGGGAGTTTGGCTTTGGGGAGTTGTGGGGGGAGTGTCAAGGGAGTCTTTGGGTTCGAAGGGGCTGGGAGGCCGGGGAGGATGGTCCTTCGGCTCTGTCTGGCTTCGGACCACAGGCTTCGTGTCGCTGCAGTTCTAAGACACGCGCGGGCCCTTTAGGGCCTTTTCAGATCTACCCCGTGACTTACTGTTGTTTTGATTTTGAAGAAAGAGAATCCAACCTATGTAGCCTCGGGGAAACCTTGGGGGCAGGGCCTTGGAAGGGATTTAAGAGGCTAGGGCCGGCCCCAGCGTTTTCTTACTTTCTGTTTTGTTTGTTTGCTAGAGCTTTTACTACTGTTTAAGTATGGTGCCGGTCTTTAGGGTATTTCAGACACCGGCGTAGAGGATCTGAGAGTAGGAAAGCCAGAGGGAGTAATTTTGAAAATCCAATATATATATATTATTAACTTGTATTGTTTTTATATGTCCTTGTTTTAAAGTTAAGAAATCAAAACTATATTTTTAAAATTACAAATTAGAAGAATTTGGGTACAAAGGAGAAAGTGTGGTTTTACCAATAGTTATTTTCTCCCAATTATTATTATTATTATTATTATTATTATTATTTTAAACTACAGAAGTTTTGTGTGTTTTTTTTAAGAAAAAAATCTAGCAGCCATCCAATGAAGATATCACTTCCACCTTAGCATTCAGGATTTTTCTGTGCATATAAGAAGTATGTTTTAAAATCAAAATTGAGAACTTAGTGTGATTGTTATTAGCCAATAATATTCGCTGATATTCCTTCATTTTATTACCTAACTTCGTTCTTTTGAAAAGCTGCATAAGTCTGTATTTATTTTTGTTTTTGAACATTGTGTCCAATTTTTCTCTAATATTTTAGCTTTTAAATGGCTTTGAAAGAGGGTTACAAACCAGTATTTTGAAACATAATGTGGTAAAACTTTCAGAACGTCTAAGGCCAGATGGGGATACTTATTGTACATATTAGGCAAGTTGAGTAATATGTTTCCACAGAGCTTGATGGTAGTTTATGTGAGGCTTGGATGACTTTATCAAGCAGGTTACTAAAATAGTTTACCTTTTGTTTTTAAGTGTATTTTTGAAAGTAAATTTAAATCCCATATGGTCAGTTGAAAACAGATTTAATTCGTTAAACACAAACTGGCTCATTTGTGAAGAAGAGGTGAAGTGGAAGGCCAGAGAAGTTTGTATTTCAGGCAGTTTAAAAAGAAATTCAGAAAACAGCCAGGGATTAAGTATTTTGATAGTAAACCACAGGGAGTAAGCCATTAATGGAAGGATGATAACTATACTGCTTATTATTAAATAGACAGAAAGCTAGGAACTCCCTATTACAATTTGTATTTCTCTGTGCAGAAGAGCTGGAGGCTTTGTTGATTTAATCACCAAATTGTATTTATTAAATATACTGTGTGTTCATCTTGGTGCTAGCTTCCAGGGAAAACATAGAACTGAGTAAGATAATCACAAAGAACATTCTGGTTCTAAACATGTGTAGTCTGAACTCTTAGGCTCATTTGTGTAGTATTTTATTATTTGGGGAACTGTTTTTAACAGGAATCAAAAACATCCATGGCATTTTAGTTATCGTTGCTGGTATGCTCTTGGCACAACATCATAGGAGATATTGTCCCTATTCTACAGATTGATAAACAGAGGCTCTGGGGGATTAAACTGCTCAAGATTCCATTGCCTTTTTAGTGGTAGTGACTGCATTAGACTGAGGCATGCTTAATCTAAAACCTGTGTTTTCTGCTCTTCCATGCTGCTTCTGATTCATGAAGACTACCTTAGAAATGTCTTTTTTTGGTTGGAAATGTTCCTTACATAATAGAGACATGTATATAATCATACACATTGAAAAAGATTCCAAAGGATAGTGTGAAACTCAAATGATCATTTTAGATGAGGTTTCTGGTGGTGTATTACATTAAATTCCCTGAGCTGATGCCATTAACCAAGAAGATGGAGGATTGTGTTACTTTAGTCACTCTGCTTTAGACTTGCCTTTTGTTGTTAGTCTCTTTGATACACTCTTTACGAGGCCCTCTTTTTGGTATCCTGAATCAATAGATTCAAAATTAAACTGTTTCCTTTGCAAATTTAATAATTCTTCCCTTATTTCCTTGTTAATGACCTTAACTATTTTCTTAGGCTCAAAATCAAAGATCATATTTAATTCTTCACTCTCCCCTTTTCTCAGTAGTTTTTTGTCATTTTAGTACATTGTAGTACTTGATTCTCCTTCCTCTTCTCCATTTTCCCAGCCCCTACATAAGTACTTTTAATTCCTTTGCCTCAATTACCATTAACAGGAGACATCCCTAATTTCTAGGTTTTGCTCTTCATCATGCATACTTTAATCAAATTAATTGTCCTAAATGCAACTTTGATCATGTATTAACTAACAGAAATCAACAAAACAGAAAAACCCCAAACACAAATTATTTCTTATGACAGTCATTGTCCTGAATGCCTTGTTCTCATTTGGTCCTCGTAATAATTTGATGTCATAGATACTACTACACAACTTTACAGGAAAAAAATAATAAGACTTCATGAGCCTAAAGGCATTGCTGGTACGTAGAAGAAGTAGAAAGTGAATTCCAAGTGTGTTTCAGCGTCCAAATCTGTGTTCTTGACCATTGTGCCTCCCCTGAGTGGCTGCAAATCTACTGTGGAGTAAAGTCCTTGTTCCTCAGTGTCTACTTTCAAAACAGCGTTATTTGGCCCCAGGGCTCCTTTTCAAATTTATGTCTTGTTTTATTCAAACTTAAGTTTACACATGTAAAAATCTAGCTTCTGTAGCATATTTTCTTAGAGCTCCCTCTTCCCTGTCTCCTCTCATGTAGTTTAACCTCTTGATAACTTTCTACTCTGAATTTGTTTTTCAGTACTCTGAGTAGTAATTGAATTATAAAATGCCTGAAAATAGAAACTATGTCTTCTTACTGTACCTCCCAATGGATGCTCAGGAAATATATGTGAACAAATATGAAAATAATCACTGATCATCTGCCCGTTTAATGACATTTAAGTAGTATTTGATTTTAGTTGGTAGATGACACACACAGTTGTTTATTGGAATTTTTAATTGTGTATATATGTAACAATTAGATTTTTTATTGCTGTAGGCTATCAGATGAGAGCTTTATTTTGAGAATGATTACTAAATAATTATAAGTTTTTTATTTAAAAAATTCAGTTTTGTTTTTCTATATGCCTGTCTTGAGTAATTATATATGAAAATTCTTAAAATGAATGGTTTGACATTGAGTTCTTTTCCATGCTGTTGAGTTTTTACATGAACTACAGCATTCTCCTTGAACTACAGTGTTCTCATAAGCTCTCTGGCCTCACAGTTTCTTCTGTACTCATATGGATATGAAAGAATAAAAGTATGCCTAGACTGCAGTGTTATTGTATTCCTTTTGGTGATATTAGGAAACTCCAACTATGTGGTCATCTAATATGCCCTCACACAAATTATATGTAAGTCTGCTTCCTAAAGATTGATGTGAAATGTCAGACTTAACATGAATCTATCAGTTAATGGTTTCCATGCAGAGGCTACAATTATATATTTTTCTTAT
Source organism: Pteronotus mesoamericanus (assembly GCF_021234165.1). Classification (NCBI taxonomy): domain Eukaryota; kingdom Metazoa; phylum Chordata; class Mammalia; order Chiroptera; family Mormoopidae; genus Pteronotus; species Pteronotus mesoamericanus. The sequence goes on along the minus strand of NW_026555321.1, from coordinate 77,465,229 downwards.
ATCTGCCTTTGCAGCCTATATTCTATTACAATTTATCCATTTACTAATTCTTGCTTTATTAAATAAAAATGTAATCCTTGCTGTTAGCAATTGAGAATGTAGGATATCTTGGTGATGAGGGAAACATTTGAGGGGTTTTTTTTGAATGTCAAATTCATGATTATAAATGAGTAAGATTGATTCTCAGACTAATGATTTTGTCCGTTTGCTCTTAACTTTATAAGATATTAAAGTAATCACATACTTCTGAACATAAAAGTTTTAAGCAAGTTTAAAATAATTCATTGATTTTAAAATTTGGTGATATTTAAAAAACAGGTAATGAAGTTAAAGTGGTACAGAAAGTTTTATAAACTGAAAATATCTCCTCCTTAGTCTCCCACTTTCTCCACTGGGATGTAGTCATTCTTCTCTGGAATGATAAAAAGAAACTATTTGTATAAAAGTAAATGTGAATAAATATCCTTTTTCTTTAAACTTACATAAAGATGAGGTATGCTGCAGTTTCTCGCTTGCATTTGTCACTCACTGTGTCTCTAATATTCCATATGAGATAAAGAACTTAATTATTTAAAAAAAATTTTGTAGCCTCAAAGTATCTGTTATATATACTATTATATATCTGCTGTATATAATATATTTAACCGTATTATCTATTGGTGGTCATTTAGATTGTTTCCAGTTTTTTTTACAATTACACCCATTGAGGCAACACTATGAAGGAAGAGAAATAAAAAGTAGATCTTTTCTTGTAGAGGAAAATAAAGTTTGAAAGCTGAAATGAATATTTCTTTGGTGGGGGATGAAATGGATTCCGTTTCTGGCCTGATGATTAATGGGTAAGTGAACAAAGAGAAGAATGGAAATGTGGAAGGTGCTTGCTAGAATCCATAGTTGGCAATTGAGTTGGAAGAGTAGGGGGATGTTCGTGTGTTTGGTAGTATCTCCTGTGACCAGTTGTCTGCTCTAGGCAAGGGTCAGCCTAGAAATTCTCTTTAGAAGTTCTGTGCTTAGAAAGGATACTAGCTGTCTGGAAATTGGTCTCTGGGACTGTGGTCTATAATATAATAGTATAATTAACTTAGGAAATCTATTCTGGGGAGGAACTAAGATCCCTAAGTATCACCTAGAAGGAAATGTCATGGCCTACAATGCAATATATTTTCTGTTAATTTTTGTAGTATGTGTTCAAAGATATGATTTAAACTTCGAAATAAATGAAGCTAAGCAAATTCTTCCTTCAGCAAACTACTCCCATCCACATCTGTTCCTCATGGGTTGCTTGGTTAATGGTTTTTTAATCATGTTCTTTCAGACCTTGATACATGAACAAAAATAATACATGGTAAGGATGATAAAAAAAATTTAATGCAATAAGTGAATAGGTGATGATGGGATACAAGGTAGATAGTAAATGCTCTTTGATTCCTTCAGACTGGGCTACTATAAACAGAGTATTGTGCAAAGTGTAACAACTACTTAGGTTCTGTATCTGGTCTATCAGGTTACTCTTAGCAAGTCATTTCAGGTTTCCCAAGCTCTGATTTTTTAAAAGTAGTTCTGTAGCAATGTGTTCTCTTTTCTCTGTCAATTTTCAGTTAGTCCTATATATGATATTTGAATGTTGTCTTTTTTTGAAAGGCATCAAAACAGTTTTTAGATATTTGATAGTGATGTCATTTCTTTTTATGGTGGTACTGTATATGCTGCTTAGGTCAGTGTAGTGTAGGTAATATTTTACAGTGGTTTATTTGTACTGATTCATTTCTAAAGACCTATGATTCACTTTTGGCCATTTATACAGACTTTACTATTCACTGTAGAAATAATAAGTAAAAGGTGATTTGTGTTTCTTTCCCCATATAATAGTAAGAGGAATTCATTGTAGAAAGGCCAGAAAATATGGACAAAGAAGAAACAGAATATCAGGAATGCTATCACCAATGGGTGGTATTGGGTTAGCCAAGAAGTCTGTTATGTTTTTTCCATAAAATAAAAGACATTTTTCATTTTCAATAACTTTCAGCTATCTCCTGCTATTGGCTTCTAGTGGGTGGGGGCCAGGGGTGCTGCTAAACATCTTCCAATGCATAAGGCAGCCCCACAGTAAAGAATTATTTGGCCAGAATGTCAGCAGTACCAAGAAACTTCACAAACCATTTTTGACATGTTCAATCAGTCACAGTTCCTTCTCTGTACAATGCAGTTTTTTTTGCATTTCAGTTGTGTTTTTACCTTTCTTGAAATAAGCATAATATGCTGAAAATGTTGCATATCTTCTTCCATCTTCAATATTAAAATGGCTGCACAAAACCTAACCAGTTTTGATTTTTTAAAAAATGCACACTAAATGACAGCTATCACAATACAGTCTAACAAAATTGTTTCCCAAATTTACGACAACTAAGCACTGCCAGAGCTATTGTACAGCAAGAAAGTAATGGACTTCTTGGCCAACCCAGTCTATCCTCTTGTTAGTTCTGAGAGGCTTCTGTGTTAATGGGAACACCTGCTAGAAAGGCCTAGTTTTATATGCTATTGCCATATAAGGCAGATGGATTTGGTGATGGAAGCATGGAAAATGTGAGTGCTTAAGTTTTCTCTGACCTGGATACTTTGCTAGGTAACCAAGGCTTTGTTAGGGCTGCTGTCTATGTGTCAGGTGACTCATGCACATGTATGGCCAAGTGCTTGGTGGTTGAGGTGGTGGTGATGGGAGCTACGAGTATGTCAGTCATGGATCAATTGGGGCATCTCTCCTTGCTCCTGGATTAATAGTTCAGAGCTTTTGTTCTGATTATGTATCATTGTATTTTTGTAGTCCACCTTTAAAATACTGACTTAAAATTTGTTAGAAATATTTAGAAATGCCATAGCTCAACAAATAAACACAAATCAGTTTTTGGTTTACAGTATTTAGAAGGATGGTTTACTTTACCCCTGTGACTCCTGTTAAGTCCTGGTACTCTGTTCTTGTGTTTTATCATAGTCTCTTGATCACTAGAGTGGATTTTTTAATTCTTGGTCACCTTGATATTCAAATATAAGAGCAAATCTTGGAACACATGAAGGTAGTCACTGTAATTTTAGTTTTATCACTTGGCAATGGTCTGTAGTGACTTAACATGTATTGTAAATTTCTTCCTGAAAGAATTACTTCAAATAGTTCTAAACCATTTTAATGGACTGGACTTTTTTCTGCAAATAGAATGATTTGGACCCTTCATTTATGAACCACAGGCATTAGAAATGGAAAAAGACAGATTTAGATTTTTTTCTAGTGATTTATATAAATATCTGTAATTGTAATCATTCATGAAATTGATTTGGTTCTATAGAAAAGGGAGGGAAATCACTACAGACTTGTGGTTGTTTATGGCAAAAAAACCCATCCCAAAAACTTCATATAAGCTTTCTTTTTCTTCTTTTTCTTGTTAAGAACCCGTTCAATTATCACTATTTTAATAATCAGTGATTTTATTTTATTTAGATGAGAAAATGAATGCAGTTCACACTAATAATTTATATATACATATATGGATGCATGCACATGTATATACACATATATATGGACAGCTCCAAGAAGCACTGTTCATATAGAGTACAAGATAATTATCATTCTCTATACTGCTGCAGCAAAATGCACACTGTGTAAATGATGCTTCCTGGAATTGTGCCATATGAGACAATAATACCTTTAGGTGCTTCAACATTTTCATATAACCTTCCATTTATTTAGTCTTATAATCTTGTCAAAGAGGCAGGTGAGTACCATTATTTCCATTTTATAGATGCATGAACTAAAATTCAAAATAACTTCCATTTCCAAAATCAGCTTTCTTTTCTGTAAAATGATGTATAGTGTTTAAGGACACTGGGTTTGGTGTGAGATAAACCTAGAACTCAGCCCCGGTTCTGCCTCCTAAGCAAGTTATTTAATCTCTTTTCTTAATTCCCCATCCTTGAAAATAGTACTATTAGAATTTTGTTAAGATTGAATTAAAGTATTTAAAACAGGCCAGAACTTTATGTGCAGTAAATACTCAGCAGATGATAGTTGCACTAATAATAAAGGTAATCCTATTTTGTGAGTCAACACTTGACAGAGAGTGAGGGACCTAAAACAGTCTTACCATCCATATTGGGGACAAGGAGAGCCAGGAGTTAAACCCCACCCCACCCCCAAAAAAAACTAGGTATAGGAAGGACAGTGATTGTGATATTGACAAAGACAGGCTGCGGAACTACATTAGGCCAAACACAGTTGTATGTAAAATAAAGCAGCTTTGAATCATGGTCACACAATAAGAAGTGAGAAATTACTGCATTGAAAAGGACAGATGAAATTCTAACCTGTGGAGTATTTATACTGTACCCATTGACCCTGGCATGTTCCTGACATACCATTATTACTCATGTTCCTCATAATGATTCAGAGTCACCAAGAAATGGTTGAATTATACTGGATATTAGCCAAGACTAGAACTGTTACACCATAGAAAGACTTTCATTAATTTGTGTTTAATCTTTGAAACTTAGAGATCTTTCAGGTATTTGTAACATTGTTTATACTCTCTATAATGCTAGTAAACCATTTTACTAAACATGAATATGTACATCTTAAAGTTGAGATATGGTTAATAGTAGGGTTAATGGCCAATAGTGAGATTAATGGTCACTGGTAATGGTCAGAACTGGCCAACCATAAATATGTTTGAGTCTGGGCTTTTCTCACTTAGCTCAAAGCTTATTTATAAAGTCCAATGTCTGCTTGCTTTCTTTTATATCTATTAGTACCATCACTTGTGTAGAGCATTGTTAAAATCAAATCCTGCTCTTAAGTTCTTAATATTCTTTTGGCTATTTTGTCTTTCCACTCATTTTTAGTGATACACGAAAAGCGTTCACCTACGGGGCAGTCTATTTTTAAAATAGACTCTTGAGGCCTCAAATCATACTACATTAAAGTTTGGACAACTTTGAATCTGCCTCAAATATCAAAAGCTAAGAAAAGGTCTGCACTATCATGTACAGGGTTTTACTCATACTGAATTGAATTTTGTAAACACTCAGAATAAACCTGTGTAGTAGCTTTCCACTACCCTAAAAGTAAGGTCAGGAATTAAGCAGGACTGAGCCCTAAGCATTTTTAACTTTGATATTTATATTTAGGCCACTGCAGTCTCTTACTTCTTTACTGTATCTTGGGTGAGAAATAGGAGATGTGGGATTGATTTGGGCAATAAATTAACACATTTAATTTGGGTTTGTTTGATTCCCCGTTGAACAGCTTTCTACTGGGGAATAAAGTGTGGGTAGTATAGTAGACAAATAATGCCCCACCCAAGGATGTTTATGTTTTAATTCCTGGAACCTGTGAATATGTTGCATTATTTGGCAGGAGGGAATTACGGTTGCTAATCAGCTGACTTTAAGATAGTAAGACTCCTGGATTATCCTGAGGAGATCAGTGTAATCATAAGTGTCCTTGAAAGAGGAAGGAGAACTCAGCCGGGTGTTGCTGCGTTGAAGATAATGGAGATGGTCGTGCGCCAGAGAAAGACGGACACTAGATACTCCACAATGCAAGAGAACAGCCCCTTCCGCAGCCTCCAGAAAGGAACTCAGCCTTGTCTACTATACCTTAATCTTAGCCTAGTGAGATCCTTGTCAGACTTCTGGTCTCCAGAACTGCATTATTATAAACTTACATGGTTTTGGGCCATTACATTGGTATGAATTTGTTGTGGCAATGATAGAAAACTAATACAGGTTAAATATATTGTGACTATTTGATTCCTTAGGGCAATGATTGCTAAGCAACCCCTTCACCCAACAAAATATTAAGGTGACATTTACAAAATTGATAAAATTAGTGATACTGTGTTTAAATGGAGGTGGCCTTGAGCCCTGCCAGGTATAATTTCCTCTCATTTTTTTGCAGCATCTTCAAGGCACCTCTGAATTTTGGGGGCTTCTTACTTTCATAATAAAAGCAATATAGTGGGCAGGTGAATCCAAGTGGTATAAAGGATGCTATTGAAATTGGGAGAACCACAGTTATGAACACCATCAAGAAGTTCATTATAGTTAAAATAACCTAGCTAAAATTGAATAAGGATAGTGGCAGAATGGGATTTTTCACTTAGAGGAAGGGAAGTAATTGTAGAGAATAGCTAATTTGAAAGGTGGGGGCCTATGTAGAAGTCTTTGGTTTCAGACATACTCAATTTCAATGGTGGTGGGACCCCCCTCCCCTATGAAATTAATCTGGAAACTTATTAAATGCCCTGGAAATTTTATGCTAAAGGCGGATGATTTTGAATCAGAGCAGGAGAAAGGAGAAATATATACCTGCTCTAAAGTCCCTGAGGCAGTGTGTTAGAGGAAAGCAGGTACAAAATTAAGAGCTATTTAAATTGCTTTTCTGGCAAAAGAAAGTTGCTGGGGCCCTTGTGCATTTGCTATATGGAGTCATTGGGGAAAGAATCCTGTACTTGAAGTTGTACATAACCTTTGTTCTCAGTAGGAAAGAAAGACTATCCCTGTGCATACATTGTAAATACCCAAAAAATGAATTTACACTTGGGCTTCACCAGCTATAAAAAGAAAATTTTGGAGAAATTACAGTTAAAGTAGTGGATAAGACAAATTACTAAAGATTGCTATCTTTGAAAGTATTTTTGTTTCTGCGAAAACACTTATTCCTCCCACCCAGCCCACATTAAAATAAAACAAATGCCTTATAGAAACATACGGCTGTCTTTCTGGTAATTACCACTCTTCTTTGGTGTTCAGCGTATTTCATTTTTAGTACAGTAGCAAAGTCTGTCATTTACTGTTGTTTTCTTCCAGAATTGTTTTCTAAAGGAGTGATATAACAGGTTTATTGAATTCTTTATTGCTTGTGTATATATTTAGTTTTTCCTTTGTATTCTGACAATGCCTGAATTGCTTTATTCCAGAAATGTTTTTTGATGGTCTTTTTCTTCTTTCAATTTGACATTCCACTAACAAGAAAAAGTGTAACCTTTACTATTGCTTATCTCTGGCATTTCTTTCAAGAATTTGCTGTTTCCTGCTCCGTTATACAGTAGCGTTCTTTTTTAGCCTGCCTGTCATGCCTACATCAAATTTAACTTGTTTTTCAGTGGTTTATTTTGTTCTTTTTCAGGCTTGCTAATAATCATAGAAGGGGAAAGGAGGGCACCAGGGAGATCATGTGCTTCAGTTAGCAAGCTCCTGTTTAAGCTGAATCCCAGTAGATGAGGCCACCAGAGCATCCTCCTGTCTGAAAGTTTGACTCTGATGAATTTCCTGACCAGGAACTTAAATGGATGAATGGGCAACTGCTGCCCTCAGTACTTAGTATTAGCTATACACCTTTCCTCTCATCAGGATGGACAGCTCTCATAACATAGAAAAGCTAGTGACAAGTATTTAACATTTTGCTGAGAAACTGAGATGAAATAAACCCAAATACTTAGAAGTTAAAAAAGAAAAGGAGGGGTGAGTGTTTGCAGGCCATAGCAATTTAAGTCAAATCCAAGGTATTGTGAATATTTTGGCTGGCAGAGTATCAGGATCTATTGTATTCTCTGTTCATTCTTTTGCCTAACTGCTTGACTTTCATTCCCCAATCAATGCAAGGATAGTCAGTCTTTTTTGTTGTTGTTTTCAAGACTGTATCAATCTAGTCCAAACAGGAAAGAAATCACACAGTAATTTGAACAGGAAAAGTTTATGGAATTAACAAAAATAGTTTTGGCCAGTTAGTAAAGAGTTCTCTAAAGAGTATAAAAATAGATGTAAGGAGCAGCCACTATCTATAGGGCTATAAGTGAACATCCAAGGTCGGGCCCACCCAGGGCTGAGATCCAGACCTTGTTGAGAGGGTGTGTGGCTCACTGGATGGCTGTGAAGTTGCTGTGATGCCTCCTTGATGGCCTTCCCCAGAAATCTGCTCTCCCGGGTACCAAGGGAAGATGTTCACAGAGGTTTCACGTCAGGTTGTCTCCACAAACCACCCAAGGTAGGGCACTGTGGGAGCTTGGTGCTGGGGAACTTCCCCCTGTGCTCTGTAGGAACCTGCCAAGCATTGCAGCCCACCAGGAGCAAAGCCCTTTCCTCCTGCAGTGTCTCTCTGGCACGTCTATCCATTGGTGGAACATTTACTGGTCTTTTGGAATTGATACAGAAGTATAGCGTTTTTTTCCTTGAATAAATATGACCTGTAACATTGTGTAAATTTAAAGGCTATAATGCCTTACTTGGATACATTTATATATTGTAACATTTGTCATTGTAGCGATACTACATAATTGTAGTGCAATGTTGCCTATATTCATTGTAGTGCATTAGAGCTCTATAGCTTATTTATATTTGTTGCAAATTTGTACCCTTAAACAAAGTGAATCTCATCTCTCCACCCCCTATTCCCTGGTAACCACTGTTTTATTCTCTGGAAGTAGAATATTTCTGATTTGTAGTTAATCTCTGGTGGAATCAGTGCAACATACTGCCGCTGTATGCCTTTCTTAAAACATATATGCATTGCTTTTGTTCCCTTTTGCCATTTAGAAACTTTTTTCTAGCTGAAAAGATAGACTCCTTTTGACTTTTGGCTAGTTTTTACTTTTGTGTTTTGTTACCTGTCAGCTATTTCTTGCTTGCCCCTTGTATTCTTTCACATTTAAATGTCAAAATGAAGTCATAGTCCCTGGCCCAACTATTTGAGCACTGCTTTTTAATACACTGACTGATAGTGGCTCTATCTACAGTTTTAGGCGGTACTTTATACTTCCCTCTTTAATTTTAACAATATAAGGATTTTGTTATTTTAAAAACAGCTGACAGGCATTGAATTTCAGAAAATGTGTCACACTTTGAGCTTGTATTTTATAATGTCTTGGAAAGAAACATAATGAAGACACTAGATATTGGAGCCTTGAATTATGTCATTATGACCTTGGACAAGTAGTTATGCCATTTCGATGGATCAACTAAGTAATTTCAGGGTTTTTCTTTATAATTTTATTATTTTTCTAACTAGCTTTTCACAAATATTAAAGTACTGTATTTGGTTTGGGTTTATATGCACAGGAAATGATATGGATTATGCCTTTGCTACAATGACACAGACTTTTAAAGTTCTAGAATGAGATTTCAAATGTCAACAATATAGTTTGTTTTTGACTTGGCCTCATTTTATTGCTGTTGCCACAGTACATCATCTATAAAGAATTAAAATGCCCAAAAAAGCTCTTGTAGTCAGTAGATCAAGGGAATGATTTAGAAAATGTACACATGCCTACATTTCTTTCAGGTCGACTTTCTGAACCCATCTTTTAAATCTCTTGCATATTTTACCAGCCTTTGTGTACCTCCTTATACTTAGAATATTTGCAAAACTGTTTAAAATATTTACCCTTCTGTAAAATTTACTGTGGCTTAATATTGCATTAATAATTCACAGGAGAGCCTGTTGACTCTCTTTTTTTTTCTCCCTGTGATTGTAGGTTTGTCTTTCTTGGTATTATTTATACTGCTGTCTTTTTTGCTTCCCAGCTTAACCATAGTGACATTAATTTAAACCATTGAAAGTTAACATAAGTTTTAATATTTTGTGATAATATATTTTGGTATCACAGGTTTATCTTTCGTCTTGCCCCCCTGCTTTTTTAAAGTATAGTATTAACAACTAACTGGTAAGCTCCTTAAGACTTTTGTCTCTTCTCCTAAGAAATATACCCCAAAGCAGGCTATCTTAATATGCAGTAGAGTATATAACTTGTCTAGTGCATAGCTATATTTGCTCCCCTGCTCCCCATATCTTAAATAACTGGGAAACTAAATTATTCATTAGTAGGGGGTCTTGAATTATCTCCTCTTTATTATAAGGCACAACAATCTCATAGACAAAACAATTAGCCTGTGGGGTCTGTGTAACTCAAGTACTGGTCTATTTCACTTGGATTAAATGAATTTTATGCTAAAGACTTTACTCATTCATTCAGTCTCTCTTTCATCATTTACTGATGGCTTCCTGGATATTAGGTGCTCTGCTAAGTGCTTGAAATAAACAGGCATTCATGTGTTTATTTATATAAATAATTTTCTTGAAGAGGCCACAGTCAAGTGGGTGAGAAACAGATTAATAACCTGTGGAGAGGTGATACAGAGCTGTATCTAAGGTGTCTTGAGATCATTGAAAAAATGCACTGTATCTGTGCAAATTTATACTTGGAAGCCCTAACTTCTAAAGTAGCTGGTTTTGGCAGTGGGGCTTCTAGGGAAATAAGGTTAAAGTGAGATCAGAAGGGTGGGGCTTTGATTCATTTGTGTCTTTATTAGAGACAAGAAAGAGTTTGTTCTCTCTCTTGTACACACTGTGTACACACTGAAGAAAGGCCATGTGAGGAGGACATAGAAGGTGGCCATCTGCAAGGTAGGAAGAACATCCTTATCAGGAACTGAGCATGCTGACACCTTGATTTTGGATTGCCAGCCTCTAAAACTGAGAACATGAATTCTGTTGTTTAAGCTCTCTGGTCTGTGGTATTTTGATACTGCATCCTAAGCTGACTAAGATAGGCACCTAAGTAGTCTAAGAGAAGATGTCTGGGTCATGGGGCTTCTTCTCTTAGAATGATACATAATTATAAAACATTTGGTTGAGTGATAGGCTTCTAATATATGTACTTATTTCGATATTTAGTAAGGTACTTACATTCTATTGTGTTGGCCAAAACGTTCGTGTGGTATTTTCCCATAAAATAAGACATTTTTCATTTTCACCATTAACTTACTGATTTGAATATTTTGAGTATGTTAGCTCTCTCTCCCATTAGGGGGACACCGTGTCCCACAGAGACCGTGAGCCACAGTGGATGAGGAAATAAGTCATTCCAGACACTCTTGGTCTGTCAGGAAAAGGGGGTGGCAATTCCTTCTAGTGGAGAATGCCCTGAGCCCCTCTCTTGAAGTGGCATATATTGAGAATGATGTGTACAGGGGTGTACAGCGTGCATGCAAAGCTTATCAATCAATGTCTAAAGGCTATGTTTACAGAAAACAGAGATCATAGATAACAATGGAAGGAACACAGAGATTTGCCTCAGGTCAAGGTCTGGTAGGCAGGTGGTACCCATTCAGCCCTGAAACCTGGGCAACTAATCTCATCCTATGCTTGGACCCCAAACGTCAGTACTCATTAACTTGAGAGCATTCTTAGCAAAGTAGGTTTCAGCAGATTTAATGCATTCCTTTTCCAGGCCTAATTGCTGCCAGAGAACCACCTGATCACTGGCCTGGAAAGGCGGGCAAAGCAGAGCAGCCAAGAGATAAGGAGACTTCTTTCAGATAGAATGAGGACTCTGGCAATGACAGAGCTGAGGGGTGAGGGTCTCTTGTCCCTTCTCTGTGTCCCCCAAGTCCTTTGCTGATGGCCCCTATGCGACTCTGCCTGTCTTAGGTTGCCCCTGCTGTGAAGGGGTCTTATCATTGACTAACCAGCCATGCTCCGGGGCCAAGCGGCGTGATGTGAGGGAGACAGGTTTTGTCTCACAACATAGACAAACAAAATTGTTTCAAATGAAGTTAAAGACAACTAAGCATTACTAGAACCATTTTATGGAAAAAACCAAATGAACTTTTTGGCCAACCCAATAATAAAGCAATTATTATTACTTTACTAGGTTTGTCATTCCAGAGGTTAATTCATGCACTTTGATTGAGGAGGCATGTACAAATGCAGACATATTTGTAATACTGTTGTCCAGTGGGTGGGATTATTATCCTAACTGGGAAGTTGGGGCTTTTGTCTCATACCATTTTTCTGTGGAAGATGAAATACAGCTATTTGTTCAATGAAGAAGATCCATCTTGAAAGGATATTGGCAGTGGTAATGAGTTAGCCATTAGACAGGTATTGCTGAGTGCTACTGAAATACCAGCTGAGATTGGGGAACATGACTCTTTAGTGGTGTCAGTCCACGTAGTGGCTTTATTTTCTCAGTAACACTGCACAGTATAAAACACTCCACAGAGAATGAAGATTCTTGGATTGGTAAAGGTCAGGAGTATGCAAGGGGAATGAGACAGAAAGTCAGAATGAGGTGTTGAGAATAATGGAGAGTTAGTGAAAGAAGCCATGTTCATAGGTCCTATTATCTTTGGGAAGAAAGTGGTACTGGTAAGTGTCAGCAAGTTAAGTCCCATAGTTCTAAACCCGGCCTACTGCCTAATTTTGCATAGCCTAAAAACTAAAAGAAGAATAATATATTATAAGGTGAAAATCAAGTAAAGTCCCATAGTTCCAAACCTGGCTTACTGCCTATTTTTGCATAGCCTAAAAACTAAAAGAAGAATAATATATTATAATGTGAAAATTCTATGTATTTCAGGTTTTAGTGTCCATAAAAAAAAGATTTTGGAGTACAGCCATGCTCTTTACATGTTTGTGGCTGCTTTCGCTTTACAGGTACAGATTTAAGAAGTTGTACCAGAAACAATGGCCTGAAAATCCTAAAATATTTACTCTCCTTTTACAGAAAAAGATTGCTAGTGTACTAGTTACACTGAAGATTAAATGTTGTCATAGAAAAAGAATGAGCAAGTTAACTGTAAAATGTGATTGTAGAATAAAATAAGGATTCAGAAGTTGTAGAGTGGGTAAGTAGTCCTCAGTTTAAGGAGTTGCAGTTGTTATCTTTGAAGCTTGATTAGTTGTTGAAGAAGCCCAGGATGATACTAAGAGTTGGGGAGCAGAAAAAGACTAGTTGAGCTGCCTTAGTCCCATTTAAAAATGGAGGAGCTAATATTTGAATTTCCTTAGTATGAGGACTGGGAAGATTTCTGTTGATAGATAGGTAACATGCAATCAGAAATAATAATGCAAAACATGTTTTCCTACTTCTTTTCCAACCAGAGTTTTTTTTTTTTTTTAAATTATCAACCTTTTAGGGCTCCGTAAATGAGTAAAAGTATATGTATTTATATGTGTGTTCTATAACTACTTTCTATGTATAAACGTACATATGTGTATATGTATCTGTGTGCATTTTTTTTCCCCTTTACTCAAATCTTGAGTTCACATGGATTCCTCCAGTTCCATCCTCAATCACAAGGTATTTATTTCCTCGAGATGTTTCCCTGATCTTTACATGCTTTGGCTTTCCTCAGAAACACCATAGAGTTATTGTGATCTCATTGAATATTAGCAACTACAATCTAAAGTATTTTTTACGTGTATTACTAGTTACAGATTTTTATACATTTGATAAATATTTCTTGAAATGGGAATGCGAGAGGATTAAGTAGGTTTGCATTAAATAATGGAAACAAGTAACAGTGACTATTATAGTATATTTACATATATTCTTTTGACACTAATACCATTTTGACCATGTAGCAGCTGTGGCCTAGAGAGAGGTAAATTATGTTTCCTGAGGTCACATAGTAGGAAGCTATAGAATTAGGATTCCATTCTAGAACCCACAGTGATCCTTTAATTGTATTTCTGTTTATGTTGAAAGAACATTTTCTGTTAGAATGACTCATAATGAACCTACAACTTGATATTAAATTATTTTACTAATATTTATTGTATAAGTGATCCCTGTAAGAATAGCAAATGAGTAAGTAAAACTAAATTATATTTTTATTGATATAAATCCTATTGACTTCTGACCAAAATTTTACATTGCTGAGTGTTTACATTGTGACTTGCCACTATAACTTATGTGGATTCAGTCTAGATATATTTAATACATTGTTACATAATTTATATCTGGAGATTGGTAATAATTCATGAACTTTCCTGTGAAGAAAATAATAAAATAAATATAATAACAAAAATAAAAATAAAATAGTCAAATAGGAAAACAATGATTTTAGCTATCTCACTTTTATTATAATGTTTAATATATTATAGCTCAGTTATTGGTATTTTTTCTTACAGTTTTCACAAGCTGTCATATATCAGGTTACAGTACTAGTATTTAATATCTATAACTAAAATACTGAAATTAAGAAAAAATTTAATTTTCAAAAGAGTATTATGTTCACTTAGTTTCAAGAAATCTAAACAAAGTAGTAGAGTGGGTCTTTTGCAATTATATTTATATGTTCTAATGTTTGAATAGAATTTCTTCTGTTTAAAATTATTATATAATGACTTGCAAATCTTGGGTTTCTTTCCAACTTGTATGATCTTGGATAAGGCAACTGCTGGATCTCAATTCTTTATCCATGAAATGGAGTGAACTCTTCTGCAGTTCTTAGCTCATAAAGAAAGCTTTTAAAATTAAGTTTAGCTTATGGAATATGGTCTCTGAATTCTCCATGTTTTTCATTGTTCCTGAGTCAATAAGTGATCAGTTTTTATTTATTGAATTATCGAATGAAGTCTTTTTGCAGAAACACTTTGAAATTGAAATATCCAAATATTAGCTAATACTAATTACTTTGAGTAACTTTTGCTGAGAGAATATTTAGTACTTTAAAATGTACTGTAAGCATAATTTTACACAGATCAACTATAATTTGAAGACCAATCAAAGCACATGAAATACTTATGTTATTAAAGATCTTTAGAACTATGAATCATTTTAGCCAAATTCAAAGTAATTTTTAAACATTTGTCTGAAAATACACTAACCATTTGAGACTAATTCCCTTGAATAAAGACTGTGAACTGAGGCCATCCATTGACATTCTCTCCTCAATATGCCTGTGTCCTACTCCTTGCTGGGCCAGTGGTGAAGTTGTTATATGCAGCCTGGAGGGAGGTTCTGAGCTATAGTTTAACAAGCTTTCACAAACATTTTGGTTATTCAATTCATACTGTTTTCACCAAATGAGTTTTATTGACTCAAGGAACCACTGATGACAACTTAATCGTGCAAATTTAAGGGAAGCCTCCTAGTACTTACTTTAGAGCCTATAGCATTATGACGATGATCTTATGGTGACAGTTCATTAAATATTCTCTGACTCATGAGTAAAAATAAGTATAAAAATTATTTGTCCTAGAAAATGAAACTGTAGTATCAATGTATGTGTGTGTGTATACATGCATGCGTATCTTGGGGATCTCAGACTTAAAATTGTAGTTGCTGTGTTTTCTTATTTCTGATAATGTGAATACTAGTTGTAGTGCATGACAGTAGATCTATGAATAAGTTCACAAAAGCTCTGTGTTATAGTGGAAATCTAGAACAATAATTTTACTATTTCTTAATCTTTTTTCTTCATTTGTGTGGTGCAGGAAATATCACCTGTCCTGTGTAAGTACTGTAGGGTCATAATGAAATTATATGCGATGGTATTGAAGTACTTTGGAAAATTAAGATTGATATGTAACTAGTTATTTTATGCAACTTTTTACTAGAGTCTGTCCATACATAAAATGATCATTTTTATCTTTGTATAATAAATAGGCTTAGACTTCTTGAAAGTTTTTAAAGGTGCCCTCAGGTTAGCATGACTTAGTGACCTTTTCAGTTGGAAAAAAAAAAAACGAAGTTAGAAAAGATAACAACTTGCTCAAAATTACATAGTGTGACAAGGCCAATCTTTGCATTTCACAGTGTGATAATATATAAGAAAAATATCATTGGTGTGAGCTCATATTTTCATTTACCTTACGACATAGTAGGGAAAGAGAACAGATCATCTGAACTGATGGATAGCCCCCGAATTGTGTAATTTTGCTTTGAAATATTTTACAATTTTTATTTGAATATTGTTCTGTGTGAGTTCATAATTTTTCAAATAAAATAAGCCCCACTTTGAAAACTTGACCCAGGAGGAGCTACAAATGTGTTCCAATTTTCTCTCACATTTCCCAATTGATCTCTTTACGTTCTAAGAACATTGTCATTTAATGGACTGAAACCAAAAAGCTCAGTGGCCACTTTAGTGTTTTGGTTCAGACTTTTCCTGAGTTAGAAGAGGTAAACACCTTTCCTGTTTTAAAGGCTACAACTCTTACAGGAATGTTTTTGTGTTAAGGATGGTTAGTATAGCACTTCTTAAATTTCTTGGAAATAGATGTTAAGCAGTAATCCTCTCTGAGGATTAATTTTGTAAGCTCAAAGATTTAGGAACTTTGCATATCGAGGGCATTTGTAGTATGCTGTTGGAGTTGTGTTTAGGAATACCCATTCTTGCATTGTATAGTGATACAGGTTTAAAGTGGTCATATATTTAGATCTTAGAATAAAAGGAGAATAGAGCCTTGGGGAGGTAACTGAAATCTTACAACTTTCAAAATAAAACTTCAGATTGATTTGCTTCATGTCTTGTTCCTTTAAAAAATTTTATATTCCTTTGTCTTCTTATATTCTATACCTCGAACTCACATAGAGCCACCACCCACTGTTTCTCTGTCTTCTTTGAGTTAATGCTGCTCTTCACTGCTCCAGGTGAAGAGACTCGGAAAATGAAAGGGGTGAGGGGGAAGGTAAAGAGTAAAAAAAATTCATAGAAGCCATGCTGGAATAGTGGAATTAACTATATAACCTAAAAGTCTGCATCTGTGAATATAGGTATCTTACAGCTTACAAACTACCAAAATATGTAACCAAAAAAAACCCACCTTTGTTTTGTTACTTTAAATTAAATGCAGTAGTGAATTGAAAGTTTAGGGGAGGAGATGATCTTGATTTATTTTGAGGCAGTGGTTTATCAGTTGATCAGATGAAGATTCCAGAGTTCGAGGGAGCATAGAGGAAAAAATATACCTCACTTTGCTGTAGCCATTTTTCAAATGTAGGTATTATAAAATTTGAAAGGATTTTCTAAAGTAGAAAGCTGGAAGTTAACTCTCACGGTTGTTTTATGTTTAGCCACCATTTATTCCATGCTTGCTAAGCCTTTTACAACTGCGATGAATATTTTAAACACAAGACATTATTTTATCTTCATTACTTTATTTTATCTTTATTATTGAGTTTACAGTATAGACAAAAAAGATTTCTTGAACCAAAGAAAACTATACAAGACATAATTTTTGCTAAATGATATAATAAGTGCTCCATTAGAGAAAATTAGCATGGGCAGGAGTTAGCTAGTTGGCTACCATAGAGAGGTTAAGTCCCTCACTGGTGTGTGAGCCCAAGTAAGTGTACAAAGAAAAGGCAGCTGGTCCTGATCAAGGCCTCTCAGCCTATGTACAGCCCAGTTGTTTGTTTATTTTTTTTTCCATATTAATCTCTCTATTTCAGTCAACTGATTTGTCAGTGTTTGCCTTGTTGTTTGGCTTCCTTTGATCTTAACACCTCTACCTTCTAAGTTTACACTTCTACTCTATAGTTCTGTCTTAAGGAGGCCACTAGATGATGTCTTCACTAGATTTTAGAATGGGCACATTTTTGTTCTCCCTTTTTAGTGTCTTTTGTGTTTAAAAATAAAAGTTTCAAAGATGCATTTTTTTTGTCATAGAGGTGAAAGAAAGTATTGGATATGTGGATGTTAGGAGCTTTATATGCAGTGCACCATTTCCTCTTCACATATTTATGGTGGTCCCCCCCCCCCCATTTTACAGACAAGGAAACTTAAGATCACAGGTTAAGTAATTTGTATGAGATTGTACCATTTGTAAATGACATCAGATACTTTATTTCCCACTATTCCATTCTTTCTTTCTTTGCAACTGAGAGTACCAAAAGGGAGAACAGAAGAAGAAATAAGAGGTTGAAAGAGAAGAGATCTGAGTTGAACGTCTTTTCAGCTAAGAGAATGAAAAGTTTACTTTTTTAAATTTATGTTTTAAATTTTTATTTATTGGTTTGAGAGCGAGAGAGGCATTGATTTTTGTTCCACTTATTTATGCATTCATTGGTTGATTCTTGTATGTGCCCGGACATACAATGACTGGGGATTGAACCTGCAATGTTGGTGTATCAGGACAACGCTCTAACCAACTGATCTAGCCAGCCAGGGCAAAAGTTTACTTTCGAATTATGGGCCAGGAGCTTCTGTGCAGATTGTTCTGTTTCGGGAAGATTTGAGTTGTGGCTCAGCTACTCATGCATCGTGAGGTTGTCTCACAGTCTCTCTGAACTTTGGTAATCTCTTTCGTAAAATAAGTTAGTGGGTTTTGATAGGGGTAAGGTGAAGAAATAGAGCCCAGTGCCAGGTATGCAGTAGTTATGTAGGAAATTGCATGTATATGTTATCACTTCTTTTAAAAAGGTTTTGTTTTTATCATTAGATGTAGATTTAATTAGATGGTCTTGACAACTATTTTCCCCCCTTGGAAATCTTTATTTATTTTTTAAATAATGTTTTTATTTTTCAATTACAGGTGACGTACAATTTTATATTAGTTTCAGGTGTACACCCCAGTTATTGGACACTATATAATTTATTAAGTGATCATCCCAATAAATCTCACTGGTCTGACACAGACATCGGGGTGTCCAACTCACAGCCTTCATGTGGCCCAACTCAAAATTGTAAATATCCTTAAAATATTATGAGTTTTTTTTGTGATTATGTTTGCAGTGTCATGTAAAATAAACATGTATGCTCTTGCTAGATACATGCGTGGCTTCAGTTTTACAGTGGTATGCTGTTTCCAGTGTGTTATTTTCTAAGTGCAGACAGTAGAATTTACACCATCAGACATTACATGTACTCGTGGTAACTTAGCAAGGCAACGATTATCAATGATATTTCAACCTACCTTTGCAACGTTAGGCGTTAATGCTATTTAGAAGTCAGGTAAGCATTGTTACTTGATTATTAAAAGTACTTCACACCTTGGCAGCACCTCACACATCATCTGCCATGCATTATAATCTGCTTTCTGCCTTGCCCTGCATTCACTGCTGAAGAGGGCTAAGGCAGGGCCCAAACCTTGCTTTCTATTTATCTGTCAATTAATTTGCATAATAAAAAGTAAATAAAGTTCCTTATCTATTATTATTTTTTTAAATCCCAGCATGGCTTCTGCAACGTCTCAAAAGAAAAATAACCCCTCCACCAAAAAAACAAAAATTGTGGATGAAGGAAGATTGTTTAATAAAAAGCAGACAGATGAGTACTACTTTGTTGAGGCAAACAGTAAGGCACTCTGCTTAATTTGTAGGGAATTTGTGTAAATTTTCAAAGACTATAATTTGAAAAGGCATTATATGCAAAAACATGCAGCCAAATTAAAGGAGTATGAAGAATTGTGTTGTAAGGGCAGAATAGCACAACTGAAAAAAGTCTGTCTTCTCAACAAAATTTTTTCAAAAAGTTACAACTCGGGCAGATTCCATTGTAAAAGCTAATTATGTGGTAGCATATTTAATAGCAAAAAAATCAAAACCACTAACTGGTGGTGAGTTTATTTAGCAATGTATAGAAAGCATGGCAGATAAAATTTGCCCTGAAAAAAAGGGGGATATTTCTAAAATCAGTTTGTCTCACCAGACGATAGCAAGGTGAATTGAAGAAGTCAGAAAATCTATCAAAAGAAGTTTGGAGAGTAAAGCTGCTAATTTTACATTTTATGCTTTGGCTATGGATGATAGCACTGATGCTACAGATACAGCTCAACTTGCTATTTTTATTAGACGTATTGATGATGAATATAATGTCATTGAAGAAATCACTTCTTTAGTGCCATTAAAAGACACAACTAAATCAAGAGATTTATATGAAGCAGTAAAAATATGATAAAGTGATTTTCTTTGTCCATTGCCAACACATCTGGTATAGTTACTCATGGTGCCCCAGCGATGGAAGGTAAAAGAGAGGGACTTGTAAAATTAATATAAGATGATGCAATTACTGCCCAAAACCCACGTTTGATAAAGTATCATTGCATAGTGCATGAAGAAAATGTGTGCACAAAAGCTTTAAAAACGGATGTCATGAAATCATCATCAAGATTGTGAATTTCATAAGAGCCAAGGGATTGAATCATCTCTAATTCCAGGAATTCCTTAAAAGTACTGATGTTGATTATGGTAACATCATTTAATTTTCAGAAATAGGTGGCTAAGTTGAGGCCAAACGTTGAAAGAAAAACTATGATGTGTTATGTTATCAAGTCATTTATGGTATCAAAATAAATTTGCACCGGAACTTGATGATGAAAACTCGCTTACAGATTTAGCACTTTTCATGGATTTGACTGCTCATTTAAATGAGTTAAACATACATCTTCAAGGTGAAAAACTAGCTTATCAATACCATGTTTCAAACCATAACAACGTTCAAATGAAACTGAAATTATGGCAAGCTCAAATTAAGACAAAAAATTTTTATGCACTTTGACACATTGGCTAAACACAATCCTGTGAACAGCAAAAAAATACGCAGCCTTGCTTTTTGATTTGATACAAGAATTTGAAGACAGATTTAAAGATTTCCAGGAAAATAATCAGTATTTTGCTCTACTTGCGACTCAATTTTCAGTTGACATAAATATGTTACCTGCCAGTTTTCAAATGGAATGCATAGGGCTGCAGTCTGACATTCAACTTAAAGAAAAATTTGATTGTGTCTCTTTACTTGACTTTTATAGGTCCTATCTTTTCAGAGACAAATATTCCTTGCTTCACAGTCACCGCTTATTCATATCATCACTATTTGGTAGCACCTACATTTGCGAGCAGCTATTTTCAAGAATGAAACACATTAAGATTAAAATTAGAACCAAAATGTCTGATGAATACCTTGAGGACTCACTGAGAATTGCAACTACTTCTGTCAAACCAGATGCTGATGCACTAGTTTCTCAAATATGATGTTAAACATCCCATTAGTTTAATGTTGCCTTGTTTTCTTTTACTTTTATAATAAAAACTACTTTAAAAAATCAATGATGTTTTATTACGTAGATATAGTACATTTCTATATTAGTGATCACAAACTTGGGATTTGCTCAGTGA
The DNA here is from genome assembly GCF_021234165.1 of Pteronotus mesoamericanus. Classification (NCBI taxonomy): domain Eukaryota; kingdom Metazoa; phylum Chordata; class Mammalia; order Chiroptera; family Mormoopidae; genus Pteronotus; species Pteronotus mesoamericanus. The sequence continues at coordinate 77,444,338 of NW_026555321.1, read as the reverse complement.
TTTTAAAAGATTATAGAAAGGGCCGCTGTATACTTAGGGTTATTATGTGAGGACTTTTTTGCTTATGGGTGGTGGTAGATATCACAAAAATTATGCGCAGATCCTTTTTTTTGCACATCTGTTTTTGTTAGTGTTTGTGTATTTAATGTTTGGCCCAAGACAACACTTCTTCCATTGTGGTCCAGAGATGCTAAAAGGTTGAGCACCCCTGCTATAGTTAATTAGAATATTATTGACTATATTTTCTATACTGTACTTTATATTCCCATCACTATTTTGTAACAACTAATTTGTACTTAATCTCATTTTATAACACATCTCCCCCGCCTCCCTCCTATCAGGGCAGCTGTAAAAATGTTCTCTGTTGCAAGTCTGTTTCTGTTCTGCTTGTTTGTTTATTTTGTTTTTCATAGTCAATTGTTGATAGATATGTATTTATTGCCATTTTCCTGTTCATATTATTGATCTTTTCTTCTTAAAGAAGACTCTAACATTTCATGTAATACTCCTTTGGTGGTAATGAATTCCTTTAGCTTTTTCTATCTGGGAAGCTCTTTATATATCCTTCAAGTCTAAATAGGAGCTTTTCTGTGTAGAGCAATCTTGTTTCTAGGTCCTTTCTTTTGCTTTTCATCACTTTCAATATTTCTTGCCACTCCCTTCTGGCTTGCAAAGTTTCTGTTGAAAAATCAACTGACAGTCTTATGGGAGCTCCCCTGTACATAATTAACTGTTTGTATTTGCTGCTTAAAAGACTATCTCTTTGTCTTTAACTTTTTCCATTTCAATTATGATGTGTCTTGATGTGGACCTCTTTGGGTTCATTTTGTTTGGGACTCTCTATACTTCCCGGACTTGTATGTCTGTTTCCTTCACCTGATTAGGGAAGTACTTTGTAATTAGTTTTTTCAAATAGATTTTCAATTTCTTGATTTCTCCTTCTGGCGTCCCCATGATGTGAATGTTGGTACACTTGAAGTTTTCCCAGAGGCTCTTTACATAGTCTGTCTTTATCTTTATTTTTAATTTTTTTGGATTTCTTTTCTTTTTCTTTTTTTGGTTTTGATTGGGTGTTTTTGCTTTCTTACATTCCAAGTTGCCAATTTGATTCTCGGCTTCATATATTCTACTGTTGATTCCCCACAAATTATTCTTAATTCCAGTTAGTATATCCTTCATTTCTGACTGGTTCTTTTTTTATGGTTTTCATATCCTTTTTTATGCTGTTGAATCTCTCACTAAGTTTATTGAGCATCCTTATAACCAGTGTCTTGAACTCTGCATCTAGTAGATTGCTTGTTTCCATTTTCTTTAGTTCTTTCTCTGGTGTTCTGTTCTTTTGTTTGGGACATGTTTGTTTTCTTATTTTGGTAGCCGCCCTGTATTTGTTTCTGTGTATTAGGTAGAGCTGCTATGTCTTGGGGCTTGGTAGAGTGTGGCCTTAGGTAGTAGGTGTTCTGTAGGGTCCAGTGGCACTGCCTCCTCAATCACCCAGTCTGGGCTCTGCAGGTATCCAGTTTCATCCACTCTCAATCCCCTCCCCTGTTGGCTGTGCACACTCTTTTGTTGTAGTCTTGAGCCTTGATTGCTGTTGGAACGTCAATAGGAGGGATTTACCCCCGTGCGGATTGGTCGCAAGGACTGGATGCAGCCACTGACCACTGTGGAGAGTCAGATGTGCAGGGGCCACCTCATAGAGCAGAACTTACTTCAGTGGGGCTTTTGTGCCCTTTTAGTTTGCCCATGAGTGTGTTGCTTGTGGAGAGCATTGGGTGGTGCTTCAATGTGGTCTGAAGCTGTCCACTGCGTTGTCTCTGAGACCTTTCGGAAGGTGCAGACCAGTGTCAGCCACTAGCTGTGTTGTTCCTGGGGCTCACCTGACATGAGCTACAAAGCGATCTGCAGATGGCAGCCACTTGTGCTGGGCTTGGAGGTGCCCAGGTGAGGCTAAGCTGCAAACAAAGGATGGCTTCTGCTAGTGTTAGGCCTGGGGCATTTAGCCAGAGATATGGGGCACACTGATGCCAACTGCTGCTTGTTTGAGTGATTTCAGCAAAGTCTGAAGCATAAGCCAAGACAAGCCATTGTAAAAATGAAAAGCCACTGGAAACAGTTTGGGTGGGCCCACAAGTTGGGTGGGACAAGGTCTCAGGGAATCACTAGGGCAGGGTGAATAGTGTGAACCAGGTTGATGGAAACTCAGACATGGCTCCTGCCTGCTGGCTCTGTTGGGCTTTGGGTAGAGGGCCAGTCTTAGAAAAGGAACAATAACCTCTGCCATCACTTTTGTGTGAGAGAAAGCTGCCTCTCTGAGCTCTCAGCCTGATATGACACAATTCAGTTCCTCTCTGTATGCCTCTGGTTCCTTTCAAGCTGCTGCCCCATTGCTGGAGCTCAGAGGTGGTGAATATAAGTTTGTGGGCCAGACCTTTTAGAGGAACTGCCTGGGACTCCAGGAGCCCTCCATCTCACTCAGTCACAATCCCCTCTTGTTATCACTGCCAGAAGTTTTCAGGACATCTTTTCCAGGCACTGGAACCCTACCTAGGCTGGGGGGCCTGCTGTGAGGCTGGGAACCGTTGCTCCTGATTTTTATCTGCCACACCTGGGTGTGGGACCAGCCTGTTTTGAGTCTCCGCCCCTCCAGCCAGTCTCCATGTGGCTTTTTCTTTAAATCCTTAGTTGTAGGACTTTTCTTTGGTTGGATTTCAGTCTGTTCTGAATGATGGCTGGTTTGTAGTTTATAGTCAAACTTCAGTTCTCGAGCATCTCCCCATCTCAAACAATTTGGTTCCTGACCAAACTTGTTCACAGAAAAAAGTATCTCAGTTGTCAGACAAAACTTTGGTTCTCAACCTGACAACACTTGGAGTAAATATGTCTGATCAGTCACCTGTATGATTCAGTTTTTGAACAAATCACTTCTTGAACAGGCTTCTGGAATGAATTAAGTTTGAGAACCAGTGTTCCACTGTAGCTGTAATCTTAACATGCTGCTGAGTGGATTTGAGTACTCCATTTACCTACGCTACCATCTTGACTGGAAGTAAGTCTTGGCAGCTTTTGGCTCATGAGTAGTGAACCTTAGCTGAGCCTCTTTTTTTCCTTTCTTTCATTATTCTGTACAGATGACCCTTGAACAGAGTGGGTTTGAAGTGTGTGGGTCCACTTAACACGCAGATATTTTTTACAGTAAATGTGTGCAGTACTGTAAATGTACTTTCTATTTCTTATGATTTTTAAAAATTATTTTTTCAGGCTTACCTTATAAGAATAGAGGATGTAATACATATACCATACAAAATATGTGTTAATTGATTGTTATTGGTAAGGCTTCTGGTCAGTAGTCAGCTATTAGTTATTTGGGAGGAAGCCAAAGTTGTAAGTGGCATTTTGACTGTGGGATCCCTAATCCCCCTGTGTTGTTCGAGTCAACTGTATTTATATTTCATCATACCTATTTGTCATCATTGAGAATTTTCCTCACTCTAGTTGCCTTTGTACTCAGTACAGCCTTGGTCCATGATTCCCATGACAAGCTCATTGAGGGATGGGAAAGAAAGGTCCTTTGTTCATGTGCTTAAATAGTGTGTACTCCTTGGTGTCACTCATCTCTTCCCCCATCCCTGGCCCCCTCCCTCGGGGCTAGGTGAGCTTTGTCTCCACCTCTGCAGAAAGAGGAACTGCTAGAAACAATTGGCTGCTTGCCACTGGTTGCTAGTAGGGAAAGAAAGTGAGTCAGCATTTATTCTGTTCTTTTCTGTGACATCTGTCTGTCATCTGCGTGCTTCCCAAGTCCTTTGACTTGTCTTTAACCTTCTGTAACACATCCCTAAGTTGCTGGAAGGACCTATCATATTGAACTGGGCCTTCAGTAGCTCTTCGCCTAAACCAAATACATTAAAGCCACACATCTCATTTTCAAAGAACAGCAAGCAATTTTTGGAGCACGTCATATCACTTCAGGCAACCTTATGTGACTGTGCCCTTTGTTTGACACCCCCATCCCAAGCACACTTAGAGAAAATGACACAGTATGAAATTGTGTTCAATGAATAAATATGACAACTTCCTTCTCAGATGTAACTGCTTAAGCTTTCCAGTCCTTTATTCTATTCTGACACTTTTCTTTGTTCTGGCTTTACCTTTTCTTGTTTTTCTCAGATTCTTAATTTTGCATTTACTGCTTAATGCGGGATTTGAAGATCCCCAAAAGTTTTTTCTTTTCCTTTAGAGAAAATGGCAGGAGTGGGGCAGAAAAAATTGTGGCAGAAGTAATAGAAATGCCAACGCTATTCCTAGATAACTAAAACTCAGTTGTATTCAAATGTGGGTGTGGCTAAGGCTAAAATAGCAGAGTTCTGGGGAAACTACAGAATCAGAATTTTGCCTCTTCATTTCACAGAGTTGGAAATGACATTGTGGAGTGTTGCCAAGAGCCAAAGAGTAAAGTTATCAGTGGGAGCAAAGCTAGACTTGGTCTCTTGACTTGTATTTGGTACTTTTCTGTGATGGAGATGGCATTATTTCAGAATTTACAAACGGCAAACACTTCCACATCCTAATGCTGCAGTTGCTCTTTACACAACTGTTCGCTTTACTTTCATAGAAAATGAAGTGTATTTCAAGTTGGGGGATTATTGTTGAATTGTTGAAGTATTCACTACAGATTTTAACTTGCAGACTCCTCATGTGCACTGATTATATATCAATTCAAACTCCCATTGTCTGGCAGTTGGGACTGGTTACATGGTCCTGGTGTATCCATGTGGTAGGATATCATGCCTCTGGATTTTGGAAGAATTTCTGATGGCATGAAGGAATGCATATGACATATAAAGTGAAAATCTTATACTGTATAATACCAATATTGAGATTTAAAAAAAAACCCAGCTTATACATACTTAGGAAGTTAACAATGGCTCTTTGAATGCCAGCATTATGAATAATTTTTATTTTAATTGGTTTTCAAATTTCCTACAAGTGTACATACTACTTTTATATTCAAATCAGTGAGTATTATGCAAATGTAATTTATTATTTTCCTTGCAATTTTAGCAATAACATATATGGTAAAAAGGCATACCTTTGAAACTTCATAGTGTAAATTATCTCTTTTTTTTCTTTTCCTCGATTTTTCTACTATAGACTATTTTATTTGTTAAGTGCATTTTTATTTCTTAGGAAACTCTTCTCCATGTGTCTTTATTGTACTTGATCTGAATATATATATATATATATATATGTGTGTATATATATGTATTCTTCTCCTTTATTTTTATTTTACTTTGTCAGTTTTGTTCAAATAATGCATGTACACGGTTTAGAAAGTCAAGCCTTGAAGACAAAGTATAACAGTTCCTGTATTCACTGTTTTCCACCCTGTGGCTCACACTCCAGAGGAAACTTAACACCTTTAACAATTTCATAGGGAAGTTACCCCCACATTGCTAAGATGCTTCTACTGCTTTTCTTTTTTTAATCATTAATTTTAGACAGCATTTACTTTGTGTTATCACAGGTGTGGTATTATCTCTCATTCCCTTTCTTTACCTCTTTCCTCTCCTCCTCCCAGTGTGGTTGAATGATTATTCCAATTTAAAGCAATTATGGCCCTGGCTGGTGTGGCTCAGTGGACTGAGCACTGACCTGCAAACTGAAGGGTCACTGGTTCAATTCCTGGTCAGTGCACATGACTGGGTTGTGGGCCAGGTCCCAGGTTAGGGCTGTGTGAGAGGCAACCAGTCAGTGTTTCTCTCGGACATCGATGTTTCTCCCCCTCTCTTTTACCCTCCCTCTCCCTCTCTCTGAAAACAAAAATAAAAAATCTTTTAAGAAATGTAAAGCAATTGTGATTTTACTATTACAACTATGTAAACATTACTCCACCCCCAACCAAATAATGTAATTATATTTCCTTTATTTTACAATTTTGGATTTTCTTTTACATTTTCATTTTGAGATTAGTCATATGGTATGCCTCTCATTCCCTAAAAGCCTTCCCAAATTGCCATTGTCTGCAGGAGGAAGTCCAAGTTCAGGGCTTGTGAGGCCTGTGAGCTTACCTGGCTCCTCCTCTTCATTCTTCTAGCCTCACCAACCACTACTTTGTATCCTTGTGCTTCAGCTCTGTATGGTTCTGTATGTGGTGTCTTGAATGGATGCACTGCCTCTTGCCTCCATGTCTTTTCTCCATCCCTGAACGCCTTTCTTTCTTCTGCCTTCTGTGCTTACCAAGACTTCATCTTCTCTAGGGAAGTCTTTCAGTCCTTTCATTCTCACTCCCACCTCCAACATGTTTGGGCTAGGTGCCCCTTAACACCCTTATATGATTCTACCGTGGCTCTGCTCCTCTGATTCTGTAATTATTTCTGCTGTTATTCAGGTGTGGTTTGGGGTCTCTGAGGCCTCCTAAAATAAAACACATCAAGTACTGGGTTTTTGTATGGTAACATCTGAAAACAACTAATGTTTTGCAAAACATCAGGGCTTGTGGGGAAAATAGCCTTGAGGCATACCACTCAAAACCTGTGCAATTGTGTAACCATTTTAGCAGCTAAAACAATAGCAAGCCTAATGAAATTTGTAGCACAGCTAAACCTACTGGGATTTGCTAGGAACTTCACAGTCAGTGTTTCACAGCCTTAAACCCTAGTGTTCATTTTTCTCATCTAAGATTTAGGCCCTGGAATACAGTTTGCCTGTGGGTATAGTTTTACTTGCAAATGATTATCTTTTTTACAAAATTAAAAAATCTGAACCTGGGTATAACCTTCATTAGTCTAATTCAGGGAAAAAGTCTTAGCATTTTTTTTAAATCTGTAGTCACAGCTTCTCCAGACCACTTGAAGACACTGTACTAGCATGCGCGTGCGCGCGCACACACACACACACTCTGTACCAGCATATATACACACATATATACATAGATAGGTATATGTGTTTATGTAGTTGTCATATATAATTACAATTACATAAATATATATACATAGATATATGTGTGTGTGTGTGTGTATATATTTTTTGCTTAAAGTGTTAATAAGCTGCTCAGGTATCTCTTTAATATGTGGAAGCTTATACCTTCTTACCACTTCAACACATGGATATGTATTGTGAACCACTACAACTTCCTCATTATCTACACATCATTACTATATATGCTAACTGTATGAGCTAATTTGTATTAAAGAAGCATGTATTGTAGCAGATTGTACCTCCTATTCCAGGAAACCTTTCCTGGCCAACCCCCTCTTGGATGTCCTTACAGCCTTATGTTCAGATCTGTTTGTTTTTCCTACCAGACTGAAGAGAGAGGAGTTGGGGAAAACTGGTTTCACAGTTTTGCGCTGCTCCTTGTTGACAATGCATTGTTTTTCTCCAGTCATCAAGAGTACCTGGTTTCAGGTCTGTTGTAGTAGGTCTGAAACTGAGATTACATTGCACTTTCTTAAAGAGAAATGTAATTCCCCTACTTTGTTAATATCTGTGACTGGCTCTCTGTTGCCTATAGTGGAAGTTCTTAAATTAGAGTGGACTTTTTGATGAACTCAGAACTCAAGAGCCTTCTGAAATTATATGCAGGACTTCTGGTTTGTTTCTTTTTTTAATAGAGAGGGGGACCATATATATATCAGATTCTTGAAAGGGCTCAGACAAAATAAATAAATAAATAGCTGGCCTACAGGATAAGGCCTTATGATGCCAAAAAATAGCCAACTGCATGTAGTTCTCAAAACTACTATAAGTTCTCTGGGATACTTCTCAAAAGTATCATCCACTCTCTGGCTTTATTACCAGTTGCTTCCTCAGCCTGTCATTCTTTTACTGCTTAATAATATTACACAAATCATGCTTTTAAGAAAGCTTTCCTGGGTCCTTGGGTTCAATTTCTACTTTGGGTTTCTCTGGGCTCCTGTAGCAATGGTCACATACATTGTAGCACTCCATCCCTTTACAGGCAGTTTCTCAATTTAAGGTGGGTGTGAGAGTACTTTCCTTTGTAGGCTTAGGATGTTGTCGGCAAATCATGGTAGTTCATATTTGCTTGATTATTCCTTTTACCTTTCTCACCAGGAGTGTGAGGTTCTGTGTAGTAAAGTCCGTGTTGTTTGTTTTGCTGTGATAATTTTGGATAGGTTAGAGTTCAACAGGACCTTCGAATGGTCAGGTCATTCTTCAGCCATAGAACCAAACAAGGAGGATAATTTTTTAAACTATTAATTATGGCATTTCCAGTAGAACCATTTGTTTAATGTCTCTGCATAGTCAATTACTTTTATAAAATCCTTAGGCATGTGACACCCTGGAGATTGACAGGAATCAATGTAATGTAGCCCCGGTTTCTTTCACCTTGGGAAGACATTCATTCTTTGAATACCAGATGAAAAAGTTAACCTATGCTTAGAGGCCATGTCATTAAAAGAAATCTTTAAATGCCAGAATTGCACTCGACGAGTTGATGTGCTTGAGTTACAAAAGGATGCCAAAACTAAGGCCCTTGAAGGAACAGCAGATTGACATCTCCCATTACACTACATGCTGTGAAATAACACTCATGGAAGAAAATGGTGCTATACACTCTTGTACTTATAAAATTATTTCTTTCATTGATTGTGGGGGACATTGGAGTCAGCCAAGATTGTGTGTGTGTGAATAAGTTAGCCAAGAATGTGATGTGGATTCACGGTACTTCCTTTACTTAAAAAGTTTAAACAAATTGTAAGAAAAGACAAAAAGAGGACACAGACAGATGTGGACATGCTCCAGTAGGGACTCTGACCCAAGAGTGTTGGAGCAGCCTGGCACCAGTGTTCTAAGGATCCTGACAAAGTTTGAGACCTGATTGCTTTTCTTCTCTGAAGTCAAGAGTAGGGATGCAACTCTGCGAGACTGACCATCATAACTCTAGTTTCTGACCGTGGTGGGGTATATCATTTCTTGCTTTCCCTGTCTTCTAATTCTTTAACTTGGAAATTGATATATGAATTTAGTTATTACTTATAGTTAAATAAAGCTTAAATTGTATATTCAGTATTATGTATTGACAGTCTATTTAGTTTATCAAGTGCGCTTATGTTTCATTCAAAGATTCTGAGTTAAGAATTTCATTTTGTGTGTGTGTATAAAATGTACTGGTTCTTAAACTATTAAAGTTGTTAATAAAATTTCTTGTCTTATTTATCACAACAAGGCTACCAAACAAAACAATTTTTATATACACACATATCCATTTTAAAAATATGGGTCTGTTTTTGTTTTTATATTTTATAGTTAGTATTTGGGTAATATACTATTTTTTTATTAACATTTTGAATTTATGTGGTACATTTGGGAATTGTTAGCAGATTTTAAGTTTAGGAATTTTATATCAGTCAAATAATCTGTGCATATTAGAGTGGACTCACAGTGCTCTAAAGATGGCACCATGGCTTGGCGATTAAGAGCCTGGTTTCTGGAGACTGAAAGACCTGGGACTGTGTCCCAACAGTGTCTCTTTATAGAGCAGCACTGTCTAGTCTGGCAGCTTTGGGCCGCACGTAGCTGTTACGCACTAGAAATGTGGCTGGTATGACTGACTAAATTTTAAGTAGTTAACTTTAATTAGGTCTAGGTAGCCACATGTGACTAGTGGCTACCATATTGGGCCTCATAGTATGAGGTCACTTGACTTTGCTGTGCTCCAAATTTGCCATCTGTACAGATGAGGTCATACTTAAGCCACCTTTTGTAGTTGTTACAAGGATAAGTAAAATAATGTATTTAAGGAGCTTAAAACTATACTTGGAACAGAATATGTCCTTGAGAAATGGTAGTTATAATGACTATTATATATTTAATAAACTGGAATTAATTTCCTTTTGAATACTAATTTGAATGTTTATTTTTATTCTTCCCTTTCAGGATTAACTTATTTTTGGAAATCAAGTGCAATATTAAAAAGAAAACAAACCATACTGCACGTTATTGGAAGCCATTTCCGCTAATTTTATTACATTCTGAAATTTATGATTTGAATACTATCATGGGAGGAGCTGTGAGTGCTGGGGAAGATAATGATGACTTAATTGATAACTTAAAAGAAGCTCAGTATATCCGAACTGAAAGAGTGGAGCAAGCCTTCAGAGCAATTGATCGAGGAGATTACTATTTGGAAGGCTACCGAGACAATGCTTACAAAGACTTAGCCTGGAAGCATGGGAACATACACTTGTCAGCACCTTGCATTTATTCTGAAGTTATGGAAGCATTGAAACTTCAACCGGGATTGTCTTTTCTTAACCTGGGAAGTGGAACCGGATATCTAAGTACAATGGTGGGCTTAATTTTAGGTAATTTTATTTTTGTAAAATTCTTTTTTAAAAAGTAAGCTGAATTTGTATTACTGTTTATCATTTACAGCTTTTGTAACTTTGTGTACAGTGTATATTTGAATGAGTATACTCAAAGTAGTTATCTTCCTTAAATGGAAACACAAAGTAATAGTGATCTTTTCTTATTCTTAGTCCTGACTCTGATAGTTAGCCTCTGCATTTAGTCCTAGACTTCAAAAGATCTTGGAGTCATTTTCCAACCCCCAGTCATTCTCTGTACTTAAAATTGAACAAGTGGTAGGCAGGAGGCTGAGGAGTATAATGCAATCTATTTCAGGTAAATTGTTCTGACTGCTGGCATAGCATTTGATAGTTATCTGTGTCCCATTTGAAAGGGAATTGTGCCAGGTTTTGTTAAAGATACAGTAGTGTGTGAGATGCAGAGATGTTGCACTGGTGGGCAAAGCAAAAGATTGGAAAAAACACAAAAAAGAAGTTTAGGTCATTAAGCTTTCAGTACACTTACTAAGTAAGCTAAAACGCACTACTAGGCGTTCCATGTTCTGCTAGGAATTATTTCCGGTGTGAGTATTACAGTAATGATGAAAAGGGACAAATATCTTTGCCTTCGAGAAACTTACTGGGTGCTTTCTATGAGAGCTAGACATTGTCTCAAAGCACTTTTATGTACAGTAACTCATTTAATATCCCAAATAATCTTGTGAAGTGTAAACTATTATGGTTCCCATGTATGTAGGTGAATTAAACTGAAGCACAGGGAGGTTAAATAGCTTGCCTAAAGTCACATCGCTGGGAGATAACAGCTGGAAGATACGTAATGTAGTGATGGAAGAAGCATCATTACAAGAAAATCTCTTAAACATTATGATGTTGGGTGGAGAATGAACAACCACAAATTTTACTAAGCCACTTAGTATTTACTGAGTGCTGCTATATGGCAAGAATTAAGGTAGAGCATAAAGGCCTAATTCAGAGACTGGTTGGGGTGGAGAGACAAAAATCAGCACTTTTCATCCAGTGTGATATGTGCTATAGTTGAGGTATATGCCCAAGTTATAGGGAGAAGACTGGTTTAAAATTTATGCTAAAGTGATAGGGAATCATTGAAAGATTTTAAATAGAGAATCTTTGACTATTTTCTAGAGTAAGTATGCCCCGGTATGCTGGGGCAGCCCTAGTTTATCCCTGTGGTCCTAGAATCAGTATTAATAATGTCTTTTCCCAAAGAATCCCAGTTTGGGCAGTAAATTACATGGTCATACATGGTGGCATTTAAGGCATTTTTTTTAGTTCTGAAATTTCCTTTGCCTACATACTGGCTAGCTCCTTGCTTTCTTATGTGCTCAAAATGGTAGCAAATTATTAATTTTTACCAAGAAAGAGGTTTAGCAGCTTATATTTACATTTGGTTCTGCCATCCTGACACAGGAGTTTCTTCTCATCAGGTGGGGAACATCAGACATCTTTCACTCCTGTTACTAGGGCTTTTTTGAAAAAGGAATCTCTTGGGTTTGACATAGTCTCCAAATCAAAGGAAGTTAGTGGGGAGAGTGGGGAGAGCCTATTTTCAGAAGTTACTCTTCTTGCAACAGTGCATTTCTTGATTAGCTCTGGCAACTTTAAGATGGAGTCCAGGCCTCATACCGTGTCCTGCCAGCCTGGAAGCACGTGTTATCTAGTCTTTCACTTCTCCAACCCTGTCAGTTGGCTCCTGCTGAGGGAGGTCAATCTAGCCAAAGGCCTTGCCAGGGAGAGGGGATAATAATTAGCAACCTTGCTAGCAGTGAGGTGGCCCTCTTAAACTCCAATTCTTAGTCTCAGTTTCTAAGAGATTAGATACTTGTGGCCAGATGCATTTATAGGGTGACCCCAAACTTGATTGTATCTTGTATGTCTTTTAATCCATACCAGAGACTGTGGTGGGAAAACAGACCCTTATGTGAATGATTCACAATGCACTGGATATTTTTCTCTTGTTCCAAGAGTCCAGGGAGTCAAGGGTCTTTGGTTACATGTAGGACTGTGGTTCATAGATATTCCATGATTTCCTGGGTGTGGTCCTGCACAGTCAAGACCAAGATACGGTTTCTCTCCTTTGAATGGAAAATAATTTATTTTGCAAGAAAGAGAAAATAAAAGCATTTTAAAGAAGGAAAGGAAGAAAAAAACAATCTGTAAAACTATTATTACAGCCAATAAATCTTACCCAGCTTCTGAGGAAGCTTCATCTTTTTTAACCCCATCGCACTTTTTGGGGGGTTTGTATTTTTTGAGAGCATTGAAGTCAAGGGAAGGAAGATACAGCCATAAAAATCACTTAGAACTAGATCCGCAGAAGGATGCCTGTGTGCTCCCTATAATTATCTGAGTAGGTGAATGAGATTTGGCTCTCTTGTTTCACAGTTACCTTATTAACAGAAGTTCTCTCCTTATTAACACCATGGCTCTCAGCCATGCTTCTCTCTGAGTCACAAGATGGGGGTGACAGGTGCTCACCATTGGCAGTCATCCGTTTCTGAGGGAGTACCCTGTAATCTGGAGGAATCCAGGCTGAAGCAGGGAGAGCAGGGCATCTGTGTTTTGATAGTACAGATAAGAAAGAGATACCTTGAGGAATTTCCATTGGCACTCCAGAAATACACCTGCAGAGGTTGGGTTACCATCTCGAGAGAGCTTTTGTTGTTTAATGAGGGGAAGTTAGGTTTATCTTAACTTAAAGAATTTTCTTTTGCTTAAAGTTCATTCAGAGCAGTTACTCATAAATGGAATTTATTTTTGACCCAGATCTGGAGAATGGAACCCTCATTTGACAGCTTGTTTAGTTTCAAATTGAATGTAAATTCTTTTTGTTTCCACTCACTTGTCATTAAAAGGCTTCCTAGAACTAAGGAATTTCATAAAGAATCTTGTATCTAATTGATCCTCTCAGTACTATTGTACCTAGGGAATCCCATTGAAAAATAGGGTACAAGAAAAGAAACCTCCCAAGTCCTCTACTTCCCAGAGTTGAGTTAAATATCAGAACCGTGAAGACAAATTATTCTGATAATCTTTCTGATTCAGGTAGATGTGGTTCTTTCCCATTCTGATACTCTTTGCTTAGGGATTCACTGTAATATCAAGGTCCATTCAACATAATGACTTTCTCAATCCCTTGCATAGTTGCTAGGTTAGTAGGAGTGACTGTGTAGAGACTGCCAGAATCATTCCAACTCTGGATTTCACCTCAGCACTACAACATTAGTTTCTAAAGGTGAAACAATTGATACGCTTGTATGCTAAACAGGAAATTTACTGCCAACGCATAAAACAACTGCTGTATTGTCCAAAACAGCTAACGAGCTGAGCTGTGTGTTGCCATTATATTTGGTCTCTATACTCTTCTCTTTTTTTCCCCACAGGACATTACATGGTCTTCCTTCAGCTACCCTTATATTGCCTTTGACCTCAGGTACTTATGTTTTCTCTTTCATCTTAGCCCGAATCAGTTCAGTGAACTTTAGGGAGAGTTGTACGAGCATTACTATGATCCAATTTGAGAACACTTCGATCACTCTAGAAAGATACCCCAGGCCCAGCTGCATCCACTTCCTGTCCCTACCCTAGTCAGTCCCTGGCAGACACTCATTACTTTCTGTCTCTATAGATTTGCCTTTTCTGCACATTTCTTATAAATGGAATCGTAAAATACATGGTCTTGTGTATGATTTCCTCACTCAGCATTAGGTTTTCAAGGTTCATCCATGCCGTAGCATGTAATGTGCCCTTGTATGTGCATAGTGCATTTTGTTTGCCCATTCATCACTTAAAAGACATTTGGTTTGCCACTTTTTGGCTGTTATGAATGGTGCTGCTGTGAATATTTATGTACAAGTTTTTTGTGTGGACCTCTGATTTCTCTTGGGTGGATTCCTAAGAGTGGAATTGTTGGGCTGATTCATAAATTTGTTTAATTTTCTGAGGAAACTGCCAACTTTTTTTTTTAAAGTTGCCGCACCATTTTATAGTCCCACCAACGGTGTATGAGGTTCCAGTTTTTCTACATTGTCACAGATGCTTTTATTTATTTATTTAGTTAGTTTTTATTTTTTTAATAGCCATCTTAGTGGGTATAAAGTGGTGTTTCATTGTGGTTTTAACTTGTACTTCTCTAATGACTACTGATGTGGATCATCTCTTCCTGGTCATTTTTATTTTTTCTTCAGTGAAATGGCTATTTACATCTGTTCCTCATTTTTTTAAAAAGGTTTTTGTTGAATTTATTGGGATGTCATTGGTTAATAAAATTATATAGGTTTCAGATATACAGTTCTATATCATCTGTATATTATGTATTTACTACCACAGGTCAAGCCTCCTTCCATCACCATTTATCCCCCCATACCCTCTGCTACCTCCCCTCACACCCCCTTCTTTCTGGTAATCACCGTACTGTTGTCTGTGCTTATGAGATTTCTTTTTCTTAATCCCTTTACCTTTTTTTAACTCGGCCCTACAACCCTCTTCCTCTCTGACAGCTGTCAGTCTGTTCTCTATGAGTGTGTTTCTGTTTTGTTAGTTTATTTTATTCACTATATTCTTAATTTGAGTGAAATCATATGGTACTTGTCTTTCTTTGGTTGCCTTCACTTAGCATAATGGTCTCTAGGTCCATCCATGCTATTGCAAAGGGTGACATTACCTTCATTTTTAACAATTAAGTTGTTAGTATTATTGAGTTGTAGGTGTTCTTTATATATTTTGGATGTAACCCCTTATCAGAAATATAATTTTCATATATTCATGCTCTTCTAGAAAACTCTCCAGGCTTACTTTAGGCCAGAGAATCAGGGGCATCCATTTTTATTGGTAAGACAAAACATTCTGCAAGTTTCCAGAGCTCTCCTTAAAGTAGATTATATTTTCTACATTAAACTAAATCTCCGTTTTCCCTCTATCCTCCTTTTTATGGGGGTGGGTAGGGAGAGGAAATTTTTATTTTATTTTAATTTTATTTATTTTTTGTTTTGGAATTACAAGTGCTGTTCTTTTTTAAAAGATTTTGTTTATTTATTTATTTTTAGACAGAAGGTAAGAGGGAGAGAGGGAAACATCAATGTGTAGTTGCCTTTTGTGCGCCCCCTACTGGGGACCTGGCCTGTAACCCAGGCATGTTTCCTGACTGGGAATCAAACTGGCGACTCTTTGGTTTGCAGGCCATTGTTCAAACCACTGAGCCACACCAGTCAGGGCACAAATGCAGTTCTTGGTACGTGCTTTATTTGGGACTCTGAGCTAATCTGTTTTGAAAAGAACCCTTTCATTTGAGCTGTTCAACAGTTTCTGAAGTCCATAAAGCTCTTCACTGTTTATAAACTATTACTTCTTAGTCCTAGTTAAGTTTTTATGCATCTCTTTTCTGCCTAAATACACCATATTCAGTTGCCACCATTATTCTATATCTTAAGGGTATTTTCCTCTCTCCACCCCTGGTTGTGGGGTGGAAATCATTAGTATCTACCAGCTCCTTCATTGCTGCTACCACTGAAATTCAATACCAAGATGGTTTTGTGTTTATGGATATTATTGCTAATTATTGCAGAACAAAAAAAAATTAGTAAATAAAAGTATGTTAGGAAACAGTACCTGTTGCAGAAATTTTACAAAGTTTTCACAGTAATTTTTGCTGGTTATATTTCCATGTACTATTCTTAAACATTCTAAGGCAATTCCCTCAATGATATAAAAATTCTGGGATAGTTCTCTGTGCATCTTGAGTGTTTTACCTTGCAGGTCCACTTGGATCATCTATGTACCAGATACATTCGATCAGTATTTGCAAATTTGCCCACTTGGTAAAGTTTATTCGTAACCCTCAAGTTGATACTTGTGGGACTTTTGAGGTCTTGTGCTCATGCACAAAAGAGTGAACACTTTGAGTCTCTGTGAGCATGTTTCTTCCCAGCAGGAGTGGAACATGGTGAAGCTTGGCCCTCTTGTTCAGCTCTTACAGAGACAGTCACATGGTGGAAAAAGAAGTGAGCAGTGCAGTGTAAGCAGCTGTGGCTCTGGGATCCATTCAGGCCCTGTTAGTAGGGCAACCTCAAGCAAATCACTTAACATTTCTGATGTTCATTTTCTCTTTTGTAAAGTAAAGAAAATAGACTACCAAGATGAGATTTTAGGATTTAAGATCATGGTCTATTTCAAGTATGTATACATAGACATATTCCCCTAGTAGCAATGATTTAGCATTTGCTAATTATTTGCTGGACTTTATAGAACATAATCTACTAGAGATAGTGAGTATCAGTTGTATATTTTAGAAAATTATTGAATCTTTTTGAAATTGTCTCCTTATGTGTAAAATAATTTGTGATTCTCTTTCCTGCAGTGTAGGAGCTGGTGCCTACAGAATTGTCTTTCTCTTCCCCTACAGTCTTACCTATGCTGGCTTGGATGTTGGACTGAGTACCTCAGATGAAAGCCAGACTTGAGTTGGCTTGAGTCTGCAGGGCTGCTTGGCTTCCTGGAGTTCTTGGTCCCTTCTGGACCCAGCCTTTATGTTCTCTTTAGTGGGCTCCTGAAGGGTTAGCCCATCTACTGTCCCACACCTTTGACTTTCAAAGATTCTTTTCCTGGATTTCAAATCTCTTCGAATTGTCTTGTAAACACTTATTCTATTCTTTTATGGAAGCTTCTTTGGTTTTAGCCTGTAGTGAAGGGTGGATCTTTCTTTTATCTTCAAATAATATCCTCATGCAGAGGATTCACAGGTTGCTAGCACCAAGGTCTGTATGCTGAGCTCTGGATGTTCTTGAATCTTCAAAACTGCGCCAAAAGACTGGGTTTTTAAATGCGTGGTGCTTATTCCTTATTCAGTGTACACAAGGTTCCAAAAGTTCAACCTGTCTCCAATTCGTTATCCTTTCTTACCTTATTTGACAGAAGACAAAGGAATTCAGATTTCCTTCTTCCTCCTTTGTTTCCCATTTTTAGTGAATGGTTTTTTTCATTCAAAAATTACTCAAGGTAGAAGCCTGAACATCAGTCTCTTCTTTCTCTTTAATTATATCTTGTGGAATAGGTAATATATTCATAGGGTTAAAAAAAATCCAAAAGAATCAGAAGGCATATGTTGATTTTTTCTTTCTTCCTCACTCCTCCATTTTCTCTATTTGCCTCCCCACTTCAAGAATAACTTCATAGTGCACTGACAATGCCTTCATTTTTGCATAATAGAGTTGACCCTTGAACAACATGGTGGTGGTTAGGGCACTGACCCCGCTATGCAATTGAGAACCCTCATACAACTTTTGACTCTTCCAAAACTTAACTATAGTCACTCAGTATCTGCAGGTGATTGATTCCAGGACCCCACGTAGACCAAAGTCTGTGGATGCTCAAAGTCCCTTATAAAATAGTCTCAAACAATGCAAGTAGTTGGCCTTCCCCATCTGAGGATTCCCAACTAGGGACTGAGAATATTGCTTCCAATTTGGGGTTGATTGAATCCACAAATGTGAAACTCAGGGCTGCAGAGGGCTGAGTGTACGTCGATTTTTAAAAATCCATGTGTAACTGGACCCATGCAGTTCAACCCTGTGTTTTTTCAAGGATCAGTGGTACATGATGATCCTTGAAGTCAGAAGAATTATCTTAGGTACATAAAGGAAAAATGTATTACATTTTAGAAGATTCTGTCAAACAGCTAAAATTAATAAATTTATCAATGAATGTAATATACTTATCTGTAAGATTTACTTCTGTGGAATGCCTCATTTCATGATAATACCAGGTAAAATAGATTTGACATATACTTAATGACTTTTTGCCACCATACTGTACTTTTAAATCAAGACATGAATGTACATTTGTTGTGCTTTTATTATGTGACTTGTCTCAGTCTTGTGAGTCTTTCGACCTTGGGACCGTTGCTACATTTATATACTTTATTATTTCAAAAAGTAGTTGCTGCAGAGGATACAACAATGCGTAAAGATATGTCCCATACCCTTGAAATTGTGTATATCTTTTCTGAACTAGCAACAGAAGCATTCCATCAGTTATACTTGGGGGTTCTTCATTAAGTTCAGTAAATATTTATTATGTGAATTGATCACTCCCAGAGGCCCTTCAGGTACTTCACAAATAAATATGCAATAGAATGAAAGAGCTGGTAAAAATGGCTTCCAGGGGTAACGATTACATTAAAATGAAATTTGGATCAAGATCTAAAGCTGTTTAAATTAGCTTTTAAAACTATTCTCTATTATGTTGTAGTTGAGCACATATTTCTTCTCATTTTACTTAATTTGCTTTGGTAGGCACTTAATCTTTATTAAAGAGCCAAAGTAGATGTGTGAGATGAGACTCAATGTCTTTATTAAAGTTCCAATATAAGTGTGTGAGATAGTCATAAGTTACTCTGGACATAGTAGTCTTGAGTATTTTCAGCCCGCTGGGTGGAAATAAGTAAAACAACTGATTGTGACATCTGTTCTTGATATTTCAACATTTTTGACAGTTTACATAGGGGTTTGGGTCCATTCTCTGTAACTGTTAAACACTTTTAGATTTCGTGTAAATATATTTCTAAGATTCAAGTATATTAAAAATAGCACCTATCCATAAACTGAGAGAAGGTCTAGGGACTGGGACTTGAACTTTCTGATAAATTTCGAGACTTGCTTCATGAGGCCTTTTCTAAACTTGCAGAGAAGAGAACAAATTTCTGTTCTTAGATCTTTCCAACCAGCTTCAAAATGGTTAAGCTGATATGACAAGATTCAGTAACCATTTGGCAGTGTTTATCTTTCTGTAATAATGTATTTTTAATGGGATGTAATAGGACGGAGAAACCATAATTAATTATATTTTAGTAAGTGGCATTACATTAGATCAATTTCTCTTTATCACATTAATGATTATATTTAATCTTCTGCTGATTCCTAGCTCTCCCTCTCCCCTTTCCTTTGTCTACCTTTGCACTATTTTATGTTTCTACATTATACTCCAGGGTGTTCATGGAAAAAAGGAGTCAAACCAATCCTTCTCTGCATTTTACCTGTTACTTGCCTTTAAATTCTCGCAAAGTAATTTATAAATCTGCCTAAAGATGCTTAATTTTATACAACTAAAATTAGTAATAAAATATCATTGTTACTTTTATATATATATTTTAGTTCTCACTGAGAAACTTTGTATTACTTTCATAGAAACCAAATAACTGATTGACCTACTCCCTCTTGTGGTAAAAATTTAGTTTTTATTCAAAATGATTTAGTTTGTAGTTATTCACTTTTGATATTACTTTACCAGTGAGAACAGAGATTTTGATAGCCAAGAGACACTTTAAAAATCTTTTGGATTGGGCTTTGTAATAGTTAGAAGGGTACAGCAGTTGTGTTCCAGTTACCTGCAGAGCCTGGGCAACACCCTGAGAGGTTTCTCTGTCCTCTTTCAGTGGGGCCCAGGCATTTACAGTTTAAATCAAATTTAATCTTTTAAATTTAATTTAAAAATTCCTAGGTATTCTAATATGAAATCAGAGTTGAGAGCCACTTACAGGTTATGGTTTTGGTCCTACAATTTACCAGTTCTGTGTACAAGGAGAGGACACATTATAAGTTCTAACCATCTGTACCCATCTTGTACTTTATAATATGTGAAGCACTTTTACATAATTTACATGATTTTCCTAGGGACCCATTTTATACAATAGGAAAAACTAAAAATGGTAAGTGCCTGATCTCAGATTATGCAGCTGTTAAGAGGAGGGACCAAGGTTGGACACTAAGACATCTGCCCTTAAATCCACTTTCTCATTACCCCACAGTGTTTAGATTCGAGTCCTCAGTTGAAATGGTGGATTTTGAATTAGTTCATCTTTAGAGCCTTCTAGTTATGTACTACGAAGTTGTTGTGTTTTTTTTTCTTGTGGTTATTTGTTCGGTAAATTAGCTTGACACAGAAGTCTGAAGGTACTGAGAGCTGCATTCAAATGTCATATGAAGCTCTCAGATTACGTGGCCTGCCTCCTGAAGACTTCTGCCCTGAATACCACACTCAAACAGCCTTTCAGGGTACTTCAGAGTTGGGGGAAGTTGGCATGTTTCGTGTTACTTTAGGTCCACATAGATGTAAATAAGAAATGTAGAGGTAGCATGGACATTTCATACGTATACCTAATAATTATTGACCTTTTTGTATAAGCTTTGATTATTGACTAACTGGTAGGTGATAAATGAGTTAGATTAGCTCCAACTACTACAGAAGAAAAACAGTCACTAAATTTTATTATATCGGAATTTTATTATATTATTGCTCTTAATAAATGGGCTGTTGCCAGCCTTAAAAATCATTTCTAACATACGTAGGTCTTTCTAGAAAGTGTATTTGTCTTAATAAACTTTGACTTCTGTTATATTTCTATTTTTTCTTCAATATTTAGCCTTAAGGATAGTGATCAGATGTTACAAGTTTCATTTTTTAAAAAAATGCATTACAAAAATTAAGAATTTATTATTGCATAGAAAAATCTCTTTGGCAAATACAGAATAACATTGGAGTCTATTGAATACAAAGTCAAGTTGATGCTTCATCTGTTAGTGTAAGAAAATGTTAACACTTGGGATGCTGTTTCATTTTTTTTTCTCTTGACAGCTTGTACTTTCTATTAGAATGATTTTACATTGTTTATTTTAACATATTTTACTTTTTTCTCTTTGGCTAGTTTTAAGCATGAAAAAATTATACATGCACAGTTAAGGCGCACTTTAGACAAAGGGTGTAATGATGAAAGTGTCTCCTTCCCGCCCAAGGCCTCTTAATCTCCTCCCTCAGAAGCATCTACATATACTTTTTTTTTTGCATTTCTGTGTTTGATTTCTGTTCTGTTGAATACAGATGTCAAATATGAGTTGTAATAAGCTACACTACATTTTTATCATAATTTGATGTATTCTAGTTGTATATTGCATTCTAAATAAATGACATTGGTATTCCTATTTAAGTTCTGCCTTTTATTAATACATTCTATTTAATTTTCAATATATTATAAATTTATTAATGATCTTATAGATCCATCTCCATATTGTTTTAAAATTAAACAGTTACATCCATTAAAATCATAAATGGTGTTTGCAGTATAGACTAATGCACAATATATTCTGTGTTTATGATATTGCCAAATATATGTTAATGAAGTTGTATTTATCCTGTATCATAGTAATATAGAAAAGTTTTATGAAAAACATTCTTAAGATACTTTCTTAACAAATTTTAAACCTTATTTCCAAAAGTTGCCATTTTGCTTTTAGACAATAATCAGAAAGCAAGAAAAGAAAAAAAAGAGACCATTCGTCTCTTTAAGTGATGAACAACTCGTGTAGTTCCTCTTAACCTACAACCTGTGTTAATCACAGTTTGAAATACTGAGTAGAAGCCGTGATTTCCAGATTCTTTACTTGACACCTTTAGTATAGTGATTATGCACTCAGTCTAATAGAAAATGTCAAATTTCAGCAGTATTAACCTTTATTATTTATCTCAACCTCTGTTGTTTTACTTTCAATGGGTCACCTCAAAAATGGTGAAAAGAAAACAGGTTAATTTCATAGAGCAGTATTTTCTTTACCTAATGTTAAGTAATTGTAGTTTGAGTATTTAAATGAAGAAAACTTTGTTCAGTTTTTCCTAACATAGTTTTTCTAATGGAAATTTAAGTTTTTAAAATATTTAGATTCAGTACTAAATTAAAGTGATGTTACTGTGCATCTTTAAATTTAATTTTTTCCACTTTCATTTATTTTTTGAAAAAAGGAAATTTTATTTTTAGTCAGTTTATCTATGGTAATACTAAGGAATTACAAGATGTCTCAAATGATATTGGATGAATATTCCAGTTTTCAGATAAGACCAACAGTCAGTTCAGTAGTAAGGAAACCAAAAAAAAAAAAAAGAGAAGCAAAATGTTTTAAGTTTGTATCAATCCAAATAATTTATTTTTAAAACTATAAAAGCATTGCAAAAGAAATTCTATATGTTGTGGTTTAATGGGTCAAGTACTTTTTAATATTTTTATCTGATTACATTTTAAAAGTTGAATGAGTTTTTTAAAAAATAAATACAATATGGTATAAATATAGTAGGTTAAAGCATTATCGTTATCTGATTTTGACCTGAAGATAGCATCTGAATCTTTTGATTTAATTTTTGTAGTTAAGTTTCTAGATTACAAACGATTTATATGCCCTTTCAACATTTGAACTTGATAATTGATGACTGATTTTTTTGTTGTTGTTATTTAAAAATTCCAATATATATTATATTTTTAATGATATTCAGTAGGGGGCACATCCAGTCAAGCAGTTCCTAAAATAGATGTAAGATACAGTCAATAAGTCCATAAAAGATAACAAAAAATAAATAACACAAACACAAGTATGCACGCTTTTTCTTGGCAGACCAATCTCAAAACAAACAAAAAAGTAGAGTAGAAAACCTGGTTGAGTCAATTTCAGAAATTTGAAAGGAACTATAATAACTAGATGAAATTGTTATGATACTTTCCTGTGGGTCATGGACACGCAGCATACACAGTAGCCTTAGGAAATGTGAATCCAGTTAAGTCACATTGTTAGCAAGTTGGTACCAGGGTGGGGAAAGGAGCCATCCCAAAATGATCTGGGGCTGAGAAAACTCCCCTTTTACTCATTCCTGGTATGTTACTCATCCTTGGCTTCATGTAAAAAGATACACTAAGTTGAGAGTGTGAAGTATGGTGGAACATGGGAGTAAAATCAGCCCTGTCAGAAGTGACCGATAGCCACATTCTGCTAGACAATGAAGTTCCAAAAGGCATAGAATGTGGTCTTGGTCCTTGAAGTTAAGGACCAAGTGGTGAGTGGTGAGATATTTATATAATATCTGTGTCAGCCCATGGTTTCAAGATTTAAGAATTACCAAATTTTTATCCAATCATAAAACCTAATAACTTAAACGTCACATAGTTTCAGGATTTTAAACCTGAATTTTTAACCACTGATAAAATATAATGGTAAAGAACTAAAACTTCATATAGTATATGACTTTCTTTGGCATCATTGTCTTCACAGAAGGACTTCTTTTAAAAAATTAAAGCAGTGTAATTCTGAGTTTTCCATTTAGCTTTTTAAATATGTAGCTAGCAGATAACTCACATATTTCAAGCCCTCTTAAATGTTCCTGTGATAAATGAGCAGAAATTAAAGCTCTGTAATGACTTATTTTTTTTTTTTTTGTAAAAATGCTGCTACGATTGCAGGTCCTTTTGGAATAAATCATGGGATTGAGCTTCATTCAGACGTGGTCGAATATGCCAAGGAAAAACTGGAGAGCTTCATCAAAAATAGTGATAGCTTTGATAAGTAAGTATTCATATGTACAGTTTTAGTTTTACAGCATTTGATAAATAGATACGTGACATGTCTGTTCCTCAGTAATATTAGTTTATTGACCCTGAATTGCTCAAATGAGTGCAGCAAAAATCAATGTGGTATAAAATGAGAGGAAAAAAATTAACATTATTCTATGATCTAATTTTTATTCTGTTTAAATCTATACTAAATTATGTCAATGAAATGACTTATTTCTAAATTTTATGGTTCTATCACTTTATTAATAGGGTGATGCTTTATTCATTAAACTCAAGTACCTTTTCTGAAGATATAAAGATGCCTGGATTAGAATACTTTTCTGAAACTAAGATTTGTACCTTTGGGATATTCATTTATTAGTTCTGTCCTCTTTGTAACATAAGAATGATACCTGTTAGCATACAAGGGACATTTCTTAAAAACATTCAGTTACTTTGTAATATATCTAGAGGAAATTATGAGAGAAATACATTGATATATCTTGTAATAGGGTTGTGTTTGAGAAATTCGTTTATAAAACCATTGTTTTGAACTCACACTTTCCCTTTGAAGAAAGACTGCTGTCTTTGGTTCTTCAGCTGGCAGGGAAGTCTATTTGGTGTGTAATATTTCTAAAATTCAGTGATGACAATAGCATGGAGCAAGGGCTTTTTATGCTAAAGTCTGTGAACTTTGAAATTATTTAAAATTTGGATAGTGTTTATCTCTCAATTAGTAATATTTTCAGAGAACGCTTTATAAAGGATAGGAATAAAGCTTGCAACTTAGTCATTTTATACAACTAAGTTTTAATGCAAAACCATTCAGAGTTCCAGTTCGGCTTGTTGGCAGTGCGCCATCTTCACTCATCTCTAAACCCTGCCCGTGACTGTGGAGGTGAGAAACTTGGGGGAATCTGGGTCAGAGCTGAGAACTTTTTTCTCAGCAGTGAATGTCTGCTGGAGTGTATTTTTCTTTCTCTTCCATTTCTCTGCTCCTCCCGCCCTTCTCCTTCCCCCTGTCCTTTAATTTCCCTTTGCATTTATACTCTGGCAAGATACACTTGATTGAAGAACAGAAAACTGATATGCTGAAGTAAAAACCTCAGTGTTGTAGAGGAAAGGGGAGGCTTTGGGTCTGCTTAGCCATGATTGTAACTTGATTATTAAAGACTTAAGTCAAGCAAGCTTGGGAGAGTTCAGAAATGCTCAGGTATTATTTTCTATAATTTAACAGATTTGAATGAGCCACTTGAATTTTCTGCATCAACTTGCAGAGTACCATTCTTTAGCTTACTTACTCTTATTTTTATAAATAATTAACATTTAATTCACATTTTGAATTATTTTTCAAGTGCTTACCGTGTTGGTTCATATTCTACTTCCAAGGACAACATATTATTAGAAACAAAATAGCTTTTAGTCCAAGTAATTTTATAAGAAATTGGGGTTCAATTTCAGCATCCTTTCACATTTGTCTCGTGTTTAGATTAGTAGCATGTTAAGTGCTTATTATTTTGTATTGTTTATTAGAACTGTAGAATTTTGTTACACTTAATTGAACTCCTGTTTTAAGTTTGTTTTGATGTTGAAGCTATGTGTACATGAGGACCTTTTGAATACATTTGAACTTAGAAAATATAAAAGTAATGTTAGTAAAACTAAATGTTTAAGGTCTGTTGTAAGGTCTTTTATTATATGTATGTAAGATAGTAATAATACATTTTATGTTTCAATATATGATGGCACACATAATTCAGTTTTGGGTTATTTATTAAGCAGAACAAAAGAAAGAATCTTGAATCACTGAAGTGCCTCTATACAAGTGTCTGGAGCTCACTTTTATTGCTGGCAAGTGGGCGTGCTCCTAGGCAACAGTAGAATATGTCATTATTTAAAGCATTTTTCTGTGTTGATATAATTTAAATGTTAAATAATCCATAACATAGATAAGTTTAAAGATTATATGTGTTTAAATCTCAGTTTTTTGAATTTTTCTGACATTTTTATGTAATTGTAAAATAAATTTCTAGGTATTTCATATCACTGCATTATGCAGATTTATTATTCATAACATAATGAGTCATAAAATATGATATGACTGATCTAAATGTTTCTTTATAATTTTTAAAGGTCTAGTTATTTTAATTAAAATAACCAGTCGGATTTTATAATATAGTTGTTTTTGAAGTGTTGCAATGAATTTTTAAAACAGATTCTTAAATTAATAAACTGGTCTGAAAAAATTAGTTCTGGAAATGTTACCTATTCTGGTTTTAAAGTAGTTTTCTGAAATATTAGTTATGTATTCCAATTATAAAAATATCTTTCTTACAAAGTATAGATACTGGGGAAATGTTTTGTTTCGCATAAAGTGGTTGGAAGTTAAATAATGAGAGTTACTGGGTCATTCATTGGCTTTTTTCTCTTTTTATATCACTCAATTTTAGTGACAGAAATTATGAAGATATAGTAGTTTTCTTATCTAATTTTTGTTTGAGGATTTCCTTGCAGTTTTTTGTGATATTTGTGGATAATAATTATTATTTTCAATTTTTTTAATTAAAAAAAGCTTGCTATGCAAAGTGGTTTTAAAAATCCCATTTGCAAGCAGTGTCATTATATTTAATTATATACAGGCCATCAAAATACATGTTTTATTTTAAAAAATGTGTAACTCAGGAAAATTAATTGCTATTTATGCATTCCCTAGTACGAGATTATCCTTCATTATGTATAACAGAGAGAGAGAATAGATAGCTCAAACATAATACTAGTCTTCCTGTCTTATTTATCCTGTTGGTTTAGATCTTTTTTTTATCAGTTCCTTTTTCAAAAATATTGTCATGTCACTTACAGTCTAAACTGCATCTTTAATGTTTTCTTACATATAGCTTTTGGAGTTCCTAGTTAACTCATAAATATAGTAGGTGAGAAAAAAATCAGTAAACTACTCAGCATTAGAATATTTAATATCAGATGACCTTTTAAAAGACACAGATGTGTGTTTTTGTGTGTGCTCTATTACAAAGCAAGCTTGGTTCCTAAGTCTTGAAAGTAATGTTCTTTCTTTTTGAAACAAGTAACCTTATTATAATGCATGCATTTTCAAACTTTTTTCCTATGCCTTAGTCCTGTATTAGCAGATGAAATAATTTGGAGAAGCTACTCTGAATTTATATACTTGGAGATGGAAGGGATAGCAGGGCTGTCTTGTATGGATTATTCCTTTGCTATATCTACGGTATCCTCAGATTCATGGAAATTTCCTTATTAAACTGACATTTGATTTCAAGGGTCCTCTAAAACGTTGACAGACTTTTCCAGTAAAGGACTGACTACCTTGTAAATATTTTAGGTTTCCTGGGCTAAATGGTCTCTGTTGCAATTGCTCAATTCTTCTGTTACAGAGCATAAGCAAGCATAGACACTGTGGGAAGAAATGGGCTAGGCGTGTTCTTTATGTGTCACATGCTGTTGAGTCAGCCCCAACTCCTGACAATCCTCTCAATGAGTGATGTCCACAATGTCCTGATATAAACAGCCCTGCTCAGTTCCTATAAACTCAACCTGTGGCTTCTTTTACAGAGTCAGTCGATCTCATGTTTGGTCTTGATCTTTTATCTGCTGCCTTATATTTTTCCCAGCATTATTGTCTTTTCCAAAGAACCCTGTCTTCTCATGATGTGCCCAAAGTAGGATAGCTTCAGTTTGTCATTTTGGCTTCCATCAGTGTTTCAGGCTTAATTTGCTCTAGGACCCACTTGTTCATCTTTGTGGTGGTCCAGGGTATCTAGTATAGACACTTCATTTGTAAAAACAAGTTGCAGGGAGGATTTGACTTCTAACCCATAGTTTACTGACTCCCATTCTACTCTTCACACAGTCATTCCAGAACATCGTTATTTTAACCCTCTCTGGTCTAAACAGGTCTTTGGGCCTAGGTTTTAAAGGTCCTTAGGTGTCTGCCTTTCACAAGGGAAAGAGAAGGTAGAAGGTTAGGAAAGGTCAAATTATATGAATGAACATTTTTGTAGATGTATAGTAAGCAGAATAATCTCTCTAGCTGTGGACTTGGAAGAGTAAGGCAATTAAAGGAGCCTGAATTGTAAACCTTTACTCTGTAAATATTTTACAAATGAGTTAGGAATTGGTATAGCATTTATTTATAGCTACATTTATATATTTATATAATACGTAAACATGTGCATGTAGTTGACTTGGCTTCTTTCAGTGCATGCTTTGGAGTGTGCCATTTCCTTGTAAGATGATAGATCCTATTACACCTCCTCCCCAAGGATACTGTAGCTGATTTGGAAGTATTTTAATACCAGTATCTGAACGAATACTGCATAGTCTGATTTATTGAAGATTTTCTCTTTATGTGAATGGATTTCTTTCCGTATAGTTTGTCATATAAATGAGTCATGATTTGAGTACTAAAACAGTAATGAGATGATAAAAATAATAGCCTACTGTCCATTCATTAAGTGCTTTATATACAATCCTAGAGGCAGCATTAGTGTCCACATTTCCCAAAGGGGCATAGAGTTAGACAGACCATAACTTTAGCTAGGCCACTCTTTATTTAGTTCTGATTTAGCTGTGACTGTGTAAGTACTGATTTATTTCCATATTTTTCCCAGCAATAAGCTGCTACTAATGAATTATAGCTTGCTTAGCAACCTAGCCCCAGATAAAATGTTGAAGCAGCACTTTAGTTTTTGTCATCTATGTCCTTCAGATTAGAATTAAGGAGTGCTGTTAACGTGGTTAAAGGCATCATAGCAATTTTATTCCAAAGCATACCTACACTGTTCATTAATGAGACCTATGGTGTGAATTACTACTATTGGGGGCAGAGGTGAATGGAAGGGGCAATGCATTCCTCAAATCTGGCTGAAAAGTAAGTTTTAAATTAAATTTAGAGATAGTATAGTCTTTTAAAAAAAATACTGTATTTATTTATTTTTAGAGAGAGGAGAAGGGAGGGAGAAAGTGAGGGAAAGGAACATCAATGTGTGGTTGCCTCATGTGCCCGCTACTGGCAACCTGGCCCGCTACTGGCGACCTGGCCTGCAATCCGGGCATGTGCCCTGACTAGGAATCAAACCAGTGACCCTTTCGTTTGCAGTCCGGTGCTCAATCCACTGAGCCGCACCAGCCAAGGCTTAGAGATAGTATAGTTTTATATTATAGGATATTTAATTGATTTATGGCAATGTGTAGTGTCCTAATTTTGTTTTAATAATGTTTTTATTTTCATGTGATTTGATTTGCATTGGAAAAATTAAATTTTGCATTTTGTCAGCCTTGTCACTAGAGTACTCTTGCTTTGTCTTTAAGAGGTTTATAGTATACTTGAAGTAGTTTTGCTATCTATAAATACATAGTCAACATTATTTCAAAATATTTCACAGATACATGAAGATTTTTATATGCTAGTGTTGTTCAGATGGAAGTTTTATAACAATTATTATAGATTGTATACAGTTTTTAATCATGACAAACCTTCATATGGTGTGACAGAAATTCCTTAAAAGTCCTCTGGGCTGTCAGTTACATATTTTAACATCAGTTAGTAATGGCATGAGGAAAAGTTGAATGACTTCAAACACATTATTAGGATGAAATGTTGTTGGAATACACAAAGATTCACATTTGTTGACGTACCTGCCAATCTTCATATGAAAAGTTTAGAGATTATTTTTGATCTTAAAGCTTCATTAAATGAAAAACTACAGTATTTATTTTTAATACTTTACATAATGCTTGAATTATTCTGAGATGAGTTTGATGCAGTTGGAAGGAAAACCCTTGAAAAGGTAAAGTCATCGGTTTTTTTAAATCTTTAAAAATTCAGTAGCTTAATTATTGAATGTAAGAATTTCTGAATGGTTTAACTGCATATGGAGATCAAAAGATTAACATTTCCCTGGTTTTTCTTACCAATGGAAAGTTCTGAAGTTTTTAAAACTCAAAATGTATACTTTGACAAAGTGTGTTTACAACAAAGAAGTTTCTGTGATTCATTTGGCAGGTTGTTTTGGATGAGGTATGAGAAGAAGGTAGGATTTTTTCCTGTATCTCTGATATCCTATATTCCATTGGAATAATTGTCTAAAACCAATGACAGCATCCTGTGGCACATGATAAACTAGGTGTGCAAATTGTCAGCCCCCACTTCAACAGTGTATTGAAGGGGAATGTTGTTTTTTCTACTCTCAGTCAGCTCCTAGACCTAGACTATCCGTCTAAGAGGGAAGCTACAGGGCAAGGCTAGGTCACCCTGATCTCCTAGCAGCTTATCAAAAGAATTATATGGGCAAGTTGGCAAGGTCCCTGCTGTGAACGAAGTCATCTTTCCGCCTCAAGATGAAGATATTCCAACGTGCACCTATAAAGAAAACTACTGCCGAGGTAAGTGATTAGAATCCTGGTGTTATTTTGGGCAAGTATTCATGTTGTAAACCAAGATATATGTGTGTTCTCTGTTTTCTCACAAAAGATTTTCTGTGTACATTTTAGTAAGAATATGTCAAATATTTTTCCATCTTTGCATAAGAAAGTCTCAAAAGCATTCATTAGATTTTAAGATTTAAATCAGTAAGTCTAAAGTAAGTGAATTTGTAGTTTCATGCACATTTGAGAACTAACTTTTTAAATACAGATAACGTTGATAGATATAATTTAGTGTAATTTAGGAGTGTGAGTCATCTCTATCTGGAAAACTTTGTTTTGGAAATGTTCTTCAAGGAATAAAAAATGATTGTTGCTTTTCTTTCTAATAACAGACATAAAATTTTAATGAACTCCCCTAAATGAAGCATAAAACTAGGGAAAGAAAATGTAAACCATACTTTTATGAGTAAAATTATAACCACATAGAAACTGTGATTTTGGTAGACCTCTTGCCATTTTTGTTTTTTCTTTTCCTCTTGCTTAGGTTTCATTTAGTGTGTGGTTGATGTGAAAGGGTGGAATTTGGGTTTTTTCTCACTATTTTAGCTTGGATTTTATGTGTAAGTGTATAAATAGTGTAATATTTTATAATGAACTGAAAACTTCTGGTTAGTTTATTGCTACAGTTTTCCAGATTATAGAGAAAATATATTTGTGGTTTAAAGTATGTCCTTTGACTATTGAGGTCTATGGAAACTTAGGTAAGATGCAGTTTTCAGAAGATAGTAAAAGCCTTAGGAAGAAAATGTTTAGTTTCTTCTCTATGTTAGAAGAATTAGTAGGAGTTGCAATTTGCTGTGATAACATGGAGTCATCATCAGTGTCCTAAAGCAATCATTTATTCTTCATATATACGATATGAACATATGGTATGGATCTGAGCATATCTTTAAACATTTGCCTGAAAAATTTTCATCATAGACTTTTTGAAAAAATTATTCAATTGGTTTGAATTTATTTACGTGAAATGCTATTATAAAGATAAACCATAATTTTAGTATCAGAATATGAAATATCTAAATGGTATTTTCAACTATATTCTTAGTCAGAAATATAAAGCTCATCTGTAAGTTTTTTTGTTAGGAAGGATGGTCCACAGCTCACTTATATATGAAAAAAATAATATAAATATGTGTAATTTGGGAGTTGTTTTCTTTACTAATATGAAGGATTCTTTTATTATTTGGTGGAAAAGGTCGTAGTTGTAAGTATAATAAATAATCCCATATAGATTACTTTCTGGTAGACACTTTTTAAATAAATACTAAATTGGTAGTGTTACAACTTCTATGTAATGTGTTCGGTGTATGAATTCACTACTATGTTCTAGATATTTTAGTGCCAACATTTAAAAATAATACACTTTTCTCACCAATTTTACTGTCCTTGAAGTTTTACTCTGCTGTATCTAGAAATATCAGGTTGGCCAAAAAGTTTGTGTTTTTTTTTTCATAAAATAAAAAACACAGTTTTTCATTTTCACCAATAACTTTGTTGAGTAGGATATTTTGAATATGCAACATATCTCCTATGTGTTATAACATTGATTGTTCTCAGTTTCTCAAGTTGATTGCTACCAACTTCATCTGGTCTACCTGACTGTGGAGCATCGTCCAGTGAGAAATCTCCAGCACAAAACTTCACAAACTACTTTTGACATATTCAATCTGTCATAGCACCTTCACCATACACTGTACAAATCTCTTTTTTTTTTGTTTCAGTTGCATTTTTACCTTTCTTGAAATAATAAACCATAATGTGCTGAAAATGTCATGCATTTTCTTTCATCTTCAGTATTAAAGTGGCTACACAAATATTCATTAATTTTGATACCTTCTTTTTTAATGCACACTGATATACTGTCATAATACAATATAACAAAATTGTTTCAAATGAAGTTAAAAACAACTTAAGTGCTACTAGAGGCATCTTTGGGGGGGAGGGGCAAACTTTTTGGCCAACCCAGTAGTTCAGTAATATAAATATGTCAAATGAAAGTGTAAAGACTGCATATGTATATGTTAGAAGTATATGTTCCATTTGCAGGAGTAGAAATTATTTATAAACTTAGATCTCTTAATTTTTTTTAATGATCCTTTGTAATACTTTCTACATTGAAGCAGATATACTTGTTTTCATCTGTATTATAAGCAAAAACATCAAGTTGCTTCCTAAAATAACGGTGGATTATTTAAAATCTTAAAGTCTCCCAAAAAGTGCTTTTCCATTATATAGAACAATTGATTCATTCATAAAAGGAAAGGGTTTGTTTTGTTTTACTATTTGAGTTTTCCTTTTTTTTTTTTCTTTTTGGCAGTTTTGGAAAACATGCAATCTGTAATATGAAGCTACAGTTATTTATAGTAATCAATTTAGTAAAACAAGAATAATCATGTTGTTACAGAGAGTGCTATAGGCACATTTTTTTTTTCCTGTATCTATTTCTGGGCAAGCTTCTCTTCTAGTCCTGATATTTTTGTGATTAACATATTTAATTTGTCAATTTTGGGTTCATATTCAAAGTTCATAAATGGAAAGTTGACAAAACATTTATGCTTCTTATATCGTTTGCTTATTTAGTAAATGTTTTTTGAGAACTGGAACAGGTGATGGAAATACAACTAATTTAGGAGAAATATTCAGAGATAGCAGGAGAACCAGGAGCATGTTCAAAGGGATGAATGTGTTAAAGAGAAAGTCTCTGAAGCTCCTTTTTACAGGAGATACTTAAATTACAGGCAGTGCTTAAATTTATGTGGCTGTTCAAACACATACGTCATATATAAATACACACATATCCATACACATATTAAAAAAGTTGAAATATTTTACTTTTTTTGGTACTGAATCTTTGAAATCCCAGGTTAATTTTATTCTTATAGTGCATCTCAGTATGGACTGGCCACACTTTAAAGGCTCAATATCCTTGTGTGGCTAGTGGCTACCAACTTGGATATTGCGGCTCTAGGTTGGTCTCATTTTTAAGACCATAGTTTCTCATTTCTCAGGGAACCCTTCTCCGACTCCCCAGGACTATTAGATTTCTTTCATCCCCAGTCTTATAGAATCATATGTCTTTGCGTTAGAGCATTTACCATAGTTGTAAACTAATCTTTAATTAGTCAGATTCTTTGATTCTAGTTTCTTCCACAAATGTAGGCATGATGGTTTCCCAGTGTATTTCCAGTCTTTATACACAACTGGTGCTCGCTCAATAAATAGTATTTGACATAATGAATTTTACTAATTACCAGTATAAGGTAACTTGATCAGAATCACACATTTAATTTTAGATCAGACACTAAATTCTAGCTAATTCATTTTGCTGGGATGAGAATGTATAAAATGACATTAATATGAGAAGTAGTTTTAATTGTAAGTAGTTCACTTGTAACGGTGTTTTTCTAGATGAGAATTCTTCTATAAACTATCATGTACTTTTAAATAGTAGGAACCTTTTAAAACTAGGAGTATGTTCAAGTTGATTTAGCAGACTTATTGGTAAAAAAGGGTTTACTAAATCAAATTTTTATTTAAATTTTCTGTTCACATTTATCTGAAAATTATGTCTGACAAATTATTATAAAATTAAATTATTTAAAATGAAGATTTTTATGTAGATGTCATTGAAAATAGCCTAACCTTTTCTTTTTAAAGAATGCTTACTGTACTATATGTTTGATAAAATAATTAAACCACCTGATCCACAGTATCTCATTACTTAAAAGCCAAGAAATTATATTTTTGTCATATTTTTGATAATCGTAAGTTATATCATAGTCTTGAATATAAAAGAGAAATTAAACATGGTCCCTAATATAGATCACTTTACACTTTTGTATGTGCTATGCTAGTGGAAAAAATGAAATACTATTAAAAAGTTGGATGTTTCGTTGCAATGCTGTGAACTGTATCTTGAAGGGATAGTATGCATTTATCAAAAGAACAGCAAGCACATCCACAGGTACAGTGTTCAAAACACTTTATAATAATTCCTCTAAGCAATTAGAAGCAAATAATTCAATCTGGCTGCAACTTAGTATTGTATCTGTGGGCAGGGGCAGAGCCAGGAAATGAGTGGAAGAACAATTTGACAAAAGAATCAGAGTTTGTGTGACATTCGTAAGGAGTTTGAACCTAACCTGCCCTGTCGGTAGCCAAATGATGGAAGGGAGACCTGAAAAGTATGAGCACTGAGGAGGCAGTTAGAGTGAAAGAAATAATGGGGCATAGTCTACCTTACTGTGGAGAAATGGAGAAGAGATTATATGTAGGGCGTACACTGTTTGCTCACACCCATTCCAACCCCCTCATACCTTCCCATCCGACTCCCACCCTACTCACCAAGAAGACAGGAAATTGAGGAGAGTGTGTGATCCTGGTAAACTCTTCTTTAATTAACAGGGATTATAAATGTGTCTGTGTTTTAACAAATTTTAATGGAAAATTATTGTTTAATAAGTCAGTTAATTACCAAAGGACAGGAAATGTTTTACAAAGCAAAAATGATTGTGATTCAATCAGTGCCATTTTTTACTGCATGCTGAAACTTTTAATGTAAATCATTTTGTCCTTAAATGAGCCTGATTTTGCTGTGTGGTCATATTAACTTTAATCAATGTAAAAGTGAAAGTATATTTCATTAATTAATTTAATAAATGATTACCTGTTTTATTAGTGCATTGAGGTTTTACTTAAATGTTAGAGACTGTTTTCAGGTTTGTCAGAATTTAAGGAATAAAGTTGAAGTCTAAGTAGGAAAGTGTGTAAAATCACAACTCTATATATCATGAACCAACACTGTAACCAGGAACAAGTGGCCAGGATAAAAATGCCTTTGCTTTGAAACCATCTCTCTTATTTTGTTGCACAGGGAGATCACGGGAGCCAAAACAGCAGTAAGAAAAATTACTATTTATTTTGCTCTCTGTCCAAAATTGTCACATAAGCTCTGCTAAAATTTATTAGGAAAATCTCCCTTGCAAGGGTATATGGTCACACCGGTGTCCTTCTGACAAAGCTTTGCTACTGTTAACT
This sequence comes from Pteronotus mesoamericanus, assembly GCF_021234165.1. Taxonomy (NCBI): domain Eukaryota; kingdom Metazoa; phylum Chordata; class Mammalia; order Chiroptera; family Mormoopidae; genus Pteronotus; species Pteronotus mesoamericanus. Next base: position 77,409,133 of record NW_026555321.1, on the reverse strand, counting down.
GCAGCAAAAATGTCACTCACAGATAAATACTGCACCAGCACTTCCCATTTCTAGTGTGCGTGCGTGCGTGCGTGCGTGTGTGTGTGTGTGTGTGTTAGGGCAGTGGAAAGTGAAGCCTTTTCTCATTTTTTTTTCATTTTTTGATCTTTGTGATTTTTATGCTTACTTACCATATGTCATTTGTGTGGTGTCACAAGATTGGTGTTGTGATGGGCTTTTCATATATTCATTTTTTTTATCCCTTAAGCTAGGTTTCAGTGTGGCAAAAAAGAAATAAGATAAAAGTTTTTAAAATACTGTATTTATACTACATTGATAATAAAATAATATATATAATCACTGTTAAATTTCATAACAACCTTTTATCCTTAGAATTAATTTTGATTACTTCACTATTTCAAAGAACTGGATAATGTTAAATTTTTAAGATCTATTTTGTTTGTTTAAATGAATTAAACTACATTTGTTTTTCCATGCAGATTTGAGTTCTGTGAACCTGCATTTGTGGTTGGCAATTGCCTCCAGATAGCATCTGACAGTCATCAGTATGATCGAATTTATTGTGGAGCTGGAGTCCAGAAAGACCATGAAAACTACATGAAAATATTGCTGAAAGTTGGGGGCATTCTAGTCATGCCTATAGAAGATCAGGTAACTTCACTGTTGTTTTGCTTAATGGCAAAAGAAACAAAAACATTAGTTTAAGATGGGAAGTATAACATCAGTAAAGGTACATATGATTTTTAAAGAAGAAATACTCTCTATAGATGTATATACATAGAAAAAAAATGAAATAGACTCTTAATTATTTAACCAAAGCAGATACAGGAAAGATCCCTATACTACTATTAGAAGAGACTTGGTCTTTCACCAAGCTTAGCTGCTATCTGTGAAAAAGTATCCTCCCTTATGCATGGTTTCATATTCCATAGTCTCAGTTACTTGTGGTCAATCATGGTCTCAAAATATTAAATAGAAATTTCCAGAAAGAGATCATTCTTAAGTTTTAAATTGTGCCACATTCTGAGTAGCATGAAGAAATCTTGAACCTTCCCACTCCCGCTTGCCTGGGACATGAATCATCCCTTTGTCCAGCATATTCTCACTGTATACACTACCTACCCTTCAGTCACTTCGTAGCCACTTCAGTTATCAGATGGACTGTGGAGGTATTGCAGTGTCTGTGTTCAACTTATTTTACTTAATAATGGCTCTTGAATGCAAGAGTAGTGATACTGGTGATTTGGAGATGCCAAAGAGAAGCTGTAAAGTACTTCCTTTAAGTGTAAAGGGGAAGGATCTTGACTTAATAAGACATTGTATTACCTCACATTATCAAAGGAGGGTAAGTACAGTATAATAATGTATTTTACAAGAGAGACCACATTTACATAACTCATTACCGTATGTTATAATTGTATTATTGTTAATCTATTACTGTGACTAAATTAAACGTTATCATAGGTATGTATGTATAGGGAAAAAGTAGTGTATGTATGGATTTAATACTGCCTGATTTCAAGCATCCTTGGGGAACATCAGAACACATCCCCTGTGGATAAGGGGGGACTGCTGCATCGCCACGCTGCTCCCTCCATTTTTCTCACCTGGGGGTGTTCAACTGAATGTGATGCTCTCTTCACTAGCTGCTCAATTTCCAATGTTTTTTAAATTATTTGAATCTAATAAAAGAAATCCTTTTTAGGGTTTGGTTTAGATTGCTTATTAACACTATTAAAAAAACAAATTTTAAAATCCTTGTCTAGTACTGCGTGGACTCATTTTAATGTATATTTCAGCTATTTGCCTGCATGTGATTTGGAATTATTAGGTTAAAAAAATGAAACACTAATTTATTTAGGAAATAGGTGGATCTTTCAAAAGCCATTTACTTAAAAAATTCTAAAAATACATTTCAAAAAAAATAACATATATTAACCCAAATCTGAAATGTTTAGGACATTGTGTGTTTTGTATAGTAGAAGATAGATTGACTAAGATGACTGGGACTTAGCATGACATTTTGGAGTTTATGTATCTTTTAGGTCCCTTATTATTTGCATTGTAGTGGATTTTCCCATTAATATGCACTGTGCAAATTTTTTGGTCAGTTATTAAAAAAATAAACTATGAAAACATTTATTGAAAAATGTTCCTGGAAAAATATTTTTACTTGAATGTTTCTGGAGTTGAGACTTCCAGATGAACAAACTTTTTCTGTTTTCCCTTAAAGCTACATTTTCATACATTTAAATTATGGCTTCCAGTTGGTGTCTTATCAAATATTTATTATATACTGTTATAATAAAATATAATAATGATTTTTATACTGTAAATTCAAGATACTAACTTAATCAAGCTATTTATTGGACTAATATTTTTCCAAGGAATTGTGATGAGTGTTTGCTGAGGAGGTATAATTTCTAATCCCTTTATGACTAGTTATATTTAATAATGAAATGTCAAGTTGATGTTAGTATTAGAATTTATATTTTATTACCTTTATGGAAGATCATGAAGTTGACTTATTGGTATAGTAATCAAAACATGACTTAATTAATATAATGCTTTAACCAAACAACTGAACCTATGTTAGACATACAGGATCTGTCCAGAAGATATCCAGCCATGTAATATGAAAAAGATCTATTGAAGAAGATGAAAGATACAAGAAACATTGTACATAGGGCAGTAATACTTCAGTCCCCTTCAAAATAGGCACCTAGGGACCTCACACAGTTCTCTCAGTCACCATCAACTGCCCCATCGTATTTTACTGAATCTCATCAATAGTCTGAAATCTCTTCCCTTTCAAAGGTGATTTTAGTTTTGGAAAAAGCCAGATGTTGGAGGCCGTCAAATCTGGGCTCTAGGGGGGACTAAGTCACTTGGGTGATTTGATGTTTTACCAAAAATCTCTGCACAAGACAGGGTACAGGAGTAGGTGTGTTGTTTTATGGTGAGGCTGGCAGTCACCAGTTGCCCATAGCTGTGGCCTTCTGAATCATCTGGATAGTTTCCATGGAGGAATGTTGAAGCTTAATGCAAAATTTGATGCAGATTCATTGCCCTACTCCATCATTTTGAATGTGATGGTCACACAGTATACATGGTCACTCAATAGTATCTACCACCTCCATTGACTAGTAGAGTGAAGTTGTCATTGCTCATGCATGCACATTCTAGTCCACTCTCCTTGGCTGTCAGGTTACAGCAATGTTATGCAGGCACATTCTCATTATATTAGCAATGACTGGACTTTTTCCAGACATTGTATTTTGGGAGCCAGTGGCAGGTATAGAAACCATTAGACACCAGATGTAATATGCAAAGACTCCTGGCCATATTTAGATACTCCATTTACATTGAAATATCTATCTTTGCCCTGGCTGGTGTGGCTTAGAGGATTGAGCGCTGGCCTGCGAACGAAAGGGTCGCTGGTTCAATTCCCAGTCAAGGGCACATACCTCGGTTGCAGGCCAGGTTCTTGGTTGAGGGGCGCACAAGAGGCAGCCACACATTGATGTTTCTCTCCCTCTCTTTCTCCTTCCCTTCCCCTTTCTTTAGAAATAAATAAATAAAATCTTTAGGGGAATAAAACTATCTTGAACAGCCAATATTTGTGATTCTTTATTATTTCATAGTAAATATTGAAGTGAAAGTAATTTGGTTGCATTTATATAAAGTGGTTATATAGCAGTCATTGGCAATTATTTTGTTAAAATTGTGACTGTAAGGCAATCACATTTATAGAATTAAGCTATTTTGTTTCTTTTTTCCCTCTAAATAGTTAACACAAATTATGCGAACTGGACAAAATACTTGGGAAAGTAAAAATATTCTTGCTGTTTCATTTGCTCCACTTGTGCAGCCAAGTAAGAATGATAATGGCAAACCAGATTCTGTGGGACTCCGTAAGTAACTGTTGGTCTTTTCTAGTTGAACTGTGACTTCAACTCTGATGCTTGGGATTTAATGAACTCTGTAATTATGAAGAATTAAATAGATATGCAGTAATGGATTCAATGAATTTATTCACTTTTTTTTTTTTTGCTAAAGCCCCTACCTTGTACCAGACACTGTTAGTTGCCTTCCTGAAAACATGAAAAGAAGGAGCAAGTCAAACAAATGAATTTATTAATGAGTTGTAAAATTATTAATTATAATATATTAATTTAGTGTCATTATTTTCCATACAGAAGGACAGCAAACACAAAAGCCTTTTATGTAGACTAAAAAGAACTTGGTCATTTGAAGACCAGAAATAAGTTTTAGTTAAAGCTCATTGACCATGCTGTAGAGCAGTGATTTTCAACCAATGTGCTGCAAGAATTTGTAAAGCATGCAATACCTGACTATTTTAGTCAGGGCACTGACCTCTTTTCCCTTAGATGGTCAAATAAAAAAAAAAATGACAAGAGCCAGCACACTCAATAGCCATTTGTTGTGAATGAGCCAAAATGATACCCATTTTTTAATCAGATCAGGAAAAAATATAACATTTTTTGGTATGCTGCAGAATTTTAGTAACTAGTTTTTGTGTGCCATGAGATGAAAAAGGTTGAAAATTGCTGCTCTAGAGGATAGATTATACAAGACTTATACTCGAGGAGTCAGTGTTGATGTGGATAGAGTTGGTGGTTTGAAGGTAGAAAAATAGTGGATTATATAGATGTTGGTGGAGATAAAAGAGGGATACAAAGTTTGACTTGAGCCCTGGCTGGTGTGGCCCAGGAGGTTGAGCACCAACCTACAAACCAGAGGCTCACTGGTTCAATTCCGAGTCAGGGCACGTGCCTGGGGTTGTGGGCCAGGTAGGTCCCCAGTGAGGGGCACATTAGAAGCAACCACATATTGATGTTTCTCTCTCTCTCTCTCTCTCCCCCCATCCCTTCCCCTCTGTCTAAAATAAATGAATAAAACCTTTTAAAAAAAAGTTTGAGTTGAGTAGCTAGTTGAGTGATGGTACCATTTATTGGTGTTTGGAAGACTGGGGTAAAATAGTTTGGGAACTAGGTTTAGGAATATTAGATACTTTATTTTGGCCATGTCTGACTTTTCTATTAGCATTATAAATGAAAGATAGTCAAGTGGGTGTATACGTACTGCACGAAGGAAGTATAAATTGAAAATCCTGAACATAAATATGGCATTTTAAGCTATGAGAATGGATGAGAAAAGTTAGGAGAGAGTGGAGATATAGAGAAGAGGTGTTAAGATTGGACCTGTGTCCACAAAATTCACAGATAAAACAGAGAAAGATGTATTGGCAAAGGAAGGGCCAGAGGGATGGGAGGACATGGTGAGCACAGTGTGTTGAAAACCAAAAAAGAAAAGTATTTCAAATAGGAGGGAATGATCAGCTTGGTAAAGATTACTGAGACCTTGAGAAAGAAGGAGGCACCATTAAGTAAAGTTCTTTACTGTAAATGAACTTTACCATAGTAGACTTACTCTTTAATTTGATTTTTAAATTAACTTACTCCATAGGAATCTGGTTTTACAGAGAGATTCATTTTTATCTTCAGTGTGGATTTTACTGTCTTTAGAGCTATGTGATTTTTGTGGCCCTTTGGGATGGTTTTAAGACTTACATGAAGTAATATTTATAAAGTGCTTGGCATGTAATAATTGCTTAATGAAGAGTAGTGTTGGGAGTTTGAGAGGGTCAGTAAATTACACCTGTTTTTTTCCTGCTCAGGTTCTTACCAATGGAGAGATGGACTTGGGGTTAGATAGCTAAGAATGGAAATGCCAGCTTTATTACCATTCAACGTAGTTGGAAGATATGACTTTGGTCTGCCCCAGATAAATAAGACAGACTTACCCTTTTGGTTAGAGACGTCACTGGCCAAACGTCCACCAAGTGAGCTTACCCTGTAAATAGGTGGGTGAGCAGAGCCCAGTGTTAGTACTTGTGAGTAGACATATCCTAATGGGAAAGGGAAGGGAAAGGATGGAACCATATATGGCCAGCTGCTTCTTACACACTCACAAACTATACAAGCTACTCCTCCTGCCCTGGGGAGGAATGAGTGTGGTGATACAGAGATCTACCCAGCTCCGTGGTGCTACACTCTGGGAGTGGCACTGGCCACAGGGGTCTCTTCCAGGAGAGGGCTTATCAGCATTCTTCTCCAATAGGAGCTGCCAGCGGAGGGGACACACTGAACACACCTTATAGAGTCATGAGATTCATAAATCCTGACACAGTGCTCTTATTTTGATCTAATTTAGAAAGAAATTAGACACTCACTTCTAAAAAAACTTTGAAGTTTTTATAATTCAGAAAGTGTTATCAACTATTTTTTTCAAATATACTTGTTAATTTATTCTACTTACAAAAAGGATTTGAGTCAACCTATACAACAAATTGCATTAAACGATTATATAAGGAAAATTAAAAATAAAATAAGCATGATTAAAAGTAAAGAGAGGATTACCAGAAAGATTCATTCTATTAAAAATATGAAGTTACTCTCCTGGGATGTTAAATTTAAACTTCCTTCCAGTCTAATGAAAAAGAGATACACTTTAGATGTCCTGTAGGACCAAAAGAAACTTCTTTCTTTCTAGCACCAGAATCAAATAACTGTCACTTGTGTGCATATGCATTATACAATTATTTCACTGAAGTCTACCTTTCTTGTTGACTATACACACCCCTCCACATATATATATATGTGTGTACATGTATATGTATAACATACATTACTGTAGTTTATAGACTATACTACAGTTATTGAATACTTAAACTCCTTGATAAAAACAATAGTAACTAAATAAAACTTTGTCCCTCGTGTTTTTCAACATTAGAATTATGGTTTATAACAGTTTTGTGTAAAACCTATCGTAACTGTTTGGAGAGTCATAAAGAGAAGTAATGAAAAAATTCTCTGACACAATTTGGTTTTACAATGGCCTAACCATAAACATAGTGTGCATCATATATGACTCTACTTACATAGTTACCTGTGGATTTCTGCAACTATTCAAGTGGTTTACTTTGTAACTGACACTATTATAACCCTCATTATTTCCCTTTTTATCTGACAGTTTTTCTAGTTTAGTTTCCATTAGAAGAGTGTTGGTTGTAAATGTGGTTTTATGGTAACATTGTATGAATGTATGGATGATGGTATTCTTTAAACAAGCAATTTTTGTTCTCCCTCATTTTTAAGGTTATCAACACAAAGAGATCTAGATAATAGGATCTACTGGTTGGGTTTTTTTTTATTGGCGTTCGTAACTATTCATGTTAAAGTAGGAATAAATTTGATGGAAAAGGATAAAATGGGGGAAGAGTGTAAATTTAAAAAACAAGTCCATCATACCTCTGAAATATTTTTGGGTAAAATGGCCTGTCTGAATTTTTTATCAAAATAATCAGGGTGGGGATGGGAAGAGGAAATGGGAATTTTGATGAAGTAAGATCAGCCATAAAAGATAGTTGTTGAAGGTGATTGGCAGGCCTGTGGGGTTCATTATACTATTGCCTCTCTTTTTATGTATACTCAAAAGTCTAAAATAGGAAAAAAAGTCAGCTACCAAGAGCAACTTATAAAAATGAGTCAAATTATCAGTTTAAAAAATATAAAAAACTTCATATAGTAATGTTCACAAAATGAAAAAATGAAAATTATTTGTTGAAGTTTAATAAGAGGTACGGAGAATAAGTACAAATTTTCGTTTTGTTTAAATAGCTCTGGCCCTGAGTGGTGTGGCTCAGGTAGTCAGCACACTGTCCTATAGCCAAAGGGTTAAGGGTTTGATTCCCAGTGAGGACACATACCCTACATTGTGGGTTTGGTCCCCCATCCAGGCATGTACAATCCCCAGTCTGGGCACAAATGGGAGGCAACGAATTAGTGCTTTTCTCTAGCATTGATGTTTCTCTCTCCCTCCCTCTGTCCCTTCCCCTCTTTCCAAAAAGCAATGAAAAAATGTCCTCGGGTGAGATTAAAAGTAAGTAAATAAATAAGTAAATAGCTTTCTGTTCAGAGGACATTTCATAATTATAGGGAGTTAAGTTATAAAAGAATGTTAGTGCAAACAGAAAAACCTAAAAAAATACACATGCAAATCCTTTACCAAGTGTATTTTATAGCTGTGAAATTGCTCATATGAAGTTACTAAAATGTAGTTATATAACTGTTCCTCAGAGTCATCACTGATTTTTATTCAACTTAAAGTCATACACACACACACACACACACACACACACACACACACACACACACACTTTTTGGTATAAGACATTCTATGAATAAGGATACACTACTTAAAGTTTGGGGCAGGCCTGTTAGAAGAGATAAAGGAAAAAATGGTATACCAACCAACTAAAGGAAAACCCTATTTTCTCTTTATACCACCCACCAATCATTCTGCACTCGAGATATGCATAATTTTCCACATTGAGCAATTCTCCAATTCTTTGTGGATACCAACAGGGTATCCTTATGATCTGTTTCAGTTCTGGCAGTAACCAGTGTTAGTACAGACCCCACAGGATTTTAAGGGGTCTGTCACACAACATTTTCCTTTCCCTCCTCCAGTTTCAAACACCAATTGCAAGTCCAGATTGTCACCTGTGTTTCTGACAGCCTGGTTATAAATTAGAGGTTCCCATGACCCCCTCCTAGAGTTTGATAATTTGTTAGAGTGGCTCACAGAGCCCAGAAAAACAGTTTGCTTACTAGACTACTGGTTTATTGTAAAAAGATCTGACTCAAGAACAGCCAGATGGAATTGATGCATATTTGCAAGGTACATGAGAATGACTTCGTTCATGGCCAGAAGGGGCCAGAATGACTCAAGGCTTTATGCCTTCTCAGAGTACGCCGCCCTCCTGGCACCTCCACGTGTTCATCAGCCCAGAAGCTTTCTACATGGTTGGTTTCCCCTGGCAACGAGCCCAGCATTCTTAGGGGTTTATCAAAAGGCACCTTACAAAATGTAAACTCAGGCGGAACTTTATATGAACAACAAAAAAAGATCTTTTTCACCTCTATGATCTTATCATTTAGGAAATTTCAGTTGTTTTAGGAGTTCTAAACTCCTAAATGGGACAGGAATGGGACGCTAAATGTACAATTCTTATAAATCACAGTATCACAAGGGACAAAACAACTTTATAAGTTATGTCACTATACCATTTTGAGTTATAAGTGAAAAGTACAAAAAGTAATTGGTTTTTTGGGTTTGACCTAAATAAAATGCTTTATTCAGTCTTTGTTTACCAATGAAAATGAAAGTGCTGACTGCTAGGTTCTTAAAAAGTCTGTATAGGGAATGTCTTTTGGGAAACAAGTAGAGAGTACATGTGTATATTAGAGATAACCTTAATTGTGATTATAGAGTGAATTCAAAATGAGATTTTATAGCACTCAAGATGAGTATTGTTTGTTTCATTAAATCTTTATAACTGGAAGCTTTAGAAACAAAGGAGTGTCAAATGGTAGGAAATATTGGGGATTTTTGCATAGGTAGAGTTGAAAGTTATCTAAAAGTTGTATCATTCAAAAGAACTTGGAGATGAAGCACATGTGGGTGCTATTTCAGCACTTCTGAGTTTTAGAAATTGTTAAAGTCTGAATCCTTTTCCACTCAGGGTCTAGTTGGTTCTTTATGAAGTTCAGGCATTCTGACAATTTAGGATTGAAAGGTTCATCATTCTAAGAGTGTCCCTGGAATAGCAGCCAGTGTTGGCAGAGGAAGAACATAATTAAGGTGTCAAAAGAGAACATCAGTAGTAATGTGAGAGAGGTTGAAGAGTGAAGACCAGCTGGGAAGACTAATTATAGCTTCTATGTTTTAGCTCCTCTATAGTGTCCAAAACTCAGAGGTTTTTTTCCACTCTCACCTGCTGCAAAGCTCACTCGAGCTTATGCCTTTCTTCTCTGTTTATACAATCGCTTGGGTGCTCTCTGGTCATTGCCTGTCATTGTGGCTGATGACTCCTAGATTTCTTTCTTCAGTCCTGACCTTCCCCCTGAATCCTGGAGTCATTTTTTTTTTCCTTATTTTTTTTTTACTATATTTTTTCCCTTTACCATTTAGTCCCCTTATACTCATCTCCCCCTCGCAATCACCATGAATCCTTTTTCCTCATTCCCTCTACTCCCTACCCCCTCCTTAGATGTCATCCTGCTCTTTATCTATGAATCTCTTTCTATTTTGCTCGTTAGTTCAATTTGTTCGTTAGAGTCCACATATGAATGAAATCATATAGTATTAGTCTTTCTCTGGCTGGCTTATTTCACTTAGCACAATGTTCTCCAGATCCATCCATGCTGAGTAGTATTCCATGGTGTAAATGCCCCATAGTCGTTTTATCAATTCACCTACTGATGGACATTTGGGCTGCTTCCATATCTTGGTGATCGTAAATAATGCTGCAATGAACAAAGGGGTGCTATGCCTCTTTGAATTAGTGGTGATAGGAAAGGAGTGTAGACTTTGCAGTCAAATGCTTGCATTCAGGTTCTAACTCTGTCACTTACGATCTCCGTGAGCAAGTTATTTAACCTTTCTCCTCTACTTCACTTTTCTCTCTTAGCCTTGAGTTATTGCATATAAAACATTGAAATGGTGACTGGTATGTCATTGTTGTTCCTATTCTGAAATTTCCATTTTGGATTTCAGATTTAACAAGAAAACAAAACAAATCTTTTATTTTCTTCCCAAATTATTCTTTCTCTTTGTTATGTTGGTAACTGACATTAGCATCTGTTAGTTGGTTGGGCAGAAACTCCCACAACCAGTCCCTGTTCATCCTATGTTCAAAATATATTCTAAATTTGTCCACTTCTCCATCTTTATTGCCACCCTCTCCCACTCCCATCTCCACTGAAGTGTGGTCACATTTCACTGGATCATTGGAGTGTTCCCGCTGACCTTCTGCTCCCTCTCTCTACAGTCCACTCTACAGAGGAGCCATAGTGTCATTTTCATTACAGTATAACTTTTGCCTTCTTAAAACCCTTCAATAGCTATGTGGCAAATACACTGAGCATTCTTTACCAAGGCCTACAAGACCATGCATGATCATATCTCTTTTTTCTTCCTGCTCCAAACTTTATCTACACTAGCATTTTTTTTTTCAGCTCTTTGAACATGCTAAGCTCATTTACCTTTTAGTGCTTTGACACTCCCTTTGCCCTAAGATACTTACATGGCTCTTTCTCATGTCATTTGGATCCTAGCTCAGACATGACTTCCTCAGGGCACTATTTGGACTACTCAGTCAGAAGTAGCTATACCTCCATATTACTTTCTATGTCATTGGTGTTTTTTTCATATTTCCTAGGTTTTGTTTTTAATAATTGTTTTTAATCTACCCCCCCAAATATATAATCTCCGTAAGACCAGAAAGTTTCTTAGTCTAAGTCATCCTCTCTATGCGTTAAATAAATGAATTCTTTACCAGTACCCGGCATGTATTTTAATGTATAGTTATTATACAAATATTAAGTAACTTGATGAATAATTTTGGGAGGTAGGGAGAGTAGGTGGTATTTTACACATTTTAATATATAAGGGAGCATATTTCATATCTGTTGTTACTTAACCATGTTGAAAAAATTAATCATTAGCAAAAATAGGACTTGAACTCAAAGATGTTATGTTGTTTCAGTTTCTACCTCATATAGTCGGTGGCAGGTCCAAACAGGAAGGAAGAAAAAAGGGTTTCTAGCTAAACATACCCGATATGGCTGCGTGGAATTCTTTTTCACTTCAGGTTTCAGTAGAGAGTTAAAAAAAGACAATTGTAAGAATTTTTTTTATTCACATATAAAATAGATATGTGCTAAGGGATCTTTGAATCAGTCTAAGATGTCTCCTACCCTTGGGTTTTTTTTTTTAAATCTGCTATTACTGGGTGTGTCCAGTTGGTGATTGGGCATAGGCCAGGGCACAAGGGTGTGGTGTGAAGAACACAGGAAGCACACTGTGAGCATGTATAGGATGACGTACTATGGAAGGCTGGTCCTACAGGGCTCCTTGGAGGTGGGGGGGGGCACAGAGAGGAAATTCCAGAAGCCCCTCCCCTTCTAGAGCTCACAGAGTGATGACAAAGACAGACCGTATACAAATAACTAAACATGTCAGGATTTCAAATGTTATAGCAAAAAGGTTTGGAAGGGAGGCATTGAGAAAAGAGAACCAGAAGTAAAGAAATGAAAAACGAATGGTGAAGATTTTTAATGCTCTTCAACTAATGCTGAGGAAGATTGTCTTTTGTTTAGGTATTTAAGAAGGATCCTTGATAATAGTTTTATTTCTACAGGAATGGAAACTAGGAGAAGTGAATTTTAGGTGGGGACTAGAGAATATATTTATGTATAAGGCTTTGGTTTGGAACAGACTTCAAAGAAGTCTGGTTCTAGGGCTTATGCATTTATAGATGCATAGGAGATGGTAATGAAGCAGAAAGGATATGTTCCAACTCTGATACATTTGATGGAAGTAAACATCAATAACTTAAAGAAATCTTTAGTGTTTCTTTGCGTTATTAAGTGTTTCTTTACGGCATTTCTGGCGGCCTTTTCCATATGAACCAGTTTTAATTGATTTACAGAAAGATAGAAATTGTGTGTGTGTGTACGTGCACACCAGCTTTAGAGTTTATACTTGTGCATCTGTTCAAATTTTTCTTTATTTGGGTTTTTTAAATAGATTTATTTCAACATAAAAAATATAAAATGCATGTAGGATAAAATCTTTCTACTATTGTCTCCTAACTAGTTAATTCTCATGTAATCTGTTTATAAGTTCTTATTTTTCCCTTCCAAAGAATTTTTATGGTGATAAAAAGCGTCACACACAAATCTACACATATAAACCTCTGCACTGTCCACTGTCCTCAGTTCTTAGAATGGTGCTTGGCATAGTAAACACCTTGAAATCTCTGTTAGTTTGGCAGTCAGAGTTTTTATACTTACTCTTTTCTAACATTCCTAGGAAACACATGTTTTGTTATGTGAAGAAATTAATAATACGTTTTTCTTTTTATGTTTTTGTGTGTGTGTGTGTGTGTGTTTATAGCCCCCTGTGCTGTAAGGAATCTGCAGGACTTGGCTCGTATTTACATTCGGCGCACCCTTAGAAATTTCATAAATGATGAGATGCAAGCCAAGGGGATTCCTCAGAGGGCTCCACCCAAAAGGAAAAGAAAGAGAGTTAAACAGAGAATTAACACTTACGTATTTGTGGGTAATCAGCTTATTCCTCAGCCTCTAGACAGTGAGGAGGATGAAAAAATGGAAGAAGATAACAAAGAAGAGGAAGAGAAAGATCACAGCGAAGCCATGAAGCCCGAGGAGCCACCTCAGAATTTACTGAGAGAAAAAATCATGAAGCTCCCCCTCCCTGAATCTTTAAAAGCTTACTTGACATATTTTAGAGATAAATAACTTAAATCACAAAGAAAGAATGCCTACTGATAATTCCTTTAGTCTTGAAAGTGTAGCTTTCGTTAGAAGTTAAATGAGAGAGAAATCTTTCATCAGAGTGAATTATAGTGGGGAAAAAAGTGTAACTTGTTTCTGTCTTAGTAATAAAAATGATGTATTCGGTGATTAAAAAGAATCCCTTTTATAAAATATATTTTTCTTTAAATCTTGGAAAAATTGTTGTTTTAACTCAGAGTGACTTCAAGAGTGGAATGCAACAATAGTCAAGGCTTTGTGTACTGTAAATCTTTTTCTGATTCCTTAAGATTTGTAGTAGTGAGAGTTAGACTTAATTTTATATAAGGTTAAATAATTGTTAAGCATATATAATCATATTTGAACTGCAGTTGTTTGCCTTTCCTCTATGAACACTTTCTTATCTAATAAAGAAATTAAATGCTTTGTAGACCTACTTACCTTACTTTTTTTGCATTCACTGTTGCTGAGTTACAATAGATGTATTCCAGGCAGATTATGAGTGCAATAACAATACAGATACTGAATAATTTAGCTTTAAAAAAAGTTCCATGGAATTCAACAGCACTGCTACTTTTGCTTTTGAATCTATTGCCAAAAGACATGGGGAAAATACCTGCTTCTCTCATAGAGATTTTAAGAGCACACATCAAGTGAATATTAAAGTAAAAAGTATATGCTTAATACAATTCTTAATTTGTATGGACCCTTTACATTTTCAGTATTTAAAAATAATGAAGTTATATTACTCTCTGGAGTTTTAGAAGATAGTATACTTAGGATTGTTGTTTCTATAGTCCACTGCATAAAATATTTGATTTATGAAAATCCATCATTCTATATGACTGTTGATAGCACAGTGAGTGAATGAATAGGCATGAGTGATGGCCACTTCTGGACCATGCTCTGCAGCAGGAGCAAAGTAGATTTGGTCTGCTGGTGCACTTTAGCAAATGGAACTTCTAGTTCATCTGCGTATTTACCTTTGACTGAGCTAGACTACATCTGCTTTGAGATTTATTTTCATAGTATAAGAAATATTCACAGGAATTGTATGTAGACACCTCTTGCTTTGAAAAATCTAGTTCAGAATCATAGTGTAATCTTTGGGACCTACATTGTGCTCACTGAATTTCTTCCCATTGTCTATTGTTTCTTTCGGTAAAATTATGATTTTCATATTTTGCTTAATGTCACATAATAGACTATCATTTGAATGTTAATTTTAGCTTCTCAGTGATAGTACAGGCAGTAAATGCCATTTTTAGTGTCTTTTCATCATACTGGGGCCTGAAAACAGTCATTCCTTATTAAGAAAGCATATAATGTAACATATTTAATAATTAATGTTACAGGGATTATGTATTTTTTAAAAGGAAAAGTTTGAGAGTATCGCTGTTCCCACTATTATCACTGTTAATAGTTGATCAAATATGCTTAAGGAAACCCAATCAGTGTATAGTGAAAGGTTTATGATCTCTGCAAATATTCAACTATTAGTAAAACATAGATGTTTCCAAAAATCCAGTTCTGGTAATTTCAGACATCTAAAAACACATGTTTAAAGTCTTCTTAAACATAAATTATCCCAAGTAAGTGAGAATATTTTCATCATGTAAAAGGTAATTTTATAGAAGGTGTTTGTTTTATACCAGTGATTGAGACTGGGGTATCTCCACAATTTTTCTCAGATGATTACTAAGCCATTATTGTTGAGAAATGCCCCATCTCATTTCTGTTGAGAAAAATAGTTTCATACAATTATCGTCTATTAGAAATGTTCATCTTATTTTGAGTTGATTATTAGTTTTAGAAATTTAATCTTGAGTTCTTGATGCCCATGTATTTTTATCTAGCACCCTTACACACACATACACATTCATTTTGGGAGCTGATGTTCAGATATGTAAATGTACATATTAAAGATTTTACTATCAGGAGGGAGTTTTTGTTAAGGCTAAATTTGGAGATTGACTTATCTTTTATTCTGTTAACCTTGGCAAAGTATACAGTAGATTTTCATGATTGCATATTTTGTCATTTAAATGTATCTTCTGTTTTTAAATGCATTCATTTTACAGTTGTGACTTTAAACAAATAGAAATAAAAAAATGAAAATTCAAGTGAAACCCCTTTTATGTATTAATAGGAATATAGTCAAACCTCGGTTCTCAAATGTCCTGGTTCTTGAACAAGTCAATTCTCAACCAAGTTGGTCACAGAAAAAATGTCTGTTGTCGAACAGAACTTTGAGTCTCAATTCTCTACCCCACAGCCCTTTCATGCAGATACTGGGTATAATCACACATCACTCAGATGACAAGCAAAGGACATTCAGTTTTCAAACAAATAGCTTCTTGAACAGTTTTCTGGAATGAATTAAGTTCAAGAACCAAGATTCCACTGTATATTAGAGTAAGAGTATGTTGGGTTTGTGTTTATTTTTTAATGCTTTCATATTTACTTGAGTATAGGTGATTATGCTTTATAAGTGGAGAAGTAGCAAATGAAGTAAAATTAATTGAAAATGGTGAGGAATATATTCATGTGATTTTATAGCCAGATAAAACTATGGAAATATTCTAATCCTATTATTTTGCAAGAGAAAGTAGGCTTGAGGAAGTAGCATGATTTTCCTAAATCAGACAGCTAGTTGGAGATGGCTCAAAATAGCATCCAACATCTGGATAAATCCCAAGAAATTTATCAATGGCATCAGAACTACTAAGAAAATAAATGTGTACTGTTTATTGGGTGATATATCTTGGTTCTAGTAATAATAAAGGATACTGTTGCTAAAATGGCCTATATAGTGATTAAAAGACAAAAAATGTAAATGTTGGTTTCTAGCTGTCTGAGGGGAGAAAAGTGAAGCAAAATCTGTTAAATTATGTAAAGACTTGGAAAATTATTTTAAATAAACAATTGCATATAATTAAACATTTTTCAGTGGCCTGGCTTCTTTTTTTCTTAATTTAGAAAAATTCAATACACCTATGGCAATATGCTCAGTTACGGTAACAGTTGTCTATATTTGGACATCTAATTTTTTTTTGGCTGTTGCCACTTCTGAAGAATGTAGGGTTTTGAAAACATTGTTTTTACCAAGTATTCAGTAGATATGAAGGGTATGTATAAGCTGTATGTAAAGTACAGGGATAACTCAGTGTATGTGTAAATACATCAAGTCCTCAACATCATTGTTCTTCAAACCTGTAAGCTAAACGATGTATAACGAAACAAATTTTATCTTAGGCTAATTGATAAAAGGGGGTTAAGTTTCTATTTTCTGGTCATGAAAACATCACCAAACTTCTAAACAAAGACCCCCAAACACTTTTAATGTAAATTCACACCTTTGTATTTACCCTTCCGTTGTAAATACACAGGGATAACTTATACATGCCATTTCACCTCCTGCATATTTTGGGGATGTGGGGGAAAAAACAGTATTCAGAGAAAGCCTACAGGAACATGGGGAGACCGTGCAAATGATAGAGACAGTGGCCTCGCCAGGAATCCTTTGTTTTCCCATCATCAACCTCATGAAACGATGTTGAAGGAAATGATGTTATTCAAGGATCTATGGTGTGTTTTTCTGCCATTAGATTTGACTACTTGATTTACGATTATCTGTGTACTTTCCCAGTCTTAATCCTCCTCTTCCCACAGGTAACCCTTTTTGTTTTTATCATGACCTTGCTTTTGCTATAGTAGTTTTATCACATGTGCACATATCTGTAAACTATATTATTGGATTGGCCACAAAATCCATAGAGATTTTTCCATAAAAGACACATTTTTCATTTTCACTAATAACATCATTGATTTGGATATTTTGAGTATGTTGGCTACTTCCTACGTATTATAACATTGATTGTTCTCTATTAATGTCTCAATTTGATCGCTGTCAATGTCAACTGGTCTACCTAAGTGTGGATCATCATCCAGTGTGAAATCTCCAGCATGAAACTTCACAAACCATTTCAGACATGTTCTATCAGTCATAGTACCTTCTCAATATACTGCACAAATCTTTTGTTTCACTTGCATTTTTACCTTTCCTGAAATAAGCATAATGTGCCAAAAATGCTGTGTATTTTCTTCCATCTTCAATAATGACTACATAAAAGTTCAATTCTGATGAATTTTTTAAAAATGCACCCTGATATGAGAGCTGTCACAATACAATCTAACAAAATTGTTTCAAATAATATTAAAGACAGCTAAGTGCTACTAGAGCCATAGTATAGGAAAAAAATGAATAAACTTTTTGGTCAATCCAATATTTGACTTCATGCATGCTTAACTTTACATAAGTAGAATCATGCTGTATGTATCCTTTCGCAATGTAATTTCCTACTCACATTACCATTCTGAGATTAGACTATGTTGTGTATATATAGTCAGGTTAGTTACATTCACAACATTTTAATTTACCTTGATATGTGCCCTCAAGTAGCTCAGTTGTGAACATTCTTCATCGTGTCTTGTGGCTTTATGTGTGCAGGAGTCTTAGTGTGCATGTATAGGAGAAATACAGGGCCATGGAATATGTTTATATTCACCTTTAGTAGATGGTGCAGATTTGTTACTCAAAATAGTGTAACTATATATTCCTTCTAGCTATGTTTAAATATTCCATGTTCCGATTTGTTCATCTCCTTACCAACAATGGGTAGGGATTTTTGCCTACTTGATGGGGCCTTTGTTACTTATTAAGGTTTTTAAAAATATATAACCTTTATTACATTTTTTCCATTACCAGTTAGTCCCCTTATATGCCCCTCCCCCCAGCAATCACCACCCTGTTGCCCATATCAGTGAGTCATTTTTCTTTTTTTCGCTCAATCCCTCCACCCCTTCACCTCTCCCTCCAACTAGTTGTCATCTGTTCTCCATCTATGAGTCTGTCTCTGTTTTGTATGTTCAGTTCATTAGATTCCACATATGAGTGAAATCATATGGTATTTGTTTTTCTCTGACTGGTTTATTTCACTGAGCATAATATTCTCCAGGTTCATCCATACTGTTGCAAAGGGTAACATTTTTTTCACAGCTGAGTAGAATTTCATTATGTAAATATCCCATAGAAATTTTATACACTCATCCATTGATGGATACTAGGGCTACTTTCATATCTTGGCAATCGTAAATAACACTGCAATGACCATAGGGGTGCTTATGTTCTTTCAAGTTAGTGTTTTGGGTTCCTTCAGATATATTCCTGGAAGTGGGTTTGCTGGGTCAGAATTGCTGGGTCCATTTTTAATTTTTTCAGGTATCTCCATATTGCTTTCCACAGTGGTTGCACCAGTCTGCATTCCCACCAACAGTACAAAAGGGTTCCCCTTTCTCCACATCCTCGCCAGCACTTGTTTTTTCGATTTATTGATGATAGCCATTCTGACAGGTGTGATATGGTATCTTGTGGTTTTTATTTGCATTCCTCTGATGGTTAGTGACATTGAACATCTTTTCATATGTCTATTGGCCATCTGTATGTCCTCTTTGGAGAAGTGTCTATTCAGGTCTTTGCCCATTTTTAATTTTTTTCTTTATCATCTTTATTTTTAAGTATATTTTATTGATTATGCTTTTACAGTTGTCCCCTTTTTCCCCCTTTATTCCCCTCCACCCTTCACCCCCCTCCCTCCAGCAACCACCTCCCCCGCCCCTGCCTTAGTTCATGTCCATGGGTCGTACATGTAAGTTCTTTGGCTTCTCCCTTTACTATAATATTCTTAACCTTCCCCTGTCTATTTTGTACCTAAAAATTATGCTTCTTATTCCCTGTACCTTTTCCTCCATTCTCCCCCTCCCAGCTGATAACCCTTCATGTGATCTCCATTTCTGTGATTCTGTTCCTGTTCCAGGTTGCTTAGTTTGTTTTTGTTTTTGTTTTTCAGGTTCCGTTGTTGATAGTTGTGAGTTTGTTGTCATTTTACTGTTTATAGTTTTTGATCTTTTTCTTAGATAAGTCCCTTTAACATTTCATAGAATAAGGGCTTGGTGATGATGAATTCTTTTAACTTGACCTTATCTGGGAAGCACTTTATCTGCCCTTCCATTCTAAATGATACCTTTGCTGGATAGAGTAATCTTGGATGTAGGTCCTTGCTTTTCATGACTTTGAATACTTCTTTCCAGCCCCTTCTTGCCCAAAAGTTTTCTTTTGAGAAATCAGCTGATTGTCTTCTGGGAACTCCTTTGTAGGTAACTCTTCTCTTGCTGCTTTTAAGATTCTCACCTTATCTTTAATCTTTGGCAATTTAATTATGATGTGTCTTGGTGTGTTCCTCTTCGGGTTCAACTTATTTGGGGGTCTCTGAGCTTCCTGGACTTGTATATCTATTTCCTTCACCAAATTGGGGAAGATTTATTTCATTACTTTTTCACATACGTTTTCAATTTCTTGCTCTTCCTCTTCTCCTTCTGGCACCCCTGTGATTCAGATGTTGGAATGTTTAAAGTTGTTGCAGAGTTTCCTAAGCCTCTCCTCATTTTTTTGAATTCTTTTTTCTTTATTCTGTTCCATTTCTTTATTCTGTTATTTCTTCCTTCTGCTCCAAAGCATTGGTTTGAGTCCAAATTTCCATCCCTTCACTGTTGGCTCCCCGTATATTTTTCTTTATTTCACTTTGTATGACCTTCACTTCTTCATTTTGTGGCCATACACAATCATTTCTGTGAGCATCCTGATTACCAATGTTTTGAACTCTGCATCTGATTCGTTGTCTATCTCCTTGTTGCTTGGTTTTCTTTCTTTTTTTTTTTTCCTGGAGTTTTAATGAGTTCTTTCATTTAGGCCATATTTCTTTGTCTTGGTGCATTTGTTATGTTGTAAGGGCCAGAGCCTCAGGTATTCGCCAGGGTGGGGCAACTCACTTCACTGTGTTGTGGTGCTGTATGTTGGGGAGGGGCCAGAGCAGCAACAATGCCACTTGCCTGGTCTTCACCCTACTTTCAGTCTCTTCCCTTGCTTTCCACAGCAAATTGTGCCTTTAAGGTGCTGCTTCCTGGGTGGGTGTGTTTGTTTACATTCTAGGACCCTGTAGTTCCCTCAAACAGACTCTCCTGTGAGACTGGGAATTTCTCCCACTGCAGCAACCCCTGCAGGTTTTCATAGCTAGAGGTTTTGTGGTTTTATTTCCCAGCACTGGAACCCTGGGTTGCTCAGTCTGTCTCGCTCTCCAGTTGTTCCTTCCATCTGATTCGCATACAAATGTGGTACCTCCCGGTCCACCAGCCATAGTCTTGCCTGCCATGGTCCACCAGCCACTGCCTTATCGTTTTTCCTCCCTGCTCTGGCTCTCCGTCTCCACTCCTCCTACGTGTCTGGATGAATGTTTCTTTACTTCTTGGTTGTCAGACTTCCATACAGTTTAATTTCCTGGCAGTTCTGGTTGTTTTTGTTTTTAAATTGGTTGTCCTTTTCTTGGTGTGCAAGGAAGCGAAGCGTATCTATCTATACCTCCATCTTGGCTGGAAGCCTGCTAGCCTCTTGTCCTTTGCCCATTTTTTAATTGGGTTGCTTGTTTTTTTGGTGTTGAATTTTGTAAGTACTTTATAAATTTATGCATTAACCGCATATCAGATGTATTGGCAAATATGTGGTTCCATTCTGTGGGTTGTTTTTTTATTTTGTTGGTGATTTCCTTTGCTGTGTAAAAACTTTTTAGTTTGATGAAGTACAATTTGTTTATATTTTCTTTTGTTTTCCCTGCCTGGGGAGTTATATCTGATAAAAAATTTCTATAGGCAATGACCAATATTTTGTTTCCTATATTTTCTTCTAGGATTTCTATGGTTTTGGGTTTAACATTTGTCTTTGATCGATTTTGAATTTATTCTTGTGTGTGGTGTAAGAAGTTTCTCTAGCTTCATTTTTCTGCACATATATATACAATTTTCTCAACACTGTTGAATAAGCTATCTATAGTCCGTTGTATGTGCTTGCTTCCTCTGTCAAATATTAATTGACTATAAAGGTGTTGGTTTATTTCTTCACTCTCTATTCTGTTCCTTTGGTCTATGTGTCTGATTTTAAGCCAGTGCCAAGCTGTTTTGATTACTATAGCCTTACAGTATAGTTTAATATTATGTAACATGATTCCTCCAACTTTGTTCTTCTTTTTCAGGATCACCATTGCTATGCGGGGCCTTTCGTGGTTCCATATCAATTTTTGAAATACTTGTTCTAGCTCTGTGAAATACATAATTGGAATCTTGATAGGAATTTCATTGAATCTATAGATTGCTTTGGGTAGTATGGACATTTTAATGATGTTAATTCATCCTATCCATGAACGTGGTATGTGCTTCCATTTATTTGTATCTTCTTCACTTTCTTTCTTCAATGTCTTATAATTTCCTGAGTATAGGTCTTTAACATCCTTGGTTAAGTCTATTTGAAATATTTTATTCTTTTTGAATCAATTGTGAATAGGATTGTTTTCTTAATTTCTCTTTCTGTTCACTATTGGCATATAAAAATGCAACTGATTTCTGAATATTAATTTTGTATCCTACTTTGCTGAATTCATTTATCAGTGCTAGTAGTTTCTTGCTGGAATCTTTGGGGTTCTTTATGTACAGTATCATGTCATCTGCAAATACTGACAGTTTTACTTCCTCCTTTCTAGTTTGGATGCCTTTTATTTCTTCTTCTTGTCTAATTGCTGTCGCTAGGACTTCCTGTACTATGTTGAATAAGAGAGGTGAAAGTGGACATCCCTGTCTTGTTCCCATTTTTAAGGGGCAATGCTGGTAGTTTTTGCCAGTTGAGTGTACTGCTGTCTGTGGGTTTGTCATATATGGCCTTTATTATATTGAGATATGTTCCCCCTATTCCCAATTTGCTGAGAGTTTTTATCATAAATACTGGGTGCTGGATTTTATAAAAAACATCTCATGAACCTATTTATATAATCATATAGTTTTCATCCTTTTGTTTATGTAGTAATCACAATTATTGATTTGTTAATAGTGTTTTTTAAAAATCATTTGAAGAGTTTTTTGATTTTCGGTTTTCTTTCTGCAAAGTTTCAAGTGTTTTGTAAATTTTTTATTTTATAATTTCTTTTTAAAAATTATCTTGTAGGAGTTTCTTCTGTAGTCTGAATATATTAATCCTTTATCAGTTACATGTATTGCAACTATTTTTTCTCAATTTGAGATTTTCTCATTCTGTTTGTGGTGTCTTGATGAATTGGCATTTTCAATTTTAATTGTGTCCAATTCATCTTCCCACATCCTCAGTTCCAAAATCATGAGAAAACCAGTTTATATTCCTTAAAAAAGTCCTATGATTTTTGTCTTTCACATCTAAATCTATAGTATACCTAGCGCTGATCTTTGTGTAAGGTGAGAAATAATAGTTCAGTTTTTTTTTAAAATTTTACCTTTTTGATCAATTGTTTTTAGCACTATTTTTTCATTTTCCTTCCCTGATCCTCAGTATTAACTCTGTCATAAATTAAGTTTTCATATATTTGTACTCTATATTTTTGTGATATCTTTTTTATTAGTTAATTTTTGTATTCCTGTGCTAATATTATACTATCCTATCTTATTTACTGTAAGTTTACAATAAATCTTGATTTAGAAAGATAAGTCCCTTCAGTTTATATTCCAGGAGTTTCTTGGCTGTTCTTGGACCATTAGACTTTGATAGAAATTTTAGAATCAGCCTCTCAGACATAACACACACAGACATAATCATTCTGGGTTTCCTATGGATAACATTGAATTTATAGATCATGTGCCAATTAACATGTTTATGATATGGAACCCTCCAACCCATGAATATGGTGCTTCTCTGCTTTATTTAGGTCTCATTAAATATTTTAATAAGGTTATAAGACTTTGTCTCTAATTTTGTTAGACTTATTTGTTGATATTTTATATTTACGATGCTTTGTATTTATTAAAATATTTTTCTCTTTTTATTGATTTTATACATTACTTAAACCTAAACCTATCATATGATTCTTATAAGTGTCCTACATGGACAATCAAATCACCTTTAAATAAATACAGTTTATTTCTTTCCTTTCGATTTTATTATTATTTTTTCAGACATGTTTCTTGGGGTCTCCCGTATAGTGCTGAATGGAAGTAATGAGCAAGAAGAGCAGCCTCATTTCTTGTTTTACTCCCCCATATAGCCATTTTTAAAAGAAGGTTTGGTGTGCTTAAAAAGTATATATATCCTACAGTTCAGTGTAATGCTCTATAAATGTTGTTGAATCAAGTTTTTAATTGTATTTTTTAAATCTGATGTGGTCTAAACATCTTCTGTGTGTGTGTGTGCATTTACACTATCAATCTGAACCAAATTCTCTCGCTTTGGAGATGGAAAGTCAATTTTTTTGTAGCTCTTTCAATTTTTGCTTTGATTCTTTTAATGTAGTGATGTTATACTTTAGGTTTGCTATGTCTGGTGATTTGAACTTTTAACATGTAGAGACCCTCTTTATATTCCTTGCTTATTGTAGTTTTCTTTTGGTTAGTAGCTATCTACTGTATCTTTTTCTATTTTTATTTCCAATTTTTTCTGTATCCTTATGTTTTAGATGTGTTTCTCATTAATGACATAGCTGAGTTTCTTAAAATATTTTTGACAGTGTTTGAATTATTCCATTCAAACACTGGTTACTGAAGTATTCCATTCATATACATCCATTTTAAATATTACTACAAAATATTTTGTTATACATCTTTTTCTGTTTCTGTTTCTCCATTTTTAAGTATTGATTATTGTTTCTCCCTTTTTACTCCTTTTTTTTTGCTATTTAATTGGTTATGCTCAACGTTTTAATACACCCACCCAACTTATCAAAGTTTAAAGTTGTTCACACCCCTCTCTTCCTCCTAAGTGATACACGGCACTTTAGAACACTTTACCCCCGAAGTCATCACCTCAAAATTATATGTTAGTGAATCATGTGTTTTACTTCTAATTTTTTAAGCTTCATTACTACTATTTATCAAATGATTGCTTAATTAGCTTTACTCCCACATTTACACTTTTTTCCTGCTCATTATTCCTTCTTCAATCATATATCATCTAATAATCTTTTGCCTATAGTATATCATTTTTTTTTTTTTTTTTTTATTTTTTTCTTTTTTTTAATTTTTTTTTTTTTTTTTTCGATTATTTTTAAATTAAAGACTGTTGGTAGTTAACCTTTAGCTTTGTTTGAAAAATATTTCCAGTGGTTACATATGTTCAGATTAACAGTATTTTCTCTTGAACAGTGGAGTTACTTGTTTACATTTTGGCTTCCATTGTAGCTAGAAAAGTCAATGGATAGCCATGCCTTTGAAGGTTATCTGCTTTTATCTCTGCTTTAAAGAATTTGTCTTGACATTTTTAATGTTCATGTCTTGGCATTGTTAATTATCTCTAGTTTCATATAATGTGCCTAGTTATGTTTTTTTTTTCATTTATCTTACCTTGTATTTTATTTGTCATACAGATACAACTATGCAGGTTGGTCTCTGTCAGCAGTTCTGGAAATCCTTGGTCTTTCTTTTCCCCCTTACAAATATTGTCTCAAGTTTTTTGTCTCTCAGCATTGAATTCTAAATAATTTGTTCACATACAATGAGGTCTGTCCAGAATTTGTCCATTCCTGTAGTATGAAAAATAGAGACATTCATCGAAGAAGATAAAAGATACAAGAAGCATTGTACATAGGAAAATGACGCGCTTTAGTCCCCTTCAAAGTAGGCACCTTGGGACATCACACAGTTCTCCCAATAGTCATCAGCTGCCCTGTTGTATTTTCCTGAATCTAACTGAAGGTCTGAAATCTCCTCCCTTTCAAAGGTGATTTTAGTTTTGGGAAAAGCCAGAAGTTTCAGGGTGCCAAATCTGGACTGTAGGGGGCCTGAGTCACTGATTCGATGTTTTGCCAAAAAAACTGCAGATGTAATATATGAGTGGGCACGTTGTTGTGGTGAAGCTGCCAATCACCAGGTGCCCATGCAGCCTTCTGAATCATCTGATTAGCTTCCAGGAGGAATGTTGAAGCTTGATGCAAAGTTTGATGCAGATTTGTTGCTCTACTCAGTGATTTTGAATGCAATAGCCACACAGTACACATGGTCAGTCAATGGCATTTACCACCCACACCGACTCGTACAGTGAAGTTGTCATTGTTCATGCACGCACACTCCAGTCCACTCTCCTTGGCTGCCAGGTTATGTCAATGTTGCACAGACCATTCTTGTTATATTTACGATGATGGGACTTTTCCTGTAGACTTTGTATATTTTTCAATCTCTATTTCTCCCTTCAATTGCTTTAAATTTGCTGTTAAACCATTACATTGAGTGTTAATGACTGTTAAATTTTATTTTACTTTTTTTATTGTTCAATTACAGTTGTCCACATTTCCTCTCATTGCTCTCTCCTGCTCCGCCCCCTTCCCTCATCAAGCCCCGCCCTGCTGTCCATTACCATGGGTCTTTTACATGTTCCTTGACTAGACACTTCCCCTTCTTTCCCCTGTTATCCTGTTCCCTCCTTCCCTCTGGTCACTGTCAGTTTTTCCCTGATGTCCATGTCTCTACTTCTGTTTTGCTCATTTGTTTGTTTTCTTCATTAGATTCCACTTATAGGTGAGATCATATGATATTTGACCTTTACCACCTGACCATTTCTAGTTCTGCTTTCTCAAATCTGCTTGGTTGTTTTTTATAATTTTTCCTCTTTATTAATACATTCAATTTTCTAAATATATAGAACCTTCTAAGGTGGGCTCCTGCTCATGATGTTTCTGATGGCTAGCTTTCACAACTCTGTTTCCCTTGTATTTTGTGGGTTTGGACAGAGCTTGTATTGCAGAACTTGATCTGCGAGGACTATTAGAGGCCTGGGTTGTTTTTGCCAAAAGCACTGCTAGCTCATGACCTCTTTAAATCCTTGGTTTAAGGTTTATACACAACTCAGGTAGAGTGGCCTGAAAATCCATGTGACAACTAATTTGGGGATATTCCATCTCCAGGGAGATTTTAATCCCTTACAGCAAATTTTGAAATAGGCAATTTCCCTTGTATTTCTCTGGGTGGTTGTGGGGAAGGGTAAGGTGGCTTATTTTTCACTCATTCTTAAGGAACTTGATGGAAATGCAGATTTTCTAATTAAGACTCTACATTTAGGAAAGAGCTTTTTCTTCTCCTTCCTGGACCTCTGCTACCCCGAAATCTGAAGTTAATTTCACTTGGTTACGCAAACATTCTCAAGCTGAACTAGACTTTGGTGTTTACTTAAATTTGTTGACTTCTCACTTTCATTTCAATTTTCGACTCTTTGTGTGTGTGTGTGTATTTGAATTGTCATACACTTAATTAATATTACAAAGTGTTCATGCTACATACAACCTCATAACAGTTAGGTGTGTGGGCATCAATAAAAGGGGGGGGGACCTTCAACGTCTGTGCTCTGGGAGGGCTGCCCGAGGGCCTCTCTGCAGTGCTCGCTTGCCTGGCTTCCTGCTAGGTCAAGGGCTGTGGACCCTTGACCAGCAGGGTTCTGAGTCCTGAGCACAGACCAGAGTTCCTTTCAGGTCTTCCCGTGAACTGCACGTGAACCCTTTGGCAGGTGGGCCTTTGGCAGACATGGCTGTGTACAGGCGAGTGCCACCTGAGAGCTGGACCAGAGGTTCAGGGGCCGGGCCTCCTGGACTCAGGTGAGCAGGCCCCACATCCTTGCAGCCAGAGGTACATGGAGCCAAGGGAAGAGAACAAGAGGCAGCCCTGTGTGTGTAGCACATGGCATTAGTTGCTGGGAGGACAGAACAGACAGACCGAAAACCTCTATTTCTTACTAACTTCCTCACTCAGCATGTTGACACATTTAAAAATGTTTATAATATCTTATCTAGCACATGTAGTAGCTTTCTGCTAGAGAGTTTTCTGAAGGCATTGAGGAAAGAACCTACAGTCTCCACAGCAGCTGTATCATTAGTGCAGTTTGCTGTTCCTTATACTTCTTACCCTATATATACCCACAGTAGGTGAGCTGATTTTTTTTCTCATTGAATGTCAGCTTATGTTCCTAAAGTAGAAAGTTTTTAGTCTTTCATTCTGGAAAAATGCTTTATGAATACAATACTTATTACATTTCAAACTAAAAACACAACACCAGTTGGGATGTCTTGTCCCAGTCCTTCCAAACTGCAAACATTAGCAAGTGCATACATAGTAATTGTAGGAGTGCAACTGAAAGGAGGAAATTGGCTTTATTGGTTTATATTTCTGTATTTAGACAATAAAAGACAGGAACAATGTCAAGAATACTTGAAGTTTAATTTATTTTAACATAAATCATTCCTGTTCATGGAGATTATTTTTTTCTTCTGATTTTCACATTTTAATCAAAACTGCCACATATCTAAGTTTGAACAGTTTGCCAAAAGAGGGCAGTATTCACCTATAAAATGAAGTAGAATATAAAGTGACAAGAAAATTACTGGAGGGAGGCCAATGAATTTATTTTTCTGATGAGGTTGGTAAAATTTCACAAACTAACTCTCCACTCAGTAGATTCATCTCCCACTCTGCTCATCTGGGATTGTCGTCTAAACTGGACCATTCAAGTTTTAATTTGTTGTTCTATTCTTACATTTTTTAAAGTGCTAGTTTAGGATAAGATTTGTTAGAAATTTTCAATTTTTAAAGATAAAACCAGAAACATTTCTTAAATACATGCTTACAAGGTGACCAAAAAATATGAGTTTAACTGCAAGGCATATTTCCTCAAGAAGTCTGCTATTTTCACTCGCGTGTCCTCAAAAGAGGGGCCTCTCACCTCAGTGAAATGTAGCCAAAGCTACTCCTGAAAAACTAAAGACTCAGGCCAACGGTGCTGCCCCCCGAGTCCAGAGGTGGCTTAGCCTGGTTCTACTTTGTAAATTTAGCACGTGTTTGCCTATCAGTTTATTTCCTCTACACACAGGTATATGAGTTGGTGTTTTAAACATCGTTTTAAACATTAAACGAAGAAATTAGACGTAGCTATTTTGAATCCTACATGAGTGAAATGCTTTGGGTTTCAGGAGCAGAATATACAGGAGGGATGAAACCATTTTCTGAGAGCATATTTTGGAGTAGGGAAGGAATATGTGCCCCTACTTCAACTAATTAGAACTGTGCCTGCCACTTAGCATTTGGTAATGTTACCAGATAAAAAGAAAAACTTTCTCAAGTAATTAATCGACTTGACCTTCAAAAGGACAGCTAGGGGCTAAGGGGCCAGGGATTCCATAAAATGTGCAGCGGAAGCAACTTTGGAAAAGTTTCTGTTTGCATTATGCTGCCTAACGAGTACGTGTGTTTCAGAAACAGGCTTTGCACTGACAAGCTTCCGATCCTCGGGAGTCCAGCGCTCCCTAAAGCCGCCCGGCGCCTTCTGCCCTGCAGTGTGATCCTGGACTGGGAAGGCGCAGGGTTTTCCCAGGGAGACGCACTAGCTCGGGCTCCCAAACTCCGCTCAGCCCAGCAGCAACCACCGCCGCCAACGCTGCGGCTGCTCTTCCTCCTGCTGCTTCGCTTCAGCGGCGATGAAGCCCAGACTCCTTTGCTGGACCATTTGCTTTCTCCTTTCCTTGTGGTGCTGCGAGTGTTGCCCTGACGTAGTCGGTGCCTTTGCGTGAAGAGCACGGTCCACTGCGTGCCCTTGATGCTGGATCACATTTTTTAAGTGCCACAGCGGACCGCAGTCCACGCAGCTCCAGGCTCAGCAGTGTGCTCCTACCCTCTGCTGAGACTGGGCGCCATTCTTTTAACGTAGTATTCCTGATGCTCTCCCTGCTTGCATGATTGGAAGAGATTTTTCACTTTTCAATGAACTTCCTGGTTCTACCCTGATAGAGTGTAATGATGAGCTGAAATAAATTTATTTCCTCTAGGTGTAGTTCTCTTTTCTACCATCTTCCAAAATTCATCATTGAAAATTTTCACCTTTATTCTTCCCTCAATAATTTTCTTGATTAGGTTCTCAGTTTTACTCCCTTTCATTCTCTCCTCCCAAATCTTTCAAACTCTTGATAGGGTCAGCATGTATCTGTCCCATTTTGAAAGAATTAAGTTCAGAGTCTGATTCCGATTTTATCATGTGCTGGCAAATTGCATTTCTTCTGTTCATTGTTGGGCTTTATCCTGCATGTGCCTCCCAGGTGGTTGATGTCCTCAGCCTCTACCAGGGGTATCCAACCATTGGCCTGCAGGCCACATGTGGCCCAGGATGGCTATGAATGCTGCCCAACACAAAATCATAAATTTACTTAAAACCTTTTTTTTTTTTGCTCATCACTTTTTCTTTAGTGTTTATGCATTTAATGTGTGGCCCAAGACAACTATTCTTTTACCAGTGTGACCCAGAGATGCCAAAAGGCTTGACACCCTTGCTAGCCCATAAAACAGTATCAGTTTCCCAAAGCCATGGTCCAGTAGAACATGGGGCACATAGAAGCCTTACTGAGCAATGACTAACAACTTATCAGTGCCTGGGAGGCATTACGGGATGGTAGAATATACAAGACTGTAGAAAGCAATTGGGCCTGAGTTCAGATGGTACTTCTTTGTCTTTTACTATGGGAAAGTAAATCTGTATCACTGAACTGACATTTAGATTAAGTTAATTAATATGTGTGAATTGAAAATTTTTATTATCATAATTTTCCAGCTTTACCCCATAAGAGAAAAAAAGTAAAAATGCTGAGGCGAGAGGATATGCTGTTTCATAGAGTTCACTGCTCCAAGATAAAGTTTTTGCAAATTATGTTACATCCATGGAAGAGAGAATTGCTTTCATTCTTTCAAGTTCATTTTGGGGCTGAGGAAGGTAGCCTTGGATTCCTGTAATTGTGAGATATGAAATGATAAGAAGATCAGCACTGTGATCGTAATCATAAAATGAAAATGATAATGAGAAGGTAAAGTTGGCGGGTTGTTAGTTGCATAGTAAATGACATATATATGGTCCATCAACTTCCTAGTAATTTTTATTAAGCATTTTGTTAATTTTTATGCTTGAAAATATCAAAATACGTCTCCTTCAAAACTAACAAGACAGTTTCCTGAAACTTTGACCATTGCTTTGCATTGTCAGAGCACAGCCCTAGAGGGGCCTTCATACTAGTTCATTTGTAGTAACAGTTTCCGGAAGACAACAAAGAAGTCTTCGTTAGATATGGGGCAGCTTGTCTAATCAAGTGCCATGGACTTAAATAAAATAAAATGCTATCTAAGGACCAATCTGGACTAAGATTTTGCTTTTTAAGTATTTCAAAGAAAAAATTAGCACTCATTAGACAATCTCTTATGGAGACAATGAATATACATGGAAGGCGATTGTCAATGTAATTGTGGAGAACTCAAGCCTAATACCGGTCTGTGAGCCTGATGGTCCTACAGACCAAATTTGTGGTGTCTTGGATGATTTCTCAATTCCTTTGTGTCTCAGTGTCCTAATCTGTAAAATTAGATACTAAGAGTGTTTAGGTAATTTGTTCTGAAGAGTAAATGAGTTAATGCATGTTAAGAACTTAGGAAGGTGTCTGGTTCTACTGAGTATTATGGAAGTGATCTCTATTATTAATTATTACATTTATAACTAAGCACCAGAGCTACAAACCCATATATCACAGGAAACTGGCTGGTAGGTAATTTGAGAAACCTGGGGTGGATGGAAGACAAACTACTGTGTAAATGGAATGAGGGACAACTGACCTTAAGCTTGGCAGCTGAGGGACAATGAAGACAGCGAGGCGTTTCAGCTTGATGGGCTGGCCAACTACTGGGTTGATTGCTGCCCTGTGGAAATTTGGGCCTGTTGTTAATAAGCGGGCCAAATTTTTTGTTAAACTATGGATATAAAAAAATTTAAAAAAGTAACTTTTAATATTAGCGGCTCATTAAATTTTTTAAAAGTGAAAGGCTCAGGACCTTTAGTTTGTGACCTCTATTACAGAGATGGTATAGAAGCTGAGAAATATATGTGAAATCTATAAAAATTGGTCCCCCACTTCCAATAGACCCAAAGTCCTTAATGCAAGATTACCTTTTTGGGTAAATAATATCATGAAGGACCACAACTAAATGCATTAAGATAAAAATTCTGAAAAAGGAAAAAGCCAATCAATCTTTGAAAGGCAAATGGAGCCTGGAACAATTTCAGCAGAATCAAGAGTTTTTGTTTATTTTGTAAAATATGTTAGTTATTTTGTAAATATGAAGGTTTGTCCAGAAAAAGTCCAGCCATTGTTACTATAAGGAGAATGCGCCCGCACAACATTGATGTAACCTGACAGACAAGGAGAGTGGCCTGGAATGTGCATGCATGAGCAGCGATGTTTTCACTGTACTAGTCACTGGGGGCAGTAGACACCACTGAGTGAACATGTGTACTGTGTGGCCATCACATTCAAGATGGCTGAGTAGAGCAACAAATCTGCATCAAACTTTGCGTTAAGCTTCAACATTCTTCCTGGAAGCCATTCAGATGATTTAGAAGGCTGCATCTATGGGCAACTGATGATTGGCAGCTTCATCACAACAATGCGCCTACTCATGCATCACATTTCCTGCAGAGCTTTTTGGCAAAACATCAAATCACCCAAATGACTCAGCCCCACTACAGCCCAGATTTGGTGCCCTGCAACTTCTGGCTTTTCCCAACTAAAGTCGTCTTTGAAAGGGAAGAGATTTCAGACCTTCAGTTAGATTCAGGAAAATACAACAGCTGATGACTATTGGGAGAACTGTGTGACTTCCCAAGGTGCCTACTTTGAAGGTGACTGAAGCATCATTGTCCTATGTACAATGTTTCTTGTATCTTTTATCTTCTTCAATGAATGTCCTATTTTTCATATTGCAGGGATGGATACTTTCTGGACAGGCTTTGTGTATGTGTATTGTTCCTATAGCAGTGGAAATGATATAAATAACACATTTAACACTATAAATATTAATTAGTATTGTTATATTTTCCTTGATTTCTTTCTTTACATGTTTTTAAAATTTTAACCTTAACACAGAAAATACTTTCCTCAACCATAGAAAAGAAATCTCTACTATACATAGAGTGATTATAGTTAATCAGGTTTTAAGCTTAGAAAAATGTTAACACTACTCCTTCCCATTTTAATTAGATTCTATATATAGAGTTATCATTTTGTATTCAAAGCAAATGTCATTTACCAAATAGTCTCCTACCATTTAGAAACTCTAACTCTTCATACTGTGTAGTTTTACGCACAGTTAGTTAAGAATTAGAACTAGCAAATGAATAATTCCTAGTATTGAACACTGAATTGTTAGGGAGCCTGTAGAATAATCAGAAGCACTGCTTAGCTTTCATGATTCCATTTTATCTCAGGGTCATTAGGTTGTACTTGCAGAATATTAGTTGCTGGTTAAGAAAGGTGATGTTCTTAGAATTCCCAAGAGTGGGCGCTGGCTGTTGTGGCATAGTGGATTGAGTGCCAGCCAGTGAACCCAAGCATTGCCGGTTTGATTCCCAGTCAGGGTACATGCCTGGGTTGCGGGCCAGGTCCCCAGTTAGGGGGTGCACAAGAAGCAACCACACATGGATGTTTCTCTCCTTCTTTTTCTCCCTCTCTTCCCCTCTCTCTAAAAATAAATACATAAACTCTTTTTTTTTAAAGTAATGCAAGAGTAAAAAAAAAAAGAATTCCCAGGAGTAGGGAGATCAAGGCTCAGATAGACTCTGAGACTATAATCGAACATCTTTGAAAGCTATCTTGAATGCCTTAGAAAAATGTATAAGCTTAGGGATATTTTGATGATTGAGGATTTCCCTAAAAGTTTTAAATTGACGAGTATGTACACTGTGAAGCTTTAAATATTTGGATTTAAAGACATTTCCCTTAGGTACAAAGCTTGCTTTTCACTTCAAATAATGCAAATCTAGAGCAAAAAGCTGGTGGAAAGAAATGGGAAAATGATTTAAGCTTGTCATGAAAAAAATGTATCCAACTGATAAAAATTTCATCTTATTCAAGAAGAAAATAGGATTATTTTAGCTCTTTCCAATTTCTTTTCTAGCTATATTTCTTTTTTCTTTCATTTAACCCACAGGGCTTACTTTGACCTTTGAAACAGAATTTTTCATAACTTTTTAAAAAATAAGTGATATAACTTGTGGGCTTTGAATGATCACTTAGCAGTAGTGAATGGACCTGAACACTGTAAACATTTCCCCTATTTGGTATCATGGAAGTAAAGCATGAGGGGACACAGCTGAACTACATACAAATACAAAACTTCTCCAGCTGTTGACCTGTCAGGGAGAAAAATGGAACTGAAAGTTGAAATGCATTTCCTGTTTACACCTACTTAATAAGTCAGGGTAGACTATTTCAACAATCTTGGGGTCTTAACACCATACAACCTCACAGCCCTCATGATGCAGACAGTGCGCTTATCTGAGAGGAGCCTAAAGAGACTGTTCTGGAAGGCCAGGTGAGTGTGCATGAAGCCCAGGTGAAAGGAATGGGTCAAAGGACATTGAGGAGAGGCCCATCAAGGGGTGCAGGGAGGTAAAAGCTGCTGGCTGTTGACACCATTATCCAGGGCATGACCCACCCCTGATATCTGGGAGTCATCCTTCAATCAAACCACCTTACAGAAAAATTAGATTAGGAGAAAATGAATTCCACTTGGGACATGTAATTTGGGGTTCCGCTGTGGGACACAATTGAAGATGTCCAGCAGGCAGTTCTAGGAACCTGGGGCTATGGGTCTGTGATGCTGAGCACCGGTGTAGAATGTGTGTCGGGGCTGGGGGTGGTGCCGGGAGACAGGAGTGGGACCAGAACACCATCTCCAGGAACACACCATTGAAAGGGAGAAACTGAGTCCAAAAATGAGTTACAAAAGAAACAGTATGAGAAGGCCAAGACGAGTGTGAGGGGCGGTGGAGAACAGGATATTTTCTGGAGTGAGGTGTGACCCAGGTACAGCTGAGCACAGCTTGGACACTGGGAGACAGCCTGGTAATCAGGGTGGTGGATGACATAGCAAACGTAGCTTCAGCAGTGAGGTGGGAACAGAAGCCAGATTGCAAATGTTAAGGGGTAACAGGCTTGCCTTTTCAGATTCCAGAACTTGGCTCCACTGAGGAGGTGATCTTTAGCATCCCCATCTCTGAGCCTCAGTATCCATGTATACATTGAGGGATGAGTAATTGCCTAAGTGAGGCCAACATCTGTGTTGGTCTTGTTTCTGCAGTTCCTACAACAGCCTGTACTTAGGTGGGAAAAGCTGATTAAGTTAGTAAAATAGAACAGCGTTTTATATACTGATCTCTACATTTCATTCCCTACTGTAAATTCTGTAAATGAGATGAAGGAAAGCATTGCACAATAGCAGCTTTTGGGGAAGTGGTTACAATATGAGGCAGTTAAGCCATGGTCCCCACTCTAGTTTGAGAGCTAGTGCCTACATGAAAAGTTGAAGTACAGGGCTGGGGCAAGGAAGACCAGAGTGTTTTGCATTTATGGAGTAACAAAGGATGGTGAATGTCTCTGTTTGCCATATGGATGGGAAATGCAAATAATGGGAATAAGTGACTAAAAAGGGAGGGAAGAATATGAAAAATAGAGAAAGTTTGATGAGTTTTACTTGGACATCCTGGTGGAGAGCGTAGGGGCTCAGGAACATAGGCAAGGAATGTAGTTCTGAGCATCATTGGGATAAGAGTGTGCACTGTGTCGAAGGGGGGAAAAGAAATTTCCCAGGAGGCCCTTGTAGAATGAGAAGGAGCTGCACACCCTAGAACTCTGGAAAGCTCCATGGTCAAAGAAATAAAAATGTAAACAAGAATCTGGACTGTCATCTGTGGTTTTGTAGGCTGTGTGCTGCACAACTCCGTGCTGTGCTAAGAATGGTGCTCCTGCAGCTGTGAATGGGGGTGACTCTGGGGGAAAAAGAAAGAAGAGTCAGAGAAGAACACAGCAACCTAGGCAGTAGGAGGAGTACCAGGAAACAGTATTCTTAGTGTTCCAAGTGGGAAGAGGGTCAAATCTGGCTGAAGTTGAGGTAGCAGAATGAAAATTTTGCCTTCAAGAAGTTGAAAGAGAAGTCAAAGTTTTTTTGTTTTTGTTTATTTTCTTTAAAAAAAATTCTCACCAGAGAATATATTTATTCATGAAAGGTGGGGGTGGGGGGAGTGGCGAGAGAGAGAGGGGAACATCAGTGTGAGAGAGAAACATGAGAAACATCAGTTGTTTGTCTCTAGTACCTGCCTGGGCTGGAGATCAAATTTGCAACCTAGGTATGTGTACTGACTGAGAATTGAACCCACAACCTTTTGTTGTATGGGATGATGCTCCCATGAACTGTGTGTGTGGTAGGCAAAGGGAATGAAAATAGTATGGGGAGAGTGAGAATATGAAAGAAGGGATGTGGATATGTTTTCATTGTACCTTATAATTCCAAGGAGATGTGTCAGTAGCACATTTGTATAGCAAGTAACTGAGAACTTGATGTTGAGATGGATCAGGCAGGATGCAGACCTCTTATGGGAGATGCAGAAAATGCAGAAGAACAGTGAGCCACGGTGTCTGTTGGCCATCACTGCAGCAGTGATGTCCCAAACGAGGCTCAACAGGAGTCTAACACCGATGATTCTGGCTCCAAAGGGAGACAGAACTATTACAACAATATTAAGAATTACAGAATAACAGAAATTCAGTTAAAAAGAAGACAGTGGATGTTAAGAAAACACATATTCTTGTTAATTTATTGCTTCAATGCCATCTTTCACAAATAATTTTTGCAAGGTATTATTTTATTCAGAGAAATGGTAAATATATTTAGGGTTATTGTCTTGGTCAGCTCAGGCTGCTGCACTAAATGCCACAGACCAAGTAGCTTACACATTTATTTCTCACAGTTCTGGAGGATGGGAGGTCCAAGATCAGGTACTAGCTAATTTGTTGCCTGGTGAAGGCTGTCTTCCGTGTCCAACAAGGTGGTTGCCTCTCACCGCATCCTCACATGGAGGAGAGAGAAAGCATTTGGGCTTCACCCTCATGAACTAGTTACTTCCCAAAGGCCTCACCTCCAAATACCATCCTATTGGGAGGCTTCAACATATGAATTTTGAAGAGGATCAGGCATTTAGTCCATAGCAGTGATTCAGGTTTACGTTACCTAAACATTTATCAAAAACAAATAAAGTTAGTTATATAACGGAAACATCCCAATGTGTTCCTTCCTGCTCTGAGATACAATGGACTACTTCAGATACACAGAAAGTGTGTGTTACATAATTCCAGTTCTTGTTATTGCATATAATGGACCACGTGTAACCAAAATTCAAATCACAGGAGCTTTTCCAAATGCAAAATGAAAGCATTTAATTAAATATTCTGCTTCTTTTTCAGGCAACAAGGTAAGCACAACATATGATACAACACAGTTTCATTGTCAAACTCAAGACTATGTAGTGAAAAACTGAGCTTTGTTTAAAAACCATCTAGTTTTACTTCTCCTGATAAATTTGGATACATTTGTCAGTCCTCTTCATAGATTCTTCATCTGAGCAGCAAAAAACAAAACAAACAAAAACTATGCATTTCTGACTTGTTTTATGAACGTGATATTAGCTAGCAATACCTTAAAAAAATTCCAAAGTCTATTAACTTCATTTAAAAAGAAAACCGAACCGAACAAAAAAGCCTTCATTTAACCTCAAATGCTGGGAATTGTTAATGATTAGATATAATATGATCATATACACAATATTTTGTGTCAATGATTTTCAAGAGTAAGGACATAGATCTTAAGAATCATCCACCAGTGTCCCCTTGTGTATGAGTCCCGTGAGCAATGAGAAGACGCAGCTGCCCTCACACAGGGTTTGATAACAACCTAGGTGCATCCCACAGATAGCTTCCCCAGCAGACTACGGATCCTGGCATTCTCTGTGATCTGTCTATGGGTTAGACCTCCTAAAACTGCAATGAAAAGTACTCATTTTATCTTGCAGGAATGTTGTACCTTCACCAATAAAATAGGACCCCCTAATCAGTTCACTAACTTCATATCTAACCAGAGTGTATCTGCTGATGCAATGAGCAAAAGAGGACTGTGTTTCCTTGGAGGTGCAGCAAAAAGTCTAGAGAAACATGAAGCCCAGTGGGCTTTGTACACACTGTTCTCTCTGCCTGGAATGCACGCTGCCCCCTGTCCCTTTTGCTTAGTCTTTGAAAGTCCACTTGGAGCTCACCTCTAGGAAGTTTTCCAGATCTTCTTTATCTTATTCCCACCTGTGTGAAATGGCCTTCCTGTTTTATTTGAGCCAGGGAACTTGCCACATGGGATGAGGGTGATAATTTGTCTTTTTGATAGAAGGAGTCTCCCCAGGGCAGATAAGATAGATATCTTTTTCTCTTCATACTTCTAGGGCACGGCCTGCCAACAGAAAACATGTGGGATGCATGATGAACCATCTGACAAAATAAAATTGAGGGGTGCTGTAAATGCCACCCATTTGGTGGTTTTGCATAGGGCAGACTGACTTCTAAGGAGCTGCAGAAGGGTCTATGTTTGGCAGGGAGGGGCCTGGACTGAAGTGATTTCTGAGCTGTGCACCTTACCTATTGCTTCACCTCTGCTGGTGATGACCGCCCTCGCAGAAAGGATGTGTGGCATTTAACTGCAAGCGTAGAGAAGAAGATAGATTCACAGAGATGGAAATCTCTAGGGAAAATGAGGTAAAGGAGAAAAAAGAATTCCCAGCTTTCAATGTGTATTTATGATGATTCTGAGATTTATGCTGTGGGAAAATGCCCTCTTCATCTTTCTCTTGGGAGATATGTCTAGGGAAGAAGGAGAATCTTAGGGGTTATTAAAAAAGAATTTGAGGTGTGTGTTTGTGCATACACAGCTACAGGAGTATAGAGCTTTAGAGTTCTTAAAAATAAAAGACGATGGAGACAGTCAAAAGATTGGTCGTTGTCTGAGGCTGCGGGGAGGAGGGATAAATAGGCAGAGAACAGAGGATTTTTAGGGCAGTGAAACTCTTCTATATAATACAATACATATCATTCATTATACACTTGCCCAAAGCCATAGAATGTACAACACCAAGATAAAAACCTAATGTAAACTATGGATTCTGAGTGATAACTGTCAATGCAGGCTCATCAATTATAACTGCGCCCTCTGGTGGGGAATGTTGATAATGGAGGAAGGTGTGTATGTATATGTGTATGTGTGTGTTGGGAAGGGCTGGGGTATATGAGAATTCTTTGTTCTTTCTGCTCAGTTTTGCTGTGAACATAATACTGTTCTAAAAAGAAAGTTTAATTAAACGTAAAATAAGTATAAGCGAATCCCTGGGGAGGTACAGTGCAGTGGTATAGAAAGGATCAGAAAAGTTTGGAAATATAGGAAGTACCCAGAAGGAAGGGGGAGGGAGCAAGCTGGAAAAGCAAACTGCTATTGGATTAAAAGGGAGTTTCCAGTGAAGCCAACTAGGGTGGGTCTCTTTATAACTATGAGCAGGCAGTCATCAAGATTTGAGATTTGAATAAAGCATACGTAAATGTGTTTTTAAAGGTTAGGTCCTGCTGCTGCATCCTTCTTCAATGGTGTGCTCTACTTGTCTCTTAACAACTTCACTCAATATTGATATTTACTTATTTAATGTCTTTTCCATGTACTTTTAAGCTCCACAAAAGAAGGGATCATTCTGCTTCTGTTAACAGTTACTCCACCCCTAGCTCATAATACAGTTTCTGGAATACAGGAGATGTTCAATAAGCATTTTTTAGGTTAAGTAACTAACAACATAACCATTAATAATGCATCAGCAGTTTCTGTGTAGCAAGTGTTTCCTAGGTGCTACACTTGACTAATTCTAGTCAGACACATGTGCAGTGCTCACAGCTCCCCTGAGAAGCAGGTATTGTTTTTACTGTTCTCTCATTTTACAGGTTCAGTCTGAGCCTGCTCCTTACTGGGGCTGAGATGGCAAGGCCCTGGCTCCTGAGCTTTCATTCTAGGGGAGGGCACACATGGTGTTGTGAGAGTGGCCTGGGGGGGGAGGATTTGCCTTGTTAGATGGATGGAATGGTCCCAGAAGGCCCACTGACATTTGTCATGGGATCTGAATGACCAGAAGGAGCAGCCTTTTCAAGGTCTGGGCTGAGCATGACCAAGTGGGGACTGAAGGTGGAGACAAGCATGGTTTTTTTAAGGAAAGAAAAGCTAGAAACAGATGAGGAGAGAAGATATTCAGGAACCTAGCAGGTGGGGAATGGGGGTGGCTGTGCTCCAAGTGCAGAGACAGCTGGTGCACCCAGAAGTACTTCAGTGACTGAAGGACAGGGAGAGACCTCCCTCAGGGGTAGCGCAGGTGGGATGCAGGGCAGGTGCAGAGACAGAGCCTCCAAGGCGCTAAGGGCAGAGAGCAAACCAGGCGGGACATCCCTGTCCCAGCCCAATGCCCAGCCTCGCACAGAGGAGTGCCCCTGGGCTTCTTTGACGTCCCCTGCCTGCCTGATGGCTCTTTTTCTCCAGTGCCCCCTGCCTGGCCCACCCCCCACCCCGCCTCCTCTCAATGCAGCAGCAGGAGAAAAGGTTCCTTCCAGATGTTTTTCCGTATGACCTGAGGCTGGGTCCCTGAGCCCCATGATGCACTGCCCTCTCCCTCCCTCTGTGCTCCAGGTCAAAAGGTCCTCTTACCTTTTTATCCTTGTGTGAGTCACCTTTTTTTGTTGTACTTTGTTTTGTTTTAAGCCAAGACTTTTCCCATCTCAGATACCTGTCTCCAAGTTCTTGCCTTGCCCTTAAACCTTGGAGCCTAGGACAGTGCCTGAGAAGGCAAACTCTCAGTCATTGTTTGGATAAAAGAATAGAGGGATTCTGGAGTCTCTTTGCCTCAGAGGAAAAAAATAATGGTGCCACTCAGTCACTTCTGGATGTGAAGAGAGGAAATAAGAAAAAGACATAGCCTTAGAAACAAAAACACATTCTTCTTTATCTTAAGAAAGTGGTGGAAACTTCCACCAAAATAATAACAGAGATTAAAATTTAAAGGCAAATTTTAAAAATAATTTATGTTTAAAAAAATATTCATTCTTTGGCGTCTAAAGCGAATTTCACCCACAAATCCCTCAGTTACAGACAAAAAAAAAAATAGTGCTATATGAATGAGGTGTGGTTGATAAAGAATCTTTTCTTAGTTTTGTGTCTAGACAGTTGTCTATACATGATACTTTCTTTAATTTTCTTTCAAAATGGGGTTTGTGAAAAAATCTATTAATGAAAATTAACACAAAAGAAAATTTAATTTGTGAGTAGTTTCCAACTCTGTGTCTAATTTAATCATTTTGGTTTTTTTCCCATTTAGTGATATCATTTTTTTAAAAAAAGGTACTGCATTTATTTACCCTTGAATTATCTCATCGATTTCTGCACATTGTAAGCATTTTGAAAAAACAAGAATCTACCATGAATCATACATTATGAGTCTTGTTGAATTTTAGATTAATGATATAAACTTCCCAGAACTGAAAAAAGAAAAATATTTACTAGAAAAATATTTTGCAAATATATTATGTTTAGGTCAATAATAATAATACATATGGTAATTCATTTTTTCAAAAGCAACTGAATTCAAATGTAAGTAAACACAAAAGCTCCTTTTAATTTCAAAACATTTTTTACCTCTATACTCTAAACTTCTTTGTGTACCCTTTCTCCTAAAATATGATCATTGGGTGATTTTTATCTTGTAATGATAAGTCTTTTTCTATTCAAGATTTATATGCATTTTGTGGAAAAACCAGGCCATCCGGAAGTCATTAAGATTGCAAAATAGGAGAAGATAATGATCATAGTTTCTCTGATATTATTTATTTTGATGTGGCATTTTAAATTCTGCAATCATGACTCAGGGAAGGCCATGAATCTGAATACCTGTTTTCTTCTGACCCAGGAAGGTCAACTGATCTTGGGCAAATCATTTAAGCCACAAGTCTCTGGGTTTTTTTCCCCTCAATCTGTAAGACTATATAACTAAAAACTGTGCTGAACACTGCTGAGTGCTGATTACTGCTCATCCTTATGATCATTCCCAATGTCACCTTTATTCACCACCTGATCTTGCTAAACTCAATGCCTATTCATTCCGAACAACAGAAAAATCAAATTTTATTTCTCTGTCAGGGTGCTGTTTCAAAAACAAATCTCTTCTAGAAATATCAACATGTATTTCAATCAAAAATAAATCTCTAATTTTACGAACAAACACATCACCATATGAGTGACATAAAAACAGCAAAAAAAAAAAAAAAATGTGAGGACAAGATAGAGGAGAAACCATTGGCCAATCTTCATACCCCTGTGTTCTGTTGAGAAACCAGAATCTATCTTAGAGATTCTAGGAATGTAGAAAGGGAACAGGGAAGGTGGGAAGGTGCTAAGTGACCACCTGAAAACAGATGGGCAGATAACACCAGGAAATACATGACGGGCGTGTCCCAGGGAGAAAGCAGGGATATTCGTTCTGAATCCATGCGCAGAGAACACCAGAGTCTGCTTTGACTCAGTCCTCCTAGAGCAGTCGCTGCTCCAGAAGGGAGTTATGTGTAGGACAGAAAGCACACGGCCCTGGGGCTCTGGGGACCCGAACTCAGAAGACCCTCCCCTGAATCACCAGTTTTAGAATGGGGTCATCCTTACTAGAAAAACCAGAGAACTGAAGCCAAAAAGAGAGATTCTGTTCCAGTTCTGGGCTCCCCAGCTGTGGGACTGTGAGCTCTCAACTCCATGTATAGGCCTGAGCTATAGGGGAGAGTAATGGCAGGGAGCCACGGAGGAGACTGCTGGGAAATGGTGGTTGGGCAATTCCTTCAAGGTACAGAATTTTTGACAACATAAGGGAAGGGAGGTCCCCCAGAAGGAGATACCAGACTTCCTAATATTAAATATAGACCTCCCTCTAAAGTCCATATTTGCAACCTAAGTTTGTGAGGCAGCTCACACTAGTTATACGCCAAAGGACTTGGCGTACAAACACATCCTTATCTATGATAGGTTTACTCTTGGTTTCGCCATTTTGTGTCCAAGGTGGAATGATCATCTATTCCACTCTGAAGTTTGTTCTATCAATGGCTGAGTGTTGGCCTCTGCGTCCCTCTACCACCTGCCCCAGAAAGACTTTTCCTTTGGAAAAGTCACCTTTGCCCTCATTCTGAGCCATGCATTTTGGATGAGAATGATTTCATTCTTAGCTCCAGATGTCAGTACACACAGATTCAGAGAAAAACCCTGAGACTGAAAATCTATTTTTGTACATGGAGGGTGGAGAGAAGCTGAAGAAAGAAGCAGGTCACTCTAGTCAACAACTAAAATTTATTAAGGAAACTTTCATACAAGGTATGTCTTTGGCAACTGCAAGACAGAATGGATCGTGTGCTGCTTGGCAGGGCCAAAGATTTATGTAGGGTATGGGGGGAGGGGCAGGGATAGTCGAGGGTACTAGTGTACGAATGCTACCAGGTACAGAAATTCGCGTGCTTGACCAGGTCAGGACAACACTGTTCCACACAGCAGGAGGCAGGGGAGGGGTGCTGACTTATGTCAAAATGAACATCAGTTATGAGCAGAGAGTCCCTAAGGGGCATTTGCAGAAAGCAACCACCGTTCCGGCCCAGGTCCAGCTCCTGCTACTGGGATAGGCAGGGGTTATGTTATGGAACAGTGTCTCCCCCTCCACACAGAAGGACAATGTATCCATGAATCCTGAAAGTTATCATCCAATTTGCATACATTTATAACTATTAGTTATTTAATTAACCAGAATAGCAATAAAATTCCATTTTGTTTTTTGTACTTTAAATGTGCATGTCCTCAAGTATTAATGACCATGTTTGTTATTCCATTGATGTCTTTAGATACAAATAACCAGTGTTACATTATTTATAATGAAACCAAAATGGTGAATTCTGGACCTTAGAGAGTGTGAATTACAACAATCCAGAGCATGTTAGAAATAGCTTGTTGTGTTTAAAATTAAATGTTTTATGCCACGGAAGATCTTGATGGTAAGCCCAGCACTTGCACTGAAGACCGTCTTGGATGTCTGTTCATAATTTTATGAGCCATAAAAACATTGCAGTCTGGAGCATTTCAATTATTTCAGTAAATAAAATATACATAAGAAGATATTTTAATTTAGTAATATAAATATTTCCTACAATATAGAAGGATGAAATGAATCTGTTTCTTCAATTATTTTAGATACAAATATGACATTTTTCTACACATACCATTTTATGCTACAAGTTTATAGCAACATTGTAAAGGAAAGCAATGCGGAGTGAGGCTTTCTAACTGCAGGAGAAAATTCTGTGCTGCCTAATTAGTGAACCTCTGATAATCAAGAAGTTTATCATGTGTCATACTGTTTATTATGTGTGCAGGCAGCTCTCTGTCTTTTATCACTAGAAGAAAATTGCATTTGTTTCCATGTAATAGTGATGCAATTAGGAGCAATGCTTATGTAAAAAAAAAAAAAATGGAGGCTGTGCAGATTGACTATATTAAAAGGAGTACATTAGACTGCCATATTTTCTAGTTTGTGTTACATGAACTGTCTAAAGGTCTTAGAGATACTGTTCTACTCACAGTGATTTTAACAAATTTCATATTATAACGAATATGAAAGAAGCATACAAGATCCATGAATGAGATTATAGCATGAGTGGATTATGCTAATCTGGTTAAGAATTCACAAAAGTACTGAAAACACATAATTTTTTCAGGGAGAAATACTTAGTTTTTGATTGGTAGCATATGCAGTTTAGTTCTTGGAAATTTTACATGGGCCTCTCAGACATTAACAAATATGAAAGTGATGTCTCATTGAAATGTCTTCTGAAAAGCTGATGGAGATTAATTAAAATTGTTTATCAAATATGTCCAGTGCCTGCTAAAAAAAAAGAGAAGAGCCTCTTAAAGCTTTGGTCTCATAAGTCTTTATAGTTTGCTAAATTAAGGCTATCTCAAGATTTCCAAATAGTTGT
The DNA here is from genome assembly GCF_021234165.1 of Pteronotus mesoamericanus. Lineage (NCBI taxonomy): Eukaryota > Metazoa > Chordata > Mammalia > Chiroptera > Mormoopidae > Pteronotus > Pteronotus mesoamericanus. The sequence goes on along the minus strand of NW_026555321.1, from coordinate 77,364,627 downwards.
ATTATACCATTATCTTTTCTATCAACAAATGTCTATTAATTTACATTTTTTTCTTAATTGATCTTTTTTTTGAAAGAGAAAATATTAATCACAGTGCATTTATCTCCCAGGAATGATGGACAATCACTACTTTGGAATTTTAAGCATTGAACCTCCAAATCTATCTAAGGAATATAATTTTAGCATGTTGATTTAAAATGTGTCAATTTCATTTGCTCAATTCTTTCCCAATTAGACTACTTCTGAGCCTTATTAAACACAGCAACAGTTTTGTGGTGATGCTATAATAGGAGCCCAGCCATCTGACTAAACTCCTTTAATTTAGAATTCTTATTACATATCAAATTTTTCTATGTTGCATAGAGATTGCCTTCCCTCCAAATTTGTGGGTACCACATTTCAATAATAGTTTTCATAGTTTATCCTCTGTTTACCTCATATTGGAGATAATAGTGTGTACTTTATATACAGTTTAATTTTCATAATGCATGAGTGAAAAAAAATTGAAATTCAGAGTATCCTGTCTTATCATGTTGGCTTCTAATGAATGTGAACACTTTAGAAGGCCAAGCAAAACTATCTAGAAAAGATAATTTATTTAATTACTGTCCTCTATTCTCTGGTCCGGACAACTATTTTGAAACACTTCATTTCCTTCTAGTAAAAGCATTAAGTGTTACTGGACTTGGCAACATATCAAGATATTCTGCAATGGCCAGGCATTACTAGCATTTCAAACTGTGCATAACTCATGGCACACTTCCTATTACAATGATGGGGGTGTGTACAGCTACCCGATGCCAGCTAGCTTTGAGGCACCAGTCACTTATGGCCTAAGAACTGTATCTTTTAGCCAAAGAAAATGAGGTCAAATGATCTCCAACTAAAACTATGCTAATTTTAAATTTATGTGATACTTTTTACCCAAGAGGAAGCATGTACCCATAATTATGCAACACTGATATTTTTAACTCAATTTTATAAAAACTTCATAAACTTGAATATTGTGCATTGCCTGAACTATCAGCCACTGCACATCTAAGAACGCTGTACCTTTTTTATAAGTCAATTTGCTTTATTAATATTAAAATCTTAGATTGTCCTCCTTTGTATTTTGGATCTAGAGGGAATGCTCAGTAGTGAAACTGTTTGACATATTTAGGACACTTATATACCATAAAATGAATTTTCTGCCTCTAAGGAAAACTTTAGGGGATAAGGCTATGTTAACTGTAGAAGGTTGTTTTGGGTAATCTTGGCTACATGATTTATAGAATGTCCTAAAGATGTTGGCTAGAAGCTACATCTCATAGAGTGAAGTTTTTCCTTTTATCAATATTTAACATGCTGTAATTGAGTGAGCATGTGCTAGGCAGATTATTCATATAATTCAATAAATATAAGAAGTGATTGAGAAGCATCTGTCAATATTTTTATGTGGGATGATTTGTTCAACAAATATTTGATCACTGAGTATGATGAGCCTTGCTCTGCAGTAAGGATAAGGGAGGAGAAGATGGGTAAGTTCTTTAAGGAGCGTGTAGTCTACTGAGAATGAATGTAAATGTTGTGCTGGCCCTATGGTAGAAGGGAGCTAAGAGGAGCATTTTACCAGATACGTTAGAACACAGAGGACTGCTTTCTCTGACGGCTTTACAACATGGCAGCTTTGACACTCTTGTCATTGGGAGATGGAGCTTAGGCCCCACCTGTGGCGCTGTGGCTGCTTAAGGGCCAGAGTACTGTGGGAGCCTGAGGCCACTCTGAAGCTGGGCACTGCTGCTCAGTTTGCTGGAAGGCTGGCTCTGGGAGATGACAGTGGTAGGAGTATGGGGACAGCACTTTGGAGGGGCAAGGACTGAGATGCCACCTTATAGCAATGAGTGCCTGTGTCTGTGTTAGTGATCATAGGTGACCCGTGTCACTGCCTGCCTTGTGTTGATATGAGTTATCACATGCAACCTATGTTGCACTGCTAGAATTGTCACAGCTGAAAAAAGAATTGAGATGGCAAACTGTTATTTAGCAGATTTCTCCTTGAGATTGACCAACACCCATGTCAATTCAGTAGAAGCAAAATGGAGTTTATGGGCACACATATTCAGAGAATATCCTGGCTTCAGAAGAGAGCAGATTTAGAAGCTCCATCCCATCAGAACTCACTGTCCACCTCTGCTTGTCCTTCATACCTGTGAGCTTGGCCTGAGTGCCTTGGGCACATAGTTTTCTCGGGCAATAAGGAAAGTCGCCACTGGTGGCCCCCGATTCACACCAGCCCCGTAGCTGTGCTCCACTCTGCCATCTGCATCGGACCTTTTGATTGCTTTCCTCACTCCCACTGTCCAGTGATCCCTATATCTGGGATTTTGTGAGAAGCTGTTTTACATAGGCAGTTTCTTCTTACACGCACCCCAGAAACTCACCAAGGTGCCTTGGGACATTGCCCAGCTCCTGTCAGATTGTGCTGTATTGTGGCTTTTCCTGTTCACAACCTTGCATAGAAGACATTGAGACTCTGGTTTATGGGGGGTGTATGTGTGTGTGTGTGTTGGGGCAGCAGGTTTGTATTATGTAGAACTTGTATACTAATGAGAAACTATAAACCTATAAACAAAATATTAATATTTATCTATAGGCTGACTGTAGTACTCTCTTTTCATTCTATTCCTTTTCTTATTAGTTCTAATTTATTTTAAAAAATTGTTTTCAATTTTACATGAATATAATCTCTTAGAGTCATATCAGAGCCAGTTTTGATACCCATGAGGTGGAAATAAAGTAGAGACTCAAAGGAAACTAGTCAACAACATACAAGCTCTCCCTAGATTGTCACTTTTGCACGCCTTTTAAAATCTCAGAACTGCAAATAGCAAAATTCAGTGTGTTCTTTAGAAAGTAAAAGAGCATACTTCTGGAAAAGAAGAATACTTGCAAAAACTGAATCATAAATAAAATATAGTTCTGGCAGCAAGTGGAATGACAAAAAGAAGACATAAGAATTATTTTAAGAATTACCATTGTCTTTTATTTAAAAGTAGAAGTGTGGGAGGCTGCAGAGCAGGAAAAAAGAGCTTGGTTTTAAAATCTAACATTTTGAGTTTAAATCTTGGTTCTTCCACTTTCCAGCCCTGTGATCTAGGGTAGTAGCTCAATCCCTTGCAGCCCGTTAGTTCCCCTGTGATGATAATAATGTCTAATTGAAAAGTTGTGAGTATGAAGCAAATAATGAGCATAAAGTATCTAGAAAGTGCCTGATCCATAGTAACCACTAAATTAGTGAATTGTTGTGATTTTTAAAAAAATGTGTAGAGGGTTAGTGGAATACTATGTGGCTGTAGAAAAGAAAGAACTCTTACTCTTTGTGACAGCAAAGATGAACCGAGAGATTATTATGGTAAGCAAAATAAACCAGTTAGAGAAAGACAAATACCATATGATCTCATTAATATGTGGAATCTAATAAACAAAATAGAACCAGAGGTATGGATATATGGAATAGACTGACAAATGTCAGAGGAGGAGGGATGGGGGGGACTGGATAAAAGGCTGAGAAGGGATTAACAAAAAAACATGTATGATAACCCAAGGACACAGACAAAAGTGCGCTAAAGGCCAGGGGAGGAGGGTGTGCGGGCTGGGTGAAGGTGGGCAAAGGGGAGGAAGTGGGGGACATCTGTAATAGTGTCAACAACAAAAGATTTGAAAAATGTGTGTAGAGGAAAAGGAGGAGAATCGGGATATTAGATGGACAATGTTACGTGATTACTCCATGAGATTAAAGGATTAGGTTTGAGGAACAAAGCCTGCTTCTGAAATCCATCACCGCAGACAAGAAAGGACAGCTCTCCCAACGTTCCCAGCACAGGAGCATTCACAGTAGTGAAGAATTTTAGTGAAGGAGTACAAGGTCAGACTGGTTCAAGTTACTTGTTAATTTGTTGACATGTTTATTTCAGGTCTTGAGTTTGTGAACATTTGCCAACCAACATTCACAGCTCTAATTTCTGGCTCTGTTTTTGTTCCTTTTGCTTTTTCCCAAATACACACTGAAGAATAATTTCAGTGCACCTGATTTGACCTTATAAAGCTTGTGTGCTTGGTACTGACTAAATTTGTGATTAAAAAAAGTCAATTAACAGAAACTTGAGAACAATGTAAAGCTGAAAAATAAATTTGACTGCTATTTTTTTTTTCTGTTAATGGTTGATTATATTTTATCTGACATTGATAAGGGCAAGATGACTTGGGAGGAGCAGCCTAGCCAGAGACCCCCTCCCAGGTTAACTGTTAATCATTGCTTATCTGCTTCTGTAGCCCGTTTTCACATCCCTTCCCCCACCTGGGAAGCCCATCCGTTTCCCGCCGGAATGCTAGGGCTTATAAACCCCTATCTAACCCCGATTCGGGGCTCAGAATTTGGAGACTGCCTCCTCTGAGCCCGCGCGTGTGAATAAAGGCTTACTCCGTTCCCTGAATCGTGTCTTGAGTCTGGCTTTCCGTAACATTTGGTTCCCTGACCGGGAATCGACTCACACGAGCAGGCCGTTTGCCTCCGGTGAAGACGGCTGGGGTCGGCCGGGTGAGCCCAGACTCCAGAGGGAAGCATGTGCCCCGGTGATTTCGGGTCCCGAGGCGCTGGGCTCCCCTTGGCCCCGACCTTGGGCCGTTCCATAACCCGGGCACTCGGGGAGCGGACCCAAGCCTACCTGAAGGCGCCAGATTGGTAAGTGCCCCGGGGACCAGACCCGAATCAGACCCACCTATAAGTGGTGGAAGGGGAGGCTGATCACCTCTCAGGCCGACCGGCCTCTGGCATGGTTTCCCTGTCGGGAGGGAAAGTGTTAACCTCTGTGTGATTGAGTGAGTGACTGACTGTGTGGCTCCACAGGCCAGCGGTGTTCCCCCGAGCCTACGGAGTCTGAGTGAGCCCTAACCTGCGGGTCCTCGGTCTGTCATACGGCGTAACGGCTGGGAAGCTAACCCGGACTCTACTTGGGCAGCCTTACCTAAGACAGACCCAAGTCCCTCGCGAGAGGAGAGGCCAGGCGGGTGAAAGTGAAAGTATCCCTGCTGCCCCCGTTTGTCTGCTCCGTTTCGGGAGGGATCATGGGGGGCAGACAGTCTACCGTCTTAGATTGCATGTTAAGGAATTTCGACCGGTTCCGGGGCCAGCAGCCCGATATGGATCCGGGGCAATTAGAAATTTTCTGTTCCGCTGAGTGGCCCAGGTTCGGGGTAGGCTGGCCTCCTGAGGGAACCCTTGACCTAGACATAATTAGGGCTGTCCATCTCATAGTCACAGGAAGTCCAGGACACCCAAACCAATTCCTCTACATAGAAAAGTGGCAGGAGCTAGCGCAAGAGATGCCCGACTGGCTCCGGAAGGGTGCGGAGGTCAAACCTTGTCACCTAGGCACGCTACGGGATGGCAAGCCAGGGGAGCCCGGAACTGTTGCTCCCGATCAAAGGAAAGGGATGTAACCCGCATCCTAGTTGCCAAACCAGTGGCGAGACCCCCTATCTATCAAGGCCCGCCAGAGGAAGACCCCCCGGTGCAGCCTCCCCCTTACCCAGCTAGGAACTTGGGAGGTCAGGCAGAGGCGCCTGAAACACCGCCCCCCTCAGTCTCACCCTCACAGCCCGAGGCAACAGCGCCCCCAGAATCTCCTATCGCCTCCCGCTTAAGACACCACCAGTCCCTCCAGATGCCACTGCGGGAGACTCAGGGCCCGCCACGAACGGGGCCTGATGGGACCTTATACCCGGGACCGGTCGTGTTTTACTATCAGCCCTTTACCACGACTGACCTCTTGAACTGGAAACACCACACACCCTCATATTCGGAGAAGCCCCAGGCACTCGTAGACCTAATGGAGTCCATTATGCAAACTCACCGGCCAACGTGGCACGATTGCCGCCAATTGCTCCTAACCCTTTTTAATACGGAAGAGAGGCGCAGAGTCTTCCAGGAGGCCCAGAGATATCTAGAAGCCAACGCTCCAGTGGGCACAATAGACCCAGCCCAGTACGCTCGGGTGGCAGCCCCAGAGACCCAACCCGACTGGGATCACAACACCGAACAGGGAAGAGCAGCCCTGGACCGGTACAGGGAAGCCATCCTCCAGGCGTCAGAGCTGGGGCCAGAAAACCGACCAATATGTCAAAGGTGGCCAGTGTTGTCCAACGGCCAGATGAATGTCCCGGGGACTTCTTAGAAAGGCTCCTAGAGGCCTACCGGATATACACCCCCTTCAACCCAGAAAGCCCAGATACACGGCTAATGGTAAACACTGCTTTTGTCTCCCAATCGGCCCCTGACATCCGCAAAAAGCTCCAAAGCTAGGGGGCTTTGCAGGCATGAACATCAGTCAGCTGGTTGAGGTAGCAAATAAAGTCTACAATAACCGGGAGGAGGCCGCTGAGAAGGCAGCCCAGAAAAGATTAGAGAAAAAGGCCGCACTGCTAGCAGCCGCCCTCAGTCAGCCGGCAGCAAAAGGCAAAGGGGGACCGAAAGACCAGAAAGGGCACGCCAAGGTAGAGAGAGACCAATGTGCCTATTGTAAGGAAAGAGGACATTGGAAAAGAGAATGCCCGCACCGGAAAAAGAAGGCTGGTCTGGCGCCCTCTGAGCCGGCGCCCACCATCCTTAGTCTGGCGGGCCTAGACTCAGAATGAGGAAGACCGGGCTCCCTGAATCTAGGCCCCCATGAGCCCATGGTCAAAGCGATTGTTGGGGGCCAGACTCTCTCTTTCTTGGTAGATACCGGGGCAGAGCACTTGGTCGTCACCACCCCTGTAGCTCCCCCATCCTGAAGAGAAGTCACCATCGTAGGGGCCACTGCTCAGCCAAGTAGCCCAAAACGCTTCTGCCAGGCCCGAATTGTTGATCTGGGAGGCCACCGGATTAGACATGAGTTCTTATACCTACCTGAATGCCCTGTCCCACTGTTAGGGCGAGTCCTCTTATCAAAGCTGGGAGCTCGAATCACCTTCCAGCAGTCAGGGGAGGCCTCGCTGCAAGTGGACGGCCCTAGGCTCATGGCCCTCATTTTGCCACGAGAGGAAGAATACCAGTTGTATTCTGGGGAATCTGGTGACCATGGCCCCAGACCTGAGGCTAGAGACAACCTGCTGCAGGAATTCCCCATGGTCTGGGCCGAGGACAATCCCCCTGGACTAGCCAGAAACCAGGTCCCAGTAATAATTGAACTCAAACCGGGGGCTAAACCGTGCCGCCAGCGACAGTACCCTATCTCAAGGGAGGCCCGCCTAGGAATATCGGAGGTCATCCGAAAGCACCTCCAAGAGGGTATATTGGTCCCCTGTCAATCAACGTGGAATACCCCGCTCCTGCCAATCAAGAAACCTGACGGAACAGGGTACCGTCCAGTGCAGGACCTCCGGGTGGTAAACAAAGCCGTCGTCACACTGCACCTGGTAGTCCCGAACCCATACACCCTACTGAGCCGACTCCCGCCAACCGCCGCCTGGTACACATGCCTAGACTTAAAGGATGCCTTCTTCTGCATCCCGGTAGCTCCAGCCAGCCAACCTATCTTTGCCTTTGAATGGGAAGACCCGCATACGGCGGTAAAGACACAGTTGACATGGACCCGGTTGCCACAGGGATTTAAGAACTCCCCCACGTTATTCGGCGAAGCGCTAGCCCGGGACCTGCAATCTTTCTCAGATGAGGGAAAGGATTTAACTCTACTCCAATATGTTGATGACCTCCTCTTAGCTGCCCCCGACCAGAGCCGATGCCTAGAGGGGACAAGAGCTCTCCTAAAACTGCTAACCCAACAAGGGTACCGAGTCTCATGGAAAAAGGCACAAATCTGCCAACAAGAAGTCAAATATTTAGGGTTCCTAATTTCCCAAGGCAAAAGATCCCTAAATACAGACCGGAAAATGGTCATTACCCGCTTCCCGGCCCCGAGCGGACGAAGACAATTACGTGAGTTCCTGGGAGCAGCCGGCTTTTGCAGAATTTGGATCCCGGGGTTTGCAGCCAGAGCAAGGCCACTCTACCAGGCCCTGCGTGGGCCAGACACCTTACCCCTGGCATGGGGAAAAGAACAGGAACAGGCCTTTGCTCAAATAAAGGACCTCCTTAGTAAAGCCCCAGCTCTGGGCCTACCAGACCCCAGCTGGCCCTTCTATCTACACGTGCATGAGAAGGACAAGGTTGCTCTGGGGGTCTTAACTCAATCAGCCGGACCTTGGGAGCGCCCAGTGGCTTACCTGTCTAAGCAACTGGATAACGTTGCAGCCGGGTGGCCCCCTTGCTTGAGGGCAGTTGCAGCCGCGGTATCCCTGCTACAAGAAGCGGACAAATTGACTTTGGGGCAGGAGACCACTCTATTCGTTCCCCATAGCATCCATAGCCTCCTGGCAGGACAGGGGCACCGATGGCTGTCCAACCCCAGACTGACACAATATCAGGGCATACTCCAAGAGAATCCTCGGGTCCAGGTAAAGACTGTAAAAAGATTAAACCCTGCAACCTTCCTGCCGACCGAACTAGGGGACCCAGACCACTGCTGCCTAGAGGTTACTGAGGAGGTCTATGCCAGCCGACCGGACCTGCGGGACCAGCCTCTGCCCAATGCTGACGTGACCTATTTCACAGATGGCAGCAGTTATATGAGAGAAGGGGTCCGAGTGGCAGGGTACGCAGTAACCACGCTTGACCAGGTGGTAGAAGCCAAAGCCTTGCCCTCTGGATGGTCGGCCCAGAGAGCGGAACTCTGGGCCTTAATAAGAGCACTGGAGTTGGCCCGGGACCGCAAAGTCAATATCTACACTGACTCCAAGTACGCCGACGCCACCCTGCACTTCCACGGGGCCATCTACCGAGAACGCGGGCTGCTGACAGCAGAAGGAAAGGAAATTAAAAACAAGACAGAAATCCTGCGTCTCCTCGAAGCAGTGTGGGCCCCAACTGCGGTGTCCGTCATCCACTGCAAAGGCCATTCCAAACAAGACACCATACCGGCCCGCGGGAACCAGAAGGCGGACTCGACAGCAAAGGCTGCCGCAGTATGTGGTGAGATGGCAGAAGTACAGCCCTCCCTTCTCGGACCCCTGCTGGGGAACCCCATTAACCGTCGGGACTATGAGCCAGCAGAAATGAAATGGGCCCAACTGGCCGGAGGACAAGAAACCCCCGAGGGAACTTGGAGGTTACCTGATGGGCGCGTATATGTGCCCCAGAGCCAGGCCAGCAATTTAGTCAGAAACTGCCACCATCTGACCCACCTGGGTAAGACCTCCCTGGAAAACTTGCTCAAAAGGTATTTCTACTTCCCCAACCTGTCAACCCTGTGCTCAACAGCCTTGGCTCAATGCGTTACCTGCGCAAGGAACAATGCAGCCCCGCATCAAGGGGCCCCACCGGGAGTCCAACACAAGGGGTCCCAGCCCTTCGAGGACCTCCAGATTGACTTTACAGAAGTCAAGACCAGCCGAGGATTTAAGTATCTCCTGGTCCTGATCTGCACCTTTTCGGGTTGGGTAGAAGCCTTCCCCACCAAAACTGAGAAAGCTCGGGAAGTAACCCGAATCCTACTCAGGGAAATTATACCCAGATATGGGCTCCCACTCACCATTGGTAGTGACAATGGCCCGGCGTTCATCGCCCAGGTGGTTCAGGAGGTCGCCTGGCTCCTGCGCATCGACTGGAAGCTACACACGGCCTATCGGCCCCAAAGCTCCGGTAAAGTGGAACGAATGAACCGAACTCTCAAGGAAACCCTAGCTAAGTTCCATCAAGAAACTGGCCTGCCATGGACAGACCTGTTACCATTAGCCCTGCTACGGGTTAGGAATGCCCCGAACCCCTCGGGGTATACTCCCTATGAGTTAGTTTTTGGAAGACCCCCACCTATAACTAGAATAGGAAGTCCCAATGACCTTCGACAGAAGGGGGAGTTACAGCAGACCCAGTACTTACAACAGTTGGGTAAGACCCTAGACAGGATCTACGGGGCCCAATTGGGCCAGGAACCCAAACCCCGAGGGAGGCCAGCACACCCCTTCCGTCCAGGCCAGTATGTATGGGTAAAGGATTGGAACAAGGAACCACTCCAACCCATTTGGATGGGCCCACATCTAGTACTATTAACCACCCCTACTGCCCTTAAAGTTACAGGAATAACCCCCTGGATCCACTACACTCGAGCCAAGGCAGCAGCAGATCCAGACGAGCCAGGACTTCGGAGCCACCGAACCTCCACCTCGAAGGGAGCCCCCACAGTCCGGCTGAAGAGAACTGAAGGACAGTGGGCCGTCTACCCGAGGAACCAGAGACCTGATCCCACCCCAGAGTAGTGATCCAATATATTGAGGGTCTGCCAACCATCTTAGTCGGCAACCAAGGCATGATCCCTGCAGAATAGGCGAGCCCTAGATCTCCTCACAGCAGAAAAAGGGGGGACTTGCCTATTCCTAGGCTGGAATCTTAACCCAGAAGGTTAAGGAGCTGAAAGATGGTGCGAAGCGCTACCGAGAGTCAGGGCAAGGGACATGGAGCTTAGATACCCAAATCTGGCTCCGCTGGCTGGCTCCATTCCTAGGCCCCCTGATATTACTCCTCTTAGGAATAAGTCTAGGACCCTGGCTGCTGCGCACCCTCATTAATAACCTAGAGACCGCGGTCACCAGACGAGCCGCTGCTCGAGTGCTGCTCTTCCAGCATCACCGATACCAAAGACTCCAGACCCAACCCCAACAGAGTGACCACCGTGGCTTGTGTGATGATGCTAAGACTCAGGCCAATCTCGTCTAGCATCAAAGGGGGGAATGATAAGGGCAAGATGACTTGGGAGGAGCAGCCTAGCCAGAGACCCCCTCCCAGGTTAACTGTTAATCATTGCTTATCTGCTTCTGTAGCCCGTTTTCACATCCCTTCCCCCGCCTGGGTAGCACATCAATCTCATCAATCTCCCACCTGAATGCTAATCCCTTCCCCGACCTGGGAAGCCCATCCGTTTCCCGCCGGAATGCTAGGGCTTATAAACCCCTATCTAACCCCGATTCGGGGCTCAGAATTTGGAGACTGCCTCCTCTGAGCCCGCGTGTGTGAATAAAGGCTTACTCCGTTCCCTGAATCGTGTCTTGAGTCTGGCTTTCCGTAACAACATAAGCTACTCTGTGTCATGCATTGATTTTTTTCCTTTTGATTATTTTTCTGCAGCATACATTTATTGAGAGTCATTGTATTCCAAGAGCCATCCCAAGAACTTGGCATGTATTAACACTTCTAATTCTCACAACAATCCTGTGAGGTAGCTAATAATTTTTTACTGTTTTAGGAATGTGGAAGTAGGCTCAGAGAGGCTGAGGTACTTGCTACAGTCACTTTACTGTGCAAATGGTGGAAAATGGGAACTTATTTTCCTGTTTTAGAGGAAGAAGTGATAGTTGACAGAGATTTTAGATGCTATTATCCTATATCATACACACACACACACACACACACACATACATATGGCACATGACTGTAAGACACCATGTAGGAAATAAGTAATTAATGCATTTACTCTTATATATACTTTACTTTTAATTTAGTGTCAAAATAGTAAAGGTTTGAATTATTGTAAACCTATGAAGAAATATCTTACACTGCTAACTATTAAGGTGCGGAATGGCCATATATCATAAGTATTTATACTTGCCTTTGTTACTGAGCAAATGAAGGATATTAAAACCAGAACAAAACAAGAAGAGAGAGAAAAAGGAAAAGTTATTCTGATTATTGTTAAAAAGGTAAGGAAGACTTTATTCAGGACTACTGTGATAGATGTTAAGGCTATCACAATAGTGGGGAGAGATTAGGTTCAACTCTGAATATTAAAGAAAACCCCACACAGCAGGGACCCTATAGACAATGAGCAGAATGAGTGGGGTCAGTGGAGGGAAAGTTACGAAGAGGAGACATCAAGGGTGAGGGAGGATTCTTGCTAAACTGGCTTAACAGGATTCTTGCAGAAGGCAGGACAGGATGATTACATATAAGGATGGGGGATCCTCTCTAAATTGAATTAGGAGGATTCTTGCTACAACGAAGGAGGTGAAAGACAGGGCTCAAGGATGAGGCCTAGTGGAAGAGAGGGCTCAGAGGAACCTGACCAAAATTTCACAAGGACTGAACTTTTGTCAGGGCAAGAGCGAGGAGTCTTCTACAGAATCAGAGAATTATACTCGGATTTGAAAATAGGACAGCATTACCTATTTGAATGGCAACAAATGGAGCAGTATGTTAAGTTGGTTTTGGTAGTTTTCTTCATTGAATAATCTCATGATAAAGTTAATAGCTTTTAGAACCATTGATTTTTCTAACTTTTCTCCACATAGCTTCTTCTCTAATGAGAATACAAAATTTCATCAGTTTTGGTTTTACTGTTAAATGGCTGAGGTTTGTTGTTTTAGTAATCAGATCAGCCTGTAATGGCCTTCATGGATGGATAGATACTAATTAGTAAGTGACTATTTAAGTAAATAACTATTGTATAAACATGTTCAGCATAATGACTGGGAGAACAAAACCCATAAAAGCTATATGATTTTTTTGGTACATACTTAATTTTGGAAGGAAATGAATCACTCTGAAACCATAGATTCTGAAGTTGCTTGTTTGTATAAATTGTATGTGATGTGCAATTTCACATTGACTTAAAAATACATTGCGCATCAACTTCTCAGGTGTGAAAATGTATTATAATATTAAATGCACTTTTCTTGACCTGTTATATAAACGTTATAAAATAGTATGGGGAAATTAGTTGCATACATTTTCTACTTCAAGTTGTAATTTTTTTTTACTTATTTGTGTTCCTTTTTTCTGCCAATGTCATCCAAAACTGAAGAATAAAAATCCATTCTGATGATCTAACAAGAATACCAAGTTCCATTCTTTTGCACCCACCTTATTTAAGGACTTTTTAATTTGTCCCTTTAAACCTCTTTTGTGGCTTAGCTAGAAGGTTTACATGGTTCTTTTAAATGTCAAATCATTCTAAAGTTGTTAATATTTTAATCTTCTCACCCTGGATAATTTAGAAAAAAGTAACATTGATGATTATTCTCCAAAAAGCAATAAAGAATAGCCTTTAAAAAATGATAGCTAATAAAGCACTTGTATTAATTAACTAGTGAGTAACATTGGAAGTTAAGCTTGCTTTAATCTTATGAGGTTTGACGTTATTGCTATTAGGTGGGGAGAACAATTCTGAGATTCTGCCAACAAAGTAGCAGGTAGGTAGAACACAGAACATAATTTGAAAATTCACTTCAAGTTCTGAATATTATGAAATGAAAGAATCTTGTTTCAATCATTATTAAACAATTTAAAATGCAGAGATCTTAAATGACTTTCCTATAAATTATACTACAATGGATTAAAGGAGACATTCATTTCTAAGTGCTGTATTGAAATTAAACTGACAATTAGTATTTGACACTTTTAAGTGTCTTCTACAAATAAAGCCAATTAGATCTTCAAAAATATCTACATAGTAACCATCTTATCATATACCAATTTACATATTTCCTAAGATTTTTCTGAATATTTATCCCAAGAGCAATGCTATCTTTTTTTTAAGTGAGTTATTTCATAAAAGAAGACAAGGACTTGCTAAAGATACCTACAAATGACCTTTTCATATATTACACATAAAGATTCAGTTCATTGGAGCAACCAAAATAACTAGTAATACAAAATGTACCACTACTGAAAATGGCTTAAATCGTATATGCTGATAGAATGGCTTTTGACTATGAAATTTCGAAATACTCTGTATTTTAGCAGAATGCCAAATTGCATGAATGGTAAATAAAAGTAACTAATCTTGTAAAGCTATAGCAAAATAACCTGGTTACATCTGACCTCCAAGAGGAATCATAGTTTGAAATTTGTGATTGTTTCCTGTGATGGAAATTTGTGAACAAACTCTGAAGGTGAGAGGGGGAAAACTTGACCCCTTTTGGTGTCTAGTTTACTCAGTGAGTCTGCTTCTCTGCCCTCCTGTACGACACCCCACCCAGCATGATGTTAGTATCATGCAAGAAGGCTGCTCTACAGGTCAGTTAATTCGGGCATTGCTCTCTCTCCTCCCAGGACCAAAAAGGAAGAAACACCCGAAGGGTTGAAGTGCTGGGGTTTCTACCACAAGCTCTAGAGCTGAAGGCTTGAATCCCAGTTCTGTTCCTTACTAGTCGTGACCTTGACTATGGAAAAGAAAAAAGGTAACAAAAGTACTTATCTCATTGTGAGGATTATATAAGAGAATATATGTAAAGGGCTTTCCACAGTATCTGACACATAATGAACAATCAAATGCTATCTATTGCTTCTGTTTTCAAATGTGCAAGTGCAAATATCAACAATTGACTTATTAGCATCCTATTTCTGGTCTTCTCTATTCGGAGCTCTTCTAGCCCCTCTTAAATTGCAGTCTACATCTTGTCTTAGAAATTATAGACAATTGCTGTGTTGTAAGTGTTAAAGTAGCTGTATGTAACTTACCTAGATTCATAGCAGGTATATTGGTGTGGAAAAAAAGCAGTGTTTTACTTCTGTGTCTGCCGTCTTCGTTAACGGGGTCAGTGTCCCCTCAGTCTTCCATGGCCTCCAGTCACTCTCGTGGTTACCCAGCCCTCTTGGATCTACGATGACATCCATCCGCTCCACTCTGCCCTTATTAACTCAGCCCCTCTCTGCTGCATGACGGAGCCACCTCAGTGTGTCACAGTCTCATTGTCTTTTCAGCCCTTCTCCCTCCCACTCACCCTCCACACCGATCCCAGAGCTATCTCCTTAGCCATTCACCAGGCTGCCTCAGCCTGAAGGTAAAGAAGATCAATGACAAGGTCACCTCCTCAGCATCACTTTTTCATGTCTGAGAGAGTTCCCACAGAGAGTTTCAGGGGTCCTCAGGATTGACATCATTTTCTTTTTCCGCCCCAGCTTGCCGATGCTGACAGCAGCAGCTCTGCAGTGGTCTGCCGAACCGGCTAAGGCTACTTTTACTCCAGGCTCTCCTACTTGACCCTCTCCTTGCCTGCAGAATTGTCTTCCTAAAAAAGCAAATCTAATCCTGAAATATGCATTCGGTTCTCTGACACTACATGATTTCCCCAGAAAACATCAGGTGACAGCTGGTTACCATCCAGGAAAAAGAGGGGAGGTCACTGGAGGAGGTAGAACCCTGAAGCACCTACAATGGTCACACCCACCCTGTCTGTTTGTGTCCTGTGACCTCCCTCTCCAGTTGACCTCATTGTTAGCTCTTCCACTTCTCAACTCCATAACTATTTCTCCAGCCTCTCCAACCAGAGTCACTGTCTAGCTTTGGGGGACCTTAGGGTCTCTCTTTCTCTTTCTTATTCTCTTCTCCCTCCTCCTAAAAAATCAGAAAAAGAGAGTTTTATGTCTTATATTTGAAGAGTCACCCTCTCTCTGAGAGCTACCGTCCAAGTGGTTTTGTCTGCCATCAAGAGCCAGCATGACAGGGTCACTTCTTCAAGGTATCTTGAAGTATTTCTTCAAATTTTAAAGTTTTCATTTGCTCCAATTCAATTTGCTGTGAAGGTATCTGTCTCAGTGGAGAAGTATTTTGCCAGGTTAAAAATGGGGGGTAGCCACCTTGATTTTAAATGAAATGAGTAGTTTACATCTCAGAGTCTGGTAAAAGTTCATTATATCCTTATCAAGAGACAAGAAGAGAGATTACAAGAATGCTTCCTCCTGAATTCAGGGACAAATGGAGAGAAAAGCCAGGTACATTCTGCAACAAGCAAACAATGAAAAGAAAAAGTACTTTGAGAGCAAAAGGCAGGACACCTGGGCCCCTGTGCTGAGCCCCTCCACCTAACCTAGTGTTCTCGGAGACTTTGTTTTTCTTTTGTAACATTAGCTTCATGATGGCAGAAACTCTCTCTTCCTTTGTTACCTTGATAATAGCTATTCACATAACACTTGCTAATAGAATAAATGTGTATTAGGTGCTGGTGAGGTTGTGCAGAATAGGGAACCCTAGTGCACTGTTGGTGGGAATGCAGACTGGTGCAGCCACTGCAGAAAACAGTTTGGAATTTCCTCAAAAAGCTAAATATGGAATTGCCTTTTGACCCAGGGATTCCCCTGTTGGGATTATACCCTAAGAATCCCAAAACACCAATTCAAAAAAACCTATGCACCCCAATGTTCAGAGCAGCACAATTTATAATAGCCAAGTGTTGGAAGCAACCTAAATGCCCATCAGTAGATAAATGGATCAAAAAACTATGGTACATTTACACAATGGAATACTACGCAGCAGAAAGAAAAAAAGAACTCCTAAACTTCGCAACAGCATGGGTGGAACTAGAGAGCATTATGCTAAGCGAAATAAGCCAGGGGGCGAAAGACAAATACCATATGATCTCACCTATAAGTTGAACCTAATCAACAAAATAAACAAGAAAAATAATAACCAGCAACATTGAAAGAAAAAAGAAACCAACAGAATCAGGAGGGAAGGAGAGAAGGAGGGGGAGGGTGGTGGGGAAATGGAGACAAATGTATCTGAACAATAAAAATATTTAAAAAAACAAAAAATAAATATGTATTATTTTAAGTTTCCTTTATAACAAAATTTCAGTTATTAAATGTCAAAGACTGTAGAACTGAGGAAAAGGGAGACATCACTGAAGTAGAACAGCATCAGATTCTTAAAGGCATCTAGTGCTTGAATAGCTAGAAAAGAGAAGGGGCTAAGGTTTAACACCCAGGTGTTTGAGATTATCCAGAAAATAGAGTTCATATCTGTAAAGTCAGCACCAAATATCAAATATCATGAACCAGGATAAAGTCTGCTCAGTAACAAATTCAGAGGTGGGAGGTTAGGTCAAGGGTAATCCAGATCCATAATTGCAATCCTGAGTTAGAATGAGAGTTAGTTCAGGCAGTGGAAGCCCAACGCCATCAGAGAACTTTGAAGCCATCAAGGTTTTCTGACCCTACAGCTGCTTTTGAAGAAATAGTAACTGTTAAACCAGTTTCATTAGAGTGGATGCAAGGTTGACTAGGAGTCCTCATCTGTTTCTGGATCTCAAAAACAAATTCTTAGAAACAACTGGCATTTCTGCCTATGTGAACTGTTAGGAACATAGTACACAATTAATAAATGTTTGCGGAAGATATTATTGAATTGTTATTTCTTCATATTTGCCTACTGTATTTGCTTAGTGTGTTTAATTGCTTCCATATTAGATACATATATGTTTACAATTTTTATGTCCTCTTCATGAATTTACCCCTTTATTATCATATAATGACCTTTTTCTATTGTTAAAGTTTTTTATTTAAAGTTTATTTTTTTCCAGTATAAGTGGAGCTATTCCTTTTTTCCTTTAGTTTTCATTTGTGTGGAACAGCTGTTTCCAGTCCTTTACTTTGAGCCTATGTTTGTTCTTCAACCTGAAGCAAGTCTCCTTTAGGCAGCATATTAGTTGGGCTGCTCTCTTTTTTAAAAAATACATTCAGCCAACCTATTTCTTTTGGTGGGATAATTTAATCTATTTACATTTAAGGTGATTAAAGATAGGTAAGGATTCACTCTTGTCATTTTGATAGTTGTTTTCCTTTTCATAGTGCTTTTTCCTTCCTCTCTTGCTTTTGTATTTTTTTGTGATTTGACGGTTTTTTTCCAGAGTGGTATGCTTTGATTCTTTTCTCTTTCTCTTTTGCATATCAGCGATAGGTTTCTTTGCTTTGTGGTTACCATGATTCTTACATAAAATATCTTATAATTATAATAATCTAATTTACACTTATAATTGTGATTACTTACACTTTACCTTTTTACTCTCCCCCACATTTTATATTTTTTATGTCATGATTTACATCTTTTTATATTGTGTATCCATTAACAAGTTGAAGTTATAATTATTTTAATACTTTTTTCTTTTAACCTTCCTACTAGAATTAAGTGATTTACTCACCACCATTACAGTAATAGAGTATTTTGAAGTTGACTATATACTAACTTTTACGATATGTTTTATACTTTCATATGTGTTAATGTTGCTAATGACATCCTTTTATCTCAGCCCAAAGGCTACTTAATAGCATTTGTGTGTGTGTGTGTGTGTGTGTGTGTGTGTGTGTGTGTGTGAGAGACAGTTCTAGTTTATGAATTCCTTCAGCTTTTGTTTGAGAAAGCCTTTATGTCACCTTCATTTCTGAAGTTCAGCTTTGTGGAAAAAGTATTCTTATTTGGTGTTTTTTTTAAAAGTATTTTTAATATATTATTCCACTCTCTTCATGCCTGCAAGGTGTCTGCTGAAAAATCTTCCTATAGCATTTGGGGCTTCCCTTGTATAAGGTGAGTTTTCTTTTTTTCTTTTGCTGCTTTCAAAATTATTTATCTTTAATTTTGACACTTGTACAAGAGTGTATCTCAGTAAAGTTCCCTTTGGGTTAAATCTGTATGGAGACTTATGCTCCTCAAGAACCTGGATGTCCATCAATATCTCCCCTTAGACCTAGAAAGTTGTCAGCCATTATTTCTTTAAATAATCTTTCTGCCCCCTTTCTCGCTTTTGTCATTCTATGACCACCATAATACAAATATTATTTTGCTTGGTGTTATCTCATAATTCACATATGCTTTTTTTTACTATTTTTTATAATTACTTTTTCTTTTCTCCTCTTACTGGATAATTTCAAATAACTTGCATTTGAGTTTATAGATTTTTGTATTCTTCTTGACCAAGAGTGTTATTGATACTCTCTGTTGGATTTTTTTTTCATTTCATTCCTTGTGTTTTCAGCTCTGGAATTTTTGATTAGCTCTTTTTTTATGATTTTTATATCTATGTTGAACTTGCCATTTTATTCATTTTTTTTCTCATTTTATTGAGTTGTTCATCTGTGTTCTCTTGTAGCTCACTGAACTTCCTTAAAATAATTATTTTGAATTATTTGTCCAGCAATTTATATATTTGTATTTCTTTGGGGTGAGTTATTGGAAAATTAGTACTTTAGCGTGTCACATTTACTTGAATTTGAGGGTTTCTTGGAGGTTTGCACTGATGTCTGCACGTTTGATTGCATGGTCATGTTTGCCAGATTTTACAGACTGGGGTTGTTACAGAAAGACCTTCAGTTATGCATGGTTGAGAGCATGCGGGCTGGGTTGGGTGTGGTAGTTCTGTCTCAGTGTTGTAGTCTCTGTACAGCTCCATCAGCTGCAGTTGGTTTGGTGAAGACTGCAGGAATCTTAAAGACTGAGACTACAGGGGTCCATAGTTATGGTGAGGGCTTTTGGGATCTTTGGTGGCAAAGTCTGCTGGGACCAACTGATGTGTTTTTCAGCAGTGGCAGATGTTATGAATGAAGGACTCCTTTTTTGTGTATGGTTTCTCTTGTGTTGCTCTCATGGTGGTAATGGCACTGATGTCTAGTGTGTGAGCACCCTTGGAGTAGCCATGGAGTAGCCGTGGAGTAGAGGTCTGCAGTGCAGGCACTTGTTGACTAACAGTAACTAGCTTTTGAGGCACTGGCTAACCCTTAGTGGCAGTTGCTTTGGTGCTTGATAAGTGGGTGCATGCCAAGCAGCCCTAGAGCTAGCGTCCAGAGTGTGGGTATATACTGATGGAAAGCAGCTCTGGCATCTGGGGCACTGGCCAGCGTGCAGTGACAGTGGATATGCTGCCTAAGACATGGGCATGGAGCTGTTGTCTGGAGTTCAGGTGAGCTGGAGTCTTGAGCATGAACACAAGTGGAGAGTCATGGCTCTGAGGTCTGGGGTGTGCACCAGGCTGTGGAGTATTGGCAGCAGTTGTTCTGGCGCAGTATAATACTCCATCTCTTGGGAGGTCAGACACAACAATGTCTCCCTCTCTAGGGTTTTGGGTATACAAACACTGTGGGGTCCTCCTCTGCAGTGGAAACTGTGGGGAACCTGTGACAGCCTTGGGGGCAGCTGAAGTCCTCAGTGGCAGAGGTTGCCTGGGCCCACCACAGAAAAGGCTACGAGGGACTAAACAGTATCTCCTGTGTGGCTGATATTGTTAGTCTCTACCTTCTTTGTTTCTAGCTCTTTCCAGATATCTCCACTAAGCTGACCTCTCCATCAACATTTTCTGTTCAATTATTCCCCCTTTTTGCTCCACTATGTTGTTAGAATTTTTAATTTGACTATTGAGCCTTCCTAAAGTTATTTTAATTCATGAATAACTGCCTAATTTTGTGTGTGTGGAGGGGAGAGAAAGTCTGATATCTCCTACTGTGCCAACTTGCTCTGTTTAGATTGTTTTAGAAAAATAACTTTTGTTAAAATACATATAAAATTTATTTCAATATTTAATTTGTATTTTAAGGATGACGTATTCAAAATTTATCGTCTTTTGATACAATGATTTCTTTTTAATCTTTAGATTACTGACAATTAGTACATGTCAAGATAAGGCTAGAAAACAAGACATAAAAAAAGAGATGAGAAAAGAAATATAAGCAGCAGAAAAATAGAAAATTTTATAAGAAATCTGCTTAACCCTTTAAACTACCAAATAATAAAATAGTAAGCTTCTGTGAAACATGACCAATATAAAATTTGCAGAGTTCATTATACATTTTTCAGATTTAATCACTGATCAAAAACAATAACAACAAGACAATTGGACATTGCAAATTGTTTAGATTTTTACTGCTGATCAAAATAATAAAAATGATCAAGAAAATTATACTGATCAAATCCACAATTTTATCAAGTCTGATATAATCTGTGAAATTATAATCTTTACAAAATGAAGCTTGAATTACTGATCAAAATAATGAGAATAAATGACAAAACTATTCACATCAAATTCCTAACCGAGAAGCAACTAATACAATTCTGACCAGCTGTGAGATAATTAAGAAAATACTTTTACAGAATCAACATATTGGATAAGAAATACAAGATTTGTAAAGCTTTACTGTCTTTTGAAAGCTGACCTTAGAAAAAGGCTTTCAATCCTTATTTGTTGGAGGATTGCTTCTAGAAAACAATCAAATTAGTGATGTAATTTTTTACTGAATGAAGAAGAAATATGTATAAAAAAAGCTTTTATTTTAAGTACAAAGATAAGGAATACTTTGTTACTACTGTTACCTGTTTTGTACCCAAGCTTCAATTTGGCAATGAAGTAATTTCCAGTGGAAACACTTAGATTTTTTATGAAGAAATCATAAAAAAATCAATATCACAAAGAAAAGTACACATGATACAACTACTGGAATTTTAGAAATTCTGAAGAAATAGCAAAAAATTAGTAGTATTTAACAAAGAAAGTAATAACCAATATAAAATATTGGCATGATGTTCTAAAAATCCACTATTTAGCCAAAGGCAATGATGCTTTATTTTTTTTCATTAGTGTCCAGTGTTTATGAAAACAGCAGATAGTTTCTAAGTTAGGAGAAACAATTTTGAAATTTGAGGCTAGAATGTCTGAATGTGTCAGCTAAACATAAAAATAATAAAGGAAATTAAAACTACTTAGAATGAGAAAACCAAAGTGAAATTAATATAAAAGTGAAATTAATATAATGGAAATATTGTAAAGATTCAGCTATTACTTTAAGAGATGTTGAGATGTGTAATTCATGTGATAGCAATTTATGTGAGGAAATTAAAAATATTTTGTAGTATTTTCTATCATGAAATTTTTTTTCAAATTTAACCCTCCCTTATACATTTATTTGTGAAATTCATTGTTTTTTTTCTGAGTCTAAAGAATACCTTAAGAATTTTATCGACAGTTCCTGATGTCTCAGCAGAATGAAATTTCTCTGAATTGAAAAAACTCTCCAAGAACTACAGTGACTTAAAATAAGAGTCTAGTTTGGCATTATTATCAGTAGAGCAAAATTACATGGAAAATCTTGATTGTGAACATGTAGTGATTTTGTCAACTTAAAGGAAAAACATACATTTTATGGAATATATAAATATAAATATTTATCACTTATGCGTGTCTTCATTTTATTATTCTTTTACCACAACTTGCCCATTATCAGGATGTCTTAACATAGGCGATAATTATTATATTAAAAAATCTTATCACTATGAAAGCTTACTTGCCAAGAGAAGATGATAGAATGTATACCATTTCACTATACTGACATGCAGTGAGTGTGTGGAGTCCATTTGTTCTCTTGAACAGATTCTGCAAGTGTAAAGGGATGACGTAAGAGGATGAACCTCTATCATTCAAAGTTGTGTTCACCAATCTGCATTCCAACCAACAGTGCAAAAGGGATTCTCTTTCTCCACATCCTTACTTTGACTTGTTATTTGTTCATTTATTGATGATAGCCATTCTGACAGGTGTGTTGTGATAAGTCAGTGCGGTTTTAATTTGCATTTCTCTGGTGATTAGTGATGTTGAGCATCTTTTCATGAATCTATTGGCCATCTGTATGTCTTCCTTGGAAAGGTATCTATTCAGGTCCTTTGCCCACTTTTTAATTGAATTGTTTGGTTTCTGGTGTTGAGTTTTATAAGTTTGAAAGCAGAAAAATCAATGTTCACATTGCCTGTCACTACCAGAATCAATAAGCAGACACAAGGATCAAATCTTTATGGGCTCTTTATTCAGATGACCAGTGATCTGAGTAGATGGCAGGTTATGTACCCTAAAAAGACCATTTTGCATTCATTTTAAGCTGACCCTTTTTATAAGTAGAAGAAAAGTGTAGGTAAGGGATTTGGAATTCAGGGAAAAGGTTAATCAGATAAAAGCCTAGCATTCTTTTTTTGGGAACCATCTCATCTGGTTTCAGGGACTGAAGCCCCACCAACAGGAGAGAGGGCCCCAAGGCTGGAAATAATCAAGGCCTTGGGAAAACAGGCCACTGAGGAGACAAAACCTGTCCCTCTGGCAGACTGCATCCCTGCCTCCCTCACATCACCCTGCTGGGTCCTGTGATGGTTGGTAGTTAATGACGGGTAAGATTCATCAAAGAGGAGGGACGACCTAAGACAGACATGGCCGGTATGTGCAGCAGACAAGCACTTGGGGGACATGGAGAAAGGGCAAAAAGGCCTGCACCCCTCTGCTCGGCTTGGACATGGCCGCAGTCCTCATTCTATCCAAAAGAAGTCTCCTTATCTCTTGGTGGCTCTTCCCTGCCTGCCTGGCTCAGGCTTGAAACAATAGTAAAGGCAGGTACAGCCCTAAACTGGATCAGGCTGTTCCTGGGGACAATCAGGCCTAGAACTAAGTTCTTCTAAGCTGCTTTTTTCTTCCCTCAAAAGCAATGATAACCGGCTCATACTGGGAAGGAGATTTACATTATTCATAGACCTGGACCTGAGGCAGATCTCTTGTGTTCCTTCAATTGTTATCTATGATCTGTACTTGTTTTCTGTAAACATAACCTTTTGACATTGATCGATGAGCTTTGCATCCATACTTCTGTGCATAAGGTTCTCAATAAAAGCCTTTCGATATGGGGGCTTAGGGCCTTCCCCACTAGAGGAAAGAGCCCTGCCCCCCCTCCTGGCAAACAGAGAGGTGTTTGTGAAGACTTGTATTTATTGCCCCATCCATGACAACCCCGGGATGGGCTCTGTGGGGTTCAGAGCCCTCCTGAGCTCGCTCCAGACAGTAACTCTCAGATCCAGAAGCGCCCCACATGGTGCTCCCTGCAACATTCTTTTATCTGTTGGCTGGCGATTCTTTATCTGTGTCCTGGGCGGTGGATGTCTCTCCCTGGAACACAATGGCTATACCATCTTGGTTGCTTGCAGGCCTCTTGGGGCACAGAGATCAAATTGCTTGTGGTCTCCTGGAGTTAGGGTGCATCATACCATCAGCTCCTGAAACAATAGCTTTTTGCATGCATTAATTGCTAACTATTTATTAGTAATAAGTAATTACTTATTACTAATATCTATATTACTTAATAGCAATATCCATTAATAACTAACTGTTATTAATAATAGGCTATTATTACTAATAATAGCTTATTAACTATCACTTAAAACAAAAAATTTCCAACTCTTGAGTTCCCCCATCAAATTCTTTATAAATTTTGGATATTGACCCCTTATTAGATATATTGGTGAATATGTCCTCCCATTCTGTGGGTTGTCTTTTTATTTTGTTGATTGTTTCCTTTGTTGTGCAAAAACTTTTTAGTTTGTTGCAGTCTTATTTGTTTATTTTTTTCTTTTGTTTCCCTTGCCTGAGGACATATATCAGAAAAAAAAAATATTGCTAAGAGTAATGCCCAAGGTTTTACTGCTTATGTTTACTTCTAGGATTATTATGGTTTCAAGTCTAGTATTTGTCTTTATTCCAGTTTGATTCCAGTTTGAATTTATTCTTGTGTGTGACTTAAGAATATGATCTAGCAGTATGCAGTTATCTCAAAAAATTAAAAATTGAATTGCCTTATGACACAGTGACTCCACTTCTGGGAATTTATCCAAAGAAACCTGAAACACTAATTTGAAAGACTATAAGCACCCCTATGTTCATTGCAGTGTTATTTACAATAGCCAAGATTTGGAAGCAGCCCAAGTGTCCATCAGTAGATGAGTGGCTAAAACAACTATGGGACATTTGCACAATGGAATTGTACTCAGCCTTTAAAAAGAAGAAAATTTTACCCTTTGTGACAGCATGAATGGACCTGGAGAACATTATTATAAGTGAAATAAGCCAGTCAGAGCAAGACAAATACCATATGATTTCACTCATATGTGGAACCTAAAGAACAAACTGAACTAACAAGCAAAATGGGAACAGACTCATTGATGGAGAGCAGGATGACAGCTCTGAGGGGAATGTTGAGGGGTGGAGGGATTGAGCAAAAAAAGAAAAGGGACTCATGGACATGGACAGCAGTGCAGTGATTGCAGGATGGAGGCGGTAGGTGGCAGTGGAAGAGGTGTAAGTGGGATAAATTTTAATGGAAAAAAATACAACTCACAAGAAAAGTTACACCTCAAAAACAAAACAAAACAAAACAAAATCAAAAACCAACCCTACAATGTTGTATCCTCTTGTGCTCTCCAGTAACTTCTGCAGAGTAAATGTTCAACAAATATTTGCCAAAAGAATGAATATTGCCTGTGCTACTTCCCTCAATTCTACTTATCAAAATGACTTGACTTTCAAAGCCTAGATGCGCTGGCGCCCTCTCAGAGTAGCCTTTCCCATTCCCCAACAGGCAGAAGTCACTGCTTCCCATCTGTACTCCTGCAGATGTCACATCTGTGCTCCATCCTTCGGAGGGTCTTTGTACATGCTGACAGCACCAACCCCCAGCCGCACCTGTGCAACAACACAGCCTGAGGGCACACGCCCTGACTTTACCAGCTTCCCGCAGGATGTGTCATGTGGGCGTTCTTCACATTTTTTCTTTTACTGACAATTTAATTTTAAGAAATTGGGATACACTCTTATAGTAAAATCCCTATTTCTCCACATTTATACAAAAAAAGTACTTTTGACAATTCTTTTGCTGTAGGTTTTTAACCTTGTATTCAACTCACACATAACAAACTACATTTTCTGAGACTGGTAAATGTGTTTTTTAAAAAATAATTTTTCAGTATACATCTTTATGGCTCGTTATTAAAATAGCTAACAAAAACATAAAAATAAGTGGTGGGTTGATAGTCAAAATACATAGTTTGAGGGTCAAAGGTGCATTAATTAGGCAAGTGTGATTTTCTATAAAAAAGAATGCATTTGTATCTGCTGTGTCTGAGCTGTTTCGTGAAGCTGAGCAGCATTACACCAGGCTTTGGGTCCGTGGCTTTCAGCTTTGCTTGTTTAATTGTAACTCTGCTTTTGGGACAACACTTATCCACTTGATAGGGATGATTAGTTCTTAGCTGCTATAATTTTCTCAGTAAACATTATACCCCTTTAAGCACCTTACTTCTTTTTTTGTTTTTCCTTCCTTCTAAAGAGATCTTCCAAACTTGACCTTAGCTGAATTTCTCTGTTCTTTTTATCCTGCTTGCTTCAGGCAGAAAATGAACCAGGTTATCAACGAACCATTCAGCGCAAGATGTACAGGTTTAATACTTCATTGAGTTACTATTTTAGGATGACTACGATCTTATGGTTCAGAATGAAGACATAAAAAATATGCTCTTTTTGAAAAAATTAAAAAGCAATTCCAAACAAAATTACATCAGTTTATAAACATTTGAAGTGCATTCTCATTTTTCCAACTGTTTGGTAGAAATAGAGGGACTATTACAATCTCTGTGGGTCTTTACTCTTTCCTCAGGGACATTCTTTGTTCAGGATTCAGCCTGGTATCCATTGTCTCCCATCTGAGAAATCATGTGATGGTGGCTTAAAGGAGAAAATAAGTACTCAGTATTCACAAATGCTTTTTAAAAATAGCTGATAGAAGTTTATGTATGATTTTGGATTAACTTAAATGGACAATGGAAAGGAGAATTAGATTTCTGTGGGAACAATTCTCCGTTAGGTTTTACATGAGCAAGGGAACTCCATTTGGAGGACAAATCTGTGCTCTGAATAATAATTATGCCATTCCTTATTTACTGTACAGTTACAAATAGTCAAATGCTCACTGATGTGAGGAACTAATGGCACTGGCTGAAGAGGCCAATTGTTGGCAGGCACTGCCAGACTTTCCCCAGAGATCTGCACTTGGGTCTCGACCCGAAGCTCCTTAGCTACCCAGTTTACAGACACGGCCAGCCACCTCCTCACGTTATTTGCTGTTTCTTTATGAGTATCATGGAGCTGAGAGGTGGCCACCAAATTAACTTTTATTTCCAATCAAAGCCAAGATTTTTCCCTCATTGCCAAAAAATTCCCCGGGGCTGCCATAACTTGGTACATTATTATAATACAAGCAAATATTAGTGAAGTTACAACTAGTAATTTGAAATAAGTATGCATTCAGCAAACAAATGATGAAGACAATAAACCTTACTGCAAATGCATGGACACACCTAAACCTCCCAGAACCCACTTGACAGTACCTTGTGAGTGGTGGGACATGTAGTTTTGGCTCATGATGCTAGAATACGTGATCTATATTAAAAAAAAGCCACATCTACATGTGAATTGAAATTACAGAAGTACTTACTTTAGATGATAAAAATAGAATTTGGGGGGATAATATAACAACTGCAAAGGCTACTTACTTTTCTAAACCTTTAATTTCTTTTTTTGAGATTGTTGAGAACCAGATAGAATTATGAGGAATTCAGAAAGAAGTATAAAAGCAAACCTCTTCTTCCTCCACCCAGTTGCTTTTTCCTTTGTTTGTTCTCTGTTGGCAAGATTGGAGAATTGTATTAGACAAAATATTCTAATGCAACATTTCTTTTTTTCTTATAAGACCTTTGGAATTTTGTAGTTAGGGGAGCTATAGCTCAGATAAAATATGAGTTCAAGCATAGTGTTAAAGAAACACTCTAATTCATTTATTCACATATCACAGAAAAGTCAATTGGAAATGGTGGCTAAAATTTAGAAAGAAAATTAAGAAATATTTTGATAGGGACAAAGTAAAGAATTACTCAGAAAATTAAAATTTTATAATATTTTATCCCCAAAACATGGTCTTTACGGTGATGTAGGTTTATAGTGTCTCATGGTGTTATAAATGATACTTTGTGAATAATTGTAAGCTTATAAGTAATTAATATTAGAACAGGTCTACTTACATCTTTCATATATTATCTGAGGCATTCTGCTACCAAGAACATGTTTATATGACCGATGATGAGATCTCCCAGTTTTTCTTGGCAAAACAAAATCAACAATATTCTTGATTGAAAATCATTGCAACTCTCTGAAAGCACTTCTCCATAAAGATTTTTTTAAATAGCTCTGGTATTTTCTCAGTATAGAGAAAATTTGCATTTTCCAGGTTATAAACTGAAAGTTGAAGACTGCTAAAGGCGTAACAGCTCTTGTCCCAAACCAGGGAAGAGTTTTTCTGTCTGAACTGATTGTTTATTAGCAAAGACAATTTGTGTGTTTAATGACGTATTGTTTTTTAGAAAGTTGTCTGTGCTGAGCAACATAAGTGTATATTGGGTTGACAGTGTAGTGAAAAAGGATTTTGTTTTCTGTTGCTCCTAATTATAAAGAATGCCACCTTAAGCCATTAAAGTTCTCAGTAGTTGTCCCAAGAAGAAGCAGGTAGAGACATACAAGACATACAAGACACACAAGAGGCAACCACACATTAATGTTTCTCTCCCTCTTTCTCCCCCGCTTCCCCTCTTTCTAAAAATAAATAAATAAAATATTTTTTTAAAGAAAAGGAAACCATATAAATGCCACCAAAAAACTACTTGACCTAATAATCAAATGCAATCCTTACATCCAGACATCCCTCCCTGTTTTAGATGAAAAGAAGTTGGGAAGAAATTGACTGTTATTGGTGCCCTTAGCCTTGTGAGAAATTCATTGGTTGTAGAACATGTGGCCTCTTCATCCCCTAAAGGGATGGGGATGCTCTAAGGGAATTACTTGGACAGATTGAGGGGTCCTGCAAGAAGAAAAGCCGGATCCTGAGTTCTCTGAATGGATGCTTCTTGAGTTTCAGGTGCATTCTGGTAACATCCCTAGATAGAGAATTCTTGATGGTAAGCTGTTTAGCTGAATGTAGAGGTGATGTGTGTATCTTTGGAGATTTATGGAAATGGAAGTTTTGGTTAAAAAAAGGAGTGTGGAATTGTGTGCCTTAGAAGAAAATAATGGGGTGTGTGTGTGTATAGAAATTCATCTCATGTTGCCATGACTCCGGAAATGGCTTGGGATTTGACTTCAGTAGTTACCATGCTTCCATACCTAAAAAAGTAGGAAAGTTAGAAGAGAAAGCAAGATTGGGGCATAGACCACTGTCAGAGGCTGAAAGGAGATGTGGTGGCAAGAAAGTCACCATCGCCTATGTAAAGTCTTGCCTACATTGAAGGCACCAGACGTTGAGGTGTGCCTCCCTGCCTTCATGGGACCACTAGTTACTGAAGACCCCTACTTTCCTTATTCCAGGATATCCCATACCCATCCTGTCACCAGTGAACAAGGCTTGAAAGAAAAGGAGAGTAGAGATCTAAGCCAAGCATTTTTGTTTTGCTCTCTCCACTTTGATTTTAATGGGGAAGGGAAGTCTGGACTATGATGGAGAAGAGGCTCAATTTTGAGTAAGATAGATTGACATTTAAAACTGAAGTAAGCTCAGTTTTATAATTAAAAAAATGATCTGAAAATTAGGAATTTTGACCAGCAGGGATATTGAAAAGCCAACAGGATAGTTGAAAACAGCAGCTGGGACAGGAAGTAGGGCCCTAAAGCTACTTTCTACCCTAAGAAATGGAGAATCCTCAAATGTAACATGCAATATATAAGTGGATCAGAGTTATGTATCTCAGGTTTTACACTAAGCAATGTTGCATGGGGAAGTTTCTGTTAATACATATGGATTTAGTTTATTATTCTTAGTTGCTAAAAGGTATTCCTTTGGGTTGATATACCATATATCTCACACACACACACACACACACACTTTCTTTGTGGACATTAATGTATTTGCAAAAGTGTCTGTAATATAAGTTGTACTGAAATAAAAGTCTTTGTAATCATAACTTTGCTGTCATTCAATCATTGTTTACTTAGGGTAAATTCATAGAAATGGAATTCTTAAATAAAAGGGTAAGGCATTTTAAATTTTGTTATTTATTATAAAAATGTTTTATTCTTAAATATGTATTAAAATGTTCATTTCTCCATTTCCTTATGTTTCTCTATGCTAATATAATAAAAATGTTAAAATTGTGTTACCTTGAAGTTTCTCTTATTAGATATCTGGTTGTTTTAATTTTTATTTCTTTAATCATGAAGATTGATAGATTTTTGGATATTTTAATAAGTATTTTTGTTTTATCATTTTTAGGTATTTATGTTTTATCTTTTAACTTAGAAAACAGTGTTAATAAATATATGGATAATAACTAATATGTCAGTGGAGTGTATCTACAGCATTAACTTGCCTTGAAATTATCTTGGTAATAGGTGAAGTCCCATTTGTTTATTCTTTCCTCTATGTTCCTTGCTCTAGGGAACATATTGGTGAAAATATTGATGCGTGGAATATCTGAGAGTTTCCTGCCTTTGTTCTACTCTAGGTCTTTTATGGTGATGCAACTTATATTTAAGCCTTTTATCTATTTTGAGTTTATTGTTGTGAATGGTATAAGTTGGTGGTTGAATTTCATTTTCTTTTTTCATGTAGCTGTCCAGCTCTCCCAACATCACTTGTTGAGGAAGCTATTTTTACTCCATTTTATGCTCCTGCCCCCTTTGTCAAATATCAATTGACCATAGAAACATGAGTTTATTCTGGGGTCTCTATTCTGTTCCATTGATGTATGTGTCTGTTCTTATGCCAGTAGCAGACTGTTTTGATTACAGTGGCCTTGTAATATAGTTTGATATAAGGTATTGTGATCTTTCCTACTTTGTTCTTCTTTCTCAAAATTGCTGTGGCTATTTGGGGTCATTTATGGTTCCATATAAATTTTTGAAATATTCATCCTATCTCTGTGGAATATGTCATTGATATTTTGATAGAGATTGCATTGAATCTATATTTGATCTGGGTAGTATGGACATTTTGATGATGTTAATTCTTCCAGTCCATGCACATGGTATATGCTACCTTTTTTTGTGTGTATCTTCCTTAATTTCTTTCTTCAGTGTTGTGTAGTTTTCTGAGTTACAGGTCTTTTACTTCCTTTGTTAGGTTAATTCCTAGGTATTTTAGCAAATGGGATTTTCGCCCCCTGATTTCTGATTCTGATATTTCATTGTTGGTGTACAAAAATGCCTTTAATTTCTGAATGTTGACTTTTTATCCTACTGTTTTGCCAAATTCACTTATTAGGTCAAGTAGTTTTTTGGTGGCATTTATATGGTTTCCTTTTCTTTAAAAAAATATTTTATTTATTTATTTTTAGAAAGCGGGGAAGCGGGGGAGAAAGAGGGAGAGAAACATTAATGTGTGGTTGCCTCTTGTGTGTCTTGTATGTCTTGTATGTCAGTTAGGGACCTTGCCCACAACCCAGGCATGTACCCTGTCTGGGAATCGAACCAGCAACACCTTGGGTCACAGGCCAGCACTCGCTCCACTGAGCCACACCAGCCAGGGCTCTATATGGTTTTCTGTGTACACTATTATGTCATCTGCAAACAATGACAGTTTTACTTCCTCCTTTCCAATTTGGATGCCTTTTGTGTCTTTTCTTTGTCTGATAATTGTGGATAAGATTTCAATACTATGTTGAATCGAAGTGGTGAAAGCAGACATTCTTGTCTTGTTCCTTATCTTAGCTGGAAAACTTCCAGTTTTTGCCTGTTGAGTATGATGTTCACTGTAGGTTTCTTGTACAGGGCCTTTATTATGTTGAGGTATACTTGCTCTATTCCCACTTTGCTGAGTGTTTTCATCATAAAAGGGTGCTATACCTTATCAATTGCTTTTTCCACCTCTATTGATATGATCATGTGATTTTTGTCTTTTCTTTTGTTTATGTGCTGTATTACATTACTTTATTTGCGAATATTGTACCATCCTTGGATCCTGGGATGAATCCCACTTGATCAAGGTGTATGATCTTTTTAGTATGTTGCTGGATGTGGTTTGCCAGTGTTTTGTTGAAGATTTTAGCATCTATGTTCATCAGCGACATTGGCAAGCTTCTGCACAGCTAAAGAAAACATCAGCAAAATGAAAAGGAACTCAACCGTATGGGAAAATATATTTGCCAATGATAGCTTGGATGAGGGTTTGAGCTCCAAAATTTATAAAGAACTCACATGACTCCATTCCAGGAAGACAAACAATCCAATTAAAAAAATGGGCAAAGGACCTGAACAGATACTTCTCTAAGGAGGACATACACAGGGACCAGAGACAGATGAAAGGATGTTCAGCATCACTAGGCATCAGAGAGATGCAAATTAAAACCACAATGAGATACCACTTCACACGGGTCAGAATGGCCTTCATAACCAAATCAACAAACAAGTGCTGGGGAGGTTGCGGAGAAAAGGGAACCCTAGTCCACTGTTGGTGGGAGTGCAGACTGGTGCAGCCACTGTGGAAAACAGTATGGAATTTCTTCAGAAAACTAAAAATGTAACTGCCTTTTGACCCAGCAATCCTATTGCTGGGATTATACGCTAAGAATACTGAAACACCAATTCAACAGAACCTATGCACTCTAATGTTCATAGCAGTACAATTTACAGTAGCCAAGTACTGGAAACATCCTAGTGCCCATCAGTAAAAGAATGAACGGAAAACTGTGGTACATTTACACAATGGAGTACTATGCAGCAGGAAGAAAGAAGAAACTCCTACTCTTTAGGACAGCATGGGTGGAACTGGAGAGTATTATACTAAGTGAAATAAGGCAGGAGGTGAAAGACAAATACCATATGATCTCACCTATAAGTGGAACCTAATCAACAAAACAAAAAAGCAAGCATGATATAACCAGAGATATGGAAATAAAGAACAAGTTGACAGTAACCAGAGGGGAGAGGGAGATGGGTAATTCAGAAAAGAAGGGGAATGGTCATCAAGGACCATGTATAAAGAACCCCTGGACAAAGCCAATGGGGGTTAGGATTGAGTGTGAGAGGTGGGTGTTGGCAGGGAGAGTGGTGGGGAGAAAATGGAGACAACTGTAGTTCAACAACAATAAAAAAAAGAGAGAGAAAAGAAGAAAATTATCTTGGTACTAGGTTTCTATGTTTAGTTTGGGAATAATCATAATGATATAATAGCAAAAATTTACAGTGGATTTTATGTGCTAGACACTTATTAAAGTACATATATATTAACTCATTAATTTTTGTAATAAAATTATGAGAAAAATTCTACTATTGGCCCCCTTCTATAAATAAGAAAACAGTAATGGGTCCAAAGAAACACAAATGCAAGGGGCAGAATAGAAAGTTTGACCAATTGAGCCTGGCCCCCGAATCTGGGCTTTACTGTAGAGGAGTCTTATGTAATAATACTAGGCAGCCCTGGCCTGGTGGCTCAGTTGGTTGGAGCATCCTCCCAATAGAGCAGAAGGTAGTATGTTTCATCCCCAGTCAGGGCACATATGTAAGGTTGTGGGTTCGATCATTGGTTGGGGTGGGTAAGGGAGGCAACTGATCAATGTTTCTCCCATTGACGTTTCTATCTTTCTCCCTTTCTCTCTCTGATATATGTAAAAATAAATTCTCAGATGAGGATTTATGTAAATAAATAAATACTGCTAGGCAAATTTACATTAAAAGAAGTGTAGTAAGTCTATGCTATTACTATAAATGTACATTTCCAAAGAGATATTAAAAGAATTTGATTATGAAATATGATGGTAATCAATCTTTGTTTCCATTACTTGCCATCTTTTATTTACAAAGAGACATTCAGTTCGTTGGATTGAATTATTTTATTTAGAAACATATGTTTAATAAGTAATAGTAATAAAAATCACAATATTTTTTTAAAAAAGAATTTGTTTTTCCAGAAGGAGTTTATTCCCTGCTGGATGAATAAGTTTATTATGGGAATCTATTAGCTTTAGTCCAGCTCTCTCATTTTCCTGGTGCAGAATCTGAAGTCCAAAGGGCTACATGATTAGGGTGACCAGTGAGTGGCTGGGTGGACACCGGAGCTGTCTCCTCACTTCACACCTGGTTTCTTACAGCTACCGTGCCTTGTTTTCTAGGCCTTCAAGTATTGCATTATATGATAGGTTTAAAAAAAAATTGTATAACTACACATAACCCAAATTTACTATTTTAACCATTTTTTTAAGTATACAGTTCTGTGACATTAAGTGCAGTCACACTGTAGTGCAACCCTCACCACCATCCATCTCCAGAGGGTTTTCTTTCTACCAAAGTGAACATTTATACACATTAAACACTAATATTCCATTCTCTTCTCCTAGACCCTGGCAACCACCTTTCTACTTTATGTCCCTGTGAATTCGACTATTCTTCATACCTCATATAATTAGAATTATATAGTGTTTGACATTTTGTGACTGGATTATTTCACTTGACATAATGTCTTCAAGGTTTAGCCATGTCATTGGGTTGTTTTGAGGAATTAATATATAATATATATGTAAAGCAGTTAAGACAATGCTTGGCATATAGTAAGCTATTTATATTTATTAATATTAATTTTATTAGTTTTCTATCATTATTGTAACCAACTCCCACAAACTTCATGGCTTAAAACAACATAAATTTGTTCTCTTACAGTTCTGGAAGCCACAAGTTTAAAAACAGGGGCTGGACCAACAGAATCAGGTTTTCTTTGTTGTTGTTCTTTGTTAGGTTGACTTTCTTTTTTCCTATGCAGTTGTTTTGTATTATTTTGCTTTGAATAGTGTTTGAGGTTTTTTGAAAGCTGGAGGGTTCATACTGACATAGTGTTGAATTACCTAATGGAAGACCCTTAAAATTCCATTCTGTAATATTAGACTGTTGTTTAGTGCCAGTCTTATTTTTGTTTTTATTTTAAACAATTTTTAAAATTATTTTTATCTTTAGAGAGAGGGTAAGAGAGGGAGAAAGAGAGGAAGAAAAACATCAATGTGTGGTTGCCTCTCACACTCCCCCTCCTGGGGACTTGGTCTGCAACACAGGCATGTGTCCTGACTGGGAACTGAACCAGCAACCCTTTGGTTTACAGGCCAGCACTCAATCCACTGAGTCACACCAGCCATGGCTAGTGCTGGTTTTATATTGATTATTTTGCAGGTATTTGATATTTTCTCCAAGTATGCAATAGAAGACAAAAATAAGAAATAAGTGGATTTTCTAACAATGTTATGTTATAAATATCATTTAAAAATTAGTAGTATTAGATCAGCAAATGTCATTTTTTTCTGCTTTTTTTCTTTGCAACATGTTGGGAAAATAAAGGTCTTGGCATTTATTCTAGGCATACTCCTAACTGACCAAGAAAAACAAACAAAAACAAGCGAACAACAAAACTAAGATATCAAAAATGGAAGTCGTCTCCATGGTTCTACATTTGGCTTTCTTTAAAACTTACAATTGAATATACTTGATGTGTAAAGTTGTGTAAGTTTAAGGTATGTAATGTGTTACTCTGATATATTTATATATCTTAATGTGATTGCCAAATGTAGCAGTATTTATCACATTACATAATTATAGCACAGTAATAGAGTCTATATTCATTATGTTGTCCATTAGTTTTCTATGGCTTATTTACAACTCATTATAAGTTTGTACCCTTGAATACCATCATTTTTATCCCCCTACCCTATCCCTTGGTAACCACCCATTTTACTGTATTTTTTTTTTGCCCTTAACTTTTTTGTATTCCACATGTAAATGATATCATAAAGCACTTATCTTTCTGACTAGTCTCAGGATAATATGCTCAAAGTCCACGCATGTTGTTGCAAATAAGAGGATGGATGGATGAGTAATATTTCACTGAATATATGTACCACATCTTTCTTTCATTCATCCCAAGATGGGCATTTGAATTGTTTCTTTATCTTGGCTATTGTGATTAATACTGCGATAAACATGGGAGTGCATATTATCTCCTCAAAATTGTTTTTATTTCTTTTCCACCCAGGTGTGAAATTACTGGATTGTATGATAGATCCATTTTTAATTTTTAAAGAAAGCTTCAATTGTTTTCCATAGTGGTAGGACCAATTTAATCCCACCAACAATGTATAAATGTTCCCTTTTCACCATATCTCTGCCAGAACCTGTTGTCTCTTATGTTCTTGATATTAGCCATTCTAACAGGTGTGGCGTAATATCTCTTGTGATTTTGATTTGCATTTCCATAATGATTAGTGATGCTGAGCATCTTTTCATGTGTCTGGGCCATTTTGATGTCCTCTTTGGAAAAATGTCTAGTTTTTCTGACCATTTAAAATTTATATTTTTTTGTTATTGATTTGATTGATTTATTTATATATGTTTTTTTATATTAATTCTTTATCCAGTATATAGTTTGCAAAAATTCTCTCCAATTCCATAGAGTGTCTTTTAATTTTGTTAAAGTTTCTATTGCTGTGCAGAAATTTTTGAGTTTGATGTAGTCCCATTTGTTGATTTTTTCCTTTTTTTTGTGCTATTACATCATGTCCCTAAAATTATTACTAAATATTGATGAACTTCTTCCCCATGTTTTCTTCTAGGAGTTTTTATTGAACAGACTATCCTTGCCTCATTGGGTATTCTTGGATTTCTTGTCAAGTATTAGTTGACCATATATACCAGGGTTAGATTCTGAGGTCTCTATTTTGTTCCATTAATTGATACGTCTATTTTTGTGACAGTACCATACTATTTTTATTACTATAGCTTTGTAGTATAGATTGAAACTTGAAAGAGTGATATCTCTGTCTTTGTTAATTTTTTGCAGGATTGCTTTGTCTATTCAGGATCTTCTGTGGTCCCACATAAATTT
The DNA here is from genome assembly GCF_021234165.1 of Pteronotus mesoamericanus. NCBI lineage: Eukaryota > Metazoa > Chordata > Mammalia > Chiroptera > Mormoopidae > Pteronotus > Pteronotus mesoamericanus. Next base: position 77,328,101 of record NW_026555321.1, on the reverse strand, counting down.
TAAGATTTTTTTTTCACTATTTCTTTGAAGAATGCTTTTGGTATTTTGATGGGGATTGAGTTGACTCTGTAGATGTCTTTGGGAAGTATGACCATTTCAATTACATTAATTCTTATGAGTCATGAATGTGAGATATCTTTCCATTTGTTGTCTTCTTCAATTCCTTTTAGCAAAGTATTATAGTCTTCATTGTACAGATGTTTCACTTCCCAGGTTAAATGATTTCCTATGTGTTTTATTGTTTTTGATACTATTGTGAATAAAATGGTTTTCTATATATTTTTTCAGATGCTTCATCATTGGTATACAGGAATGTAATTGATTTCTGTATATTGATTTTGATTTCTGATACTTTACTGAAATGGTTGATTAATTTGAACAGTTTTTTGACTGATTCTTTGGGATTTTCTAAATATAGGATTATATCATCAGTAAATAACAACAATTTTATATCTTTTCTGATTTGGGTGCCTTTTATTGCTTTATTTTGCCAAATTGCTTTAGTTAGGACTTCTAGTACTATATTGAATAGGAGTGGTGAGTGGGATCATCTATTCCTTGTTTCTGATCTTAGAGGAAACACTTTTCATTTCTCTCCATTGAGTATAATGTTTGTTAGCTATGGGTTTGTTGTATATGGCCTTTATTATGTTGAGGTATGTTCCTACTGTATGCAGTTTGTTAAGGGTTTTTATCATGAAACAATGTTGTATTTTGTCAAATGCTTTTTCTGTGTCTATTAAAATGATTATGTGATTTTATATTTGATTTTATTGATGTGATGTATTACATTTATTGATTTGTGTATGTTGAACTATCCTTGAAACCTAGGGTATATCCCACTTGGTCACAGTGTAATTATTTTAATGTATCCTTGAATTTGGTTTCTAATATTTTGATGAGAGTTTTTCATTTATATCCATCATGAGTATTGCTCTATAGTTTCTTTTCTTGTGGGATCCTCCTCTGGTTTAGGTGTCAAAGTAATGCTGGCCTTGTAGAATGAGTTTGGAAGTGTTCTTTCCTCTTCAATATTTTGAAAGAATTTGAGGACTGGTGTTAATTCTTCTTTAAATATTTGGTAGAATTCACTGGTAGGACCAGTGAAGTCATCTGTTCCTGGATTTTTCTGTGTTGGGAGTTTTTTGAGTACTAATTCAACCTCTTTACTCATTACTGGTCTGTTCATATTTTTATTTCTTCCTGATTCAGTCTTGTTAGGTTGTATGTTTTTAGAAACATAGCCATTTCTTCTTGGTTATGTAATTTGTTGGCATATAATTGCTCATAGTAGTTTCTTATAACCCTATTTATTTCCATTGTATCAGCTTTGATGTCTCCACTTTCATTTCTCATTTTATTTATTTGAGTTTTCTTTTTTTTTCCCTTAGTCTAGCTAAAGGTTTGTCAATTTTGTTTATTTTTTCAAAGAACCAGCTGCTAAGTTCATTGATTCTTTCTATTGTTTTTCTTTTCTTTAGTTCATTGATTTTTCTCCCTGAAACTTATCATTTCCTCCTTTCTGGTAACTTGGGACTTAATTTTTTCTTCTTTTTTCTAGTTCCTTGAAGTGTTAAGTTGTTTATTTGAGATCATTCTAATTTCTTGATATATACATTTATTGCTATAATCTTTTCTCTCAGAAATTCTTTTGGTGTGTTTCATAATATTTGATGTGTGTGTGATTTCATTTTCATTGGTTTTGAAATTTTAAATTTTCTTTTGATTTTTTTTTTGATCCAGTGGTTATTAAGAAGTGTGTTGTTTAGTTTCCATATATTTGCAGGTAATCTCACTTTCCTATTGTTGTTGATTTCTAGCTTTATATCATTATGGTCAGAGAAGATAGTATGATTTCAGTCTCCTGAAATTTGCTAAGGTTTGTTTTGTGTCCTATTGTATGATCTAACCTGAAGAATTTACTGTGTGCACTTGAGAAGAATGTGTATTCTGCTGCTGCTGAATGGAATGTTGTGTGTATATATTAAGTTCATTTGTTCTAAAGTATAGTTCAATCTCAATGCTTCCTTTCTGAATTTCTTTCTGAATTATCTATTCATTGGTGATACTGAGATACTGAATTTCCCTACAATTATTACACTGTTATCTATTTCTCCCTTAAGACTTGTATAATAATATTTAATTTGTATCAATACATTTGTGTGTGTGTATATATATATATATTAATCTATTTTGATGCTCAGCTGTTGGGAGAATATATATTTCTGATTGTTGTATCTTCCTGATGTATTGACACTTCCGTCATTACATGATGATTTTTTTTGTCTTTTGTACTCTTTGACTTGATGTCTTTTAGTCTGATGTAAGTAAAGCTGAGCCCTCTTTCTTTACTGTTTACTTGAAGTATCACCTTCTACTCTTTTACTTTGAACCTAAATGGATCTGCTGCAGGCAGTATATTGTTGGATCTTGTTTTTTTATCCATCCTCCCACTGTGGGTATTTTGATTGGTGAGTTTAATGTATTTATATTTAGGATGATCATTGATATGTAAGTATTTAATACTGACATTTTACCTTTTTCCTTCTGGTTATTTTATTTCTCCATTGTTTATTTTTTTTTCTGTTTCTGTTTACCTTTGTAAGTTGGTTGTGTTCCATGGTGATTTGCTCAGTTTCCATTTTTTCTTAGGTTTTATGTCTTAGAGTTTTGCTTTATGGTTACCATGAGGTTTACATAAAATATATCATAGATAAAATTGTCCTTTTCTTTGCCGATAGTAATTTATCTTCACTTACCTATAAATGTTTCATTATTTTACTCTTTCCCTTTTCTTCCCCTTGGCAACTCTTTATTACCAAGTTGTAATAGCTATAGTTATTTTAGTGCTTTTACTTTGACCTTTATAATATAGTTGAGTCTAATATACTATTCAAAAGAGTTATACTGTTCTAATTCTGACTGCTTCTGATCACCTTAATTAGAGTTTTGTGTACTTCTGTCTTTTGTTTCAAATTGATGAGTTGTTTTCAACTTTGGTTGTAAAGCAGGTCTGGTGGCAGTGAATGAACTCAGCTCTGTTTGTCTGGGAATGCCTTAATTTAGCTTTCATATCTAAAAGATAATTTTTGCCAGATAGGGTATTTTTGGATGACATTTTTTGATATGTTATTCTTTTTTCTCCTGGCTTGTAGAGTTTCTGCTGTGAAATCTGCTAGTAGCCTAGTGGGGTCACGTATGCAGGTTACTGTCTTACTCCCATCCCCTGGCTGCACTTAAAATTCTCTATTATTGACTTTAGACAGTTTTAATATAATGTAAATTGGAGAAGTCTTTTTTTTGTTAATAAAGTGTTCTATTAGTTTCATGGACTTGTATATCCAGTTTCTTTCCCAGGTTTGGGAAATTCTCAGCTATTATTTCTTTAGATATGCTCTATTCTCCCCTCTCCCTCTCTTCTCCTTCTGAGATACCCATTATTTTTATGTTGGCTCTTTTAATGAAGTCAGATAATTCTTATAGGTTTTCTCCACTTTTAAAAAATTCTAGTTCTCTTTCCTCTTCCACTTCAATTATTTCTATATTTCTGTCCTCAAGCTTGCTAATTCTCTCTTCTATATGATCTGTATTTTCAGAAGATTCATTGCCTCATTTTGGTAAAACATACCTTCTCTTCATTAATTTTAGTCCTAACATCATTGTATTGCCCTTCTGAGTTTTCTTGTAGCTCATCAAATTTCATCATAACAACTAATTTAAATACTTTATCATTTAGATAGTAAATTCCACATCTTTGGGTTTGGTTGCTGAATAGTTGTCATTTACTTTTGTGAAAACTTAATACAATTTCACATGGTGTTTGATGAAAAAAAATTCTCTGCTCTTGCATTTGAAATAGTAAATACCTTTCTTATTTAGGCAAGGTTATAGGTGATCCTTGACTTGTGATTGGGTTGTGTTTCAATAAACCCATCATAAGTTAAAATATCCTAAGTTGATAATCATTTAAAACACTTAACCTATTGAACATTATAGCTTATCCTGGGCTACATAAAACATGTTCAGAACACTTACATTTCCTATAATTGGGAAAAAATCATCTAACACAAAGCCTGTTTTAAAATGCCCAACATCATGAAAGAGTACTGAACTCCACATTGCTAGCCCAAGAAAAGATCAAAATTCATGATTCAAAGTACAGTTTCTATTGAATGAATATCATTTTTACATAATTATAAAACTAAAAAAATCTTAAGTTGAACCATTGTAAATTGAGGACTGCCTACCTATATTTAATTCAGTTTAACAGATTGGCAGTTGGGAGCCTTACTTTTATTTTCCTGGAGGTGGTGATATAGCACAAGTTTTTGTTTTTTCTTTGGGAAGGTGAGTTGTAGCTGCTAGGGCTGAGAGTGTCACATAGGAAAAAAGAAATGATGGTGGTGGGGTATACTTGGCACTTGGCATTTTGGGTTTGTCAATGGCCTGGTAGGGGGATGATCAATTTGGGAGTGCCCAGAGGTATGTGGGCAGCCCTCTTGCCTCCTGAGGAAGACAACAGGAGATGGTTTCTTTGAACTCTGCCTACTTCTCTTTTCTTTCCCTGAAGTCACTGCAGTGTCTCCTCAAATAGAGTAAAGGGTCCCTCCAACTGTATTGTGGTGGCCAGGAAGACCCTCACTTACCTACTTCATTGCCCACCTCCTTTGCTAGAAAAATTGTGGTGGCTCACTGTCAGACCAACACCACTGGCAAAGATAAATTTGTTATACATATCTTTAAGAATGTTATCTTAATAATGATCTATAGAAAGAATCCTGCAGTATGAAACATTTTAACTTAGTTTTTGCATTCAGCATAATTCCCTTGAGATCTAGCCAAGTTGTGATGTATATCACTATCTTATTCTTATTTATTGCTGAGCAGTATTCCATGGTATGCATATACCACAGATTGTAGACATAAACATGTTTATGTCTCCAAAAAGAATCTTATTTAATTTTCATATGGATTACATTAAATCTATATGTGAATTTGGGGAGAAGTGATAGCATGTTGAGTAATTCAATCAATTCATCCCTGAAAGACATTTGGTTGTTTCAAGTTTGGAGATATTTTGGGTATGAATAAAGAAGCTCTGTACTTATGCCCACAGAAAAGGTATTTTTGTGGGCATAAATTTTAAATTCTCTAGTATAATTTTCAAATAGAGCAAATGTTGGGTCATTTGGTAAGTACATGTTTAATTCTATAAAAAAATCACCACATTCTTTTCCACACTGTAACATTTTATATTCTCACCAGCAACATATGAGTGATCCAGTTCACTCATATCTTCACCAAAATTTGGTGTTATCACAATTTTTTTATTTCAATATTCTAAAGTAAAAAAATCATTTGGATATATTTGTGTGGGTCTACTTTTGGACTTGCTATTCTGTTTCATTGGATTATATGTTTATCCCTCCTTCATACCATAGTACTTTGATTCTTTGATACTGTAGGAATCCTTGGCGTCTCCTAAATTGATTCTTCCCATTCTATTCTTTTTGTTGTTATATGGTATTGATTAGGCTACTACACTTATCCCAATTTTTCCCCCTTTCCCCTTCTCCACCCAGGACCCCTCACTCCTTCAGGCAATCCCTGCAACTTTGTTCATGTCCATGGGTCATGCATATAAGTTCTTTGGCTATTCCATTTCCTATACTGTATTTTATATCCCCATAGCTATTCTGTAACTACCTGTTTGTACTTCTTAATCTCTTCAATTCTTTACCCATTCCTCCATACCACCCTCCCATTTGGCATCTATCAAAACACTCTCAATATTAATGATTCTGACTCTGTTCATGTTTGCTTAGTTTGTTTTTTAGATTCAGTTGTTGATAGGTGTGATTTATTGCCATTTTTGTTGTTCATTTGATCTTCTTTTTTTTAAAATAAGTTCCTTTAACATTTCATATAATAATGGTTTGGTGATGATGAATCTCTTCAATTTTTTCTTGTCTTGGAAGCTCTTTATCTACCCTTCAATTCTAAATGATAGATTTGCTGGGTAGAGCAACCTTGGCAGTAGGTCCTTGCTTTTCATCACTTTGAATACTTCTTGCCAGTCCCTTCTAGCTTGCAAAGTTTCTTTTGAGAAATAAGCTGTCTTATGGGAACTCCACTATAGGTAGCTAACTGCTTTTCTCTTGCTGTTTTTAAAATTCTCTCTGTATGTTTAACCTTTGGCATTTTAATTATGCTGTGTCTTGGTGTGGTCCACTTTGCATCAGTCTTGTTTTGGACTCTCTGTGCTTCCTGGACTTACATGTCTATTTCCTTCACCAAATTACAGAAGTTTTATTCATTATTTTTTTCAAATAGATTCCCAGTTTCTTGCTCTTTCCCTTCTCCTTCTGGCACCCTAATAATAAGAGAAGTTGGAACTCTTGAAGTTGTCCCAGAGATTCCTTATGCTATCCTCATTTTTTTGGATTCTTTTTTTCTTCTTGTTGTTCTGATTGCTTGTTTTTTGCTTTGTTATTTTCCAAATCATTGATTCGATTCTCAACTTCATCCACTCTACTGTTATTTCCCTGCAAATTGTTATTTATTTTAATTAGTGTAAACTTCATTTCTGACTGGATCTTTTTTATGCTGTTGAGATCTTCACTAGGTTCCTTGACCATCCTTATAATCAGTGTTTTGTATTCTGCATCTGCTAGATTGCTTATCTCCATTTAGTTCAGTTTTTTTTCCTTGAGTTTTGATTTGTTCTTTAATTTGGGTCATGTTCTTTGTCTCCTCATTTTGGCAGCCTCCTTGTGTTTGTGTCTGTGTATTAGGTAGAGCTACTATGACTCTTTTTCTTGGTAGTATAGTGTAATGTAGTGGTGTCCTATAGGGCCCTGTGGCACAGCCTCCTCTGTCACCCAAGCTGAGTGCTGGAGGTGTGCTCTTCATGTGGGGTGAGTACACCCTCTTCTTCTTGTTGATCCTTGATTGCTCTTGGTTGGCCAATGGGAGGGATTTACCTAAGTCAGTCAGTTCCAAGGACTGGTTGTGACTACTGATCACCATCCTTCAGCCTCCATGGAGGATCACCCGTGCAGGGGCCAGATGGTGGTGTTTCTCTGTGGCCTGTAGCTGTCCACTGGGTGCACAGACTCTGAGGTTTCCTGGGTGGTGCAGGCCAAGGTCAGCCCCCAGCTGTGTTCTGCCTGTGGTCACCCTGCATGAGCCATTAAGCAATCTGAGATGACTGTTACTTTTGCTGGGCTTGGAGATTCCCAGGCAATGTAAAGCTGTGATCTAGGCTGGCTACTGTTAATGCTGGGTCTGGGGCCAGTTAGCAAGAGGTATAGGGGATGGGGGCTCACTGAGGCTGGCTGTTGCTTTTTTGAGAGGATTTAGGAAGTTGTGTAGCTTGAGTCAAGACCAGCCATTCATATAGAAAAGTCACTGTTAGGAGCTTGGATAGGCCCACAAGTTGGGTGGGACTGAGTCTCAGGGGATCTCCAGGGTGGGGCAAACAGTGTTAGCCAGGTTGATGGAATTGCAGATATGGCACCTTTCTACTGGTTTGTGGCTATGTGGTGGTGGGGTTCTGAAAAATAACAGTGGCTTCTGCCTGCCTCTCTGCTTGGGAGAAAGCTGTTCCTCTGCTCTTGCCTTGATGTCAGATACTTTAGTTCCTCCCTGTATGCCACTTGTGCCTTTAAAGATGCTACCTGGTGTTGGAGCTCAGAGGGAGTGAGTCAGAGTAAGTCTATGTGTGGATTCTTTAAGAGGAACTGCTTGGGACTCTAGAAGTTTTTTTTGCCAACTTAGTCCCTGCTGCTTTTTGCAGCCAGAAGTTATCAGGACTTATCTTCTGAGCACTGGAACACTTGGTTGGGGGCCTTGTTGTGATGCTGAGACTCTTTGCTCCCAAGATATCCCTTCCAAATTTCATCTACCACAGGTGAATGTGGGACCTGCTGTTTCATGTCTCGCCCCTCCTGCCAATCTGGATGGATGTAGTTTCTTTAATTCTGTGGTTGTCAGATTTCATTTGCTTGATTTCTGACAGTCCTGAGTCATGGTTGTTCTATAGTTTGGTTGTAATTTTGATGTGGTTGTGCAAGGAGGTGAGCCATATTTACCTATGCCACCATCTTGACCAGAAGTGTACATCTATTCTTCTTTTTCAAAAATTTTAGATATTTAGTTTTGGTGTCTTTCCATGTAATACTTAGAATAAACATATTTATGTCTACAAAAAGAATCTTATTAAATTTTCATATGAATTACATTAAATCTGTACATCAGTTTGGGGAGAAGTGACATTTTATCATACTGAGTAATTCAATCCATAAACATGGTATGTATTTCCATTTATTTAGATATTCACTGATTTCTTTAATCAGCTTGAATGAGCATTTTATAAGTTTTAAGATACAGATCCTGTCCACATTTTGTTAGATTTATGCCAAATTATTTTATTTTATTTAAAGTGATTATAATTGATAATGTGTGTTTAATTTTGGATTCCACAAGTTCATTGTTATATCCTGTCATCTCATCAAAATTATATTACTTTTAGATGTTTGCTTATTTGTTTGTTTATGAAGATTCCTTGGGATTTTCTATGTAGACAATTATGTCACTTATAAATAGTGACAGTTTTATTTTTTGTTTCTAATCTGTATACCTATTATTTATATTTTTCTTGCCTTATTGCAGTGGCTGGAACTTCTAGTACTATGTTGAATAAGATTGGTGACCAGGGACATCTTGCCTTGTTCCTGATCTTAAGGGAAATCATTCAATCTTTTATCAGACAAAGTTAACTGTAGGACTTTTTGTAAATGATGTTTATTGGGTTGACAAAATTTCCCTCTGTTTATAGTTTGCTAAGAGTTTTTCTCTTTTTTAATCATGAAGAGATGTTGAATTTATTTTTAGTGCTTTTCCTGAGTCAAATAATATGGTTTTATAACTTTTAGTGTGTTGATATGAATGGTTGTATTTATTAATTTTTTCAAAATATTGAACCAGCCTAATACTTGCATCTGAAATAAATCCAGTTTGTCATGGTACATAATTTCCTTTAGGCTTTGCTGAATATGTTGGGCTAATATTCTGTAAATAACTTTTTTCTCTAAGTTTATAAGAGCTATTGGTCTGTAGTTTGTTTTTTGTGTACTGTCCTTATCCAGTTTTTTTATTTGGATAATATGTGCCTCATAAATGAGCTGGGAAGTGTTCTCTAGTCTTAAATTTCTTGATGATACTGTTTAATGTTGGAGTTCATTCTTTTTAAAAGGTTAGAGACCCTGGATGGGTGGCACAATCAGTTAGCACGGCATTCCCGTATACCAAGGTTGGGGATTTAATCCCTGGTCAGGGTACATACAAGAATCAACCAATGAATGCATAAATAAGTGGAACAACAAATCAATGTTTCTCCCTGTCTGTCTCTGTCTCTCTCCCTTTCTCTCTAAAATTAATAAATAAAAAAAGTGTTAGAAATCTCCAGTGAAACCATCTGGGCCTGGAGATTTATTTTGGAGGAATGTCTAAATTGAAATTTAATTGTTTAATGGTTATGTGACTATTCAATTTGTCTAGTTTATATTGGCTGAGTTTTGGTAATTTATGATTTATGAGGAAGTTGTCCACTTCTTTTACGTTGTCAAATTTATAAGTATAAAGTTTGGAGACTAGCACAATGCTGAATGTTGGGCATGCAAAAGGTCAAAACAGTTCTTCTTAGTCCATATACCTTATTATTCGGGATTACCAAACAATTTACAAAATTGCGAGGAGTTACAGAGGTGTTATAGGAGGATCTGTTTTACTCTCGGAGAACCTAGAAAATCTTATGTGAGGAAGTGACATTTTAGGTCAGATTCGAAGAATAAAGAGGAATTAACTAGATGGGACCCAATTAAAGTTCTCTACGTGGAGAATAGTGTGTGCAAGAGTCACATGGTGGGAGGGAGCACAGCAAATTTCATAAAACAGAAGATGGTTACTTTGGCCAAGGATCTGAGGTGAGTTCAGCTTTGATAGAGGTGATGGCTGGGAGAGTTAGGGTCTCAGAAATCACATTAGATAATTTCTACTCTTTTTACCCCTAAAATTAACAGGGAGATATTGTAGATTTTAGGAAGGAGGTCAATATGATGTCTTTTTAAAAGCTCACTATATTTGCAGTGTTAATGGGGTAAGAGGGTCTATCAAAATACTCGTGAAGGCCCTAAGGGGTCCAGTTGGCATGGGGGCTATAAGTGCCTTTGTGTGTCTGTTTAATACTCCATCCTCAGAGCACAGAGGGTAGGAAAGAATGAGATTGAGAATGGGAGAGTGGGGGCCAGGGCCTTAAAGGCCATGTCAGTTATTAGAGGGATCAGATATTAAGTGAGGATGTTAATCACATTTAAACTTGGCACACTTAACAGGAGTGATGAGGATAAATAGGAGCTGGTGAGAGGAGCTGGTCAGGAAGGAGCTTCTGAGGATCTGATATTAACCTTGGAAGAAAGGTAAGTGCGCTGTCTGGGAAGTGGAGGGGGAGACAGTGCAGAAAAACATTCCAGGGACAGAATGTGCGGGTGAGAAGGACACCATAGACCATAGACCAAAAAGTCTTCTACCTGGTTGGAGAGGAAGGCTCATCAAGATAAGAAGAGGAGAAGAAATATTTAGCACTGGCTAGGCCTCAAGCATTCCTTCATTCATTGCAGAAGGTTTTGTTAATTCCTCTATGTGTGAGGACTGTTCATAAGTGATAGAACTATAGAACTGAAGTTGAGGAAAATAGCTGTTGTCCTTGCCTATATGAAATTTATAGTCTCACACAGTTCTCCTTTTAAAGCACATGTGACTGTCACATATGAAATAAAAGAGAACAAATCAAAATGGAATAAATTCAGGTGTTATTGTCATAGCTGAAACTGCTGCAAGAGTTCAGAGTAGAGGACACAGGCTGATTTCATTGTTAGGAAAGGAGATTTTTCTTTTTTGTTTGCTATTTTTTTTAAATAAAAGAAGTGTGGTAAGGAGATGATGGCTTTGATTTCAAAATGAGGGTGTCTTTTAGGCAGCTGGAAATTTCAAACTAGAATACTAATCAGAGGTCAAGACCAGAGATGATGAGGAGGAAGTGATTAGCATAGTGTTCAATACCAAGTTCAAGAGAGTGAAAGAATAAATGAGAGTACACATAAAAATAAGTTTGAAAGTTTCAACCTTCTTTGTATTATCTTTCAAGTAAATTTTAGATTGTTTTTGTATCAAAAGAAAAATTGCCCATTATACAGAAATTAATTTTAAGTATTAAAAAATACCCTTGGGAATCATAAACCTTAATGCAAAATATTTTAAATTGGTTTCTTTGATTAGTATTTACTTTATTTTAAAAGTTCTTGCTTTTAAAATGTTTTAATTACAGTTCATATGTAATGAGTATTTGTTGAACAAATTAATTGGTGAAGGAATCAATTTCTTAAATGATCATAGCATTCTCTTTACCACTCTTTACAACTGCCTTTATATTCCTCAGAGCACTATGATATACATCACTGTAGGTAATGCATATCCAATGCTATACAGATATATATATATATACAATTCTGTTTTCGATGCTACTCAAATATATACAATGTATAGTCAGTGCTATACAATTGCATATTACTCTTCTCAGAAATCTGTTTCTTGCTTTACTGTCTGGTTTAGTTAAGGAATTATGCCCATCTCAAAGATACACCACCATTAATATTATTTACAATTTTAAAGGAACCTATGCAACCCAATATTCATAGCAGTGTTATTTACAATAGCCAAATACTGTAAACAACCTAAGTGCTCATGAGTAAATGAGTGGATCAAAAAACTGTGGTACACTTACACAATGAAATACACAGCAGAAAGAGAATTCCTACCCTTCATGACAACATGGATAGAACTAGAGAGCATTATGCTAAGTGCAATACGCCGAGCGGCGAAAGACAAATACCATGTGATATCACCTATAAGTGGGACCTAATCAACAAAACAAACAAATGAGCAAAATAGAACCAGATACTTAGAAATAAAAAACAAACTGACAGTGACCAGAGGGGAGTGAGCAGGGGCATAATGGGGGGAAAGTGGGGGAAGGGGCAAGCCAAGGAACATGAATAGAAGACTCACAGGGCATGGACAATGTGGGGGGATTAATTGTCAGAGTCCTGGGGAGATGGGGTAAAGGTGAGCAATGGAGAAGAAGGGGGGACAACTGTAAATGAACAACATTAAATTTAAAAAATATTATTTACAGTTAAACTTGGGGATTTATTAGGATTAGAGTGTGAGGATAGTCATTTAGGGAGAAGGACAACACTTTTGAGGAGAGAGTCTCAAAACCTGTCCAGAAACATAGTTATATAACTTTTATCATTGAACCATCTACCTCAGGCATCTCTTTTTAGGCTATTAAGACAAAGGCTTGATCACGATGATTCTAATTCAGTATTTTGTACTTGAGATTTCCAAGAGATTTACAATATTTACCTTTCATATTTTCATGTCTTTGCAGTTCTACTTTTGCTAAGTAATATAATTTTGAGTCTCAGTAACTTTATGGTTGACTTAACACTGTCTTTTAATTTTTCTTGGAGGTTTTAAAGATAGAACAAATACTATCTATACTTGATTTATTAGCTGTTAGCATTGGAAATATCAGATGATTTTGTCTGGCATTTTTTCCTTGTATTTGGAGGAATACTTGTTTGAAACTCCTACACAAAATGGCTATTTATATTGTCCATGTCTTTCATCTCTCTCCTATTAAAATGTCAAAATTATTACACAAATACTATGTGTTGATGTTGTTGAGCTATACATTCTTAAGTGATTAAAAATTATTCATTGATCCTCTTAGACTCCCTGTTTTCTAGCCCCTCGCTATCATAACCAAATTGTTTCCGTCATTTTGCACGATGAAGTGGGACTTGAATAGACCAATTTATCCAGGCCATACGTGGAAAGGAATTAGGATTTTGAAAGAATATTTTGAGATATGTCCTCTATTTTTACTTTAGTTTTTTTCTTAATTCTTAGTAAATAATTTTTAAAAATAGTCCAAACTCTCCATTTGTTTATCTGAAGTTTTCCCTGATAAACAAGTTAAAAAAAAAGTTCTTGGAGCTTTAAGTCCTCAATTAGGAAACTTAGGTACTATTCTCTTGACCAAAGAAAGCTTTGTAATATAATGATAGTGAAATTTCATGTAGTGACAGGTGAAACATTATTTTTCAACTTGAAAGATATGCTTTTAGTCAAGGATCTTTAGTGTTAACCACAAAATGGGTATTCAAGATGTTTATTAATATAAAACAAAACATTCTCAAGTACACTTCTTAACATTTACCATGAGCCAAGTAAATCTTCCTGTATCTCTTATTCCCCCCTCCCCCGCTTTTTTTGTACTTGTTAAGTGGAGGTCATGACTGACAATTCAGTGCCAATAGGAAAACCCAATTTGGGGTACATTTATTCAATGAAGACAGCTCAATTGTGAGGCAACTTAATCATGAAATAGCACGTTTGTGAGGCAGCCTGGGCAAGGCAGCTTAGGTGAGGCAACACAGGTGAGAAGGTCTTGGAGCTTTCCTGTTTCAGCTTAGCTCTAGTATTGCAGCTTCAGCCAGTGTTGCAGCTTCAGCTGGAGAAACACAGTCTTGGATGCAATCTGGATGTGTATTCCACCAAACAGAAGTGAAGCTGGCTTATATAGAGACGAGTTCCCACTCCCAGCTCATGATTGGTTTATTCTCATTCCAATGAGAACTCCAAATCCTTGCAGTTTAATTGGTCCAACAAATTATCTTGATTGGTTGGAATGGAGCCACTCTGGTGGGTAAAGATGCAAATAAAGATATAGCTACATCGCTCCAATTGGATAGAGAAAATCTCAATCTTATTGGTCTAATTTTGATCCTAGGAACTCTATCTTAAAAATTGACTCAGATAGCAGGAGAACAGTGCAGGAAGCTTGACATCTCAGTCTATGGTTTTTCACTAAAACGTAGTGTGCATGAGAGGCCTCTGTAAACACTGATTGCTAGATTCCGATTATGAATTTGGGCTCAATTAACCATCGGGAGTATATGTTGGCAGGTATGTTCTTCTCAGAGTCAACATTTTCCCTTTTCAGTAAAAACCCTTTGACAAACAGTGTTGATGACTGATCAGGTCAGTTTGACCCATGTCAGTGCTCGAGTGGCTTGGCTACCTACCAGCTGCGGTTCCATTCCACCTAGTCCCTTGGTAGGACTTCTGTGACAGGGTAATAGCCAACAGAGAAACTAGAATTTTTCTTTTCTTTATTTTTCCCCCATGAGAGGTCTCTTAGGCACCTGCCAAACTCAAAGTAGCTTTTTCATAGTTAAACAATTAGGAAAGCATTAAAATACAAAGAAGGCATTCAGTTTGTAACATCAGAAGAAATTAGGGCAATTGACCAAAAGGTATTTGGCATTGGGAGTAAAGATTTTAACCATCATTATTTACAAACATGGAAGAGATGCAGTGGCTTGATGGATTATTTCCATTTGTTTATGCAATCATTGCTTGAATTTTTGTAAAGGGTTCTCAGCATTTGGTTATACAAAATATCAATAACTTAACAATGAATTACAAAAACTAAATTAGAATAATAATGAGTAGGACAATTTGCAGCCCAGACCTTAAAATAACCCCAATCCTGGTTGAGAGCTAACTGAAAATAGAAAATTTAAGTCCTAACCAGCCAGTGGCACTAGAAGCAGAACTGGAATGCCACTTAAGGGATTTCTTAAGATTAAGAAGTTTGGTTATTTCTAATTCTACCTGGGAAGAGATATTTATCTGGGTATAGCAGGAGATATTACTATGACACAAATCCTCCCTTGGGCTGAAGACAGATAATATAAAAGCAATTGTGTTGTCAAGGACTACTTGAGCTAGGAAATCCAAAGCTCTTTACTGAACTCTGATGATTCGAGGCTAAGCAAGGTATTCTGTAAATGGTTATGATTAGATTTTATATTATTATATCTAACTGAGCAGTGCCACATCCAGCCAATGAACTCACAATCCCAAGAAAGCAGTTGTTCTTATTTTAATCTCAACACTCTACTTACCATCATCTTGGAATGATTAAGGTTCAGCTACATCCAAGAAGACTTTGAAAGGGATAAGACAAAGGGAAATCAGGAGGTAGAGTCCATCTTACATGCTTTCTATTTATGATATTTAAAATTATGCAGCTGGGTTTTTTTGCTCTATATATTAACTAGTATTGGAATTTAGAAAAAGTAACACGTATGTACACAGAATGTAGCAGAATTACACTTAGATTTACAGAGTGGCATAATAATCTGTTCACTATGCAACTGACTGCTTGTGAAGTTTGTAATGGTTAATAGGACAACATCTTTATGAACACAGTACTAATATGTAGCAAATTATGCCAATTAAGCAAGCCACTCAAATGTATAAGGCTAAAGACTCAATATATCCAAATTTCTAAACATTTATCTCAGTGTTAACTTGGTTTTACCTAAATGTTACCTCATTAGAAGAAAGACTTAAAATATTCCTCCGCATCCAATACATCATCATACCTTCAAAGGTTAAAAGGGAACCTTTTAAACCTAAAGAAAAAAATCATTTCTTTATGATTTTTGCTCAGTCTCATTAATCTGAAGTAATTTTGTTACAGTGCTTAGACTAATATAGGCAGTATTATACAATAAGCCTATCTACCATAAAGCCATATCTCTGGTTGAAACATTTCCTGGATCAACAATGAGAAATTAAGACCAGCTGCAATGAAGCCAGGTTGTTCCCTGAGTGGCAGATAACAGTTTGATTATTTTTTAATCTAATAAAAATTTCTTAGCACATAAGATCAGGTCTCATTCTTTTAATGTAACCTTTACAGAAATATACTAAAGAGTTTTGGGTAAGAGTACCATTGGTGGGTGATATCTGGAAAAGGATTTTTCTTTCTCAAAGGAAGCACCAATCTATCACATGACATACTTTAACTCCAATAATACAATTTACAGATTAATTAACACCTAAAATTATGTTAAATGTCATCCACATGAATAGGCATTTAAAATGTTAGGCTTATTTTTTCTGACACTATTTGAAATGCATTTCAATATTTTAAAAAATATTGTCAGGAGGTGGATGATAATTTATTCACGAAAGAAAGTAATCTCCAAAATACTGAACTCAGTTCATTGCACTTAGCCCTGAGAGTGAAGTGAAAAGATACAGCTTAAGGTATTTGAGAAAAGGACAATACACATTCTAAAATATTTAAAGATCATATCTAACAATTTTTAGCCATCAATTTTATCTTACAACGTTGTTCTATGTCACCTCAATTGAAATATAGGCCCTTTCCACTCGAATACCTGATAAAATATTAATATTAACATTTTTCTAAGAATATAAAAAGAATTATTCACATTTAACCTGATAAAATTTTCATAAAAGTAGCAGCACTTTATTCTACCAAGATATACACATTTAGCTTCATTGACCGGTCACAAACAAGAAAAACCACAGCTAGGTCTAAAACAGCTTCATGTACCATACCAGGGAAATGTGAGGCTACAACTTTTCCTTAATAACTATTTCCCCCAAGGTGGTGGGTGAAATTATTGGAGTCAACTTCAATGGCAGAGAGGCATGAGTATAATGAATAAGGCTATTTTCTGCTATAGTGACTTTACAGAGGGGAATTTTATAAAAATTAATAGTAAAGGTAGGATGGTTGAGAAATTGCTAACAGGAATAACTCTTGGATCATCAGTTTTATTGGAGGTAGAGGCAGGCATCAGATAACAAATCCAGCATTACAGACAGGTTCCCCGAGGAGGCTGAAGTCTGAAAACATTGTATTATGACATCTTTATGCCAAGGTTTATGATTTACAAGGATTAAGACAGTAAAAATCAGGAAGTACTGTATAGGCAAAGGTTAATAATATGGAATACCTGATCCATACAGTCTAAAATATGGGTAAAGTGACTGAATAGTTGCAAGAGAATTAAGATTGCTAATATATGAGGAATAAAATTATTATTATTATAACAATTAAAAAATAAGTATAAAGATTATACGTAATGGGGGTTGACTTTATTGGTCTGGTCCTGGATATTGGGAAAGACTGTCGACTTCAAGTGCCACCTGCTTTTTATCCAGGACATTGTGTACTCTGGATAACTGTAATTTGAGACCTTCTATAGGTTGGGGTGCTTAATCAGATGAGTAAGGTACAAGTGTTGGAGGCTTTTAAATAGGAAACATAGATTCATAAATCAATACCTTTTAATTTTGCAATGCAGAGATTAATTAATAATACCCGGTATGATCCTTTCCAGCTAGGAAGATAAGTTCTTTTCAATGAACTGTATCTCCAGGTGTAAGCCATGATGTTTGTCATTGTCTTCCAGGAGTGCACTGTGGAAAGATAACTATGGATTTTAAATTACCTTCAAGAGCTCTTATAAGTTCTTTGCAGCAAGTCAGAAGGTCTCCTTCACAAAGCAGTCCTGTACAGTCCCTGATCTAGCTTTGTAAGTTTTTCAGTAACAATTTTAACAAGGAACAATTGATGTTTACCAAAGGAAGTGGATCTTAGGTTAAGCAACACTGAGGGAAGGGCTTTAGGTTAAGGCAGATTAAAAGATTAACACATTTTGCCAATTGAATGTTGAATACCTCATCAGTTTGCTCTATTAAACCAGAGGAGTGGGGATGACAAGTGCAGTAATACCTAAGAGGTGCTGCAGTATCAGCCAAATTTTGCATACCTGGTGCAGGATTTGTCTGTAAAGTGGGTCCCCACATCACTGTGACTCTCTGTGAGGATTTTCCAAGCAGAAAACTCTTTTCTAGGAGTATTTTAGTAGTAGTTCTTTGACATGGGAATGCTTCTATCCTAATCCTAATGAGAATACAAACAAATTGCAACTAGTATATTTTTATCTTTGAGAAAGGGGCAGTTGGACTAAAATACACTCTCAAAAAATCCAAGGGGGCCTAATTAGTTTTATTTACCCATTTTGTATATAGAGATTCTTTTATTTTAGTTATCCATTTAATTATGGTGACGAAGACTTCACAAACAGAAATGTAAATGTCTAGAAGCAAAATTTAGCTTACTTTTAGGAAGGTTTGATTTACTCAGTCAAAGACTTCCTGATACAGAGCATAGAAAATAATTTTTAGAAACATAAAATTTGTACTTTGCCATTGTAATTTTTTTTTAACCAAGGACGCACCAATAGTACAGGGAAACTTCTGTCCATCTATCTAATGAACAAAGAAATCTTAATTCCAACTTAATGTTAATGTACTCTTAAATAAGTTGGTTACAATCTTGGTTAGTTTGATCATACATAAGATTTATTTTTCAGTACTCCTTCACCATGAACCTTTTGTAACACACAAACCTTACACAACTTTCACAAACCTTTCAGCTTTTATTGTTTGTGTTTTTTCCCATATTTTGGAACAATCATTTTACTCTAGGAAAAAATTATTCTCTTTTCCTTCAACAAAATGCATTTTCATTTCTTATTCCTTCTTTAAAAAGCACACATCTCTTATTTTCCATACACAATCATTTTTGTCAGCATAATATTCTAATAATGCTTCATCACAAGTGTCTGGATCTTATTCTGAGGCATCTTGTGCTCTTCTAAACTTGCAAAATGACACACCAAGATCTGAAAATGTATTACCCTGCTTTCTTTTCTCATCTTGTCTGCCACTTTTAAAGCTAGCAGAGCAGTTGGCAAGCAGATGTCCTTTTACAGTCGTAGCTCTTCTTTAAAGTTTAATCTAATTCATTAACTTAGTAGAGTTTAAGCATTCAAGCAACCAAAATGTTTGAAAAACTGTTTGCTGAAAAGTTTACCTAGAAACTTTTGTTCCATTTATTCTCTTGTTATTCATTTGTTTTTAGATTAACTCTAAAAGTTACTCCATGAAGGCTTCCCAAGGCCTCAAAACTATTAGCCTTGATGTCTAAAGACATGCTTGCTTTAATTTAACCAACATCTTTAAGCTGGCTTCTATTCATTAAAAATTTATTATAGATCACTTGATAAGCAATTGAGTTACTTTCTTTTATTTCTGCAGTTTGTTTAAGCCAAATTAATATGGCTTCTTTATTAAATAATTTTGAAGTTACAAATCAATTTTTGGAAATACCACCCAGTGGTAGAAACATGTCTCATATATAACATATAGACACAGACATACATAAACACAGAGATATCACAATGATACAAACCTCAGAAGAAAACTGGATCCAAATTATGTTTTATGGCCAGTGGACTAAGTTAAGGTTTTTCTCAGATGGCCAGAGTTTTGCATGCTGTAAGAATTCCTCTGAAGCTGTTTTTATAATCAATTTATAATCAAGCAAAGAATACATTCCATTTTCTCTGAGAGGTTTGGGATCTTTTTTAAGTGTGTCCCTAAGGTATACTTAATGACAAAAACAATAAAAAGAAATAAAAACCAAGTGTACATGATAAAGTCAGAAAATTCAGAAAGTGAAGAGAGTGGCCCCAGAAGGCCTGAAATTAAAGGAGCAGGTTTTTCTAAAGAGAGAAAAAAGGTGGCTCCAGAGGTGGACACAAGACAGCTGCAGCCCGCATGCCATCCCGGAGGGAGAGTAGGGCAGAAGGGAGGAAAGAGGCCTTGGAAGTCAGTTTAAAATATGCATACCATTTATTTTATTTTGCTTTAGATTTCTCAAAGCACCAGATAGAAAAAGTTTCTCACCTTCTGGGAAGTTTAGCATTTCCTTTGTTTTGATAGACTATGCCAATAAACATGCTCTGGAGTTCCAAAAAAGCCCCATCTTTGCCTACAAAGCTTGATTGTCCAGTATGATTTTTTTTCCAGAGATGTCATCAATTACAATTTTCTGGTTTGTAATTTTCGTTGTAGATATAATAAGTCAAAGCCTCCTCTGCTGTTACCAGAAAGTAACAGTTCCTAGGATGCCACCAGGAGACGGCTAATTAACATAGGAATTTTAGAACCTGGCTTACCCATTTTATACTCCTCTTCACAGGTGGTATCCTACCCCCTCACTCCCTTGACTGCCTGTAGCCTGAGTGTCCTCACAAGTACCTCCTCCTTATAAAACCATCCTTTCGGGTGCCCATTAGCTTGAATATCTCCACAAAACTTATGGACAAGGCCGAGTCCCAACCTGGAGTATAGCCTCCTGGTGCCAATTGTGGCTGAACGATACCCTCCCAAGGCACTAAACCCAAATTGTATGGAGGAGCCTTTTTGGTTCAAACATATGCACTGAGGGTCCATATGTTTGAACCAAATGAAGGTCCCTTACCTTAACTGAGTAAAGCCCCCAAGACCTCATTTGAAAGCCTGGGAGATTTTTGGATCTGAGAGGACTTGCCTAAAACCCTTCTGACGCCCCCAGGAAAACGAATAAGCTCCAAGGGCTCACACAAGTGCACATTTTTGGTTCAGGGCAGAGGTGGAGTGGGGTCAGGTGTCCCTTTGGATGTCAGGTGCAGGACGTCACCACCAATTCAATAACAACAGGAATCCCAATTTGGGATGTGATGAAGGGAGAGACTTAGTAAATACAGCTCATCTGTGGAAAAGCAGGTCTTTGAAACAGCACTGCTGTGAGATAGCTCAGTTGTGAAACAACATGGCTGTGAGGTGGCCCAGACAAGGCAACTAGAGTGAGACAGCCTGGGGAAGGAGGCCTCATTGTTACAGCTCTGGTGTTACAGCTCAGCTCCAGAGCTCCAGCTCCAGCTGGACAAACACAGTCTTGGTTAAAGTGCATTCCACCAAGAGAGAGGTGAAGCTGGCAGATACAGATAAGAGTTTTCACTCCCAGTCCACGATCGGTCTGTTCTTATGCAAATGAGGACTCCAAATTCTCACAGTTTAGTTGGTTCAAAAAGCATTGTCCTTACTGGTTGGAATGAGCTGCCCTGATTGGTTAGTAAAGATGCAAATAAGAATATAGCTGCACAGATCCAATTGGACTGGGAAACTCTCAGTCCTACTGGTCAAATTTTGATCCTGGAAGCTCTCTTGCAAGGGTCAACTCAGATGGCAGGAGCATAGTGCAGTAGGCTTAGCATCCTAGTCTGTGGTTTTTCACTGAAATTCAACATGTATGAGAGGCCTCTGTAAACGATGGTGCTAACATAACTGGTTATGAGTGTGGGCCTAATTAACCGTGAGGAGTTCTTTTTGGCAGGTATATTCTTCTTGGGGTCAACATATTCCACCCACATATTTCCTTTTTTCTTTACATCTGCTCTTTTTCTGAAGATGAATCATCAATAAACTTAATTTTTATTCATGAAAAACATATAATGTGCAAATCTTTTACTCTTGTTCTATTTTTTTTAAGTAAAATCCACCTAACTCAGTACACTTGAGTTATTATTTTGATGAGTTTTACCCATTCCGGGTAAGCCCCTGGAGCATAAGGTGGAAGCCACAGTCTTAATTCACTCTCTAGGCTTCCTTTGGGGATGGTAAACAAAGCAGAGGAAGACAAAAATGTTACTTATCTGGATTCCTCAGAATGCTAACGAAATAAGTTTTACAATTCCAAGTAGGGCCGATACAAGAGTTTCATTTTCAGCTTGTCCTCAGATTTACTCTCAGACTCAATTATAAAGCAATTTTTTCCAGGGAGTGCTCATACCACAGACAATTACTGAGCACCTATTATAGGACAGGCACTGTTCCCAGAACAAAACATACAAACAAATCTTAGATTCTCATTGGAGCTATTAGAAAACCAACAGATCTAAAGTGGCCACAACACATCTAAGTACAGTAAACAGAGAACAATCAATTGTTTAAGCACACTGGGATCTCATGTAAATATTTATTTATACATAAATGTTTATTATGATTGCTACTATCTTCTTTTATTAGACCATTAGCTTCTAGGGTCAGAGATTTTATCTTAATCATCTTTGTGTCTGAAGCACATGGACAAGCAATGTTACATAGTAGACAATTGGTAACCTCCTCCACTATCAATCTTCCCATTATCAATATCATCCTTCAGAGTGGTATATTTGTTACAATTATCGAACCTATATTGGCACATCATTATCACCCAAAATCCACAGTTTACATTAGGTTTACTCTTGGTTTTGTACATTCTATAAGTTTTGATAAATGGATAATGGCGTATATCTGATGTTAGTATTTTTACTGCCCTAAAAAGCCTCTGTGCTTCACCTTTTCATCCTTCGCTTCTTCTAACCACTCATCCTTTTACTGTATCCATCATTTTGCCATTTCCAGAGTCATAAAGTTGGAATCATTTTGTATGTAGCTATTTCAGATTGACCTTATTCACTTTGTTATGTGCATTTAAGTTTCCTCCATGCCTTTCAGGGCTTAATAGCATATTCCTTTTAAAATATTTCTTTCCAGTTTATTTATTTATTCATCTGTTTTAGTACATGTTGGTTGCTTCAAGTTTTGTTTATTATGAATAAATTTTTCATAAATATCTAGCTGCAGGTTATAGTGCAGAATAAATTTTCAACTCATTTGGTTAAATACCAAGGAGCACAATTACTGGATCAGTAGCACATTTACCTTTGTAAGAAAATGCCAAACTATATTCCAAAGTGGCTGTAATATTTTGCATTCTCACTAGTAATGAATGTTTCTGTTGTTCCACATCCTCACCAGCATTTTGTATTGTTAGTATTATGGATTTGAGCCATTCTAATAGGTGTGAATGGTATCTCATTGCTTTAATTTGTTATTTCCAAGTGACATACGATGTTGAGCATCTTTTCATATGCTTATTTGCCATCTTTATATCTTCTTTAGTGAAGTGTCTGTTCAAGTCTTGCCCAGTTTTTAATTGGATTGTTTCTTTTTTTTATTGATGTATTTTAAGAGCTCTTTGTATATTTCAGATAAGAGTCCTTTATCAGATATAACTTTTAAAAATATTTTCTTCCATTTCATGGCTAGTCTTCACATTCTTCTGACTGTCTATTTTGCAGAGCAGGTTTTAATTTTAAGAAGTCCAGATTATCAATTTTTTGTTTCTTGGATCATGCTTTGGTGTTTATCAAAAAGTTATCATCAAATTCAAAGTCCCCCAAATTTTCTTCTATGTTATCTTCTAGCAATTTTATAGTTTGGCATTTTACACTTAAGTCTGTGATCAATTTGGAGTTAATATTTGTAAAGCATATAAGGTTTTATGTCTAGATTTTTAATGTGGCTAGCCAGTCATTCCTATACTATTTGTTGAAAAGACTCTATTTTCTATATTATATTGGCCTTACTCCTTTGTCAAAGATCAGTTGACTATAAATTTGTGGGTCTATTTCTGAGCTCTCTATTGTTTGCAATTGTTTTACTTGTCTACTTTTTTTTGCCAATACACGCTTTATTACTGTAACTTTACGGTAAATTTCAAAATCAGTGGTGTCAGTAGTCTGAACTTTAATTTTCTTCTTCAATATTAGGTTGGTTATTCTGGATTTATTGTCTCTTTCTATAAACTTTAGAGTCAATTTGTTGATATGCCCAAAACAGCTTGCTGGGATTTTGATAGACACTACACTGACACTATGGGAAGAAATGACATCTTGAAAATTTTGAGTCTTCCTAGCCTTCAACATGGAATATCTCTCTATTTATTTAGTTCTTTTATTTCTTCTTTTAATGTATATTTTATTGATTATGCTATTACAATTATCCCATTTTTTTCTCCCCTTTATTCCCCTCTGCCCTGCACTCCCCCTCCCAGCATTCCCTGCCCACCCATGCCCTTTACTTCATGTCCGTGGGTAATACATATAAGTTCTTTGGCTTCTCCATTTCCTACTCTATTCTTAACCTCCCCCTGTCTATCTTGTGCCTACCAATTATGCTTTTTATTCCTGCTACCTCTCCTATCCTGCCCCCTCTTCCTCTCCGCTGTTAAACCTCCATGTGATCTCCATTTCTCTGATTCTGTTCCTGTCCTAGTTGTTTGCTTAGTTTGTTTTAGTTCCTGGGTTTTTCTGTTTGTTTGTTTATGTTTTTGTTTTTGTTTTTTTTTTTAGGTTCAGTTGTTATAGTTCTGAGTTTGTTGTCATTTTTACTGTTCATAGTTTTGATCTTCTTTTTCTTAGATAAGTCCCTTTAACATTTCATATAATAAGCGTTTGGTGATGATGAACTCCTTTAATTTTGCCTTATCTGGGAAGCACTTTATCTGCCCTTCCATTCTAAATGAATACTTTGCTGGGTAGAATAATCTTGGATGTAGGTCCTTGCCTTTCATGACTCTGAATACCTCTTTCCAGCCCCTTCTTGCCTGTAAGGTTTCTTTTGAGAAATCAGTTGATAGTCTTATGGGAACTCCTTTGCAGGTAACTGTCTCCTTTTCTCTTGCTGCTTTTTAAAACTCTCTCCTTATCTTTAATCTTGGGTAATATAATTATTATGTGCCTTGGTATGTGCTTCCTTGGGTTGAATTTCTTTGGGACTCTTTGAGCTTCCTGGGTCTCCTAGAAGTCCATTTCCTTTGCCGGATTGGGGAAGTTCTCCTTCATTATTTTTTCAAATAAGTTTTCAATTTCCTGCTCTTCCTCTTCTCCTTCTAGAACCCCTGTGATTTGGATGTTGGAACATTTAAAGTTTTCTCAGAGGTTCCTAGGCCTCTCCTCATGTTTCTGAATTCTTGTTTCTTCATTCTGTTCTGGTTGAATGTTTATCTCTTCTTTCTGCTCCAAATTATTGATGTGAGTCCCAGTTTCCTTCCCTTTACTGTTGGTTCTCTATATATTTTTCTTTATTTCACTTTGCATAGCCTTCACTTTTTCCTTCATTTTGCGACCATACTCAATTATTTCTGTGAGCATCTTGATTACCACTGTTTTGAACTCTGTATCTGACAGGTTGGCTATCTCTTCATTGCTTAGTTCTTCTTGGAGCTTTGATCTGTTCTTTCATTTGGACCATATTTCTTTGTCTCAGCCAGGCTGTTACTTTGGAAGGGGCAGAGCCTTAGGTGTTCGCCAAGGCAGGGCAACCCACATAGCTGCATTGTGATGCTGTATGAGGGGGAGGGATCTGAGAGGGGACGATGCCATTTGCTTGGTTCTTGGCCGGCTTTCAGTCACTTCTCCTGCTACCCACAAGCAAATCAGGCCCTTCTGGTGCTCATTCCTGGATAGGTGGGTTTGTGTACATTCTAGGACCCCGTGGGTTCTCCAATGAACTCTCCTGTGAGGCTGGGAGTTTATCCCACTGCAGCAACCTCCACAGATTTTTACAGCCAGAGGTTTTGAGGCTTTCTTTTCCCACATGGAACCCTAGATTGCATGGTCTGTCTTGCTCCCCAGGTGTTCCTCCTGGTTTATCTGCACACAAATGTGGGACTGCTGGTCTACCAGCTACCACCACGCCTGCCCAGGCCTCCAGCCACCTCCTGGCCAGGTGTGTCCTCTTTGACCTGGCTGTCTCTCTCCACTCTTTCTACCAGCCTGGATGAATGTTTCCTCTTTAGCTTCTTGGTTGTCAGTCTTCCATACAGTTTGATTTTCTAGCAGTTCTGGTTTTCTTTGTTTTTAAATTTGTTGTTGTTCTTCTTTTGGTTGTACAAGGAGGCAAAGTGTATCTACTTGCACCTCCATCTTTGCTGCAAGTCCTAGTTCTTTTATTTCCTTTAACAAAATTTTGTAGATTCTCATGTATAGATCCTATATATATTTGTCAAATATACACC
This sequence comes from Pteronotus mesoamericanus, assembly GCF_021234165.1. Taxonomy (NCBI): domain Eukaryota; kingdom Metazoa; phylum Chordata; class Mammalia; order Chiroptera; family Mormoopidae; genus Pteronotus; species Pteronotus mesoamericanus. Next base: position 77,302,348 of record NW_026555321.1, on the reverse strand, counting down.
TTAAAATTTAATTTCAGTCATAAATGGTACTATGTTTTCAATTTCAAATTCCACTTTTTCATTGTTGGTATATAGAAAAGTGAATGACTTTTGTATATTAACCTTGTATACTGCATCTTTGTTGTAATTCCTTATTAGTTTCTGGCATTTTTTCAATTCAGATTTCATGTCATCTGTGATTGTATTGACTTTTTCTTCCTTTTTATTGAATTTATTGTGGTAAGACTGGTTAACAAAATTGTACATGTTTCAGGTGCATAAATTCTACAACACATCATCTGTACATGGTATCTGTGTGTTCACCACCCCAAGTCAAGTGTTCAGTTATCACTATTTATCTCCCCTATACCCTCCTCCACCTCACCCAATGGTTCCCCCACCCCCACCTCAGCAATCACCAAACTGTTGTCTGTGTCTGAGTTTTTTCTCTCTTTTATTTTTGGTCAATGCCTCCAACCCTGCCAGCACCCTTACCTCAAGAGTTGTCAGCCTGCATTCTGCCTATGAATTTGTGTCTATTTTGCTTGTTAGTTCATTTTTTTATTAGATTCCATGTATGAGTGAAATCATGCAGTACTTGTCTTTCACAGACTGGCTTAATTCACTTAGTATAATATTCTCCATGTCCATCCAAGTATTGCAAAGGATAAGATTTCATTCTTCTTTACGACTAAGTAAATGTACCACAGCTTTTTTCTTTTCTTTTTTTTTTTTTACTTTTGTGAAATTGCAGTTTTCCCCCTATTACTCTCCTCCACTCTACCCACCCCAACCTCTCACATTCAATCCTCCCCTCCATGTTGTGCCTGCCCCTGGGTCCCCCACACATGTTCCTTGATGACCATTCACCTTCTTTGCCCTGTTATCCCCTTCCCCCCACCCCTCTGGTTATTGTCAGTTTGTTCTTTATTTCCATGTCTCTGGTTATATTTTGCTTTCTTGTTTCTTTTGTTGATTAGGTTCCACTTATAGGTGAGGTCATATGGTATTTTTATTTTGCTGCTTGGCTTATTTCACTTAGCACGATGCTCTCCAGTTCCGTCCATGCTGTCCTGAAGGGTAGGAGTTCCTTCTTTATTTCTTCTGTGTAGTATTCCATTGTGTAAATGTACTATAGTTTTCAACCCACTCATTTACTGATGGGCACTTAGGCTGTTTCCAGCACTTGGCTATTGTAAATTGCACTCCTATAAACATTGGGATGCATAGGTTCTTTTGAATTGGTGTTTCAGGATTCTTAGGGTATAATCCCGGCAGTGGGACCCCTGGATCAAAAGGCAGTTCTATTTTTATTTTTCTGAGGAAATTCCATATTGTTTTCCACAGTAGCTTCACTAGTCTGCATTTCCACCAATAGTGTACTGGGTTCCCTTTTCCCCACCTGCCTGCCAGCACTTGTTTTTTGTTGATTTGTTTATGATGGCCACACTCTCTGGTGTGAAGTGGTATCTCATTGTGATTTGAATTTGCATCTCTTTGATGGCTAATGATGCTGAGCATCCTTTCATATGTCTCTGGGCCCTGTATATGTCCTCCTTGGAGAAGTGTCTATTCGGGTCCTTTGCCCATTAAAAAAAAATCCCAATCCTTTTATATATATATATATATATATATATATATATATATATACACACACACACACACACATATATATATTATATATATAAAAGATTTTATTTATTTTTAGAGAGGGGAAGTGTGGGAGAAAGATAGGGAGAGAAACGTCAATGTGTGGTTGTCTCTTATGTGCTCCACACTGGGGCCCCAGCTCACAACCCAGACATGTGCCCTGACTGGAAATTGAACATATGACCCTTTGCTTTGCAGTATGGCAGTCAATCTGCTGAACCACATCAGCCAGGGGATGTGTTATCTTTTTGTTTTTTTTAGGAGGAATCACAGATAGGCTTCAGAATGATCATTTAATAAATGATCTCTATTTATTTTTGTGTATTAGGTAGATCTGCTCTGTCTCCCAATCTTAGTATGGTGGCTTCATGTTTAGGTGTCTTGTGGGGCCCAGTGGTGCAGTTTCTGTGATCACTTAAGCTAGGTCCTCCAGGGATGTCTTTTTATTTTGATGTAAGCTCTCCTGTTGTAGTTGAGTGTTGATTGTTATTGGCCCCTCATGGATGTGGGGTTGACTCTCAGGCTGGCTGACTATGAGGACTCACACCAACCACAATGTATGAGCTCCTCTGTGGGGGCTGATACCATGAAATGGAATTCAACCCAGCAGGGTCTAGTGCCTGCCCAGATCTATATTTGGTTATGCCACTGTGCAGCGAAACAGTGGTGTTCTGATGTGGTTAAAACCTGCCAAACTATGTTACAAATCCACTGTAATCAAAACAGTCTATTACTGGCATAAGAACAGACATATAGATCAATGGAAGAAAATAGAGAGCCCAGAAATAGACCCATGTCTCTATGGTCAATTAATATTTGACAAAGAGGGCAGGAGCTTAAAATGGAGTAAAAATAACCTCTTCAACAAACGGTTCTGGGAGATCAGTTCAGGTAAAAAAAATGAAACTAGACAACCACGTTACAACATACACAAAAATAAACTCAAGATGGGTAAAAATTAAATAGAAGTTGTGACATCATTAAAGTCTTAGAGGAAAACATAGGCAGGAAAATTTTAGATATCCTACTCAGAAATATCTGTGCCGATATATCTCCTAGGGCAAGGGACATAAAGGAAAGAATAAACGAATGGGACTACATCAAATTAAAAGCTGCTGCATGGCTAGAGGAAAACAACAGCAAAATGAAAAGGGAATGAACCATGTGGAAAAACGTATTTGCCAATGATACTTTGGACAAGGGTTTGATCTCCAAAATACATAAATAACTTATAGGATGTAACACCAGGAAGGTAAACAATCCAGTTAAAAAATGGACAAAGGACCTGAACAGACACTTCTCCAAGGAGGACATACACAGGGCCCAGAGACATACGAAAGGATGTTCAATATCACTAGGCACCAAAGAGATGCAAATTGAAACCACAATGAGATATCACTTCACACCAGTCAGAATGGCCATCATTAACAAATCAATAAACAAGTCCTGGTAGGCAGGTGGGGAAAAGAGAATCTTGGTGCACTCTTGGTGGGAATGCAGCCACTGTGGAAAACAATATAGTATTTCCTCCAAAAACCTAAGATGGAACTGCCTTTTGATCCAGGGATCTCACTGCTGGGATTATACCCTAAGAATCCTGAAACACCAATTCAAAAGATCCTGTGCACCCCAATGTTCACAGGAGTACAATTTACAATAGCTAAGTGCTGGAAACAGCCTAAGTGCCCATCAGTAAATGAATGGATCAAAAAACTGTAGTACATTTACACAATGGAAGACTATGTAGCAAAAAGAGAGAAAGAACTCCTACTCTTCTTGACAACATAGATGGAAATGGAGGGTATTATGCTAAGTGAAATAAACCAGGTAGCGAAAGACCGATACCATATGATCTCACCTATATGTGGATCCTAATAAACAAAACAAACAAATGTACAAAATATAACCAGAGACATGGAAATAAGGAACAAAGTGAGAGTGACTAGAGGGGAGGGGTAGAGGGAGAATGGTGGAGAGAAGGGTCTAGTCAAGGAACACGTATAAAGGATCCATGGTAATGGACAACAGCGTGGGGATTGACTAAAAGAGTAGGGGAGTGGCTGGGCCAAGGGACATCAACAGGGGAAGAATTTGACCAACTGTACAAATTAAACAACAATAAAAAAAATAGAAGTAAGTTAAGTACAAAGAAAAGAAACAAACAAACAAACAAAAAAAAACACAAAGGAGGAGAGACCTAACTTTACCATTCTCAGCCAAGATGGTAAAAGACCTTTATAGAGACTTGTGAATCCTTCTCCTTGAATGACCTGAACCAAGTATTCAGTTGATGATTTATTTGAAAGTCTCCTAGAAAGGAAACAAGACATTTTTGTTAAATTTCTTATGTGTACATACATGTATTGTATAAATAAAATATAAATTTAAAAAATAAATGTCTTCCTAAGTATTTTATTCTTCTTTCAGCAATTTTTAATGAGACTTTTTTCTGTTTTCCTTTCTTATAGTTAATTATTAATGTATAAAAATGCAACTGACATCTGGATATTTATTTCGTATCTTGCTGCTTTGATGAATTCATTTATCAGTTGTAGTAGTCTTTTGGTGGGATCTTTAGGGTTTTTTACATACAGTGTCATGTCATCTGCAAGTAAGGAGAGTTTTACTTCTTCCTTTCCAAAGTGGATGACTTCTATTTTTCCTTCTTGCCTGATTGCTGTGGCTAGGACTTCCAGTAATATGTTGAATGAGAGTGGTGAAAGCGGACATTCTTGTCTTGTCCCCAGCCTTAGGGGAAACACTTGTAGTTTTTGCCCTTTGTGTATGATGTTGGCTATAGGTTTATCATATATGGCCTTTATTATGGTGAGGTATGTTCCCTCTATTCCTGTTTGCTAAGAGATTTTTTGTTATAAATATGTGCTGGATTTTATCAAATGCTTTTTCTGCATCTATTGATATGGTCATGTAGTGTTTATCCCTCATTTTGTTTATGCGATATATCACATTTATTGATTTGCAAATATCTTAACAACCTTGTATTGCCAAAATAAACTATACTTGATTATATGTATCATCTTTTTATTGCATTGCTGGATCTGGTTTGATAATATTTTTTTGAGAATTTTAGCATGTGTGTTCATCAGGGATATTTACCTATAATTTTCTTTCTTTGTAGTGTCTTTATCTGGTTTTGGATTTAGGATAATGACCATGGGATTCTTCCCTCCTCTTAAATTTTTCAGGATAGTTTGAGAAAGATAGGTGTTATTTCTTCTCAGAATGTTTGGTAAAATTCACCTGTGAATCCGTCCAGTCCAGGGCTTTTGTTGATTGGGAGTTTTTTTTAATTACTGCTTCAATTTCATTAGTTGCAATCTGTTCTGTTCCCTGATTCTTTCTAATTCAGCTTTGGAAGATTGTATGTTTCTAGAAATTTATCCATTTCATCCAGGTTGCCCAATTTGTTGGTATACAGTTATTCATAATATGTATATATTTTTACAATTCTTTGTATTTTTTTGGTGTCAGTTGTTACTTCTTTCTCATTTCTGATTTTATTTATTTTGTTCCTCTCTCTTTTTCTCTTGATGAGTGTGGTTAAAGGTTTATCAATCATTTTTATCTTTTCAAAGAACAAACTCTTGGTTTAATTAATTCTTTGTATTTTTTTTAGACTATTTCATTTATTTCTGCCCTGGTCTTTATTATTTCCTTCCTTCTAGTAATTTGTGCTTTGTTTGTTTTTCTTTTTCCATTTCATTTAAGTGTAAAGTTATATTGTTTATTTGAGATTTTTCTTGTTTCTTGAGATAGGCTTGTAATGCTATGAATTTTACCTTTAGGTATGCTTTCACTGTGCTGCATAACTTTTGGGTCGTTGTGTTCTCATTTTCATTTGTTTCAAGGTATCTTTTGATTTCTTCCTTGATCTCATTGTTAACCCATTCATTGTTTAGTACCATGTTATTTAGCCTCCATGTTTGTGTGTGTGTTTCATTTTCTTGTGATTAATTTCTGGTTTTATACAAGAAAAAATGCTTGATATTATTTTAATTTTCTTAAATTTATTGGGACTTGTTTTGTGCCTTCACATGTGGTCTATCCTTGAAAATGTTCCATGTGCCTTGAAAAGAATATATATACCGCTGTTTTGGGATAAAATGCTCTAAAGATATCAATTAAATCTATCTGATCTATAGGGTCATTTAAGACCGCTGATTCTTTGTTGATTTCCTGTCTGGAAGATCTATCCATTGATGTCAATGGGATGTTAAAAATCTCTTACTACGCTTACATTGCTAGCAACCTGCCTGTTTTTGTTTATAAATATTTGTTTTACCTATGTAGGTGCTCCTGTGTTGGGTGCATAAATATTTATGAGGGTTACATTCTCTTTTTAGATTGCTCCCTTTATCATTATGTATTGTCCTTCCTTGTTTCTTACTATAGCCTTTGTTTTAAAGCCTATTTTATCAGATACAATTATTGCTTTGTTTTCCCTTTTCTCTTGCATGATGTATCTTTTTCCATCCCTTTACTTTTAGTCTGTGTGTATCTCTTGTTTGAGGCGGGCTCTTACAAAGAGCATATATATGGGTCTTGTTTTCTCATCCATTCAGGTACTCTATGTCTTCTGATGGAAGCATTTAAACCATTTACATTTAAAGTGATTCTTGATAGTATATATTTATTACCATTTTGTTTTTTACTTCTGTTGTTCTTCCTCTCCTCCCCATCCATCCCTCCTCCTCCTCCTCTTTCTTCTTCTTCATCTTCATCTTCATCTTCTTCTTCAGTAGACACTTTAACATTTCTTATAATACTGGTTTAATTGTAGCAAACTCCTCTAGTTTTTTCTTGTCTGGGAAGCTCTTCATTTCTCCATCAATTTTAAATGGTGATCTTGCTGATTAAAGTACTCTTGGTTGTGGATCCCTGCTTTTCATCACTTTGAATATTTCATGGAGTTCCTTCTGGCCTGAAATGTTTCTGTTGATAAATCAGCTGACAGTCTTTGGGAGCTCCTTTGTAGGTAACTCACTGTCTTTCCTTTGTGGTTTTAAGGTTCTCTTTTTGTCTTTAACGTTTGTCATTTTAATTATGACATATCTTGTTTTGGACCCCTTTGGGTTCATCTTGTTTGAGACTCTGTGCTACCTGGATTTACACATCTTTTTTCTTCACCAGATTAGGTAAATTTCTGGTCATTATTTCTTCAAATAGGTTCTCTGTTCCTTGATTCTTCTCTCCTCATTATGGTATTCCTGTGATGTGAAAGCTGTTTTGCTTCATATTGTTTCAAATGTCCCTTAAACTATCCACACTTTTTAAATTTTGTTTTTTTGCTGCTTTGATTATGTTTTATCTACCTTGTCTTTCAAAGCACTGATTTGATCCTCTACTTTATCCAACCTGCTGTTTATAACTTTCAGTGAATTCTTCATTTGAGATAATGCATTCTTCAAGCAGCCCCTTTAACACTTTTTGTAATACTGGTTTAGTTGTAGAAAATCCCTTTAGCATTTTCATGTCTGGGAAGCTCTTTATTTCTCCAATTTTAAATGATGATCTTGCTGGTTAAAATTATCTTGATTGTAGATCCTTGCTTTTCATCACTTTGAATATTTCAAAATGCAACTCTTTTGTGTGTGTGTGTGGTTTCTGTGTCCGTTTTCATGCTATTGAGCATCCTCATAACTATTACTTTGAACTCTCTATCTGACAAATTGCTTGCCTCCATTTCATTTAGCTATTTTCTAGCAATTTTTCCTGTTCTTTCATTTGGGGTATATTTCTTTGTCTCCCCATTTTTGCTGCCTTTTTGCACTTGTTTCTATGTATTAGACATATCTTCTATGACTCCTAGTCTTCATGTGGTGGGCTTATATATTAGGTGTCCTGTTGGGTCCAGTGGTACAGTCACCTTCGTCATTTATGCTGGGTGCTCCTGGAATGGCCCTATGTGGACTATGTGGATACTCCTGTTGTAATTGTTTCTTGATTGCTATTGGCTCATTTGTGTATACAATCAACCCTTAGGCTATCTGACTGTGAGGTTGTACTCTTAACCATGGCATGTGATCTACTGTGTAGGTGCTGATCACATGAAATAAAATTTACCTCAGGGACGCTTGGTGCCTGCCATCATCTCCCATTGTACAGGCATTTTGTGAAGCTTATTGCATCCTGCTCTGGTGTTGTCTGAAGGTGGCCACTGGCTGTGTTGGTTCTGGGCCTTTTGGGAGGCCTCTGGTGCAAGCCCATGTAAGATGCTGCCTGTGACTGCTTCTCAGCAACTTGTTTGGAATTTAGCAATTCACAATTTGTGGCTGCCTCTGATGGGTTTGATGCATTCAGGAAAGACAAAGCTGCTCACCAGGTCAGTTTTTATCAGCATTGAGCCCAGGGGCAGGTCAACGCATCCTAAGACACCCCAAAATTCACTTCTGCCTGCTTTTACCTGCTGGCTGTCTATTAGACTCAGTCACTGACAGCCCCCAGCTATACTTCTCAGCTGGAAGTTCTGAAGAGTGGGGTCAGAAATAGTACAGAGGGTGCTGCTACTGTATTCTTTTAGGCTGCTGCCATTCTTAGGGTAGTGCTCCACTTAAGGAAGATGGTGTCTGTGGTATCAGATAATGACTCAACACAGAGATCCTTTCAGCTCTCTCCCCAAAGACACAAACGCTAGACTCTTCTCACATGACTCTAGTCTACCCTGACCAACCTCTTCCAGAGCCCAGAGTGAGTAGCTGTGAACAAAAGTTTGTGCGATGGCCCTTTAAGAGGGTGATCCTCTCTCTCCCTCATGGAAAGAAAACCTGCTACTAGTTTTAATGTCTATGCCTCTTCCCAGGCCTTGTGCTCTGGGCTGGGGAGTTTGGCTTGGGCTTTAGACCCCACACATCTCAGGAAAAATGTTACCAGCCACCTTGTACTGCTCAGGAACAGTCCGTGAGCTTCTATTTCTTGTTGCTTACAGGCATAACTCTGAAGACAGGAGTTGGGTAGAAAGGAGAGGGATTGTTTATTTAAAGGTTATGCAGTTTTGGAGTGGTAGTAGGATTCTGCTCCAGGGCACTGCTTCTTTTAAAATACCCAAAGACAAAGAGGCTTGCAACCCTCTGCCAGTGCAAAAATGCACATGAAATTCTTTTTCCTGCTCCTAAAAGTACCATCCTTTATGAAATGCAGATAACTGCAGCAGGATTACTCAGGCATCTTGGCAGGTTCTCAGTCACATTTCAGCTAACACTGCCATTCTCTGTGTGGGGTGGGCACAGAGACTTGGAGCTTGGCCATGTGGTCTCTGGGAAACCTTCCAGTCTCAGGAACTCAGGCTGCCTGTTGCTGACCAGGCAAGCCAAGGGAAGGGTAAGAGCTGACAGACCTCTCGCTTCCTGACACGCTCCATTTAAAAGTCTTCTCCCACAATTCCACAGGCTGGAAGCCAGTGGGAGCATCCAGCTTTCTAACCAATGAGGGCCAGTGTTGGCCATGTTTGCATTCACCCCCTTTCCAGCAGCCATGTTGCATAGGGGGCAAAGTCTCCAGTCACACATGCTCCTCACAAGCTCCCTTCTGTTGAGTCATGAGCTGCCTGGCTGCCTCGGAGTCTCCCTCTTCCAGTGGCCCGGCCCTTCACGGAGAAGGCAAGCAGCTTCTAATCTTCAATTCTGCTTGGAGGTTTTCTCCCTGCCCTCTGCCTTCTCCAGTGATTTGGCCTGACCACTCTGTTACAGAATAACCACAGGTAAGGTATTCCTCTGGAACCTCAGCTGCCCCTGTGTGGGAGTGGGGCCAGATCCTTTCACATCTCTGCACTTTCTACCAGTGTTGTTGTGGCCTCTTCTGTAAATCTTTGCTTATAAGACTTCTCTTCAGCTAGTATTCAGTTGATTATTCAGGACAATTTTTCTATAATTTAGTTATAATGTCAGTTTTGTTTTGAGAGGAGCTGAGTATAACTTCCATCTATTCTGCTGCCATCTTGGATCTCTCTGTGTTGACTTTTAAAAGAAATGTTTGAAAGCTTACACTGAGAAATTTAATTTTCATTAATTATCTCTCTATTGAAGTCTATTCTACAACCATGTCATTGTAGAGTGCAATTCATGGCTTTTATATATATTCTTTAGGAGTAGCAAATCTCCCCTCATTAAAGCTCTTTCTTAACCAGTTACCCCAAATTCCACTAAGACTGATAAATACATTTTGAAAAAGTTATCAAATACATAGATCTTTGGCAAGGGCCAAATAAAATACTACACATAGCCAGAGTGATCTTTTAAAAACACAAATTGGATTAAATTGCTCCCTTGCTTAAAACTCTCAAAGTAGCTTCCCATGGCCCTGAGAATGGAATTCAGACTGCCTTCATGACCCAAGAGCTCTGTCTGATTTGGCATATCAATATCTCAACTGCATCTCTTGTCTCTCTTTTTGCTGCTTTCTGTCCTTTCAGAACCCAAGTTCTCCCTTGTCTTATATGTTGAGTTAGTTACTGCTTGGGAAGCTCTAACTTTTAATTCTCAAAATACTGGCTTTTCCTGGATGGCAGACTTTTACAGTGCTCTCTTCTTAGTGAGATAATCACAACCCCTGAAGTTCAATCAGCATTCATGGCCACCACTTTGTCAATGGTTGTCACATTATTCAATTTTACATCTTCCTTTTTAAGTGCCTTCTTACCGCCTTTCAAGCCTATGTTACAATATCTTGTAAAGTTGACCATTTACTTCTCTATTATCTGTAATATGTCTGACACTATACATGTTCCAAAAAAATTGGGACTTTGTGTGACCAAGTTCTTGCCCTCACCCTTGTCAGAATGTCTCGTGTCTAGGCATGCAGTGAATATTTGTTGCAGAAATGAATAAACATAAGCAGTGATTATAAATATAATAAATATAACAAACCTTGAAAAATTGAGTGCACATATGATAAAACACAGATGATGTAAAGGGGAAAATATACATTCATATGGATATATGAAAAAATTTTCATAATTATTTGAAGACAGTTCTCCTTTGTTATTTCTTCTTGTTGGCTTTTGATATCTTTTTTTAGTTCATGATATACATATATCATGCACCATCCCTGCTCTTGGTTAAGCATTAAGCCTGGATCAGTCTTTGAAGATGGGGATTGCCTTCCTTGTCCACTTAGAGACCCCATTTGGATTTACAGGGCTTGTTCCTTACCTTGTGGAGAAGTTTATCTCTCCAACTTTAAAGCATTTCTTAGGCTTTGTTATGGAACTAAAGGTGTCCATATGACTGTGTACATCAAAGCTTAATAAGACATGAACAGGAATTTGCAACAAAGAAGGAAATGGTGTGTTGTTGTTTTTTTTTTTGTTTGTTTTGTTTTGTTTAAGTAGCCCAAGCCTGGAGACAGGTGAGTTAATGCTCAAAAACATGGCTCCCAGATGGCTTCCAGGGGATGGGTTGTATAGGTGAAAAACCACTAATCATGGTGAGTAAAGGAGTTAGGGCTGTGGTCTCTATTGATTGGTCAGTACTAAGCTAGGGGGTAGCTGACCAGTGCATCTGGTCCTGATGTCAGCCATGGCGTCATTTCATCTGGTTTCACTGTATTTCTGGACCTGAGGCTGAAATACAACTGAGGGCTAGTTGTTCTCTACTTTGATGGAAACCCTGTCTTTGGAATCAACAGACCAGAAGCTTTGTTCATAAGATTATTTGATGGTAACCAGAACCTCATTTTTTTTTTTTTTAATTCTTAATGATTAAGAGAGTGGTCTGCAAGGGAGAGAGATGCAGGTGAGTCAGGGTGATGGATAAGACCAGTTTGAATAAAAAGAAAGGAGAAAAGGTCATATTAAAGAAATAAAATTTCTGTGTGGTTACATTTCCTCCCTTCTTTTGATTGTTTCTCAATCTTGAGGGAGAAAGAGGTGAAGACTGCTCTGGCTACTTCCTACTGAAAGTGGGTTATGTTGGGGATGAGAGTAACAATACCTTTTGACTTGCAGCTGGAAATATTCTCAAGTCTTGGGGTGGTGGGGAGATGGTTGGGTTTTAAGTAGCATGAGGTTGCTCTTCTAAGCTGCTCTAATACAGCAAATCAAGGGACAACAACACCCAACGATAGCTCCCACAATGCACAAGAGATAAATTACTATTGTCATTTCCTAATGACCAGAGAGTGAAGTTAACCATTTGGTAAATACATCTGCATAAGAGATGTCATGCACCATTTTTATGGCAGCATTCATGTGGTCTAACAGACCTGAAATGTTAGCATTGTTATCTGGGATGCAAGTATAGCATTCTTGTCTTAACAATGTGCAAGTCTCTCCCTAGGAAGCTGTTAAAATGTCCAGTGCATACGATTTTGGAGAACCATGTTCCATATTTGTGCTGTGTCAGGAAAAATATGATTTAAGAGAAATATGCTTTGCCTGGAGTCATTGAGTGGGGATGCAGTAAATTTTTCTAGGGCTTGAATTTCTACTTTGGCAGAAATCCTGGCATATTGAGGAAAGGTAATGAAGAGTAGTCTTTCCCCCAAGCTATATTCCTTCTCCATCTAGTTCTAAGAGCTGGCAAGTTATGGGATTTTGGTGAGGGGTGAGTCTTATAGATTTTCCCAGGGAGAGATGCAAATCCTAGTGTGCTATGACCAATCCATCCATAAGGGAGGTAAGGCCATTAAGTTAGATCCACAAATCCATATTGCCTCTTTTGGGGCTGGATATGCTCCTGAAGAGATAGACTCATTTTCTTTTCCAGTTCATTCAGTGTCTTAAGACCTTATGTATGTACTGACAGGCATTCAGATGGACCCATCCACCTTGTCAAAGACCAAGGTTAGATTGGTTAGTCATTCTATGAAGAAAGAAGACATTATATTTAGATGTCCACGTTTTGCGCTGATCATTCTAATCCATCCCAGCTGTGATAATTAAGGGGGGCATTGGAGACATTGGTTCATTTCCTGATTAGGTCAAAAATATGTTCCTTGGTTTCTGTATGGTTAAAAAAATGATTCCCTGGGTTTGAAAAAAAGAAAAAGAGGTCTCAATTTAACTGAAGTGACTTGAACAACTCAGTGCTCCCAATCTGAAAGGTGGAAAGAATGTGTGATCCAGGGCATTCCCTGCTGAGAACCGTCCTGCCTGGTTTCAGGGACTGTAGTCTCGCCGACAAGCAAGAGGGTCCCAAGACTGGAGCTGAGCAAGGAGACCTTGGGAAAATAGGCCATGGAGGAGACAAAACCTGTCCCCCTGGCAGGGGCACAGTGGGACAATGTGCCCCTCACTTCACTCTGCTTGGCCCAGGACGATGGCTGGTTAGTCAATGATGGGTAAGACCCTTTAATGGCAGGGGCAACCCAAGACAGGGACAGTCATATAGGGGCCATCAGGGAGGACCTGGGGGACATGGAGAAGGGGCAAAAGACCCTCACCCCTCGGCTTTGTCAGGGCCAGAGATCTCATTCTGTCTGAAAGAGGTCTTATCTCTTGGCTGCTCTGCTTGTCCCTTGACCAGGTCAGAGAAACAATACTAAAGGCAGGTACAGCCCTAAACTGGATCAGGTGGTTCCTGGGGACAATTAGACCTGGAAAAGGAATACATTAAATCCCATGAAACTTACTTTGCTAAGAATGCCCCAAGTTAATGAGTGCTGATGTTTAGGGTCGAGCATAGTACCGTGATCAGTTTCCCAGGTTTCAGAGCTGAATGGGCACCACCCTGTCTACCAGACCCTGACCTGAGGCAAATCTCTGTGTTCCTTCAATTGTTGTCTATGATCTCTATCTGTTTTCTATAAACATAGCCTTTTGACATTGATTTATGAGCTTTGCATGCATGCTGTATACCCCTGTGCATATTGTTCTCAATAAAAGCCACTTTGAGAGTGGGGCTCTGGGCATTCTCCAGTAGAGGGAATTGCCACCCCCTTTTCCTGGCAGACTGAGAAGTGTCTGAAATGACTTATTTCCTTCATTCAAGGTGACCTGTGGGGGGACTCTGTGTGGGACGTGGTACCCTCCATCAGTTTCCTTTGCACTGAACGCAGGGAGCAATCTACAGACCCAGCAACGTGACTGGTTATGTATCTCAGCATAACCAGCAGCTCAGGACAAGAAGGCGTTGCCTGTGACAAAAGAGATTTGGACAAAGATATAAAGATTAGAAGATGAAAAATCATTGCAATTTTGAGTTAGGTGGGTATTTGTTTGGATGGAGTTGAGTTGGTCTCTGTTCCTCCTGAAGAACAATTTACAGTCCAAAATGGGTTCACAGGAGTATGTTGACAGTTGAGAGACAATTTTTACCATCATGAGGGAATAGTCCAGGGCAGGCTCAATTCGAGAATAATGAATCCAAGGTTTGATTCCTTCTATTTTACAGAAGGATGAGTGATTAGTAAAACCTGGTAAGATCATTCCCCACTAGGTTTGAGTTGATTGTCAGGATGTTTGTTTTTCTAATTTTTTAAGAGTACCCAATCCCAAGGGTTAAAGGGTGAAACATCTGTGTGGAATCTCCTGCCATTGGAAGCAAACGTGAATAGTAATCAGTCCCAGAACCGTACATATATTATAGTGTCTAAGTTTTTAACTTTCAGGTGGTTGGCATGCTTTAGATTTTTGTTAAGATGTAGGGAGAGCTTCCCATATAACATTTTTAAGGACTTAGTTGAATCCTGCTTCTAGGGTACACTCTACTCTTAAGCAGGGAAATAGGCAACAGGCAACATTTTGTCCCATCTTAAGTTAGTTTCTTGGCAGATCTTGGCAATTGTCCTTGTCAGAGTATGATTCACCTTCCCTCTTTTTCCAGTGGATTTGGGACTCCATGAGGTGTGAAATTTCTGTTTTATTCCTAGGAGTTGAAGAACTGCCTAGGTAACTTTAGAGGTAAAGGCACTCCCATTGTCACTTTGAATAGAAATAATAATTTCTTTTAGTAAGGCTTTAACAATATTTGAAGCCCTCTAAGATCTGAAAGAAAATGCTTCAACCCAATCTGTAAAAGTGTCTATAAACACTAATAAGTATTGGCAGTTTAGGATGATCTTAGGCATTACAGTAAAATCAACCTGCAAGTCCTCCCTTAGGCCCATTCTTTGGCTTTTGATTTTTTTTTCCTCTGGGGAAGAGCCCATTTGGGGGTTATTTTTGGCATATAGGATGCATTTTTTGGTTACTCTTTGAACAGTCTTGCATATCTGGTCCAATAATATAACTTTGTGCCCCTTGAAGTGTAGTGTCACATCCATAATGGGTGCTCTGATAAATGGAAGTGATTATTTCTTCCATTAGGTGTCTTGGAATTAAAATGATCCTTTTATCATTTTTTATTCATCTATCTGGATAGAGGGTAGAATATCCTTATTCTATGGCTCTGTTTAAGTCCTCTGGTGAGTATTCATGTTGGACTAGTTTCAGATTAATTTTAGGAATGTGTGGGCTATTAGAGGAGCTGGGTCTTTTGTCTTGCCTTTTAGTTTTGCTGCCTAGTCTGCTTGGTTATTTCCCTGAAAAACCAGATTGTCTGATTTCTGGTGGCCTAAGCAGTGCATAATAGCCACTTATTTAGATCCCATAATGGCTCCTAGCAATTTTAGTGTCTCAGGGACATTTTTTCTTCCCCCTGTACTGAGGTTAAAGGTCCTCTTTCTTTCTGAGGGACACCATGGGCATGCACTACTGTGAATGCATATGCAAGGCTCAGGTCAAGTCTGTCAGTTCAGCCTTCTGGGCTGAGGGACCTGCTGGTAAGGTTCGCACTTCCAGGGTTTCATGAAGAGTCACCACAGCATATTTTGTTTTCTGGTTCCCCATGTCTATGAAGCCACTTCCATCGGTGAACAGTTTGAAGTCAGTGTTCTTTTAATGGTACATCGGTCATAGCCAGGGGACTGGAATAAACTTTCCAATTATCTGTACACAATCATGCTTCGGTTCTCCCTGTTCAGAGGGAAGTAGAGTGGTTGGGTTTAGAGTACACACAGCCTTTATTATAACATTAGATTTGTTTAAGAGAGTGACCTGATATTTTCCTTATTAGCCTAAGGGCAACCAATACTTCCTTACGTTCTAGGATGGGAAGTACACAGTGTGGAGTGTGTACCTGGAAGGCTGGCCCATACTGAATTTTTCAGCGTCTTACAGAATGTCACAGGTAGCTGCCGTGGCTTTTAAAAATGTCAGCCATCCCTGCACCTACTACTGCATCTGGCTGTTTTGAGAAATAAGCCAATGGCCTTTTGATACTTCCTAAATCTTGTGTTAGGACTCCCAGTCCCATTCCTTGTCCTTTATGTACAAATAAGTCAAATGGCTTTCTTAGATTGGGAAGACTCAGAGCAGGAACAGTCATGAGTTTTTCTTTAATAGTTAAGGAGGCCTTCTGGAAGTGTCCATTCCATTCTAGGAGCTCTTGGTCTATTCCTTTTAAGGCCTCATAAAGTAGTTTTGCAATTAGTCCAAAGTTGGGGATCCATATCTTGCAAAAACAAACCATCCCTAAGAACTCCTTTAATTGCTGCCAATGGCAGGTATAGCTACCTGAAGGAGAGCTTCCCTTCTGTCTGGTAGTAGGCTTCTTTGTTTTTGCAAGATCTCAAATCCCACATACTTTACATTGGGCCAGGATATCTGAGCCTTTTTTTCTTGGAGACCTTGTATGACATCTCTGCTAGAAAGTTCAGAGTTAATATGGTGTTCTTGTCAGAGACCTCCTCATTTCAGCTGGCATAAGACTGTCATCAGCATATTGGAATGATTTTCCTCCAGCCAACTGGAGCTTTCTTAAGTCCCTGGCTAAAATTTCCCCAGATAGAGTGGAAAGGATGGTTAAATCCCTGGGTAAGCACCATCCAGCAAACTGTTGATTAGTATTGAAGGTTGGGTCTTCCCATTCAAAGGCAAAACATTCCTGTGAGTCAGGACTCAGGAAATACAGAAGCAATAAGTGTTTTAAGTCCAACACAGTGAACCAGCAAAATCCCCCAGATAAAGTGGTTAGCAGAGTGTAAGAGTTGAGGACCATGAGATGTATGTCTTCTACTATTTCGTTTATAGCCCACAAGTCCTAAAAAAATAGGTACTCATTAGTGCCTGGCTTCTGTACCAGAAGAACAGAGTATTGTATGGAGAGTGGCAGGGACAAATGAGCTAATATTCTAGGAATGCCATTATTAAGGTCTGAATTTTTTCTTTGTTTGTTCCTATATTGTTTCAAATGAGGAATAATGGCCTTCTCCCGTAGACAGTTTCAGAAGTGTCTTGGCTTGTCCTGGCCTGCCATGGGCTCAGTCTTCTGGAGTTACTGCCCTGAAGATAATATCTGGCTCTCCAGGTCCATCTATGCTGTCACAAAAGGTAAAATTTTCTTATTTTCTGCTAAGTGAAATAAGCCAGTGAGAGAAAAACAAATACCGTATGATTTCACTCATATGTGAATCTAATGAACAAAGTGAACTAATAAGCAAAATAGGGACAGACTCATTGATGGAGAACAGGCTGACAGCTTTGGGAGGGCTGGTTAAGGGGTGGAGGGATTGAGCAAAAAAGAATAAGGACTCATGGACATGGACAACACTGTGGTGATTGCGAAGGGTGGAGGAGGGAATAAGGGAGTTAAGTGGTAATGCAAAAAAAAAAAATACAATAAAAAAGGCAATATCTCATATTTCCATAGGGATGATCTCCTTCCCAGAGCTTAATAGAGGACACAGGCCTATTCTGGAGGAACTTTAATATCTATTTGGCCAGGGATAAAAACTACTTTTGGATTTAATTTGGTCAGTAAATCTTGTCCCAGGAGCAGAGTGGGGCATTTAGGCACATATAGGAAGCTATGTCTCAAGCAAGTTTTTCCATCTTGCAGTTCAAAGGTTGGAAGAATAGCTTTTCTTAGCGCTTCCATGAGACCCCTGTTATTACCATCCTTTCCTGTGATAATTTTGTCAACCTGGTGTTAGATAGAGAGTAAGTGGCTCCTTTGTCAGTTAAAAAGTCAATTAATTGATTTTCCACTGCTAGGGTGGCCTGGACTTCCATGTGGGTGATATTGAAGCTGTTGATTTGTAATGGAATCACTGGGTCCAGTTATTTCTGGACACTGTCTACAATCCGGGGCATTTGCAGCACATCTTGGTTGGATTCCAAGTGTCCTGGGCTCTGACTCTGTTCTTTTTCCTGTGTCCTTTGTGTTCGAAATAGGTGCACCAATTGGGACCTAGTTTGGGGCATCCTCTAGAGTTGGGCCCTTTAGGTTGGGGAGGGGGTCTCACCTTGTTTGCCACCTGGTGTCAGAGGTATAACCAGCATCTGAGCATGCAGCTTTATATCTTCTCTTTTTTCCTCTTAGAAGCTTGGTCTTAGTTATTAAAGACCGTGAAAGCAATTTCGATTACTTATGAAGTTGGCATCCCACAGGCTCCTCTGCCTTCTGGAGTTTATTCTGAATGTCTGATGCGTTCTGAGTTATAAGGTCATGTTAACAACCCCTAAGTTTTTGGGAGCAGGAGGATCTAGGTCAGTGTACTGAAGAGAGGTCTCACAGATCCACTCTAAGAATTCTGAAGAATTTTCCTCAGCTTATTGTTTGAGCATTTAAACTTCACTGATTTTTTTCTTTGTTTGTTTAGATACTCCCTTCCTTAATCCAACCAGAATACATCCTCTATCATGTTCAGGTTTTGGTAAATCTTTGTCATTAACATTCCAGCAGGGGTCAATATGGGAGGCCATAGAGGCTTCAGCCGTCATCTGATTTTGAGGGTTTTCATTGTAAGGACAATTACCCTTTTCTCTAGCTTTTTCTAAAAACAATCTGCTGTTCTTCAGCAGTGAGGAGAATATTTAGCATTTGTTAAATATCTATCCAGGCTGGTCTATGAGATGTAAAAATGTAAGCGAAGAGGCTATCCATCCTCATGGGGTCCTCTCTATATGCCAGGATGGTATTTCTCCAGTTATGAAGTTTGAGGTAGAGAAGGTATACCCATACCATCCCTGCCAGCTGGCTTTTGGAGTCTGGTCCTCCCAGTGGACAGTTTCCAAAAAATAATCTGTCTTAAAGTGTATTGACTTTGTCATTCTCATATGGGAGTGGGGCAGCAGACACAACAGCAGGAGCTGCTGCTGAATTTAGTTGCATCATATCATCATCATCTGCTCCCTCTAAGGGGGATCCCGACCAAATAGGCTAAGATAGTTTCCCTATCTTTTGTAACAGAATTTTACATTCACTTTGAAGAGATCCATTCTGATACAATGACATAAAGGCCTGTACATAGGGGATCTCATCCCATTTCTCTTCTCTTTTACAAAATCGTTCGAGCTCTAAGGTGGTAGTGTAACTTAGAGATTCGTCTTCTGTTCCTCTGAATCTAAGGCATACATTGTATTGTGATCAAGCCTCTCTGTATAGGAAAAAAATCATTTTTTTCTTTTCATGGCTCCATAGCTAGATGTCTCACAGTTCTGTGAAATACAGCCAAAGGGGTTACATAGGAGTACAAAGGAAAAGTTAATCACATTAGTAAGGCCTATACCAAAAGTAAGTAGCTTGGGTGATGTTAAGTAAGTCCTAGCATTAGACAGTTTCCAAAAAGGAAAAAAAAGAATAGGGAACAAACAGTTATAAGACAATTCAGCAATTTCTTGTATCTTTTTAAAGTTTAGCCAGCAACAAATCAAACACAACAAACAGGAGAGTAGGAGGGGTTGGGTCGCGCAAACTTCCCACTTTATTTGGAACCTGGAGTATTATTCCCTCAGAGGTGACAAACACAAAGTCCACTCAGTGCTGCTTGTTAGTATTAGATGAACAGCTGCCTCCAGTGAAGCCTGGACATGCTTCTACTACCCACTCCTTCAAAGTTTGCTGAAACTTGGTCAGAGTTGGCCCTAAACCACAAGATGAGACACCAACTCAACAAGTAACAAATATGGCCTCAAGCAGAGTAACAAACAAGATTTTTTCCCCTTTGTTTCCACCTAGTTTCCCTAAATTAGGGGGGGGGGGGGGGCGGGGCGGGGCGGGGGCCTAGGAAAGGAAACTAGACAGACAAAATTGACTAACAAGATTTTTGTCTCTTGGTTCCTGCCAAGCTTCCCCAGGTTCAGGAAAAGGAGGCTAGATCAGATAAACAAAGTAACTAAGGTTTCTCAGAAACTGCTCCCTGTTCCCATTTAGGTTTCTCCAAGCCCTATTAGAAGAGGATGGTATTTTTTCGGGGGTTGTCACCCACAAAGCCTTACCATGATATATCTTTGATTTCCAAAACTGGGGCAATTCCAAATCTAGGCCTTTTCAATTCCTTGTTTCTTATGCTGCAAACAAAAGCACTGTAGGTTGGGAGTGCCCAGTCATATGGGGACCCGGTGGCAAGCCCTGTGCTTGGGGTCCAAGAATCCACAGGCAAAAGGAAGGCCTCACTTTGAGCACGAAAAGTATTACCAGACTAAAAGGGTCTGTTTGCCTGTGTGCATCAAAGCCCCCGATAAGACACCAACAGGAGTTTGCAGCAAAGAAAGTAATGGTTTATATTTAGGAAAAGGCCCAAGCTCAGAGACTTGTGAGCTAATTAATGCTCATAGACCTGGCTCCCCCATGACTTACAGAGGATGGGTTATATAGGGGGAAAATCATTAATCAAAGTGACTAAGTGAGTTAGGGTTGTGAACAGGATTGTGATCAGGATTGTGGCCTCTATCAATTGATTTGTGCTAGAGTAGGGGATACCTCATTAGTTCATCTGGTCCTGTTGTCAGCCACAGTGTCATTTCATCTGGTTTTGCTACTTTTCTGGACAAGGAGCTGAAATACAACTGCGGCCTAGATGGTCTCTAGTTTGATGGCAACTCTGTTTCTGTGGTCAACACGCTAGAGGCTTTGTTTCTAAGGTTATTTGATGCTGACCAGAGCTTCATTGTCCTGAGAGCTTAATGGTTAAGGGAGTGTTCATGCAAAGGAGAAGGTAGAGGGTGACTCAGGGTGCTGGATGAGACCAGTTTAAATCAAAAAGAAGGAAAGGAGAAATAGTCATATTAAAGAGATAAAATTTCTGTGTGGTTACAGCTTTCTCTGTGCCTTAAATGGTAATTTGTCAGATTTTTTTTCAACTTTTTACCAAACCTGTAAAATATTACTCTTTAAAAAAATTTTTTATTGTTGATACTTATAGATGTCCCTCATTTCCCCCCTCTCTTTCCCCATCCACCAAGCTTCCCTCGCCTCCTGGCCTTCACCAGACTTCTAAGGGCTTAGCATGCAGGTAACTATGTTCTTTGGCTAATCTCTTCCAGTCACCCCCTGAACGTGGAGAATTTTATGCCAGGAGAAATGATCCAGAGGAAGACAAATATCATATGATCTCACTTACATGTGGAATCGAATGAACAAAACATTATTCTAATTAAGTGTATGATAAGCTCACATGAGAAAATAGCTATTCAATTAGCAGCAACTTAGCAAATGACTAAAATCACTTATTAAACACTTGTACTAGTAAAATTTTTAGTGTCATTTTGACTACATTATGGTTTTATACAAATAGATGGATGATAGGTTAGAAAACCAGTTAGCTAGTATTGCAGTAAAATAGCTAGAGGGTACTTACTGACTTTCTACAAGCCATGCAATAGATCTATGATATGATTACAGGTTTTATTAGACTTGATCTTTGCCACACATCTATTTAAGAAAAACAGAATAATGAACTTGGTGTGAAATCTAGAAGTTGGTTTTGTTTACAATCTATATTTATTTTGTAAATGCTTAGGAGAGATGTAGACTTTGCAGAAAATGGATGGGGATAAAAAAAAGACAAAGTAATATTTCAAAGTCAGTACTGTGTTTCCCCTGTCCTGTACCCATTTGTTTGTTGTTCATAAAATTAATTCTACCACATATACAATCTTTAGATGAAAATATAAGATAAATTATTAGGGAGGCTTGTGCGTCAAATTGAGCAATCATGGAAAGTGTGTGTGAATATATGCGTTGTAACTGATCCGACCTAAAAGTAGAATAAAACAGGTATTTGATTTTTCCTAAGTGACTATTTGGAATTTGTTGCTAATATTGAATCAGAAGCATTTAGTGTTTAAAAATATTTTTAAAGTTTTTAGGAAAGACAATAAATGTATAAAATTTAAGAGAACAACATTTTACTTTTATCTTCTTTTCTGTATTCTTTCTTTATACTTCCAAAATAAATCCTTGGGATTTTTATTCTTCTAAGATCTTACAATAAGCAGATAATTTTAAACATTATTGTCACCACATAGAGGAATTTTTTTAATATTATTTTGCATTATTGAGAATGTTTAATATTATCAATTTATTGTTATAGTGGGTACATAGTCTTACGGACCTCTGCTGTGGAGCAGCTTTTATGTGCTTGTATTAAATTCAATTTTAGTGTGTTCAGTTGTAAAATTATCCATGAATTAAATACAAACAAAACAAAATACCATGATTTTTGGTAAAAGCAACACTATAAGGCAGCTGGGGTCAGCATTTGGAATTTTCAGGCAAACTCTGTCTTATTCCTAGTCTGTACTTATTATATGTACTTGTTTTCTAGCATCTCAGGAACAATTTCTTTCTTGATGCAAATTATTTTTTCTAATTAGTACTACATTGGCACCATAATATAAGTATGAATGGACTAGTTATACTCTCATTCAAGATGTGCTTAACATTCTTGAACATGGAGGAAGGCTGGGCAAGGGCCATGGTGTGCTTTTATTTCTGAGATGTGGAGTCTTTCTCAAACTATGAGAGAAGAGTTGAAAATTTTTATTAAAATTATGAAGTATTGCATGGGCCTGAATATATAGTATTACTTCGTAACTTATTTAAAATACAAATTCCTAGAGGGCAACAAATGCAATAAAACTTTTTAATAAGGTCTACTGTTTTTTCAAATACTAGTTTCTTTTAACGGCTGTGAGAAGAATTCACAGCAGACTCCTGAGCTTTTTGAATTACTTTAAGCTTTATTTTAGGTTAAGCCTTATGTTGTTTTAAGTATTATTTAATGTTCTATGAATCTGCTATCTTATAACTTAGATGATGACTTAAAAAGTGGCTTAGGTGAACAACAAAGAACAATGATTATCAAAAAAAACCCAATGGGCAGGTATAGAGACATGTCTTCCTCACCTGCCATCTCTTTTTGCAAAGTCACACCTACCTTTTTCTGGTCCCAGGTAGTTTCCCTGAGAACAAATAGGTGTAAAAATGGAAGGAGACAGAAGATATATGGGCATTTCAATGAATCCTATTTTTTCTGGGGTTCAACCTGGGATGAGTTGAGATGTAAATAGGGAAGAATAGCACAGGTACTCCACTCAATAAGAAACTGCTTTATAGATACCGAGAGCTGAGCACACCACCTTGGGCTGCAGGCATAATGGAACTCAGCATTACTACCTCTAGAGCTGCTTTTAATGGAAGAAATGAGCTATTAAAGTACCTATTTGATTATAATGGAGTTATAGTTACAATTGAGATGTACACAGGCTGTCAAAACCTGAATTTCTTTGTTTAAGCCACAGAATCAGTGTTAGAATTTCAAAAGATTCAATATAATTTTAGAGAATCCTTACTTTAGACTTAAGGAATCTGAGATTAAAGTGATTTAATTAAGACCACATCATTAATTACTGATTGAGCTAAAACATCTTTACCAATACTGTTTAAAAGGTCAGTGGTCCATTTAAACCCAACGAAGCAAATTTTTAAAAAGCCAATGAAATCAGCTGACACTTTTAAAATGATCCATATTTTACCTACACTTGAATATTTTTTGTTCACTTTTTAATTATGTTTGAGTATTTACTACCAACACTTGTAAAATGCAAAAAATTATCAAGTGTATTATCAAAGAAAACTGTATTCTATCCATATTCAGAATGTTCTTCAGATGTCTTTTCTCTCCTAGGAATTACAGTTCATGCCTGAGAGTGTTTGGTAATACAGATGTTATAACAACTTGGCAGCTAATGGGGCCTGGCGCTGCAGGGGCCTGACGTGTAGAATGCTCACCTCCTACAGTGATGGGATCCGGCACAATGCTTCCAGGAAGAAAAGAAAACGCTTTGCCCTTGAATGTGTTCTGAAAACCTCATATTCTAGAAATATTACTTTAATTTTGTAGCTAGGTTTATCAAAAAATAACAAAATAAGTGGTGTTAGAAATGCATTTATAAAAACAATTAGGATTCTCAATTAGCCTACTTTTCTTCACTTTAACTATTACTACTAATAATATAGCTTTTATTTCTAACTCTAGTATTTCTTGCTGATGAGAAAGGTAAATATGTTGACTGATATGATATGGAAAATGTATTGTTTTGCCTGCTACTCATTAGAAAGGAGCTAGTGCTGTTGATTAGCCAACAAGCATTTATGAAAAGCTTGGTATTTTCAAGGCATTGCTATAAGCATCATGGGTATAGTAAAACTATTAAAAGTCTTTTTCTTCAGGACCTTATTATATATTGGAATAAAAAAGACACAAAATACCCAGAAATAAATAATGAACGGAGTTTATTTTAAGTGTCTGAAGACCATAGACCGAGCCTGTAATAGAGAATTCTGGATCCTGGGTGAAAAAAGCTATCTGACTCTTGCTACCAGATTTATTTTTCTCCAGTCTATTCCTCTATTTGTCATCAAAAATAAACTTTCCATAAAAATATACCTGACCATGCCACTTCCTTGTATAATGTTTTTAGTGGCTTCCTGTTGCCGTTGGAAAAAGTCCAGACATGGTTTATGCAGCCCTTATTGACTGGGCGCCACCACTGCCCAACTTCACACATGAGCCATACATACTATTAGGGAGCTCTACCAGTTCTTCTGTGACTGAGACACTGTGCATAATGTTTCTCTTCTTGATGTACTTCCCCTCCTTTTTAGGCCACAAGAAAGCAGTTCCTTCAGGGGTTGCTTCTGCTATCCTGAGTTGTTCTGATGCTGAGATTACTTTGGCAGAATTGCTTGTCTAATCGTTGGCTTTACGTGCTAGATCATAAGTTCTGTGAAGATAGCATCTGTCTCTGTTTTGTGATTTATTTATTTAGGTTTACTTTTCTCACTGCTATCTGCAAGGCATAGAAGAGTTAGGAATAACAAATTAAAGAATTTGGTTTGAATCTAAGTCAATTTGACTTTCAAATTTTGTTCTTTCTAACACATTCTCTGTCTTCCTCAATCTGATACTAATCAGGAAGGTGAGGAATTTTTCTTTCTTTTGGAATACTGTTCAGAAAGAAGAATAATTGTCTTTCATAGATTTTTTTTCAAGATGTTCTGCTTGTGGACTTTGAGTAACTTTATTTATTTACTTATTTATTTTGGCATTTGCTACTTCAAAGGAAAAACTTTTGTGTTTTTCTTCTACTCTCTCTGCTACTCTTGTTATTTCACTTCTGAATACTTCTGGCCACCAAATATGTGGGTTTTTCCCCCCTACACTATGCAACTTCACAATACCAGCTGAGTTTCCTACAAGTTAACTCAGTTCTGACACAATCTACCTGTATATCATTGGATCCCACAGGTTTAGGGGATCCCCTAATACTGCCATGGGACTGCTCCCCATGCTGAGATGCCCATTGCAGGCCCAGCTGTTACATGTGTTTCTGGCTGACTGGATATTTTTTAAAAAGGTATTCAACTGAGTAAATTTGAAAAATCCAATTGGCTTTATTCAATGATCTATGAATTGGGCAGCAGCCCATTGAGAAATTAGACAAGACCTCTGAGGAGCTGTACAAAAGGGAAGGCTTTTATAGGTAGAAAGGGGCAGAAAAATGGAAATTTCTATCACAGAGTGGGGTATTTCAGGCATGATCACCTTCCTTTGGAGAATGGCAGGTGTTTATCAGGTAAATTACCTCACTAATGCTGACCAGGTAGTTGCAGGTTGACCAGGGTCACATTCCCGGGACAAGTAACTATAATCAAGACTTGGTTTGTACAAGTGACTCCATTTTGGGCCTGTTGTCTCTTTCTATCTTTTTTTTTTTAAATACTATAAATCAGAGGTTTTCATGACCCTCTCCTCTGATTTGATTACTTTTCTAAAGCATGTCACAGAACTCCAGAAAAAAATATGCTTAATGACATCAACCGAAAAATCTAGGAGGCAATGATCTAACAAAAAAGTGTTTATTTGGTATCAAAGAAATTGCAGTTTGGAAAGTACAAATTCAGGCAGAAGCCCACATCATGTTCCTGCCCACAGTATAGGAGCTCAGTGTTTTTATGGGAGAAAGGGAGGAATATGAGGTAAGTTGTATTAAAGAAATATTCATTGGTGCTAGATGAAGAAAGGTTAGATTTGTACTTCATAGATTGAGTAACAATTCTGTCAGGAGGGCCAAGTCCAATTTCATCTGTCCTCACAAACAGGATCTTCTCATTCTTACTGACTTTTTGGAATGTTGATAACTTGGTTCAGTTTGGAGGATAAAGAAAACAAGATGCGCAGGACAGTTCCTCTGAAATCTCTGGTTCCATTTTAATGTGGTGCCACTCATGTCATCTTTCCAGTTTATTGTAAAAGGATATAACTCAGGGGCAGCCACATGAAAGAGGTGCATAGGGCAATGTGTGATTGGTCCAAAATCTGTGTACCCAATGCTGAGAAAGGCCAACACTCAAAACTTCAGAGTCTGGAGTAAGGAAAGGTTTATTAATCAAGAAGGCACCAACCCAGAAGTTGGGAGCCCCAGAGTTAACTCAAATTCATCTTAAAGTACAGATCTGAGGCTTCATTTATGCCAAGAGAAGGTGAAATGAGAGGGGAAAGAGGTAATTGGCCACTACAGGCATTTGGGTGCTGGCAGCGGTTGGAGGAAGATTGTGCTCCATAAAGAACACATACTTTCTTCCCTTATCTCATAAAGCCACAAGCAGAGTTCCTCTGCTGATTAGCATGTCTATATGCAATTAATTTGAAGCTATTAGCCTGAAGTCCATAGGAATAAAGCAGGCTTGAACAAGGTGGAGTCAAAGAGACCCAGCATTTCTCTCTGTTATAAAGGTATGTGGGAAGGTCAGGGAGCTTTCATGCCCTCTGCGGGCATATCGCCCTCCCAGCATCTTCCTGTGATGTCCAGCTCAGAAGTCCTCTAAACCTTCTCCTTTTGAGTTCTTATGGAAGCTTCATTATGTAGATGTGACTGATTAAATCATTGGCCATTGGTAATTAGTTCAGTCTCCCTCCTCTCTCCGTGACCTGAAGGTCTGAAGATCGGGAGAGGCTGAGAGCCCCAACCCTCTAATCACATGGTTGTTCCCCTGGCAACCAAATCCCATTCTTAGGGGCTTTACACAAGTTATCTCATTAATATAAACTCAGACATGGCTGAAAGATTTTGTTATGAATAATAAGGCATTTCTTTCACCTTTATCGCTCTAGAGCTATTTCAGGACCTGGAGCTATTTGAGGACAAAGACTAAATATTGTAACAAAAAATTCTCCCTTCGCTTAAAAAATTCCAAGGGTCTTAGGAGCTGGGTGCTGGTACAGAACAAAGATCAACACACACTTTTTATTGTAAATTACAATATTACATCTATAAAAATGAATTTTTGGATAGAAAGGGTTGTTTTAATTATTGCGGTCTGTGCTCATTTTCAGTGCTAACTAAACTCTGTCAGACTGCAATTCTGAGTCATATGCCTCCCGTTTGAACAGAGTATACAGGTTAAAGCTGAACTACGGATCGAAGCTCTTTGTTTCAGGGTTACTTTCTGCCCAGTGAATGTGGGCTCAGTCAGGGGGCTGTGCTGGAGTTTTCTCTGGCTTTGTGACCTCTAAGTGATCAGCCTCGGCTCTCTTAGACAGTCATCCATCACTGGAGTCTTTCTTTAGCAAATAGGTAGCCTAGAGCTGTGCTGGGTAGAAACTGAGAGTTTCTCTTGCATGTGAGTTTGTGCCTGAGTCTTTTTTATTTGGCAATATTAAACACTTGTTCTTATCTGCATGTTCACTAGATAGGGCTCTTAGAATAAAACTATTTAGGGCCAGTGGGGAGCTGGTAGCATGAGGAAAAAGCATTGTAACAAATATCATGCTATTTCAATAAGTACCTTATTCAGTTACAAGGGTAATGTTTAGTCCTAATTGTTTCCCTGAAATAACTAGCTGGTAAGTAGAAAATGCACTTAATTTTTGACACTTGATGGCTAAGTTAATTTCACTTGAATTTAGAGATTATTCAGGTAAGAGTTCATCAAATATTCTGCTCATAAAATACACAAAATATTTATAAAATATCAAGATTGCACTCTTCTTTTGAATATCCATTAATAAAAAATAGGTAATATACTATGTTTAAGTTCTCAGAAAAGCACACATCTATTTAAATGTAACTTACACAAATAGTGTTGTGATCATGCCAAATAGACTTGACCAATTAATAATATCTGTTTTATAGATAACAGTTGACAACAAGCTCAGGGAAATAGAAATGAATTAAAACTTCCACTTGCAAAGACATTTTCAAAATGCAATAAAAATTACTGAATGCTAAACACAGCTTTTTTAAAATTAGTGCAAAAACACATAAAAGTGGCTTTTAAGAACAAATGGCTCCTTTATAAATTTTCCTCTAAGCTCAGGTAAAGTTTATCTTTAGTCTGTGAGCATTTCAACACAAAGGAAAAGTTCAGGACCCTGGAGAATTATAAGTCCAGTTTTTAAAGTTATAAAATCAATGGAGGAGCTCATGCAGATAATCACTATAAGAATTTCTAAATGTATATAGGAAAATGTGAAAATCTCTAGTTCCAGGGGTATCAGATGAATTTTCACAATGAAAGTTATAAAATGAGGTACCTCCAGAAGATGTGCCTATCTTTGAGTTTTACAGTATATGAAAAGACGTACTACAACATATTTTTGAAAAGAACTTTGTTAAAAATATAACTGGAGCAAATGTGATTGGTAAACAAGTGAAAAGTGTGCCCGTTAGGACACTATATAACAATACAAGTAATGGCAAACTATTAAGTTTTAGCAATGGTAGATATTTCCCGGTTGCCCTATGGGTGGCTGCCATATTTTCTGAAAAGAAAAATAGTAATAATCTATGCTGAAACTGTGTCATTGAATTCCAGATAACTAATACTCCCTTCACCTAACTTCCTATGTGACCAGTGACATTGGTGCACCTCTACTCTAGTCACTCATCAGATGGGGGAGAGGCCTTCCTGCTGTGCCCAGGGCTAAATATGGGAGCCCTGGCACCAGTCCCCCTACCCTCTCCATTCTCTGTACCCGGCCCCCAGGTGGGCACACTCCTCTGGCTGGAATGCTGATGTCCACTTGGGACAATGCAGGCCTTGTTTCCTTTCCCAGCACGACTTAGACTCCCATTGGTTGCAAGCATTCTGTGCTTCCCTCAGGTTATTACATCAAGAGCAAGTCATTTAAGAGAAGTGGTCTGCTTCCTCTTGCTTAGAGAATAATTGTGTCAGTAGTAGTAGTAACAAAAAAATCTAGCTCATTTACTTGAAGGATAACAGTTTAAGACAAAGCATATTCAGCATGATACATTTTGCCTTTAGGTGACACTTGTTTTTCAAAAAGCCTGCTTACAATTAGTAAGGAAGTGAAGGCTTGTTCTGCTGGTGGCTTACCCAATATCTGTCCTTCCTTGTTCTTTCCAACATCACCCTTTAGGGACACACTGGGTCCGACCCAATATGCTCAGGTTCCCACCACGTCCTGCTGCTACAGAAGCCTGAAGGTTCTGGCCAGTGAGGGTTGTTTGGGCTCCAGTCATGGGCACTGCTCCATCTTCCCTCAGCTGTTTCTTTTATCCCAGCTGTTCTGTGGCTGCTGATGCTTCACAAGCATTGACCATATAGGCACAAACTAACAGCTTGTGCCTCCATCCAGGGTCACAGGGTCACACAGTTTTCATTTCCTGCTGTAAGGCTACTCAGACCCTGCAATGTGGGAGGCCTAACCCTGACATGGTGGATGTGAACATTCATGGAGCTACCCATGACCAACTGGTCATGGGCATCTATGGGTAGAAGCTTCCCCTTTTGTCTGCCAGGTGTGCAGCTTTGAGAGGCATTTAGAAGACTCCTATTAAGTTCTTTTGCAAGTCATCTGTAGTGACAGCCAACTGAGGAATGGATGTTTATCGTTTTCTTCCTTTCCTGTTCACTCACTTCATGCTTTACACCTGCTTCCTGGGGTCACAAATAAACGATCTTCCCGTAAGCCTTTCTTTCAAGTGCTGTCAGGGAAAATACACTGCTATAGGGTTGACTGAAAGAGCAGGAATCAAGGGCATCTTTTTAAAAGGGAGAGAGATTCAAACTGGGCTGGTAGGTCCTTTTTTTTCACTCCTGCTCGTAAAAGGAAAAAGAAATGGAAAAAGAAAACACTACTTTGTCATGATGAGGAAGGATAATAAAGCAAAGAGGTTGTCTCTGATGCCACTGCTGAATGCTTCCTGGAAAAGCTCCCCTGATCTCTTTATGGGATGTATCTGCTTGAGCCTGACTCAGATTTTCTGTTATTTTCAACCAACATCATTTCTAACTGATATAATTGGAAAAAGTAAAATGAAAAGAGACATATCTTTGGGTAGTGATTAAATCTTGCTTTAAAAAAAAATCTTTGTCTTTTCCCCATGCCTTTGTGAGGAGCCTGAAGAAGCCTTGTTTCTTCCTGATGATTGCAGAAGCTGCATAAGCAATGGTTTTTTACCTGCCGTTGGGTGCGTCCAAAAATTTTGGCCTACTGTTTTCTTACATTGCATATTACCATTTATTTTCTGCGACATGAATTAGACACACAAATATTATTGCACACATTCAGAGGTTTTATATCATTGTCTTAATAGATTCTGAAATGTCTTATTTTTCATGGAGTCTTTTCCTAATGAAAGATACATTTGGCTTTCATTGATTCAGCTTTGTTTTCAGCATGAGTGCAGTAGCTTATAAAAATGCATAGTATAAAAACAAATTAGATAACTATGCTTCACTTTAACTATTATGTGAGATTGAAAGTCAATCCCATTTTGTGGAATTAGCAAGAGAAGAAAGAGCATTTCTGTTTTAAATACTTAAGCAATTAAATACATAGTTACTTTAGGGTTTTGTCTTTTTGAAGGGATGGTAATGCAGCGAGCACTGCAATGACCCCAATGGACAGCTGTCAAGATACATGTACCAAAGGGAAGTGCTTCATTAAACACAAAACTTTCCTTTGTTCATTAGAATATTGCCAGATGGGGATTTAGTGTTTGAAGACAGGAATCCACATGGAATTTTGTTCCTGACATTGATGAACAGCTGTCTGAATCCCTAGAGAATGATCTCACTATAGAGTTTCAAGAAATGCCATCCAGGGTGCGACTAACTTTTGATAATATGGAGATCTGTAAGTGCCATGCCACTCTTTGGTTGAGTAACCACAGCAGAGTGTCAGTATCAATGAATCAAAAAGATAAAAGTAAATTCTTCAATTCAAAATTTTATATTGTAAGATTCTTTCAAGTTGACCAAATACAAATTTTTTTCAAAACACTTCTGTTGAACTTGCAGGTATAGGAATTTACTGTGTCTGATAAGAAGCATAGGCAGAACAGATAGAATATTGGATTGGAAACCAAAAGAATTGAGATTTAAACAAAAGCCTACACTACCTTAGGCTATGCCAGCTCTATAAGTCACCTGACTTATTACCTGACTGTGTCCATGAACTTGACTAGAAACACCTCTCCTATATACTACATGAGGATCTTTGGAGGGCATACAAATTAGTTCATATTTTAGGGCTTGCAGAGGCCATTATATCGCATCCATCGTGCTAGGTGTTTCTCTTTTGTTATATTCTGTCATAGGAAGTGACAAGTAGCTTTTTATATTTGAATAAATTAAGAACGAGAGAAGTCCATAATTTTCCATGGTCAATTATTAATAAATGACAAAACTGAGATTCAAAGTTAAATTTGTCTGGTTCAAAAGCCACTTTTTAAAACTCTTCTTTGCTGTTCAGTGTAATAATTACCATTATGTTCAGTGGAGTCAGAGCTCGGTTCACATCCCAGCTTCGCTGATGACCAAAAACAAATATGTTTTTGGGCAAGTAATTCAATCTCTTGCTTACTCCATTTTGTTACCCAAAACACAACTATAAAATAATACC
Organism: Pteronotus mesoamericanus; assembly: GCF_021234165.1. Lineage (NCBI taxonomy): Eukaryota > Metazoa > Chordata > Mammalia > Chiroptera > Mormoopidae > Pteronotus > Pteronotus mesoamericanus. The sequence continues at coordinate 77,270,566 of NW_026555321.1, read as the reverse complement.
TATCTCAAGTATTATTGGGAGGAGTAAGCATTTTATTCATGTAAAGAATGTGTAGTTCATGTTGCATAATAAGCACTCAATACACTGGTCTTTATTGTTGTTACTGGTAATGATGTATTATCTATGCCACAGTTATGCATTTGCTGTTAGCAAAATTTAAGCTGACTATGTGGTGTATTAGTAAGTAATTATATTGCATAGATTTAGCCTTGCTCTTGGCTGTGTCCACATTTTTGTTTTCCTTTCTTTTGTCCTTATTTTATAATTTATGCTAATCTTTTTCCAGCTTGATTCAAGTTGATCGACTAATAAAAATTTGTATATATTTAATGTATACAATGTGATGTTTTGATATATGTATACATTGTGAAATGATTACCACAATCAAGCTAATTAATGCAATTATGCATTATTTTATGTATTGCTTTAAGCTAACTTAGATACCTTTTGAAATCAGGAAGTATATAAAATAGATACCTACAAAGTGACTCTTACTAGAGTAAAAGCACCTAGCTACATTTAAATTAATGGGAATGTCTTTCCTTCACTACTTGGTGGCAACATCTCATAGGCTTATGTGATAGGCAGTGCACTAGAGGTATTTTAAATTCACAAATGTTGTCTCTATCTTAGATAGAACTCTGACCTAGAATACATATATGCTTTCTGAGTCATGAATGCAAATTCAAAGTATGTCAATGAGATGAAGGTAGATTGTTTTATTAGAGGGTGGAGAATCGAGGATCAAATTAACAGGATGGATCATTCATGTTCATTGTTGAATGGTACAGGAGACTTAGGTATAAGATAAGTTATGAAAGCAATGAAACCCTATCTAGAGGCTGTTTTGTTGTTTTAATTAATCTTCATGGCATCTTTGTCAAACTGTCAGGCAATGATTCATCTGAATAAAAAGGCAGCGATTTATATTAAGTGATTTCTAGGCTGTAGAATCTGGGTTATACTTAATATATATTATTTCTAATATACATAACCATCTTGTTAATCTGTATTTTTATTTACATTGAAATAATGAAAGTTAAGCTCTAGTTATTAACTTATCCAAGATCTAAAAGTTTGTATAGTCCATGCTCCTTTATAACATTCTTTAAAGTGGCTCCTTTTCCACCAAAGTCTATGCTGTTAACCACTACAACATATCTTCTACCACATTTAGCACTCATAGCTTAACACAGAGTTAAGTAATGGTTAGTAACCATTAAAATAATGGATACTAACACAAATCAATTTTGGTTGTTGTAAGTTATGTCTAGACCAAGTGACTAGATCAGAGGATGAGAAAACGTGTGTGTGTGTGTGTGTGTGTGTGTGTGTGTGTGTGTGTGTATAACAGTGAAATGAGGTATTAGTATCTAGACATGAAAGAAAAAAACACAACATTTGTTAGGTAGAGTTTACTTTCAGTATAAAAGTGAACAGTAAACAAATTAACTTTAATAAAATCTAACGCTTATACATTGAGATACATGAAAATATTGGCTAAGCCACTAGCAATTGTTTAGAAAGTTGTTTTCGTCTTATGAATATTGACAATTTCTTCAGGTTCCAATTTATTCAAAGACACTGATGACTTGTAAAGTAGAAAAGATCAGCCAAAGAAAACATTTGACTATACTCAAATGAAAAGTATGCTAACTTGCTCCTTTTTTCATGAGTTAAATAATTCCATATCTTAGTTAGACCCGAACAGTTCTGTATGTATTGAGGGATTTTGCTGAAATCTGATGCAGGAGCACTGTAGGGTAAACAAGTTGACAGTTGACTTTGCATCTGTTAGACATGAGACTTTAGTCTAATCTCTCAGTTCCTCAAGGATTCAATTCCCTCATCCATAAAATTGGAAGGCAGCAAAGCAAGCAAGCAAACAAACAAACAAACAAACAAATGCCATTTGAGGATTCTTCCTGATGTGTGTTTGTTGTCATTTTTCTCCCTTATCCTGTATGAATATATTAGTGATCCATCTCCTTTATAAGCCATCTTCTTGGAAGGTTGTCCCCTCTGTACTACCACCAAATGCCTCATTTCAAGAAGATTTAAGTTTAAAAACATATTTTATTGATAAATTTTATGATGACATTAGACCTGATCATAGAATTTTATATAAATGACAGAATGAGGTGGCAACACTGAAGTAAAGCAGAGTATCTAAGTTTATAAATCTGAAAAAGATTTTGTGAATAACAAGATGTGGATATGGAATAAATAGGTGTATGAGACACAAGGAAAAGAAAAAGCAGCACAGGTAACACTGCGTGCCGGCCAGGAGAATGCAGCAAATATGAGGAGGTGAGGGAAGTGCCACAGCCACAGTAAGGAAATACCACATAAGTAGAAAGAACCAAAAAGTTGTCACTAAAGGTATCACTGAAAAAATTCACTGAGTTTATTGACATTATTGTGATATAGGCTATAAAAATCTACGCAGGAATTCTTCCTTTCCTGCCAATGGCAGTCAAGTTTTTATTATATTGCCATATTTACACTGAAAATTTTATCTTTTAAGAAGCAATGGAAACCTCAGAATGAATAGAGGGAAATAGCAAAGAGGTCATCACATAACACTGGCCCTATGGTATCTGTGCTGCGCAAAAGGGAAGAGTTTAATTTTGTTTTTAGAGATGATTGGACACACTTTTTTTTATGGCACTTGTGATTTTTCTTTGGCTGAAGAAAGAATATTAACACCTCATTAATGCTTTCTTTCCTTAAAAAAAATTGTAGCTTTTGAATTTGTAAGTTGAGTGGGAAAACAGCAGGTAATAGAGGAAAAAAGTGTCTCGCTGGAAATAGAGTATTTTATTTGTCCATTCAGTAGACTTGTTTTAGTTTGCAAAACCAACACATTGTAACAAATGCCTTCTATTACCATTTTCCCCCATTATGTCAATTATTTCCCCTCTGGACTATTCTTTGGGCTATTTCCTCTTGAATCATTCTGTGAAAGTTAATAATGTTTCATTCCTTCTGGATTCTCAAATGTTTTCAGAATTATATTATTGTGGTAATAGGATCTCAAAATTTAACAATATTAATATTTAAACTTGAATTTTTTCTCAATTATTACACTCAGAAAGCTTATTTTTCCTTTCTGGAGCTATTAAATGAAAACACAAACAGCTTTCTAAAATGACTGAAGTATCTGTTCACTCTGGAGATACTTAGACTGTCAACAGTCTAGTGGTAATAGAATGCTGCTTGAGATATCCTTTGCTCCATAAAATGATGATGCTGGGTAATAGAATTGCTATGCTACTAAATCAGCAAAATGATGTCTTGGATTCATTAACTGTGTGATGTCGTCAATGATAAGTAATCATCGTATGTACCAAGACAGAGAATCTGGATGTACAAAGAAAGTATGGGCACATTTGTTAAATCCAAAATATGATGTAGAGGATAACATTCTATAAAGTATGACCACTTTATGCAAAGTCTTTAAGGATGACTTAATTTTTTAATGGTCCTTTAAACAAATTTTTTAAATTAAATTTATTGGGGTAACATCAGTTAATAACAAACATATAAATTTCAGGTGTATAACTTATAATATGACAATTTATATGGTAGTATACTCTGTATAGTCTACTGTGCGCTCACCACCTGATATCTAGTCTCCTTCCATCACTATGTATTTGGCATACTTACTTTCTTAATTCTTTCTCAAACTCCCTCCTGTTCTTATAACCACTGCTCTGTTGTCTGTGTCTATGAATTTGTCTTTTGTTTGTATGTTTTAGTTGTTCATTAATTGTTTTTTTTGTGTAATACTCCACGTATGAGTGAAATCATATAGTTCTTGTCTATTTCCATCTGACGTTTCACTGAGCACAATATTCTCAAGGTCCATTCATGCTGTCACAAATGACAATACTTCATCTTTTGAATGGATGAGCAGTATTTCATTGTATATATGCACCACACCTTCTTTTAATCTAGGGGTATAACTGAATTTTACTCGTTACAATATTCTAATTTTAACAATGGGTTTAAATCAAAGTACCATATATTTTGAATCTCCTTGGAAAGGGCTCTGGGGTGATTAGAGGATCTTGTTATTTATTTTTATTTTTTATTTTTAATCCTCACCCAGGGATATGTTGAGAGAGAGAGAGATGAGAGAGAAACATTGATCTGTTACCCTGTTGCCTCCTGTAAGTTCCTCACTGACCTGGGATCAAACATGCAACCTAGGTATGTGCCCTGACCAGGAAATGAACTTGCAGCATTTTGGTACACAGGATGATGCTCCAACCCACTGAGCCACCTGGCCAAGGCAGGCACTTTTTATTTTTGCAGTTTTCTTCATTTGAAAGCTCCAGCCAAACAATTTATATTGTTATTGTATTGACTTTGCAAAGCAATGATGTAAAGAATTAGAATGATATAAAGAAAAGTTAAGATTTTTTTTTTAATGGTCCACTTTCATTTTGATAATACAAGTGACTGTTTTGCTTGGACCTGATGTCTCATATACTTTGGAAATAGACATCAACCTTAGTTAAGGTAACTGTCCTACAATGATAAATTCAGATTTTGTAAATTAGTTTTTCTTATATTGTAAATACTATCTCAGAAAAAAATGTGCATATCTTCATGGCAAGCGTGTTATTTTTTCATTGTAGTTTTTTCTACTTTGATGATAAAAAGATAAAGTCCATTTTACTAAATGACTCTTTCAGCATGTTAGTTTATACATAGTGAAATTTTCATGGTTAAACAATTAGTTCTCAGTACAAATGTCCTGGAGGTTTTATCTTCCAATTGGTCAGTATGAACTGATTACAGAGGGTATGAACGAGGTTGGCCAGCCTTGTCCACAGAACCAGGGTGCCGGTATGGCTGCTGTCTCAGGGTGCTGGTTAAACGTGTTCTCTTCACATTTTCCAGTGTCCTCATTGGGGTGCCACGTTATATTGTCACTCTACATTTAGCCAACTGCTGCTTTTGAAAAGAATGCTCTAGGAATTTAAAGTTTCTCCAGTAAAAAAACCTAGGCATATCAAATCTGAGATAAGAAGTGCTTTGTGGCTCTATTTTAGGGGAAATTTTCTGTGTTTAGCCTTAGAATAGCTATGCCTTTGCACAGTGCAAGCTGATACTATATTGTAAGTACTTCATAAAGTTTAAGTAAATCTATCTAACAAGATTTTCTAAAGATAAGGGATGTATATTGTCTTTAAATAATGTTTTCCTTATTGTCATTTAGAAAAATCCAGATGGATTAAACCCCAAATATAAGTTAAGCAGAATTTTTATTTACTCATAGTTTAGGAGAAAAATAAAAATGAGCTTAAAATTAGTTCAAATAAGGGATTTAATTATGTACCCTTTCACTTTCATATTTTTTATTTCTATGGCTTATTGTTGCATAATGTGAAATAATGTTCAGAATTAACCCTCTTCTGAGACTCTGAAAATTTGTGTATAATAAAAGAAATGCTATATTTTCTTTTTCATTAATCATAGTATATTAGAAAAATTTCCAAAATTTGTTTGAAAGGAATATTTTGGCAATTAGCCAGATTTCAATAAACCAGATTATACAATTTCCTGTGCATACATCTATTCTAGATTAATCTGTATGGAACATTTGTCTAATATCTAAAATTTGCCATATAAGGCAAATGAATTTTTTCTTATCCTGTAAGAGCTGAAGTCATTCTTTTTTATGCTAGAAGAGCTAAAGTCATCAATTTTGTTCATATTAATTTTATTATATGTGATCAATGTTTAAACAGTCAACAAATGTTTATTAAAAAAGTGATGCTGATGTCTCAGTCCCTGTTTTAGATGCCTGGGATATATTGATGAACTAAACATAAAAACCTCCTGCCCTATGGGTTTACATTTTAGCAGATAGGGAAAATAAATGAGAAACATAAGGAACATATTTTATATGGTAATAAGTACCACATAAAAAGGAAAATTAGAATAGGGTAAAGAGTCAGGTAATGTAAGGAAATTACATAGCCACAGTATTTTTTGTTGACACATTGTAAAATTAACTAACCATTTATATCTCTATATATCTCTATATCTATACATACTATATGTGTGTATATACATAATATACATATTATATATGTGTACCACTTACATATGTACTATATATTGTATTTTTGAAACAACATTCTTGGCCAGTGTCAGTGTCTCCATTTAGAAATTGTGATCCTGGTTGGTATGGCTCAATAGGTTGGAGAATCATCCCATACACCAAACAGTTACAGGTTTGATTCCCAATCAGGGCTCATGCCTAGATTGCTGGTTCAATCCATTATTGGGGCATGCATGAAGGCAACCAATTAATGTTTCTCTCTTTCTCTCTCCTTCCCTCTCTCTCCTCTCTTTCTTCTATCTCTGGAAGCAATAAAAAAAATGTCCTCAGTGGGGATTAAAAAAACAAAAGAAATTATGGAACACAAAGTCTCCTAACAAAACAAAGTAACTTAACAAAAATAAATTGACTTAAGTACTTGGATTCTGGAATAAATCTAGAATTTAGAAGTCACAGTTCTCTGTTCCCCAACTATGTATTGTTTCTTTGTCATAATTTTTAAAAAGTTTTATTTATTTATTTTTTAGAAAGAAGAGAAGGGAGGGAGAGAAACATCTACGTGCAAGAGGAACACTGACTGGTTGCCTCTCGCAAGCCCCCAACTTGGGACTAGACCTGCAACCCAAGCATGTGCCCCCTACCAGGTATCAAGCCAGAGACCCACCTGTTGACAGGCCAGCACTCAATCCACTGAGCCACACCAGCCAGGACTCCTTGTCATATTTTTGGAGGTTCATGATGAACTCTCAATTGTATTAGATCTTTGTAATTTTTATAATCTGAGGACAAGTCATATATATAACTCTGAAGCAAAAGACCATAAGCATGTGATCAACAGACAATTTCATATTCATTTGAATTAGAAGGAGAATATTGCTTCTACATAAATTTTATTGATTTAAAACCTGGAATGTGATGAATGTTGCCACTTTTACTTGGAATTTCAGCAGAGGACTGGGACAGAGGTTACATTAAAAAAAATACCAGTTTCTCACTGTAGAAAATTATAATTAATATAATCTAGGTGGTATTGAGTATCAAATTTTTAAAACTCAAAAAGTTGTAGTTTGTTAAGCAAAGTTCAATCAGTTCAGTTAGTAAAGTAGTAGCTATAATCTCAATAAACTAAAAAATGTTAGTTAGTGTATTAAGCATTCTTTTACTCATAAACTAAAACTATATATTGCGTAGTGATTTTTTATCTCGATTTACACAGATGCTTAATTTCAGAAAAGGATGATAAAAAATTCTAGTAATACAAATATCAAAACACTACCTATTGTTTATTTAAGCAAATTTTCCTTCTTAGCTTTAAGTTTGTGGATATTCATTTTTTCCTTTGATTACAGCTGGATCTCAGACTGGTTTTCATTGTTACAAACATTGCTTCCTTTGCTTACAGAGTTGTTACTAATATTGTATTGTGTGAAAAATTGTGTCACTTTTACCACTTATAATTTTGAGTTCTTTTTAAGAATATTCAATTATTCTTCCTCCAAGTCTTAATTGATCTAATCAGCAAATATGCTCTGTAGCTGGACCCACATAAAGAAAACCAAGGATACAAACATCATAATACTATTTATATTGAGAATATTAAAATTTCCACCAAGAAGTATAGAATAAACTAATTATGGTACATGAACATAGTGGAGTTTTATGTAATAATTGGCTCCAGATGTTGTTAACAGTGAAGACAATTGTCACTGTGGCAAGTGCTCTAACAGAAATGAGGGGAAAGGGTTTGGTGAACCCAGAAGCAGAATGTTTGATTCTGTCAGGCTCCTTGACCAACATCATATGGCCACATAATAAATGCTTGTGATGGAATAGTCACCTCAAAATAAAGCCTTGAGTAATTATTGTCAAGAACTATGAAGAAAATGTATTATGTAATTTTGTTGAAAAACATTAGTAATTTTGTAAACAAACAAATATAACCTTCCCAACTCAAGTTCCCTTTCCTTTACAATTTTTCTGGCTTGCCTGTTCTCTGTAATGCCATATTCTGACATGTGTTCTTACAAGATAGGCCCAGAATTCCAGCCCAGAACCAGTTATTGGCTGGAGTCTCAGAGCCCTACACTGGGGATGGCTGCAGTTTCAGAGACCAATAGAGTGGCCAAAGGCAAGGAGATTAAGGAGGAATTTTTTTTTTAAATCTCTGTTCTTGAAAATTAAAATGCCTTGAATGTGTTTCCTGGGTAAAAAAGCAATAGCTAGTTATTATGTAATGTTGTAGACTAATAAAATATAACATAAAAATCATCCATAAACCTATCCTCAGAATCCTTATTGACATTTGGAGTCTATCCTTCTGGACCCATGCGGGACATTTGCTCCTATCTAAAAGATCCGTGGAGACATTTTGTCCATGTCAAATGGTCCTTCATATTGGGTCCTGTTCAGATGTCCATAAGCATATCTAGTTCTTGCCAAATGGTCCTTCATTTTTGGTCCTGTCCAAAATGCACATGCTTAGCAAATGTCCATGGGTTCAAATAGCCCATGATGTTTATTTATACTGTTGGTTAACAGGATTAAGACATAAAAGAACTACCATGTTTCACTAGACCAGTGATTGTGTTTGTATAGCCAGTGATAGCTCGTCCTGCCTCTGTGGTCTGGCTGGCAGTGGCACAGGGGGTGAGGTAGATGGGTCTCCATGGACCAAGTTTCTCCATGGATGTTTCAAACAGAATCGAGTATCTGCTAGTCTTCTGGATGATATGTATGTGTGGATATTTGTATATTTACTTGAATGTCACATAGATTATATAATTAGAATAATGTTATAATAGTCAGTTTTAATAATTTTATAATTGTACAAAATTATTTTTATAAGTAAATATCATAATATAAATACATATTTAAATACATGGGTATTCTCAATCACTTTAATTATTACATAAAACTCTACTATGTTCATGTACCATAATTAGTTTATTCTACACTTCTTGGTGGTAATTTTAATATTCTCAATATAAATAGTATTATGATAAGTTTATATCCTTGTGCTCTTATCTGTTAAGTTTCTAAAGATAAGTTCTTAAAAATGTGATTGTTCGTTCAAAATATACTAAAAATTTATAATTAATTTTTGCCAGATTTACTTCCAAATGACATTAATAACAAAGTTTACTAACTCTTCCCAATACATTAGGTCAAATTTGGTATTTAATAACTTAATTTGTATTAATTTAATTACTAATGAGGCTTAACATACTTCAGTGGCTATTTGTTTTGTTTTCCCTTTCTTAGTAGTGCTCCTTCTCAACTCCTTGATAGTCTTGCCTTCTGCACAAACCCTAAATGCTGGAATACCATGGTATTTCATCTTGGGTCAACCCTTTTCTCCTCCCGTTACCCACCAGATTCCCTCACTTGCTCAAACAGGATTAATGGCTCCCATATGAGCAGTGGCCTGCTCATTGTTTTATTTACCACTTCTGCCCATGTCTCTTTCCCACAATGCACATTTGTCTCAGTCGCAGTTTTGGTAAGCCCACATGATAGCCTTACCAAAATAAGTAAAAAACAAATATTGCTGCCTCCCACTGATTCTGAATTATGGTGAGATGTATAATTATTTCATTATTATTACTATGTAATAATAATAGAAATAAAGTGCACAATAAATGCAATGCGCTTGAATCATCCTGAAACCAACCACTCACCCCAGTCTGTGGAAAAATTGTCTTCCATCAAACCAGTGCCTGGTGTTAAAAAAGTTGGGGACCACTGCTATATACTGTACATTCAGAGAAATTCACGATTCTCTTCCACTCATCTCCACCAATCCGACTGGCCGCATATTCTTCTTCAACTCAGTTGTTTAAGTCAAAAACGTAGAGGCTATCCTTTATTATTTACTTTTTTTCCCACTCTTCAAATCTATTGATAAATTCTGTTCATTTTACCTCTAAAACAGGTTCCAAATTTGTCTATAAATCCTTGTGTTCTATATTTCTTTATCAAAATCCCCTTTCTTCATCGTCTTTTGCCCAAACTTTATCTATTGGCTCTAGGAAATCTCCCTGGGTCCACTCTTGACCCTGGCTCCCCCAAAGTTTAGTCTCCACAAAGTAACAAGAGGAGTATTCCAATGTACAATCAGATCAAATTCCTGCCCTTCTAATTCCCCCAAAAACTTTCCATACCACTGCAAATAAAGTTAATTTTTTTACCATGACATCAAATCAAAAATAACCTCCCTCCCTCATTTTATGTAGGAATAATGAGGAATTATTTTATTAAATAATTTCGCACTTCACCTTTCACCTACCTTTAACAATCTACCAGATTTTGATATTTATTCCTTTGAATTTCTATGTTAGTCTACTGATCTTAGATTTTTTAAATTTATATTTTAAATTTTAATAAATATATTTATAGTTTCTTTGAAATTTATTTAGACCAAATTTGATACATGTATTTTTCAATATCCCAATATTTCAAGAGATTTTTGTTTGTTGTGTTTTAATCTTTGTACTTATGATACAAAATACCTTTACATGAGCCAGTGCCTATTTGACTAAGTTTCTGTTGCCATCACAAATAACAAGCAAATTTGTTGATCAATCACTTTATAAGAGGTATCACTTCTGGCAAACTATGTGACAGGTGAGAAATATGAGACCATTTTTTAGGGCTTAGACGTTTGTGGAGTACTTTGTATTTTACTGATATTCAATGATTTAATAAGGTGTGTTTACCAATTAATTATTTCTTAGTTTTATTAGTACAGATCAAACCTAAAGTTCTATATCAGTTCAACAACATTTTCTTCTATCAAGTTTGTGAACATTCTTTCCCATAAGTTCTGTTCTTTTCTTAAAAAACTCTAGTAAAGTACAGCATAGAGAATATAGTCAATAATATTGTAATGGCATTATATGATGTCAGATATGTATCAGACTTATCGGGTTGATCACTTCGCAGGTTATATAAATGTCTAATCGCTATGTTGTATACCTGAACTAATATAATATTATTTCAAATATAAACAAAAAATAAATAAAAAAAAATTTCTAGTTATTTCTATAAAGGACCGCCATTATTTTTCCTTACAATTCTGTGATCTCTCTGATTACTTTTATTTTATTATTTTTGATTTCAGAAGAGCCTCATTAAAGTGAATTCTTTAAAAATGGAATGAAAAATAGTGTTCATTGAACCAGGATTATATGTAATGTTTCTTAATGAACTACACATTTTCATTGACATATTTTTGTGAAGCATTCACTCTATAATTCATAGCTATTGTTGAGATATTTCTTTTCTTTTACATTCCAACAAGTAATGCATTCTCATTTGATTTTTCCTCTCAAGGGCATAACTTAATGGTGGTTTTAAGTCAGTTCTTGCAGTCATTTTTAGTACTATTTATTTTTTTCATTAAGTTTGCATGCACAAATCAGAGAGGAAGACTCTTTGAATCCTGACCCCCATCCAGGGTCCTATTAGATATAAGTAGCCTATAATGTATTGTGTAGCAAAGGTCAACAAATAACATGCATAGTAAGTACTACAGCTTAATTAAAATTGTATTGATAGTCACTCACTTATTTATTAAATCAATAAGTGTTTCTACAAGGCCCACTTTGTGCCAGTTGTTGTACTGGTTCCATGAATACTGTGGTTTTGTTGATAGGCAGCTTGAGAGCACCTGCTCTCTTCCTCCAGGGTGATTTAGGTGGCCTTCCTGTGCTCTAGCTGTTCCACGTGGATAACAAACACAGGGATCATCATACACTGACTTACTTCCTATGAGTCTCTTTAGACTCTGAACTTTGAAAGGAAAGGACTTTGTCTTATTTGATGTGTATTCCTAGGAATTAGTATGACAACTGGGACAAAATGGGCCTTTTAGAATATCAATAAAGTTTTAATTTAGCTGTAGTTCTTACTGTGCATGTTATTTGCTGACCTTTGATATACAGTAAGTTAAGGGCTATTTTTATCTAATAGGACACTCATCTAAATATGAATTTCCCCACATGATGAGTTTATCATCTTGTGTCTGCCTGTTTCTTTTTTAATATTTTAAATTTCATTTTTATATTTTGCTATTTTAAGTGGTATAGTCACAATGAAAATCACATTTTCTTTTTTCCAGCTTTATTGAGATATAATTGACATAACTGTGTAAGTTTATGGTGTACTATGTGATAATACCCATATATATTGAAAAATGTTTACCACAGTAAAATTAGTCAATGCCTCACTGAGAGCACATAATAACCAATTATTTTTGTTGTTGTTGTTATGGTAAGAACATTTAAGATTTACACTAATTTATTTGAGATCTTTCTTTATTTTTAAATCATGTTTATTCTATTACATTTGCCTCAATTTTTCCTCCTTTGCGCCTCTCCACCCATCCCACCCTGCCCCCTCTCCCACAGTCAATTCCCACTCTGTTGTCCATGTCCATGGGTCGTTCATACATGTTCTTTGATTAGTTCCTTCTCCTTCCTTCCACCATTATCCTCATTCCCTGTCCTCTCTTGTCACTTTCAGTCTGCTCCATGTTTCCATGCCTGTGGTTTATTTTGTTCATTAGTTTATTTTGTCGAATAGATTCCACTTATAGATGAGATCATATGGTATTTGTCTTTCACCAACTGGCTTATTTCACTTAGCATAATATTCTCCAGTTCCATCCATGCTGTAGCCAAAAGCAGGAATTCCTTTTTTTTAAAATGCAAATTGATTTTATTTATTTATTTTTTTAATGTCAAAATCCATTATAAAATATTAAAAAAATTTAAATCCATTATAGATCTTTCTTTTTTAATATAAATTTTTAAAATGTTTCAAATCTTTAATTAAAAAGTTTTAAAATGTTGTAAACTTTCTTCTCAGAACTTCTTTCTGTTGTATTTCACAAGTTATAGTATGTTGTATTTTCATTTCCATTTGTTTGAAGATATTTTTTGATTTTCCTTTTGGTACCTTCTTTAACCCTTTGATTGTCCAGAAATGAGTTGTTTAATTCCCACATATATGTGATTTTCAAGTTTTCCTCCAGTTACTGATAGTACTTTCAAACCACTGTGATGAGAAAAGATACTTGGTATAACTTCAAACTTTTTAAACTTGCTAAGACTTGTTTTGTGATTTAATATGTAATAAATCCTGGAGAATATTCCATGCGCTCTCTAGAAGAATGAACTTTGTGGCTGTTGGATGGAAAAACCTGTGTATGTCTGTTAGGTCCATTTAGTTTAAAGTATAGTTCAAATACAATGTTTCCTTACTGATTTTCTGTCTGGATGATCTGCCCATTGTTGAAATTGGAATATTAAAGTCCCTTGCTATTATTTAATTATTGTCTATGTTTCCCCTCAGATTAATTAATATTTAATATATTTTGGTGCTATATTTACATAAAATTATTGTATCTTATTCATGAATCAACCCCTTTTATCATTATATAATGAATTTTTTCTTTTGTTACAGTTTTTGACTTAAAGTATATTCTGCGTGATTTGAAAATAGCTACTCTTGCATTTATATAGAATATCTTTTTTCTATCCCTTCACTTTCAGCTTATGTGTGTGTCCTTAAAACTGAAGTGAGTCTCTTGTAGATTGCATATAGTTGGGTCATTTTAAAGTTCATTCTGTTACCCTATTGCCTTTGGTTGGGAAATTAAATACATTTATACCCAAAGTAATTATTGGTAAGTCAGTGCTTATTAATGCTATCTTCTTAATTGTTTTCTGGATAATTTGCAATTCCTCTGTTGTTGTTGTTGTTGTTGTTGTTTTTGTCTCTAGCTGTCTTTGTGAATTTACAATGTTCTGTAATGGTATACCTTAATTTTCTTCCCTTTATCTTGTTTGTATCTACAGTAGGTTTTTGGCTTTTTGTTTATTCTGAGGCTTATGTGAAAACTCTTATAGCTATAACAGTCTATTTTAAGCTGAGAACAACTTAAACTTTTTTACACACAAAAACTCTGTCCTTTTGCCAACCTCATTTTATCTTTTTGATTGTACAATTTGCATCTCCTCATATAGTGTACCATTAAGAAATTATTGTAGCTACAGATATTTTAAATACTTTTGTCCTTTAACCTCTATTTTAGAGTTAAGTGATTAACACATCACCATATTACAATATTCTGATTTTGACTGTATATTTACCTTTGCCTGTGTATTTTATATTTTCATATATTTTTAAGTTACTAATTAGTATAGTCTCATTTAAGTTTAAATAATCCCTTTTAGCATTTTTATAAGGCAGGTATAGTGGTGATAAATTCTCTCAGCTTTTTTTTGTTGGAGAAATTCTTTACTTCTCCTACATTTCCGAAAAACAGGATTGCCAGATAAAGTATTCCTTTTTTGCAATCTTATGGGATCCCCCTTGTAGGTAACTAACTGTTTTTCCTTTTGCTACTTTTAAGGTTGTCTCTTTGTCTTTAACATTTTCCATTTTAATTATGATGTGTCTTGGTGTGGGCTTGTTTGGGTTCCTTGTTTGGGGGTCTCCGTGCTTCCTGGACTTGTACAGTTTTTACTTCACCAGTTTAGGAAAGTTTTCAGTCATTATTTCTTCAAATAGGTTGTCAATCCTATGCTCTCTTTCTTCTCCTTCTGATACCTCATAGGATGCAGATGTTACATTTCATGTTATCCTGAGGTCCATTAAACTACCCTCATTTAATTTTTCTTTCTTTTTGCTGTTCTTATTTGGTGTTTTCTACTACCTTGCTTTTGAAATCAGTGATTAGATTCTCTAATCTAACTGTAGGTTAGCTGAAATCTAACCTATAGTTGATTTGTTCTCGTATATTTTTCGTTTCATATATTGTATTCTTCATTCTAGCTGTTTTTCATGGTTTGTGTGTCCTCATTTATGTGTACTGCCTCTTTTTTTAAGTTCTCCCTTAATTTATCCATTCTTCCCTTAAGTTCCATGAGCATTCTTATAACCATTCTTTCAAACTCTGGTAACTTGCTTGCCTCTATTTCATTTAATTCTTTTTCTGGGGATTTCTCCTGTTCTTTCATTTGGGTCATGTATCACTGTCTTCTCACTTTGTCTGCCCTTTTGTATTTATTTCTATGTATTAGTTAGTTATGTTATGACTCCCAGCCTTCATAGGGTGGCCTTATGCATTAGGTGTCCTGTGGGGCCCAGTGGTACAGTCTCCTTCAGGACATGAGCTGGGTGTTCCAGGAATGTCCCTTGTGTGGGTTTTGTGGGCCATCTTGTTATAATGGAGTCTTGATGGCTATTGGCCCATTTGTGGGTGGGATTGACCCTCAGTATGGGTGACTGAGTCTTGGTAAGCTGGCCTTCTGGGGAACTCAGTGGCACAGTCTCACTTGTTATCCAAGCAAGATGCTCCAGGAATGTCCTTTCTGTGGATAACATGAACCTTCCTGTCATAGCTGAGTTCTGATTCTTGCTGGCCCTTCCATGAGTGGAGTTGACCCTCAGGCTAGCTGGCTGTGAGGATTGGCCCTGAGCGCAGTGTACAAGCTGCTATGCCGATGCTGATCACATAAAGTGGAATTCATACCAGTAGGTTCTAGTGGCTGGTAAGGTCTCCCTTTGGATATGCCTCTTGTGGGCCTAATTGGGTACTGTTCTGATGCATTCTGAAGTCTACAACTGGGTATATTTGTTATGTGACCTCTTGGGAGGAGCTCAGTGCAGATCAATGTTAGATACTGCCTGTGACTGGCCCTGGGCTACTTTTTTGGAGCTACAAAGTGATCCACATTTCGTTGCTACCTCTGCTGGGCTCAGGCATGCACAAGAAAGGCTAAACTGTGTACTAAGGCTGGATCCACTAGCACTAAGCCTGAGAGTCAGATCAGCAAAAGGCCCAAGACACTCCAAGATCTGCCTCTGCCTGCTTCTACCTGCTGGTTGCCTATTAGGCTTAGTCACTAAAAGAGCCTCTAGTGGTATATGAGTTATGTGAGGTAGGTTCTCAGGGAGTCACTAGGTAAAGGTGAGTGGTTTTTAGCAGATTGATACAGATTCAAACTCAGTGCCAGGGATGGTTCCGAGGCTACTCACCTAATGTCTCAGAGTACACCAAGGTCAGCTGTCATGGCCACGTGGCTGCACACCTTTTTATTGGAATGGGGTCTCAGGGATTTTGTCAGGGTGAGAGTAGTAGAATTCATCAGTCCTAACCAGACCAAGATTTGGCCACTTGAAGGGATAGCTCAGTCAGGAATGGTGTCACAGATTGAGCATTTGAGGGAAATTGGGCTTCAACCTGTCCCCGATTTTTGCTGGACCTTCTTAACAGCCCTAGCTCAGCAAAGCAGGTTTACTGGGATCTGGAATGGTAGAGCTAGTAGATCTTTTGTTGGAGTGGGCAGAGCTGGTAAGGCTTGAAGTAAGGTGGGAAGGGGAGGCAAGTGTCTTCCACCCCAGAGCCCCACAACTCAGTCTCTGACATACCCTCTGTACACCTGACCCTCTATACCAGGGACTCAGACAGCTGACTCCTCTGCAGGGTACGAGTTCTGCATGGTAGAGTTCACTGTGGTGATAGGGAGTTAGAAGGGTTAGGCTATTGCATTCCTTCAGGCTGATACAGTATGAAAGGGAGTGCTCGACCCAAGAACTATGGCATTTATGGATAGTGTGGGAGAGGGACTCAGCACAGGTACCCTGGCAGTTACCCCATGAGCTCTTTCCCAGAGCCACACAACCCAGTCTCTCCTCACAGGATTCTAGTTTGTTCCTAGCCACTCTTCCTCCTCTAGAGCACAGGGTGAGTGATTGTTAATGAGATTTTGTACATTAACCATTTAAGAGGACACCTGGGTCTCTAGCAGACTCTCATACATCCCTGGTAAACAGAATCCCTGATAATTTTCACAGCCAAACGTTATGTGGTGGGTTTCTTTTCCAGGCTCTACTGCTTCAGGCAGGGGAGCCCTGCATGGCGTTGAGACTCCATGCTTGTCAGCAGATCCTTTGCAGCTGGGATATCCCTCTGGATGCTCAGCCACTGTATATGGGTGTGTGCCAGCCTTTTCCACATTTCTACTCTTGCTATAAGTCTGCCCTTTTTCTGTGAATGCTTGATTATAAGACTTCTGTTCAACTAATCTTTAGTTGGTTATTTAGGTTGATGGTTCCATATTTTAGTTATCATCCAATTTGGTCCTGGTAGGAGATGAGTGTAATTTCTAGCTACTCTGCAGCCATCTGGGATTCTCCTCTCTGCTTATTCTTTTTAAATGTATACTATAATTAAGAAGATTATGAGTTGCAAAATTAAATTAAGTTAAAATTTCTTCAGAGGGTGATTCTGAGTGGACACCAGAAGTTTCCTTTAGGGAGAGGCAAAATTTGTTATCTGCCATTTCTAACTGAGCGGCTCTGCAAGGCTGGATCTAAGTCCCAGGAATCTGTGATTTTATCAATCATGTCAGATTCAGACTATCTGATGATGCAGTTTTGAGAACACTAGGTTACAGTTAAAGTTAATAGTTCTCAAGTTTGGGCAAATAAAAGTTAGGGAAACAAAAACTATTACAAACCAAATCTCAAATTTGGCAAATATGTGATTGTGCTTGTTTATTTGATAAAAATACTAAAAATACATTAATGAAGAAATTAATGGTTAAGACTTCATAAATAAAAAACATGTAGTTATCAGGAAAACATTCATAAACTTTTTTTGGCTGCGTTTTGTATACAGCTTTAATGGAAAACACCACTATCTTTTTTATTATAAAAAGACTCAAATTGAAAAATCTGGAGGATTGAAGATGGCAGAGTAGTGAGTGGAAGACACACTGACCTCCTCCCAGTACTAATCTGGAATTACAACTAAATTGTAGAGAAATCATCTGGAAAACAACTGAACAATAGTGAGAGAGGAGCCTTAAAAACTTCAGACAGACAGAGGAATTTGCTTTAGCACAATCTAACTGGTAGGGAGTGTGGGAGAGGCTCGAGAAGGTGGGCAGGGTGCCCACAGGTGGCAGCACCAGAAGGATATTGAAACAGCCAGTTGGATCCCCCTGAGAAGATCAGGGTCTAAACCATAAGTGGGGATCTCCAGCCTACAGCACTAGAGCCTAAAGAGTACACAGATAACAGCCAGCTGCAAAAAAGCAGCAGGGTTGCTCTCTGCCAGAGACAGGTGGCTGGAGATGCAAACATCTGTTTAAAGGGCCAAAGCAAAAATTTGTAGAGGCAGCCACTTACCTGGGCTCTGGTGGAGGCAGGAGCAGAGTGGGCTGGAGCTGCCTGAGGAGAGACTGGGAAAGGAGGTTTTGGGGAGAGAACAGAGAGAATAGTTGGTGGAGTCCTGGTGCTGACTAACCCGCCATCTGTAACTGCCATCTTGCTTAGGCAGACCACTTCCCTGAGCAGCAGCAACATGAAAAAAAAAAAAAGAATAGCCACTTTCCCAGGAGGCTCAGCCCTGGTCTGGTGTTCTGCAGGTCTGGGTACTAATTACAGAGCATCAGTCACAAATACTAAATCCCTGCCTAAAGGGGATGTGGAGTGGTCTAGAGATGCTTGAGGAAAGTCTGGAGATGGAGGCATTGGAGAGAGAACTGAAGGAGTATCCTGGAGTATCCTGGTGTTGACTCCTTCCCCACATGGCAGCAGCCATCTTGCTCAGGCACACCATGACCCTGAGTGGCAGCAGCATAAAATGACACAATAGCCATGCCCCCAGGAGGCTTGGCCCAGACCCAGGTGGTGGCAAGACTGACTGCTGAATACAGAGTGGCAGTCAGATAGTAGATCACTGGCTAAAGAGGATACAGAGTGGCCTAGAGACACTTGAGGAAAGTCTGGAGACAGAGGAGTTAGGAAGAGAACTGAGAGAGTAGCCGGTGAGATCCCGGTGCTGACTCTTTCCCCATATAGCAGCAGCCATCTTGCTCAGGCAGACCATTCCCCTGAGCAGCATCAGTAGGAAAGGACTCAATAGCCCTGCCCCCAGGAGGGACTCTGCTCAGTGACTGGTGAGGGCAGAGTAACTAGATTCACAACTGGAGAGGATAGACGCAAACAGTATATTCCTGGAAGTCTCTTAAAGACTGCCTCAGGTCAGATGGGGTTAACAGCTGACATCATCAGAGGCAGATCCAGAAAGTAAAAAAAGTGGTCTCCTACATAGAAGTTCACACCACAAAGTCAGGAAATCAAGACAGATAAACTTAAGAAGCAGAAGGAAAAAAGGAGAGTCTCAAAAATAATGGGAAGACAAAGAAATAACCCCCACTCGAAGGGAAAGGAGGAATCCCCAGAGAGACCTAAATGAAATAGAGGCAAGTCAAATATCAGATATTGAGTTCCAAACAATGGTTCTAAGAAAGCTCAGTGAGCTCAGTGAGCTCAGAGAGAATTACAAAAAACTACAGGGAAACTACAAGGAACTTACTGAAAATTATATTAACATGAAAAAAGACATAGAAACTATCAATAAGAGACAAGAGAAAATGAAGAATACAATTTCTGAAATGAAGAATACAGTAGAGGAAATCAAAAACAGGCTAGATGAAGCAGAAGATCAAATCAAAAGGAAGACAAGGTAGAAAAAAGCTCACAGAAAGAGCAAGAAAATAAAAAAGACTCAAAAAGAATGAAGAGGCATTTAGGGAAATGCAAGACAACCTGAAACATAATAATATCCATACTATAGGGATGCAAGAAGGAGAAGAGGAACAAGGGATAGAGAACCTGTTTGAAAATGTAATGATGGAAAACTTCCCTAACTTGAGGAAAGAAAAAGTATTGCAAGTCCAGGAAGCACAGAGGGTTCCAGTCAAGTGAACACAAACAGGCCCACTCCAAGACACAGCATGACTAAAATGGCAAATATCAAAGACGAAGAGAAAATCCTAAAGGCAGCAAGGGAGAAACAGGTAGTAACATATAATGGAGCCTCGAAAAGGCCAGCAGCTGACTTCTCAACAGAAACACTACAAGCCAGAAGGGAATGGGAATAAATACTCAAAGCAATGAGAAGCAAATGCCTGTAACCAAGACTGCTCTACCCAGCAAGGCTCTCAGTTAAAATGGAAGGAAAAATAAGGAGCTTCCCAGACAAAAGAAGGCTAAAAGAATACACCTCCACCAAACCAGCACTACAAGATATGCTCAAGGGGTTGCTTTAGGAAAATGAAGAAAAAGAGTGAGAAAGAGAGGAACACAGATACAAAATGAAAAAATGAATAAGTGCCTATCAATAATAACTTTAAATGTAAATGTGTTAAATTCCCCAATCAAAAGATATAGGAAAGCTGAAAGGATAAGAAAACATGAGGCACACACTTGCTTCCTAGAAGAGACCCACCTCAGAACAAAGGATCTACACACACTGAAAGTAAAGGGATGGAAAAAAATATTCCAAGCAAATGGACAGGGGAAAAAAAAGCAGAGGTAGCAATACTTATATCAGACAAAATAGATTTCAAAACAAAGGCCATCAAAAAACACCCAGAAGGACACTTTATAATAATCAAAGGAAGAACCCATCAAGAAGACATAAACATTGTAAACCTATATGCATTCAACATAAGAGAACCCAAATATATAAGGAAAATCTGGGGGACTTCAAGAGAGATATAGACAGTAACACAAGGATAGTAGGGGATTTTAATACCCCACTGTCAAAAATGGATAGATCTTCCAAACAAAACATCAACGAGGATACTGTGGAACTGAATGATGTATTAGGTCAAATGGATGTAAGTGACATATAGAGAACCTTTCATCCCAAAGAACCAAAATGCACATTCTTTTGAAATGTACATGGAATATTTTCAAAGATAGACCACATGATAGGACACAAGACAAGCTTCAACAAATTCAGGAAAATAGAAATCATATCAAGCATTTTTTCAGACCATAAGGGCTTGAAACTAGAAACCAACCTCAAGGAAAAAACTCAAAAACATTCAAACTCATGGAGACTGAATAGCATGCTATTATACAGTGAATGGGTCAATAATGAGATCAAAGAAGAAATCTAAAAGTTTCTGGAAAAAAATGAAAAGGAACACACCACAGTTTAAAACATATGGGACACAGCAAAGGCAGTCCTGAGAGGGAAATTCATAGCAATACAAGACTACCTCCAAAAGACGGAGACATTTCAAATAAATGGAGCTAGCCCACCAGCTTCAAGAACTGGAGAAACAATAGCAAACAAAAACTAGAACGAGTAGAAGTAAAGAACTATTCAAGACCAGGGCAGAACTGAATGACAGAGACTGAAAGAACAATTCAAAGGATCAACCAAGCCAGGAGCTGGTTCTTTGAAAAGATAAACAAAATCAAAAAACTTTAAGCAGACTCATCAAGAAAAAAAGGGAGAAGACCCAAATAAATCATATCAGAAATGAAAGAGGAGAAATAACAACTGATACCACAGAAATACAAAGGATTATAAGAAATTACTATAAACAATTATATGCCAAGAAATTTGAAAATCTTGATGAAATGTACAAATTTCAAGAAAAATATAACCTTTGAACACTGAATGAAGAAGAACCAGAAAACCTGAACAGACTGATAACAGCCGGTGAAATTGAAACTGTAATCAATAAACTCCCAGCACACAAAAGCCCTGGACGGGATGGTTTCACAGGAGAATTTTACAAAACATTTAAGGAAGAGTTAGCCCCTGTCCTTCTCAGACTATTCCAAAAAATCCAAGGAGAGGGAAGACTCCCAAAATCTTTTTATGAGGCCAGCATCACCCTAATCCCAAAACCAGATAAAGAGACAACCAAGAAAGAAAACTACAGGCCATTATCGCTAATAAAATCCTCAACAAAAAATTGGCAACCACATTCAGCAATACATTAAAAAGATCATCCAGCATGATCAAGTGGGATTCATCCCAGGGATGCAAGGATGGTTCAATATTCACAAATCAATAAACATGATACATCACATAAAAAAAAGAAAAGACAAAAGTCACATGCTAACAGCAATAGACGTAGAAAAAGCATTTAATAAGGTATAGCACCCATTTTTGATAAAAACACTCAGCAAAGTGGGCATACCTCAACATAACAAAAGCCATTTATGAAAAACTTACGGCCAACCTCATACTCAATGGGCAAAAACTAAAACCTTTCCCACTAAGTTCAGGAACAAGATAAAGTTATCTGCTTTCACCACTTCTATTCAACATATTATTGGAAGTCTTAGCCACAGCAATCAGACAAGAAAAAGAAATAATAAGCATCCAAACTGGAGAGGAGGAAGTAAAACTATCATTGTTTGCAGATGACATGGTAGTGTTCATAGAAACCCTCATAGACTCCACCAAAAAACTATTTGACCTAATAGGTGAATTTGGCAAAACAGCAGGATACAAAGTCAGTATTCAGAAATAAAAGGCATTTTTGTACACCAACAATGAAATATCAGAACCAGAAATCAGGAAAAAATTCCCATTTGCTATAGCAACATGAAAAGTAAAGTCCTAAGAATAAACTTAACCAAGGAGGTAAAAGACCTGTATGCAAAAACTATAAAACACTGAAGAAAGAAATTAAGGAAAACACAAATAAATGGAAGCTTATACCGTGTTCATGGATTGGAAGAATTAGTATCATGAAAATGTCCACACTACCCAAAGCAATTTATAGATTCAACACAATCCCTTTTAAAATATCAGTGATGTATTTCACAGACACAGAACAGCATTTCAAAAATTTATATGGAACTGTAAATGACTCTGAATAGCTGCAGCAATTTTGAGAAAGAAAAACAAAGTAGGAGGGATCACAATAGCTGACATCAAACTACATTACAAGGCCACTGTAATCAAAACAGTCTGGTACTGGCATAAACACAGACACATAGATCAATGGAACAGCATAAAGAGCCCTGAAATAAACCCATGTCCCTATGGTCTATTAATATTCAACAAAGGGTGCAGAAGTGTGAAATGGTGTAAAAATAGCCTCTTCAACAGATGGTGTTGAGAGAGCTGGACAGCTACATGCAAAAAATTTTAATTCGACCACCAACTTATACCATACACAAAAATAAACTCAAGATGGATAAAAGACTTAAATGTAAGTCACAACATCATGAAATTCTTAGAGGAAAACATAGGTAGGAAACTCTCAGATATCCCATGCAACAATATTTTCACTGATATGTCCCTTAGAGTAAGGGACATTAAGGAAAGAATAAACAAGTGGGACCTCATCAAAATAGGAAGCTTCTGCATCAGCAAAATGAACAGAGAGCCAAGCGTATGAGAAAATGTATTTTCAAATGATACTTTGGACAAGGGTTTGATCTCCAAACATAAAGAACTCACACAACTCCACTCCAGGAATACAAACAATCCAATTAAAAAATGGGCAAAGGACCTGAACAGACACTTCTCCAAGGAGGACATACACAGGGCCCAGAGACATTTGAAAGGATGCTCAGCATCACTAGCCATCAGAGAAATGCAAATTAAAACCACAGTGAGATACCACTTCACACCAGTCAGAATGGCCATCATAACCAAATAAACAAACAGTGGGTGCTGGCGAGGCTGTGGAGAAAAGGGAACCCTAGTCCACTGTTGATGGGAGTGCAGCCACTGTGGAAAGCAGTGTGGAATTTCCTCAAAAGGATAAAAATGGAACTGCCTTTTGACCCAGTGATTCCACTGTTGGGATTGTACCCTAAGAATCCCAAATCACCAGTTCAAAAGACCTATGCACCCCAATGTTCATAGCTGCACAATTTACCTAAGTTCTGGAAGCAACCTAAGGGCACATCAGTAAATGAGTGGATCAAAAACCTGTGGTACATTTATACGATGGAACACTATGCAGCAGAAAGAAAGAAAGAGCTACTACCCTTCATGACAACATGGATGAAACTGGAGAGCATTATGCTAAGTGAAATAAGCCAGGGGTGAAAGACAAACACCATATGATCTCACCTGTAAGTGGAACCTAATCAATAAAACAAACAAGCAAGGGAAATACAACCAGCAACATTGAAATAAAATAGAAATCAACAGAATTAAGAGTGGGGGGTGGGGCAGGAAAAGGGAAGGGAAGGATCAAGAAACATACATAAAGGACCCATGGACAAAGCCAAAATGAGAAAGGATTGAGGGAGGGAGGGGGGAGAGGGGCCGGGGAAAGTGGTGGCAGGAAAATAAAGACAAATGCATTTGAACAATAAAAAAATAAATAAAAACGTAATCTAAAATAAAAAATCAAAATAAAAATAGAGTTCCCAAAAAAGAGAAGTCCAGGACCAGACATCTTCACTGATGAAATTCTAACAAACATTCAAAGAAAATTTAATAGAAATCTTTCTCACCTCTTCCAGAAAATTCAAGAAGAAGAAATACTTTTTAACTCATTTTATAAGGCCAACATTACTGTGATAACAAAACCAGGCAAGAACAACTCATATAAAAATAATAGTAATAACAAGTCAATATCTTTGGTAAACAGGGATGCAAAAAATTCTAAACCAATACTGGCAAATCAAATACAGCAATACATTAATAGAATCCTGTATCATAATCAAGTGAGGTTCATTCCAGAAATGCAAGGATGGCTCAATATTTGCAAATTAATCAATTGACATGCCACATTAATAAAATAAAAGATAAAAATCATATGGTCTACTGATAGGTAAAGAAAAAAGCATTGCTGGTATACAATATCCATTTATGATTAAAACACTCAATAAAATGGGTATAGGAGAAAAGTACCTTTAACATTAAATACCGTATATGACAAAACTGCAACTCACATAATATTCAATGGTTACAATCTTAAAGTTATTTCTCTAAGATCAGGAAAAAGACAAGGGTGCCCACTTTTGCCACTGCTACTCAAAAAAGTAGTGGAAGTTTCAGAGCAATTAGTGAAAAAAAAATAAATGAAAGTCATACAACTTGGGGATGAAGAAATAAAATTGTCACTATTTGCAGATGACACAACACTATTTATAGAAAGCCCTAAAGACTTCACCAAAATCTATTATAAACAATAAATAAAGTTTAAGGATACAAAAATTGGTTGCTTTCCGCTACACTACTGATGAAATATCAGAAAGAGAAATGAAAATAATCCCATTTACAAATGAAGAAAATAGGGAAAACACCTAGGAAAAACCTTAGCACAGGAGGGATGGAGCTATATAGTGAAAACTACAAAACATGTTGAAAGAAATCTAAGAAAATATAAACAATAAAAAGATATTTTGTTTCATGGATTCAAAGAAGTAACATTATTAAAATGGCCATATTACCTAAATCAATATAAAAATTTAATGCAATCTATCAAATTACCAATTATATTCTTCACAAATATCCTAAAATTTGTATGGAACCGCAAAAGACCTGGAATAACCAAAGCAATACTGAGATAAAAGAACAAAGCTGGAGGTACCACTTCCTGATTTCAAATTATACTACCAAGCTACAATAATTATAACAGCATGGTATTGGCAGAAAAGCAGACAGACCAAAGGAATAAGTAATTTTCAACAAAGAAGCTAAAAACATACAACAGAGAAAATTTCTTCAAAAAACTGTGTTGGGAAAGCTGGACAGTTACATGCAAAAGAATGGAACTAGATTGGTATTTGATACTATACACAAAAAAATAACTCAAAATGGATTAAAGACTTGAATATAAGACCTAAAACAGTAAAATAGCAGAAAGAAGTCACTTATCTCAGAACTGTGTCTCAGAGGGGTTTTTGTGAACTTGACCACAAAAGCAAGGAAGTCAAAGAAAATGTAAATGAATGGGACTACATCAAACTAAAAAATTACACAGCAACAAATGAATAAATAAACAAACAAATAAATAAATAATAAAACCAACTGAATGGAAGGAGATATTTGCAAATGATGCTTCTGATAAGGCACTAAGATAAAATATATATAAAGAATTCATGCAACTCAACCCCTTAAAATACAATTTAATTAACCATAAATAAAAGATTAAATATTTCCATTTTTGACAACAGGGATGGATCTTGAATGTATTATTCTGTAAAATAAGTCAGACAGAAAAGGCCAAGAACTGTATGATTTGGTTCTACATGAGTATAAAACAGAAAGGAACAAATTAACAAACTAAGCAAATAAACAAAAACAAGCTCGTAGATACAGACAACAGAATGGTGGTTACCAGAGGGGAAAGAGGATGAGAGAAGGATAAAGAGGGTCAAGGGGATCAAATATACAGTGAGGGAAGGAAACTATACTTCAGGTGGTAAGCACATAATAAAGTACACAGCTGTCATATTATAAAGTTGCACACCTAAAATTTATGTAATATTATTAAGCAATGGCACCCCAATACATTAAATAATAAAAATAAACTTTTACAATATGGTGGAAAAATTTCTTCCTTAAATCCATGTACATAACCAGGCAAATAAATATAGTTTTCCCTAGATCTTGCAAGTCAGAACAAACTAATGCCATTCTTTTTTCTTACAAGCCTGTTTGAAAGATTCTAGCATAGTGATTGGAAATGGCTGGGACGTGTATTTTAATCCTGTAGTTTATTAAAAGTGAGAAATTAGGGAAGATACTTAACTTCTCATGCTTTTATTTCCCCATCTATCAAATGGATACAATAATAGTATCTATGCCAGATGGATGATCTAAAGATTGAATAATATTATCTCCTTCAGGAATCACTGCGGACTTTTATCATGTTCCCAGAAATACGCTTTAACTAAGTTTTGAATAAGCTCCCAGTTGTTTGGTCATTATCAGATTTATCCAGCCAATCCAGAAATGCATTGAAATACAGTAAAAAAAAAAAAAAAAAAAAAAATCCCAGGCTACTTTCTATCTCAGTACAATATATTTGGTCACAAGAAGGGGTCCTGAAACCTGAACACCCAGGAAGCTTCTACATTTTTCCTTACCTCATCCTTATCTCCTCATATATTTCCTCTATATTCAGAATAATGTTTTCAGAAAAATTATTTTCTACACTTAACATTTTCGGCTGCTCTCTGAAATTTTTACTAATTAGCTAAGGTTACACAGAGCACTAGATGTACTGTGGAAAACTGCTGTATTTTGCCATTAACCTTTCAGTTCTCAAGGAACTTCTTTAATTTTCCATGCTGCCTAAGTAACTTAAATTGAACACATAAATCAAACATATTCTCTACAGGTATAATTTAACAGTACAGCATAGATTTTTCTTTTTTTCTTTCTGTTTTAGTCTTCTGCATCTATTTTTGTTAGAATTTTTTTTTTATTGTTCCAATACATTGGTCTCCATTGACCTGCCACCACTCTCCCCTGCCCCAGCCAACCCAACGCCCCCCCGCCCCAATCCTTCCCCTCCTTGGCTTTGTCTTTGTGTCCTTCACACCTGTTCCTTGATCTGATCTTTTTCCTTCCCATCCCCGCTACCCGTCTCCCTATGTCCCTCTCGCCCCTGTCGGGTTCTTCTTTATTTCAATGTTGCTGGTTATATTTTCCTTGCTTGTTTGTTTTATTGATTAGGTTCCACTTACAGGTGGGATCATATGGTGTTTGTCTTTCACCCCTGGCTTATTTCACTTAGCATAATGCTCTCCAGTTCCATCCATGTTGTTGTGAAGGGTAGTAGCTCTTTCTTTCTTTCTGCTGCATAGTATTCCATCGTATAAATGTACCACAGGTTTTTGATCCACTCATTTACTGATGTGCACTTAGGTTGCTTCCAGCACTTAGGTAAATTGTGCAGCTATGAACATTGGGGTGCATAGGTCTTTTGAACTGGTGTTTTGGGATTCTTAGGGTACAATCCCAACAGTGGAATCACTGGGTCAAAAGGCAGTTCCATTTTTATCCTTTTGAGGAAATTCCACACTGCTTTCCACAGTGGCTGCACTCCCATCAACAGTGGACTAGGGTTCCCTTTTCTCCACAGCCTCGCCAGCACCCACTGTTTGTTTATTTGGTTATGATGGCCATTCTTTCTGGTGTGAAGTGGTATCTCACTGTGGTTTTAATTTGCATTTCTCTGATGGCTAGTGATGCTGAGCATCCTTTCAAATGTCTCTGGGCCCTGTGTATGTCCTCCTTGGAGAAGTGTCTGTTCAGGTCCTTTGCCCATTTTTTAATTGGATTGTTTGTCTTCTTGGAGTGGAGTCATGTGAATTTTTATATATTTTGGAGATCACACTGCTATCTGATGTATCATTGGCAAACATATTTTCCCATACGGTTGATTCTCTTTTCATTTTGCTAATATTTTCTTTAGCCATGCAGAAGCTTCTTATTTTGATGAGGTCCCACTTGTCTATTCTTTCCTTTATGTCTCTTGCTTTAGGAGACATATCGGTGAAAATGTTTTTGGGAAGTTTTTGATTACTGTTTTATTTCCTTACTAGTGATCAGTCTATTTATGTTTTTTTACTTCATGATTTATTCTAGGAAAGTTGGATACTTTTAAGAATTTGTTGGTTTCCTTTAGGTTGTTTAATATGGTGGTATATAATGTTTTACATTATTCTTCTATAATTCTTGTATTTTTGTGGTATTCGTTGTAACATTTTTCCAATTTATGATTTTATGTCCTTGCACCTTCTCTCCTAAGTGAGCCTAGACAGAGGTTTGTTTATTTTGTTTTTCTTTTTAAAGAACCAATTCTTCGTTTTGTTAAATTTTTGTCTTTTTGTTCTCTATATGATTTATTTCCACTTTGATTGCTACTACTTTCTCCCTTCTACTGAATTTGGGCTTACTTTGTATCCAGTTCTTTAAGGTATAAGGTTAAATTGTTTATTTGGCACTTTTCTTGTTTCTTGAGATAGGTCTGTAATGCTAGAAAGTCTCTCCTTAGTGCTGCTTTTGCTGTGCCCCCAAAATTTTATGTCACATTTTTATTTTAATTTTTCTCTATGTATTTCCAACATCTTTTATTTCTTGTTGACTCAATAATTGTTCAATAATATATTGCTTAATCTCCTCTTATTTGTTGTTTTTCCAGCTTTTTTCTTGTCATTAATTTCCAGTTTCATACTGTTGTGCTTAGAAAATATGTTTTGTCTGATTTCAGTAGTTTTAAATTTATTGACTAGTTTTGAGACCAACATATGGTTTATTCTTGAGAATGTCCCATTTTGCATTTGAAAAGAATGTATATTTTGTCATTTTAAGAGGGAAAGTTATGTAAATATCATCAAGTCAATGTGATTGTATGGGTCTGTTAAGGCCAAAGTTTCCTTACTGAATTTCTGTCTGCATGATATATCCACTGTTGTGAGTTGGGTATTCAGGTTCCTTACTACAAATGTATTTTTGTTAGTTTTTTTCCCCTCAAGTCTTTTGGTAATTGCTTTATATATTTTGGTGCTCTTAGTCTGGGCACATATTTATTGACAGGTGTTATGATTTCTTGAGGTATTGTATCCTTTATCATTATAAAATGCCCATCTTTATCTTTTTGTGCTTTTTTTAAATTTTGAAATGTTTTATTTGATGGAAGTACTGTTACGCCCACTTCTCTCTGGATACCATTTGCTTGGAATATCATCTTCCGCCCCTTCACTTTTAATCTATGTTTATCTTTGGAAACAAGATGAGTCTCATATAGGCAATATATGGTGGGTCGTGTTTTTTAATCCATCCTTCTACTTAGTAGCTTTTAATTGGTGAGAGCAGTCTCTTGACATTTAGGGTGCTAACTGATAAAAACAACTTTCTATAGCCACTTTAACTTTTGTTTTCTGGTTCCTCTGCATCTCCATTTTTTTTTTTTTTTTTTTTTTGGTTTCCTCATAGTTCTGTCTGCTATTTTAGCTTGGCAATTTTTTATGAAATTTCTCCTTTATTTCCTTTTTTAAAATGTTTTGTATCTCAGGTCTGGATTTTTGTTTTCTGTTTATTATTGGGTTTGTGTAACTTGTTTTATACATTTCGAAGTCCTTTTTTTGTGATCACTGTTTATATTTATTCATCTGTACAGTCCTCTTCCTCCACACCTTTTATGATTTTGTTGTCACAAACTATTTGCTACCAAATCACAGTAATTATAGTTATTTTTATTGCTACCCCCTAATTTTTATCTTATGATTAAATGTTTACTATGTTATTCTCAAGTAGAGTTGGAGTTTCCTGCTTCTGTATGTATTTTAGTCATCTTAGTTCTGTATATTTTTGTCTTTTTGTTTCAGGTAGAAGAGCTTCTTTCAACATTTCCTGTAATGCAGGTCTTGTGGTGGTATATTCACTCAGCTTTTGTCTGGGAAATCCTTTATTTCTTCTTCATATCTAAAGGATAACTTTGCTGGACATATTATCCATAGCTGATTGTTCCTTTCTTTCATTAATTTTGAATATTTCCTTCCAATTGCCTGTGTCTTATAATGTTCCTATTGAAAAATATGATCATAATCTAATGGGATTTTTGTAAGTTACAGGTCTTTATTTTTAAATCTGGGTGGCTTGAGAATCCTTTCTTTGTCATAGTTTTTTGAAAGTTTTAATACAGTGTGTCTTGGAGAAGGTCTTGTTGTGATGTTAAAACTAGGTTTTCTATTAGCTTCCTGTATTCTAAAGTTTAGGATTTTTCCCACAAATTTGGGAAGTTGTCATCAATTATTTATTTGAGCAGGCTCTCTGTTGTCTACTCCCTCTCTTTTTCTTCTGGGATGCCCATTATTTTTATTTTGCTTTTTCTAATGAAATCAGATAGTTCTCATAAAGTTCTTTCACTTTTTAAAGCTCTTTGTTCTTTCTCTTCTTCCTACTGGGTTATTTCTAAGTTTCTACCTTCAAGCTCACTCATTCCCTCTTCCATGTGGTGTGCTCTATTCCCCATGCTCTCTAACATATTCCCCATGTAGCTTATTGACTGAAAATCTTCACCTCCAGATTTTCTGTTTGATTTTTATTAGTTTCAACCTCTTTGGTAAAGTACTCTTTTTTGTAAATTAATTTTATTCCTGAGCTCATTGTCATTAAAATAAGCCTGAATGAGAAACATTAAATTTTAGTATTATTAATATATTTAAAGGATTATTTTTGATTAATATACTGCTTTTACTTTCAGTCTATTAACATGAGTTAATTAATAGTCAATTCTCAGTATTCATCTAAAGTGAAAACATTGGAGTTTGTAAAGTGCCTACTTTGCCTACATTATCCTAGATTGTTTAATCTGGGATGAACTCTGGAGGTGGGACTCGAATATCAAGGTTAAAAATAATTCGTAGGTAAATCAAATGAGCTACTAGGGCAAGAACTACTCTTTTAGCTGTTTTACACCAAAAGTCATTTGATTTTGTTCTAAACAATTAATGGACTGTATTTTCTTTATTCTTATATTTGAAAATATTGTCTCATGTTTTATAATCAAGATGGAGCATCTCAACTTTCTTTGACTGAAAAACAATCAGATGTTCAAAGAGAGCTGAAATTTGTTTTACTAGAATTAGAGTATTATATAGTAGGGAGAAAATCATCACTAATGTAAATTGATTATGCCAGTAGTCTGTTTAAATTAACACAATGTTGAGTGTGATTTGAAATATGTGACTATAGAGGTGATACAAATTGATTTAGTTAGTTACCAAGGGCTAAAGTCAAGAGAATGACTAAGCATTGGCAAAGTGAAATGGGAAAAATAATATGATCAGTTTTTAGCTTGAAAGCAAAACCTTAGAATTTCTAACTCATCTTGTTCCGAACATGGGGAAAATTAATTCTAAGCAAATAATGCAATAAATTTGTTCTGAAATGATAGTCACTGAAAATTGTTCAAAACAAAGGCCTGCTAAATATAAAAGAGGAATTTATAATCAAGACTGGATGAAGTGGTCCATTTGCTATTTGAAATTCACCTGCATTCATAAATTTTTATTTTATTTTCATCTGTAATATAAATATAATTATTTAAACACTATTAAAGGTTGTCTCTATAAGAATATATGAAGTACTAATAACTAAATTGTTAATAAATCAATTATAATGCATATAATTTTTGTCAACTTATGTAGAATATCTTATGTTTTCCTGAATGCATTCGTAATCATAGTTTTGAGAAAAAGACTTAAAAATCAATGTTAGGAAGCTTTCTATAAGAAACCTTTAGATAGTGTCTAGAAGACATCCCTTGTATTAAAATCCCTATATATACACATATAATATGTATGTATTTTGTATTTATATGCATGTAATATGTATTTTATATATATATTTATATACACACATATATATCTAGCCTCATAGAATTTATTGCTTATCTCATACCCCATTAGATAAATACATTTGTACCAGTAAGCCCTTCAGTGAATCTTTTTAAACCAAGAATAATTACCTTTTCTATTCCTTATCTAGTTTTGAGCATATTCCCTCATTTTAAATGAACATTTAGAGAACTGTTCTTCACCTATAACTTTCCCCATACATGCACTTATTTTTGTCTGTTGGTTTCTATTTTGAAACAGCCACACACTAATCAGCAAAAGTCATCCCAGAGTAGAATGTATATGTGGTAAGTGTGTATGTATGTGTGTGCATATATGTGAATGTATATATGTATGTGCATATGTGTGTTTGCTGAGTTTTGAGCTATGTCTAGTGAGGAGTTGAGTCCTGCATTCTACTCTGTCTAGGTGTTCTTTCTGGCTGAACCAGTGATTTTCAGTCAGCCTGGGTTGCCATAGAAAATACCACAGTTTGGGTGTCTTAAACAACAGACATTTATTTGTCACAGTGCTGGCGCCAGGGAATCCAAAATCAGGGTGCCAGCAGGGTCAGATTCTAATGTGAGCCTACTTTTTGGCTTGCAGAAGTCCACCTTCTCATTATATTAGCACATGGTACAAAGAGAGCTCGGACATCTCTTCTCATAAGGAAACCAGCTCTCTCAGATCAGGGTTCCACCCTCATGACCTCATTAACTGTAACTGCTTCCTAGCAGCCTTATTTACAATGCAGTCATATGAGAGGTTAGGCTTTCAACATATTAATGGGGGGAGCACAGTTCAGTCCCTGGCAACCAAAATCTATCCTCTTACTTGAGATGAAGCCAGTGTTATTTTCATTGCTGTATCAAGTACACAATGCCAAGAACTAAAGTAGATTATTGGGAAATAAAACACTTTTCAGACAATGCCATTCTTGAATTTGTACCTTTTTGTAGTATTTAAAAAAAACTGAGAGCTGAGGTTTTATTCACCTCTAAATGTACTTCTTTGTATCAGCCTTATTCCCCAAGGAGACTGCAAAATCTCGTTGTCCAAACCATTAGCCTGTGAAGAATACAAAGTAAGAGTCAAGAAGCATAGAGTTGAAGATCAAATAGCCATCCAATTATCACCTTCCCCAGACACTTGTCCTTGAAATCTTTCAGCTCTCATGTTCACTTGGTTTCAGATTTACCTCAGCCTTTCTTCTAGCAGGAAAAAAGCTCACATTTCCCTAAAATAATGAGTTGAATTATTTAACATGAAAGTGTAGAGGAACTGTATTAAACTATAAATGCCTGTCATTATTGACTTTCGAGATGACAGTTAATGGACACCCTTTCTCTTTGTCCTATGTTATTATCTTTGTGAATCTCACTCATGAAACATACTTATTATATAACCACTGTAACAACAAATACAAGATGTGATTTATTGTGTTGTAGCACTAGGATTTACTATGCTGGTATGTCTTCATTGTGTAACCGATGATAATAATGACAAAATGGGGTAACCAAAAAGTTACCCCTATTAAATAAGAAACTAAGTGTGAAAACTGATAGAAACTAATAAGAAATGAAAGTGCATTTATTTTTATCCTGTATTTTATTTTTTAAGAAGAGAAATGAGTGATTAAATGACGTGGTGATAGAAAAGGAAATTCTGAGTGAGTAAAGGAATTGCCACAGTGAACCCCGTAATGTAGGTACAGACATCAGCACAGTTTCTCCTGACCAGACTTTGAAGTTAACCTTCTTTTAGCACCCATCCTTTTATATTTAATAAGCATGGTTACATATATATCCTAAACTGTTTTTCCCAAGCTTCAGAAAGGCTTGGAATCCACTTGAGTAGAGTCATAGTATATAGTTCATTGGTTTCAACATCTATGTTGCTAGACAAGAATAAAGAGAAGTTTTCTTTAAATAGCTTAAACACTAATGATGTACTTTAAATACAATATGTCAGAGAAGATTATAAAATTTGAAAGCATAAAGCATAGATTTTCATAGAATTTTAGGTCAGAAAGCACTCTGAGATATCCCTAATGTTTAGTTTTCAGAGAAATTCCTGTCTGTTTAATTTAAATAAAATTAAATCTAATTGTGTCCTGTTATTTAACAAATGAAAAACCTGGAGGACAGAGAGATCAAATGCAGTGTCTAAGGTCATACAGCTTGTTGAGTCAAGGTAAAATACCAGATGTTTTTGTTCAAAAACCAGTGCCTTCATATGAATGGCAATACCTAGCTATTGAAGATTAAACAGTTTGTGAGTTACATAGTTTTCCTTGTGTCAGATGATACGTTAATCAAGATTTAATGCATTAGCAACTCTCTTTGGTAAAAGGCTACTGCAAATGTTAGACCTTGGAAGCCTAAATTCCTATCAGTCTACTTAAAATCTTTGTGAGACTTGAGTGCAAGGGGCTCCTTCACCTGTGTTAAGAGGAGAGTCACTGGTGAGGTGTGTTTTTGTTTCTTTAAACCAGGCTAACACCCATTGCCTCCCATTAATAGGATGGAGGATGATGAGCAGAAAGTTATGTTTTTCAAAGAAGAATTATGTATGTTTTGGAATATTACTTGAATTAAGACAGAACTGTAATTTGGTGACTCTGAATATATTATCATCTGTAATTAGATAAATGCTTAGTTTCCAAAGATTTTCTCTGAACAACATATACAAGATCTGTCTAGACGGTATGCAGCCATGTAATATGAAAAATAGAGACGTTTATTGAAGAAAATACAAAATAGAAGGGACATACATAAGACAATGATGCTTCAGTCTCCTTCAAAGTAGGTACCTTGGGACCTCATACTATTCACCATCAACTACCCTGTTGTATTTTCCTGAATCTCATTCACAGTCTGAAATCTCTTCCCTTTCAAAGGTGATTTTAGTTTTAGTAAAAGACAGAAGTCACTAGGTTTCAAATCTGGGCTGTAGGGGATGCTGAGTCACCTGGGTGATTTGATGTTTCACAAAAAATTCTGCATGAGACATGATTCATGAACAGGTACGCTGTTGTGATGAATCTACCAATCATCAGTTGCCCATAGCTGTGGCCTTCTGAATCATTCAAATACTTTCTCTGGAGGAATGTTCAAGCTTAATACAAAATTTGAATGCAGATTCATTGCTTTACTTGCTCAGTCATTTTGAATGTGACAGCCACACAGTACATGTGCTCACTCAAAGGCATCTACTACCCTCACTGACCAGTACAGTGAAGTCATCATTGTTCACGCATGTGCATTCCAGTCCACTCTCCTTGGCTGTCAGGTTACATCGATGTCTGACAAACTGTTCTCCGACCGACCTTATATACTTTAATGACGTATCTGCTGAAAATGAAAGATGTTCTTCTGTGTCATTTGTAGCCTAAATAGTTAGAGCTGGATTAAAGAGGTATCAGTTTGGTATTAAATTCTCTTACTACATGGGTGATGTTGAGCAAGGAATGTAAAGTAAGTGTTGTGTGAAATGAAGATAATATTGTAGAGCACAAACTCAGTGGTCAGCATGAAATAAATAACACGTATTTTTACTAATCCTAAAACTATGACAAGTATAGATTAGTAACTTGATGTAGAACCCACAAATCTTTGTTATTTCCTTTTTACATTGAGTGTGACTACATTTGTGGTATACAATAACTAGTGAGCTATGATCTATTAATAGTTAAGAAATTACTCCATTTAAACATGAAACCTTAGCATCACAGTGTCAGTATGATGTTGTAAAGATGTGTTCATTTTGGTGAACCTCTCTCCATTCCCTATAATTTCTTCCCTGGATTTCTCTTGAACTGCGCTTCAGTAAAATTGCCCTCTTCACAGTCTACTTGCCTAACTCTTATTTAAGTTTTTAATTTAGTACTGAATTTTCAAAATTTATTTTAGGAGTTTTTTTAGCTAAAGCAAAAAAAATATTATCCTTTCATTGATTTTCCTCATGCAAAACTTAATTTTTTAATTGTTTCCCTGTGAGCACATTACATTTACCATTCCAAATTACCATATGAATCTGACTGAAAGAGATTCAAGAGATTTTCTTATTGAAATAGTTTAACATTTGTCTTACTCTGGCATTCTTTCTGTGTTTTTGTAAGGAGGTATTTGAGAGGACATGAAAATTAGCAGAACTAATTGATATTGAATACTGTTTTATGCTCATCAGTCAAAGCCTTTTAGTTCTGTAACATATTACATGTGTTGACAGAAAGAACTGAATAACAATTTTTTAGGTCCTGCTGTTTGGACCTCTCATTTCTTGCAGGTCCTGTTAAAAGATAAACTAAGGTATATTAAATTTTTAAGAGTTTATTTTAGCAAAAATCGATTCCAATCAGGCAGCACCAAATTGGAAGTTGTTAGGAGTGCTTCAAGTCGAGAGCTCAGGGAAGGCTTTTATGCAGCAGATATGAGAGCAGAGCAAGAAAATTGTTTGTTTGGGTACAGCTTGAACACTTGCTTTATTTGGAGAAAACTGGTTGGCTGTTTGTACTTGGTAGCCCTTAGATTTTAATTTCTTAACCTTGAGGCATTTACAGTCTTAGATTTGCTTATGTAGGCCTCCAAGGGCTTAGAACCACCTCAGTCTAATGGCCGGCATGTTTAATTAATGAACAGCTCCTAGAGGCTGGCCTGGATAAAGAGGCTGTTTGGAAAGTGGGATGGTTATATTTTTGAGACCTTATCTGAGAACGCCTTTGCCTCTACTAAAAACAGCCCAAGTCTGTTTTGGCCATGGCTGCTTAAGATTATTTTAGTTCTATCTATAAACAAGTCTAAATTTAGATTATATGACCAATAGATACCCAAGTTAGCAAGAGAGTATTTTGAATCAGGTAGGACAGTGGAAATTTGAAATGCACCCTTTCATCTATATTTATAAATGTAAGAAATCACAAACATGCTTTTACCTTTCTCCTGGCCTAGGAATAAGATTTAGTGGAGAGGGAAAATGATTATCTTGTCATTTTTCAATGGTGGCAACAATGTTATACCTCTGTTTTGATGACCTCCCTTAGTTGGTTATGCTCAACTGTTCACACTTTAATTTATATTTAAGATTTTTTCCCCTTATTTTAAATTAAGTTTCTTAAGTCAAGCTAACTTATAAATATTTAATCCTAATTGAATAGTTATTTTCTTTAGAAGGACAACACTTATTCACATATGAGATTAGCCCATCAAACTGCTGATAATCCAAATGCAGTTTTGTTGGTTTGGTCTTTACAGAAGGGAAAAATAAAGACCTGACTTTCATTATAAGAGAGGTTAGGAGAACATGCTTTTATTATTTCTCTATTACTTTAGAGCATCTGATAGGCTTTTTGTTAGACTTTCTTCACTAGCTGTTTGGATGAAAATTAAATGTGCAGCCTATGACACTTACAGAAGCATCTCTGTGGTGGTAGAACTTTGGAAGATGCTTATATTTATCAGAGATTTTAAAATCTAAATCTGTGCCTCATTAGTGATGTTCTCAGTGTACCTCAGTGGAACATTGTTCTGAGAATGGGAAAATGAATTCTAATTTCATAGAACCACTTTCCTCTCTATGTATTTATTTTCTTTAATTGACAGAATAAAGGTGCTAGTAGATAACTTCCTAGAGGGTTCACTGTCTATGTTTCGGTTTTCTTATAAATCTATGTTCTATCTTTTCTTCTTTCAGCATTAAGGCTCACTGTGATGAAAAACTGCAGAAGTCATTATCTTATTAAAGCAAAAATACATCAGGTAACAATCTTCTAAAATATAACTATTTCCAGTAACATGTATAAGACAAACTGGTACATGTGATGTTGAGAGAACCAGTCATTTCCTCAAATAAAAATAACAGCTCAAACAAGAGTAAAAAAAATTAGCCTTGCATTGGTTTAACCAATAGACAGCTTACAAAGTGCAGGTCAAGCATAGATGAAGTTCTTTAGTAGATTTACATTTATATTTTTTGCCTAAAATAAAGCAAAAAATCTGGTAATCTGAGGTGGCCCATATATTGGAGCTCTTGCAAAGAGCTAAAAAATGTCCTGAGGAGCTCAAGCACACAGTTGCTTTGGTGTTGCCAGAGCAGATTAGCATCCTGCTGTGGAAAGTGTGGCTCTCGCGTTTCATTAGATGCCAAGGTAATCCCTATGCAGTTTCCATCCTGTCTTGTGGCTGGTCTCTGAATGATTTATAGGCTGGCAACCTGATGTTTGAACAGATGAGCCCAAATATAGGCAGCTCAGTGTGTGTGACAGTGTGTGTCTTTTGTTAGGTAATTTTCTTAAAGCCCAACTTCCCTAACAGTGTGACCAGGGAGACTGCTGTAGCTGATCCAAGAGTGAGCTGTCTGAATCTCCTAATTTACAAAAATAGTCTATCTCTTTTTAAGACAAGTGACTGAAACTTCATAGGTTAAAAGGAATTTTGCTCCGGGATAAAGATAATTATCATCCTGGACATCTAATTCTTCCTGGCTTTCTGCAAGTAAGAATAATATAAGAATTTCTAATTAGATAATTATTTGGGAAAATGAGTCCTCACTTATTATTGAAAATATCTGTTCACCTCAGGCTGATTTCTGTCTTAAGTTTGGTTAGTGCTTGATTTCATTTATGATCAATAATGATACGTAAAAATATGTTTGCTGTATCATACTATCCCTTGATGGGGACTATAAAACATTAAAAGTTTAGATAATAAGGGTTAATCAAATAAAAATATATTTTACCATTAAATGTTGTTATAGCCATCACTCATGCCAGAAAACTCAGTCATCCAAGATTCCATTTGCTTCCTCCATCTGCCCCAACCCCAAAGGTCACTACATTGTTTTTTCAACATTATCATTTAACCTACAGCACCACTACATATATTGTAAATGAATTACTTTGACCCCACTTCCATTTTGCTGTATGTTTCTGTTTGTTTTTCTCGTGAATCCCCCAAAGAGTTGACAGATGCTTTTCCTGATGTTATTCAGATTATGTTCTTCTCTTACTTAAATATCTTAAGTGAATTCTAAACATCTGTGAGATAAGGTTAAAATTCCTTTGACTGATTTTAAGGCCTATGTGACCTTGATGCCCATGACTTTTTTTTACTCCCTAGAACCATCAGTCCCCCTTCCCATCCCTGACAGATCTGCACTTTCTCTGGAAATACTGATCTGCTACAGCAGTTGTGCAGCAAGGTTTTAAAAAAACTATTAGGAAAAAATGTTTACTGATCAAGTTTTATCATTCCACAGGAAATAACTTTCTTGTCCTTTGTGGTGGTGCAGGAAGGAATTCAGGGCCACTCACATAGGAAAAGTTTAAGCAACAGTGGCATGGTTTATTAAAGCAAAGAGTGAAGGTACACTCTCGAGAGACAGAGCGGGCAAGCTAGAGAGAGCAGCTGCCTTGAGGTCTCTGTGTATATTTTCTTATATTTCCTTAGGTTTGGGAAACAACAGCATTTTTTTTTTTTTTCAGAAAATACAGTCTCGTTCTTGGATTTTCCCCACACTAGTACCTTCTCCTTTATGGTTGCCATGTCCTTAATAAAAGGAATTCCCTCTGCACCATTGCCTCCCTCCTGGTTGGGCAGGCAGAACAACCTCGGTTATAACCCACAGTGACTGCAAAGCTGTTTACCTTCCTAGTCAGATGCTTTGTTCTGTTTGCTCTCATCTTTCCTGTTAATGCCTAACTAGCTGCCTATTCTAACATTATAACCTAGATTTTTTATTTTAGTGAACAAGAGAACATCATTGAGAATATTGGAACTATGTAGATAATGAAATGTCAATAATGGTGATGTTTTAAAAGTAATAGCACTTTAACAGATTTTCAATCTTTTGTCCTGAAAATAGGCTAAGGACTTTTATGTGAAATTACTTAGGCTATTTTTGGAACACAGACCATGGTTTATTCATACATATAACTTCTATGACTGAGGTGTACCTTTTTCTTAACCACAAATGTCTTTTGCTTTATTACTATGATATCTCCACAATCACTATCAGATTATTTTTCTAAATAATCTTTATTAAGTTTTAATTGACCCACGTTAAACTTTACTCATTTTAAGAAAACTGTTTGATAGGTTTTGATAAATGTATTTAGTTATGTAACTACCACCACAGCCAAGATATAAAACCTATCAACCCAAAAGTTCCCTTGCGTTCTCTTTTAGTCAATCTCCTGTATCCCATACAGGGCATTAAATTTGTTTCTGTCACTATAGTTTTACCTTTTCTAGGATGTCATATAAATGAAATCATATAACATGTTGCCTTTTGCGTCTGGCTTCTTTTGCTTACATGATGGTTGGGATTCATCCATGTTGAATGTGTCAGTGGTGATTTTTCTCTCTTCATTCTATTGTGTGGATCCAAATTTCCACCTGGTATCATTTCCCTTCTGCCTAAAGAGCTTTTGCCCTGGCTGGTGTGGCTCAGTGAACTGAGTGCTGGACTGCGAAGCAAAGGATTGCCAGATCGATTCTCAGTCAGGGTACATGCCTGGGTTGCAGGCCAGGTCCCCAGTAGCGGGTGCATGAAAGGCAACTACACATTGATGTTTCTCTCCCTCTCTTTTCCCCTCCTTTCCCCTTTCTCTAAAAATAAATAAGTAAATAAAAACTTTAGAAGCTAATAAAGAGATTTGTATTTAATATTTCTTGGAGAGAAGGTATATTCCCCCAGAGCTTGTCTGCAAGTCTTTGCTTTTTCCTTCATTTAAAAAAAATTTATCTTTATTATTTTTTATTTATTTTTTGAATTAATTGGGGTGACATTGGGATTAAGCAAAGAAAAAACTTACAGACACAGACAATGGTATGGTGATTACAAGAGGGAAAGTGGGTGGAAGGATGTAGAAAAGGGTAAAAGGGAGATAAAAGGTGATGGAAGGAAACTTGGGATGGTGAACACACAATACAATATACAGATGATGTATTATAGAATTGTACATCTGAAACCTATATAATTTTATTAACCAATGTCATTTCATTATCAGATGTATTATACCTTATTACAATGACTATTTTAAAAACGTGTTTATATCCTTTATTGGACCATGAGCTCCAAGAACGAGGAACTTTAATCTCTGGTGATTGTACCTGGCATAAAAAGAACTCAATAAAGCTCTTTCGGATCAAGTTGAATCAGTCATATGACTTTGCTAATTCCATTCAGTAGGCTGATTGTGATGTTCTAATAATAAAATCATTTACATGTTTATATAGATAACTTGGAAAAGAAAGAAAAATTAAGTTTTACACATCAGAGATAGTTTTATTTAGCAGGTAGGCATATTTCCTCCTAGATTTACTTCTAGTTATACACATACACAAAATAGTTGGGATCATGGCTATAGGTATGCTTATTAAAAGCATTATATTATGGTGATTTTTTTCACGAAGATTTTTGTCTTAATATTTTTCAGAATATTTTTCTGAAAATGAAATTATTGTACCAAAGTCTCTGACATCTTAGGACTCCTAAAACATAATGACAAATTGCTTTAGAGAGAGGAGGTTAATAGTTTTCACTTTCACTAGCTAAGTAGAGGTGTTTGGTTTTGCTATGTACTTGCTCCCATTGAATAGTTAATATTATTATTTAAATATTTGTCACATCATATCACATCACAAGGTATGGAATTGTACTTGCATTTCTTTGATTATTAATGAGGATGACCCATTTAGTAAATATATATAAGAAAATATATTTAAAAATATATATACATATGAAAATATATTTAATAAAATATATATAATATATGATGTGTCTTTTTACCTGATCTTTGTCCATATTTCCACTGGTGTTTTGATTTGTAAAAGACTAAATATTAATTAAGAACATTGACCGTTTCTGTTTAGTTATAATCATTTCTTAGATTGTTTGCCTTTTGGCTTTTATAATTTTTTGAGCAGTATCAATCACATTTTTCAGTGTTATACATGAGTTTTGATGCATTAATTTGCCACTTACTCAATTTTTATGCCTATACAGTATTTCACCATTCAAACCTTAGGACTTTTCTCATACTTTTATTGGCAATTTTTTCCATTAGATTTAATTTTTTAACTATCTAGCAATTATTGTGATATTGTATATGAGGTAAATCTTTAACTTTTCTCCATTAATTTTTTATCAATTTGCATGCACATAAACACCATTGTAATTTAAAAAACACTGTTGTCTCTACCTATGCTACTCAATGAATGTTAAAAACATGGATTTTTCAGCCTAATTGTCAAGTGGGACTCATTACATAAGAGAACCTGATTGGAGAAAAGGAGAAAAAGTATCAACAATTTTTACTACTTTACTGACTTATGTAATTTTATAAATCAATAGGTAAGGCAGATGTATCCATCCTTTTTGTTGTTGTTGTATCCATTCTTTTTGTTATTGTTGTTGTCATTGTTGTTGTTGTTCCTTTGTTTGCTCATGGCCACTGTGAATTGTTCTAGGCTGGGATAAAAGTATGGCTCTTGCTTCCTAATACTGAACCATATCTAGGGATATGGACATGCCAAACCATTACTATGGGGTGTCATTACATTATTAAGTGAGTTCTAGAAAATTGTTTGAAAGCAATTTCATGGTATATGTGGCTAAAGAGTAGATCTATTTTCCAGATTGATCTATTTCTTACTCCATTGGAAAGACAAATTGAGGAAAGAGATTACACATTCTTACTTTTGCCTTAATGGAAAGAATTGGAGGATTAGAGCCAAAGAAAGCTAATCTTCAGGCATGCCATCCTTTGATTGTGGCAAGAATATTTGAATTTGCTCAATGGGGAAAACTTCCATTTGCTCTTCTCTTTTAAAATAAGTCCCTTTAACATTTTATATAATAATGGCTTGGTGATGATGAACTCCTTTAGCTTTACTTTGTCTGGGAAGCACTTTATCTGTCCTTCCATTCTAAATGATAGTTTTGCTGGATAGAGTAATCTAGGTTGTAGGTTCTTGAGTTGTATTACTTTGCATACTTCTTTCCAGTAACTTCTAGCCTGCAAAGTTTCTTTTGAGAAATCAGCTGACGGTCTTAGGGGAACTCCTTTGTAGGTAACTATCTGCTTTTCTGTTGCTGCTTTTAAGATTCTTTATCTTTAAATTTTAGCATTTTAATTATGATGTGTCTTGGTGTGATCCTCTTTGTGTCCATCTTGTTTGGGACTCTGTGCTTACTGGACTTGCATGGCTATTTCCTTCACTAAATTGAGGAAGTTTCCTTTCATTAGTTTTTCAAACAAGTTTTCAATTTCTTGCTTTTTTTCTTCCCCTTCCAGCACCCTTATGATTGGATTGTTGGTATGTTTGAAGCTGTCCCAGAGGCTCCTTAGCCTATCCATGTTCGTTTATTTTTTGGATTCTTTTTTCTTTTCGCTGTTCTGATTGAATGTTTTTTTTTCTTCCTTATGGTCCAAATCATTTATTTGATTCTTAGCTTTATCCACTCCACTGTTGGTTCCCTGTAAATTGTTCTTTATTTCAATTAATGTAACCTTCATTTCTGCCTGTGTCTTTTTTATGCTGTTCAAGTACCCAATGAGTTCCTTGAGCATCCTAATAACCAGTGTTTTAGACTCTACCCTCATAGATTACTTATGTCCGTTTTGTTTATTTCTTTCTCTGGAATTTTTTTCTGTTTTTTCACTTGGACCATATTTTTGTCTCCTCATTTTGGAAGCCTCCCTGTGTTTGTTTCTATGTATTAGATACAGCTGTTTTGACTCCCTGTCTCAGTAGTATGGCCAACTGTAGAAAAGCACACCAGTAAGTTGGATGGATCAGAGTCTGTGGTAATCGCTAGGGAGGGGCAAACAATGTGAACCAGGCTTATGGAATCTTCGATATGGTATCACTGCTCTGTATCACTGTGTGGAGGAGGTTTCAGAAAGCGTAAATGCCATTGCTTAGCTGGAGTTTTGCCCAGAGGAAGTTGTCCCCTGGCACTTGCCCTGATGCCACACACTTCAATTTCTCTCTGCCACTGGTGCCTTTCCAGCTGCTGCCCCTGTGCTGAAGTCTAGAGGGAGTGAGTCTGCATAAGTCCCACGTCTGTTTATGAGCCCTTTAAGAGGAGACTCCTGAGAATCCCACAGTTTCTTCCACTGCCCCAGCACCCACTCGTTGTTACAGCCGGAATTTATGGGGACTTACTTTCCTGGCATTGGAACCGTGGGCTGGGTGGTCGGGGATGGAGCTGTGATCTCTTGTTCCAGAGGTATCCCTTCCAATTTTCATTCACCACACGTGGGTGTGAGACCACCCGTCCATGTCTATGCTTCTCTGGGCCTTTCATGAGTCTCCATTTCTCTGCCCTT
Organism: Pteronotus mesoamericanus; assembly: GCF_021234165.1. Taxonomy (NCBI): domain Eukaryota; kingdom Metazoa; phylum Chordata; class Mammalia; order Chiroptera; family Mormoopidae; genus Pteronotus; species Pteronotus mesoamericanus. The sequence goes on along the minus strand of NW_026555321.1, from coordinate 77,225,999 downwards.
CCTACTTGTCTGGATGAATGTGACTTCTTTATTTCCCTGGTTGTCAGATTTCCATACAGTTCAATTTTCTGATGATTCTGGGTTATATTTGTTTTGTAGCCTACTTGTAATTTTTGCATTATTTTTGTGAGGAGGTGAGCCATGTTTATCTATGTCTCCATTCTGAGATGATAATTTTCCTTCCTGTTATAAGCCTTCACTTATAAAATTGTCAATGAGAGATTCCTGTACTCTATTAGATATGGCCTTCATTGGCAAACTAGTCATGAAAATCCTGGCTAAATTCAAGAAACAGCCAAGCAAAAAGCACCACCCTTACTTTTCTATTTTTTTTTTTTTTTTGAGAGAATACTGTTTCATAACCAAAAGCTTCATTTCAAGCTGCATGCATACCAGGTCCAGCTGCCACACAGACATCTGGTCTCTGGTAAAGCCATTTCCATTTTTGCAGTGTCTCCCTTATGGATTAAGTGGAATCATAGTTGTAAGTACATAAGCACAAGCTTGGAGACTTTGATGCTTCATCTTAACAACCAGAAAAGAAACCATCAAAGCTTATTGTAAATGAAGAAAAAGTGAATATTTTTAAGCATTAGTCAAGGTAAGTGATAGAAATAGAATTAACCTGTGAATTTTATAGTGTATTAATTCATAAACAAATTTCAGAGAATGACAACAAGATTAAATGGAAAAATTCCTTGCAACTAATGGGTGTGTGGGCCCCAGGAGAAAGTTATACACATATCAACAGGGACAACCCTCACCATTTTATGAGTCAGTTTTACTTTGATGAAGTAGTTCTGACATGATAAATAACTGGTTTGCATTTAGCTCTTGAAGGTGATGCATATTCATGAAACAGGCACCTGTCAGGCCATCATTCTGTGCTGTGAAAAGAAATTCTATTACCAGACTCTGAAGTTCTATAAAGTTCACACAGCGCTGACCAGATGCTAAATGTTTCTCTATGGAAGGTCGGATGTGAAACCCCAATGCCAAGTAAAAAAATCAGTCCCTGAGTCTTCAGGAATGAATATGTAAAATAAATAAAATGGTTGCATGTAGACTCAAGGATGAACATAAAACAATAATGAACACAATAGATGGCATTTTTTGAGGATTTATTACTTGTCAGTCATTTTACACCAACTATCATTATCTGCTCGTATACTGTATGTTAGAAACTCTTATTCCCATGTACGAATAGATGTTATGTAATTTGTTCAAGGTTGTATAAGACCTATGACTCTAATGTAGGGTGTTTTAGGTAATCTCTACACATCATGTCTCACTGACTCCTTATTTGTAGATATAACTACTGGTAACTAAGTTTTAGTGAGTTTGTGTAAATTACCTAATGCCCCATAATTAAGGAGTATGAGATCCAAACTTCCAGTCAGATCTCTCTGTCTAATTGTAACTGAAAATTACAATTTGGCTGCCTGCCACAACAAGGGCAAAACTCATGAGACAGGTGCTGGTGCAAAAAGAAAGAGATTTATGCTGGTGCCTTGACCTGGGAGAACCATGGGCTCCTGTCTCCAAGACCATCTCCCCATCCTGCTTAAGCCTGTAGTTCTTATAGGGATAGGGGAGAGATTTTTTTCCTATCCAGTTATCTTGCTACCTTTTGGCACGATCAGTGTAAGAACCTCCCCCTGCACCATCCTGGCCAATGGGGGAGGCTCCAGGTGCTCCCTGACTTTCTACAGTATCAGGGTCAGTGGGGAATAGGGGTGCGGCAGGACCTCTGGAAAAGGAAGTCTGGAGATGCTGCAACCCTCAGCCCACCTCCTGAGGCTGGACACAGTGCCTGCATATTTGTGGGATCCAGTTAGAGCTGGGGACGCACCCTTGGATCCTTGCACACAGGGTCCCCTGCACAGCCCCTCTAAAGTGGCGAGCTGGGCCACGCTCACCCTGCGGCCATCTGCTGGCACTCCCACGGACTGTCTGTAGTAACACAATATGCGTGTGCTTTTTCCTATAATAGTCTGTCTTCCAGGGTCCAAAATAAGGAGGATACATTGTCTAACCTCAAATAACATTCCAAGTAAAAGGAAGAAATTAATCAGAGGATTATAACTACAACATAGTAGAATGCAACCCCCTTCCTCTGCACTACCTCATCGCTGTGTCATTGCATCCGCCTGATTTCTTTTAAGTATTTGCTTACATGGTCTTTCTCCCAAACCATACATTTTAGAAGCCTCTTCTTCAAAGTTTTGTGCTTTACTCTTCATTTCCCCAGAACTTAGAACAATGTCAGGCACACAGTAGGTATGAAACAAATGTTAATAAATTTAACAGAATTTGTTTTTAAATTGTCAAAGCAATCCAGGGGGAATTTTAAAATATAATTATTAGATTATGTTTTTTAAATTATTAAATTCTACATAGTACCTACATAGAAGGGGATACAAAAACATATTTATTGAATAAATACATAATTATCTCTGACAATGTGAAAAGCCAGTGCTCTGTTTTAAGTGTTTTCAGTGATGTTCTTTAAAGGAGTAAGTCTGAGAGCTGAGTATATTAAGGCACCCAGGAATATAATTTTGCTGAAGAAAATGTCAAATTTAACATTAAAGTGGAAATGATGAAGTTCTGAGATGGATATTAGACTGTAGAACATAGATGTGTGAAATTCATTTTAGTTTAAGCACTACTCCATCCTACAGTTTAATATGCGGTCTGGCATTGTCTTGCTAAATTTGTAATAAAAGAATTGTATTTCACATATGAAGAAAAGCTATACATTTTTTACTAGATATCAGAAAATTAGATATGTGGAGAACCTAGAAGAGGAGCTATGAAGAGGGAGGTCCTGGAAGGTTAGATTGAGATAGGCAGGGATAGGTATTGTTGTATGGTAACTTCTAGTTTAATAAAAGTGATAGGTAGATTCTTGGAGACCCACCCTATGCCTCCTACTCCTCCTTATATGCAGGGATGTGGGAACTACATAAGAACCAGTGCTTGGTAAATATGTTCTCCCATTCAATGGGTTGTCTTTTTATTTTGCTGAAGGTTTGCTTGCTGTGCAAAAACTTTTTAGTTTGATATAGTCCATCTGCTTATTTTTCTTTTGTTTCCCTTGCCTGAGGTGATATATCAGAAAAAATATCGCTATAAGCAATGTCCAAGATTTTACTGCCTATGTTTTTCTTCTAGGATTTTTATGGTTTGAGTCTAATATTTAAGTCTTTAATCCACTTTGAACTTATTTTTGTGTGTGGCATAAGGTGGTCTAGTTTCATTTTCTGTACATATCTGTCCAATTTCCCAATACCATTTAGTGAATAAACTATCTTTAGCCCATTGGAAAAAAAAAAAAAAAAAAGAACCAGTGCTTGAAGAATAATGTATTTTGACAAAGAAGAAATTCAAGGTTGTTCTTAGGTGATGTTCTATGAACAGCACGCCTTCTCTTTGCCTCACTTTCTTTATATGAAACAGGATTTTTATGATATAATTTCTATGGACTCTCCCAGTTCTGTGATTTAATCCTACAGACTCTATGTTGTCATTTAGCATGTTCTCTGAGAATTCATCAAAGGCTTCCTAATGAAGGAAGTCCTGTTCCTAATACTAATGTTAGCTGAAGCCCAGCTTCCTTAAGGTTTTAATCCAATTATCAAATGCTTGGGAAATTAAGAAATAGTGGTTTCTAGTTTACATTCATTGTGGACTGATAAAGTAGTGCTTCCTCTGCAAACAGTTATAATTTATCCAAATCTCATTTTATTTTGGGTGAAGATTTTATGTAAGGAAGTAATATATGTTTATTTAAACTTGCAACCAACACTCCACTTTAATTTTTAAACCAATATCTCCCAAATCTATTTAGGAGATTAATATTGACTTTAAGCTAGTTATTTACTATTTATTCACTTCTTTATTTTTAACTTTCTCATGTATAACAATACAGAAGCTAGCAGTTCTATTGCATTTCAAAAATATGGTTCAAAGTTCTTTTTCTTCTCAGTACATTGGAAGGATAAGTATTTTTCTGTTTTCTTTAAGCAGTGGAGAATAATATTTTTTTCTGAATTGAAGAATGTATATAATATGTTGTATAGCTCATCTGTTTTTATAAAAGAATAATTAGGGGGTCATGGACTAATGAGCAAGGAAGAATGTAGTGTGATGCATGCCTCTAAGCAATGGAAAGTCATTCAACAATTTGGTACCAGAAATGCTTACCAAGTATTTTCATACAATTCGCCATCAAAACAAATGAGATAAGTAATTAGAAACAAAGCAAAGACTTTGGCAGTAGCTCTCTTTTAAATTAGAGCTCCAAGTAAACAGACAATCATACATGAATCTTGCCTGCAACTATAGTCGCGCTAACTTAATAACTCAGTTACAAGGATAAGCCTTTAGCCTCTGTGCTTTTATTTGTCATTGACTCTGACCCTTCTTTTGGATCCATTTTAGGTTTCCCACTTGGAATTCTACTCTGAGCCCTTAGGTCATGGTGTTTCTTTATTCTCTGACTGCCTAAAAAAAAATTGATAGGATCAATTGTTGATTTTTATCTTTCTTCTTAAAAATGAATTAAAAGATATCTATTATGTGGACAAAGGATATATAACACTGATCTAGATAGTCTTTGTTGATGATACAGAATACAAGTAAAAATCTGTTCTAACACTTCTAAAATTTAATTCAGGTAGAAGAGGTAGAGTCATTTAGCCAAGAAATACCACAGGATTTGATAATTCTGATCCCAGCAGGAGTGGTTTACTTGACTCTAGATGTGAACTGGATAGCTTCTGGAACCGGGACACTCCTACTTTGTCAGAAAATGGGGCAGGGAAGACTAGTAGTCAAAGATGATTCTGTCCTGAGAGAACCACAGTGAAAATACACACTTGTCAGACAGAACATAGCTAGGACAAGCAAAGGAACTAGTGGATTTAGAAGACACATGCAGGACATTCATAAGGGGTAGAGATAATTCCACAAGTAAGAAAGTCAACAATAATTAGAGTAATAAACATGCTTATTGAGGACTTAATTATTTGCATACATTCTTCTATTTAATTGTCTTAACCTTGTTTTATAGAGGAACAGAGGCTTAGAACTTTTAGTAAGTTTCCCAAAACAACAAAGATTATTGAATATTATGCTAAGAATGACTGAAAAAATTGTAAGAGATATGGGTTAAAAATCTATATAAGTGACTTTTAGAAAGTCTTTTATATTGACTAAAATAGAACTGCCTTGCAAAAAACAAACAATTAAACGAGAATAACAGTATTCCAATGGAGAAATGACTAAAGTTTATAAGAGCAAGTAAGTTTCAAGAGCATGGAATAAGTACATTAAAGAAGTAGGAGAGCATTTAGCAAATGGTGGGCTATGTAGAATATAATGTGATTGACAGCCAAAAGCTGTCCTCAGTGTCCAAAGGACTAACGGGATGTTATCACCAGAAAGGGTCTCTAGGTTATGGATTCACTGTATCTCCATTTTGGAACCTAAGATCTGGGGAGAAAAGGAAATTTTTATACAATCTATGGAAGTGTGGCACAGCTGGTCAGTATATACTTTGGAAAAAGACAAATATGGATTTGAAATCTGACTCCACTAGTAACTAGCTGAGCAAATAGGTAGCAGTTGGGCAAGCTGTTTACTTATCTCATGTTAACATATAGATGGTGCACCAATGTAACAAAGCAGTGGTGAAATGGAGGAAAGAACCGGCCCAGCATTCACTAAATGGTGGCTCTTGTTAGCATTTTCTTTACAACCAACACGTGAATCCAAACTCCTGGCTCCTGGGTCCATGCTCCCCAGCAGAGCAAACTGCTCCCATGTCAATGCCAAATACCACTTTTGAATTTCAGAAGAAAGATTTTTAACCAGGTCACTTGCTGTAGCCTCTTCAACGCACTACTTTTCCAGGTGAATTTATCATTCAGTAACATTCATGTATGTTAAGAGAACGGCAACAAAAATATCCTTGTGTCTAAGGTTATCTGAAACAAAGCAGTCTGGAAGAAGTTTCTCTTTCCAAAAGCATGGCATCCAATTATTTCAGGGGTCCTCCTTTATGCTCAATTCAAGATAGTCAATTTGCCGTTATTTCCTTTACATTTCAGTTAACTGGCGCTGAGAGATTTCAACTCCCAAGGCTATTCGGCTTTAGTTACTGAATCCATCTCAGCACCAGTCAGCCTGTGTTTCTTGCATCACTGAGCTGAATCATGAAGCTGCAATGCAATCTTTTTGTCTTTTTAGGATCCATAATAGAGTACCCTAGTGAGAGAAAACAGGCAATGATTTGAATCCTGCTCCTTAGTAAGTATAAAATGGTAGAAAATATATGGAATTTAGAGACACTAGGTATATTTTACTAATATCTAAGAGATGAAAAGCTATTTTTGAAATCTAATGGTGAAAAATACTTGACTTACACATTGGTCATTAATAAATTGGCTTCAAGTTTTGGACCACATTGTTGTAATCAGTATATTTTAAATAACTTCTTAGTTCTTATTTATGTTCTCAAAGACTTTCAAAAAAGATAATCATTTAGCATCTGGGATTTGTTGACATTTTCTAATTAAATATTGAAAAACTTTATATCCACATGTAAAAACCTATAAGCCTAAACTTTTCCTAAATCAAAATTGCCAGGGGACTATTGTTGTTCTGTGCATCATCTCCATGTTTACACAAACTATTTAGAGAGCCGGGGCTTTGTGCCTCTTGGGTTTCTAATCCTGGTTTTCATATTGAAGGGATCTTAGATTTTCTGCATTGAAAGGACAGTAAAAGCTGAAAACATCTGCTTGATTAATTTTGAGTCTTCATGTAGCCTGTGTCATGAGCACTGACTGTTCTTCAAGGCCCTTCATTGATTTCATTGGACAACTCTGTCTTAGAAACTTAAAATGTTTATTAAGTTGAAATCTGTCTCCCCAAAGCTGCAGATCTTTATTGTTGTCTTTTGGGACATGCTTTTCATTATAACAATATTGTTTATATTTATAAAAGAGTTATTTGTTTATTGTAAAAACTTTGGAAAATATAAAAAAGAACAAAAGATAAAATGAAATTTCCCTACATTTCTATCCTGCTAAGGTAGTTACTGTTAACATTCAATATCTTTTTTATAGACTTCTCCAGGTGTGCTTTTAGACACATGCAGGTACAAAATTGGAATTGAATAGTGGCTTCATCCATTATTTTCAGAATTACTTCTTGCGTTGAGAACAGTTCCCTACATCATTAAATATTCTTCAAAAGTATGATTTCAAATAGTCTAAATTTTGATGTGCCATAATTATTTACATTCCCTTAGTTTTTGGTCACTTAAATCAGGTAAACATATACATAAAAACTTTGGAATTACTTACCAACATTTGAAGAGAGTATTTATGCATTCCTTGAATCTTTCAAATTTAAAAAATGCCTCATTTAAAAGAGATGTTTCTCCTCTAATATGCTTTTTCTGCTTTTCATCATCTAAATTGCTTTCTCCTGAATTTAATTCTGTTTTGTTATATCTTTTACCCACAATGAACACAATACTTTGGTTAGCATCTGAGCATTTCAGGGCAAATCAGAATATATTTTCTATAATTGATGAATGTTCTTTTATAGTCCAATGACACATGTAATACTTCATTAGGTTTTTCACTGATTAATACTAGATATTAGCTTTACACTTATTTAATTTTAGTTTATAGAACCTCATAGAGTGCCTGGTATATAGCCCTTGATGAACAGTAATTAATTATAAAACAAAATTGAAGAATTACTCCTCTTTATCCTAGTCTTACTACAATTCAGTATTTGTACTGGAAAAAATGTTTACTCATTTTTAAAGTATATTTCATTGATTTTGCATTTTATTGATTATTACAGTTGTCCCATTTTTTTCTCCCTTTATCCCCCTCTGCCCTGCATTCCCCTCTCTCCAACATCCCCCCCATCTTAGTTCATGTCCATGGGTCATAAATATAACTTCTTTGGCTCCTCCATTTCCTGTACTATTCTTAACCTCCCTGTCTATTTTGTGCCTATCAATAATGCTTTTTATTCCCTGTACCTTTTCCTCTGCTCTCTGCCCTCCTCCTCCCTGCTGCTGAAGTTCCATGTGATCTCCATTTCTATGATTCTATTCCTGTTCTGGTTGTTTGCTTAATTTGTTTTTGTTTTTTAGGGTCAGTTGTTGATAGTCGTGAGGTTGTTATCATTTTACTGTTCATAGTTTTTGATCTTCTCTTCCTTAGATAAGTTCCTTTAACATTTCATATAATAAGGGCTTGGTGATGATGAACTCCTTTAACTTGACCTTATCTGGGAAGCACTTTATCTGCCCTTCCATTCTAAATGATAGCTATGCTGGATAGAATATCCTTGGATGTAGGTCTTTGTTTTTCATGACTTTAAATACTTCTTTCCAGCACCCGCTTGCCTATAAGGTTTCTTTTGAAAAATCAGCTGATTGTCTTATGGGCACCGCTTTGTGAGTTACTCTCTCTTTTTTTTCTTGCTGCTTTTAAGATTATCTCCTTAGCTTTAACCTTGGGTAATTTAATCGTGATGTGTCTTGGTGTGTTCCTCCTTGGGTCCAACTTCTTTGGGATTGTCCAAGTGTCCTGACTTGCATGTCTATTTCCTTCACCAGATTGGGGAAGTTTTCCTTCGTTATTTTTTCAAATAAGTTTTCAATTTGCTCTTCCTCTTCTCCTTCTGTCATCCCTATGATTTGGATGTTGGGATGTTTAAAGTTGTCCCAGAGGTTCCTAAGCTTCCCCTCATTTTTTTGAATTCTTTTTTCTTTATTCTGTTCTGGTTGAAAGTTTGTTTCTTCCTTCTGTTCCAAATCCTTGATATGAATCCTGGTTTCCTTCCCTTTACTGTTGTTTCCTTGTATATTTTTCTTTATTTCACTTTGTATAACCTTCACTTCTTCCTTCATTTTGTGGCTATACTCAATTATTTCTGTGAGCATCCTGATTACCAGTGTTTTGAACTCTGTATCTGATAGGTTGGCTATTCCCTCCTTGCTTAGTTCTTTTTCTAGAGCTTTGATCTTTTCTTTCATTTGGGCCATATTTCTTTGTCTAGGCACACCTGTTACATTGTAAGGGTGGGAGCCTTAGGTATTCTCTGGGGCAGGGCAACCCACTCCCCTGTATCGTGGCACTACAGGATCCTAGAATGAACACAAATCTACTCACCCATGAATCAGCACTAGAAGGGCTTGATTCACTTGTGGGTAGTGTGGGAAGTGACTGAAAGCAGGAGATAGCTGAGCAAGCAGCAATGCTCCCTCTCTGACCCCTGACCCCTTGGTTGTCGGATTTCCATACAGCTTGATTTTCTGGCAGTTCTGGGTTTTTTGTTTGTTTGTTTGTTTGTTTTTAAATTGGTTGTTGTCCTTCTTTTGGTTGTGTGAGGAAGCAAAGCGTATCTACTTAAGCCTCCATCTTGGCCAGAAGTCATCTTCATTTTTTAAGCATGCACACATATAGCCAACTATATACATTTTTGTTCCTATGCAGAAAATGGCTCTAGAAGGACACAAAAGAATATGGACATTGTGGTGGCCTCCAGGGAGGGAAACTGGGTTGATAAAGGCCAGGGATGGGAAGGAGGTTTTTCACAGCCCAACTCTTTTGGACATTTTGAACTTTGAATCATATGAGTGTACTGACTACTCAAAACATACAGGCATACATACAAACATAAATAAATAAATAACTTTAAACAATCTTTATGATGAATATTGATCAGTAACACTGCAGCTCCAAACTAAAGCAATAATTGTCTCAGAAATTCTGTACTTCACTAAATATTTTAAATAGAATTTATTCTAACAATATAGCATAGAAGCTTGTTTTAATGAGTTAGAGTTAGTATCCCAGATACCCAGATACTAGCTTTAAAAATATGTAACATACTTGAGATGGAGAAAGATGAACTTTAAGATAGGAAAAAAAGGATAACTGGTTACTGATCTCCAAGAAAAGAAGAAAAAGAAAAACATTTAGGATGAGGATTTTTGTTCCAATTGCAGGCAAGAGCATGAAGGCAAAATGAGGTAGACTACCTCAGTTAAAATATTTTTTTATGAGTTCCCTCTCTATATATTTACCAGTAAGGCAAAAGAGTATTTACGCTTTTTATACTTGAAATTTGTGCTATTATTCCAAGGATAACTTAGAAAATGACCCAAGTAGACAACATATAACTTTTTCCGCAAAGCTTCAGGCTATTTGTAGATTTGGCATTTCCTTCTCTACTATTCTCCATTTTATTAATAAGATGTTGAGCCAGAAAGAACTGAACACATAGGATTCTAGCACTCCTTTTAAGTTGAAGTCGATCTATTCATCTGCAGTAACTGACCAGCGGTTGACCAAGCTTTTCCTTGGTTCTTGTAAGATAATTTACCTAAAGACACTTCTGTTAAGTTTGTTGCATTTGCCAGATCCCAAGACACAGCTAGAAGGATTTGGCTTGCAAGAATTAATTTATTCTTGGTGAGACCATGCTAACTCATGGTAATCATTAGTTAAAATATCATACATTCATTAACCTTTTCCAAAAGATCCCTTTTGTTTTCTTTGCAAAGATTCAATTCAAAATCACGTACTCATTAAGTAAACCACTTAAGTTACTTAGACATCAATTCATTTTCTAAATTATATTTTATTGATAATGCCATTACAGTTGTCCCAATTTTTTCCCTTTGTCCCACTCCACTCAGTTCCCCCACCTGTCACTCCCTCAGGCAATCCCCACACCATTGCTCATGTCCCTGGTCATGTGTATAAGTTTGGCTATTCCATGTCCTAAACTGCGCTTTACATACCCACGGCTATTCTGTAACTACCTATTTGTACTTCTTAATCCCCTTACCTTATCCCTCTTTCTTCCACACCCCCCTCCCATTCGGCAACCATCAAAACGTCTTCATATCCATGATTTTGTCTCTGTTCTTCTTGTTTGTTTAGTTTGCTTCATTCAGTTGTTGATAGATATGTACTTATTGCCATTTTTTATGTAGTTTTGATCTTGCTTTTCTTAATAAGTCCTCTTAACATTTCATATAATAATGGTTTGGTGATGATGAACTCATTTAGTTTTTTCTTGTCTTGGAAGCTCTTCATTTGCCCTCAGATTCTAAATGATACCTCTGCTGGCTAGAGCAATATTGGCTGTAGGTCCTTGCTTTTCATGACTTTGAATATTTCTTGCCAATCTCTTCTAGCTTGCAATGTTTTTCAAAAGAAACTTTTGAAGTTGACAGTCTTATGGGAACTGCCCTGTAGGTAACTAACTGCTCTTCTCTTGATGCTTTTAAGATTCTCTCTTCATTTTTAACTTCCGGTATTTTAATTACGATGTGTCTTGGAGTTGGCTTCTTTGCATCTATGTTGTTTGGGACTCTCTGTGCTTCTTGGGCTGCATGTCTATTTCCTTTACCAGATTAGAGAAGTTTTCTTTCATTATTTTTTCAACTAGATTTTCAATTTCTTGCTCTTTCTTTTCTCATTCTGGCACCCCTATAATATGAATGTTGGAATGCTCAAAGTTGTCTCAGAGGCTGCTTACACTATCCTCGTTTTTTTTATTCTTTCTTCTTCTTCTCGTTCCAATTGGTTGTTTTTTGCTTTTTTTTTATGCCCCTAATCATTGACTTGATCTTCAGCTTCATCCATCCTATAGTTGTTTCTCTGTAAGTTGTTCTTTATTTCAATTAGTGTGTTCTCCGTTTCTGACTAGATTTTTTTTTATGCTGTTGAGGTAGGTCTTCACTAAACTCCTTAGGCATCCTTATAATGTGTTTTGAACCATGCATCTGATAGATTGCTTATCTCTATTTCATTTAACTCTTTTTCTGGAGTTTTGATCTGTTCTTTCATTTGGGCCATGTTTCTTTGTCTCCTCATTTTGGCAACCTCCCTATGTTTGTAGTTCTATGTGTCAGGTAGAACTGCTTTGACATCAATACATTAATGTGGCCTAATGTATTAGGTGTCCTATAGGGTCCAAAGTCACAGCCTTCCCTGTCACCCAACCTGGACACTTGATGTACACTCTTTGTTTGGGCTGAGTACACCCTTCTCTCATAGTTAAGCCTTGATTGCCATTGGCAGGTTAACAGGAGGGATTTAATCACATCAGTCAGCTGCAAGGACTGGCTGTAACCACTGACCACCAACCTCCACCCTCTGTGCATGATTAACTGTTCAGGGGCAGTGTGGTGATGCTCTGGCATCATATGTAGCTCTCTATTGGGTGTGCAGTCTAGGTGTTCTTGGGTGGTATAGGCCAACATCAGCCACCACCTGTGTTCTCTCTTGGGGCTACATTGCATGAGCTATCAAACAATCCGAGACAGCTGCTACTTATGCTGAGCTTAGAGGTTCCCAGGTGAAGCCAAGCTGTGGATCTAGGCTGCCTGCTATTAGTGTCAGGCCTGGGGCCACTTAGCAAGAGGTATGGGGGATGGAGGCTCACTGAGACAGGTCGTTACTTGTTTGAGAGGATTTAGAAAGTTGTGAAACATGAGCCAAGACCAGCCATTCATATGGAAAAGCAGCATGGGTGGACCCATAAATTGGGTGGGATGGAGTCTCTGGGGACCTATAGGACAGGGCAAACAGAGTTAGCAAGGTTGATGAAGTCTCAGATATGGCATCTGCCTCACTGCAGGGGTAGGGCTCAGAAAAGAGACAGTAACCTCTGCCCACCTTATTATCTGCGAGAAAGCTGTTCCCCAGCTCCCACCTTGATGACAGAAATTTCAGGTCCCCTCCGAATGCCGCTTGTGCCTTTCAAGCTGGTATCCCAGTGCTGGAGCTCAAAGGGAATGAGTCTGAGTAGGTCTGCATGTGGATTAAGAGGAACTGCTTGGGACTCCAGAAGTTTCTTCTATCAACTCAGTCCTCACTGGTTTTTGCAGCCAGAAGTTATGGGAATTTATCTTCCTGGCACTAGAGCCCTGGGCTTGGGGGCCTGGTGTGGGGCGGGGACTCCTCATTCCTGAGACATCTCTCCTGAATTTTTATCTACTACAGGTGGATGTAGAACCAGCCCTTTCTGCAGCACTTCTCCTCCTACCCATCAGGATGGATGTGGGGTTTTTTTTAATTCTGTAGCTGTCAGATTTCCATTCAATTTGATTTCTGATCCTTTTGATTGATGGCTGTTCTATATTTTGGTTGTAATTTTGATGTGGTTGTGAGAGGAGGTGACCTGTGTTTTACCTATGTACCATCTTGACTGGAAGTCCAGACCTCACTAAATTTTAAAAATTCTTTTCTCTGTGTTTTATTTTTGATAATTTTGGTTGATATGCTTTCAAATTCACTACTATTTTCTTCCATAATATCTAATGCATTGTTAATCCCATTCAATGTATTTTTCATTGTGAAGATTATCATTTTAATCTCTATAATTTTTATTGTAATATTATCATGTCATTATTTAAGTTTTTGACCTATGGAGTACGGATGTAATGTTTTTTTCTTTATCAGTTCTGAGTCAGTTCCAATTGATTGATATTTCTCCTCATTATGAGGCATGTTTTTTGGCCTCTTTGTCTGCCTGATATTCTTTAATTGGATGGCTGACACTGTGAATTTTACCCTCTTGGTGACTGGATTCTTTTTTATTTGTACAAATCCTATGAACTTTGTTCTTAAATGAAGATAAGTTATTTTTAAATAGTGACCCTTTTGGCACCACTCCTCTTGGTACTGTTCATCCTTTCAAAGGGTTCTTTTCACTCATATGCACTGAGTGACATTCTGCTGATTACTTAAAAGGACCTCTATAGATCTCTGGGATTCTTTCTGTATACACTTCTCTCTTTTCTAATATTATGTCCTGAGAACTCTAACACTGAGGTATTTCTTGGGCTAATCTCATTTGTTTTTCATCTCCCAGAGATCACTATGTTTTATTGCCTGCTCTCTTGCAGTGTTTATTTATTTTTTTATTCTTTCAAGTGGGAGTGAAAATGTGACCTTATCTTTATTACTCTTTCTTGGTCTGAAGTTCAAGAGTTGCAATTTGGGTTTAAATTTTGGCTCTGTCATGTCATAATTATGGAATATTTGCTTGTTAGGTTATTTATTTATAATCTTTTACCCAATCTAATGATTTTTGTCTTTTATTTGGAATATTTAGTCCTTTTGCATTTATTGAAAATGCTGATAGATCTTGATTTATTTCAACCATCTTTTCTGGCATCTGTTTTTCTTTCTATTTTTCTGCTTTGTTTTAAATAAAATTTCTTTCTTGATTTCTTTTGTGCTAATTGATTATTTTCTTATAAATTTTCCTAATGATAGTTTAGAAGTTAAATATTTCATTTTTATATTTAGTGGTTATACTAGATGTTTTCACACACACACACACACACACACACTCAGTCTATCAGAGTGTAAACATACTTGATATTTTTACCTACTCCCAAATGTGGTCTTTATAAAAATTTAATACTAACCACCCCTCTGAGTATACATTCCCTTTTATTGTGTAATTTAATTTTTTTCTTTTTGAACCTCACAGTAAGCAATTATTTTAAAATTTAAACCATCAATATAAATCTAGATTTACTGATATTATTTACTAGTTCTTTGTTGTTTATTTGTTCTTGAGAATAAATTTTAGCATAGATCTTCAAGGGAATAATGCTTAGTTTTTCTTTTTCTACCGAACATACTGACTGACCTTCATGGAGAGACAGTCATGCCGAGCAAAAGTGGAGACTGTTGTACTGGTAGATCCAGGAGCGTGCTCAAGTGTTGAGAAAATCAACCTGGCAACTGATCTCAGGTCACAGTTTTAGAGGGATCTGGAGTGATAGGGATGGAGGCTATTAAAGAACAATTTTTTTCACCTTACAGTTTTTCTTAGGATTTTCTGAGTAAAGGAAGAAGTTGTAGTGATGTAGAAATTAATAGAGGAAATAGAGTCACATAAACTGAAAATAATGGTAGCATAATTTCTGTACTTAGAAAACTCAGGCCTTGGCTTTCAAATAGGATTTAGTAAAAAGTGAAAAGGTATAGGTGGGTCTCTGTTCCTGTAATTTCTGGAAGGTTATAAAGAAGAAAATATCATAAGTTCTACTCTAACATCTAAATCTGAAGCAGAACACTTCACAGTATTTCTGTTTGGGGCATGTGGATTGCAAATAGCATATTATTAAGCTAGCACAAACTGATGGTGATTTTATACCTAATTGTCAGATTTACCATCTGTGTCACTTAGCACAGAGCTAGAAAAGGCTTATCTTTCCCCAATGAAGATACTTCAGTTCACAGAGGTTAAGAAGATTTCCAGTGTCCTGTAGCTACTTTACAGTTCACTTTAATTTAAATATAGTGCTCTTTCCATTGCATTAGACTTTATCAGCAGTGAGCAACTTAAAAATGATAAGTAAATCATAAAAATGATAAATCATAATGGTATTTCATTGTTCATCAATGCATTAGTTTAATAAGAGAAAATGTGGAGAAATGTAACATATTGTATGTTCTTAATGTATTCATGGAGGTATATTTGTGTATTTATGTATGCAAAGTACCATTTTGTAAATGATTAAGAAATACCATCCCTTAGATTAGCATGTCTCTCTTTGGGATTCTGCGGTTCAGAGAAGCTAGTTTAAATTTACTTACTGTACAGCATGGCCACTTTGCTCTTTGTCAAATATGTCAAAGATTCAACTAAATTTGTGTGTGTTTGTAGGGTATATTGTGTGCCTACATATGTGGTAAATTTCTGCCAATTTATAGCTCATTTGAAAGCCTAAAGTTACCTTGCAAGGTATGACCAACCATTTCCAAATCAAGAGAATAAAGGGTGCCACAAATTATAAATTCCTAAGAAGTTTGAAATGTTTCCAAAGCCTAAATAGCAATTATGATCCTTTCATCATTCCAATCATGCAATAAAACTGCTGATGAAGAAGTATAATATTCTTTTGCTCACTAAAAAAACACTTCTTTTCTGAAAATAACAGGGCATTTTTGTAAAAATAACAGGACAATTTTTTTCATTTTAGTTATTAGAAGCATATTTATATAATGTGCTCTAATGAAATATCACTTTAATCAAAGTCAGAAGATTTGAAATCTAGTTCCCTTTATAGACAGTTAATTTAATGAATTTTTCAAGACTGTGTTTCCTTATTCTTAATCACATTTTAAATACATGATTGACAAGATTTCTTCAAGCATATTGTTTTTTGGTTAACCTGTAGGATAAAATAAGTTAGTAGTTTAATATATTCATTCATTGTTATTTATTATTCATTGATTTATTTATACCATTTCTGAGTTACTTCAATGTTTAAGCTACTTGTTAATTTTTAATATTTATTTATTTTCTCCTTAAGAGAGTTCATATTGATCCTTTTATGCATTTGTCCTTCCAGCCATCCATCATTTGTCACCAAATGTTTATTGGTCATTTATTGTATGTAAGAACATTTAGAAGTTTATGGCCTTCCAATCAGGTAATAATTCTAGAAATTTCTAGATCATTTTATAAAAATATATTTACATATTTACTTCACATGCCACTTAAAGAAAGAATAATTTTAATAGGAAATAATATTGCTTAACATATTATTTAAATTTTAATGACATTGATAATTATAATGATGTCAGAGTTATGTATGTAAATGAATTACAAAGAATGTAATACATTCATTTCATTCATTTCTTTGAAAAACCAATATTACAACCCAATGGCTATGCTCACTATGAGATAGAACTTGTGGGCTGTGTTGCAGGTGCTTACAGAATAGCAGCTCAGGGAAAAGAAGTCTAAGTATACTGAGAGCATGATAAAGCTTTCAATTTTTTTCTAAGATTCCATATGGTTTTGATTACTATGGCTTCATAATACAGTTTGAAACTAGGAAATATGATGCCTCCAGCTTTTTCTTTTTAAGATTGTGTTGATTATTTGGGGACTTTTGTGGTTCCATACCATTTTACAAGTTTTTTTTAATATTTCTGTGAAACATATTTTTTGTAATTTTGATAGGGATTTAATTGAATCTATACTAGATTGCTTTGGGTCATATGGACATTTTAACAATGTTTTTCCAATCCATGAGCATGGAATATATTTTCATTTATTTGTGTCTTCAATTTCTTTCATCAGTGTTTTATAGTTTTCAGTGTACAGGTTTTTCACCTCCTTGCTTAAATTTATTCTTAGGTGTCTCCTTCTTTTGATGCAATTGTAATGAATGAGCCTTCTTATGAGGTTCATGGTTTTATAGAAATGATCACTATTGAGCAGAATATTTGAAGAAGGATAGGTATTTTCTAGAAGGAATAACATGATGAAAGACATATACATGTGATACATCCTGAGGTATTGAGAGATTGAAAGCACTTTGGCATGGCTTGAAGGGTAAGGCAGGGAAGTAGAGGAATGAGGAAGGACCTTTTATATCATACAAGCAGCTCTGATTATGCTTTGCTGGCAAGTGAGAGCCACTAAAAGATTTTGAAGTGAGAGGGTTAAAATTAATAAACCACAAAACAAAAACTGTTTGCTTTCCTACAGAAATCCCCCACAGCTGTGTGCAAGAAGGGTGCAAGGAATGCAAGAGGATGGATCATCAGGATGCTGATGATGTGAATGCAAGAAATGTCTGAGGGAGGATTTAGAGAAATTGGTAGCTATATGGATATGCTCTTTGTTTTTTTATTTTGTGTCTGGGTGAATAAAACAAAAACAGGAAGAAGAGAATGAGTTTTAGGTTTCGGGGAAAGTTGAGGTACCTTTGTTACATTTGTCTATTAGAGAAGTCAAGTGGGTAGATGGATGTCAGGTACAGAAGACATAGTAGATATCTAAGAGATTTGGTGAATGAGTGTGTCTATGTATACATGTACAGATGTATGCACATACACACGTACTTCCTTTCTTATATATACTTTCTATATTCTTACTTTTATATAGTTTCATGGAAACCAAATGAGTGAATGGGAGTGCTCAAGAAGGGGAAGGGATTAGAGAATGGGCTGGGGGCACAGCCTTAGGGACATCAGCATTTAAGGGGTAGGCAGAAGATCACAATGTGGAAAAGGAGTCTGAAACAGACAGAAGAGAAAGAGGTCAGCTAACATTTACCAAATACCATCAAAGGGAAAGTGCTGTAGAATGATCACTCAAGACAAATGTATTGACTTTACCCATCAAGGGTGCATAGATGACCTGAGCCAGGACAATCTGAATGAAGTGATAAAGGAGGAAGTACGCTGGCAGTGGGTTGAGAATGAATGCAACAAAAATGCTAAATGTACAAATGTATTTTTTTAAATAAAATTGGAATCTAATTTTTTCTTTTGCTATGATTGACATCCAAATCTTCATATGGAAGATAGAGCAAAAATGTTAATAATTTACTAATTTACTAAAGCTATAGATAGACATATATTTCCCAAAAACACATATTTAAGAAGTTGAGGTTATTGCAAATCTAATGTCTTTGTTTCTGTGCATAGTTATTGAGATTTGACTCACAGTAATTGCCCGAGGCTTGCAGGTCACACTTCCAATACTCGGCTGACCTGGAGTGTGACACGCAGGCACAGCACTGCAGCGACAGTGACCAGCTTGTTTAGTCTCATAAATGAAAATACAACCAGTTAACTGGATTTCTCTTTTCTTTCTGAAAAAATGGATTTTGAATTAGTGCATGTTTTCACTAATATTTACAAAAAGTTGTTATTTCATTTATTGATGTTAATATAGGTGCCTTATATGCAGCTGAACTGAATCCTAACTTTCTATTTGTTATATATTTAGAGTATTTCCTATTTTGCCTATTACGGACCATGGGTGGTTTATCCCACTTATTGTTACTATTATTATTTTTCAAGGCTGTCTGTCAATATTTCCTGAGGAAATGAAGGATGGATGCCGGGGCTTATGTCAGCATCGCAGTGTGGCAGCCAGTCTGGACACTGACAGTGAGAGACACCCACGTAGAAGGTGCAGATGGCAGAGCTGCTCTCACTGGCTGTGCTTCCTTCCAATCCGCTACAAGCTTGCTCCAAAGGTTGTGGGGTGAATTCCCATTCTTGGATGTGATGTTTACATGTTGTCTTGAAAGATTTGAGAATGTGATAAAGAGAGAAGAAAGGAAAGGAGATTCCAGATAAAGGATCAGCATATGTGCATGTATAGAACTATAAAACAGTGTGACCAGCATGTGATTAAAAAGTTTAGCTCATTGTCTCCCAGGGTGCCTAGGGGATGGTTAGGGAGGTTGGGAGCTAGGTGCATGCCATGCCAATAGGTTCAGTTGTATCCTGTGGCTCAGGACATACTGAATGCGGAACTCGCTCCGGATAAGTCCTACGTCACCAAATAAATGGTAGAGAGCCAGGCTGGGGATCTTTTTGACTTTTCCAGGACAAAGTAACAACTTAGCAGTAGGACACAGGACGGGCAATCAAGAAAAACGTAATGCAAGATAAAAATGGAGCCAAGTCTGACATCAGCAATTTTGTAATATTCTTTCAATTTTTTTACTGTGTTTATTCATACTACCTTGAAGTGTGCGAACAGGCCATACTTGTCTAGCTGACCCAACAGCACTGGCTGTCCTCCAGGGACAGGTGCATTCAGAGCAGCCAGGCTTAACATGGAGAGAGGGGACAGAAAGAAGTGAAATTGTTGTATAGTATAACAATGATCCTAATACTGTAAATTATGTTGTGTGATTATTTTTAAAATTTAAATCATATTATTTTGAAATACATTTTCACCAAAATGACAAAGTTGGCAATTTTTAACATTCAAGACTCTAAGCTCCAGTTTTATGTAAAAATTTATTTAGAACTTCTTATTCCCTGAAAGCCAGTGCTTTATGCAATGTGGAGTATTATCATCTCAGAGTAAAGTTTTGCTGGTGGCTGCTATAGTTACATGCAAATGAATGTGATTTGGTGAACACTATTCTGCCTGTAGCCTAGTGGCTTATGGTTTTAGCACAATTAGATTACTTCATCTCCTTAGACGTCATTTCTGTGACCTGGAGGAGAGGACTACTCTTTAGTGACATCTGCTGGATTGACCAGATTTGTGGAGAGGAAGAAATCTGGAACTGTTTTGTCAGAGTTTTCTGTTTTCTCTCTGTTTCCACAGGTAGGAACACTACTCTTCAAAGTTATAGTGTTTTCTCTTACATTCTGATGCTTTGAGTGTCCTGCCTAATGCAGTTGGACACTCACGTCCTTGCTGACTTACCCTGAACTGGCTGACACC
Organism: Pteronotus mesoamericanus; assembly: GCF_021234165.1. Taxonomy (NCBI): domain Eukaryota; kingdom Metazoa; phylum Chordata; class Mammalia; order Chiroptera; family Mormoopidae; genus Pteronotus; species Pteronotus mesoamericanus. Next base: position 77,205,710 of record NW_026555321.1, on the reverse strand, counting down.
TTCCATTAACATCGCCACTGTGAGCTCATTTGTGCAAATAAGGGGTGTTTGTTAATTCTAACCACATAATCCTTGAAAGACTAAGGATTCAAAATGGGACGTTAACATCCCTGTTTGAGGAAAGTAGGAATTTGTTTAGGATAATAAGGTAGAAATTACACTGAGGTAAAAATCAGGAAACCTGTTTTCTGATGCATATAAAGTCAGAAGTTGGATGTATAAGACAGCTCCTTCTTAAAAAAGTTTAATTTCTTTGATATTATAATATTATAATGTTTCCTGTAACAAACTGGGACTTAAGAGAGAAGGAAAAGTACGACCTTTGAGTCTTTATGTTTGTGTGTGTGTGTGTGTGTGTGTGTGTGTTGTTACGTTACGATTTTTACCTCCTATAAGCACTTGACAGTGCTCAGCATTTTAGGACCCCAAAAGTTTTTGGGTCTTATTTTCTCATCCCAATAATTTTGTGAACAAGTACTTCAGTGGAGAGTTTCAGTCCAGCCTGGGTTAATTCATAGTTTGAGAGAAGATGGAGTTTACTTTGGGAAAATAGTGTGGAGCTGGGCTGAACATTTTATTTAGGAACAAAATAAAGCAGCTAGATTTAAGAACTGGTATAAGGTTGTTCTAGTATCTTTTCTGAAGACTTTATAGTATTCTGATTTATGTGTAAACACTTCAGCCATTTTTGGAGATACATAGATAAGCATCAAACATGTGAAAAAAATAAAATGAAAAAACAAAAAAACAACCTGGCACCCTCTGCCCTGCACCAACCCCTTGCAATGTTCCCAAGAGGCCTGCTCTTTCTTTCTTGTGCCCTTTACTTGGTGGGCTCAGTAGAGCTGGTGAGATGATTCTTACTAACCACTGCAGCAGCCCCTTTTGGGGAGTGGAGACTCCCACTTGGAGTCACTCTCCTTAGAGCTTTCTGATATGCAAATCTGACCTTGGCAGGCCCTTCATTGACTGCACATATTCTGCATAGGTTTGGAAGTCCTAGTCGAACCTGCCTGGCCCAGACTTCCAACCCCACTTCCTAGGAACCCTGTTCTTATCCAGGCCCATTTTATTCATTGACAGTGTATGGTCCCCCCTTACAAGGAATGGCTCTTGGCCAAGTGGAGAACAGGCCTTCAGAAAAGCTTCACTGAATGAGGGAATGGATGGACACCACTATTTTTACTTCAGCAGAGAGGGTCATATCAGGTGAACCAGGGTTCTTCGGAGAAATTGAACCAATAAATAGGATAAAAAGATCAATAGGGTCTGAAAGAGGGAGAGAGAGAGATACATGATAGATAGATAGATAGATAGATAGATGATAGCTAGGTAGAGATTGATTTTAAAGAGCTAGCTCATGGTCTTGTGGGAGCTGGCAAGTCCAAATTCTTCAGAGCAGGCTGACAGGCTGGAGAACAAGGAAGGACTGATTTACAGCTCAAGTCTGAAGGCACTCTGGAGGCAGAGTTTTCCTTCTCAGAAGACCTCTAATTGTTTCTTCTGATGGCTTTTAAGTGATTGGATGAGACCCATCCATGTGAGGGAGAATAATCTCTGTACTCAAAGTCTACTGATTTTAAGTGTTGATCACATAAAAAATGTAACTCTACTGCAACACCCTGACTGGTGCTTGACCCGAAATTGGGTACCATGGCTTAGCCACATTGACATATAAATTAACCATTACAAACAGGTTAATATCAAGCCAGACGAAGAGTAACAGAGGATGGCCTCAAGCTCTGGCTGCTTGGTATTTGGTAGGCAGACATGCAGCTGAATTCAGAGAAATCAAAGAAACATTTCTCAGCTGTGGAAGTGATTGGGAATCAGGCATTCACTGAGTGATGCCCTCAAGAGATCTTTCTCAGGCCTGGAAAATGTACTTCCAATTCCCACCCTGAAAGGGCTATAAAATGAAAAAGAAAGTGGACTTTCTAGAGCAGGGGGATGTTGGGGAAAAATACCTTACATTCTTCTCCTGACTCCAAGATGTGGCAGTGAAGGTGAAACCACGGATGGAGGGATGGCACATGGAACAGAGGCTGAGGAAGAAAACCAATGGCTATAGCAACTCCATGGGCTGGGCCAAATGACTGGGGCTGGGTCACAGAAAGCATAGTAAGTGTGGTGTCAGATTCCAGGGACGGACCAGAGGCAGGAGTGCACAGATGTGAATTCCTGGCAAAGAAGATGATGGCCCAGCTATCAGGAGTTATCTTGCTTCTTCCTCCTGCTCTCCCTGGAGGCTTGAAATTGTACACCTTTTTTTTTTTTTTTTTTTTTTTTTATTTTTTACCAGTGACTTAGTCACATCTCTTCTTTTGATAGGAAAGTTTTTGGCTCAAATACAGATCTGGTTTTTTATGAAGATAAGTTTTTTTGCTAAATGAATATTTCTTAGTTATGAGAAAAGTAGAACCCTCAAAACAGAATTCAGCTTGTTAAGATGCCACTCTCTAAGAGTTTCACCTTATTTGTTTTGTTCTCTCTGTACCAGATTCTTAGCTATATTGCTAGGAATGGCACCTCTTATCACATGCATTTACTCTGTAACTTGAAGATCATCTCCGACCCGGGACATTATTAGAAAGAGTCCTACCACTGTGGGACCAGATGTGCGATGTGGCCTGGGTCTCATCTTTGTGAAGAGACTCAAATTTAGACTTCTGATTTTATCTCCTAATGAAATTGTACATTCAATTGCAGAGCTAGACTAAAAATATTTCAAAAGCAACACATTCATCTTACAACTTAACCTATACTGCAAACATTACATTTATAACATAATGTACTCAAAATGAATTCTGTAATTATTTTGTGAATTAGAGAATTATAAACAATTTTTGTATATTAATTTTTGTGTGTTTTGTATATTAATTTATTTGCTCAATATATGTTAACATTTGTTAGTTTTAAGTTGCCCACTTATTTAATATTAACATAAACTATGCTCTACATTTTGTAATTTATAAAATATACTGGGAACCTCAGGATTTAAACAAGTTCTAGCCTCTTTATCCCTCTGCATGGTCTTTCTCTGGACTTTTCCACACATTTATGTGACATAACTCCATTTAACCCTCCTAGGGGAGATATACGGGGCTGTGGTGTGGGGACTGGTCTCTGACACAGTTCCTTAGAGGATTAAATGGCGTAATCTTGAGCTCTACTAATTTTGGGGGGACCTGGTTCATGTGTTCTCTACCGAGTCTTGCTCTCTGACCTCCTTCTGCAATGGGGAATCATTGTAAACTCCTTTGGCAAAAGAGCACTCTGGACTGAGTTTGAGCTAAAAACTCATTTCTTACTTGTTGGAAACATGGGTTTCAAATTTCTCACTGTGAACAACATCGAACAATTTTCCCGCCAGCTTCGGCAGCATGGGCTAGGGCAAGCAGGGGACACAAAGAGAAAAACAGACTAACTTGTATTTAATCAATCCCCGTCAGCTCCACATGCTCAGCTTTTATCTTGGTGCTATTCTTAGAATTGCTTCTAAATTGAATAGAAGTGCTACTGATTTTTGTATATTAATTTTGTATCTTGTGAATTTACTGAATCCATTTAGTTTTTAGTAGCGTCTTTGGGGTTTCTATATAAATATGTTATCTGCTAAAAATGACAATGTTACTTCCTCTTTTCCAATTTGGATGAGTTTTATTTGTTTTCCTTGCCTTACCTCTGTGCCCAAGACTTCTAATACTATGTTGAATAAAAGTGGTAAGAGTGGGCAATATTGTTTTGTTCCTGATTTTTCAGCTACCTTGTTGAGTATAATGTTAGCTGTGGGTTTGTCATATACTGCTGTAATTATGTTAAGGTATGTTCCCTCTATATCCACTTTGTTGAGAGTTTTTTGTCATAAATAGATGTTGAATAATGTCAAAGATTTGCTTCTAAATTGAATTTCAATATAGAATAGTTAGAATTAAAATCGAGCTGAAGAGTCGTTATTATCACGAACATTATTTTATCAGTATTATACATCTCATAATGGAATAACTCAATTTTCACTGTAATTATGTAAAGAGTGAAAATATAATGCTACATTTTATGCTAAGGAAAGTTTATGTAAATGACAATTTTTGTATGAATAAAATCACCGGTGATACTTTTGACCAAAATAGAGTCAATATGGGGGAATTAATTATATTTTTGGTTAAACTCATTTACACGGAAAGCAGCATGATCCAAATTTGGTTATCATTTGAATTAAAATAATCTAATTTTTAGTTTAGCGATATAAAAGTATATTTGCTCTACTAAAATAGGAACAACCACTTTTTTTTGCCTCTATTTTTTCTTTCTTACACAAAACCCTTTACTTCTACTTCTGGTTACCAAATGTGCAAAGGTTCTTTGTCACATTAAACAATCTTCTGGGTGCCCTACAATTTAACTTAATTCTAAAGCTATCTATTTGGAAATAATGTCAGTTTCTACAGATTAAAGTCTCAATTCCGCAAGGTTCGCATCCTACTTCCGATGTCAATCACAAGTAGTAGGTCTCCAGGTGACCCACAACTTCTGTTCAGTTTGGTTATAAATCAAAGATTCCCATAAATCCCTCCTCAAGTTTGATTAGTTTGCAAGAGCAGCTCACAGAGCTCAGAGAAACACATTTACTGGCTTGTTAAAGGAAATGAAAAGAGATACAGATGAACAGTCAAAGAACAGGACACACACAGCAAGGTCTGGGAAGGGGCCTGAGTGCAGGGACTTCTTTCTTGTGAAGCTGAAGTGGGCTGACTACTCCTCCGGTAGGTGGTTGTGTTCTGCAACCCGGAATATCTCCAAATCCCACACTTTTGGTATTTTGTGGATTTCATACCCAAGCATGATAAATAATTAAGTTCATTTTCAGCTTCTCTTTCCTCTCTGGAAAATGGTGGAGGGAGGGAGGGCTGAAGATTCTAAGTTTCTAATCATGGGTTGGTCTTTCTGGTGACCAGCCCGCATCCGCAAGCTACCCAGGAGCCCACCCAGAGTCACCTCACTGGAACAAAAGATGCATCTAGTGCTTTTATCACATAAGAATTTACAAGAGTCTTAGGAATCCTGTGTCAGCAATGGGGCCAAAGTCAAATATTAGAACAAGAGATGCTCCTAGTGTTTTAGTTACTTAGGAAGTTATAAGGATTTCAGGAGCTCTGTGCTAGGAACTGGGGGCAGAGTCCAATATATACATATATATTTTTTAAATTACATTTTTTCCATTATCATTTAGTCCTCTTATACCCCCTACCCCTGCGGTCACCACACTGTTGTCCATGTCCGTAATATTTATTTTTTATTATCTCACACATACTCTAAGCAACACATTGTACAATGTTCCATATGCAATCTAAAATATGAGTTGTAATTAGAAAGGAAGGTTTTCCTCAGAATTTTAGTTTATAATATACCTAACCCTAAAAGATCATGTGGTGAAATACACTAGTCAAAGATGGCCAAGTGTTAACGTATTAATTTGGGGATATTTGAATATGCTTTATAGAAATTTTAGTCAATCTGGAAAAAAATATTTGGATCTCCAAGGACACTTTTCTTCTCAGGAAAAGACTGCTTCCCAATGAGAATGGCAGAAAAATTTTTTTATTAAATTTTTTGGGATGACATGGGTAATAAGATTATATAGCTTTTAAGTGTACATTTCTATGATACATTATTTGTATATTGCATTGTGTGCACCTCCCAAAGTCAAACCTTCTGTCACCACATATTTGGCCCCCTTTACCCTTTACTACCCTTCACATCCTTCCCTCTGGCAATCACCATACTGTTGTCCAGGTCTATGAGTTTCAGCTTTATATCCCACATATGTATGAAATCATATATTCTTAGCTTTTTTCCCCCCAATGGACTCATTTCACTTAGTATAATGTTCTTAAAGTCCATCTATGTTGGCACAAATGGCAATATTTCATCTTTTCTTATGGCTGAGTAGCATTCCATTGTATATATGTACCATATCTTTATCCAATCATTTATTGAATAACACTTTGGTTGTTTCCATGTCTTGTCCACTGTAATATTGCAATAAACATAGGAGAGCATATATCTTTGTAAATAAATGCTTTAAAATTATTCATGTAGATACCCAGAAGAGGGATTGCTGGGTCATATGGAAACTCTTATTCTTAATTTTTTGAGGAAGCTCCATACTGTTTTCCATAATGGGTGTACCAGTTTACATTCCTGCCAGTAGTGAATGAGGATTCCTTTTTCCCCATTACCTCTCCAGCACTTGTGATTACCTGTCTTGTTGATACAAGCTCCTGGCTAGACTCACTAAGGCAAAAAGAGAAAAGATAAATAAACAAAATCATAAATAAAAGAGGAGAGGTTACCAGATATCACAGAAATCCTGGAATCATGCTAGAATACTTTGAAAGACTATATGCTACCAAATTCAATAACCTAGAAGAAATGGGTAAGTTCTTGGAAATATATAACCTTCCTAGACTAAATCATGAAGAATTGGAAAATATAAATAGACCAATCAAAAGTGAGGAAATTCAAATAATCATCAAAAACTGCCCCCAAAATAAAAATCCAGGACCAGATGGCTTCACTAGTGAATTCAAACAAAAAGTCAAAGAAGAGTATATATCTATCTTTCTCAAACTCTTCCAAAAAATTGAAGGACAGGCAATACTTCCTAACACATTTTATGATGCCAATTCAAGCCTGCTATCAAAACCTGACAACAATAACACAAAAATGAAAACTACAGACCAATAGCTCTGATAAATACAGATGCAAAATATCTTGGACAAAATACTAGCAAATTAAATACAACAGGACATTAACAGTGCATCACGATCAAGTGGGGTTCATCCAAGGGGCACCAGGATGCTTCAACATATGCAAATAGATCTATGTAACACACCACATTCACAATATCAATAGATGCAGAAAACAATTTTGATAAGATACAACATCCATTTATGATTAAAATGCCCAATGAAATAGGTATAGAAGGAAAGTACCTCAACATAATAAAGACCATAAACGAAAGACCCGCAGTTAATATCATACTCAATGGTGAAAATTGAGAGCTTTTCCTTTGAAATCAGGAAGAAGACAAAGAGGTCCACTCTCACCATGCTTATTCAACTGGAAGACCTAGACAGAGCAGTTAGGCAAGAGAAAAAAATAAAAGGCATCCAAATTGGGAATAAAGAAGTTAAAGTGTCACTTTTTTCAGATAACATGATTTTTTTGTGTAGTAAAACCTAAAGACACCACCGAAAATTTATTAGAAACAATAAACAAATACAGTAAAGTTGCAGGATACAATAATCAATATAAAAAATCCAATGTATTCCTATATATTAACAGTAAAATTTCAGAAAAAGAAATAAAAAAAATTTCTTTTTCAATTGCAACAAAAAGAATAAAGTACCTAGGAATAAATGTAACAAAGTATGTGAAGGACCTATACTGAAAATTACAAAGCATTGTTAAAGAGGTTGACCAGAGGGGTGGGAGAGGGAGATGATGGGGATAAGAAGGGGAAGGGTCAAGTCAAGGAACATGTATAAAGGACACATGGACAAAGACAATGCAGGGAGGATTGAATGTGGGACGGTGGGGTGGGGAGGGAAGAGGAGAGTAATGGGGGGAAAATGGGGACACCTATAATTGAACAATAATTAAACAAGAGATTGAAAAAGTCACAATGGAATGGAAAGATATTCTATGCTCATAGATTGGAAGCATCGACATAGTTAAAATGTCCACATTACCCAAATCAATACACAGATTTAATGCAATCTCCCTCAAAATCCCAATGGCATTTTTTAAAAAAATAGAACCAAAAAAATCATCAGGTTTGTATCAACTACAAAAGACACAGAATAGCCAAAACAATCATGTGAAAAAAGAACAAGACCATAAGTATCACACTACCTGTCTTTCAATTATACTACAGACCTATGATAATCAGAACAGCATGGTGTTGACAGAAGAACAGACACACAGGCCAATGAAAGACAATCAAGAGCCCAAAAATAAAACCACATGTGTATGGGGAAAAAAATTGAACAAAGGAGTGAAAGACATACAATGGAGAAGAAATCTTCAAGAAATAGTACTGGGACAATTGGGATACCACATGCAACGAAAACCAAAAAACAAAAAAACACAAACAACAACAACAACAACAAAACTAAACTATTAGTCCCCGTGTACAACAATCAATTTAAAATGGATCAAAGACCTAAATATAAGATCTGAAACAATAAATTACATTGGAGAAAACATAAGTACTAAATTTATGGACTTTGGTCTTAGAGAAGATTTTATGATTTTGGCAAGGGAAGTAAAGGTAAAAATAAATGGATGGAACTACATCAACCGAAAAGCTTCTGCACAGCAAAAGAAACCACCAACAAAATATAAAGGCAACAAACCAAATTGGAGTTAATATTTGCAAACAACCGCTCTGACAAAAAACTCAACACCAAACAGATAAAAAATTCAATTAAAAAATAGTCAGAGGACATGAACAGATACTTCTCCCAAGGAGACATAAAAATGGCCAACAAACATATGAAAAGGTGCTCAACTTCCCTAGCTATGAGGGAAATGCAATTCAAAACTACAATGAGATACCACCTCATATGTGTAGAATGACTATTATCAACAAAAAGGAAATTTTGATAGCAAACACACATAGCACTTTGATTTTTAGGTCAACCCAATAAAAAGTTAGAATTTATAATTTGATGATTATTTCAAGCACCTTTTTGCATTATTTTCAATTACTTATGTTGTTGTGTATGCATCTAGTTGAAAATACATGTGGAATTAGCTTAATTTTTTAAACTTGAAGATGTGTGCACTTTATGATCTAACAACCCTAATTCCAAATATTTACCCCAGAGAAACTTTTCTTCATGTGTACAAGGTGGCATGCATGCATATATATTGCAATGCTGTTTGCAAGTAGTGTTGTAAAAAATTGAAAGCAACCAAGATGTTGTTAATAAAGGGATATAAAGGCTCCTGCACAAATAATGTCTCCTTTTTACTATAAAGTCATAAGCATGTAATTCTGTAACATAATATCACACTCAAGAACACCATGTGACACTTTAGGTGAAATGTTCAAATTAAAACTATAAATTATTACACCCATTTTATTACCCTACCAACCACCCTCAAGCAGGCATTCCTTGTGCTGGACCCTGTATAAACAAGCTGAAATCTGCATGATGGAGTCCTTTAGTCCTAAATGATTATAAACGGAGAATTAATTTCTGAGTTTTGGAAATAATGACAGACCTGGATCAACATATTATAATCTTTCTTCCCCTTTTTTATGTTCCCAAAGAGTTGAGTTTAACAGAATAAAATAAATTCTTGGGAGAGCCTTCAAGAAACTCAAGAATTTGAATACCTTTGTGGGGTTTCTAAAATTATGAGCTAGTTGTACTGCAGTCTACCATGAGAAGTCACTTTGAGATTATAAAGAGCACCTAGAGCTAGAATGAAATCTGGTTAGAGGTCTCATAACTGGCAAAATTCTGCTACTTCCTTCCATTGCCCATCTTTTTGCTACCTTTTTAATTTTGGAGATATTCTTATTTATATAATAGTCATTTATATTCTATTTGTTTAGAAGAGCTTCCTGAGGTGAAGACACAGAGAAGAAATAGTTAAATAACTTGTCTCTGGGTCCCACAGCTAAAGCTTAGAGATGGAATAACTCAGGACCCCAAAGCCTGTGCTTTCCCTGGTATGCTGCTGGAGCTCCTCACTTATGCTACTGTGAAAACTGTACAATCGGGTACTTAGTGGAAAAATTACAACTTCATGGTTAAACTCTGATAAACATTTTCAATATTTAAAACATTTATTTTATTCACTGTATAGATACTTATTATCTGTTTTCTTTGCAGTCTTAGGATTCGGATCACGATAACCCACAATCCTCTGTGAGAGCTGAGTCTGACCTCATAGAACAATCAGTAAATTAAAAACCCAACTGTAAAACATTTAGTAAAAATACAGTAAGTACTACAATGAAAAAGAGTACAATGCTATGATAGATGATGACGGCAGGCTTAGAAGTATTAATAGTGCTCAGTATTTAAAATATGCCTTTAGATTAATCCATAAAGTTCTAAAAGTTTAGAGTATTCATTGTTGTTAGAACTATGTGGGTGCATTAACCTTCTTGTCAATACGTTTTCATAATCAAGTTAGCAATATTGTTAATTTAGCTGAACTTCTCACCATATTACAGTCAAACTAGTCTTAGTTTTAGAGTTGAGATCATTTTATAGTTATATTTTTTCCATCTGGTTTCTTTCCAAAAACTAACACTTGAATACCCATACTTGATCACAATATCTTTGGCTTATGATGATGTTAAGATTATAAGGAAGTAAAGACCAAGGGATTTATTCCTTGCTTAACATAAAAGCAATGGTTTCCAAAGTGTAATGTGTAAAAAAAAATTCTGGAATCCTCGTGGGCATGACATTGCCCAGCTTCTTTCCCAGAGATCCCCTTTAGCCCCCCTCAGGAGGGGCCCAAAGATCTACATTTTAGTGAGTGTCTCTGTGAGGTCTGCTACTTGGGGAGCATCATGATGGAAGCTTCCACCACAGTCTACTGAGACACATAGGTGATAAATAACAAAATCATATTAATTTATCAAATTTTTATTATTGCCAAATATTATTAAATCTCTTCATTAGGGGAGTATAGCAAAATGATAATCTTTGTTGGAATTTGTCCACATTTTGAAATATAGTCCATGATATTTTAACTATTAATGAATAATACACTTTTTCATTTGGTAGGAACTATATTTATTCTTAATCTGTGTCTAAATGTTTTTGATACAAAACATATGAAAATAATGATCATTTTTGGTTTTAATTACAGGCCTCATGATAACTAATAAGTAGCTTTATATAATTTAGCACCATTCCTTGCTACCATACATTTTGATAAATGTTATTATTCAACAAATGAGGAAGCTGAGACTAACTCTAATGTAATTTATCTACGTTTGTATAATTAAAATGGGGCAGCCTCAAGATTCACATGCAGTTTGAAATGATAACTGATATGCTGCATGATTCCTCTTGATAGCTTTCTGGAATGTTAGTTTATCATAATGGACAATGCATCGCTTAAGTAATAAATTGTGTAAGAAGGAGGGAAATGGAGTAGATTGGACATTGAAAAACTCCTGGGATTAGAGAGAACTTGTGTTGGAGAGGTGAAGACCCTAGGATTTAATGGGTTCTGAGGATCCATTGAATTTATATTTATGTTGCAAGTATGTTCAAGTGAAAAGTAAACCCTTTAGTTTAGTGTAATTACTGAGGTTCTAGTTGCATTTTTTAAAACTTCTAAACTACCAAATTTTCCAAGAAAAGCTCAATATTTAAAGTACTTCTCAAATTTGATATAATTGTTGGGTTTCTGGTACTATGTTTTATATAATGTGATGCAAATTCTTTACTATGTTTCATCTTATGAGAGCTTGTTGATGAATCAACCAGTCATTTCATTTATTTGATTTTATTTAAAGATCTGGCAGGATGCTTTTTTTTTTCTCTTAAGACTTTAAAGGACTGATGGTTGCCAAAGATGTAAGTAATTAACCAAGAAGTTTGATTTGTTTTTAAGGTTTTCTTGTCATGTATCAAAAGAGCAAAATTTCCAGCAGTAAATATAAGCATAATTTTACAATTGGAGGTGTGTGGTAGAATTTAAATAAGGCATTAATTTTGGGGGTAGTGGAAACATTAAGATTAGACTTGGCTTTCCATCATTAGCAGTAAGATGACTTTGTAACTTCTTTACTTTGTAACTTTTAGGATGAAAGGATAACCACAAGGGGATTTATGCTGATCTAGATGGTAGCATACAAACCATTCAGGTGAAAACTGACAAACAAAGGAACAAACACAGAGATCTGGATAAACTACGAAAAGCAATCCCATGAAAATATCAGTTGGCAATCAAGGCAACCACGACTTAAGATGCTAAATAGAATCTAGGAAAGAAAGGAAGCTCATTGAGCTGACTTAAATCTTCTTCTGTACTACTGTTTTGTCTCTGGCCATTAGCTAATTCGGTGATAGAGGCTGGAGAGAAGGCAATGGTTTAGATTTTGACAGTCTCACTGGGCTGGAAATACAAAGGTTGAAGTTTAAGGCCACCAACCAGCATTAGAAGGTCAAGACAGCCAACAGAAGGCAGCTGATGAACAGTGAGGTGAAGAGTTTGCAGCCATTTCAATGGAGACACTTGCTAAATTAGAATTTACGCATTAGGAGAGGGACTGCCAAGAACTATGCAGAAAGCAGCTGCTAAGACTTGAAAAGCTAATCAAGATTTTGGTAGTTTCAAGATACCAAAGAAAACAAAATAAAGAGTTTAGGGACCATCACAGAAAGAAGGGAGGAAGAGAGGGAGGAAGGGAGGAAGGAAGGAAGGAAGGAAGGGGGGGGGGGAGAGAGAGAGAGAGAAATAGAGAAATGATTCTAAAACCAGTCCTGATAAAACTTCAGGTTTTAATATTGTACCTCTGCAGAGCTAGGGCTCTAGGCCAGCCTAGACTGAGCCATGATAATCTGCTATATTTTGTCTGCCTCAGAAAAACAAATTTAATTGTCTCTGGAAAAATATAAAATGATCCAAGTGCTCTATACTTTTTCATTCACAGTACCTGGCATTTGATAAGAGATGGTCTAAGCATGCCAGGAAACCAAGAGAAAAAAACAGACAACTAAAAAGCTATGTTTGTTTAAGATTTTGAAGTTGTAACACATAGATTTTTAAATGACAAAAATTAGTATATCTAAAAATATATGAAAAAATAGTAATTTTTATCAGAGATAAGAAAATTATTGTATGTTTTTCTGAGAATTGAAAAAGAAATGTTCAAATAGGGATTCAGGAGATTAGTTCAGTAATAGATTAGAATATTGCAGAAGAAAGAATTTGGGTACAAGATAGATCATTAAAAATTACCCAGATAATAAAACATTGGGAAAAAAAAGATGAGAAATATGGGAAAGATAATAGGAACATGACAAAAATACCTGCATGTAATTGGAATCACAGACAGAGATGAAAGAGAAAATGGGTCAGGAACAATAATGCAATAATTAAAGTGATTTAAAATACATGTATTTTCTCAAAAAAAAAAAAAACCCAAGCCACAGATTCAAGAAAGCTCTGTGAAACATACATGTCAATAAAAAGAAAACTATACTCAAGAACATTGTAGTATAATTGTTAAAAACCAAAGATAAAAGGATAATTTAAAAAATATCCCTAGGTGAAAATACATAATCTTTGAAAAAATAACCACAGAATAATGAAAGTAACAACAAGGGAGAAGCATTTTTGAAATGCTAAAAGAAAATAACTGGAAGACTTGAATTTTATTTACAGGGAAATTACCCTTTAAAAGTGAAGGTAAGCCCTGGCTGGTGTAGCTCAGTTGATTGAGTGCTGGCCTGAGAACCGAAGGATCACTGTTTCAATTCCCAGTTAGGGCACTTGCTCGGGGTTGCTCGTAAGGTCCCCTCTATAGGGATACATGAGAGGCAACCACACAGTGATGTTTCTCTCCCTCTCTTTCTCCCTCCTGTACCCTGACTCTAAAAATAAATAAATAAAATATTTTAATAATTAGAAGTGACGGTAAAAATAAATACATGGACTATAAGCAGCTGAAATAATTTGTAGTCAGTAGGCCTACGAAAATTTTGTTTGTTTTGGCAGAAGGGAAGGGATCCAAAATAGAGAGACAGAAATGTAGGAAGCAAAAAATGGAATTAAAGTGCTTTAAGGTATTTCCTTTGATAGAAAGTGCTAAAACTATCAATTTAAGGGAGATTATTTAAGGAGACATGTAATTTCTAGTGTAACTACTAAAAGAATAATACAAATGCATAATTACAAATTAATACAAGAAAAATGGAATGATAAAAATTATTGGATTAAGCCTAATCCAAAGAAGGCAAATTAGGCAAAAGGAACAGAGAATAGACTTGAGAAATAGAGAATAAATGGTATAGTGTATTTAAATTCAAATACATCAATGATTGCATGTAATATAAATGGACCAAATTTTCTGAATAAAAGTAAATATTGTCAGACTGAATTAAAAAAAAAAAATCACAAACTTGCCCTGACTAGTGCGGCTCAGTGGGTTGGGCATTGTCCCTCGGTCCGAAATGCTGCCGGTTTGATTCCCCATCTGGGCACATGCCTGGGTTGTGGGCCAGGTCCTCAACTGGGAGTGTGCGAGAGGCAACTGATTGATGTTTCTTTTCCTCTCTTCCTCTTTCCTTTCCCCTCTCCCTAAAAGTAAATAAATAAAACCTTAAAAAAACCCCCACAAACTAAACATAACTATATTTTGTTTAAAGAGACAAACATAAAGGCACATAAACATCAGAAGTTTAATACCAGAGAAAACAATTTTTGTTATATAATTTCTAACAGAGTGGAGTTTATGCTGAATAAAAGATTAATTCAATGGGAAGATACAATAATAAATTTGCATGCACCTATAAAATTTATAAAGCTGAAATAAACAAATGAAAGCAAAAACAGAAATTACCATACATATATAGTTAGAGATGTTAACACAGTACTCGGTACAAAAATTAATAAGGATATAAAAGGTTTATAACAATCAAATTTAAAAAAATGAGCAAAGGACCTGAATAGACATTTTTCCAAAGTAGACCTAGAGGTAGTCAGCAGACATATGAAAAAATGCTCAAAGTCACTAAAAATCAGAGATTTAAATTAAAACCTCAATGACACATCATTTTACACCTGTCAGAATGGCTGCCTTCAATAAATAAACAAACGTGTGTTAGTGAGGATGTGGAGAAAAGGGAAACCTAGTGCACTGTTGGTAGGAATGCAGTCTGGTGCAGCCACTGTAGAAAACAATATGGAATAGCTCAGCAATCCCACTTCTGGAATATACTTTAAGGATCCTGAAACACCAATACAAAAAGTATATTCACCCCTATGTTTATAGCAGCATTATTTACAATAGCCGAGATTTGGAACAGCCTGTGTCCATCGGTAGATGAGTGAATAAAGAAGCTTTGGTATATTTACACAACAGAATACTATGTAGCAGTGAAAAAGAAGAAACTCATATTTTGCAACAATATGGATGGATCCAAAGAAAATTATGCTAAGTGAATTAAGCCAGTCATGGAAAGAAAAATACCACCTGATCTCACTTATATGCAGAATCTAATGAACACAATAAACTAACGAACAAAGTAATAACAGAAGCTTAGGTACATAAAACAGACAGCTACTGAAAAGGAGGGGAAGGGATGGAATGAAAGATGATGAAGGGATTAACCAAAGAACACTTATGCACAACCCATGGATGGACATGGACCGCACTCTAGAGATGGACTTGCGGAGGGGAAAAGGTGTGGCTGGGTGGACCTGGGGAAAGGAAAGAGAGCAGGAGTAACTGTAACAGCATAAAAATAATAAAGAGAATAAATTGCTGAATACAAGAATAAAATCAGTATTAAGCATTCTAATTAATAATTAAATAGTGAAAACTTTCCTCCTAAAATAAGAGATGAAATATGGATGCTTGCTTACTCTTATAACTTCTAATCAACATTGTGTGTGGTGACTGATCAGGGACAGGCAGGTTCATGGGATCTGTGCATATGGAAGAATGTCTACGGAGCCGTTGGGATGTCTGACATACCTTTATTCAAGGGAGCCAAGCAGGCCACAAGCCCATGTCTATGTCTGCGCCCCCACTCCCTGTGAGAAGTCCTTATCTCCTTCAGTATTAGCAC
The DNA here is from genome assembly GCF_021234165.1 of Pteronotus mesoamericanus. Classification (NCBI taxonomy): domain Eukaryota; kingdom Metazoa; phylum Chordata; class Mammalia; order Chiroptera; family Mormoopidae; genus Pteronotus; species Pteronotus mesoamericanus. Next base: position 77,189,868 of record NW_026555321.1, on the reverse strand, counting down.
AAATGAAGCCAGCCTCAGGTCAAAATTCTTACATAACATAGCATGAGCTGTGCAAGCGAGCCTACTTCATATTATGGGAACTGTTTATGGGACCCAGACTCAAGGCTGTGAGACTCAGTCTCAAGGCTATGAGAACACTCCTTTCTCAGACCCCTTCAAGGCTGTGAGAAACTGCTTCTCTCAGTTACCCAGACAACTGAGTGAAGGAGCCAGACTGCCCCCACTTACCACACACATTGTATTGTAGACATTTTTGGCTGTAAAGCAAGATGAAAAATATAAAATGATAAGGATTATAAAAGAATAATTAAAATAGTATTATTTACATGTATATGTACACATAAAACACAAAATACCATTCAGATAGACTATTATAATCAATAACAATGTAGTGATGTATAAAAATCAAGTATATTTCTATATTATAGCAACAACCATTTCAAAAAATTATTTGTGGTACAATTTGCAATAATATTAAAATTTTTGATAACTAAAAATGACTGTAATAAAGCCTGTACCTCTATGACAAAAACTATAAAACATTACTAGGAGAAATTAAAGAAATCTGAAATAAATGAACAAATATACCATGATTATGACTTGGAAGACTCCATATTATTAAGCTATCACTTTGTAAAACTTGATTTATATATTCAGTGCCAGCTCAGTCAAATCTCAGCAGATCGTTTTGTGTAAACGTGTAAACTGAATCTACAAAGGGCCAAACATAACTAGTCAAATATTAAAGAAGGACATGATAGAAACCCCTAGATCACTAGATATCAAGGCATAAATAGAAGAATTTAAAACTATGTCATTGGTTCAATGAAAAACAGATGAATGAAACAGAATTAAGATTTTAGAAGCAAACACATGTGAGTAACCACTGGAGGTATCACAGAGGTATACTGAATTGCAGTGGGAAAATGACGATTTTCAAATAAATGATGCATAGTCATTTGGATATGCATGAAGAATTGATAGATTTTGCCATTGTTTCACTACTTTGCCTCATATACAATAATCAATTCCGGATAGACCATAGATCATGTAAAAGCTAAAAATATCCAGGATTATAGAAGATAACAGAAAATATCTTTATGCTCTTAAGACAGACAAAGATTTCTCAGCAGACACGAAAATCAGTAACAATAAAGAAAATGACTGATAATTTTGAGTTTATTAAAATTAAGAACTTTAGCATCCCAAACACCTTTATGACTAAAATGTGAAGTCAGGCTGGGATAATTGCAATTATGTATATCCAACAAAGGATTTGTATCAGGAACATTTACAGATTCATGAGTGAAAGATAGAAACACAACTAAAAAATGGGTAACATTTTTAAAGAGCCATTTGACAAATAATATCCAAATAGACAGTAAACTCATGAAACAATATTCAACATCGCTTGTCATCAGGGATTATTGATTTCCAGCTTTATTCCAATTGTTTGGAGAAGATACTTTGTATGATTTCAATCTATTAAATTTACTGATACTTGATTTATGGTTTCACACATGCCCTCTCCTAAAGAATGATCCAAGTGTGCTTGAAAAGAATATTGATTCTTTTCTCATGTTCTAAAGACTGTTTATTCTCTTCTGCTCTGTAGTGTGATCATATAACATATACATGTAATGTAAACAATCTTACACATGTCTGTAATTGTCTACGATTGACTACCATTATAAACATCTTTCATTATTATGTTTTAAATAAAGATAACCATTTATAGTTATAAAGTCAAATGTATCTATTCAAATAAATACATATGCTTTGTTGAAGATATAATCAAATGTGCTGCTGTAAATATATTAATCTCTAATATGAGAAAGTATGCATTCAATATAAGTTTGGCAGAACAAGCTCACTACAGCAGAGCTGATGTGAACAGAAAGCTGCTCTGCACGGGGGAGTGACTTCCTGCAGGAATGGGACAGAGGGTGGGGTATGTCTGTCTCGCAGGGTACAGCTTGAGGGAGAGGACAGGATGCCCTTTTAAAAGTGAGAGGTGAAGTTTTACAGCAAGAAGCATAGGAACTGTTGTACTTCATATTTAAAAATACTAAAAGCTTTATACTGAGGAGAGCAGGTGTTGCATACGTGCATGTTATGGTACAGGTGGCAATGCCCCCGGTCTTCCCACTCAGACATGGATGATTAAACAGTCCTGGTTGGTTAACACTCACTGTTCAGTGTTGGTGTTGGGAGAGGGGTAGGACAGAGTGAACATTTCATCTGGGGGAGACAAGGGGCAGGTAGGTCCAGCTTGAAAGTAGGATCCTTCAGAGGTCTGAGACTTGATTTTATCTTCATCAGTTATAGAAATAATTTAGTACACACATCTGCTTTTAGAGAGACACTGAGGCCCAGACTGGCTATGTGGACTAACCAACCATTTAGCAGAAGAGCCAAGAATAAAACCAGGTTTCCTTAAGTCCTCGCCCCAAGCCATTTCTGTGGCTGTTTGTTCATCTTGCCATTGATGGCTCTTATGCTAATTTATTGTCTTGTGGTACTTTTTATTAGACTTGTGCTTCTTGAGAGGTCATACATTATAAAAATATGTGAGGCATCATTATAGGTGTTATTATCTAATATTAACAAAAGTTTCTTAACATACAGATTGTTATTGCTATATTGTCAGGCATTTGGAGAACCCCTCCAAAACAGAATTATCTTCTGGAGGGCGGGCTAGGTGAGTGTTCTAGGAACCCATCTGTATCTGTATACCAGCTGACAGGTTGTTGTGAGAGGCTGCATTCAGCGTCAGTGAATTTTTTTGGCAACTCTTTCAACGTGTTTGCCCATTTCATGATGGGTGATTTATAAGCACACCTGCTCACACTGCTCTGAATGCTCGGCAGTTTTTGACCAAAAACAGCATGCCCCACCCTCCCTATTAACCCAATCTTGCCCCAAGTGACCTTTTTCTTGTTTACCTGGATGAAAAAAGTCCTCAAAGGGAAATGTTTTGCAGATGTGGAAGAGCTGAAACAAAAAACAGCAGAAGCACTAAAAAGCATCAACATTGATGGGTTCAAAAACTGTTTTGAGCAGTGGAAAAAAGTCTCGATAAGTTTATTGCATTAAATGGAGAGTACTTCCGAAGGTGACAGAAGTTTAAACATGTAAGAATAAATACACAATTTTTTATAAATAAATTCAATTTTTAGGGGGATCTCCCCTTGTTCAACATCTTAAACTACATAAATTATCTTCTGTACTAGTTTTTCTATTGTAGCTTGGTAAATTACCACAAACTTTGTGGCTTAAAACAATGCCCAGTTATGAGCTAGCGGGCTGGAAGTTCTTTGGGCAGATGTCTGGCAGGCTGGGCTCTCAGCAAAACAGCAGCAGCTGAGTTCTCTCTGGAGGTGTGAAGGAAGCACCTGAACCCAGCCTCCTTCAAGTTGTCTCAGAATTCAGATCCAGGCAATTATAGGTCTGAGGTTCCTGCTTCTTCACTTGAGAGTCATTCTTAGCTGCTATGGGCCTCTCTTGGGGACAGGGGGCCCCCTCCATCTTCACAGATAGCAAAGGCTCACCAAATTCTTCCTATGTTTAAGTCTCTCTGACTTGCCCTTCTGCCAGGAGTGGAGAAAATACTCTGCTTCCGGCAGCAATCCTCAATTTTTTGTACCAGGGAACAGTAGAGAGCTGGGGTGGGGGGTGGGTAACAGGGTTGGGCAGGAGGCAGAGCTCAGGTGAGCTTTGCATGCAGCCCAGTTCCTAAGAGGCCATGGACCCAGTGGTCCGTCACCTGGGGGGTTGGAGAGCCCAAAGGACTCATGTGATTATATCAGACCTGTCCAGGTAATTTCACTTTGCTTAAATCTAAATCAGCTGATCAGTAACTTTCCATTTGAAAATTCCTTTTATATGTAAAGTACTTTAGTCACAGGAATGATACATTTATTTTTTAAAATCCTTTTAGTGTTACAGGTTTATTTAATTCATAAAAAGGATTTACCCCAGTTTCATTTATTTTTTTACATTTTTTTTTCATTTTTTGTTGTTGTTTCAGTACAGTTGTCTCCATTTTCCTGCCATCAATTTCCCCAGCCATACCCACACCCACCTCCCACCCTCAATCCTTCCCCACTTTGGCTTTGTCCATGGGTCCTTTAAACATGTTCCTTGACCATCTTTCCTCTTCCATCCCGTTATCTCCCTCCCACCTCCCCTCTGGTTACTGTCAGTTTGTTTTTTATTTCAATGAGGCTGGTTATATTTTTTGTGCTTTTTTGTTTTGCTGATTAGGTTCCATTTATAAGTGAGATCATATGGTGTTTGTCTTTCACCCCCTGGCTTATTTCAATTAGCATAATGCTCTCCAGTTCCATCCATGCTGTCGTGAAGGGTAGTAGCTCTTTCTTTCTTTCTGCTGGGTAGTATTCCATTGTGTAAATGGGCCATAGTTTTTTGATCCACCCAGTTGTTCAAGGGCACTTAGGTTGCTTCCAGCACTTGGCTATTGTAAATTGTGTGGCTATGAACATTGGGGTGCGTAGGTTCTTTTGAATTGGCATTTTAGGATTCTTAGGGTATCATCTCAGCAGTAGAATTGCTGAGTCAAAAGGCAGTTCCATTTTTAGCTTTTTGAGGAAAATCCAAACTGTTTTCTACAGTGGCTGCACCAGTCTGCATTCCCACCAATAGTGTACTAGGGTTTCCTTTTCTCCACAACCTCACCAGCACTTATTGCTTGTTGCTCTGTTTATGATGGCCATTCTGACCAGTGTGAAGTGGTATCTCATTGTGGTTTTAATTTGCATCTCTCTGATGGCCACTGATGCTGAGCATTGTTTCATATGTCTCTGGGCCCTGCGTATGTCCTCCTTGGAGAAATGTCTGTTCAGGTCCTTTGCCCATTTTTTAAATTGGATTGTTTATCTTCTTGGAGCGGAGTTGTGTGAGTTCTTTATATATTTGGAGATCAAACCCTCGTCTGAAGTATCATTGGAAAATATATTTTCCCATACAGCTGGCTCCCTGTTCATTTTGCTGATGTTCTCTTTAGCAATGCAGAACATTGCAGAAGCAAATGGGACTTCTTATTTTGATGAAGTCCCATTTGTTTATTCTTTCCTTTATGTCCCTTTTTCTAGGGGATATGTCAGTGAAAATATTGCTGCATGGCATACCTGAGAGTTTCCTACCTATGTTCTCCTCTAGGACTTTTATGGTGTCATGACTTATATTTAATTCTTTTATCCATGTTGAGCTTATTTTTGTTGATGGTCAAGATTCTTTTTTTTTTTTTTTTTGCATGTAGCTGTCCAATCTCCCAACACCATTTGTTGAAAAGCATATTTTTACTCCATTTTATGCTTCTGCCCCCTTTGTCAATTATTAATTGATCATGGAGATATGGGTTTATTTCTGGTCTCTCTATTCTGTTCCATTGATTCATGTGTCTGTTCTTATGCCAGTAACAGACTGTTTTGATTACAGTGGTCTTGTAATATAATTTGATGTCAGGTATTGTGATACCTCCTACTTTGTTCTTCTTTCTCAAAATTGCTGCAGCTATTCAGGGTCATCTATGGTTCCACATACATTTTTAAATTGTTTGTTCTATATCTGTGAAATATGTCATTTGTATTTTAATAGGGATTGAGTTGAATCTCTCAATTGCCTTGGGTACCATGGACATTTTGATCATGTTAGTTCTTCCAATCCATGAACAGAGTACATGCTTCCATTTATTTGTGTTTTCCTTAATTTCTTTCTTCAGTGTTGTGTAGCTTTCTGAGTATAGGTCTTTTACCTCCTTGGTTAAGTTTATTCCTAGGTACTTTATTTTTCTTGTTGCTATAGCAAATGGGATATTTTTTCCTGATTTCTGATTCTGATATTTCATTGTTGGTGTACAAAAATACTTTTAATTTCTGAACATTGACTTCGTATCCTGCTGCTTTGCCAAATTCTCTTATTAGGTCGAGTAGTTTTTTGGTGGAGTCTATGGGGTGTTCTATGTTCCCTATCATGTCATCTGCAAACAATGACAGTTTTATTTCCTCCTTTCCAATTTGGATGCCTTTTATTTCTTTTTCTTGTCTGATCACTGTGGCTAGGACTTCCATTACTATGTTGAGTAGAAGTGCTGGGAACTTGTCTTGTCCCCAATCTTAGTGGGAAAGCTTTTAGTTTTTGCCCGTTGAGCATTATGTTGTGTGTATGTTTTTCATATATGGTCTTTATTTTGTTGTGGTATGCCCCCTTTACTCCCACTTTGCTGAGTGTTTTTATCATAAATGGGTGCTGTATCTTATCAAATGCTTTTTCCGTATTTATTGATTATGATCATGTGATTTTTGTCTTACTTGTATTTTTATGTGATATATTGTGTTTATTGATTTGCAAATATTGATCATGGCAGTATGATCTTTTAAATGTATTGCTGGATATGGTTTTGCAATATTTTGTTGGTGATTTTGGCATTTGTGTTCATCAGCGATGTTGGCCCATAGTTCTATTTCTTTGTTCTGTCCTCATCTGGTTTTGGGGTTAGGATGATGCTGGCCTCATAAAAAGAATTTGGGAATCTTCCCTCTTCTTGGATTTTTTTGAATAGCCTGAGAAGGAAAGAAGTTAGCTCTACCTTAAATGTGTTGTAAAATCCTCCTACAAAACCATCAGGTCAAGGGATTTGTGTGCTGGGAGATTTTTCATTACTACTTCAATTCAACCAGCTGTTATTTGTCTGTTCAGGCTTCTCTGCTTCTTCTTCATTCAGTTTTGGGAGATTATATTTTTCAAGAAATTTGTCCATTTCACCAAGGGTTTCAAATTTCTTGGCATATAGTTGTCAGTAGTAATTTCTTAAAATCCTTTGTATTTCTATGGTGTCAGTTGTAATCTCTCCTCTTTCATTTCTGATTTTATTTATTTGGGTTCTCTCTCTTTTTTTCTTGATGAATCTGCTTAAAGGCTTGTCAATTTTCTTTATCTTTTCAAAGAACCAGCTCCTGTATTTGTTGATCCTTTGAATTGTTCTTTTATTCTCTATGTCATTCAATTGTGCTCCAATCTTGCTTATTTCCTTCCTACTACTTTCTCTGGGCCTTTTTTGTTGCTATTTCTCCATTTCATGTAGATGTTGGGTTATGTTGTTTATGTGAAATGCTTCTATCTTTTTTAGCAGACCTGTATTTCTATGAACTTCCCTCTCAGGACTACCTTCGCTGCATCCCATAGGTTTTGGATTGTTGTGTATTTATTTTCATTAGTATCCAGAGAATTTTTGATTTCTTCCTTGATCTCATTATTGACCCATTCATTGTTTAATGGCATGCTATTCAATCTCCATGGGTTTAAATGTTTTTGAATTATTTCTTTGATGTTGGCTTCTAGTTTCAAGTTCTTGTGGTCTGAGAAAATGCTTGTTATGATTTCACTTTTTCTTGAGTTTATTGAGGCTTGTTTTGTGTCTTATTATGTGGTCTATCTTTGAAAATGTTCCACATGCATTTGAAAAGAATGTGTGTATTGCTTCTTTGGGGTGAAAAGTTCTATATATATCAGTTAAGTCCATTTGATCTAATGTGTTGTTGAGTTCCACAACATCCTTGTTGATGTTTTCTGAGGAAGGTCTATCTGCATTTGACAGTGGGGTGTTAAAATCCCCTACTATGAATGTGTTGCTGTCTATATCATTCTTGAAGTCCCCCAAGATTTTCCGTATATATTTGGGTGCTCCTTTGTTGGGTTCATATAGGTTAATACTGTTTATGTCTTCTTGATAGATTCTCCCTTTGAGTATTATAGTGTCCTTTGTGTCTCTTTTTATGGCCTCTGTTTTGATACCTATTTTGTATGATGTAAGTATTGCTACCCCAGCTTTTTTTCCTTTCCATTTGCTTGGAATACTTTTTTCTATCCCTTTACTTTCAGTCTGTGTAGGTCCTTTGTTCTGAGGTGGGTTTCTTTCAGGCAGCATATGTGCAGGTCATGTTTTCTTATCCATTCAGCTACCCTACGTCTTTGGATTGGAGCATTTAATCCATTTACATTTAAGGTTATTATTGATAGGCACTTATTCATTTTTTCCCTTTGTACCCACGTTCCTCTCTCTCTTGTTCTCTTTCTTCATCTCCTTAAATCAGTCCCTTTAGCATTTCTTCTAATGCTGGTTTGGTGGAGGTGTATTCTTTTAGCCTTTTGTCTGGGAAACTCCTTATTTTGCCTTCTATTTTAATTGATAGCCGTGCTGGGTAGTCTTGGTTGCAGGCTTTCATTTTTCATTACTTGGAATATTTTTTGCTATTCCTTTCTGGCTTGTAGTGTTTCTGTTGAGAAGTCAGCTGCTAGCCATATCGGAGCTCCCTTTTATGTTACTTCCTGTATTCTCTTGCTGCCTTTAAGAGTCTCTCTTTGTCTTTGTTATTTGCCATTTTAATTATGATGTGTCTTGGAGTGGGCCTCCTTAGGTTCTTCTTGCATGAAACCCTCTGTGCTTCCTGGACTTGTGTGACTTTTTCTGTCCTCCAATTAGGGAAGTTTCCCATCATTACTTTTTCAAACAAGTTCTCTATCTTTTGCTCCTCTTTTTTTCCTTCCGGTATCCCCTAATATGTGAACATTATTATGTTTCATGTTGTCCTGCATTTTCCTTACTCCTCTGCATTTCTTTTGAGTTTTTTTTTTCCATTTTCTTGCTCTTTTGGGGAGCTTTTTTTTTTTACATTGTTCTCCAGCTCACTGATTCAATCTTCTGCTGCATCTGACCTGATTTTGATTCCTTCTACTATGTTCTTCAATTCAGAAATTGTATTCTTCATTTCCTCTTGCCTCTTGTTGATTGTTTCTATGTCTTTTTTCATGTTGGTATAGTTTGCAGTAAGTTCCTCATACTTTCCCTGCAGTTTTTTGTAATTATCTCTGAGCTCACTGAGTTCATTGAGCTTCATTATTACCATTGTTTTTAACTCAATATCTCATAGTTGACTTGCCTCTATTTCACTTAGCACTTTTCTGAGGATTCCTCCTTTGCTTTCAATTGGGGGTTGTTTCTTTGTCTTCCCATTTTTGGGATATTCTTTTTCTTTTGCTTCTTCTTCTTAAATTGATATATTTTGACTCCCTTACTTTGTGCTGTGAACTCCTATGGTAGCAGACCTGTAAGATTCAGTGGTGCAGTCTCCTTGATCTCCTAAGTTTGATGCTCTTGGGATGCCTTTTATCCTTTTATGTCGGCTCTCTGGAAGTAACTGGGTTTTGATTATTGTTTGATCATTCTTTTGTGGGTCTTTTCCTACAACTGGTTGTCTGAGGGTCACTCTGCCCATCACGTCTTGTGCTTCATTGTACAGGTACTTCCAAAACAAAACACAAAGTCCACAAAACAAACCCACATCTGCAATAATAACTCCCCCCATATCCCACTATCAACAGCAAGTAAACCGGTATTAATAAGGTTGTAAAGAGATTAAGATTATTATAAGAAAGGAGAGAAATCAACTGTAATATAAAATCTAATGACTTAATATTCAGAAACTTGATTAATAAGAAGTGAATGTTAGAGAGCTATGTAATAAAGAAAATATTGCAAGTCATGGAAAAGACCACAGTGGATTTCATCTCTGTAGCTTCTACTATTTACCACTGTTTCTTCTTTCTGGTTCTGCCTCTACTGATGTCGGATGTTGATCTCTTCTGGCCTTAGGCCATCTGTTGGAGACTTCTAGGATCTACTCTGTCTGTGACTGTCTCCTTTAGTTGTTAATCTAATTACTCTGCACTCAGCAGTCAGGCTTAAGCACCGCAGGGCTGGGCAGGCTATTGTTTCCCCTCAGGCTGCTACTGCTTGGAGTTGTCTGCCTGAGTATCATGGCTGCTTCCATATGGCGCATGATTTCAGCCCTGGGATACCAATGGCTATTCTTTCAGTTCTCTCCCCAAAACCTCCATCTCCAGTCTCTCTCAAGTGTTTCTAGTCCAGTCTGCTCACCATTTGCCAGGGATCTACTGCCTCTGGTTTCCACTCTACACTCTGCAATCAGGCTTAAATACCACAGGGCTAGGGCAGAGTCCCTCCTGGAGGTGAGGCTATTGTTTCCTCACATGCTGCTGTTGTTCAGGGGTGTGGTCTGCCTGAGCAAGACGGATGCTGCCATATGGGGGATGACTTAGCACTGGGATGCTGGTGGCTATTCTCTCAGTTCTCCCCAAAGCCTCCATCCCCAGTCTCTCCTCAGGCTTTTCTAGCCCAGTCTGTACCCCCTTTGCTGGAACCCAGGTTAAGTGGCTGCAAATGAGAATTTATATGTTGGCCCTTTAAATGGCTCTTTGCACCTCCAGCTGCCCATCTCTGGCACAGAGCAACCCTGTCACTTTTTGCAGCTGGCTATTATCTGTGTACTTTTTGGGCTCTGGTGCTGCAGGCTGCAGATCCTTGCTTATGGTTTAGATCCCACTCTTCTCAGGGGAATCCAACTGGCCACTTAAATATCTCTCTGGTGCTGATGCCTGTGGGTGCCCAGCCAGCCTTCAAGAGTCTCCACTGCACTCCTTACAAGCCAGGTTGTGCTGAAGCTGATTCTTCTGTCTGTCCAAGTTTATAAGGCTTCTCTCTTACTATTGTTTAGTTGTTTGTTTTGGGTGATTTCTCCATAATTTAGTTATAATTCCAGATTGGTCCTGGGAGGAGGTCAGTGTGACTTCCATTCACTCCTCCACCATCTTTCTGATCCAAAAGACATCCTGTAACATCATATTCAAAGTCTCAGCTCTGGAGAGTAGATTCTGTGGTGGGGCACCTTAGAATTCTGCCTGCCAGTCCTTCTTATGTCTGAATTTCTGTTGCACTATTCATTCATTTGGTGTGTGTGTTTATGTGCATATATATATTGTATATTTTATATCATGCACAAAAGCAGGCTTATAGTTGTGAGTATGGAAAAGGGTTTATTATTGTATTATTATTTATTTGTTTTACAACTAAAAACTACTTTTGCCCACTCTATGTTTGTATTCTTATAATGTATTATTTAATTAATGTATCATATTTTTCTTAATAAGATTTTATGCTAGCACATAATAGGACATTAATATAGTACTTTCTAACTTTTGCTATTATTCCATTTGTATTATATAGAGTACATGTTTGTATATTACTATAAAGCAACTAAATGCTATTCTAAAACCTACAGATTAGTAGCAACTTTATGTTGTGTGGAAATCTAAAATCCATTTGAATACAGATATACTTGATATATTTTCCTACTAATTTTTTAATAGAGAAATTAGCAAGATAGTACTTTTTCTGTTCACTTTACAATATATTAGTAATATAAAAATTATGACTCATGAGCCAATCTTTTGCTAACTCTTAAATGTTAAACTATATTGCTGTTTAGCAATCTAATTTTCATTTCTTTTGAAGTTCATAAAAATAAGGATACAATGTCCTGAGGAAGCACACAAAAGTAACTTATTTAGCTATCAGAATAAACTATTTTTGTTTCTGTAAATGGCTGAGTTGTAAGAAAGTCTCAGCTGTAACTATGCAAATGCCATGGTTACATGGTTACCCTATGAATTAGGCTTTTGCAATGTCTAGAATTACAAAAAAACAGTCAGTAACAAGAAAGACATTAAGGGAAAGTGTTTATAATATTTTGCCTAAAACCACTCTGGGAATATACTATAATGTCATATATAACAAATTAGGAAAATTATTTTTATTGTACATTTTGGGTGTTTAACCCTCTCCGTTCCACCCCGAGGATTAAAGGCACTTGTAAAACCTTCAAAACATAGAAAATTTCTTCAGGATATCTCCCATAAATATTGCTACAAAGCATATGTCTTAGGTGTTACTTTCAGGTCAATGATAAATTTCATCCACATTTTTCATGGTAACTTCATTGTGTTCAAAAACTACATTTTCAGGTGTACCCTTAAATTATAATAGGTTTTCATAGAAAATATTTGAAGTCTTATCTATAACATGGGACATATGCTCCAGATTTTGTATCCAAGTCTAAAAATACTTCCCTAAATACATAAGGAATACCTAGAACCTTCACTTATGTGAAAGAATGTGGGAATCTAGAAGACTTACCATCCTTTTAATAAGAGCCACCAACATTTTTTGAGCCCTCATTAAGGACAAACCTGTGCAACTTTAATTCTCATGACAATTGCATACAGGAAGGCATTATCCACCTCAAAAACAAAAGTCGACCACGTATTTTGTCATCAAAAAGGGTTTATTCTGGGGAAAAAACAAAGGATTGAAATGCAGTGTAGGCATGATACGCCATATAAAAGAAGAGAGTGAGAAAAAAGTAAGAAGGCCTTTCTACAGAGAGAAAGAGGAAGTTAAGCAGAGGGGCTATTAAACCACAGAGCTCTGCTGTGAACACAGAGTTCTTCCAGTAGAGCTCTCTCCAAGACATGGAGTGTGAGGGCTCCTCTGTGCAGGTTAAAGTCTCTGTCATAAACTTGAAAAGCATTATTATTTTCCCCACTGTGCAAGCTAAGATGGTAGATTTGGATACATAACTCAAACTTGAGTCTGTATGAGTCCATAGTACCAAACTTTAGCCACCGTACTTACTGCCACTCTTTATGAATTACCAGTTTCCACATGGAGCAGCATCTTGTTTTTAAATTTACCCTTATACAGAGCCCTGCTCTTCCCCAGGAGAGGTCCAGGCACCCCACTATTGTGGCAGGCAGTTAGGCAGGCATGAGCAGAGTAAGGATGATAGGCCAGGTATGGAAGGCCACCAGGATGGAAAGCCCTGGATACCTAGCAAGGGGCAAAACTGGGAAAACAAAAACCTTGTCCTCAGGGTGACCTTTCCTCTTGCTGGTCATATGGTTTAAAACCTCTGACCTTTCATATCACTAGTTGTGTGGCTCAGATGCTTCCCTGACATTTCCTCCCCTGGCATGTTGCTAGTCTTGTAGCACATCCCCTTGGAGGAGGAACAAGGGGCTGAAGAATGGCCTCATGTGTCTCCCTCCCATGAGGGCCTTTGCCTGATCATTCCCGTAACCATCAACCCCTAGAGATAATATCTAGAGCTCAGTTGTGTTTCAGCTGCAGGCCCAGAGGGGAGCAAAACCAGACAAGCAATGCTATGGCCAACATCGGGACCAGCTGCATTGACTAATGATCCCCTGACCTGGCACTGACTAATCTGTGGAGACCACGGCTCTGAGAGGACATAGTGGGAAAGCTAATGAATACCCTATTGTGATCCTCTCTTGGGACTTCCCCTAAAATCCCCACCCTTAAAAGCCCTTAGGGAGGAGCACCCAGCACACCTCTCTCTATGGCTCCCCTTTTATGGAGCATGCCCAAGCTTCTTCCCACCCACCCCTTTCACCCAGATCCATTTTCCTTGCCTCTCTCTTTCTCCTGAAATCCAAGGGTCCTCTTTTTGCCTCTGTAAGTTGTTTCTGAGCCCATTTCTTCTACAGCTCACTTCCTCTACCTCTGTGACTTTCTAAATTAACTTTCTTTTATAGTTTGAGTCTTAACTCTGAATTTTTTCTTAGCCAGAACTCAAGTACTGAGGTTGCTGAACTGAGGTCTAACACCTGGTGCTGTTTTTGCCACCAGCACTTTCATCCACCAGAATGGACATTCAGGAGCTAAAAGCTGAGATCTTACTTCACAATAAAATAAAAATGGAGAACTTAAATAGGAACAGTTGACTGGTACTTGGAGACTACTATGCTTTTCTCTTTAAAAGCAGTTAAATTTTTTCAAAGGAATATGGTAGCAATTTTAGAGTATCTGGTTCTAAGATTACAGTTTCATCTTTATTCTGTCCAGTCAATCCATCTCAGGTTTTTATTCAATTTTTCATTTACTATTTGGTTTATTGGAGTCCATGGGAATGGATTTTTTTTCCTAAATGCCAACACCTGCTGACTTTCATATTGTAATGCCTCACCTTCCCAACTTTGCCTTGTTGTGTTTCCTGTTTCTGGCCCCTTCTATGTGTTGGTAATCAATGGTGTCTTTGCCCTTTAACGTCAGTCCTGCTGCTTCCATATGGGGTTCCTGGTGACTGGAAGCTTTCTAGAGAGAGGCAGCGCCTGGGTGCTCAAAAGACCATTTTCATTGCACAATGACTCAATGGGGAGCTAGAACTTGGCAGCCAAAAAAAAAAAAAAAAAGCAGTAATTTCCAATTGGTGGAACTTTCTTCAAAAGGCCTTTTATAACTACTTGGAAATCTTTGTGTTTGAATAAGACTGGAATAAAAGACTCTTCAAAGTGTGTGCGTGTGTGTGTTTTCCACTAGAGTCAGAAGCAAGAGGACAATTTTCAAACACTTGAGTTTTTTTTCTTTCTGTTATCAGAAATAGGTCTAGTAGGTTTTTTTAAAAAAAACTCACACATCACTTGTGTCTTAAAATGTGTATTTGTTTCATTATAAAATTATAGCATAATTGTATAGACATCTTATAAAATACAGAAAAGTAAAACATTAAGAGTCAAACATAAAGTGAAGTCCCAAAATTCAGAGAACATTGTCTTGCTAACATTTGGTATGCTTTCATTCAGTATTCCATGATCCAGAAATCATTACTTTAAAAGAATATTTTTATTTATTTATTCTCTTAGATAGAAGGAAGGGAGGGAGAAAGAAAGGCCAAGACATGTACATGTGAGAGAGAAATACTGATTGGCTGACTCTTGCACATGCCCCCACTGGAAACCAAACCTGCAATCCAGGCCCTGACTGGGAATCAAATCAGTAATGTTTTGCTTTGCAGAACGATGTTCAACCAACTGAGCTATGCCAATCAGAGCAGAAATTATTACTTTTAAAAATTATATTTCTTTAAATTTCTCAGCCACTATGTGGCACATGTGAAGAGCAGACAAATCCAGCATTTTATGTGGTATTGCTGTTTTCAGTGGCATCAATAGAACCAAAAAATGTGTGACACTTAATAGAAAAGTATCATACTTGAAGAATAAAATCTAATTTTTTAAAGTTGATTAACAGCATATTTATATATTTTATTTGCACTATTTTTTGGTACCTTCTATTTATCTTCTGGAAATTAAATGTCCAAATATATAGTACTAAATGTTATCTTTTAATTTTACTAATATAAAAAATGGGAAAATTAAATTTTTACTGCTTTTAAATTTCATGAGCATTTATTAAATTTATAAAGGCTGGGGAATTGGGCAGGACTTTGGGCAGACTGCCAGATTGGTGAATTATGCTGTTAATTTACTCCTTTTAAGCTTCCCCAGTATTCTCTGTTAACAGCCTGACCCCCTGACCCTTCTCAAACTTTCTTAATCCCTTTTACATGTGCATATATGTGCACACAAAACACATACATGCACAGATATAAATATATTTATGGATAAAAGTGTGCATCTTTTCCTAAAATTTTTCTTCCTTTTTTCTTAGTTTCTAGCCCAAAGGAGACCCAGCCCATGGATTTACACTTTGATGCTTATAGCACCTTAATTATAATCTCTCTCAGATTGAATTTATGACCACCCTGACTCAACAACTTCTATCCCTCTGGCCTTATTTTCTTTTTGATGATTTGTGATATTGATACCATTCTTCTGGTAATCCAGATCTGAAACTTGGGAATAACCTTTGTTATTTATGGCCCCATATTCAATTGCTTATCAACTATTATTGATTTTTACCTCTGAATAATTCAGATTCTCCTTCTCCTTATTAATAGCTTAAATTTAGGTTCTTGTGAAATCTCCTTAAGATTATCTCAACAACCTCCTATGTCAGGCAGTGTCTGACATGAAACAATGGTACACACAAATTGGCCATTGTGAAGAGAATTTAGTTAAGGGACTATTGCCATGGTTTGGGTATAGGGTAGAAAGACAAAATAAAAATGGTGATATCCCATGCCTCATGGATTTTATCACCCTTGGAGGGACAGTTGGAGGGAGCATATATAACGTATAAATATAAAGACATATAGAGAGAGTTATGTGTAGAGAAATGCTTGATAGGAACTGTGGTCTTTAGATGGGGACAGTCAACCTTCCTTTCAGGAAAGGAAACTGGGAGCAGATATCTCAATTTTATTTTCCTCCCTGTCTTCAGTATGTTGCTGTTGCTTCCCACTGGCTAAAGTGAACTGAAAGTCAGAAGAAAGAAACCATTGTTTCAGTCCTATAGGTTAGCACAGAGTTGCATAGAAAAGGGCAAGGAGCGGATCCCAGGAGCAAACAGAAAGCTATCCCACACACTTTAGCTTCCTTTCACTGTTTTCCTCTACCTCACTCCAATCTAAACAAACAAGACAAAACAAAACAGAACAACAGTACTGTTTTTATCCTATTTTCAGATATATATATCTCAATATATATAAATGCCATTATTCCTTTGTTTAAAGAACTCCAAAGTGTCTCTAGGACTTTCAAGATAAGAAGGGAACTTGTAGGAAAGCATACAGGTCATTGAAACTTGCCTCTATTTGCTTTTCACCTTATCACATGCCCAACTGAGCCCTCTAATCTGCACATCTCTAATGTTTTCTGGCAATGATAGACATCGCAACTGTGAAACATTCCCTACCCCACCTCCAGAACCCTCTTCTGGCATGTTGTCTTTTTACTTCTTTAGACAATTCTCCTTTGTCCTTCAAAACTCTTATATTCTCTGCTTTTGGAAAATTCTCTTGGCTCTCTGTGAAGATTTTCTTTGATGCATTATCCCATACCTCTTTAAAACAAAAATTTATAAGAAATTTGTGATTTGTAATTTGGTTCTTTTGTTAAAGTTTTGAGAATGTTGAAGGCAGAAGCTTTGCTTTATAACTCTGAAAGTAGAGTCAAGTACATAAGGAAGTGTTTAAAACTATTTAAATATTATATAATATTTAATGTCTCTTAAAACATCTAATAATGAACACTAATGTAAACACCATCCAAGTTAAGAAATAAATCAACCATAAACCTAATTGCATCCTTTTTCTCAGCACCAAGGTAACTACTAAAGTTACAATTTTTTATGCCTAATATTTATTTATACTTCAATAGGGGTGATCTATATATCTAAATAATGCATCATTTTATTAAGTGCTATCACACTGTATATTAATAGTAATAGTGATATTTTGATCAGATATATGAATAAATCCAAGCAATCTGCCTCAACTGCTAACCCAAAACTCAAGGTGGCAGGGTTTATGACTGCCAATGACCTACACATTGACCCTTTTCTGGAGTATTTGTGCTACTTATGTGTATAATAATGTAAAAGACTTTATGGCATTTACATTGCATGACAAAGGTAAAGGGATTTTTCATATTTAATAAAGGTCTCACCCTAATCAGTTGACTTTTAGTAAATCAGAAAGGAGATTATTCCCTGTGAGCCTGACCTATTCAGCTGAGCCCTTTACAAGTGACTTAAGCAGCAGGCATGCTCTCCCACTAGCCTGGAAGGAGAAAACTAGTCAAGCTGTGAAGGAGAGGAGTGGCTTCTAGCAGCTGAGAGCCTCAGCCCTCCAACTGTGAGGAACTGAATCCTTCTCATAACCTACATGAGTTGGGAAGAGGGCCCCAAGCTCCAGATGAGTATTCAGCCCAGCTAACGTTGTGGTTTCAGCCTGGTGAGACCTTAGCAGAGGATCCAGCAAAGCTGTGCTTGGACCCCTAACCCATGAAAATCGTGATCATAAATGGGTGATATTTTAAGCAACTAAATTTGTGGTAATTTGTTACATAGCAATAGAAAATAAATACTGTACTTATCTTTCTTCCCGTAATTACTTTAGGTACACAAAATAATCCCCTTATTAAATATATTTTAAGAATATTTTGACATAAGGAAAGGCCTGTAGTTCTTTGAATGCTGTACTAATATTAGAATTACAACAGCAAACATTTAAATTTGTTTTTTATTTTATATATAACATTTATAATACAAATACAAATTTTACACTAATTTATTGAAAATGTTTTCTATTGAGGTCCAGGGCTATGTACAATGTTAATGATGTGTAAGAAACTTAAAAACAATTTAATCCACATAGAAGTTAAGCCCTTTTAGTCCTAAATCACTCTGTTCAGGGGAGGCGCTAGCAACTGATGGAAGCAGAACAGGGTAGTTAGGTTGAGCAGCTCTTCTCACAAGGACAAATTTTGGCATAATTTGTGTTTAGGAACAATATCTCAAGGAACCAAAACTTTGGAAAAACCCCTATGCTCTCCTTTCTTATACTTTGATTAAATATAAAGTATTATACCCACTCCTGGATGCTATAACTGAGTATTGAAAAAATTGAGAGGTTAATGAAGAAAGCCCATGTAATGTGGCATAGTTATTGGGTTGGCCAAAATGTCCATATGGTTTTCTCTGTAAAATAAAAGATACATTTTTGTGTGCCAGGGGAGAGCACGAATGCAGTCCCCCACCAGCACAAATTATGCAGTCAAATTTCCCACATTTAGGGAAATTGCAGGCGTCAGCTCATCCGGAGTGCAATGGATAAACCTCACCCTGGGAAAAACACCTTTGTGATCATGTTATCTCTTAGATAAGTGTGAAAACAACATATTTTTTATTTTCACCGATAACTTTATTGATTTGGATATTTTGAGTATGTTGGGTATCTCCCATGCGATATAACATTGATTGTTTTCAATTAATGCCTCAATTTGATTGCTATCAGCTTCAACCGGTTTACCCGACTATGGGGCATCATCCAGAGAGAAATCTCCAGCACGAAACTTTACAAATCACTTTTAACATGTTTGATCAGTCACAGCACCTTCTCTATACACTGCACAAATCTTTCTTTGCATTTCAGTTGCATTTTTACCTTTCTTGAAATAATAAAGCATAGTATGTCGAAATGTTGCATATTTTCTTCCATCTTCAATATTAAAATGGCTACACAAAAATTCACCAATTTTGACATTTTTTAAAAATGCACACTGATATGACCACTGTCATGATACAATCTCTCAAAATTGTTTTGAGTGAAGGTGAAGACAGCTAAGCCTTATTAGAGCCACCTTGTGGAAAAAAAAACCAAATGACCTTTTCAGCCAACCCAATGCTTAGTCTCACTGGAAAAATAGTAACAAATGAGTATAAAGTGAGGCTTTGAGAACATGGTATACACTAGACAGTGAGACACAGATCTCTGATGGCCATTGGAGTCGCAGCTGTCAAGCAATGGCCGTGTGTAATGGTTGTTCCCTGATGATGTCAGAAGCCTCTCTCTGTACATTTTAGATGTTGGATGGTTCTCTCAACACCATGAGGAACAAGTTAAAATAGAAGACATGTAAGCAGTGAGCAGTCCTCAGTTTCGTTTGGGAACTACACACACACACACAGCTCTTTTCCCTTTAATAATTCCTGGTGTTTCTCATTCTTCCTAGAATACTCTTGCTTTTGGACTTATCCTTGCATCCATATTGATCTGTTTGTCATTTGTTTCATCTTTGTTTTCCATTTCTTATCACCTCTATGGCTATGTTGATCCTTTCTTGCTTGATTTGATCAATTCTAACATTAACCTTTAAAAAGTGAGGTGGCCAGCTACCACAACACCAAAATAAATTCTATGACTACTATATATCATTCTTATCAGTTATTACAATTTCCTCCTCTCTATGTGAAAACTAAAGCTGGTAAAATGGAAACTGGCTTGGGTTATTCTCAAGGCCCCAGACTCCAAGATGGTGATTCTCAGCTGGGCATATATTCTCTCCCTAGAGGATATTTGTAAAAATTGGAGAAGGGGATGTTCCAGCAACATGTGGTTAGAGCCCAGTGATGCTGCTTACTATCCTACAATTCACAGGGCAGCATAACTTTTAACATGGAATTATCTGGCCACAATGCAAATAGTGCTGAGGTTGAGGGCATCATGTGGACACTATAACCCATCAGACTTCCTGAGGTGTCTTCCTAAGGGGAATCCTGTAGTTCTTTATCATTCTGCCCTTATCCTCATACTATATAAATAACTATCTTGACTTCCCTCTAATTTTCTATTTTCATATACATTATCTTATTTTAATCCCAAGTCAGCTCTGGGTATGTTCAAATTAATTATTATTAATTTTTAAGAAAAGTTTATAGATGGGGAAACTCAAACTCCAAAATATTAAGTAATGAAGAAAACTTATTGAAAATTAGGACAAATTATCTTGTTATTAAGTAGTATTTTTTGTAGTGCACTGGAGTCTCTCTTTCAAGGTTGGTATTTATCCTTAGAGAATCATAAATGCCTTAAAAATGGCTTTATAACAAGAAGGCATAGTTAACAGAATACAATATTGACAGTGTTCAGGTAAATCCTGGTAGAATTGGTAGAGGGCTGGGGATCTGCTTAAGTGACTTGAGAATACCTTGCCAATTTGAATATTTTTATATTTAAGAGTCATAGAAAATGAAGTTCAAAGAAAACAATGAAAGAAATTTTCATTTTGCCTCACTAAATTAAATATATTATATTTTTTCCTATTAATTTTTTGTGGTGGTATGATTAAAAAGATAACTGGAAATTCAATGAAAAAGATGTTTTTAGAAGAGGAGTCAGATGACATAGCAACTTCCACTTCTAATTTCACCTGTCTGCTTTCTTGTGCTGAGAAGTATTGGTAGGCACTCTTAATAGTATAGTCGTTTTTCAACAGCCCTAATCAGTATGGATAGAAAATTATTTGAGAGTTATGGTGATAACAACCAGCCCAAGAGCAAAAAATAACTGGTCTTGTCATCTTATGATCATTAGGGATCATGAGGTTGATGAAAGAAATGAGGTAATACTAATTACTCCTACTAGTGCAAATTACCTTTTGAAGTTGAAGTTGGCCTGCAGTGTTTGGCAACTGAAATGCCTTGAGCTGTATATGAACTATCATCTGAGGGGCTTACAGTTCATCTAGCTGTGCTGCTCCCTATTTCCCAGTCCTACTACTGTATGGATGGATTATAGAATATTGGAATTGGACAATCAACTAAACATTTGTCTTCATAGTGCTTTGTTAAATATATGGGTTACGCAAATGGTATTCCACAATATATTTAAGCATATTAGTTTACCAGAAAAAGAATATCCCAAACACATGTTGTAGAAAATTGCATGGAGAAGGGAGGTGTACTTCTTTCTGAGGTACAAGCCATTTTTTTAAGGAAAGAAAGGATTTTTTTTAAAGATTGTGGGTAATGTGAGCAAAGTAACTGCTGTCTAATATGGTAGCCATATGTACCAGTCATGTTTGTGTGTCTTTGGATCAATTGATATGTGGCTACTCAGAAATGACATATGCTGTAAGTGTGAAAAATACTCAGACTGCAAAGATGTCCCAAAATAATACAGAATTTCTTTTTAAAATTGTAACACAAAGGGAGGAGACTTTATAACTCAATTTATATAAAGACGACATAAAGGAAAGGAGGACTCTGTAGAAAGAGTGCTAAGTGAAATAGAGACAAGTAAACTATCAGACATTGATTTCATTATAATGGTTATAAGGAAGCTCAACGACCTCAGTGAGAACTACAAGGGACTGTGGAGACGCTACAAGGAACTTACTGCAAACTATATCTGCAAGGAAAAGATATGGAAACTATCAATAAGGGCCAGGAGGAAATGAAGAATACAATTTCTGAACTGAAGACAACAGTAGAAAGAATAAAAAGCAGACCAGATGAAGTGGAGAACAGAATCAGCAAGCTGGAGACAAGGTAGAAAAGAAATTCTCAGACAGCAACGAAATGAAAAGAGACTCAAAAAGAAAGAAGAGGGCTTAAGGGAACTGCAAAACAACATGAAACATAATAATATCCATATCATAGGAATACCACAAGGAGAAGAAGGGGAGCAAGGCATAAAAAAACCTGTTGGAAAAAGTGATGACAGAAAACTTCCTTAAATAGATGAGAGAAAAAGTCACACAAGTCCAGAAAGCACAGAAGTTCCCAATCAAGATGAATCCAAAGAGGCCCACTTCAAGACACATCATAACTAAAAGCGCAGAGTTTAAAGACAAAGAGAGAATATTACCAGCAGCAAGGGAGAAACAGCTAGTAACATACAAGGAAGTCCTGATAAGGCTATCTGCTGATTACTTAACAGAAATGCTACAAGCAAGAAGGGAATAGCAAGAAATACCCCCAAAAAATGAAAGATGAACTCCTGGAACCAAGACTACTCTACCCAGCAAGACTCTCATTTAAAATGGAAAGCAAAATGAGGAACTTCCCACACCCAAAACAGGCTAAATGGACACATCTCTATCAAACTAGAATTACAAGAGATGCTAAAGGGACTGCTCTATGAAGTGAAGAAAACGAGAGAGAGAGAGGAACACAAGAACAAAAGGAAAGATGGCAATGAATAAGAACCTATCAATAATATAATAAGCTTAAATGTAAATGGATTAAATGCTCCAATCAAAAGACGTTGGGTAGCTGAATGGATAAGAAAACATGACCCTTATATCTGCTATCTACAAGAGATCTGCCTTAGAACAAAAGACCTACACAGACTGAAAGAAGGGATGGAAATAATCATTCCAAGCAAATAGACCTCAAAAAAAAAAAAAAAATCTGGGGTAGCAGTCCTTATATCAGACAAATAGACTTCAAAATAAAGGTTATAAAAAGGGACAAACAAGGTCACTTCATAATACTTAAGGGAACCATCCGTCAAGAAGACATAAATAACCCCTGTAAACAATATGCACCCAACATAAGAGCACTAATGTGTATAAGGAAAACCTTGGAGGGCATCAAGAAAGATATTGATAGCAACACACATAGTAGGGGATTTTAACACCCTATTGTGAACAATAGGGAGATTTTCCAAGCAAAATATCAACAAGGATATTGTGACATTGAACAACACCCTATATAAAATCAACTTAATAGATATATACAGAACCTTTCACCCCAAAGGAGCAAAATATATATTCTTTTCTAATGAACATGGAACATTTTCAAAGATAGACCACATGACAGAACACAAAACAAGCCTCAACAAATTCAAGAAAACTGAAATCATTGCAATCATTTTCTTGGATCACAAGGGCTTGAAACTAGAAACCAAACTCAAGGAAAAAACTCAAAAATATTTAAACTCATGGAGGCTGAATAGGATGCTATTAAACAATGAATGGGTCAATAATGAAATCAAAGAAGAAATCAAAACGTTTCTGGAAACAAATGGAAATGAACACACAACAGTCCAAAACCTATGGGACACAGTGAAGGAGGTCCTGGGAGGGAAGTTCATAAAAGTACAGGCCTTCCTAAAAAAGATAGAAATATTTAAAATAAACAACCTAACCCTTCATCTTCAAGAGCTGGAGAAACAACACTAAACAAAGTCTAGAGCAAGTAGAAGGAAGGAAATAAGCAGGATCAGAGCAGAACTGAATGACATAGAGACTACAAGAACAATTCAAAGGATCAATAAATCCAGATGCTGGTTCTTTGAAAATATAAACAAAATTGACAAGCCTTTAACCAGACTCGTCAAGGGAAAATAAGAGAGAGGACCCATATAAATAAAATCAGAAATGAAAGAGAAGTTACAACCAATACCACAGAAATACGAGACTGTAAGAAATTCCTATGAACAAATATATGTATGCTAAGACATTTAACAACCTGGGTGAAATGGTCAGATTTCTAGAAACATATAATTTTCCAAAATTTGACTGAGAAGAAGCAGAAAGCTGGAATAGACAAATAACAGCTAGTGAATTTGAAGCAGTAATAAAAAAAAAATCCCAGCATGCAAAAGCTCTGGACTGGACGGCTTCACAAGCAAATTTTACCCAACATTTAGGGAAGAGCTACCTCTATTCCTTCTCAAACTATTCCAAAAAATTCAAGAAGCAGAAAGATTCCCAAATTCTTTTTATGAGGCCAGCATTATCCTAACCCCAAAACCAGATAAAGACACAGCAAAGAAAGAAGACTACAGGCCAAATCACTGATGAACATAGGTGCTAAAATCCTCATCAAAATATTCGCAAACGGGGTCCAGCAATACATTAAAAAATCATATATATGATCAAATGTGATTCATCCCAGGGATGAAAGGCTGGTATAATATTCTCAAATTAGTAAATGTAATATAGCACGTAAACAAAATGAAAGACAAAAATCACATGATCATATCAAGAAATGCTGAAAAAGCATTTGATACAGTAAAGCACCCATGGATGTGGACTGCAGGGTGGGGATTGACTGTGGGAGCAGATGTTGGAAAGGGCAGGGGACAGCAATGGGGAAGAATTGGGACAACTGTAATTGAACAACAAAAAAATACAAAAAAAAACCCAAAACAAAATATAAAATGATACTACAAAAGGCTGTATGCCACCAAAGTGGTCAATCTAGAATAAATGGTAAATTTTTTGCATCATCAAACTTTCCTAGAGTGAGTCATAAAGAAATAAAAAATATTAACAGGCTGATCACTAGTTATAAAATTGTCACAAAGTAATCATAAAGCTCCCCCAAAACAGTAGTCCAGGAGCATATGATTTCATGGGTGAATTTCACCAAACATTCAAAGCGGATTTAATATCTACCCTTCTCAAACTCTTACAAAAAACTGAAGAGGAAGGAATGCTTCTTAACTCATTTCATGAGGCTAACATTGCCTTGATACACAAACTATGCAAGGACAAGACAAAAAGGGAAAATTACAGGCCAATATCTCTAAACCTAAGTGCAGAAATCCTCAACAAAATTATAACAAGTCAAATATAACAGTGAATTAAAAAGATTATACATGACTATCAAATGGGAGTCATTCCA
The DNA here is from genome assembly GCF_021234165.1 of Pteronotus mesoamericanus. Lineage (NCBI taxonomy): Eukaryota > Metazoa > Chordata > Mammalia > Chiroptera > Mormoopidae > Pteronotus > Pteronotus mesoamericanus. The sequence goes on along the minus strand of NW_026555321.1, from coordinate 77,165,093 downwards.
GGGTTTTAAGGGTAGTTAAACATCTATAAATCAATCAATGTGATATACCACATTGACAAAATGAGGGATTAAAATTATGTGATCATTTCAATAGATACAGACAAAGCATTTGACAAACTACAACATTCATTTATTGTAAAAACTCTAAACAAAATGGGTATAGAAAAAATGTACCCTGACATAATTAAGGCCATATATGACAAGTCCACAGAACATCATACTAATGGAGAAAAACTGAAAGATTTTCCTCCAAGATCAGAAATGAGACAAGGATGCCCACTTTTACCACTTTTATTCAACATAGCACAGGAAGTTCTAACCAAACAAATTAGGCAAGAAAAAGAAATAAAAGGCATCCTAATAAGAAAAAAAGAAATAAAACTGTCACTATTTGCAGATGACATAATTTTACATAGAGAGAAATCTAAAGACCCCCTCAAAACTGTTAGAAATAAGAAACAGTATACAGCATGTTTTCAAATATAAAATTCATATACAAAAATCTGTTGTGTTTCTGTACACTAACAACAAACTATCAGAAAGAGAAACAAGATAAGCCCATTTGCAAGCACAACACAAAGGTTAAAATACCTAGCAAGAAACAACAAACTGCAAGACATTGTTTAAATTAACTGAGGAAGACACAAAGAAATAGAACAATATTCTGTGTTCATGAATTGGTAGAATTAACATTGTTAAAATATCTACATCATGTAAAGTAATATACACATTCAGTGTAATACTAATAAAAATTCCAATGGCATTTTTCACAGAAATAGTATAAAATATTTTAAAATTTTGTATGGAACCACAAAAGACTTCAAATAGTCAAAGCAATCCTGGGGGGGAGCAATAAAGCGAGAGGTAGTATGCTCTGATTTTAAACTATATTACAAAGTTATAGTAATCAAAACAGTATTTTTTTCCAGAAAAACACACAGACCAATGGAACAGAATTGAAAGCCCAGAAAAAAACCCACGCATATATTGGCAACCAATTTATGACAATGGAGTCAAGAAAATACAATGTAGAAAAGAGAGCCTCTTTAATAAATGGTGTTGAAAAAACAAGACAGCTACATGCAAAAGAATGAAACTATATTGCTATCTTACATGACACTAAAAATTTAACTCAAAATGGGTTAAAAAATTAAATTAAAGTCTGAAACAAAATACATGGAAAAAAACAAAGGTACTAAGCCACCAAACATTGGTTTTAGTGATTTCTTTTTGTGGATTTTACTTCAAATGCAAAGGAAATAAAAAGTAAACAAATGTGACTATATCAAACTCAAAACATTCTGCACAACAAAAGAAACCATCGATGAAGTAAAAAGTAAACTGACCAAATGGAAGAATATATCTGCAAATGATATTTCCAATAAAGAGTTAGTATCCAAAATATTTTTAAAAACCTTACACAGTGGAACAGCAAGAACAACAAACCAGTTAAGAAATGGGCAGAGGATCTGATAGATGTTTTTCAAAGGAAGACATAGAGATGGCTAACAGAACACATGATGTTCAATATCACTAATTATAAGGGAAATACAAATTGAAATCACATGAGATATTGCCTCACACCTGTTAGAATGGCTATTATCAAAGTGACAGGAAAGAACAAGTGCTAGAGGTGCTGTGAAAAAAAGGGAACTCTTAACCACTGCTGGTAGAAACGTAAATTGGTGCAGCCACTATTGAAAACAGTATGGAGTTTCCTCAACAAATTAATAATTGAACTACTGTCATCCAGCAATTCTCTTTTGGATATTGACCCAAAGAACATGAAAATACTTATTTGAAAAGATTTCTACACTGTTACGTTTAATGAAACATTATGTACAATAGCCAAGATATGGAAACAACCTAAGTGCCCATCGCCAGATAAAGTGTTTTACTTATGCATTATATATAAATATATATAAAATGTATAAATATGAATAATAAAATACTACTCAGTCATAAAAAAGATGAAATATTGCTCTCTGCAACAACATGGATGGATCTTGAGTGTACTATACCACATGAAAGAAGTCAGATGGAAAAGGAAAAAAATCAAAGCAAAGTCATAGATACAGACAACAGATTGGTGGTTACCAGATAGGAAAGGGGTCAGGGGTAGGGTAAAGTGGTTAAAGGGGATCGCATATATGTTGATAAATAGAAACTAGGCTTTGGTGGTATATACACCATAGTGTATATAGATATCAAATTATAATGTTGTACACCTGAAACTTATATAATGAAAACACCTCTTTTTAAAAGAAAGAGGAATTATTCTAAAATTTACTGAGCTATAAAAGATGAGCTAGTAAGTGGAAAGACAAACCTTCTTCTTAGATAGGTAAAGTCGATATGGTAAAATAATGTTAATATTAATTAGAACACTTAAAAGATTTTTTTAATTTGAAGAATGTTCCTAAAGTACACCTAGAAAAAAAATCTGTGAAAATAACCATTAAAACAGTACAAGAGGGGTAAAAACCACTCTTCCTATGAAATAAAACAGAAAACAATAATACTTGAAATATTTTCATTTTAATTTCTATATAGACTCAGCTACATGTCAGAAATATGCACGTGATTATTCCAGCATTGCACATCACAGGAAAATATATCAATAGTAATAACAGTAAACAATTCGGAAAAAATAAAATTAATTACAGGTGAATAAAAGGTTTAAGCATTAAAATGCAACCACAACAGCTTAAGAAAAAAAAGTAAGTTTACAAAGTAGTTTTAGATTCAGGGAAGCCTAAGCATGATCTAAAACACAAAAACGATAAGGAAATGACCAATAAATTGCATTACATAAAATTTAAAACATCCATGTGATGCAAGTAATAAAAAAAATCCCAAAGTTCAAACTATAAACTTAAAAAAATTTCTAATACATGTTATAAGCAAAAGTTAAATTTTTAACATGAGAAAAATTACTCATAAATTAATAAAGACATAAAAGTAGTTATATGGAGAAAGAATCTAGTTAATTTACAGAAATGGAAAAAATGGACATTGCTACAAATTTTCAAAATATTTATTTCTGTATTTTACTTCAGAATTTTTAAATTACAAAGTCTTAAAATTTCAAAAGATAGAAGACAGTCAGTCTCTTGGATATGTAAAAGGATTTGTCACTCATAGAGAGATTTGAAATGTAAATATGACTTTTCTTTTGAGAAATGTGCATATCCAATTGAAAATAAATTTATATCCTTTAAATCAGCCTGACATTTTTTAATCCCTTTCCCCCCACCCCTTTTTTGAATGTTTTGAATTACAAAGATTTATGTGGTACTTACAATAATGTAAATATTTTTAGTGGTATTGAGGATGGCAAAATTTTAAAAGATATTCTTTACTGACTTTGCCCACATATCTCTTGGTAGCTACACAAATCACTCAAGAATTATGGTTTATGCATATTGAAAGTTTGGTTCTTAGTTTACTTCAGTAAGCATGGAAATAAAGTACACAATCCTGCCATGTTAATAGCTGCAGAACCAGATTTCTGGAGAGTGTCCAAATGAAAAGTAAACATAATAAGCAGAAACATCAACATTATTGCCACTCACAAAAACAAAAAGAATATGTTATTTGCATTTAAATGTGGATATAATGATTCACTTTCAGAGTAAATCTTGCCATTTTCTCGAATGGAAAATTTTACATTACACATGAGAAAGCTCTATTTTGCTTGTTTCCACTTTGATGAGTACATAACTATGTAAAAAGCTTTTACCTTTCCTAATAGCTACTTGTTTTCTTTAAACAAAATATTTCAAACCACACAGAACATTTTTATATAACATCAAATGTGCAAGTATATGTGTGCACTGTGTTTATTTAAGACACTGTATTTCAGCAACAAAAGATGTAGCTGAACCCTGGCTGGTGTGGCTCAGTGGATTGAGCCGTGGCCTGCAAACTGAAAGGTCTCTGGTTTGCTTCCCAGTCAGGGCAAATACCTGGATTGCAGACCAGGTCCCAGTTGGGGCCATATGAGAGGCAACTGATTGTTTTCACTTTCTCACATGATGTTTCTCTCCTTCTCTTTCTCCCTCCCTTCCCCTCTCTCTAAAAATTAATGAATACAATCTTTATTAAAAAAAAGATGTAGTTCATAAAACAGGTCTATTGGTCTGTGCTGCTTCCTCTTTTTCCGCGAGGACTTGATCATGACAATAAACAGATTTCCTGCCTTCAGAAATTATTTTATTTCTTCAATAAAAATATAACATTTTCTTACTTGGGAATTTTGTTTGCATCTTTTATTTTTTTCTCTTGGCATCTTAGGCAATATTAAAATATAGAGACCTATCATGACTTTCTTTAAGCTTGCACTGATTTTTGGTGAAGATGTGTTAGGTATTGTTTTATACCCTGCATTCCAGCAGAAGTACTCATAGATTTTGAATTCATCTTTTTATGAAAAATAAAACAAAAATAATAAATGACAGTCTCTATAATCACTTAACCAAAACACTGTTAGGAAAAAGTTTCATCCATTAAAATTATAACAAAGATTTTGATGGAAAACATAGGCTTTGAATAAACTTTAACACAAATATGTATTTGTGATTGAAAAATGCATTCAACTGTGAACCATTTTAATAAATTTGTTTCTTGTCAGCAATAAAAGTAGTTCCAAGAAAACTATCTCACACTTTAGATTATTAACATTCATATTGAATTATAATGTTAAAGAAATAGAAACAACTTCAGTGCAATTTTTAGAAATTGCATGTTTTATTTTTACCAAAATTTAGATTACTATGTGAGAATATGCTGAAACATAGGCTTCAAGCACTTTTTATATAATGAAAAAAGGAATTATGATGAGTAGTACCTTTTCCTATCTCAATGGTGGTATTGAAAGAGAATTAACCATTAATGCCCAAAGGCATCCTTTGTATGAAATAGATCAGCCTCTCTCCTAGGCAATATCTTTGGGAGAATTAAGAAAATAGTCAAACATCTTGTTTCCTGTGTTTTGTAGTCCAGATAAGATTGAGATTCTATACACATGCAATGTATCACACATATACACACATCACATAGTGTGAAAGTCACACATATGTAATACATGCACAAACGGGTGCATGTATATATGCATGTATCCACACACATGCATATAATATGCACACATAAAAATACTTATGTGCATATATTTTATGGTACATGTATTGCTGCATATACTTAATAATGTATTGAGACAGAATGGTAGTCATGCTTCAAGTAAAAATAGTCGTCTGGTGATAGTTTGGGGACCTAAAGAAGTGTAGTAACATATTCCCTCAGGACAATATATATGACTAGTATCAACTACATATTAATGAGGCATGTTGCTTTTAACCAGCTTAAAAATTCATTTAACACATGGTGAACTCTAAAGTTTATTGGATCGGTGACTGAAACTAAGAATAATCCACAAAGTGGACATTATCTCTGTATGGCATCAGCTCTAATGCATACTGTAGATTGATTGTTTTGCCCCCTGATACCCAGAACACTAGACAATCATAAATAATAAGTGGTGGCTTCAGTGTCATAGGTGGGGTGTCAGAAAGTGGCTTTAGATACTGTTTGGGAAATAGTGTGGCTGAGCCTTTAAGGGTGAGGCATGTGGTGAGCAGGTTAGGAACAGTCGAGGCTGAGGATGTCCACTTTGTCTATATCATTCTGTATAATGACTAAAACAATCATCTGCTTCATTGGCCAAAGCACTTCTATTTTCCTAACCAGTCATATCAGATAATACCCCACAAACAATTACTTTATATACACTATAAGTGAGCTTCTAGTGTTTGATTTTGACAGTGGATTTTAGAAGATTTGGATTTTTTAAATACAATACTATATTCAGGACCGTGTGCCACTATAATTAGCAGACTTTTCTGGTACCTTAGACATGCCATAGTTATTTAAATTTGAAAGAAATTTAAAGTGTATTTACCAGAAAATATATAATTTTAATTTGCCAGAATGTTTTTTCAAAAGCTTTCAAAGTTCCTGAAAGATGATTTTCTGTAAGTTGTTTCGCCGTTCAATTTATTCTGCCGCCTGTTATTTTTCTCCCTGGGTTTTCTAGAAGTCATTTTTGGACCATTTGATAGTACTATAAAAAGAACCTCACTTCCTATGGTATAATAGACTCTGGGTTTGATAGTTTAACAAATACACACTGAGAGTCCACTGTGTGCCAAGAGCCATAATATTTATTTTTCCAAGGGAAATGCTTAAGCCAGGGTGTATGCAACTCTCCATCTGTTTATTTAGGAATATGTTCCTTTATTATCATGATTATGTTCATAATTTTCCTTTTAAATAATAGACTTCAGTAAAACAATAATTTTATCCATGGGTTTACTGTGCTTTTGGGTGTATTTTAGGGTAATTTAATAAATATAAATTATTTTTAAAACAGTGCAAACTATTGTTTTAATATAGCTTTTTTGAAAAGAAAATTATGAATTTCTAAATTTAGTGAGCCATGTCAGTAACAGTTTTTGTATTATAGAAAACACTATATCTAGTAGAATCATTATTATTGTAAAATCTGTTTCTCATTGTGGAATTTTGTTCATTTTTTTCAGTCTCCTTAATAACAACCGAATCAGAAAGATATCCAGAAATGCTTTTGAAGGACTTGAAAATTTGTTATATCTGTAAGTTGCAAGAAAGGTCAATAATAACATGATATTGATAGATTATTTTGGCCTTTTTGTTGATTCAACTAAAGTAATTCTTCATCTTCTTGAAAAACACTACCAACATTTGCACAAAACTCACATTTCTAAATGAAGTCAATTGTTGCATTAAATACATGCTTCACCTGAAAATATTCAAGCATTTATCTCTATCCCTGCAACAAAAACTCTGAATTAGAGAAAAATAACAAAAAAACAGAGTTTGTTCAACTTTCACTTTCAAATCTAATTAATCGATAATGTAAAAATTCTATAGATCCAAAAGAAACTTTATGGCAACTCAACCATCCAAGACCTTCTATAGCCAGTGATCAAATATGATTAGGAACTAATGAACTTAGGTAAGAACCAATTTTTGGAAAAATTAGTTCACCAATGTAATAACCTTTATGTATATTGCTCATTGTATTTTTCTTGGTGATTTTTTAACTGCCTTGTCTGAGCTTTAGTATCATTTCCCTAGGACTAATGTTAGACCAAGTAAACCTCCCCTCTTGTTTCTCTATCATGATGTCTTATTTATTTAATTTATTATATATACCACAATGTTCATGATTTTTACTCAATTTTTACTTGATTATTTTCTGAGTTTTCCATTGGATTCTATAAAGGCAAGTGGCCATCCTCTTCTTATTTACCACACATTCCAGCATCTAGAACATATTAACTGCTCATTAAATATTTGTTGAATAGGTAAGACAAAATAAGGTATTCAATACATACTTGATATTTAATTAATACACTTAGTTATGTTGTGTTCATTATTTTTTGAGCAGAGTGATAACACGAATGCCTCATCTTTTTCAGGAATATGTATCAATTTATTATTTATTTTGTGTTTTTCACAAGGACTTCAGTTGTTTATATTACATAAGGTAGTTATAGTGCAAGTCTATTCGGAAGTTAGTTTTCATTGGACTAAGTACACCAGAGAACTGCAGTTTCACCCCTCTAAACACAAAGGAGGGCACATACATTTCTATAAAGCAAAAATATTTCTGAACTCTTCTGAAATTCTAAGATGTTTTGGTCTAAAGCATATTGATTTCCTTGAACAAAAACAAATTGAAATGTCTTAGGACTAATTTAGCTTTTAGATTCACAAGAAAAAATACAATTGTTTGAGAATATCTTTGGAAACTGTGGTTCACTTAAGATCAGCTGAATTTGTCTTCACCAGTGTGGCTCAGTTGGTTGGGCATAATACCACAAAGCAGAAGGTTGCTGGTTCGATTCTCGATGGGGCTCCTTGATTTGGTCCTTGGTTAAATGCATGCAAGAGGCAACCAATTGATGTTTCTCTCTCACATTGATGTTTCCTTCCCTCTTCCCTCCCTTCCTCTCTCTCTGTAAGTAACAATTTAAAAAAAGATTAGCTGGATTTTAGACCTGAGATACATTGAAAAACTGAGAGCAAATTTTCCTTTTTCTCAGTCCAGCAGACCAATAACTGTTAAGCATAGCATACCCTGTATTCATTATTGTTAACCAAATTAGAAATAGTCTAATGATAAACTTGAAAATAAAATGTATTTTTCAGAAGCATCTTAACATACATAAAGTGATAACTATATCATCATTATCAGCACTGAACAATTTTTAAAAATTACCCATAAGGCAAAAACTGTCGTCTATCTGTGCATGTTAGAGATAAACTGAGCACCATGTGGAAGCATTTAAAGGGGAAATTTATTCCACATTCAAATCCATGATTATGTTTCTGTGTATGGGTCCATTTCCAAAGTTTAGTTTCTTCTCTGAACTATAGTTTTTATTTTTCCCCCTTTCAGCCCAGCTCTTGCCATCATTGTCCTCGTGAACTCCTATTACTGAATGCTACTCCCTCTGCAGAAAATTTGCTGTCTTAGATCTTTGGGTGAATGTATCATTTACAACTGTTTATTTAGCACTGGCCTTTCCACCACTATCCAGTCTCAGAATTTATTTGGAGTCTTTCCCATTCCTTTTTCAACCTGTAGTTAAAAAGATCTTGTGGAAATATTGGGCAAGTGAGTGTCATTGAAGATTCTGACCTTTAATAGTGTAAACTTGCGGAACACAGCTCACCATTTCTAGCCACTCTTTTAACCCTCTCTGAGGATTAATGACAATCTAACAAAATGAATGGGTTTCTCGTTCACTCCATCAGTGGACTTTTGCTGTGTAAAAAGTACTCCAAAACTTAGTTACTTAAAGGAATATAGGGCTACTATTTGTCATGATTGATTTTATGGGTTGACTAGGCATTTCTGGTTTAGGCTGGCTCAGTTGGGGCTGAAAGGTCTAGGATCACTTCACTCACATATCTGACAGTTGCGCAGTATCAGTTAAGATGGCTTTCTCTTCCATGTGAACTCTCTTTCTTTAGCCATTGAAATTGTGCTTGTTCATAAAGTGATCTTATTCTTAGTGCAACCAGAAATGAACGTCTCATGCCTTACTTGGGTCATGTTTGCTAGTGCCTCATTTCCCACATCAAGTCATGTGGCCAAGGTCTGATTCAAGCAAGCACTGGAGTAATAGATTACAATCACTTTGTAGGAAAAGTAGCAGAATCACCTTTCAAAGGGATATGAATCCAGAGGAGAGAAACTTGTGTCCATTTCTGTAATCTATCACATTCATTTAAGGATTAGGGAGTTCAAAGAGTGAGGCCCAGGTTGCAATCATGATTAGTCACATCTTGGGTTAGTTACCAGGATAGACATATACAATAGGTAGGTACCGTATTCTCAAAGGGAGGACAGGTCATGTCTTCTTGGGGAGATTGTGGGCCGGTTAGACTTGATGGAAGGAAAAATAATTCATCTTAATCTTGAAAAGAAGATGTGTTAGAAAAGGCAAGACATGGTCTGGTATGTTTTAGAATGTGTAAGTATTTTTTTAACGACTAGATTATAGGGTCAAAATAGAATGTGATGAGAAGTAAGGCTGGTGAGTTTGACAAAGGCCAAATAATGGGAAGGGTTGTATGCCAAACTCTCTGTCTCCACTTATTGACCTCTTAATTACTTCTACTCACTACCAATCAGCCTCCATTCTTACAACTCCACTTGAAGTTCTCTGACAAAGGACACTTATGTTGCTAAACATATTAAAAACATTCTGTTACATACTGTGTTAAATTATGCCTAGTGGTTTCCTTTTTTTTTGCCACTCATCTTTTTGGAAATTTCTTTGGTGTTAGTGACCACTCGTGTTTTTGGTTTTCTCTTTGTTGTCCTGTCTCCTCCTCAGGCTCTCACCTAGAGTTCTACCCCAGGCTCTGTTATTTCTCATACTTTGTACTTCTCTGTGGTTGAACACACTTGCTTCCATGGTATGAGTATCAGTTACTATCTATATGCTTCTAGTTCACAAATATTTATTTTTAGCCTAAATTGCTTTGATGTTTCAAAATCTTCACACTCACACACACATACATGTTTACTCAATATTTCCACTGATATGTCCCATGGGCGCTTCAAGCTCAAAATAACTTAAACTTAACTGATTATCTTTCTCCATTTAAAGCTGTTCCTTATCTTCCCTTCAAAAATACTTCTTATTTTGATAAATGATGACAGGCTCATGCAGTCATTGAAACTAAACATTCATGCATCATATTGGCTTTCTCCCAATTCTTCACCTGCTATATATGGTTAGTCGAAAAGCCATGTAGATTCTCCTTTTACATTGTTCATAGCTTTCCCTCCTATTTATTATTCTGTGCTGACTTCAATCTTATCCTGGTTAGCCATCACACTGACTATAAGAAAACCTCATTTCTCTGTTAAAGTCTTTCCTCCTCTAAATCTCTGAAGGACAGCCGCTTCTCTTGAAAAAAAAAAAAAAAAAACAATATGTCAATCATGCCATTCTCTAAGTGTCTTTCAATGGTTCTCCACTGCTGTTTGGATGCACCATAGGTAAAATTTGACCTCATTTACATTTTTGCATTTCTTGACAATCACCTCCTTAACTGTGCTACAAAGTTCTTGATGGGTCATATTTGATGCCCTCCTCAATAACTGGAATATCTAATGCTTTCAGATCCTCCCTGGGTTACTGGATTATACATGGGTATTGTGTCTTCCAGTGAATCTTTCTTGTTCTCTGACTCTGATACTCAGATCAGGTCACAGATCTATTGCTCATTATCTCCTGCAATGTGTATCAGCAAAACACAGTAGCAGTAATCTGTGAAACACACCTATACAGTTTAACAGATGGCAAAAATGAACACAGGTTAAGTAACTTTACCAGGGATACAAATGTGGAAATACTGTGATTTCTAAGAATAAATTGGAGAAGAAAAGGGGAACACAGAGACTTGGGTGGAGGTGGAGAGAAATAACACAGGTCTCAACCTTGTATGAGAGAAAGTGCCCTAATTTACTGAGTGGGTGTTCTTGTTTACTTAGTTGGATCAAACTATTATATTTCAGTGAGAATAAGCATCAACATAATGTAACTTTGAATCTATTTATGTCGTTTCTGATCATCATCTAATTCCCATATAGATTTACCTTCAGGGAAAGAATATACTGGCTAGCTAGCTGATAAGAGTAGTCTGATCTTCACGAAAGTCAAATTACTTCTGTTCCTTTATGAGTGTGGCTTGGATGGATCAGTTTCCAAAGACATAAAATATATTTGGGTGCTCTGACCAAATCCATTTTGCAGGACAAGCTGAGGAACCAAGGTAGCGACCTCCTGGAGAGGCCTTTTGGGAGACCCTCCCGGGGCCATTCGTTCAGCACCCCTCTATAACACCTGCTTCCCCCTCTATGCTTGCAACTATTTTCTGCACAGGAGAAGTAAGCAGAAGGACATTTCAGCATTGCTTTATAATTTTTAAGTATAAAAGCTTTGTTAGCATATTTTTGCTGGGAAATTTTAGTTTTTATCTATCTGTCAATTCTTCCATCTACCCAGCCATCCAATAATCTACACATCTAACATCTATTCACCCATCCATCAATCACGTAATAAACACCTACCATATATCAGGTATTGTACTAGTCCTACAATACAGTGGTGAGCAAAACACTAATGATTCTTGCTATCATTCAGTCTATAGACTGGTTGAGCAGATGGAAATTATTTTTTAATGTTCTTTCTTAATATTTTAATCATACATTACCATGCCCAGTGCATGTGGAATCAGTGATGTCCAAAATGAGGTTCAGGAAATCTGATAAGGGGTGTTTCAGTTTGACCCAAACTCTCTGATGTTTAATTTTATGCTTTCATGAATCTCCAAAAGAGATTAATCATTTCTTTCCGGTATATATGAATTAATGAAGCAGTTTAGTGATACAAGCTCAGCCTTATACAGGAAAAGGGCCAGAACAACTGTTTTCCTAATGATCCATTGGTACAGGAATTCTTTTTTTGTCCAGAGATTTCCCTCATTGTTTCCTCCTTCCTGATTTCTATTTGGCTTCAGACCTTTGAGACAATGTTTCCTGAATCCACTACATCACTGTCTCTGACCTACTATTCACCTGGGCAGTGTTTATAGTAAATAGCTTCCAGGTTGGAGGAAAGGGAGAGAGGAGTAGATTCAGCATTGCTTTGAATTGTACATTTGTTAATAATGCAAGAATTCTCTTTGGAATTTGAGTTCCATTAAAAATCTATTTAATGAACATCCAACTATTCATTTATCTATGTAAACATTTTTATTAAAAATTTTTTTATTGTTCAATTACAGCTGTCCCCATTTTTCCTCCATTGCTCTCCTCTGCCCTGCCCTGCCCACCCCCACTCCCATTCAAAAATTTTTTTCAGGCTATAAGTTCTCTACACATTTGATATCTTTTCTGAGCAGTAATAAGCTATTAGGTATCAAGGAATTTATTAAATACTTCTGTTTTTCAGGCAAAATGTAACACAGCCTCTGGTACTTAGAAGTATTAAGTATATGATTATTAAATTTACCTACATTTTTAGTTTGTAAAATGGATGACTTAGAAAAACACGATATTCAAAAATTTGATAGATTAGTAAAACAAATTGGGACTTAAATTTCCAGAAAGAATGATTTCAGTTAAGTTATTCATTCATTTGAATCAGCAATTTTTTTATTATTTATTTCTAATAGAACTTGGGTAACATTGGTTAATGAAATTATATAGGTTTCAGGTGTACAATTCTATAAGACAGCATCAGTTTATTGTACTGTGTGTTCACCACCCCAAGCCAAGTCTCCTTCCATTTATCCCCCCTTTACCCTATTCTACCTCCACCCATTCTGGTTTCCCTCTAGTAATTACTATACTGTTGCCTGTCTTTCTACAAGTGGTTTATTTTCCTATGCTTAATCTCTTCGCTTTTTTTCACCCATTCCCCAACCCTCCTCCCCTCTGACAGCTGTCAGTCTGTTGTCTATATCTAAGAGTTTGTTTCTATTTTGTTTGTTAGTTTATTTTGTTCATTGGATTCTACATATAAGTGAAATCATATGGTACTTGTCTTTCTTTGACTGGCTTATTTCACTTACCGTAATATTCTCAAATCCATCTATGCTGTCGCAAAGGGTGAATAGTATAAATGTACCACTGTTTTAACCACTCACTGATGGGCACTTTGGATGCTTCCAAATTTGACTATTGTGAAAATGCTGCAATGAACATATTCATTTGAATTAGTGTTTCAGGCTTCTTCAGGTATATTTCCAGAAATGGAATCACTGTGTCATAGAGCAGTTCAATTTTTACTATTTTGAGGAAACTCTTCTGTTTTCCATTGTTGATGCACAAATCTGCATTCTCAGCAACAATGCATGAAGGTTCCTTTTTCTTCGTATCCTCATCAACCTTGTTTGTTGATTTATTGATGACAACCATTCTGAGAGGTGTGAGGTGATATTTCATTGTGGCTTTAATTTGCATTTCTATGATGATTAGTTATGTTGAGAATCTTTACATGTCTATTGGCTATCTTCGGAGTTTGCTTCGGAGGAGTTTCTATTCAGGTCCTTTGCCCATTTTTTAGGTTTTGTTTTTTTTTTGTTTTGGTGTTGAGTTGTAAAGTTTCTTTATACATTTTGGATATTAACCCCTTATCAAATGTATCATTGGCAAATATATTCTGTCTTTCAGTGGGTTGTCTTTTCATTTTGTTAAAGGTTTTCTCTGCTGTGTCCCATTTGTTTATTTTTACTTTGTTTCCCTTTCTTGGGGGAGATATATCATAAAGAAATATTGCTATGAGAAATGTCTGAGATTTTACTGCTTATGTTTTCTTCTAGGATTTTTATGTTTTTGAGTAAAACATTTAATTCTTTAATCCATTTTGAGTTTTTTCTTGTGTGTGGTGTAAGGTTTAGTTTCAGTTTTTTGCACCTATCTGTTCAATTATCTCAACACCATTAAGTAAATAAACTATCATTATCCTGTCGTATGTTCTTGACTCCTTTATAAAATATTAATTGACCATAAAAACAAGGGCTTAATTCTTGGTTCTCTATTCTGTCCTGTTGATCTATATGTCCATTTTTATACCAATGCCATGGTGTTTTCATTACTATGGACTTGAAATATAGTTTGATGTCAGGTAGGGTGATTCCTCCAACTTTGTTTTTCTTTCTGAGAATTGTTGTACCTATTCAGGTCCTTTTGTGGTTACATATAAATTTTTGCAATGTTTGTTATAGTTCTGTGAAACTATATCAATTTTATGTTGATAAGAATTGCATTGAATCTATAGATTGGTGTGGTTAGTATGGATATTTTAATAATGTTAATTCTTCCTAGCAATAAATATGGAATAATATTTTACTTATTTAATTTATCTTTGTCTATTTCTTTCTTTACTGTCTTATAATTTTGAATATGTTTTTTTCAATATGCTGTTATTTAACAAAAAGAAGAAATAGCTAATAATCACAACTCCTCAATATGTAATAACATTTTTGTTTTTATTGTAGTAAATTATACATACATAAAATTTACCATTTTAATAATTTTTAGTGTAAAATTCAGTGACATAATGTACATTCCCACTGCTATGCAACCATAAAAATTATTCATTTCTAGAACTTTTTCATTATCACCAATAAAAACCCTGTACCCATAAACAATAAATTTCCATTGCTCCCATCTCTCAGACCCTGGTAATATCTATTCTACTTTATGGTTCTATTAATTGGCCTATTAAAAACCCCTTATATAAGTGGAATAATTCAATATTTGTCTTTTTTGTCTGCCTTATTTCAATTAGCATGAGGTTTTCGAGTTTCATTTATGTTATAGCATGTATCACAACACCATTTCTTTTCAAGTGCTCAATATTTTGTTGTATGATTATTCCACATTTTGTTATATAGTCATCTCTTGATGGCAATTTGGGTTGTTTCTGTCTTTTGGCTATTGTGAATAATGCTACTATGAATATTGCTATAAATGTATCTGCCATTCCATGCTTTAAATTCTTTTGGGTATATTATTGGAATGGAATGCAATTTTTAATGCAATAATTTACTGATTTATTACTTTTTAAAAGATTTTATTTATTTATTTTTAGAGAGGAGAAAGGAGGGAAAAAGAGAGAGAGAGAAATATCAATGTGTGGTTGCCTTTTGTGCACTCCCTTCTGGGGACTTAGCCTGCAACCCAGGCATGTGCTCTAGACTGAGAATGGAACCAGTGACATTTCGATTCACAAGCCAGCACTCAATCCACTGAGCTACACCAGCTAAGGCAGATTTATTACTTTCATTAATGTAAATATTCATTCTATCTTCCATTGAATCCTTACAATGGACCTATGATTTGATTTATTATATCCTAACTACATAAATAAGGAACATATGCCTTTATTGGAATACTAACCCTTATTCTTTCCTTGAAGGGCTAATAATTAATAGTAAAGTTGTACTACTTTTAAGGAAAGGTTTATTTGCTTTCATAGACACATAACCAATTGTCAACTTTGCTTTAAAAATGTGTGTATCTCTCTCTTTTTAATTTTCTCTCCAAATTCTAATTTGAATAGTTGTAAGTAACCAAAAAGTTGTTAAACACTTATATATCATCTAAGAAAATTAATTCAAATTAATTACATTTTCAATATTTAATTTATATGTTTCTATGCATAATACATTTTTACTAAACCATATGAAAATATGTAGCACACATTGTACAAATTATCCCTCAGTACTAAACAACTATTTACCTTTCATACTACTTCATATATCTTATCAACAAATATAAAATAATTACATATATGTTAGATATTAGTACAATTATATCAATAATCTTATGTAAATATCCTTGGTATAGCAATTAAAATAAAGACACTATTTTTTTGCTTTTTAAATTTTTTATTCTTATTTTTAAAATTTTTTAAAGTATATTTTATTGACTGTACTATTACAGTTGTCCCATTTTTTTCTCCCCTTTATTCCACTCTGCCCTGCACCCCTATTCCCTCAAGCACTTCACCCCATCCTTAATTCATGTCCATGGGTCATACATACAAGTTCTTTGGCTTCTCCATTTCCTATACCATTCTTAACCTCCCTCTGTCTATTTTGTACCTACTGTTTTTTATTTAAATTTATAAATCATGTTTATTCTATTACAGTTGTCTCAATTTTTTCTGCTTTACCCTCCTCCACCCATCCCACCTCCACCCCCTGCTTCCACAGTCAATTCCTACTCTGTTGTCTATGTCCATGGGTCATTCATACATGTTCTTCATCTAGTCCCTTCCCCTTCTTTCCACCATTGTCCTTTTTCCCCATTACCTCTGGTCACTTTCAGATAATTTATATGTTTTTATACATAATACATTTTTACTAAACCATATGAAAATATGTGGCACACATTGTACAAATCATCCCTCAGTACTGAGCAACTATTCACCTCACTTCATACTACTTGATATATCTTATTTGAATGTAATAAAAAAAATCAACCTAGTTGTCTATAAGAAACCCACATTAAATATAAACATTTAGATTAAAGGTGAAGTGATAGAAAGATGTACCACACTAACATGTATCTAAAAAAATAGAATAGCTGTATTAATTTCAGATAAAGCAGACATCCAAACAAGAACAATTATAAAGGATAAATAAGATGATTACATAATGATAGAGAAGGTTGATTCTTCAAGAAGACATAATTTTTTATGTGTATGCACCTAACAATAGAGCATATTTTGAGGCAAAAACTTGTAGGCCTGAAAAGAGAAACAAACTTATCCATTATTAAAGTAGGAGACTTCAACACACCTCTGTAAGTAATTGACAGATTCAGCAGTCAGAAAATTAGTAAGGACATAATTGAACTGAATGACATTATCAATTAATGATCTTAGAGATCCAAGATGACAGAGAAGTAAGTGGAAGCTACACTAATCTCTTCCCAGGACCAATCTAGAATTGCAGCTAAATTGTAGAGATATCCAACTGAATAACCAACTGAACTCTAGCTGGAGAAAAGCCTTATAACAAAGGACAGACAGAAGAAACCACTTCACCACTACAAGACTGGTATGGAGTATAGATTAGGTGCAAGAGGGCTGGCTGGGCTACCACAGGTGGCAATTGAAGTTCTGGAGGGATATTTCAGTGGCTGAGAGTTTCCACTGAGAAGTGTGGGGTCTAAATCCCAAGCTGTGCTCCCCAGCCTACAGCATCAGAACTGGAAAGAACCTAAATAACATCCAGCTGTGAAAATCAGCAGGGTTTCTGTCTGCCAGGGGGAGATGGATGGTTTTCCTCTTAAAGGACCAACATACAAAATTTCCTTTGCAATCACTTACTTTGGGTTCTGGAAGAGGGAGGGCAGAGTGGACTAGAGACACTTGCTGAGTGTCTGGTGTTGGTGGTTCTGGGGAGAAAACTAAAGGAACAGCTACCAGGACCCTTGTGCTGACAATCCCCATATTGCAGAAGCCATCTTTCTCAGGTAGCACACTCCTCTTCAAATGGCATCAGCCTGAAAGGAAGCAATAGCCCTGCCCACAGGAATTCCTTTGCCCCACCCTGTGGAGCTGCTGATTACAGCTTGATTAGTTTAACAGCAGATTGATCTTACAACTGATTAGTTTAACAACTAAGGTACAAAGCACAAAGAAGTAGTCAAAATGAGAAGACAAGGAAACAGATCCCAAATGGAAGAACAAGAGAATTCTCTAGAAGAACTAGGTGAAATGGAGGCAAGCAATTTATCAGATAAAGAGTTTGGAATAATGGTTATAAGGATACTCAACATCATGAAAAAAGGCATAGAAACCATAAAAAAGGACCAGTCAGAAATAAATAATGCAATATTTGAAATAAATAATACACTGAAAGGAATAAACAGTAAGATAAATGAAGCCGAGGATCGGATCAGTGCTTTGTAAGATAAGGTAGAATAAACGTCCAGGCAGAGCAAAAAGAATTTAAAAAGAAAATGAGGAGCGCTTAAGAAACACTTTGGAAACATGAAGGGTAACAACATCTGCATCACGGGAATACCTGAAAAAGAAGAGTGAACAATGGGTCGAGAACCTATTTGAAGAAATAATCGGGTGAAGGAAAAAGACACACAAGTCCAGGAAGCTCAGAGAGTCCCAAAACAGATGGATGCAAAGAGGCTTACACTGAAACACAACATCATTAACATGACAAGGCTTAAAGACAAAGAGAGATTTCTAAAAACTGCAAGAGAAAAGCAGATGATTACCTACAAGGGAGCACCAATTAGGCTGTTTTCTGACTACTCAACAAGAACATTTCAGACCAGAAAGGAGTGGGATGAAATATTCAAGGCGATGAAGAGGGAGGACCTACAACCAAGGCTAAACCAGTACTACAACAAATGGTAAAGGGCTTGCTTTAAGAAAAAGAAGAAAAAGAGAGAGAAAGAAAAAAACCCAGAAAAACAGTCCAAAAATAAAATTGTACTACATACATATGTATCAGTAATCACCTTAATGTAAATGACTTAACTGTTTCAATGAAAAGACATAGGATAGCTGAATGGATAAGAAAACAAGACCCATATATATGTGGCCTCCAAGAGATCCATCTCAGGTCAAAAAGTACACACAGACTAAAAGTAAATGGATGGAAAAAGATATTTTGTGCAAATGGAAAAGAAAAAAAAGCTGAGGTAGCAGAACTTATACAAAAAACATAGATTTCAAAACCAAGGCTAGAATAAGAGACATAGAAAAACTACATAATGATAAAAAGAACAATCCAACAATAGATGTAAGCCTAGTAAGCATTTACATACCCAAGATAGGAGCACCTAAATATGTAAACCAAACCTCAATGGACGTAAAGGGAGAGATCAACAGAAAAACAATTATAGTCAGGGATTTTAAACCCCATGGACATCAACGGATAGATTTTCTAGGCAGCAAATCAACAGATAGAGTCCTTAAATGACACACTAGATTAAATAGATTTCATTGATATCTTCAGAGTATTTCACCCCAAAGCAGCAGAATATACATACTTTTCAAGTGCACTTGTAATGTTTTCAAGGATAGACTACATGTTAGGACACAAAACAAATCTCAATAAATTTAAGAAGATTGAAATCATATCAGGCATCTTCTCTGACCACAATGCTATGAAACCAGAAATCAATCACAAGAAGAACACTGCAGAACACATAAATACATGCAAGCTAAATCATGTTACTAAACAATGAGTGGGTCAACAATAAGATCAAGGAAGAAATCAAAAGATAACTTGAAACAAATGAAAATGAGGACAAACCATCCAAAATCTGTGGGACACTGGGAAAACAAATCTAAGATTCATAGCATTAAAGGCCTATTTCAAAAAACAAACCAAAAAAAGAAAAAGAAGAAAAAGTTCAAATAAACAATCTAATTCATATTTAAAAGAACTTGAAAAGAACAACAATAACAAAAAGCCTAAAGTGAATATTAGGAAGGGAATAATAAAGATCAAAACAGAAATAAATGAAATGGAGCCTAAAAAATTGATACAAAAGATCAATTTTTGAATCCCAAAGCTGTGTCTCTGAAAAGATAAACAAGATTGACATACCTTTAACCAGACTCATCAAGAAAATAACAGAAAGGATCCAAATAAATAAAATCAAAAATAAAAGAGGAGAAATAACAGCCAACACCAAAGAAATACAAAGAGTGTAAGAAAATATTATGAACAATTATATATCAACAAACTGGACAACTTGGACTAAATGGATAAATTTCTAGAAACATACAATCTTCCAAAACTAAATCAGGAAGTATCAGAGAATCTACACCTAGTAGAATTGAAGCAATAATAAAAAAAACTCCCAAAAAACAAAAGTCCTGGACTGGAAGACTTCACAGGTGAATTTTACCAAACAATCTAAGAGGAACTAACACCTCTCCTTCTCAAACTATTTTGTAAAATTCAAGAGGAGTGAAAGCTCCCAAATTCATTTTACAAAGCCAGCATTATCCTATTTCCAAAACCAGATAAAGACACTACAAAGAAAGAAAATTATTGGCAATATCCCTCATGAACATTTATGCTAAAATCCTCAAATAAATATTAGCAAACTGAATACACCAAAAATACATCAAAAAGATTATACACTATGAACAAACAGAATTCACTCCAGAAATACAAGGTTGGTACAACATTCACAAATCAGTAAATGTGATTCAACATATAAACAAAATGAAGGATAAAAACCACATGATCATATCCAAAAAAATGCAAAAAAAAGAATATAAGGAAAAAAAGAATAGAAGGAACATACCTAAACATATTAAAGGTCATGTATGACAAACCCATTGCCAGCATCATGCTCAATGGGCGAAAACTACAAGCATTCCCCTTAAGGTTAGGAAAAAGACAAGGGATGTTTGTTTTCACCTTTCTTATTCAACATAGTGCTGGAAGTCCTAATCACAGCAATCAGAAGAGAAAAAATAAAAGGCATCCAAATTGGAAAGAAGATAGTAAAACTGTCTTTATTTGGAGATGAAATTATATTATACATAGAGAACCACAAAGATTTGACCAAAAACTACTAGAACTGATAAATGAATTCAGCAAATTAGAAGGACACAAAATTAAAGTTCAGAAATCAGTTGCATTTTTATATGCTAATAATTAATTATCAGAAAAGGAAATTAAGAAAATAATCACATTTACAGTTGCTAAAAAAGAATAAAATACCTAGGAATAAACCTAACTAAGGATGTAAAAGATCTGTACTCAGAAATCATAAGACACTGAAGAAATTGAAGATACAACTAAGTGAAAGCACATATTGTGTTCATGGATAGGAAGAATTAAAATCATTAAAATGCCCATACTACCTAAAGCAATCTATAGATGTAATACAATTCCATTCAAGATTCCAATGAAATATTTCACAGAACTACAACAAAAAAAAAGCCCAAAGTAAGGATTAGAAAGAAAATTTCAAAAATTTATATGGAACCACAAAAGGGCTTGCATAGCATCAGCAATCCTGAGAAAGAACAAAGTTATAGGAATCATGCTACCTAATATCATACTATACTATAAGGCCATAATACTCAAAACAGCCTGGTACTGGCATAAAAACAGACATATAGATCAATGAAACAGAGTAGAAAGCTCAGAAATGCACCCATACCTTCATAGTCAATTAATATTTGATAGAGGAAGAAAGCATATTCAATGGACTAAAGATAGTTTACTCAATAAAAGGTGCTGAGAAAACTGGACAGATGCATGCAGGAAGATAAAACTAGACAACCTTCTTACACTACATATGAGAATAAATTGAAAATGGATCAAAGACTTAAATGTTAGACCTCAAATAATAAAAATCCTAGAAGAAAACACAGGCAGCAAAATCTTGTACATTGCTGGTAGCAATTTTTTATTGGATATAACTCCCCAGGCAATGGAAACAAAAGAAAAAATAAACAAATGGGACTACATCAAACTAAAATTTTTTTGCACAGCAAAGGAAACTATCAACAAAATAAATAGACAACCCACAGTATGGGAGAACATATTCGTTGATATATCTGAGAAAAGGTTAATATCCAAAAATTATAAAGTACTTAAAAAACTGAACACCAAAGAAACAAATAGCCCAGTTAAAAAATGGTCAAAGGACCTGAATAGACACTTCTCCAAAGAAGACATACAGACAGCCAATAGACATGAAAAGATGTTAAATGTCACTAATCCTCAGAGAGATGCAAATGATAATCTAATGAGATACATCTCACAACTGTCAGAATGACGATCAAAATAAATCAACCAGCAAGTGCTGGCATGGATGTGAAGAAAGGAGAACCTTTTTGTATTCCTGGTGGGAATGCAGATTGGTGTAGCCCCTGTGGATAGCAGTATGGAGATTACTCAAAAAATTAAAAATGGATCTGGCTTTTGATCCAGTGATCCCATTTCTGGGAACATATGCAAAGAAACCCAAAACACTAACTTGAAAGAACAAAGCACTCCTATGTTCATTGCAGCATTATTTACAAACTCCAAGATATGGAAGCAGCCTGAGTGTTGATCAATAGATGAGAGGATAGAACAACTATGGGATATTTACACAATGGAATACTACTCAGCCATAAAAAAGAAGAAAATTTTACCCTTTGCAATAGTATGGGTGGATCTGGAGAACATTATGCCAAGTGAACTAAGCCAGTCAGAATAAGACAAATACCGTATGATTTCTCTCATCTGTGGAATCTAATGAACAATCTGAACACACAAGAAAAATGCAGACAGATGCATAGATGGAGAGCAGGATGACAGCTAGTAGGTGAGAGAGGTGAGGGAGTGGTGGTTTTGAGCAAAAAGGAAAAAAAGACTCATGGATATGGACAACAGCATGGTGATTGTTGGGGGAAGGAGTATAAGGGGATTAAATAGTAATGGAAAAATACAATAAAGATGAAAAAATTAATGAACTTAATAGACATTTATAGAATACTCCATCCAACAATAACAATAGACACATACTTCTCTACCGCACATGGTACATTCACCAAAATAGACCACATTTTAAGCCATAATACATACCCTGTAAATTTAAAGAAGTAAATAATTTCAAGTTAGTTCTCAGAAAACAATAACTTTAAACTAGGAATCAATAACAGAAAGATAAATGTAACAACCCAAAATATTTGGAAGTTAAATAACAAATTTCTAGAAAGACATAATTCAAAGAAGTCTTGAGATAATTTAAAAATATTTTTAACTGAATGAAAATAAAAATCCAAATTATCAAAATTTGTGGAATACAATGAAATCAGTACTTATAGAAAAACATAGAATTGAATGCATGTTTTATAAAAAACTAAAAATATAAAGTCAATAATTTAAGCTTCCATCTTAGAAAACTAAAGAAAGAGGAGCAACATAAATATAAAGCAAGCAGAAAAAGGAAATATTAGAGCAGAAATCAATAAAATTGAAAGCAAGAAAATGGCCAATAAAATCAACAAGATCAAATGCTGATTGTGTGCAAAGAACAATAACATTGATAAACTTCTAGCCAGGATAACAAAAAAAAAGAGATAAAACACAGATCACTAATATCATAAAAAATAATGGGTCATCCCAATTGATCCTATGGTATCAAAAGGAGAATAAAGGAATATTGTGAACAATCCTATGCTAAAAAATTTGATAACTTGGATGAAATGGATCAATTCCTTGAAAGACACAGTCAACCAACACTCGCACAAGGAGATAATCTGCTAACCAAGAATTTAAAGAAGATATACCAATTTTCTACACCGCCTTTTAGAAAATAGACGCAGAGGTAATAATTCCTATTTCATTCTATGAGGTCAGCATTACCTCAATACCAAAACGGGATGAAGACATTACAAGAAAAGCTACAGACCACTATTTCTCATAAACATGGAATCAAAAATCTTGAATTTGGAAGCCAACAATATGTACCTACTAAGCAAATGAGATTTGTCTCAGGTATATAAGGTTGGTTCAACCTCTGAAAATCAATTAATGTAATCCATCATGTCAACAGGCTAGACAAAAAAAATCCTGTAATGATATCAGTAGATGCAGCAAAAGTATTTGATAAAAAAACCAAACACTCCTGATTTAAATTTAACATCTATGATAAAAATTCTGAGAAAACTAGGGATAGAGAAAACTTCTTAACTTGATAAAGGACATCTTCAAAAAGAAAACCTCTACAGTTAACATCATACCTAATGATGAAAGTATATGTTTTCCCTCCAAGATTGGAAGTAAGGCAAGGATGACTGTTTACCACTTCAACTACCCAACATCATATAGGAAGTTACAGCTACTGCAACTAAGACAAGAAGAAGAAATAAAAGGTATATAAACTGAGAAGGAAGAAATGAAATTGTATTTGTTTTCATATGACATGAAGGCAGAGACAAATGTATTTGGAAAAATAAGTAAATTAATTTTAAAAAAAACCAAAAAACAAACAAAAAAATAAAAAATAGAAAATCCAAAAAAAATCAACAAAAATAAAAAACATCCTGGAATTGCTATAATTGCTGATTATAAGTTTCAAGAATCAATGTTACCTTCTATTTGGTTTAATTTTGTATATGTAAAGGCCATTGATATTACATGTTAATTTTATATTTTGTAATCTTAATACATTTCTTAATTTTTTTGTAGTAATTTTGGCATTGATTTTTTTGCACTATCCATCCATATTATTATTGTATCTGGCAGCAGAGTTAGCTATCAGTGTGGGGGTTGTTTTGGTATTTAAGAAGATAATCATAATATTGTTCCTTAGAACTATTAAATGCCAAATTCAGTTTGCTAATATTTGTATTTATTTTTTCTTTGCTATTCATAGGTAATACAAGTTTATTTTTTTCTACTGAAGTTCTTTTCAATTTTAAATATAAATATTTGTTTGAATAACAGGTGACTAAATATGAGGATGGAGGAGAAGCCTTAGCATAGGTTTCGTTTTTTAGTTCAAGATCACACCCTTTTGTTGGCAATGTAAAGAACAATTTCTTTAGAACAATTCATATAGCAAGGACTCATGGACAAAACCAAAGGGGAAGAGCTGAGGGAGGGAAGGTGGGAGGGGGCAAGGGAAAGAGGTGGGGGGGAGGCAGAGACAAATGTATTTAAAAAGTAAATAAATTTTAAAAAAAAGAACAATTTCTTTAATAAATAAAGGCTTTTGGGATGTGTCTTTAAATTCTATGATACTATATTTTTCCTGTAAGACCCTTACCTTTGGCTTCTTGCTTTCTTCCTTTCTTTTAATATAGTAATTCTCACAAGGTACCTTGTCCTTGTCACCTCCTCCTAGTCACTCTCCAAGACCCATTATTCTAATTTTTCAGGGACTACTGCTCTGACACTCACTTGAGCATGGCTCAGACAGGTTTTCATCAGGGTGGCACTTTTAGTCTTTCCTGTTCCACTCTCTACCCCCATCCTACTCATGTGAAATCTTTGCCTGACCCTCTTCTGCAAAGTGAACTCCAGAGCTAACTTTTCTGGTTTAAGCATTTCCTCTACTTAAATGTGAACTGAAGTTACTAATATCTTCTCATGCTAGTCATGACATAGGTTGTATTCTGGTTAATTTGTTTTTCCTCTTTGTTGAAATGTATGGTTTTCAAGGATGTATGAAGAAATTTGAATTTCTATGGTTGCTATTATCTCACAGGAAACCAGAGGTTGAATTTATTCTTTATTGACTTAATCAGCCTGTGCAGGTTTAACTATAGATGTTCTATTTGCTTCTTTTTTCACTATTAACTGGACACTTTTCTATAATATATAATAGTCTAAAATAATATATGTATACATGTATACATGACTAAATATTATGGGTAGTTTTAAGTTTTGGGACCTCTCAATGAGCATTTGGTAATCTAGTTTAATCTTTATGGAGCAATTCATCATTATTTAAATATGACAATGATGAAGTAACTTATTAAAGGATTTATACATCTCTGAACAAATTGAGTCAACTTCTTTATGTCTCAAAATATGATACCCTAAAAGTAATGTGGTTCTTCAACATTCTAATAGTGTGAGGGTCCTTACTAGGGAAGTCTATCTGAATCCTCTGGAATACAGTTACAAAATACTTTTTACCTGGTCTGTACCCCTAGAACATAGGCTTTCACCTTTGTTGTATATTATTGTCACTGTGGAGTTTTGTTGAATTCCAATGCCTATTCCACGTGCCAGACACATTATTAAATCAGAATCTGCAGAGGTATTTGCAGATATCAGTAACCAATATAACCCATCCATGGTATTGCTTTCTATAGTTTCAGCTACCCTCAGTCAACACAGTTCAGAAATATTAAATGGAGCCCAGGTTGCTGTGGCTCAGTTGATTGGAGCATCTTCCCATAATCTAAAGGCTGTAGATTTGATTCCCAGTCAGGGCACGTGCCTAGATTGTGGGTTTGATCTCTGGTCCAGGTGCATACAGGAGATCAATTTTTTCTCTGACATGGATATTTCTTTCTCTCTCTTCTTCTCTCTCTAAAATCAATGTCCTCAGTTCAGGATAAAAAGTATTAAATGGAAAATTCCAAATAAAGAATTCATAAGTTTTCATAAATTGTATGCTATTCTGCATAGCATGATGAAATTTCATGCTGTTTCTTTACATCTTACCTGGGACTTACATCACCCCTTTGTCCAGCATGTTCACACTGTACATGCTGCCTATGTATTAGTCACTTGGTAGCCATCTTGGTTATGAGATTATCACATTATCACAGTGCTTGAGTTCTACTAACTCTTGTTTTACTTATAGTATCTCCAAAAGCACAAGAGTAGGATGCTGGCAATTCAGATATTCCAGAAAGAAAACATAATGTGCTTCCTTTAAGTGAAAAGTTATGCGTGTATAGGAAAAATCATAATATACGTACGGTTCAGTACTGTTTACAGTTTCAGGCATCCATGGAGGCGTCTTAAAATGTATCCCCCATGGATAAGAGGAGGGGGCTACTGTAGAAGGCTTAGAGTTCAAAATGATGTCTTAAATAATACTGCTGATTCACATCTCTTCACTAACTTACATGCATCCACATTTGAGAACCACCAGTGGTGTTTGAGGCCTTGGCTCAATGTTCCTTATAAACCTATTTGAAGACACATGGTCCTAGAATATTCTTTTTCTTGCCATCCGAATATGTAACTATTCTGGGGATTTTGTGTCAAAGCAAGATCTCCCATAGTATCAAATAATGCTAAAGGAAAAAAAAAAGTCTCCAGTTAGACATAAATCCCCACGTGACACTACCCCTCTGAGAAACTACAGTGGTTCTAATTTTTGAAAAGAGAAAGTGGTTTGGAGCTTCCAAAACTTCACTAAATAAGATTTGTAAAAGCTGTCTCCTCACCTTCACATTCAGCTAGAATTTTATTTCTATGGTTCCTAAGTCATTTGAGGATGGACTGCATCAGAATCACTGGGAAACCTGGTAAACAATTGATATCTTAGACCTCACCCCAAGAGAATTGAATGCAGCAGGATTTTGGGGGTGGGGCTGGGGACTCAGGATTCATTTTTAAGAAATGACTAGGTGACCTGATGCACTCAGAATAGCTGTGAGTTGTAGTCTACGGAAAGGCGCAGTCCAAGGGAACTTGGTAGAAATTTTCAGGTTTGATTGCCTCAAACTCCCAGAGACACAAGTAGAAAAGATCAAAGTTCTCATTTTTTATAACATTTACCAAAATCATAAAGATTAGAGTTAAATGATTTTGCCATCTTGTATTTGAAGAAAAAAATATAAAGTGCTCATACTTTAGATAAGTTGTTTCCATCAAATCTTTAAGTCAGATTGGATATATCATCATATTTGTAAATCAATTTACAGTATTCTTTCTTGTAGACTTTCAGCAGCACCAATGTACATCTTGTGAATCTATTAATATGTTTTTATCCCCATTCAGATGAGTCCTCGTGGTGATATTTGCCAGCTTAGCAAATGTAACTCTCAGTTCAATATATTCAGTGTGATAGAATGGATTTTTAAAAATTGTTATACTTGAACTTTTTCTTACAGAAGTTACTACTTAGTACATAGGACCTCATTAGTCAGATTTTTAAAAAATAATCACTTTATGTTTCAGAGTCTATAGTGATTCTTAATATCCTGGATCAATAATCCTTTTAAGAATTTTACATGAGACTTTGAATTTTCTTACCCAGACAATTGAACATATTTCAATGAAGTCAAAATTTTTATATATTTGTAGGGACCATTAACATGCCAAATCTCCTTGGATCCACACTGCAAATTAAAAGGTCATGATCTAAGATGAGTTTATGTGTTTTTTGGGTACCTGAACAAGAATAAAATTCATGCTCTTGATAAGCAAACCTTTTAATAACTCATAGCCCTGGGACAGCTGTAAGCAATAAAAACTTCCTTATTGAATCATTGATGGTTATAGTTCAAATAGAAGCTTTTCAAAAAATGTCATTATGTGATAGTCGTACAACTATTTGAAGCTTTGTAATGTAACTTAAATGATGGATTATTCTGTCATAAATTTAATAAAAACCAGGCTGTATGAATCAGTTGGCATGGGGGCAGAAAGGTAGAACTCAGGTGGAATTCCAGCTCCTGCATTAATCAGTTGTGTGCCATCAGGCAAGTTGCCATCCCTGAGCCTCTGTTTCCAAATCTATGAAATGAAGGTAGTTCTGCTATGAAGATTAAGATAATGCATGCAAAGAAACTAGTTTATTGATTGACACAAAATGGCACTTTAGAATAGGTAATTGATAGCTGTGATTATTATTAATTTATGAAACAAGTTTATAGATATTTAACTGATATGAGAACTTCCAGAACATGAGATCTAACCTCTTATTTTGCGAAAGATAAAAGCAATTCCAAGGTTGGTTAAAGAACTCATCTAAGATTAAAAGTTCATGGCATTATTGTTACCACCTAGGCCTCCTGGCTTCTACTTCATTTGCACTTTTTAGCATTTGACACCTTACTGCTGGTTTCAAAAAATAAGTCTGAAATTCCAGAAACTTTAGATTCCCTTGTCAGAATTTTAGTGTGAAATATGAGTTTCTCAATATGAAAAAGTCATATCCTGCAATGACATTGCTATGAATTATAATTTGATATAATACACAGAGATATCTCTCAATTATTAGTGTCTGCAATACTAATTAGATATTTGAAGAGATTTTTTTTCTATTGATGACAACCTAAAGGATATTTTTTAAGCTCAGATATATAGAATGCTTGTTGACTTTTAATAAGTAGGACTCAAGTACCAGAAGCCTTTTCACTTCCAACTTTGTTTCTATCTTCAAGGTGGCTTCTTAATTTCAAAACAAAACAAAACAAAACAATTTACATTAATCTCTATAACAAACATGCTTCTATAAAACTCCAAAAAATATTTGGATTTTTTTCTAGTGGGTTAAAGTTTTAGGATATGGTATTAAAATATAATCAATCAATCAAATGTATTTTTAAAAATCACCATTGTTTCTGTCTACTTCTCTCATTAAGTTTTCTTTTATATGACTAGTGAGCTATACCTGTGAAAAGTGTATTTCTTTATTTTTTGTGTGATGTTTTAGATAATTTTTACTATATTGCAAAATCATCACAAAAACCAATTAAGTGTGAAATCTTTACTAACACACAAAACCTTATCAAATAGTTTATAAATATTAGCTCATGAAAGGTTCTGATTACCATTTAAAATGCAAATAATTCTCATTAGTAAATTCTTTATATTCTGATAATAATTATTGGGCTTGCTATTAGTGATGATAATGTTTAAAGCCATGGGGGAAAAATTCTGCTTTCTATTTTTAAAGCATGGTTCCATGCCTATATGTATCACTATTCAAAGAGAATTTTTGGATACCAAAATTGTAATCCTTAATCCTGGGATTTTTAATAATTTTAATCATAGCTCTGAAAGCCAATTTTATTTTAGTGTATTTACAAAACTGAAGTAGAGCTCGGGGTGCCAAAGATATTTGTCTCTTTAAGGTTTATCTATATAGTTTTTCTTTTAATGATTCTATTTTACATGTTCTTATTTGGGTTAAATTCCTTTTAGAGAAAGGCTGGACATATGATAAATATATTGCCGTGTAGAGTAGAATATTATAATGGCAGTTTTGCTACCGACATGATTCTTTATAATCAGTATAAAAATACACTTTTATTTTCCTGTAGACTTCAAGATAGTCTGTGATTCAAAAAATGTAGAAACAGGAAGTGAGAGAAGAAATATTTAAAAAGGATTTTTTAACCTTTAGTTATGTATTTTGCCATATGTATTTTTTTGCCCAGATTTTTGAGGGAAAAATAAGTATGTGCATTATAAATGGGTAACATTAATTCTATATTTATATAGAAATTTTTAATTCTTTTATTTATGCTTGTGCATTAAAGTATAACTCTACAAAAAAATGATATTTATATGCAAATACTGCCCTGGAATATGATAAATCAGTTTTGTTGAAATTAATTTTTTTTAAAAATTTTGTTTAAAAATTGAAAACAAAAGATTTTTCTAGTGAATGTTTGGACTAAAAATATGGGTGCTCATGATAAATGGCAAATTATGGTAATTGAAAATTTGATAAACTAACATTTAAAACCACTTTACTGAGGTATATTTGATATACAAAAACTTCATATTTAATGTATATACCTTGATGAGTTTGAAAATAAGTATACATTTATGAATCCATCACCACAATCTATGCCATGAACATACCCATCACTTCATAAAGTTTCCTTTCACCTTCTTTATGTTCTTATGATGACGATGTAGTATAAGAACACTTAACATAAGATCTACCCTCTCAGAGAAAATTTAAGCATACAGTATAGTGTTAAGTCCAGAAACCATAAAACTACTAAAAGAAAACATATAGAAAGTCTTCTTGGTATTGATATTAACATAATTTCACAGATATGAAATAAGCAACCAAAGCAAAAATGAACAATTAGAGCTACACTGGACTAAAAACCTTCTGTACTGCAAAGAAAGCCATCAACAAAATGAAAGACAACCTATGGAATGGAAGGAAATACTTGCAAACATATAACTAATAAATTCAAAATATACAGGGAAACTTTATAAATAAAAAAGTAAAAAAATGATTTAAAAAAGGCAAAAGGACTGGAACAGATATTTCTCCAAAAAAAATATATAGATGGCCAACCAGGTATATGAAAATGTGCTCAAAATCAGTAATCGTCAGGGAAATGAAAATCTAAACCACAATGAGAAATCCTGTTACAATGCCTATTATCACCCATCCCCAGAGGAAAGAAAAAAATGATAATAAAAAAGTTGCTGGTGAGGATGTGGAGGAAAGGGAATTTGTACACTGTTGGTGAGATTGTATATTAGTGCAGCTACTACAGAAAAGAGTATGGAGTTCCTCAAAAGAATTAAAATAAGCTTTCATATAATCAGTCAGTTCCACTTCTGGGTATATCAAAAAGATACCTGCATTTCTATGTTCACTGCAGCACTAGTCATGATAATCAAAACATGGAAGCAATCTAGATGTCCAGCATCAGATAAATGGATAAAGAAAATATGGTACATACGTACAATGGAATATTATTCCAACTTTAAAAGAAACTAACCATTTGTGTTATTGTGGCTGAATTTGGAAGCCATATGCTAAGTGAAATATACCAGACACAGAAGGACAAATCCTATATGGTACAGTTTCTAAGAGGGATCTAAAATAGGCAAATTCTTAGAAGCATAATGTAGAATACTGCTTGTCAGGAAGGGTAGAAAGTTTTAGTTATGCAAGATGAATAAAACCTAGAGACCTACTATATAAAATTGTGACAAACCGCATTCTTCTTCAGAGATAAATGTTCTCTTTATGCTGCATTAGACTATTTTCTATGTGTTGGCTACATAAAGAGAAATTTGTGGTTAAACATAATAAAATCATAAACTAAAACACAAATGTTATTTGAAGCATTAATGAGGCATAGTTATTTCTGTTGAATAATTTGTTCTTTTGTGGATTGTATTCCAGGCAGTAAATGGAGTAGGGAAGAGTAATTATCTTTATAAAAAACATAACAATGGAACAACTGAATTTTATGTAGGAAGATAGAATGGTCATATATTACGAGAGTGTATATTGAAATAAGCAAACTTACGAGGATACAATGAATTTTACCCCGTGTAAAGACCATGTTCTTAGGTATAATTTTCTATTTCATAACCAATATCCCTGGTTAAGAAAGATGGTATCATCAGAGTACATTTCTGCTCTGCAAATGAAACAGGATTCTAATCTGCCCATCTTTCAAAAAAAAGAAAAAGGCACTGCTGTGCTCTTAGAAAGCTCAGTTTGATATTGCTTATGTTATTAGTCAATCATTGTGCCAATGAATTTTTTGTCTTCCTTCTTTAATGGGCAACAGATATCTTTTTTTTTGTAAAAAATAACATTTTCTAGTCATGTTTCTTATGTGACCATTGAAGTAGGGTGATATTATCCATTTTAATTAGTGATTAGCGTTTAACCTACATTTCCTTTTCAATGTATAACTTTATATTTCTTATTTTTTCTTTTCTTTAGATGTTTACATATTTATAAATGGTATATTTCATCCAGGGCATCTTTATAAGGTAACAGCAGACTTTCACACCTTTGCTAAACAGTTATATATTGCTCCATCTCTCAAATATAAACACGTTATTCTATATACATTGCAATTATGGAAAGAAGTAAGCAGTGATTCTAAGAACATAAGGTCTTAGATATCAAACTGAACTAAATTTGATTTAACTGAAAGTGTAAGTAAAAATGCACTTATTAGCTATCTGATCTTGAGCATCTCACTTTACAGTTAAAGCCTTAGTTCCTTTTATTATTTTTAAAAGGAAATAATAATAGCAATTTCTAGGCTGACTCTGAGATATAGGGATAACATGTGTGAAACACGTGGGAAGAGTAGATTTTTAAATAATAATAATACCTATTATCTTTGTTACTGTATTTGTTACTATTTTGTAATTATTATTTCACTGATTGCTTTCTGCACTTCTTTAAAGAATTAGCTAATATTGAGGGATGTATTTTTAATATATATTTTATTGATTGTGCTATTACAGTTGTCCCATTTTTTTCTTCCCCTTTACTCCCCTCCACCTTGCACCACCACACCTCCCAACATTCCCCTCCACCTTGCTTAGTTCATGTCCATGGGTTATACATGTAAGTTTTTGGCTTTTCCATTTCCTATACTGTTCTTAACTTCCCTCTGCCTATTTTGTACCTACTATTTATGCTGCTTATTCCCTGTACCTTTCCCCCCACTCTTCTCCCTCCCTGGCCCCTCCATTTTACTGTTCATAGTTTTTGATCTTCTTTTTCTTAGATAAGACCCTTTAACATTTCATATAATATCGTCTTGGTGATGATGAACTCCTTTAACTTTACCTTATGTGGGGAGCGCTTTATCTGCCCTTCCATCTAAAAGATAGCTTTGCTGGATAGAGTAATCTTGGATGTAGGTCCTTTCTTTTGATGACCTTGAAAACTTCTTAGCAGCCCCTTCTTGCTTGCAAGTTTTCTTTTGAGAAATAATCCAATAGTCTTATGGGAATTCCTTTGTAGGTAACTGTCTCCTTTTCCCTTGCTGCTTTTAAGATTCTCTCCTTATCTTTAATCTTGGATAACTTAATTATGATGTGCCTTGGTGTGCTTCCTTCTTTGGGACTCTCTGAGCTTCCTGGATCTCCTGGATATCTATTTCCTTTGCTAGATTGGAGAAGTTCTCCTTCATTACTTTTTCAAATAAGTTTTCAATTTCTTGCTCTTCATCTTCTCCTTCTGGTGCCCCTATGATTCAGATGTTGGAATATTTAAAGTTGTCCCAGAAGTTCCTAAGCCTCTCCTCATGTTTTTGATTTCTTGTTTCTTCTTTCTGTTCCGGTTGATGTTTATTTCTTTCTTCTGCCCCCAATCATTGATTTCACTCCTGATTGCCTTCCTTTTACTGTTAGTTCCCTGTATATTTTTCTTTATTTCACTATGCATAGTCTTTACTTTTCTCTTCATTTTGCGACCATACTCAACCAATTCAGTGAGCATCCAGATTACCAGTGTTTTGAACTGTGCGTCTGATAGGTTGGCTATATGCTCATCGCTTAGTTCTATTTTTGGAGCTTTGATCTGTTCTTTTTCATTTGGGCCATATTTCTTTGTCTCAGCAGACCTCTTACATTGGAAGGGGCAGAGCCTTAGGTATCTGCCAGGGTGGGGCCACCCAGGTAGCTGCATTGTGGTGCTCTATGCGGGGGGAGTGTGTGAGAGGGAATAATACCTCTTGCTCAGCTCTTGACAGGATTTCAGTCACTTCCCCCACTACCCACAAGCAAATTGGGCCCTTTTGGTGCTGATTCCTGGGAGGGTGGGTTTGTGTACATTCTAGGACCCTGTGGGTTTCTCCAGCAGACACTTCTGTGAGGCTGGAAGTTTCTCCTGCCACCACAACTGCCACAGGTTTTTACCTTCAGAGGTTCTGAGGCTTTCTTTTTCTGCATTGGAACCCTGGATTGCACGGTCTGTCTCGCTCCCCAGCTGTTCCTCCCAGTTTATCCACTTGCAAATGTGGGACCACCTGGTCTGCCAGCTGCTGCCTCGCCTGCCTTATCCATCTTGCCGCCACCTTGCCACGTGGCCTCTCTGCCCTGGTTGCCCATCTCCACCCTTCCTACCAATCTGTGTGAATGTTTCTTCTTTAACTCCTGGGTTGTAGGACTTCTATACAGTTTGATTTTCTGGCAGTTGTGATTATTTTTTTGTTTTTAAATTTGTTTTCCTTCTTTTGGTTGTGCAAGGAGGCAAAGTGTATCTACCTATGCCTCCATCTTGGCCTTAACTCTGAGTTATGCATTTTTAAATACAAAATTATCTTTCACCTTTCTTGATCTGTTTAGTATATTTTAAAGCATATTCTAATTTTATTCTTTAATATAAGTCATTACTGGCTTTAAATGCTAAAAAATATAATATTTTAGAAAATGTACATATTCCAAATTATAAAGTTAATATTTCAAAGGTTTTATTAAAATTTCTCATTTCTTCCCCCAGAAAACTAATTGAAGTTTTTTTTTAAGAATCCAAAGTTATAAGGAATGGAATAACTAGCAGATTTTTAGATTCATATATACTTGAAAATGCAAAAATTCTGAGTAGAATAAAAAAATACATGGGTAAAACTTCTTTTTTTCTTTTTGCCTGAAAGTTCTGCACTAGAGCCATTTTAAATTTATTCAGATTGTCTATACCATTCATTCAAAGACCACCAAGAACACACCTGTAGTTAAACAAGTTGATTTTATCATTTTTGCAGTGAAGGAGAACATAAGACATGCAGGCTCATGGGGAATATCAGTAAGAAGGTGTTAGATCATACTACAGAACATAGACTTTGGTTGAGTAATTTGGAAAGAGAGAAGAAAGCTACTGTCTTCTCTAAATTGGGTAATGCCAAAAAGTGAGCACAATCCTATGATTGTGCATATTAATAAATCTTATCTTTAGACAAGAGAAAACAGAATGAGGATAGAGTTGTAATAGGTAAGAATCTGACATTCACTCATTTGGCCAAGATAATATGATGTTTGGAATTTTGTGGGTAACACAGTAATCTTGTTTTCTCTGTGCTTAGACAAAATTGTAAAGTAGTCTTATTTTATCCTATTTTATTAAGGTATCAGAGTAATCTTGTTTTAGCTTGGATTCTGTGAGAATATATTCAGAGGAAGAATACCATGGCTTATCTGTGAATGCCAGGTCAGCTTCTCTATGTCAATGTCAGAGATGCTTTTGCTTTTTTCTTTCTCAAGATAAATTAGAATCCAAAATTCAGACCATTAGGTGGTAATAATTCTTCATCAAAGATTTTATTTAAAATAATTCTTTCATCATGATGACTAGTAACTTATTTTCAGTACAAAAAGCATCTTTGATGTTATACATCTGGGAGAGTTTCACTGATTTATAAGTAGAGACAAATTTCTGATTTTGACAATGATGGAGTAGGAGAGAGAAAATTTACATTCTGATGTTAAAAACCAGAAACCAAGACAAAATATAAGAAACAACAGTTTTCAGTTATTTATGCAACAAAAGTATGTGATCCATGAGAGAAGGACCACATGAAATGATTTATCTGATTGTTACAGTTTACTTCTTTGTGGCAGTTTACAGGCTGAAAAGTGAGTAGTAGGAGTTATCCAACCAGACACCAGCAGGCTTGCTGGTTGAGGAGACAGAGATTGGAGTTTGAGAAGCTCAACATGTGAAAATTGTTGGCATGGAGTACCAGAAAGCAGGATGCTGCACATAGAGAGCTCTGGAAACCTGAGACTTCCCCTGAAGTCTCTTAGCTAGATGCTGATGTGTACATGTATAAAATGAAACAACCTGTATACAGAAAAAAAGGACTGGAAAAGTTTAGACCCAAAATTCCCAGAAATTTCCACACAGGGCAGAGAATGGTTTGTGTTACTACCAGCCATTGTGGAAAAACTCGTGCTATACTGTATTGGATAAAGTCCTCAGAAAGGGGTCATCTTAATAGATGGGAATTTATGAGCTCTATTATTAAATCTGCTCAAAACTGGTCTAAAAAATGTTAAAGCAAACCTGAAAGGGTGAAACTGATCCCAAGTAATATATCTGTAAGCTAGAATAAAATCCAATATTCTTCAAAGGAATACAACAAAATCCAGTGCTCCAAAACCCAACATTTACAATTCTCATCATTTAATCAAAAATTACCAAGCAAGTACATCACAACAGAGTTATAAAATTAAGAAACCAAAACCTGAAAGAACTAAAAGAATAAATATATTTATCACTCCTCTGTCTAATTGGTAGAACAAAAAACATAAAAATCAGTAAGTGTAAAGAAGACCAGAATAACAATATCAACCAAATTGATATAATTGATATCAATTGAGCATGACATCTTAAGCCAAAATAATATACATTTTTAGGTGCATAAGGAACACTTACCAAGATAAATCATATTATGGGCTAAAAAAATACATCTCAATAAGTTTAAGGGGATTAAAATCATACAACATATTTTTTCAGATGAAAACAAACTAAAAAATAATGAAAAGATCTATAAATTTAAAATAGTAAGAACTACTAAGTAATTCAAAGAAGATATCATAAAATAAGGTTATAAACTATTTTGAATAGAATAAAAATGAAATTATATTGAAATTTTGAGGATGCAATTAAAGTCATGGCTAGATTTAAATTTATAAAATTCAATATTTATATTTGAAAATAATAAAGATCTCAGATCAATGACCAAAATTTCTACCTTAAGAATAGAGACAAAACAGCAAAAACATACAAAGTAAGCAGGAAGAAAAAATAAAGATGAATTAAAATCAAAGAAATTAAAAACATAACCACAACAGAGAGAAGTCAATACAAAACAATATACTCTTTGAGAAGACCAGTGACATCATTAGTACTCAAGCCAAAGGATCAGAAAAAAGGAAGACACAATTTCCCAATATCAAAAATGGTGGTGCATTAAAACAGATAGTATGGAAATACTAATAGATGATAAGAAAATATCAGCAACAATTTTCTTCCAATAAATTTACAACAACTGAAATAAAAATATTTTTGAAATATACAACTTATAAAGTTTATTCAAGATCAAAGAAATAATCTTTATAACTATATGTGTGTATATAATTATATTTTTAAAACATTTTCAATTTAAAATAATTTCATATTCAGATGTCTTCACTGGTGAAAGCTTACATTTAATGAAGAAATGAATTCAATTCTATACCTATTCTTTCAGAAAGTAAAGAACACTTCTCAACTCATTTTATTAGTTGCAATCATTTTATGACTCCAAAATAAGACAAAAACTACAAGAAATGAAAATAACAGGTCTATATCCCTCACTAACATGTATGCTAAACTCCTTAATCAAATATTAACAAATCAAATCCAGCAGTTATATAAAAGCGATAATAAATAAATCATACACAAGTAGGTTTCATTTTAGGCACACTGGTTGGTTTAACATTTGAAAACCAAAAATATATTTTACCATATTAATAGATTAAAGAAGAAAAAACATATGACCGTCTCAATATATGCATAAAAAGTATTTGGCAAAATTTAACACACATTCATAATTAAAAAATTCAGAAAAATTAAGAATAAATAAAAATTTTCTCCACCTGGTAAAGGACATCTAGAAAAGGCCCTTGCTTATCTTCACACTGGGACTACTTTACTGATTACTTTACTCTTAACGCTGGGAATAAGGCAAAAATTAAAGGCGATAAACACATCATCATTAGTTATTGGGGGAATGAAAATTAAAATCTTTATAAGATACCAATGATATATCTTGTAGAATGGCTAAAATTAAAGAGACTGAACATATGTAGTTTTGGGGAAAATGTGGAGCAACTGGTACTCTCACACATTGCTGCTGGGAATGCAAAATCACACAGGGGCTTTGAAAGATGATTTGGCAGTTTTTTAAAAAATTAAGTATTGAGTGTTTAAGAGCAATTTCATTTTTAAGTATTTACCCTGAAAAAATAAAACATATTTCTACAGGAAGACCACTGTTTGAATGAAAGAGGCATCCTATTATAATCACCCTGGGCTAAAAACACTAATGTCCATCAAAGGGTGAACAGATACACAAATCATGGTATACCCATACAACAGGATAACAATCAGCAATAAACAGGAGCAAATGATTGATAGCTATAGGATACCCATAATACTATGGATGATTTTCTAATACATTTGCTAAACAGAAGAAGCTAGACAAGTGAGACTTGATACTATCTGATTACATTTATATAACATTCTAGGAAATGCATAACTACAGTGACAGAGATCAGATAAGACTTTCCATTAGGCAAGATTATGGGGTGGGGTCGGAAATGCCTGCAAAGATAAGAAAATTTTTGTAGTCGTGGAAATATCTTATGTCATATCTGTGACGCTGGTTAAACGATGTATACAAACTAATTTGTATACTTAAATTGATGAATTATATGTAAATTATATCAATAAGCTGACTTTAAAGAGACAAATAGATTTAATTGATATTTTCAGAGAATTTCATCCCAAAGCAGCAGAAAATACTTTCCAAGAGCACATAGAAAGTTTTCTAGGATAGACCACATGATAGGACACAAAACAAGTCTCAACAAATTTAAGAAGATTGAAATCATATTAAGCATCTTCTCTGACCACAATGCCATGAAGCTAAAATCAACCAAAAGAACACTGAAACACACACACACACACACACACACACACACACACACACACGCACACACACAGGAAAAAACAAAAATAAACAATCTAACTTCACATTTAAAGGAACTTGAAAAGGAAAAACAAAGAAAAGGCCAGTGTGAGTAGAAGGAAGGAAATAATTAATATCAGAGCAGAAGTAAGTGAAATAGAGTCTAAAAAATTGATACAAAAGATCAATGAATCCAATAGCTGGTTCTTTGAAAAGACAAAAAATGTTGACAAACCGGACCCAAATAGATAAAATCAGAAATGAAAGAGGAAAAATAACAACTGACACCAAAGAAATACAAAGGATTATAAGAATATATTATGAACAATTATATACCAACAAATTGGACAACCTGGCTCTAAATGGATAAATTCTTAGAAACATACAATCTTCCAAAACTAAATGAGGAAGAATCAGAGAAACTGAATAGACAGATTACACCTAGTGAAATTGAAGCAGTAATAAAAAAAACTCCCAACAAACAAAAGCCATGGACCAGATCACTTCACAGATTAATTTTACCAAACATTCTGAAAAGAACTAATAGATCTCCTCAAACTATTTCATAAAATTCAAGAGGAGAGAAAGCTCCCAAACTCATATCATGAGGTCAGCATTATCCTAATTCCAAAACTAGATAAAGACACTACAAAGAAAGAAAATTATAGGCCAATATCTTTCATAAACATAGATGTTAAAATCCTCAAAAAAAATTAGCAAACTCAATATAGCAATGCATCCAAAAAATCATACACCATGATCAAGTGGGATTTATTCCAAGAATACAAGGATGGTACAACACTCACAAATCAATAAATGTGATTCCCAATATAAATAACAGAAAAGAAAAAAAAAACATTATATCAACAGATGCAGAAAAAGCTTTTGATAAAATCCAGCACCCATTTATGATAAAAACTCTTAGCAAAGTGGGAGTAGAGAAACATACCTAAACATAATCAAGGCCGTATATGACAAACACATTGACTGTGTCATGTTCAAAACCCAAAAATTACAAGTGGTCCCCTTCAGTCTGAGCACAAGAGAGTGATGTCTGCTTTCAATTCTCTTATTCAGCATAGTACAGGAAGTCCTAGCCACAGCATCAGACAAGAAGAAATAAAAGTTATCCAAATTGGAAAGGAAGAAGTAAAACTGTCTTTATTTGCAGATAACATGATACTGGACATAGAGAACCACAAAGATTCCACCAAGAAAATACTAGAACTGATAAATGAATTCAGCAAAGTAGCAGGATACAAAATTAATATTCAGAAATGAGTTACATTTTTATATGCCAATAATAAACTAACAGAATGGGAAATTTAGAAAACAATTCATTCATGATTACTTCAAAAAAGAATAAAATACCAAGGAATAAACCTAACCAATGATGTAAAAGACCTGAACTCAGAAAATTATAAGACACTGAAGAAAGAAATTGAAGAAGATAAAAATAAGTGCAAGTGCATATCATGTTCATGGATAGGACAACTTAACATTAAAATGTCCATTCTACCCAAAGGAATTTATAGATTCAATGCCATTTCTATCAAGATACCAATGACATATTTCACAGAACTAGAACAAATATTTAAAAAAACTTATATGGAACTACAGAAGACCTCACAGCAAAAGCGATCCTGAAAAAGAACAAATTTGGAGGAATCATGTTACCTAATATCAAACTATACTACAAGACCATAGTGATTAAAACAGCCTAGTGCTGGCATAAAAATAGACACATAGACCAATGAAACATAACTGAGAGCCCAGAAAAAACCCCACACCTTTATATTCACATAATATTTGACAGAGGACACAAGCACATACAATGGACTAACAATAGTTTATTTAATAAATGGTGTTGGGAAAATTGGACTGACACAGGCAGAAAAATGAAACTAGACCACTTCCTTATGTCACACACAAGACTAAATTCAAAATGGAACAAAGACTTAAATGTTAGACCCAAAATAATAAAAATCCAAGAAGAAAACATAAGCAGCAAAATCTTGCACATTGCTCATAGAAATTTTTTATCAGATGTATCTCCCCAGGCAATGGAAACAAAATAAAAAAATAAACAAATCGGACTACATCAAACTAAAACTTTTTTGCACAACAAAAGAAATCATCAACAAAATAAAATAACAGCCCACAGACTGGGAGAACATATTTGCTAATACATCTGATAAAGGCTTAATATATAAAATTTATAAAGTACTTACAAAACTCAACACACACACACACACACACACACCCCAATTAAAAACGGGCAAAGGACCTGAATAAACACTTCTCCACAGAAGACATATAGATGTCAACAGACATATTAAAAAAAGATGCTTAACTTCACTAATCCTCAGAGAAATGCAAATAAAAACTACACTGAGATACATATCACAACTATCAAAATGGCTATCATCAACAAATCAACAAACAGCAAGTGCTGGTGAGGATGTGGAGAAAGGGGAACTCTTTTGCACTGTTGGTGGTAATGAGGACTGGTGCAGCCACTGAGGAAAGCAATATAGAGATACCTCAAAAAATTAAAAATGGATCTGCCTTTTGACCCAGTGATTCCACTTCTGGGAATATATCTGAAGGAACCCAAAACACTAATTTAAAAGAACGTAAGCACCCCTATGTTCATTGCAGGATTATTTACACTTGCCAGGTTATGGAAGCAGCCCAAGTGTCCATCAATAGATGAGTGGATAAAACAACGATGGGACTTTTACACAGTGGAATTCTACTCAGCCTTGAAAAAGAAGAAAATTTTATCCTTTGCAACATTATGGATGGACCTGGAGAACATTATGCTAAGTGAAATAACCAGTCAGAGAAAAACAACTATATGATTTCACATATATGTGAATTAAACAAACAAACTGAATTAACAAGCAAAACAGAGACAAACTCAGAGATGAAGAGCAGATGACAGCTGTGGCGGGGGAGGTTACAAGGTGGAGGGACTAAGCAAAAAAGAAAAAGGACTCATGGACATGGACAACAGGGTAGTGATTGCTGGGGGGAGGAGAGTATAAGAGGACTAAATGGTAATGGAAAATATAATAAAGAATATAGATTTAAAAATAAAAATATAAAAAGACAAATACCTCATTATTTACCAGATGTTTCCATGGATTTAGCCTCATTCACTTTTTTCGTTGGCTAAATCTATGACTTCTTATACTGGCTTTAGTAAGTCTTGAATTCTGACAGTAAAATGTTTCCAATTTTTATTTTAAAAATTTGTATTCCCATATAAATTTTAAAATTATATTGTTCATTTCTAATTTCCCCTTATTTGCCTCCCACCTTGTTCACCACAACCACCAAATAAAAGTTCTATGACAATCTGATTGGCATTAAGTTGAATTTATATATCAATTTGTTGGGATTTTTATTATGAAATATACTATAAATATGTTCAGACTAGATAAGATGAAATGGGTTATCTGTTGTAGAATTATATCCAAGCAAAATTTCAATTACCTAAAAAGTTTGGATAAAATCAAAGCACATCTTCAGCTGGTAACAGCATCACATGTATCTTGGTTAGTTCAGGGTAAGTTCCCTGGGACCTGAGAGACTTAAGAACTGGGTATGCAGTTACAAGGGACAGCAATTTGATCTTATTTCCTGAACATAATTAAAATTCCATTTTAAATCACCTTTCTAGAAACAGTTTTTTAAAAAAATTTTAACCAGAAGTCATGTTTTCTTTTTAAAATTGATTTTGGGTAGGGGGAGAGACATTGGTGTGAGAGAGAAACATCCTTCTGTTGCCTCTCATGAAGGAGGGAGACTGGACTCTGGATTTGAGGATCCCTGTTCGGGGGCCAGGTGAGGTGGGAAGCATGGGCTCTGATCCCACAGAGCCTATCCCGGGGTTGTTATGGATGGGGGCAAACAAAAAGAGTCATCCCAGAAAACTTCTCTGTTTGTCAGGAGAGGAGAAAGAGTTCTTCCCTCTAGTGGAGGTGCCAGCCTAAGCCCCTTTTTCCAAAGGCTTTTATTGAAAAAGTTGTCAATGTGGCTAGGTAATAAGAAGGTACAGGTGATCTCATTACATCAGTATGTTAATGTCTACAGAGAATAGATGATGTTGAAGAAAACAAATGGCAGGAACACACCGATTTACATGGGTCCATTTACATGGCTCCAAGATGGGATAAGTAAACATGAAAATGTAAACATAAGGGTGCCAAAGGTTTTAGGGTCATGTCTGTGAATAATGTACATTTCCTTCCCAGCATGAACTGATTATCATAGCTTTTGAGGGAAAAACAAAGTATGTTTCAAGGAATTTACTTCTAGGCCTGACTTTCCCTGGGAACCACCGGATCCAGTTTAGGGCTGTCTCCAATATTGTTTCAAACCTGAGTCAGGTTGGGGGAAGGGCAAGGCAGCCAGGAAATTAGGAGACTTCTTTCAGATAGAATACAGACCCTGGCCATATCAAAGCCAAGGGGTGAGGGTCTTTTGCTCTTTCTCCATGCCCCCCAAAGTTTTTTCCCTGATGCTCATTTGGCTGTGCCTGTCTTAGGTTGCCTCTGTCATTGAGGGATCTTACCCATCATTCACTAACCAGCCGTCCTCCAGGGCCAAGCAGGGTGATGTGCGGGAGGCAGGGGTGCAGCCCCTGCCAGGGGGACAGGTTTTGTCTGCTCAGCGGCCTGTTTTCTCAAAGCCTCCCTGATTAGCTCCAGCTTTGGGGACCTCTCACCTGTCGGAGGGGCTACAGTTCCTGAAACCAGACAGGGCGTTTCCCAATACTCTGGTATGCACCCTTGCCTGGGATGCAACCAGCAACCTACGTATGTGCCCTGACAGGAGAATTGAACCCTCAGCCTCTTGGTGTATGGACAATGCTGTAACCAAATGAGCCACCTCACTAGGGCTCTCAAAATAGTTTTTTTCTTGCATTACTTAATTTTGTCTTTCCAACTTGCTTTATGACAAAGTTTGAGATACATTTGAGAAAATGGCAATATGGCATTCTCTTTGTTAACACTTCAGGCTATCCCATTCTGAGGACAGGACTGGCTGCCCATCAGGCAGGCTGAGAGTGTTGTAGCTTTTTAAATTCATTCCACAATATCATCCTTATTCCTCACTGACACACCCCAGTGTGAATCTAACTCTGGCAAACCTTCTTT
This sequence comes from Pteronotus mesoamericanus, assembly GCF_021234165.1. Taxonomy (NCBI): domain Eukaryota; kingdom Metazoa; phylum Chordata; class Mammalia; order Chiroptera; family Mormoopidae; genus Pteronotus; species Pteronotus mesoamericanus. The sequence goes on along the minus strand of NW_026555321.1, from coordinate 77,120,914 downwards.
TTGCACACTGCATGCAAAGAAGGCTTTGTGGATAGTTTCCTCTCCTGTACAATTCTAGATAAAATCAGAAAGACACAAAGAATAATCCTGACTTTGAAAATGTCCAAGTTTGTTCTTCAAAAGAAACTGAATGTTAAAAATAGAGAAGTTCTCTGATATCCTTTGAAACTCTCCAAGTTTCCTAGGGAAAGGCCCAGAAACTCAATGAGAAATAGATCAGTGAGCAGTGGGATTGAGTGAATCTCATCTGTACTGTGGCTCTGTGTTGCACACTCTCCTGTGCTCTTCTGAAGAAGCACTCTTCAGGTGCTTCTGACTGGCTAGGATCAGAGGGAAAAAAAGGAAGTCAGGTCAGACTTCAAGCACCAGTGTTGTTAAAATGTCTAGAGAGAAGACTAGGATTTATGGGCGTACGTTTTTAAGCCATTCTGTAAACAACTGATGCCAATGCATTTGTGTTTGTGTTTTAATTGAATTTCCTTTTCTAACTTATGTTTTAAGAGGATGGGTTATGGGTTAGTGTTCCAAAGGTAAAACTTTCATCAGCCTTGCAATTTGCTCAGTAGTGTTCCCAGACCAGAGAGTATCCATCCTGGCAGCATGTTAGAATCACCCAGTAAACTCATAAAAATAGCACTGTCTGCCTACCCTCACAATAAATCAGACTTTCAGAAGGAGGATGCTGGCATTGGTGGTTTCTTTTAAATTACCCTGGAAGATTCTAATGTGCATTCAGGGATAAGAATCATTAGTAGTCTGAGCATAAGACAGTGCACTCCCCAGGCTGGTTGGCTTCTCAGCTTCCAGCCCTTTCCATGGCTTCACCCTTCTTACCAGTCTCTATGTGGCTTCTGTAAATCCTTGGTAATAGTGTTTTAGTTCAACTAGACTTCAATTGGTTGTTCAGGTTGATTGCTCTATAATTTAGCTATAAATTTGATTTGGCACTGGGAGCAGGTGAGTGTAGCTTCAACCTACTCAGCAGCCACCTTGACATCCAATTTTTTACTTTTAAAATTCTTATTAACTCTTAAGTGTTAATAATCAAAGCTGATTATGGAGCCAGTGTTTCTAGTGGGAATGCTATGGTCAAGTGTGTTTAAGAGAAGTATATCTACCCCTCAACAATAGGTTAAAACTACTCCAACTCATCTGCATTCTGCCCTATAGACAGATTATATGAGTATGCTTGCCTCAAAAATTATAGTGCCTTGATTTGCACAAAAGCCTATTGCAAAGACTGAAGATTGTGGTAGCAAAATTTATCCAATGTAACATGTATATATTACATGGCACTCAGGATATGTCCTTGCTTATTGGGACATCTACTAAATGAATGGTTGCTGTATAAGAAATTGTTCACCATTGCTAGATCCCTACAGTTTCTTAATCTTAATTCACCTAGTCATTTCCTACTTTGGAGCCTTTGCACTTACCCTCTGCTTGGAATGTTCTGTTCCAAGATGGTCTCCTCCCTCCATTAGGGTCTCTGTTCAAATACCCCTTACTGTGAGGCTGCCCCTCAACCTTATGTAACGCCACCCCTCACCCTCTCACTCTTTCACAATAGCACTATAACGATCTCCCTGATATTCCATACATTGACTTGTTTCTGTATTTTCTTTACTTATTAGAATGTAAATACCCTGAAACAAGTATTTTCTGTTTTATTCACTAAATTATTTCCAATGTCTATAAAACACTAAGCACAAAGTGCATACTCAGTAAATATTTTGAATGTGCACATGAATGAATGAATGAATGAATGAATGAATGAATGAATTGTAGTTGGATGAAAACCCAAACCCAAAGGCTAGAGTCTATAACTTTTAAAACATTGAGTCAGTCCTTCAGCCTTTTAACATACACCAAGGAAGTGGGCAGTTAAATCTGCCCAGCTCAGAGACAGGACTATCTATTTCCCCAAAACACATGCTAAGAAGGGGTTTGGCCAGAGTGCATGTAGGGCTACAGCTTGCTTAGTTAAGGAACTGAATCTTCTGAAGGGAGTTCTCACTATTTTTGCCCATAAAGAAATGGTATCCATGTAGGCCACATATGGTCATCTGTTCTCTATTTGTTAACTTGTTTGATTCTTAATTTACTCAAACATCTGGAGAAGGAAAGAGAGAAGAGACTTAGAAATGGCTAGTGAATTATGGAAACTGAGAGATGTTCTAGAAGCCCAACAAATATTTTTAGGTCTCAAGGAGAGAAAAACCAGTTCAAGGCTATTAAGAATTCAAGTAAGACAAGGATGGAAACCAAACATTTGATTTTGCAAACTCATTATCAGTGCCACTCTCCATAGGTTAATCCAGGTGCAAATATGAGGGCACAGAGTTGAAAGGGCACAGAAAGACAGAAAGTAAGAAAAAAAATAAGACAATGAGAGTTGGTAACATACAAAGAAAGAAAGAAGAATGTCCATAATCTCCAACTCTGAAAAATATTTTCAATCACACTTGTGCTTATGTGCATGTACAACTGGGATGTGAGTGAAAGTATACGTGCACTTCTATGTTGGCATTCTTTTTTTAAAAAATAGTTTACACTTATTATGTTTATTAAATGTATTCGTTTCCTAATGCTGCCATAACATTCCACAAATTTAAAAGCTTAAACCACACAAATTAATTTTTCAATAGTTCTGTAGGTCAGGCTTTGGTATGATCTCAACTGGTTAAATCAGTGCATTGGCAGAGCTGTGTTTCCTTTCTGGATGCTTTAGGGAAGAATCATTTCCTGCTTATTGAGACTGTTGTCAGAATTCAGTTTCATGATGTTGGAGGACTGAGAACTGAGGTATGGTCCCAGATTGTATGAGTTCCCTGCATTTCTTGGCTCATGGCTCCCTTCTTCCACCCTCAAGAACAGCAATGGTAGAGTCTCTATCATGAACCTCTGCTGTTTCTTCTTCTATATCTCTCTAATGGACCCTTGTGCCTTCCTTTTCTTTTTTTAAGAGCTCATGTGACCAGATTTGTCCCTCCCTATGTAATCCCAATTCCCAAGTCCTCAACCTTAATTACATCTGTAAAGTCCCTTTTGCCATGTAATGTAACATATTTGAAGGTTCTAGAAATTAGATATCTTGAGGCAGCCATTATTTTGCCTATTACAATATTGTAACATTAAACATTCACTGATAATGCAATTTAATGACTGCATATTATTAATTGTGTGAATGTATTATAATTAATTTTAAACATTTATTTTATTGTTGGACATTTTTATATTTTCAATTTTTGCCACCTGAAACAGCACTAAGGTGACATCTTTTTTTGCCTTCATTTAAAAATTTTATCCTGCAGTGAAATTATGTACATCTTTTTGACACGAGCTGGCAAAACTTATTTTCTGCCTCTCTAAGTCATTTTTACAGCTTCAAGGAACATGGGAGAATCTGTAATTTTTGGTCCCAGAACAACTGCTTAAATAACTTGAGGAGGAGTCAAATGACCTTTTTTATTAATATGTTAATCATCTCATGGTTGTAATATTGCAATGGTCTGATCTCTCCCTTTTACATACCATCTTACACACAACCACTAGGTCAGACACATAAGAAAACTGGGAAATAGATAGGTTGAGCTACTTGGCCAAGATCAAACAACCAGTGAGTAGAGGAGCCAGAACTGAAGTCAGGGTTCTGGATCCAGGTTTCTGCTCTGAACTTCTATACATACTTCCTTTTCTGCATTTTTTTCCCTGACCGCTTCTCTAGTCAGGTAAGGAATGCAGAAAAGTCAAGTAGAAGTAAGTCTGTCTCTCCCCTGTACATACTCTGCACAATTTTGTCCTACTCCTCAATGAATCACTCTCCTACTAGGTTTTAACGATTATGAGGGACCTGTGTTTACTACAACTAGTACTGTTACTGGCAGCTCGCTTTGACTATATACATGCAGAAAAGTAGTGGCCACTTAGACTGTCCTAAGTCCTGGACTATAGTATCTTCTGAAGATAATAATAATTACCTCACAGAGTTATAAAGATTAAAGAGGGCGATTCATATAAAGCGGCTAGATCGGGGCCTGGCAGACAGCAAATACCACAGAAGTTTTATCTTATTATTGTTTAGGTGAGAGTCTTGAAAGAGAGTGAATATTCAATAAGTACGGAGTGGAATTTGAGGCTGGAAGGCAGATAAGGAGAACAGATAGACATATGACGGGGCTTGTGAGTAAGTAAAGTTGCTCAGGCATGAAAACTTAACATAATTTACATAGAGGAAACTTACATAACTTACATAAGTTTCCTTACATAAGGAAACTTACATAACTTCCTCATAGCAGGCAACAATGGTGTGTGGAGGTAAAAAAAAAAAAATTACGTAAGTTCCAGATCATGGTAGGCCTTATACCACATGCTGAGGTATCTGGTTGGTAAGAAGGTGTTGAGGAGTGATTTAATCAGTTCACACTTTATAAAGACTTCCTGGCAACTACTTAATAAATGGGCTGCATGCATCAAAAAATGAGAAAAAGGTAAAGAAACCTGCTTTTAAAAAAAATTCAGAATGAAGACATGGCACTGGAGAATGGGGCAAAGGTAAAGTAGAATCTACAGCAACTGACAGGAGTAAACAGGGGGATAAACGAGGTTCTGAGTCACCTTACTGAATATTGATGCTATTCTCTGAATGAGGAGCCCAGAAGGGGCAGCTGGAGGGAACGCTGATGCCATGCTGTGTCAGAGGTGCTTACAGGACACCCACGTGGAGACATCTAGCAGGCAGCTGGGAATGCAGGTCTGAACTGGAAGAGTAAATAGGAATGTCATTAGCACAGGTAGATATAGTCAAGGTGGTTTGTGAGGTTTTATAGTAATATTATCAGCTGCATCAATCCCCCCCCCCATTTTATTGGAAATAATTGGTGTACATCATGGTATAAGATGAAAAGATACAGCACAATGATTTGATTCTCATATATTGTAAATTAATTACCACAACGGGTTTAATTAACATCCATCATATTATATAGAGATACAAGAAAAAGAAAATAAATTATCTTTGTGATGAGAGGTTGCAGGATCTACTCTTTTTACTTTCTTATATACTGTATAAAGCAGTAACTATAGTCATCATGTTGTGCATAATAGTCCCAGCTCTTACTTATATCATAATTAGCAGTTTGTACATTTGACCACTATTCTTTAACCCCCCTCTTTCACATCCTCCTCTCGTAACTAGCATCATCTTTCAATGGCAATTAAATGGTAATAAGCACTGTTAACATTCATCATATACTGGTAAAGAATGTAATCAGAAGGATATGCTGTGTGTCTGGAAATGGACAACTTGAGTGACAGGAAGAATAATGACTTAGTGACAAAAAAATGGGAGATGCTGGCGGAGGTGGGATGGAGAGGCATGAAAATAGATATCATTGTTTACCCCAGCAATGGAAATTTTTCTTAACCTGCTGGGATATTTTTCCTCACATACCTTCTAGATGTAGCTATAACCTTAACATATGTGCCAAATAAAACTTTAGATATTATTGGTTTAACAAGTTGAATGTTAACATGTACACTGTCCCTACAAGTGTTTAAATTCCTTAAGATTCAGTTACTCCGTGATACTGACAGGCCCCTCCTAAGCAGAACGGCTATTCTGATGCGTTGTTATGCCTCTTGCCTCCTGAAGGTGTCACTGCTAACTCACAGTCTTGGCGTCGTCAGCCCTGCACACAAGCAGCAGGCCAAGAGTTTGTCCACAGGGCCTTGCCTAGCTAAGGCTCTTGTGCCCAGTACATGCACTTTGGGAAGATTCTGAGGACAGATAATAGTAAAATGTGGGGGACATTTATATTTCAGCGACTCTTATTTTGGTGAGAGGAAAAGCTATGAGCAGAATAAAATTTCAGATGGGAATATATCTGGATCTTGGTATTATTCCCCCGCTACCAAACCCCCTACCCCTGTCAGAACTTAAATTAGCAACCCATTTTACACATAACAGAGTACCGGGTTTTCCTATTTCTTATTTACCACAATGCTATATAACTAGTATTTGTATTTTTAGGGCAAATCTGTGGGCAGGCTCCAAATCAAGCCTGAGTATGCACGTTTACCAGGTAATGTGTCCGTGGGTCTGTTTTCTGCCTGTCACGATGTAAGTGATGCTGAACTTGGACACTTGCAGGTTTTTTAGCCGTCACCCAATGCTCTGCTGTAAGAGGACAGATAACCTGCCAGAATTTTCTTTGAGTCAGAAATCATTGGTTTTATGGTTGTGTCTTCGATTGAATCTCATTTTGAACCTGGCTGATCCATAAAGCTCCATCTAGAGTTTCCTTCCGTTAAAAGTTTTCATATTTGTAACTGTTTACTGAAATTGTTTAGTGAAAACAAATGTTATGTTAAGTTGGATATATGTTTCTGAGTGTGTGTAGTTATAGAAAGATGCAGAAGAATGGGCACCAAAAAAATGTTACAGATGGTAATTATTGGGTGGTGGGATTTTTAGAGGTTTTTTTTCAAGGCACTTTTCTGTATTGTCAGAATTTTCCTCAAGCAATATATCATTTTTACAGTTTTATTGAACTATAATTTATATACCATAAAATTCACCACTTTAAGCAAAAATTTTTATAAAAGCCGTAACACTCTAAAAAATCATGCACAGGTCAGCCCTGGCCAAGTGGCTCAGTTGGAATGTCATCCTGTAAACCAGAAGGTTGAGATTCAATTTCAAGTCAGGGCACTACCTCGGTTGGTGCACCACCTCTGTCGGTGCACCGAGCCCCAGCCTCAGCCCTGGTCTGAGCGCGTCTGGGAAGAAACCTGGTCAATGTTTCTCTCACATTGCTGTTTCTCTCTCTCTGTCTCACTTCTTCTCTCTCCCAAGTCAATGGAAAAAAATATATATCCTTAGGTGAGGGTAAAAAAAAAAAAAGAAATCATGGGCAGGTCAGAAAAAAACAAAATGCACTTCACAGAGCATGTCTTTTCTGGACTTTTCCTGTTGTGGGAAACATGATCATGTATAGAAACTTCAAAAAAATTTTTTTTGGATGAAGTCATATAAGCTCAACTAGCAATTTTTGAAAACAAAAGCAGTGTTTGGTTTAAAATTGTTCTTATTCTTTCTTTTATGCTCTCCATCCTCTGGGACTGCACCATATCAAGAACAATTCAACACAGATTTGTTTCAATAAATCAGGGTTGTGATTGAACAATTGCAGTGTTTTCCTGGTTGGTCTGGAATTTTACATTCCTAACCTTAAACTTGTTCAAAGGCTCTGAAAGTTTTGAGATTGTAGTCTTGGATTGTAGAACTCCCAAGAGCAATTTCGTATGAAATTGTGCCATTTCTATTGCAGGAGAGAATCAGTGACCACATAATAGAATTTGATGATTTCCTATTCTGTAACTAGGTGCAAACCAAAAGAGTTTCACTAATGCATCAAATGTTCCAATGGTAATTTTAAATGACAAGTAAAGAATTATTTGAGTATAATTTAATTTTATATTAGTAGTTTTTTTTTCCACTTAATGATGGCATCATGAGAAAAATTTCACATCCAAAATGAAAATACAGTGTTACACATTTATATGATATCCTTGATTCCATATTAAGTGGAGATATTTGCCTAAATGTTGAGAGTTATAATGACCTTCAAAAAACGTCCAGAGAAAGAGATTTAAGGTTTTTCTAAAGCTCATATTATGAAGAGTTTAAATGCATTTCCCTTTTAGAGAAAGGCCAGTCTGTCAATCCAATTGTTTGTAACATGTCAGCCATTTAACATAAAATTATTTCCAAGTTCTACAAAATGCTCTGAGCAAGAACTTTATAATAGCTCATATGTATTATATGTCTTTGGAGTACTTGCTCTATGCTTAGTACTTGGCAGTTATCTTTTTTTATTCTAAGAAAACAGCTTTTCAGAGGCTTAAAATAATTACATGCCATGTAAAAGAGGGTATTTAAGGATGTATAATGATATGATTATATTTAAAACAAGGTCATATACACTTGGTATAATTTCTATTGTAAATTGGAAATCGTGAAGAAACTAGGTGACAAATGCGATCACTAGAGGCGGCACTGCATAGGCAGTCGAACGTACTCTTTTCCTGCTGACAAAGCCCCTGTCCCTCTGGGTTACATGCGTAAACTCTCTCCAAGGCTATGAGCACGGCCAGGATTCTAACATGAAACTAACTCTTCTTTTTCACCATGGCTACCTTTAAACGTTTCTGGAGATTTTTCCTTTATGAGATCTTATTTTCATCTCTGGAAGATCAGGATATTTTTTGATTTCTTTGAGGGATTAAAAAAATTCTAGCCATGTAGAATTAAATCTCGTACCAATTTTAAATTCCCTCCCATTGCACAGGCTCACCTCTGAGCCTGAAGGACCTGCTATATAAAGGCAGCAAGGTCACATTTATCTACCTTAAAATATGAATATGGAAATCTTCTTGGGTACATTGGGTAGTAGGGGATGCACTTTGTGTAAATATTCTTGGGATAATGGTAGTTTTCATTTTCTAAAAGCATGGCATATTAATCTTAAAAGGACTTTGGACATTATCGATTTTAACCTTTCCATTTTTGCTTTGCCTTGTTTTGTTTTTTAGTTGATAAAATTAAGAATTGGACTAATTAACTGACTTTCTCAAGAAATCATAAGACAAGTTAATGGTAGGCCAAAATTGGAAACCAGGATTTTAGACTACCAGTAAATTATTTTCCAGTATGTCATGACTGTTAGAACATGTTGGCTGCATATTCAACTGATAAGAAGAAAATATTATTTTTAAAATACAGTTTATAATTATTTTGAAAAGCAACTAAGATTAAAAGTGGATACATATTCATGCATTCTCCACAACATTCTTTTGTCATATATAAGAATATTTAAAAATGTATACCACTCATAAATCATAATATCTTGATCAATTGTGAACTTAGGTTTTTATATACATCACATGTGCGTGTGTGTGTGTGTGTGTGTGTATGTGTGTGTGTGTCTATCCTCACCTGAGGATATGTTTACTGATTTTAAAGAGATAGAGAAAGAGAGGGAAGGGGGAATAGAGGGCAGGGAAAAAGAAAGAGAGAGAGAAAGAGAAACATCTATGTGAGAGAAAAACATAATTGCTTGCCTCCCATTGGTTCCCTGACTGGGGGTGGAACCTGCAATATTTTGGTGTACAGAACGATCTTTCAACCAACTAAGCCATGTGACCAGAGCCATATCATCAATATTTAACTATGTTGCTGTCATACCATGTTTATCATATACTGTAGGAAGCCCAACTAGCTTTTTATAAATATATAAACTCTTAAAATATCATTAAAATAATTATCTTTTTCTTATTGTGAAGCTAAGCCTTATAAAAAGATACCAATCCTTTTAGTAATTCCATCTCTACATAATGAGACTAAATCAGGGGAAAAAATCTTTCCCCCAAAGACAAAGTATTTTATTAAATGAGGAGACTTGTATTACATTCCCTGTACTTTCATTACAATTGAAGAAAAATAAATGCATATTTTTTCCAACAAAAAATGGACTTAGTGATGATTTGTTTTAGTGCCCTTTAGTGCATTATAATTTTTTAGTGAGTCCTTTAATGCCAGAATGCAGCTTACCTTTCTCTCTTTTGGATAGAATAACAGTCTCACTTTTACTTATCTCATACTCATTTCATGATTGTCAACAATAAGTACCATATTTTGCCATGTATAATGTGCTCCTGTGTACAGTGCATACCTTATATCCATTATATCGATGGCATGTTATCATTATACTAATATATAATGCTCATCTTTATTTTTCTCTCAAAAACTTAGGCAAAAAAGTGCATATTATACATGGCAAAATATGGTAAACTCATTTTGTAACTAGAAGTTTGTACTCTTTGTTCAATAGCTCTGTTTTCCTTCCACCTCCCAGCCTTTGGTCACCACCATTCTACTCTTTGTTACCATGAGATCAACTTTAAAAAAATTTTTTACTTTCATATAGCTGTGAGATCATGCAATATTTGTTTTTCTGTTTCTGCTTTTTTCACTTAACATAATGTCTTCTAGGTTTCACATGTTGGTGTAAATGGCAGGATTTCCTTCATATTTACACATGAATAATACTTCATTGTATATATGTACTATATTTTCTTTGTCCTTTCATTTGTCAATGGATGCCTAAATTGTTTTCATGTCTTGGTTATTTGAATAATGCTGCAATGAACATGGGATTGAAGATATCTCTTAGAGATAGTGGTTTTATTAACCATGGAGATATATCCAGAAATGGAGTTGCTGAGTTGTAGAGCAGTTCTATTTTTAATTTTTTAAGGAACATTCATAATTCTTTCCATAATCTTTACACCCACACTGACAGTGCATAAGGGTTTTCCTTTCTTCACATTCTCTCCAAAACTTATCTTTTGGATTTTGATAATAGCTGTTCTACTGGTGTGAGGTGATCATTGTGGTTTTAATGTGCATTCCTGTGATAATTAATGATCCTGAGCACTGTTTTGTATACCTGCTGGACATTAGTAGGTCTTCTTGGAGAAAACGTCTAGTCACTTGGCAAGCCCAAGACTGTCATTATTATTTACTCCTTGCCTGTAAGAACTGACTATTTTAACACTACCTTAATTATTACATTTTTTATTGTTATTAACTTCTTGATTGCATTTCCTTATGAACTTAGAGGCCTGCTGGATATTGCCATTTTAGCTTAAGCTCTTTCATATGGATAGCAGCTTCTCTTTATCCGCCTTCTTTTCCTCTTCTTTCTTATTCTTTTTCTCTACTTTGTCAGAGAATTATTTACTGCTCTTGGACTTAGATATCACCTTTGTATTAGTCTTCATTTTACAAATTAGTTAAGATTTTATAACTTTGTTTTTCCTAAAATCTCAGAATTAAAGTGACCAATTACATCTTTGCTTGAGTTTCTTCTCATACACTTGAAGTGAGAATGATTAAATCTTATCTCAATATTTGTACCTTCCTAATGGTCAAACCAGTTTTTTTTTTATTCCAGAGTTTTCATTTCTGTTTATTAAAAATTTCACACTAAAATCCTGGAATCATCTTTAACTTCACATCTATTTCATTTTTATATTAGCCTTGAATTCTTTCCTTTCTCCCCACTCCTTCTATCCTCAAATGTGCCTCTCTTCTGTGACACCTGCAATTTCCACTTAACAGGTTTTCCTGCCACTATTATCCCTCCTATCTAGTTCTTTCTTTGTATCTGTCAGATTTATTTTCAGCCACTCTCTATCTCATTAATATACAATTGCTCCATGTCACGTTGGGGGATGAAACTAGATTCACTCCTCTCTCATTTTCAAGGTATTATGTAATGGAACCTGTCAATCATCTCCTTTCACTTCCATAGTGCATTTAACCCTTTAGTGAGGTTAGTGGTTTTTTTGTGTTATTGTTTTTGCTGTTTTCCTATCACTGGCTTCTTTCCCATAATCCTGTCTCTATAAGAGTTTCTCAAGATACAAATCAATGTCATTTTAACATGTTCCCCAACAATTTCAGTCCATCGTGATTTATGTTACCTTTAACTGAGTAAAACATTAAGCTATATCCACAGTTTAGAACATATTATATGCTGTTTATACTGTGATTGTTTCACAAACATATGTCTTGATTTGTGCAAATACTGTGCACTCATTGAGAACAGGAATTCTGATGGTCTGTAAAATAAACATAAGTGATATATGCTCAGCTGGACCTCCATAAAAAATCATATGCCAATTAAAATTTCAGAGTAGGAGTCCATCTGTTGGATTAGTATAACCACCATAAGCTCTTATTAATTTAATATGAGTTGACCATTATTTCTTATTTATTCTTTAAAAAATTAATATGTAAAAACACCTATGATAAAAACAAAACAATATGTACTTACTTGTGAAGTTAAGAAAGAGCATTGTTAAAAACATCTCTGCAGTGTTAGAGAGGTTTGTTGGATATACAACCTTGCCATTATATGAAGATAAATGAATGCAATAACTACATTAAACCGAAGCATCTCTTAAAGTCAACATTAATTGAAACTCAAATTATATATTTTTTACACTCCACTATAAAGGAGTAGAGTGGAGAAAAAAAAACTTTTACCTTCAGCTGTTAATTTACAAGGGCTCAAAAAATACTGTCAATAATGTATTATTGATTAGATGCTGATCTTCATGAAATGGAAGCAATGGTTACAAGGTAGTAGACTGCAATTAATCTTAATTTTTGCTCTGAAGCTAATTGAAAGCTTGTGACAAGTTAAGAAATAGAGCAAGTCCATATAAAATTGTCCCTGGGTAAAAAGTATAAAGAACAATTACACATACAATAAATTCGCCACTCATCTTTGACATGCAATATAAAGCAAGTATGATGAAAGTTGTTTTGCAGTAACATTTTAGAAATAGCAATATGGCAAAACAGCAGGATACAAAATCAATATGAAAAAATCGAAGGCATTTTTGTATACCAACAAAAAAAATCAGAAGCAGAAATAAGAAAAAAAACTCATTTGCTATAGCAACAAGAAATATAAAGTAGCTACAAATAAAGCTAACCAAGAAATTAAAAGCCCTGTACTCAGAAAACGACACAACACTGAGGAAAAAAATTAAGGAAGACACAAATAAATGTAAGCATATACTGGGTTCATAGATCAGAAGAATTAACATCATCAAAATCTCCATACTACCCAAAGCAATTTGTAGATTTAATGCAATCTCTATTAAAATACCAATGACATATTTCACAGATGTATAACAAACAATTCAAAAATTTATATGGAACCATAAATGATCCTGAAGAGCCCCAGTAATTTTGAGAACGAAGAGCAAAGTAGGAGGGTTCGCAATACCTGACATCAAACTATATTACAAGGCTACAGTAATCAAAACAGTCTGGTACTGGCATAAGAACAGGCACATAGACCAATAAAACAGAATAGAGAGCACAGAAATAAACACAAGTCTATATGGTCAATTAATATTCAACAAAGAGGGCAGAAACATAAAAAGGAGTAAAAATAACTTCAACAAATGGTGGGAGATCTAGACAGCTACATGCAAAATAAAAATGAATCTCAACCACCAATTTACACCATACACAAAAATGAACTCAAGTTGGATAAAAGACTTAAATATAAGTTGTGACACCATAAAAGTCCAAGAGGAGAATATAAGCAGGAAAATCTCAGATATTCCATGCAGCAATATGTTCACTGATATATCCTCTAGAGCAAGGAACTTGAAGGAAAGAATAAATAAATGGGACCTCATCAAAATAAGAAGCTTCTTCACAACTAAAGAAAGCATCAGCAAAATGAACAAGAAACCAACTGTATGGGAAAATATATTTTCCAGTGATACCTCGGACAAGGGTTTAATCTCCAAAATATATAAAGAACTCACACAACTCCACTCCAGGAAGACAAACAATCCAGTTAAAAAATGGGCAAAAGATGTGAACAGACTCTTCTCCAAGGAGGACATACAGAAGGCCCATAGACATATGAAAGGATGCCCAGTAACACTAGCCATGAGAGAGATGCAAATTAAAACCACAATGAGATATATCTTCGTACCAGTCAGAATGACCATCATGAACAAATCAACAAACAAGTGCTGGTGAGATTGTGGAAAAAAGGGAACCCTAGTACACTGTTGGTGGGGATGCAGACTTGTGCAGCCACTTTGGAAAACAGTTTGAATTTTCCTCAAAAAGATAAAAATGGAACTGCCTTTTGACTCAGCAATTCCAGTGTTGAGATTATACCCTAAGAATCCCGAAACACCAATTCAAAAGAACCTATACACCCCAATGTTCATAGCAGCACAATTTACAATAACCAAGTATTGGAAGAAACCTAAGTACCCAACAGCAACTGAGTGGATTAAAAATCTATGGTACATTTACACAGTGGAGTACTATGCAGCAGGAAGAAAGAGCTACTGATCTTCATGACAGCATGGGTGGAACTGGAGAGTGTTATGCTAAGTGAAATAAACCAGGTGGTGAAAGACGAATACCATATGATCTCATGTATAAGTGTAACTTAATCAGCAAAACAAACAAGCAAGAAAAATATAACCGGCAACATTGAAATAAAGAAAAACCTGACAGCAACCAGAGGGAAGAGGGGATGGGGATAAGGGGGGGAAAGAAAGGGTACTGTCATCAGGAACATGTATAAAGGATCATGGACAAAACCAAAGTAGGAAAGGATTGAATGTGGGATATGGGGATGAGTGGGGCAGGGGAAAGTGGTGGGGAAAAATAGAGATTATAAAAAAATTGCTGAGATCATATCATACATTAAAAAAAGAAAGGGCAAATCTACTCTGGCAAAGAAGCTCAGTCAAGCCTTAGAAACCCCCTGTAAAACATAGTCAAGTCTATTTAAAATAGATTATTATAGTGATTATTTTGTAATGTCTATAAATATCAAATCACTATGCTGCCACCTGAAACTAACAGGATATTGGAGGCCAATTGTACTTTAATAAATGAATGAAAGGGTTTTGTAATGAACCGTTTCAATACTCAGAACAATATTAAATATGTATATATGAGGTCTGTCCAGAAAGTGCCCATCCATTTACCATGAAAAATAGAGACCTTTATTGAAGAAGATACAAGACACAAGAAATGTTATACATAGGACAATGACTTTTTAGTACCCTTCAAAGGAGGCATCTTGGGACCTCACACAATTCTCCCAATAGCCATCAGCTGCCCTGTTGTATTTTCCTGAATCTCACTGAAGATCTGAAACATCTTTCCTTTCAAAGGTGATTTTAGTTTTGGGAAAAGCCAGAAGTTTCAGGGCACCAAATCTGGGCTGTAGTGGGGCTGAGTCATCTGGGTGATTTGATGTTTCACCAAAAAACTCTTCATGAGATGTGATGCATGAGTGAGCTTATTGGCGTGATGAAACTTCCAATCACCAGTTGCCCATAGCTGTGGCCTCTGAATCATCCAAGTAATTTCAATGGTGGAATGTTTAAGATTAACACAAAATTTGAGGCAAACTGGTTACTCTGCTTGCTCAGTCATTTTGAATGTGATGGCAGCACAGTACCCATGCTTATTCAATGGCATCAAGTGCCCCCATTGAGTAGTACAGTGAAGTCATCATTGTTCACATATGGACATTCTAGTCCACTCTCCTTGGCTGCCAGGGTTACATCAATGTCGCACTAACCATTCTTGTTATATTAATAACAATGCTGGACTTTTTCTGGACATACCTCTCATATATACACATAAAATATGAGATATATATATATATATAAAATGATGAGATGGTGGTTTTAAACTTGAGTAAAATAAAAGCACTGTATGTTATATAATTAATATTTGCTTCAGAAAGATCTTTAATATATCTCAACAAAATTCAGTTATAATACAGGATCATATTTTAGTGCTGTAGAGCAATAGATCTCTACTAGATTTATAATATGAATCATCTAATACATAAAAACAAACAGAGAGGGAGTGAAAATGAATAGACAAAGAAACATGTCCCAAGTGAAAGAAAGGAGAAACTTGAAAAAAGAGAACTAAATGAAATGGAGGCTAGCAATCTACCAGATATAAAGTTTAAAACACTGGTTAAACAAGGTCAATGAACTTGGAAGAATATATGAAATTAGTGAGAACTTCAACAAAGAGATAGTAAGAATAAAGAAGGACATTGAAACCATAAAAAAGAACAAGTCAAAAGCGAGGAATATAAGAACTGAAAAAAGACTACATCTGGAAGGAATCAACAGCAGATTAGATAAAAAAGAGGACTGAATCAGTAACTTGGAAAAGTAGATAGCAGCAAAAATTCAATCAGAAGAACAATAAAGAAAAAAGTAAAATAATAGGGATAGCTTAAGGGATCTCTGGGATCAAGCATACAAACATTGCATCATAGGGGTATGAGAAAGAGGAGAGAGAGTGCAAGGGATTAAGAAATTATTTGAAGAAATAATGACTGGAAATTTCCTGAACCTGGTAAAGGAAAACGATGTACAAGACCAGGAACAGCAGGGAGTCCTAAAACATGATGAACCCAAAGGGGCCCATACCAAGACACATTACATTAAAATGCCAAAGTTTAAAGACAAAGAGAGTATCTTTAAAGCATCAAGAAAAAAGCAGTTAGTTACCTACAAGTGAGAACCTACAGGAATGTCAGTTTATTTCTCAACAGAAACTTGGCAGGCCTCAAACAATTGGCCCTAAATAGTCAAAGTGATGAAAAGCAAGGACCTAAAATGAAGACTATTTTACCCAACAAATATATTCTTTAAAATTGAAGAAAATATAAAGCGTATCCCAGACAAGAAAAAACTAAAAAAATTCATCACCATGAAATCAGTATTATGAAAAATGTTAAAGCGGCTTCGTTAAGAAGAAGGAAAAAAAAGAGCATAAATAGGAATAATAAATGACAATAATTACATATTTATCAATAGTCACTTTAAATATAAATGGCTTGAGATCCAAGATGGTGGAGAAGTAGGTGGATGTTATACTCCCCCTCAGTACCAAATTTGAATTACAACCAAAGTATAGAAAGATCAATCTGAATAACCAACTTAAAACTAGAAGTCTTATAACCAAGAATTTACAAAAGAAGGCACATTGAGACTGGTAGGAAGGGTGGACATGTGGAAAGGGCTAACCCTGTTTCCTTGGGTGGCAGCTGAGATTCTTGGAGGGACAAAGTTTCCCCCAAGGAGTTGAGGTCTCAATTCCAAGCTAGGTTCCTCAGCTCAGAGCAACAAAGCTGGGAAGAAGTAACCATATAACCTATGGCTGTAAAAATTAGCAAAGATTCTTTCTGACAGGGAGTGACAGAGGCCTGCTAGAGACACAGTCACCTTCTTAAAGAGTCAATGTACAAAATCATGTTAAAAAATACTTAAGCTGTGCTCAAAGGGAAGGAGGGCAGAGCAGACTAGAGTCATGTGAGGGGAAATTGAGTTTGTGGCTCTGGGGAGGCAACTGAAAAGGCAGCCACCAGTACCCATGTGCTTAGTCCCTTTCCTACACTCCAGATGCCATCTTCTTTGGGTGTAGCACTCCCCTCCTTACTGCATCAGCCTGGGGGGAATGCAACATCTCCCCCACTTTGAACTTTTTGTTGCCATACTCTGTGGAGCTCATGTCCTTTTGAAGAGTCAGCTGCCTGGGATGAAGTGTAGAGCTCTGGACAGACTCAAGATGTGTCAGTTCCTGAGTGGGGTCAAAGCCATTCCGTCCACTTTTCTGTGAACCTTACTAGAGCTACCTCTTCCAAGAAGATATGCTAGCCCCATCTTCTGGTTCTGTGGCCCCAGATTTCTGACCCCTGGTGGCCTCACCTTGCTGAGGTCTGAGCAGAATCTAGGACAGATGGAGTTGTATGGCTCTAGGGCAAGGGCCACTTCTCCCACCTTCTACCAAGCCTGCCCGGCAACTTTCCCTCATGGCAGATCCACAAACCCCAACCTCTCAACTCCTGGAGGTTCAACTCTGCTGAGCTCAGAGTCTCAGCAGAATCTTGAAGAGACTGAACTGTGTAGCTCTAGAACAGAGGTTATTATTCTCCTGCATGCCCAACCAGTGCAGAGCACTACCTTCATGTGACCAAGTCTTGGTATGTTTGGGCCTAAGACAGCTGGCTTCACCCTGATGACTTCCTGAAACCCCACTGGAACACGGAAGTCTTCAGATACCCTCGTAAAATAAAAAACACACAAGCTCAGGCAGTGCAGAGAGTCCCAAAGAAGATGAACCCAAAGAGGCCCACCCCGAGACACATCATAATTAAAATGGCAAAAGTTAAAGACAAAGAGAGAATCTTAAAAGCAGCAAGAGAAAGAGAATTACCTACAAGGGAGCTCCCACAAGACTGTCAGCTGATTTCTCAACAAAAACATTTCAGGCCAGAAGGGTTTGGCATGAAATATTCAAGCTGATTAAAAGCAAGGCCATACAACCAAGACTACTTTACCTAGCAAGACTATCATTTAAAACTGAACAAGAAAAAGAGTTTCCCAGACAAGAAGAAATCAAAAGAGTTCATTACCACCAAATCAGTATTATAAGAAATGTTAAAGGGTTGTTTTGAAGAAGAAGGAGGAGGAGGAGGAGGAGGAAAGAGAGGAACATAGTTATTAATAATGAAATGGCAATACATACATACCTATATATTAATAATTACTTTAAATGTAAATGGCTTGAATGCTCAAATAAAATAGTCATAGGGTGGCAGAATGGATAAGAAAACAAACCCATATAAAACACCCAAACCTGCAAGAGACCCACCACAGAACAAAAGTAAAGGGATGGAAAAATATTTCATGCAAATGTAAATGGAAAAAGAAAAGGCTAGCATAGCAATACTTATACCAGACAAAATAGACTTCAAAACAAAGGCCATAACAAGAGACAATGAGAAACATTCCATGATGCTAAAGGCATTAATTAAAAAAGAATATAATTCCTGCAAACATTTATGCATAGGAACAGCATAGGAACACATAAATATATACAGCAAATGTTGATGAATATAAAGGGAGAGATCAAAATAATGCATTCATAGTGAGGGATTTTTTTAACACACCATTGACGTCAATGGATTAATTTCCCAGACAGAAATTTAACAATAAAACAGTAGCCTTAAATGACACACTAGAACAGATGAATTTCACCAATATCTTCAGAGCATTTTATCCCAAAGCAGCAAAATATACATTCCTTTCAAGTGTATATGGAACATTTTCAAGGATAGAAAAAATGTCAGGATGCAGAACAAGTCTCAATAAATTTAAGAAGTTTAAAATCATGTCAAACATATTCTCTGATGATAATTTTATGAAACTAGAAATCAATCACACGGAAAAAAACTGACAAAAGACACAAAGACATGGAAGCTAAATAACATGTTACTAAACAATGAATGGGTTAGCAATGAGGTCAAGGAAAAATATCATAAAGATACCTTGAAACAAATGAAAATGAAGGCACAACATCACAAAATCTAGGGGACAGAGTGAAACCAGTCTTAGGAGGGCAATTCATAGCATTACAGGCCTACCTCAAGAAAAAAGAAAAAGCTCAAATAAACAATCTAACTTTACACTTACAGGAACTGGAAAAAGAACAACAAACAAAGCCCAAAGTGAGGAAAAGAAAGGATATAATACAGATCAGAGCAGATATAAATGAAATAGAGTCTAAAAAAAACAATACAGAAAGTCAATGAAATCAAGAGCTGGTTCTATGAAAAGATAAACAAGATTAACAAACTTCAACCAGACTCATCAAGAAAAAAAAAAGAGAACCCAAATAAGTAAAATAAAAAATGAAAGAGGAGAAGTAACAACTGAGCCACAGAAATACAAAGGATTTCAAGACATTTTTACAAACAACCATATGCCAATAAATGTGACAATCTAAACAAAATGAATAAATTCCTAGAATCATACAATCTTCCAAAACTTAATTGGGAAGAATCTATCTGAATAGATAGATTACAACTTGTGAAATTGAAGGAGTAATTGAAAAACTGTCAACAAGCGAAAGTCTTAGATCAGATGGTTTCACAGGAGAATGAAACCAAACATTCAAAGAAGAAATAATACCTATCCTTGTCACCATATTCAAAAAAATTCAAGAGAAGGGAAGTCTTTGAAGTTCATGCTATGATGCCAGTGTTATCTTAATTCCCCCCCAAAAAAGTACTAATAAAGACACTATAAAGAAAATATATTATAAGCAAATATCCCTGATGAACATGGATGCTAAAATCTTTCACAAAATATTCTCAGGCTGGATCCAGCTAGGATTACATTAAGAAGATCATACATTATGATCAAGTGTGATTTATTTCAAGGATGCAAAGTTGGTATAATATCAAATCAATAAACTTGATACACCAAATAAACTAAATGAAAGATAAAAATCATACAATTATATGACTAGATGCAGAAAAAAACATTTGATAAAATCCAGCGCCCATTTATGATAAAACTTTCAGCAAGGTGGGAATAGAGGGAATATACCTCAACATTGAAAAAATTTATATATGACAAACTCACAGTGAACATTACATGCACTGGGTTTCAAGTGGTTCCCTTAAGATTAGAAACATGACAGGGATGTCTATTATTTTTACCACTCTTATTCAACTAAGTAGTGCAAGTAATAGCCACAGGAATCATACAAGAAGAAAAAAGAACCCTCTTGCTCTATTAATGAGACTGCAAATTGGTGTAGCCACTATGAAAAATAGTACAGAAATTCCTCAAAATAGAACTCCCTCATGACCCAACAATTTCTTTTCTAGGTATTAATCTGAAGAAATTCAAAATGCTAATTTGAAAAGACATATATATCCCAATATTTATTGCAGCATTACTTATAATAGCCAAGATATGGAAGCAATCAAAATCCCCATCAATAGACCACCAGATAAAAAGTAGTGGTACATATATTGAATGGAATACTACATGCTCATAAAAAGAATGAAATATTGGCAATTCTAACATGGATGGACCTAGATGGTATGATTCTAAATGAAATATATGAGATAGAGAAAGACAAATTCTGTATGATCTCACTTACACATGGAATCTAAATAACTAAATAAACAAGCAAAACAGAAACTGACTGATAGACACAGGAAGAAAACTGAATGCTGCCAGATGGGAGGGACTTCAGGGGGCTGGATGGAAAAGTGAAAGGATTAAGAAGTACAAATTGGTAGTTTCCAAATTTTCACTGAGCTATAAAATACAACATAGTGTATACAGTCAATAATATTGTAATAAGTATAGATGGTGATAGGTGGATAATAAATTATCAGTGTGATCACATCATAAGTTATATAAATGTCTAACCACACTGCTGTACACCTGAAACTAATATAAAATTGATTGTCAACTCTAATTTTAAAAAAAGAACAAAAAGAATCATCTGCTGAATTTGTTAAAAATATCAATGATTGTTTGTTACCCAGCCCAAAGAAAACCAAATTTCCCATATAGGGTGCCTCAAATCCATGTATATTAAAAGAAACAGTTCTCCATGAAATTATAATGCTCATTAGGTTGAAAAATTAATGATGAAAGGTTATGTTGAATGAAACAACTCCATAATGTTCTATTTATTTTAATATTTAGTCTTCAAAGAAATTCAATGAGATCAGGTGTTAACATTATTAAGCTCTATAGCTTTGATAACTTCTAATTGTTTCCTTTGTCAATCTTTGGTATAGAAATGAGGCTTTAGGGACATTTTAACTCTTTTTGGGTGCATAGTCTATTTAATACATAATTTATAATGGCTTAATAGATCCCCAGTGTCATGAAACAGTTAAAGGAGCTCTGGCAGCATTTTATGACCAAGGAGAGATTTACAATATAACCAATGGCAAAATAGGGATGATTATATGATTGAGGCAAGTTATATCATTTCTTTGTATTTCTCATCTCATTCTGACAAATGAGAATAGTACTGTATTCTCCAGGGAATGCTAACATTTTAAAACTAATTTTATCTAGAAATATACTGGGATATAATGCTAATTTATAGTTAAAATGAAGAGCCATGAAAACATTCTAATTTTTATCATAGTGGGTTTTATGGCTATCAATCCTTTTACTTTGAAGGAGAAATATAAATGAAAGTATGTCCTCAGAAAGACTGTAATTTGTGTCTGTCAAAGCCATGATTCTCACAGAGACTCAGACTTAAATTCCAGTTTATCTGCTCACTGGGTCAAATGAAAATCAACTTCTTTTTAGAGTTGACTTGAACTTATATTTCTAATCAAGAGTTGCTAAGCAGTACTTTCATAATCAGAGTTATACTTTATACCTGTCACATTTTACATAATTTGAATAGAGTAAATATAACTTGATTCTTTGATTCAAACAGTGTGATCCTGTTATTCATCTCAGAAGGATTTTTATAAATTTGCTTTTTAAAATTGCATAACTTTGTTTCAGAGAAAGCTTTAATAATATCCATCCAGAGTTAGAAACATAGAGAAAGAAAATCTACCAAAATGGAATCTATATCCTTTCAAGTGTTTTATTATTGAAAAGTATATGCATTATTATACCTCAGTTATGAGTCTAAATTGAAGTTTCACATCCAAGTGGTTTAAACAGTTACTTAGAGGACTTCAAAAACTATTATATATCTATATTGATATAAAAATTTGAATCAGGTGAGTACTTTAAAATATGAAATTTGAAGTAAGGATAGAAGGAGGAACTAATAGAGATAGGACATCAAAATGTTTACAATTATTAAGTGTCTGTACTATGTTTTATATATGTCTCTATACATATGAATAATATTTCACAAACCCTCATCAAACCACTAAGGTATTTGTCATTTTCACTTGTGATGAGTAAGAACAGCTGATCTCCAGGAGTTTAGTTTATGTGCCAGAAATCACACAGGTCATTTTTTCCTCATGAGTCCCAAGACTTTCAGCCATGGACAGGAAAGATAAACATCTAAAGAAATATCTGCAATGTGATTGGATAAACGCTTAATGGATGTGTGCATAAAACACTGTTGCTGGGCATTTAATTTTTGAGTCAACTTTCCAAAATTACTAAGTATGTGTCCAGAACACTGTTTACCTCACTCCTCCTCCTTCCCAATGCTACTGCTTTACCCTGTAGTCTGCAATTACTTGAATACAGTCTGAATTGATGAAAGAAGGTTTTCCTTACCTGAAATGACTGTTTCTCCATGTCTACTTATTTATTTATCTAGAGGCAAATACTCATTTGTCCTTCAAAACTCTAATCAAATATTAGAGACTGCAAATATTCCCTAATCTCCACCCCTCCTCAATGGATAGGTTGCTCCATAATTCTATTTCTCTGGTGATACTATGCTCATTATATTTTGTAAATTTATATTCTTTCTGTAGTACTGGACCATGAACTTCTAGAGGATAGAGGCATATCTCCTTTACTCATGAATTACCAAGTCCAAGCATCATGTCAGACATTCTGTTATTGCTCAATAAATGCATTTACACATATATAAAGCAACGATTAAATAAAAACATAAATTATTCCTGAGAGAGTGAGAAAAGTGTATAGAAACCATGACATTTTAATGGGGTCTTAAAGGTTGTGCAGAAATTTTTCAGTCAGAGAACTGAGCAAGACACCTCCTACATGAGAAAAAGAATCACAATAGAGATTAGTTTGGCAAGGTTAATGTAAGTAGGAATGATGGAAAGAGAGGAATGAGATAATTTTGAAAATGTAGTTAAGGGTTGTGTTATCAAACTCATGATACTTCAGAGCCTCAAGAATCAGTCAGTTTAAGAAACTTTGGGCTATGGCTACATAGGGGAGAATACCTGATGTGAATTTTATCTCATGCCTGTGGAAGAAAACTGGGAGCAGGAAAGACTGAACTCAGGGAGCCCAGAGAGGGGGTTATGTAAGAAGGCCTCCTGAGACAAGATGAGAGCCTGGAGGAAGGTGAGGAATGAAGCTGAGGAGGAGGTGAGTTTCAGAGGCCCTCACCAGCACAACTCAGCAAACCTGCTCCTTTCAGTCCCAGTCTAACTCCTGAGAAGACTTGCTAAGAAACTGAAAGAGAATTTGTTTATTCATTTAACTGATACTGATGCTCACCATATGCCAGGTACTCGTCTGAGATCCACAACACTGGCGTTCTCTGGAGAACACAACAAAGTCTCCATCTCATGGTACCAATGTCATTAGAGAAACAGACAAAAACAACACATATGGGTAAAGAGTTTTAAAATGGAAGCTGTGGCTGAGAAATGCTTCCAAATGAGGTGCTGGCCAAATGCAATCATTTTAAACTAAGTATAAGGAACATTTATCTGCATTAAGAGTAGAATATTTGAGAGATGGGGGTTAGAAAAAGGGTTTTTCTGTAAAGAATTGTGTCACGTTCTCCTCATTGCTGGTCGTGAAGGAAAGCAGAAAATCCCTCATAATCTTAAGGTAAGAAATAATTTTTAAAGATCCTTTCAGTGTTTCTTGATGTTTTGAGGGCAGAATGTACTGATGTCTTGCACCAGAAGATGTAGAGCACCAGAGAAAGCTGACCGGGTGCTTTGATGTTGGAGTAAAGAGTATGTGTGTCGGTGACTTGGCTTTAATTAGAAGTGGGCTGATCAAAGAACATATATGAAGGACCCACAGACAGGGACAGTGGTGTGAGGATTGAATATGGAAGTAGGGGGCAGGTTGGGTGGAGAGGAGCAAAGGAAAAAAATTTAGACAATTCTAATAGCATACACAATAACATATTTTTTAAAAAAGAAATGCAATTGGAAGGCATTGGAAGATTTTGAACATTAGGGTAACAATTTGATTTACCTATGTAAAGGATCACTCACTGCTGTGTGGGGAACAAACTAATGGCATATTGGAAGAAATATTACTTACTCTTCTAGATAAGGGATGATGGTGGCTTGGTTTATTGTGGTAGTGTCAGAGGTGTTGAGAAGAGGTCAGATTATCACTATATGTGAAATGGAGTAACTACAATATTTATTAACGTATTGGATATCAGGAGCTAAGGACAGCGCTCAGGAGTTTGGAAGGATGGGGCTGCCCTCATTTGAGATGAGGGGGTGAGGGAGAAGGTTTGGTTGACTGAGGGGATTGAAGAAGGTATCAGGTGTTTGGATTGGAATATTTAAGTGTGAGATATTTACTAAATATTGAGGTTACACACATGCAGTTGCTCATGTGGAACAGGAGCTCAGGGTAATTGTAGGAACTAGATGTATAAATTTAGGAATTTTGAGAGTAAAAATATTACTTAAGCCATGACACTAGAATGAAGTAATTTAGGGAGTAAATTTAGATAAATAAGAAAAAGAGAAATAAGGAGTTCTTTCAAAGAACTTCAAATGTTACCAGTAAGGAAGATGACGAGGGGTCAGCTAAAGAGAGGGATGAGTGGCCACCAAATGCAGTTAGATGAAAACTGAAGTCTGATTGCCTCCATTCAGATCTGTTCTCTACTCTCAACATTGCCTACTTCATCTGGGACCTCACAATGTAACACTCTGGCTAAGCTGTTCTCCCACATTTTTTGTCTTCTCCAAGGAAACAGTGATCTCTGTGACTTATCCTTTTTTAAAAATTTAATATCTTTTTAAAACTGTTATTCAATTACAGTTGTCCCTATTTTCCCATTACTCTCTGCCTGCCTTACCCACCCCCACCTCCCACATTCAGTCTTCCCCCCATGTTCTCTTTGTCCATTGGTTCTTTATACATGTTTCCTGATGACCCTTCCCCTTCTTTACCTGTTATTTCCCTCCCCCCTCTGGTTACTGTCAGTTTGTTCTTTATTTCAATGTCTCTGGTTCTATTATGATCACTTGTTTGTTTTGTTGATTAGGTTCCACTTATAGGTGAGATCAAATCATATTTATCTTTCACCCCCCTGGCTTATTTCACTTAGCATAATGCTCTGCAGTTCCATCCATGCTGTTATGAAGGGTAGGAGTTCCTTCTTTCCTTCTGCTGCATTCTATTCCATTGTGTAAATGTACCACAGTTTTTTGATCCACTCATTTACTAATAGGCACTTAGGCTGTTTCCAGCACTTGACTATTGTAAATTGTGCTGCAACATTTGCACTGATATGTCCCCTAGAGAAAGGGACATAAAGGAAAGAATAAACAAATGGGACTTCATCAAATTAAAAAAAGCTTCTGCATGGCTAAAGAAAACATCAGCAAAATGAAAAGGGAACCAACCATATAGGAAAGTATGTTTGCCAGTGATAGCTCAGACAAAGGTTTGAGCTCCAAAATATAAAAAGAACTCACATGACTCCACTCCAGGAAGACAAACAATCCATTTAAAAAATGGGCAAAGGACTTGAACAGATACTTCTCCAAGGAGGACATACTCAGGGCCTAGAGACATATGAAAGGATGCTCAATATCACTAGCCATCAGAGAGATGCAAGTTAAAACCACAGTGAGATACTACTTCACACTGGTCAGAATGGCCATCATGAACAAATAAGCAAAAAACAAGTTCTGGCGAGGCTGTGGAAAAAAGGGAACCCTAGTCCACTGTTGGTGGGAATGCAGACTGGTGCAGCCACTGTAGAAAGCAGTATGGAATTTTCTCAAAAAACTAAAAAATGGAACTGCTTCTTGACCCAGCAATTCCACTGCTGGGAGTATACCCTAAAAATCCTTAAACACCAATTCAAAAGAACCTATGCACCCCAAGGTTTGTCACAGAAGCACAATTTACAATAGCCAAGCGATCTTCACTTTTGATCTACACTAAACTCCCTTTCAGTGTGCCCTTCAGAACTTTGCAGCTCAATGACCAAAATGTTTTCGTATCTTCTAGCTTTTACTTTTTTTGCCAAATTCTCTCTTCAGCTGGAACCAAGCCCTGCTTCTTCAACACTGATGCCCTCAGGTGAGGAGGCAAGATTGCCATCCTCTCAGCTTCACATTGCTGTTTTAGCAGCAGGTGTGATTTTAAGTCTTAAGGTTTTATGTTTTATTGTATGTTCTCTACCTAAAGTAGTGTCATGGTGCTTCAGATTAATGTTCCTCAAAGCATGTTCCTCTAGAGTGTATGCTATGAAACAAGAATTTTGAACATAGCAGCAGTGATTTAAAGCAAAACATAAACACTGGCTTATTTGCAAATGCATTTTTTCTTCACTAATACTGGCTTTCAGAGATTAGTGTTAGGATATAATCCCCCACATTTTCCAGGACTGTGTTCACTGAGGCTCTGCCTCCTCCACAGAGCCCTGGAAGGTATTACATGATCGTCTGGACTCAATTTAGGGTGACACAGTGTATGTGGGAAATAAACATATATAAATTAATGGCATTGGTTTGAAGTATTGGCTCTTTGAAGGTTCAGCAATCCAAATTTATTTTATTTTACGTCCCTTTAGCAGTCTTATGTAAGAAAAGGAATTTAAATTGGCCTATTGGAAGGAGCCACCTAACAGATTGGTATATTACAAATAATTATATCTTAAATGTTTCAATGACCAAATCATAAGGATTTTCAGAATACAGTATTTTGTCTACCTAAAAGGGTATTATTCGGCATTTAAAAAGCTTTATATATATATCTTCATATGTTTACTATGTAGATATCTGAAACTTTCTATTAAATATGAGATTAATGGTTTAAAAGGACAGGACTAAGGATTATAATTTGGAAATGTGTTACATTTGCTGACTGAGCAATTGATTCTTTTTGCAACTTATTAATTAACTATTTCATATGACATTCATTATGATTTCTTTTTTATAACTATTATCTTCTCCTTATATACTGTTAGTTTCCAATGGGATAAGCTTCTAATGGGATGGAAACAATTTATTCTTAATGCAATGCTAATATACTCAGGATTTAAGTCACAAACTTCCTTAGTGAGAAATACAGCTCTATGTTCTTCTTCAATTATTGTAAGATAGTCTATTCATGGTTGGAGGACCTCCTATAATCTGTGGCATGAATCATTTATGGCTTAAATACAGAAATAAAATGTAAAATAAAGCCATCGTTTTATATATGAGCACAGAGAAAACACTGGAAGTATATGGGAAACTTTGGTCAAAGTTGTTTCTAGTTCTCTCTGAGGTGTAAATCTCCAAATGGCAATCAGCTATGTCCAGAAATTGGATTTATGGGTTCAAATTAGAGTACGTTCCAGCCCAGAACACTTAGAGAATTATTGAATTTTAGACTTGGTAAGAATTTTGGAGGGCCATCTTAAATTTAACTTCTATGATGTATGCATTTAGAAAATAAATTTGAGTTTCTGAAACCAATTTTAAACAAGAAGAGGCAGGCATACAAGTATGTCAATAATAATAATAACCCTTGATATATTGTTTTCTCATAATTGTGAACAAATACATTTGTGCTAAATATTGTGAATCTATTGGACTTCCTTGGGTTTTGAGTAATTTTTATTGTAGCTTCATTTTATTTCCTACTGAAAAGTTTCTTATTGATATAGTAGCCAAATGCCATGTTTGTCTCTAGTTACACACACACACACACACACACACACACACACACACACACAAAGTCAGTAAGTTCATATTGATGTGTGAATTAAGAATTTTTCTGGTCCATTGTCCAGTCTGACCCAACTTCCCCAGCTACACAAATTTAAGCCTACTGCCTTTATCCTCAGGTTTGCCCCAGCTCAGTTTCCCAAACCACTTTCATTGAAGAAGGAGGGACATAGTTCCATTGTTCAGGCATAAGGCACAGGCCAGAGCACATAAAATGTGGGCCTCTGGTTCTTACCTCACTGCTTCCCATCTTAGAGACTTCTTTTAATAAATCTGAGCTGTTATGCCAAGACCTAGCCTTGAAGCACACAGCTTCTCTTGGTTACCAGCCCACTTTTGACACTAACCTATATTAATAGTTTTCTACCTCAATTGTTACCTGTTAATAATCTCTCCTAAGCTTGCATACCTGCTAGCATGAGTCCACTCTGTTTGAACAAATCTCAACTTCTTGATGCTTATATAAAACTGATTTTATATGGAAGCTCTGGAGGCTGAGGGAAAGGTGAATCATCCTTTAACACATGGCCATGAAGCCTTCTAAGATGCCATTCATTTCCTTGTAATCAATCTCACACATCTAAACTAATCAAACAAGCAAATCTACACTTTACAGCCAAGATAAGGACATATTGAAATATTTCTTTTTGATTTTGGTCCTTCCTATCTGACTTCTGTCTATACCAGCTTCTCAGACATCCCATGGCATGTATACTATCAAGTTTATTTTATTTTTTTTTTACCATTGCTTCATATAATCAGATGGTTTAGTGTTTGCTTTCTCTTTCAGCCTATGTCTTCCCTCTACGGGGTGCAACTTGGTTGCTCTCTTTTCTTGACAGCATGAGCTCTGAAATGTCTACATTATGCTGCCTTTACCTGATTTTCATTTTCAAAATTTTAGTTGATATCTAAATTGTGTGTAATGGCACATTTAGGGGATTTTATGGTAATGAGCGGAGAGGAGCCACATGACCTGATGAATATCATCCATTGTGACAATGTCATGGAATTATGATGCATAAAGGAAATGTGAAATCATGTAGTTATTTCATTGGTTTTAAACCAACTAAAGTATTTAGCAAGTAATGTGTTTTGGGAAGGCATGTAGCAGGGGAAGTGGGAAGAAAGACAGCCACCACTAACACCCTAAGTTAGGAGTGTACCCAGCATATGACAGGAGCCCTTTGGATGCTGATGTGGCCACAGCAATGAGGCAGGTTCAATTGGCACAGGACCTTGTAGATTAGAGGAGCCAATCTACTTTGTATTGTTGTGAACAATTTGCTTTTTGTTCTCAGCAAATACTGCAGGGTTTTGAAGAAAAAGAAGGTAGGGTTGACCTTATAGGTTTATTTTATTTTATTTTAATTTAATTTAATTTATTTTATTATCATTTTCATTGTCCATTTTCCATTACCATTTAGCCTTCTTACAACCCCTGCCCCCTGCAGTCACCACCCTGTGGTCCATGTCCATGAGTCCTTTTTCCTTTTTGCTCAAGCCCTCCACCCTCTATCCCCTTAGCTGTCAGCCTGCTCTCTGAGTCTCCCTCTTTGTTTCTTGTTAGTTAAGTTTGTTCATGATATTCCACATATCAGTGAAATCATATAGTATTTGTCTTTCTCTGACTGGCTTATTTCACTTAACGTAATGTTCTCCAGGTCCATTCTTACTGTTTCAAAGGGTAAAATTTTCTTCTTTCTTACTGCTGAGTAGTATTCCATGGTGTAAATATCCCATAGTTGTTTTATCTACTCATTTACTGATGAACACCTGGCTATACCTATGTTCATTGCATCATTATTTACAACCTTAACGGGTTTAAAATGATTATTCTGACTTCTGCAGTTTCTGCCTTCTTCGGACTGTAATGGTGATAATAGGCTGAGACGAGGCAAGGAGAGACAGTAAAGGAAGTAGTAAGGAATACCTTAGTGTAAAACAGACCAGAGAGGGTGTGCCTTTGACTGGAGAGGTAGCACTATAGGCTTTGGGTGGGTGTAGATTTTGGATGTATTTTTAAACTAACTACTTGAATATAGGATGTTGGAGAAAGAAAGTCAAGAATGTTATGAAAATTTTTGACCTGAACAACTAGAAGAAAGTTTCATTAGCTGAGATGGGAGAAACTGTGGGTAGGATGGGTGATGGAGGGGTAATTAAGATTATAGATTTGCACATGATGAGTTTTAGATGTCTACTAAGCAGTCACGTGAGCATGAGAGGGTAGAAAATGGGGCATAGGAGCCTGGAGTGCTACAGAATGATCTGAGCTGGCTATGCAATTTGAGTGTCACTGGTTACAGCCATGAGGCTGAATGGCATTTACAGAGGAGCGTCAGGACTGATCCCTGTGTATTCAATACATAAGGATCGGGAAAAGAAAGTGGCAAAGAAATCTGAGAAGGAATGGCTATTTAGGTAGGAAAGAAGACAGTGAAGGAAGCATATTGAAGAGGAGGGAGCTATCAATGGGCTCAAATGTTGTAGAAATGTCAAATTAAGAAATGACTAAACAATGAGCAGTAGCTTTAACAGTGACAATAAAAATAAGCTGAATTCTTTATCTTGCTTGCTGTAGTGACAGTTCAAAATGTGCTCCTCTGTCCATTTCAGACATTTCTCTGACATTTCATAGTTGACTTTGCCTTTTAACTTAGGAAAAAAATTGAAGGCAAATGTTAATACACATCTAGTTTTCCCTGCCAGCAGGAGCCTATCATGAATCTGCCCCAGCCTGTTTTACTGGAACAGTTTATTACCATTTATTTATGTACTTATTTATTGGTTTTTAATTTTTATCTTTTTTTCATTTTCATATGGTTGACATACATTATTTTATTAGTTTCAGGTATATACCCCAGTGATTAGACATTACATAACTTAGTAAGTGATCATCATGCTCTTACCACCTTTTCAAAAGTGACATTTTTCAATAATACATTTGATACCATACAATCCCTTTCCTCCTCCTGGTCTTTCTCAACTTGTTTCTTTAATTTTTATCTTTTCTTCACTAATGCCCTTTTAATCACTTCCCATCATTTTTTTTTTTTCTGGAACCTTAAGTAGCACTTTCACTCATGCAGCGCTTAAGTCTATGCTCCACGCAGCAGCCAAAGTCACCACCATTATTTCCTGCTTAAAAATTAATCCAGGCTCTGGCTCAGCATTTCTCAATCTCAGCACCAATGACAAAGTGGGCCAGGAAACATTGTGGGGGCTGTCCTGTGTGCATTGTAGAACATTTAGCAACATCCCTGTTCTTGTCCCACTAGATGCCTGTAGCACCACCTCCTCCAGGTACCACAAACAAAAATTTCTCTGCACATTGCCAAATATCTCCTGGGTGGGCAAAATTACTCTGGATCAGAAATTACTTACCTAGCTCATCACCTTTTCTCTTGAGCTAACCTCCAATCTTTTGTTCAAATTATTACCAGAATAATATTTTTAAAATAAAATTTCATGAAATTTTATTTATTTAAATTATGTAATGTGTCTTAATAATTTTTAGGATAAAAATAAAATTTCCTTGTTGAGCACAAAGGAAATATGTGATTTGGTTCCCGCCTAACTTTATCTTTCCAAAGCTCCACAGGCACTTATGCGTCTGTCCAACTACTCATGTCTATAAGAGTCATGGGCTTTCATGCCTCTGCTTCACACAGTCTTCCCTTCTCACTTAAACCGCCTTTGCTCTTTTGCACCTAGGTAAGTACAACTTTCCCATGATAATTAGATAATAAATCCTATCCTCTGAACATCCTTTCTTTATCTTTAAACCTGACTTAGATCCTTTATTTTCTCATGGTATTCCTTGCATGCCATTATCACAATACCTACCTTGTAAGACTATGATCATTGATTTCTTATCTTTTGCCTCTTACCAGAATCTAATCTCTGAGAAGTTCAAATATCTTGTCTTATACTTCATAGGCCCATAATAAATGCATATTACTTTTTTAATATGCTAAAAGATTACAGAGGAGTAAAGTTACTTTTGACATGAGCAATTCATAAATCCTTAATGAAGAAAATGCCATTTGAATTGAACTTAATTTGATGAGAAAACATTTTAAAGTATAAACACTGTTAGAAAAAAAGGAGATTATGAGATAGGCAAGTAAAAGTTTGGTTAGAGGATGATTAGACTCAAGGGAAGGAGAAGGGGGGTGACAGGTTGGCACAAGATTTGGGAAATTTTGATTTCCAGTTGCAGGCAGTGGAGCAACACTAGTCATCCTAACAAGGGCTGTTATAATCAGCACTTCTTTTCTGAAAGAGTTACCAGATAGTATAACATAGTAGATAAGGAAGAAAGGACTGGTTTAAATAGGCCAATATAGCTGTTAGTTTAAGCAGAGAGAGAGAGAAAATGGAACTAAGAAAATAAAAGGAAAAAAATTACACCTAAATTATTTTTAAAACATAACTTTTTCTATAAATAATCTAAGATTGAAATACTTCATGAGGTGTCAGTCTGTACAATATCATTTTAGCTGGTTTTAACTATTTAAGAATAAATATCTTTCATATAGCAGATTTTGGTAGAATACACTGTTATTGACTTCAGCATAGCATGAACATAAGATACTGGAAAGCTTTTCTCTTGAACTTAATAGGTTATGGAAATTTAATCATTTTTTCCCTTTAACGTCAGTTAAAATAAGTTACTGTTCTCTGAAATAAGGATCTCCACTCAGATGCTTAATTAACTCTTAAAATGAATGAGTAATTTGTTGCTCGAACAGATTATTCTTAGTTGCTATTGTGAAATAAAGCCAGAAAATGCACATTTTAATTTCATATGAACTAAATGGAGAGTTGGAGTCCCAATGATGCACCAGCTTGTAAAAATTCTTTGGTGGACATAGAGGCAGGACACAGATCTCTGTCAGCTATCACTCAGTGCTCTTCTGAACTGTCTCATGTGCTAGGATTGTTGAGGTCCTATTTTAAACATCCCTTCATCTGCATGTTTCCCATGTGTATTCCATTAGCTTATATTTTGCATATACATAGACACATGTAAAATTATGCACACAGATACCCACAGACTTATACACACACAAACACAACCTCCCTCTATCATTAGTACTCCTTTATTTATGTCCTCAAGGCTTCTGAGGAAATTAAAAGTAGCTCTTTTTTACAAAAGAGGCTGAGAACATCAAACACATTTTTTGACTGTGCAGTTAGATATGGAGATATATACAGTGTTCTTCTTCCCATCTCTGCTCTTACATTAGAGTGGGGTTGCCAAGGTGACGATATGGCACAGTGGATTTGTTTTCATGTGGCTCAGTGAGTTCATGCTGAAAGCTAAATCGATACTAGCAGCTTCTCATCCTGGGAATCATTCTCTATTATTTTTGTTGTCATTATTTGGTTACATGTTCTTGTTCTGCATGTTTTAGAGAAGCTGGGAAGAATTTTGTCCTTATTTTGTTGCCTAATACCTAAAAGTAGTTGTGTAAGTAAACATTACTCAGATGCGAGCTCAAACATTGACATTCTAAAACATCTCTTTAGAATGACATTTATTCTCCTTCAGAAACTCCAGGGAGAATTTGTTCTTCAAGTTCATTAGTGCCTAAGGATTCTATAAGGTTTTATGAAATACAGTTAAACAGGCTTTATTACAGATATGACAAGAGTTAGTCTTGTTCCAATCTTTGGCATTGTTCTCCTCCACAGAAATGTGATGACTTTAGGAATTTGAGCCAATATTAATGCATACATTTTATTAATGTTTATAAATGCATCTTTTCTTTTATACTACAGAATGTACTAAGAGTTCAATGTTTTAGCTTCATCTTTGCAGAGGCAATACTTGTTTAAAAGTACTTGCCAGTCAACATTCTTTCAGTGATTAATAATATATTGACTATCTGTCAAGCCTATACTGAGAAACTAAGGATGTGGAAATAAGCTTAAATTAAGTATTGTATATATACATATATATGTCTTCATGGAGCTTAGAGCCTAGTTAGGAAGGATAGATATGGATCAAAGAATCACTCAAGGAACTCAGGGAAGGCTTCCTGAAGGAAATAGCACAGTTGAGATCTAAAACCTCACTAAGGATTCAACAGGAAAAATGAGGAGAAAAAAAAATTACTAGACTGACAACACAACTGTGCAAAGATCCCTGTGGGCAGGAATATGGCAACTTTGAGAGACTGAGAGAAAGCAAGAGTTTTGTGTTTGAGATGGTAAATAAGAGCAGAGTAAAAGGAGAGACTAGAAAAACCTTTAGACAAGATCATGAAGGAAATGTGGACTATTAAAAAATTTATTTTTATTCTTATAAAAATTAAAAGTCATTTAAGAGTTTTAAGAAGTATTTCTGTGAGGGGAAAGAGCAGATTGATGAAGATAGACAAGTTGGTTGCATAGTTCTTATATTATCATACCTGAGGGTGTTCTAGTGTGGGAGTTGTGGTTAAAAGGAGACTGGAATAAATTCAAGAGATGTTTATGAGGTAAAAATCAAAAGACTTTGAAGTTGGATAACATCCAACTCCAGGAGTGAGGGATAAGGAGGTCTTAACACTAGTTTTCTGACTTGCACAAACTGATATATGATATTTACATTATTAAGACAAGCAGTAGCAGAACAGAGCAGGTATAGTTGGGGAAGATTATGAATTGGGTTCAGACATATTGAGTTGGAGGTAACTTTGTGACAGCCAGAGGATTTTTAATTTGTTGGATCTATGAATCTAGAACTTACAGGTAAATCTGGAGATGTAATTTGTAAGACATCTGCAGAGATAATAATTGAAGACATGGGTGTAGATGAATTATTTAGGAAGGCTGTGTTTGAATACATGAGAAATGACAAAGAGGATAATTTTGTGTCTTAAACATATGAAGAGATAGCTACTGGTCTATTGATGTCTAAATTCTGTGAAATGTTTTAAACATACTGCAAATCCTTTCATGTGATCATTCAAATTTATCTACTTGCCAACAGAACAAACAAGCAAGCAAAATATAACCAGAGACATTGAAATAAAGAACAGACTGACAGTGACCAGAGGAGCCTGGAAAGGGATAAAGGGGAAAAAGGGGAAGGGTAATCAAGACACATGTATAAAGAACACATAGACAAAGCCAAAAGGAGGTAGGATCGAGGGTGGGAAGTGGGGATGAAGTGGCAGGGGAGAGTGGTGGAAGGAAAATGGAGACAGCTGTACTTGAACATCAATAAAAAAAATTATCTACTTGCAATAGATGCCTAAATTGGTTAGGATTTTCAACAGCCTAGTAAAAATAAGATTACAGAAGAGGATAGACGTGCTATATTATTAAGTTTAGAAGGGAGAGAAAATCAAAGCTAAATCCCTGATGGGGCTAAAGCCATTACACAAACCAAACAAACCTAACTTGAAACATCGTACTGCTTTAAATTGGTTTAAAGTAAAAAAAATTTTTTGGAAAAATTTTTGCTGTGAAATTTGTCAAATCATGTGGGAAAAAAAGCTTAAATATCTGTACTATAATCAATCAGAACTCTTTGGGTTGTCTTATTTCCCTGCTAAGAACAAAATCTACTTTTGCAAATTTTTCATAATCACCAGTGAATTCAAATGTTAATTGCTTATCCTACTACATATTAGATTGAAGTCCAGTGGAAAGCATTTAACCTGAAAGGCATCCCTGGGTGAGTCTAGAAATGGGGAGATTTATTCTAGGGAAGCATTGTTGGAATGGGGAAAAAGCAGGGCTATGATTAGTAAGTTTTCAATAGGTACATTCTGGAAAAGATCATGCATTTCTTATGAATTACTAAAGTATAAATTGGTAAGTATAAAATATTTAAATGCAAAGTCAATATTTGTTAATTACTGTATAGTACAAATCAAATTCTATTGACAAAACATGTAATTGTATCATTTGACCTAACATCACAGTAGCTATGATCTCAAACAGCTGTTAGTTATTTTAACCTTTAGATTATTTTTTTGCCCTGAGTTTAGTTGGCTTGGTATATCAGAAGCTCTCCCAACAGACAGCTGTTTATTCTATTTCTTTATTTAATTTACTTTTCTCCTTACCTTCTTTCTAGTTACCTAGATGCCTGTGCAAGCTACGCAGGATGTACATTTGATTGATGATGGCAGGAAGACTAGTGCCAGTGGAAAATGTTTTTGCTAAACTACAGTTTTATTTGTGTTGAAATCTGTAAACAAATTTCAAAGGAAATTTAAAATGTAGAAAGAAGGAAAAAGAGAGACCTAGCTTATTCATAAACCAAAATATTTATTTTTAAAATCTGAAAATTGGTATTAAGGTGGCAAAAGAACAAATTCTGGCTTATGACCTCTTTCCTTGTTTTTTGTTAAGTTGTTTCATGACCTGCAATGGGCTATTTTCCCTCATGTTTCAGAAGACAGAGGCACTAAAATCGGTGGGGAAGACTACCAGGCAAACTGAGGAGCAGCCTCCATTGATGTTTGGGAGCATGGGTCCTGCTTGATTTATGGCTTGGATTTAGTACTTATTAGCTCTGTGGCCTTGGACACATGCCTCGTCCAAGTGGAGTATGTTTCTGTACCTAAGAAAGGCTTTGTTCCTTGTATTGTTAGATCTGGTTTTAGTTTGTCATCTATGTGTATTCCATCTATCAGGTAAGTCCAAGTATGCTGCTCTCTTTGCCACCAGACAAGCTGTTGTTCCAGGTGATAAGAGACATGTCTGCCTAAACTTAATGTCGGTCCTAGCATTTCCAAGCTGTGAGAAATTGAGCAGGTTACTTAACCTCTCTGTCCCACATTTTCCCATTCAGATAATGGATGTATTCATAGAACCTATCTCACAGTAGGTAGGAAGGTTGTATTTGAATACACATGCAATGATGATAATTTTCTGCCTTAAATATATGAAGAGATAGCTACTGGTCTATTCATGTCTAAATTCCTTGAAGTGTTTTAAACACATTTCAAATTCTTTCAAGTGATCATTCACATTTATCTACTTGCAATATATGCCTAAAAATATGCAGGACTAAATATGACTAAATGCATATAAAGCACTCATAATAATAAATAAATGTTTGGTGTTGTTACTATTATTATTATGTGGTTCATACTAAATTGAAGCTCTAATCAACATTTATTCATATTCATCATAAAGGGTCTATTTATGCTCTACATTTGTGAGTATGGAATCCAATGTTGGAAAGAAGGACTTGAAAAGAAAAATCCTGTAATAGATTTCTTTCCAAATTTTTTTTTCCACCACAGTCACTGAAGCTTCTCGCTCTCTCCTCCTTTCTGCTTCCTCTAGCACACACAATCATCTCCTCAGCTCCCCTTCCCCATCTCTCCTTTTCTTCATTCTTCCAGGCTCTCTTTCCTTCATTATATTCTAGAAGTATGTCTGTAAATTTAAAGTAACAGAGTTGTATGTGAATACTAAAGTAATCATCACAGTGTCTTATACTTTCACTTTTATAATAAGTGGATGCCTTCAGAGGAATGCTTGTGATCACCAACCAGGACGCCATATTTCAGAAGGGTGGGAAGGTTCAGCTCTGACTTTAGGAGATTATTGTCATTGAACATGGGTCCAGCTGCCTGCCACTTTGAAAGTCTGGAGACAGGTGCTAAAGAAAGTGGTTTATTTTCAGGTGCCAGCAACCTGAGAAGATAAGGGACTCTTCTCTCAAAGCCTATCTTAATATTTCTGGTCAAGTCAGTGATTCTTATAGGGAGTTGATGTGTATTCGGGAAAGGGGAAACTCCCGGGGGGAATGTGTGTTTCTGTTACTGTTTGTTGTTTCTGTTGGGGATAAGGGGAGTAGAGGACTGAAATGGGAGTTAGCACAGCTTCTTCCCAAGCTCACTCCCTTGGTCCAGGTGTTATCTCTCTATCTGAATTAGCATTCTTCCCTTCCTTGGACCTGTGGTTTATGGCCAGCACCAGTGTATCTTGGACTTGCAAGGAGAACTGACACACAGGGTAATTAAATAATTCGATTTGTTACAGAATTGATTTGTTACTATCTGGGAGATACTAAATTATGATAAAAACTTAGCCTCTTAGTGCAGTCAGAGGTTTTTACAAGGAGGAAGGAGAGGGAAAGCAGAACAAACAGACGATGGGGAGAGGCTGTGGACACGCAGGTAGTGTCCTTGCTGCTCCTGGTACATATCTTTATAGTCAGCGTCCTTGAGACTCTGGGACTCTGAGGTCAGGCTCTTTCTTAGGTTTACACAGGAAATGAACCTGTTGATTCTAGTAAAGTACTAAAGTATACTTAAAAAGGAAACTTTTAACATTTGAGAGAGAAATCAGGTTAGAGTAACAAGTCGGGTTTAATATTATTAACATGGGTAGCTTTATATAAATATAGAGCATTCATTCCACATTACTTCATCATTCCTTTCCAACTGCATCCTTTTCATTCTCTTGTGATTATTATGCTCTTGCATTAGATGTCTTAAATGCTGGTTCTCTAATAATCATTTTATAAGAAAGAGAGCTATGAATGAAGCACAGGTGTTTCTTTTCCTTCAATGTTTTTATTTTTAATATCAAAAATATTTCCATTTGTGATTAAAGAAACATATTTTATGTAAACACATGAGATATAAAGTTTCTCTTTTTATTTGTGAGCTCCTACTTCAAGTCAAAGTACTTTCTCTTGTATATTTGATCAAGTCATGAGCAATTCACTGTTTCCTTCTGTATGGATGTAACTGTGTGAGACTTAGGTTGCCCCCTTTCATGATGACTTTTGCATTTGAGGTGCTTTCTGCAGGCAGTTCACCATAGACTGATGTATATGACTGCTGGTTTTAATTTAATGATTTGAAAAAGTTGTGTTTAGGAGTCAGGTGTAGTGTGAATTTTAAATTTTGACAGAGGTGTATACAACCTTACCAGTGGATCTAAGGTTTGCTCTGCTCAGCTCTGCTATGGAGGCACACTTCTCCATTTCATCACAAGATTTCTGAGAGAAATGGAAACCTTAATGTCTTTGGTGTTGCTGCTTGTTACTTTAAGAGGAGCCTTTCTGAAGTGGTACCTTTGGAAATACTTATGGGATAAATTGCACAGGGAAGTAATGAGCACTGAAAAGGTCTAGATCTACAGGGATTAAAACAAGACACATAACCTTTCATATATCCTTTGGCATTATAGTTAATTCATTTCAAATATTCATCATATTATGACAAATGTGTGACTCTTTTTTTCTTTAGACAGGAAAATTATCTCTATTATGAAATAAAAATAAGCACATGGTCACATGTAATATGCTGTATTATGATTTCAATCTTTCTTAATATTCTAGTTTCACTTTAAAAATTTTAATGAGTAGAAGAGTAACTTCACCAACCACTTATCATCTTTCTACTCAAAGGTGCTATCTAAGGAAAGGAGCAACATTGAGTTACAATTTCTTTCTTTTTTTATGGTTCAAACGCATTTGTCTCAATTATCCCACTACTGCTTTTCCCTGTCCTACCCACCTCCACCTCCCAAGTTACAATTTCAGAATGGGCTTTCCTTTCCCTGTTGCAAAATCAGGTTTTTAGATGCATGATTGTAAAATGAAGTTATTGTTCATTTCTTAAACATTTTGTTTTACTGAACAGCACAAGAAATAAACAATTTGATTTTGTGCCTTCCAGGTACAACCATTTTGACCAAATAGAAATACCACAAAACCTTTGGAGACGTTTCGAAATTAGAGTGACTGAAAGTATTGATTCATTATAAGTTCTTTGCTTCTGCTTTACATATTATGTTTGTATAAGACATTGACTGACTTGGAAATCAGGACATTTTCTTGTAAGCCTAAGAAGCAGGGCCTGCACCTTTGTACTATAAAATAGTTACTGTAAGTCATTATATAGTTTGAAATAAATGGATAAAATATGACTAACCTGATTAAAAATAGGGCCAAAGAGATGAACTGCACTTCAAAATGAGGTAAAACTATTGGGAAATGCCCCGTCTGGTTTCAGGGAATTATAGCCCCACCAATAGGCAAGAGGGCCCCAAGGCTGGAAATAATCAAGGAGACTTTGGAAAAACAGGCCACTGAGGAGACAAAACCTGTCCCCCTGGCAGGGGCGCAATCCCTGCCTCCCTCACATCACACTGCTTAGCCCTATGATGGTCGGTTAGTCAAAGATGGGTAAGATTCCTCAAGAGGAGGGACAACCTAAGCCAGACATGGCCAGTACGGGCAGCAGACAAGAACTTGGGGGACATGGAGAAAGGGCAAAAAGTCCTGCATCTCTCAGCTCAGCTTGGACATGGCCAAAGTCCTCTCTACCTGAAAGAAGTCTCCTTATCTTTTGGTGGCTCTGCCCTGTCTGCCTGGCTCAAGCTTGAAACAATACTAAAGGCAGGTACAGCCCTAAACTGGATGGGGAGGTTCCCGGAGATAATCAGGCCTAGAAGGAAGTTTCTCTAAGCATGCTTTGTTCTTCCCTCAAAAGTGATGATAACCAGCTCATACTGGGAAGGAGATTTACATTATTCATAGACCCTGACCTGAGGCAGATCTCTTATGTTCCCTCAATTGTTATCCATGATCTCTATTTGTTTTCTGTAAACGTAGCCTTTTGACATTGATTGATGAGCTTTGCATCCATACCCCTATGCATATGGTTTTCAGTAAAAACTTTTGGACGTGGGGATTTAGGGCCTTCTCCACAAGAGGGAAGTTGCCATGTCCCTTCTCCTGGCAAATAGAGAAGTGTTTGCAATGGCTTGTGTTTATTCCCCCCATCTGTGACAACACTGGGACGGGCTCTGTGGTATTCAGAGCCCCACTCCCTCCTCAGCTGGCTCTGGACAGTAACCCTCAGATCCAGGAGTGCCCCATGTGGCACTCCTCATGATATAAACCCACTTAAAAAACTTATGGCATAAACTATTACAATTAAATATATACATTCCCTATGACCTTGAGTTCTACTTCTAGTTATAGACAGAACAGATATGCACATATATGTGCACCACAAGATGTGTTCTTGTGGGTTTATGGCAACATCACTTCTAATAGCTCCACATGGAAAACTATCCAGGCATCCAACAACAAAAAAGAAATAAATTGTCACACATTATAAAATAAAATATTGTACAATATAGATGAACCTCAGACACATTTTGAGCAAAAAATTAAAATATCTAAAACACTAAAAGGTGCATAATTTGATTTTGTTTTTAAGGGAAATTATAAAAACCGATAGCAGAAATATACAGTATTAGAGAGGCAGACGGTATGTAGCTAAGGTAAGAAGGAGGTGACAGAGAGTGGCAGGAGGGAAGTTCTGCAGTCCTGGGTGGTATTTACACAGCTGCCTTCACTTCTGGGAATGTCACTGTGCTCTTTATAATGATGTGTTCAATTTTCTAGATAAATGTTATACTTCAATTGAACTTTATTAAATATCAATGACAAATCAAAAGAGCACTTGAACCGGATTCTTATGTTTTGTCTTTTGTCAGATGAAGATATTCTACTATTTATTTTTCAAATGCATTTATCTCAATTATCTACTATTTAGCTTCCACTAATTTCTCATAGTAACAAATTTACTATGCCTTTAAGTAAAGATATGGTACTTTTTTTCTGAAAACAAGTGCAAAATTACATAGCAAAACTTTATCAGGAGTACCTTTCCTCAAACAAATCTGAATTAGGAGCTTATAAATTTCTAAAAGGAAAATTAAAAGATAAAAAAAGCTAGTCAGCCACATTCTTATGATATCACAGGGGTAGTAAGCAGTCTAGGAGATAAACAATAATAATTATTAT
The DNA here is from genome assembly GCF_021234165.1 of Pteronotus mesoamericanus. Lineage (NCBI taxonomy): Eukaryota > Metazoa > Chordata > Mammalia > Chiroptera > Mormoopidae > Pteronotus > Pteronotus mesoamericanus. Next base: position 77,079,025 of record NW_026555321.1, on the reverse strand, counting down.
AATATGTCCCCATTATATAAATAGAGACAGAGGTTTAGAGAGATTAATTGGCTTAAAAACAATTATGGAAATAACAAGTAACAGTAATATCTGATTTGGGAGCCCTCATAATTCGCATGACATAAACCAATATTGAAATAACATTAATTTGGATATTTTGTCAACATCTATATAAAAATAAGAAAAATATGGGCAATGATTTTTAAATATTTATCTACCTTTTTTCAAAATCTGTTATGAAGGATATGTGCTTTTTTTCTTGATTTGTTTTGCCTGTAAAGCAATTAATTCTGGTCTTCTTTACATCTAATATAATGAATATCTTGCATTTTATGATTATTGATGCAATTTCCACTCTTTTAAATATACAATGAGAAGAAACAGCTGCCTTTTTAATGATTCACATTGAACTACACTAGTTGTAATAAAATAATGATATAGACTTGTAACCTAGCGAAATTAAAATTTGCATAAATTGTCCCAGTCATACAGGTTTTTCCAAAATTCAGCTGCAATATACTACCATAAGCTATTTCTCCATCATAAAATTCTACTCCAATAAACCCTGAGATATGGAAATAGGTTAGGACTTGTGGTAGGTAATAAGAATTACTGTGACTTCCATCTGCCCACCCATTTTAACCTAACTGTCTTCTATTTCTTCTCTTGTTATGTTTCTGAATTTGGTGGATTGGATGAGACAGGGAAAAATGAGAATAAAGAATCAAAGTAGAAAAGATCAGGGACAATTTATATCTACCCAGATAATATATCAAAGTACCAAAACCATAAAAAGAGTTTGACTCCTGCTCACTTTCCTCTACCTTAATCCTTAACAGACAAAATAGTTAAAATAAAGCTAAAACACAGTATTTTTAAGTGAACATGGTCAGACAATTTTACTTAGTTTTGAGACAGAGATACTAGTCATAAAGTAATGCTATGAAGAAGGTGCATGTTGCTAATTGTTAACATTTTCTAGACATACTTTGACTATTTTAGCTAATTTCCTCGAGTTTCAAGAAATAAATGGCATGGAGTTTTCCTCTATTTTGCAGAGACCATTGTTTTGCCCTTCCTTCATACATGTTGAATATTCTTTAAGTGACCAGAGAGTTTCTTGCTGGTTATTTCCTGAGTCAGAATTTATCCAGTCATTTTAGGAGGAGGTGGTATGTCCAAGGCTGTCCAGGGAGAAAGAGGGGGAGAAATATCATGGCCTGGACCTCCTCCACCTCCGTCTGCCTTCCATCATCTCCCAGAGTGGAACCTCGCCCAAAAGAGGAAGCCCTGGGCTGTGGAGGCAGGGAAATGCACTTCATTGTGATCCTGCCCATGCGGAGGACCTAAGCATGGTTTGGAGAGGGAAGAAGCAGAAAGTTGTCTGAACCAGCAATCACCACAGCACCAAATGGGACTATAGCTTAGCCAGACTACAGCTGACCAGTAAACTGAAATACAGAAAAAGGGTTGTCATCTGCAGGACTAAGCTCAGTAGGATTCATTTGCAAGCTTCTGAAGTCATATATATCTTTATTGTGCCATTTTCTTAATGAACATATTGTCAATTTACCTTGATTTCCTACATGTTTAAAGATTTATTTTTTGAATTTTGCTTTAGCATTTGTAATTTCTAAATAAAACAAAAAGTTCAAAAGAGGAGAAAATGTTAATATACTGGTAGATACATACATGTAAATCTTTAAAACAACTGCTTGCATGAATGACAACTCTGCTTTGTATTTGACCTTTTTCATTGAAGTATTTAAATAATTGCACTTTGTTTCACAATTAGGTTTAAAAAATTGTTCCTTAAACTCGTTGTTGTTGTGTTATGATTTAAAATTGTTTCTTATTTTTCAGATTTTTGCATAACAGCAAGCTATCTAACATCCCAGCTGGGAGCTTTCTCATCTGAATTCATTAAAGAGACTGTAAGTGAAAGCAAATACATAAACACAAAAATCTTATGAAATTCTCCAAAATAACTAAATTCCAAACAAAGACTTGCATTTGTTTTCTTTTGACGTGAAAGCTCATTGCAGTTATAGGGTGTTAGAGAGAAAATGATGTTGTTAACTGCAGAGTGATAGAGGACACAGATATACCGAGCTTTCATGTATTCTCTTAGAAGTGAATTTCAAAAGGAATACTGACAATAGAAGTTTTCCTCGGTTCTCAGTAATTTCTTTGTTGGGCAAATCTAAAGACTCCCAAGACTTCCTTTAACTTTTATTAAAAAAAGAGATGTGAGAAGTTCCAAAGAAAGCCTAACTCCTCCGGTCAGGCTTCAGAAGTTTTCCCTCGTCGCACATGTGGTTACCAGTACAGTTCATTTCCTTCTATATTAAATGAAACAACTAAAATCCCAATCCCGATTCTCTCATAATCTCCCTTTGCCTTGCTTTTCTGTTTACGTGAATCACTCTCCTTTACTTTGATCTGTCTTTTCACCCTGATCTTTGTGTATTCTCCTGCCTTATTGATATTTTCCTTTTATTTTTTTGATATTTATTTTCCCTCAGAATGCACTGAAGTAAGTTCCAGTTACCAGGTAAAGGTCAGATGTCCTGCTTCCACCTGTTGGCTGGAGAGCACATAGTAGAAAAATCAGAAAGGTATATCTTTTACTTATTATCGAGGCCGGTTTGTTGTTGTTGCCATTCGGAGGTTGTATACCAAGATCCTGGTCCATGTGCAAGGGAATGTTAGAATACATAAAAATCAGAATACTTAAGAAAATAAATTTATGTTCAATCAGTGCCTGGAGATATTGCTGGTAATATTTGCATTTAAAATGTCATGAATGATGATGAGAACAAATGATCCAGTTCTAGTTCATTTTTTTTTTCAAGTTTATAGTCTTTATTTATTTGGGCAATTTTCATAGCAGATGCATGTGATGCTGCTTAATAGTCTATTCCCTTCTGGCTTTTCTCTTTGTGCTCAAACCCACAAAGTCCTTGTTTAACTGCCAAAGTTTTCTTATCAAAACTTGTTGCACTATAGCAATTTGAAATAATACACATATCCTTTTGTTTGTTTGTTTGTTTGGGATTCTTTACATGAACTTCACTTTCGGAATAGTCTTAGGTTCACAGAAAAATTTAGCAGAAATTATTGAAATTTCTCATATATCCGCCTGCCCCGACACATGCACAGCCTCCTCTACTATCAACATTCCCTACCAGAGTGGTACATTTGTTAACAAATGATGAACTTACATTGATACACCATAATCACTCAAAGTCCATAATTTATTTTATGGTTCACTCTTGGTGTTGTAAATTATGTTTGGATAAATGTATAATGACCTGTATCCATCATGGTAGTACTATACAAAGTATTTTCACTGCTGTAATAATCCTCTATGCTCCACCTACTGAGTGCATTAATGTTGAATAGATCTGTTTTTTAACCAAATAGATGATAAAATTAATCAGTCACTGAAAAGGAAATGTATTAAAGGATCTTTTTGTTACAATGTGCAAGAGACAATTCCAGATATGGACTTTTGTAAAATGGTATTGTTTCCAGTTATAGCTGGACATTTGGTATTTAAAAAAAGAAAAGGTTTTTTTTCCTTTAAGTTTTTTTAAAATCCTTCCTCTATCCTTCAGTGATCTCCAACCTTTTTGGCAGCAGGGTCCGATTTCTAGGAGAACAATTTTTCCATGGATGGGGGCTGTGGGGATGGTTTCAGGATGATTGGAGTGCAGTACAATCAAGATTATACCCTTTTGTGCAGCCAGGTTTGTAACAAACCTGGGCTGGTAACTTTCTGGAACCTGGAGGTTGGGGACCCCAACTATAGGTAAAACTTAAAATATGTGGAACACATGCTTACTGATATCTTTGTGTCGTGGAGGTTTACAAGAGAAAATAAGTCATCTGGGGTAACTGCATGAATCATACACAAGCACATTTACAAGACTTCTTTGAGCAATGAAGTCTCTACTCTTTCTTTTAAGTAATTCTCTATGAAAAAGTTAAAAAAACACCAAAGATAAAGAAAATTGACAAACCTTTAACCAGAATCATCAAGAAAAAAAGAGAGAGGATCCAAATAAATAAAATCAGATATGAAAGAGGAGAAATTACAACCAATGTCATAGAAATACAAAGGGTTATAAGAAATTACTAGGAACAATATGCTAAGAAATTTGAAAACCTGGGTGAAATGGACAAATTTCTAAAAACATACAGTCTTCCAAAATTGAATCAAGAAGCATCAGAAAGCCTGAATAGACTGATAACAGCTAGTGATATTGAAGTACTAATTAAAAAACTGGAACACAAAAGCCCTGGACCAGACGGCTTCACCAGAGAATTTTATAAAACATTTAGGGAAGAGCTAAAACCTATCCTGCTCAATCTATTACAGAAAATACAAGAAGAGGGAAGACTCCCAGAGTCTTTCTATGATGCCAGCATCACTCTAATTCCAAAACCAGATAAAGACACAACAAAGAAAACTACAGGCACATATGGCTGCTGAACAAAGATGCTACATTCTTCAACAAATATTGGCAAACTGGATCCAACAATACATTACAAAGATCATATAACATGATGAAGTGGGATTTATACTGGGATGCAAGTATGGTACAATATTCACAAATCAATAAACACAGTAAGTCACATAAACAAAATGAAAAAAATCACATGATCATATCAATAGATGCCGAGAAAACATTTGATAAAGTACAGCACCCATTTATGATAAAAACACTTAACAGAATGGGAGTAGAGGGAGTATATCTCAACATAATAAAGGCCATATATGAGAAACTTATAGCCAACATCATAGTCAATGGGAAGAAAACTGAAAGCTTTATCCCTTAGATCAGGCACAAGACAAGAGTGTTCTCTTTCACCACCTCTATTCAACATAGCCCTAGCCACTGCAATAAAACAAGAAAAAGAAATAAAAAGCATCCAAATTGGAAAGAAGGAAGTAAAACAGTTTTGTTTGCAGATTACATGACAGTGTACATAGAAAACTCTACAGAATCCACCAAAAATTAGTCGACCTAATAAGTGAATTTGGCAAAATGGTAGGATACAAGGTCAATATTCAGAAATTGAAGGCATTTTTGTATACCAGTGATGAAATATCAGAAACAGAAATTAGAGAAAAATCACATTTACTATAGCAACAAGAAAAATAAAGTACCTAGGTATAAACTTAACCAAGGAGGTTAAAGTCCTATACTCAGGAAACTACAGAACAGTGAATAAAGAAATTAAGGAAGACATAAATAAATGGAAACATATACTGTGTTAATGGATTTGAAGAATTAATATCATTAAACTACCCAAAAACATACTACCCCAAAACAATTTATAGATTCAACACTATCCTTACTAAAATACCAATGACATATTTCATAGATATACACTAAATATTCCAAAATTTATATGGAAACATAAATGATCCTGAAGAGCTCCAGGAATTTTGAGAAAGAAGAACAAAGTTAGAGGGATCACAATACCAGACATCAAACTATATTACAAGGCCACTGTAATCAAAACAGTCTGGTACTGATATAACAACAGGGACATAGATCAATGGAACAGAATAGAGAACCCAGAAATAAATCTAAGTCTCTATGGTCAATTAATATTTGACAAAAGGGGCAAAGGCATAATATGGAATAAAGATAATCTCTTCAACAAATGGTGTGGGGAGATCTGGACAGCTATATGCAAAAAAATAAATAAATAATAAATAAAAGAAATTAGACCCCCAACTTACACCATACACAAAAATAAACTCCATATAGATAAAAGGCTTAAATATAAGTCACGACACCATAAAAATCTTCGAGGAGAATATAGGCAGGAAAATTGCAGATTTTTCATGCAGCAATGTTTTCACCGATATGTCCCTTAGAGCAAGGGATATAAGGGAAAGAATAAGCAAATGGGACTACAACAAATTAAAACTTCTTCACAACTAAAAAAATCGTCAGCAAAACAAAAAGGGAACCAGCTGTATGGGAAAATGTATTTGCCAATGGTACCTTGGAGAGGAGTTTGAGCTCCAAAATATATAAAGAACTCACACAACTCCACTCCAGGAACACAATCAATCCAATTAAAAAATGGGCTAAGGACTAGAACAGACACTTCTCCAAGGAGGACATACATAGGACCCAGAGACATATGAAAGGATGCTTAACATCAGTAGTCATCAGAGAGATGCAAATTAAAACCACAATGAGATACCACTTCACACCGGTCAAAATGGCCATCATAAATAAATCAACAAACAAGTGCTGGTGAAGCTGTGGTGAAATGGGAACCCTAGTCCACTGTTGGTGGGAGTGCAGACTGATGCAGTCACTGTCGAAAACAGTATGGAATTTCCTCAGAAAACTAAAAATGGAACTGCCTTTTGACTCAGCAATTTCACTGCTGATATTATACCCTAGGAGCCATGAAACACCAATTCAAAAGAAGCTGTGCACCCCCATGTTCACAGCAGCATTATTTACAATTGCCAAGTGTTGGAAACAGCCTAAGTACTCATCAGTAAATGAGTGTATCAAAACACTGTGGCACTTTTACCCAATGGAATGCTACACAGCAGGAAGAAAGATGGAAATCCTACCCTTTGTGAGGGTATGCATGGATCTGGAGAGCATTATGCTAAGTGAAATAAGTCAGGCAGTGAAAGACAAATACCATATGATCTCATCTATAAGTGGGACCTTATCAACAAAACAAACAAGCGATCTAAAAAGAACCAGAGACATGGAAATAAAAAACGTACTGACAGTAACTGGGGTGGGGCAGGGAGGGTGGATAATTTGGGAAAGAAGGGGAAGGGTCAAATCAAGGAACATGTACAATGGACCCATGGACAAGGTCAACGGGGTTAGAATCATCTTTACAAATGGGATTGGGTTGGGCCGGGGAGAGGAATGGGGGGAAAATGGGGACAACTCTAACTGAACAAGAATAAAAAAACGATTTCATCAAAAAGATTCAAAATAGAATTTAATAGTCCCTTGTAACAGTTGTAATTCTTGCCTGCATGCATAAGCGTCTGGATTATGATGCTCTAGTTTGTGACTGTGATTTAACATGGCTGGGGGAATTTATGCAAAATTATAATTCAGGCTGCTGCCAGGTGTGAATACCCCAGAAGGCTCCATCCACACTCCATAGTTTCAGTGACAGAAGAAGAATTCAATCGTGGTATGCAATATTTTCTGCATCTATAAAACTTTAATGCAGAACATAAGTAAAACTACCTATAGCTCTTTGTCAACAATATCTTAGAATTCTATAATTCTGTATTTTTTAAAAAAATATACTACTAATTATTTTGTTACAGAGGGTCCTTGAGTTATTTTGAGCCTCAAGGTGTGGAGGTAACAAAGGAAATACTATTTCTCTTGCTGGGCTGAGATGACTTAGAAATGAAACATATAAATACTGAGCATGGGCATGTGTTGCAATTCTCTTTCTAATTTCAGTGATCTTTTTGTCTTACTTTACCTCATTTATCTAAAGATGAAATTTCCAAAATTATCAGAGTTTCTTAGAGATAAAATATATTTAATTTTACTTCTTTACTTGCTAAAGGTATGCAGGGGATTTAAAAATTGCATATTTCTTGACATAAATGATTATGAAACTGACAAATAATTTTATATTATTTTTAGAAGGAATATTAGAATTAATAACAAACCATTATGTTTTAAAATTGAAATATAATTTAATATAATGTCACCTTAATTATTTTAGGTTCAAAATGATATTTTATGTTGTCAGTTTTATATAGTAAATCAGTATAGGATTATGTATGTGAATTGTCAAAAAAAGGTATTCAAGATTATTTAAAGTATTAGTATTTATTTATCATTGAACTATTTGACAAAATGCAGAACATATGTGTTCAAAAACTTGTGAATATAAAATTAATTAGTAATAATAAACCTTTAAAAAGATGAAATAAACCTGACAAAAAGAAATTAGAAGACAATATAAAATAGATAATAAAATGAATTCTGTATTTAACACTTAATTCAATGATAGTATTTAAACAATTACCGTATTATTAATTACATTATTGGTAATAAGAATGATTCACATGTATCTCCTCCATTCTTGCACACATTTTATTGATTTTCTTGACATGTGTATAATCAGCTCTGAATTTTTATCTTCTTATTTATAAAATATTCTAAGAGGTATTAAAAATGGTTGATGTGTTTTTTATATATAATTTAGGTTTCTAGTTTAGTCACAATCTAAGACATGCTTGTAAAATGTGGCTTTAATTCTTGCCAAAAACTAATAAGTATAGGTTAAAAATAGCTTGGAAAGAAGGCAGTTATAAATACTATTAAATTTGGAATCTAGCCCAAGAGAAAAACTTCAATTAAAAGAAGACTTTAATTGATTTCCATTTAAAGTTTGTTCAAGGGTACTTGAAAAACAGAAATTGATGCTTGCAATGTCTTAAAGCTGCTTGCTTGGACTTTTTACAGTACAAATTCAGTCATTATGTGTTCAAGGTTACAAAGGTACTGACTAATGTAAAGTGAAAAATCATATTGCCTGATGGAATGTATGACATAAAGGTTTTAATTATAGTGATGAAAGAAGGTAAGATGCATTTAACAGGAAACAAAGAAATTGAAAGAAGGGTTAAAAATAAAGAAAGGTGAGATATAGGTGGAAATATCTGTTAAAGTATTAATTCATATAGAAAAATTAAAAATAAAAGAATAATTTATGCCAAGAAATTTAATATCAAGTTCTAACTTCTTGACTATTTGTTATTGAATAATTTTCTATTAAAAGATAATACAAATAGTGAAAGTACATGAAACATATAGTATAGCAAATAATTTGAAACAAACAAATATAAACCAAGTTAAGAAAAAAATACTGTCAATTAATTAGAAGCACTAGGTATCCCTTCCTTTATACGGGCAGGGGTGTCCAACCTGTGGCTCACAGGCCACATGCAACCCAAAATGGCTATGAATGCAGACCAACTCAAAATTGGAAATTTACTTAAAACATGAGATTTTTTTTTCTGATTACATGTCCCAATGTATTTAAGGTGTGTCCCAAGACAACTCTTCTTCCAGTATGACCCAGAAATACCAAAAGGTTGGACACCCCAGTATCCTATTTTCTTCCCCTGGAGATAACATCTGTCCTGACTTTAGGATCTTTGGAGAAGTGAGTTAAAAACTGATTAAACCAAGCACAGGTAGAATTAAAGCATTAAAATGTAGATTTAGTGAAGTAAGGTAGGTTTCAGAATGGTTAAGAGACATGGAGTCTAAAATGCAAAGACCTGGAACATATTTAGTAAGAAAGGTTAGAAATTATGAGCTGGAAGCAGTGTTTAGGGATATAACAACTAACAATGTTCCAGACATTAAAAAAATAATAATCATGAGATTTCAGACTGACTCGTATTAATTTTCAGAAGGTTTTAAAAAGAAATCTATACCTGGTGCATTATGATTGGAATGTTGAAAACCAGAGATAAAAAGCTTTTATTTCAAGATAATTTTCAGATTCTCTTCAAATGCCCAGCTCAAAATGACAAATTTGTATCAGCTACAAGGTATGAAATATATTTAAAGTGTTAAGGAAAAGTTGGTTTCTTTCAACTTTAGGTCAACTTAATTATCTGACAAGTTAAAATAAAGACATTTTTAGACAAAGAATTGAGTCTTACTCAGGAATATTTGTTAAAAATAAAATACAGACTACAAATAGATGTGCTTCAGTAAGTAGGCAATTGGATCCACAGGGAAGATGTGATCTGCAAGAAGCAAAAGTAAATAAACTACTTTTAAACATGTTGGTAAAAAAGAATAAACTGAGATTGTTAAATATAATACTGATCAAGTTTAAAGTAAGAGAGAAGTAAAATATTAGACATGCTAACTAAAGAATTGTGAGGAAAGAGGACATAATTAAATTATTTTCCATGCCTCATTTTTGAAGTGGAGAGTACTACTAATTTTGAAATTAGATCAGTCAAGAAGGCCTGTTAAAATTATGGTAAAATACTAAAAATTAACTAACAGAATATAACTTTCATACTAGGGGAAGGGAAATACTGTATGACTCTGACAAAGGAGAAGAAATAGACTAAAAAGGCAAAGAAAGAAATGGCATGGAAAGAAAGAAAACAAAATACCTCATCAGAAATAAATCAAAGTACATCAGTGAAAACAAATGTAGAGATTTAAATAACCTATTGAGAAACATAAAATTGGTTAAAAAAACACCCAGCAAGTGCTACTTATGAAGCACACCTAAACCATTATAACACTGATTGGAAGTTAAACAGACATAACCTCTGAATTATACTAATCAAAATGAAAGTGCTACAGAAATATTAATATCAGATTGGAAGATGGTGACAAGGTAGGTAGGAGCAGAACCTACTTCCTTGTGTACCCAAACTGGAACACCTAGCTGATCTTCTAAAGAACTGAGTGAACAGCCAATGAAATCTTAGCTTATTTGAAGTTTGGAAGCCAAAGACTGCCGAGGACGTTTAAGAACAGATGGTAAGGAGGTTTTGCAGGCCTACAGAAAGGTCCCCTGGCCCTGTTCCAGGGACTGTGACTGCTGCAGGACCCCTGGAGGAGAGCCAGGATAGCAATTATAACTTGGCAGCTCCTGCCCCTCCCAGAGCAGGGAAACCACAGATCTGAGCCAGTAGAGACCTGGTCACTTGAAATCGCTGTTGGGGGATAAACACCTAGTGGGAGACACACAGCAGGCAGCGTTCCCTAGCTGGAACTGTGGTGGCTAGCTGGGACAGTACCAGAGAAATTGAGGAGCCTGGTGACACCAGGAGATGGGAGATGATATGGGCCGCGACTGACGAAGATACAGATTGTCTCAGGACTGGTCAGAGAGTTGGGCTGTGTGAAAAGCCCGGCGCTTGTTATGAAAGGCAGTCCACAACCAAGAGGAATTCACTAAAAAAAAAAATGCTCTAACCCACTGTGCAAAGACCTCTTGCTCACAGTGGCAAGGCCAGCAAAGAAGGAGGGGCAGGGTATGATTTGCTCCCACTCAAGATGCTTTAAGGACTGATCAAAGTAGGGCAACCGGGGCTCAGGGAGGTAGAAGTCCCCAAACAGACTTAATTTAATAGGGGAACTTAACTGCTCTGAAGGAATTTTGTGTGCAGGCAGAGCCCAAGCCAGTAAAGAGTAAGGAAGAAGTGTGTGAGTTGCTCCCACTCTGCACCTCAGGGCCTAATCAAAGGATGCACAATGAAGCAGATTAAAGGCACTGACATGGCGCATACGGCCAGTGTGTGGGCTGCGCAGTGCTCTGAGGACTTGAGCTGGAGGCTGGGAACCTGAGAATATTGTAGCCCAATACCAGCCCTCATCCTTGAAGATCCAGGAGAAAGTTAAAAAAAAAAAAAAAAATCCCCGCCCTACTCAGTCTGCAGCATCCAAGAAGACCAGCGGAACCCTCTTGGTGAGTTTAAAGTTAGCAGGAGGTTCTTAAAAAATTTTTTGTTCTCTCTTTTTTTTTCTTGCAAGTTTAAGACAGTAAGACCTGGAGCTGTGAAAGGACCAAAGACAGATCCAGGAAAAAATCAGAAGGCTAATGCCAACAACTGAGAAAAATTTCACTTTCCTCTTCTTCAGAACTTGCATTTTTTTTTGTTATTTTTATATTATATTACATTATATTATATACTTTTTAAAATTTCTTTTCCTTCCATTTTGTTTTCTTTGTTTTGTTTGTTTGGCTTCATTGTCTGACTGGTTTTCTTGTTCTTCCTTTAATTTTGCTTTTTAATTTTTCTTCTGTCACTGCACTCATATTCCAGTAACACACTACTCTTGGTCTTTTACTTTTTATTCTTCTTATTCAGATTATATATTTCTTCTCATATTGTTCCAAATCCCACATAGCACCCTTCCTTGGTCTTGGTCCATTTTGCTATCTTCCTGAGCTTTATTACTGTTGTGGTTAACTTTATTCTGTCCCCACACTACCCCAGATTTCTATCCCTTACTCTCACTCTATCTCACCATCTAACCCCACATAAGAGCTCTGCTTTCTGGAGTCAGCTCACATTCTTTTTCCCCTCTAATAGAAGTCTTATCTCTTTTTCACCTTTTATAAATAAAAAGTGGCTAGTTGGGTGAATTATCATGGTTATTGCTGTACTTCTCCAAGGATCTCCTATTTGTTCTCTACTTGTTGGTACTTTAAATCCCATAGAATAATCACTGTTTACTCCATTTCACCTTCAGCCTGCCCCTGATCACATACAAGATAATGTGGAGTTGTGAATACCAGTAAACCCACTAAAGGAGATAACCCACCAACAAAGGAGCCACCAGCAAGAGAAACACAAGCACAAGAAAGCCCACACAAATGGAAGAAAGGGAAACCTCAGATCATCCAGACAAAGAGACCAAAGAAACCACACAACTAAGTCCCACAGAACTACTACCTCAGAATTTCACCTTACAAAGATAGCTGGCAAAGCAGAGCATCAGGAACCATAGAAACAAACTAAAAGAGTCATCTGAAATGGAGAGACAAAGAAAGAACCTGCAGTTGAAAGGAATGGAAAACTCCCTAGTAAAAGAACTAAATGAAATGAAGTAAACTATCAGATATATAATTCACAAGAATGTTTATAAGGATGCTCAAGAAACTCACAGACAACTACAGGGAATGGAGTGAGAACTACAACAGTATGAAAAAGGAAACAGACTTTAAAGAAAAAGCAAGGAGAAATGAAAAATACAATTTATGAAATAAAAAATACACTGCAAGGAATTACAAGCAGTCTGAATGAAGGAGACTGAATTAGTGAGCTGGAGGACAAGGTAGAAAGAAATACCCAGATAGAGAAGATGCACGAAAAAAAGACTAAAAAAGTATAAGGATACCTTAAGGGAACTGAAAGACAACATATAACAAAACAACATTTGAATCATAAGATGACCAAAAAGAAAGAAAAGGAGCAAGGGATAGAAATGCTGTTTCAAAAAATAATGACAGAAATCTTCTGAACCAGGAGAAGGAAAAAACTATGCAAGTTCAGGAAGCACAGAGAGTCCCAAGCAAAAATGAATCCAAAGAGGCCCACTCCAAGACACATTGTAATTAAAATGTGAAGTTTTAAAGACAAAGAGAGAATCTTAAAAGCAGCAAGGGAGAAACAAGAATTAACATACAAGGGAGCCCTGATAAGGCTAGCAGCTGACTTCTCAACAGAAACACTACAAGTTAGAAGGGAATGACAAGAAATATTCCAAGGAATGAGAAAGCAAATCCTGCAAACAATACTACTCTACCCAGCAAGGCTCTCAATTAAAATGGAAAGTGAAATAACAAATTTCCCCGACGAAAGAAGCTGAAAGAATACATCTCCAATAATCCAGCACTGCAAGAAATGCTACAGAGACTGCTTTAAGATGAGGAAGAAACAGAGTGAGAAAGCAACAGAGGTACATGGGGAAAAAATGAATAAGTACCTATCAAAAATAACCTTAAATATTAATGATTAAATGTTCCAATCAAAAGACATAATGTAGCTGAATGGATAAGAACACATCACCCGCACATATGCTGCCTACACGGGACCCACCTCAGGAAAAAAGACCTGCAGGGACCAAAAGTGAAGGGTTTGACAGAAAACTTCCCGAACCAGGAAAAGGAAAATAACTGTGCAAGTTCAGGAAGCACAGATGGTTCCAATCAAGATGAACCCAAAGAGACCTACTCCAAGACATATCATAATTAAAATTCCAAGTTTTAATATTCCAAGCAAATGAACAGGGGAAAAAATTGGGGTAGCAATACTTATATCAGAAAAAATAGACTTTGAAACAAAAAAGTGATAAAAAGAGATACTGAAAGACACTTCATGATACTCAAGAGAAGAATCCATCAAGAAGACATAAACATTGTAAACCTATATGCACCCAACATAGGAACACCCAAATATATAAGGAAAATCCTTGTAGACTTCAAGAAAGATATAGACAGGAACACACTGATAGTAGGGGATTTTCCACCCCACTGTCAACAACGGATAGATCTTCCAAACAAAATATCAAAGAGGATGTTGTGGCATTGAACCATGTCCTAGATCAAATGGACTTAACTGACATATATATAGAACCTTTCATCCCAAAGAAGCAAAATACACATTCTTTTCAAATGCACGTGGAAGATTTTCAAAGATAAACCACATGATAGGATACAAAACAAGCCTCAACAAATTCAATAAAATTGAAATCATCAAACATTTTCTCAGACCACAGGCTCTGAAACTAGAAATCAACCTCAAGGAAAAAATTCAAAAACATTCAGACTTATGGAGACTGAATAGCATGCTATTAAACAATGAATGGATTAATAATGAGGTCAAAGAGGGAATCAAAAAGTTTCTGGAAACAAATAAAAATGAACACACAACAGTCCAAAACTTATGGGATACAGCAAAGGCAGTCCTGAAAGGGAAGTTCACAGCAATACAGGCCTGCCTAAAGAAGATAGAAACGTTTCAAATAAACAACCTAACCCTACATCTGAACTGGAGAAAAAACAACAAATGAAGCCCAGAGCGAGTAGAAGGAAGGAAATAACCAAGATCAGAGCAGAATTAAATGACATAGAGGCTAAAAGAACAATTCAAAGTATCAATAAATCCAGGAACTGGTTCTTTTAAAGGACAAACAAAATCAACAGGCTTTAAGCAGACTCATCAAGAATAAAAGGGAGAGGACCCAAATAAATAATAACAGAAATGAAAGAGGAGAAATAACAACTGATATCACAGAAATAAAAAGGGTTGTAAAAAACTACTACAAACAACTATATGCCAAGAAATTGGAAAACCTGGGTGAATTGGACAAATGCCTAAAGAAGTATAATCTTCCAAAACTGAATGAAGGAAAAGCAAAAAGCCTGAAAGACCAATAACAGCTGGTGAAATTGAGGCAGTAATCAAAAAACTTTTGGCACACAAATACTTGACTGGATGGTTTCACAGGAGAATTTTACAAAAACATTTAAGGAAGAGCTAACACCTATCTTTCCCAGACTGTTCCAAAAAATAAAAAAATTAAAGAAGAAGGAAGACTTTCAAACTCTTTTTATGAATCCAGCATCATTCTGATCCCAAAACCAGATAAAGACACAACAAAGAAAGAAAACTACAGGCCAATATTGCTGATGAACATAGACGTTAAAATTCTCTAGAAAATATTGGCAAACTGTATCCAGCAATACATTAAAAAGATCATCTACCATGATCAAGTGGGATTCATCCCAGGGATGCAAGGATGGTACAATATTCACAAATCAATAAACATAATATGTCACATAAAAAAAAAAAGACCTTTCATCACATGATCCTATCAATAGATGCGAAAAAAGCATTTGATAAGGTACAGCATCCATTTATGATAAAAACACTCAGTAAAGTGGGAGTAGAGGTAGCATGCCTCAACATAATAAAGGCCATATATGAGAAACCTACAGCTAATATTATATTCAATGGGCAAAAACTAAAATTTTTCCCACCAAAATCAGGAACAAAGATGTCCACTTTCACCACTTCTATTCAATATAGTATTGGAAGTCCTAGCCACGGTGATCAGACAAAAAAAATAAGTAAAAGGCATCCAAATTGGACAGGAGGAAGTAAAACTGTTACCATTTGTAGATCATATGATAGTGTGCATAGAAAACCCTATAGACTCTACAAAAAATCTACTCGATCTAATAAGTGAATTTAGCAAAACAGCAGGATACAAAATCAATATTCAGATTGAAGCCATTTTTGTACATCAACAACAAAATATCAGAATCAGAGGTCAGGAAAAAAAATCCCATTTGCTCTAGCAACAAGAAAAATAAAGTATCCAGAAATCAGCCTAACCAAGGAGGTAAAAGACTTGTACTCAGAAAACTATACAACACTGAAGAAAGAAACTATGGAGGACACAAACAAATGGAAGCATATACTGTGTTCATGGACTGGAAGAATTAACATCATCAAAATGTCCATATTACCCAAGGCAATTTACAGATACAATGTAACCCCTATTAAAATACCAATGACATATTTCACAGATATAGAACAAACATTTCAAAAATTTATATGGAACCTTAAATAATCCTGAAGAGCCCCATATTGAGAAATATTGAGAAAGAAGAACAAAGTTGGGAGGATCACAATAGCTAACATCAAACTATCTTACAAGGCCACAGTAATCAAAACAGTCTAGTACTGGCATAAGAACAGATACATAGACCAATAGAACAGAATAGAGAGCCTGGAAATAAATACATGTTATCTATGGTCAATTAATATTTGACAGAGGGGGCAGAAGCATAAAATAGAGTAAAGATGATCTTGTCAACAAATGGTATTGGGAGATCTAACAGCTACATGCAAAAAAATGAAACTAGACCATCAACTTACACTCTTCACAAAAATAAACTAAAGATGGATAAAAGACTTAAATATAAGTCATGACACCGTAAAAGTCCTAAGGAGAACATAGGCAGGGAAATCTCAGATATTCCTTGCAGCATTTTTACTGATATGTTCCCTAAAGCAAGGGACATAAAGAAAAGAATAAATAAGGAACCTCATCAAAATCAGAAGCTTCTGCACAGCTAAGGAAAACATCAGCAAAATGAAAAGGAAACCAACCATATGGGAAAACATTTTTGCAAATGATACCTTAGACAAGGGTGTGATCTTCGCAATATATAAAGAACTCAAAAGACTGAACTCCAGGAAGAGAAATAGTCCAATTAAAAAATGGGCAAAGGAACTGAACAGACACTTCTCCAAGGAAGACATACACAGGGCCCAGAGAATTATGGAAGGATGCTCAGCATCACTAGCCTTCAGAGAAGTGCAAAATAAAACCACAATGATATACCTCTTCACACCAGACAGAGTGGCCATCATAAACAAATGAACAAACAATAAGTGCTGTTGAGGCTGTGGAGAAAAGAGAACCCTAGTATGCTGTTGGCGGGAATGCAGACTGACGCATCCACTGTGGAAAACAATTATAGTCCTGCGAATATACTCTAAGATTCCTGAAACACCAATTCAAAATAACCTGTGCTTCCCAGTGTTCATAGCAGCACAATTTACAATAGCCAAGTGTTGGAAGCAACCAAAGTGCCCATCCGTAAATGAGTGTATCAAAAAACTGTGGTATATTTACACAATGGAATACAATGTAGCACAAAGAAAGAAAGAGCTCCTATCCTTAAGGACAGCATGGATGGAACTGGAGAGCATTATGCTAAGTGAAATAAGCCAGGTAGTGAAAGAAAAATACCACTTCATCTCACTTATAAATGTAACCTAATCAACAAAACAAAAAAGCAAGCAAAATATAACAAAAGACATTGAAATAAAGAATAAACTGTTAGCAACCAGAGGAGATGGAGGAGGGTATAACAGGGGGAAAAATGGGAAGGGTCATCAAGGCACATGTACAAAGGACACATGGACAAAGAGAAAAGAGGGTACGATCAAGGGTGGGAGGTAGGGATAGGTGGGCGGGGGGATAATTGGGGGGAATAGAGAACTATACCTGAAGAACGATAAAAAATAAAAAGGAAACATTAATATCAACTAAAATTATATTTTGAAGGCAAAAGTATAATTGCATAAGATTTATAAATCTTTGTATATCTTAGAAAGTAGCTGCCAAAATATAAACAAAATTAAGAGCGTTAGAAAGATAAGTTAACACAACCTAATTATAGTAAGAATATTTATACTTCTTTTCTCAGAAAGAATAAGAACAAAAATTAGGAAGAATTTCTAAACCACCTAAGAAACTTGATTTTATTTTATATTTAGCTACTATATGAAAAGCTAAAATATACTGTATTTTTCAAGTAACTATGAAACTGTTACCCAAACTAATCACTTATAAACAAAATCTCTTATCATAGCAAAGAATCAGTTTCTATGGACCCTTTTCTTTTAAAATAATTTAATAAAATTAGAAATCAACTATCAATGTAATTTTAAAGATTCTTGGGCTATTTAATAGAAAAGTAGTTACCAGCAACTATGAATAACACTCAAAAACAAATTTTAAATATATAATTCGATATCAATAAAGACTAGATTTAGGAAGGATGGTACACTATGCTTTTTGGAATAAAAGTTTTACCGGTGAGAATAATAGGCAAAGATTGCAATATAACTGGAAGCCTAATGAATTTGGCTTTCAATATGCTATCTTTCAGTGTCACTAGAAGATTTTGAATAAGATTTTGACATAATGGAAGAATGTTCTAAACCAGTCAGACATTTCTAATGTTGAGGTTCTAGACCATATAAATTTTGATAATTGTAAAAAAATCATAACTATATTAAATATTATTTTGATAGTTACAGTAGGTTACAAGCAAACCTTATAATTACATTCTAACTTATAAAGATGTCTTTGTATGTAGAGGGGAATTTTTAAATTTGTGGGCATGGATGATAAATTATTCATCTTTATCTTTCTGGTAGGTAGTCACAGTTTTTAGTTCTTAGAAAACAATAAATGCTTTTAGCAATGAATTGCTTTTAATAAAGATTGTTCATACTTATTCATTAAATCAAATGTGTTCATTGGCACATTCGAGGAGAAAACTAAGTAAACTTCATTTGTGCAAACCTTTGTGTTTTTATATATGATTGCTGCTTGGTTTGCATCAAACTGACAATGTGAAAGGAATATATTGAAAAGGAAGATATGAACAAAGATGGAAGTCAACGGAAAGGGGAGTGATGCATTTTACATTTACAGGTGTGATGCACCATTTTATATCATTTTTAACATTGTTAATATTGGCAAATTTTATTTCATTGTCTAGCCAGAGATAGCATGTATATATCGGTAACTTTTAATATTTGACATTCAGAGATTTTTTATTTTTTATTTTTATTTTTGATTTTAGAGAGAGGGGAAAACTGGAAGAGGGAGAGGAACATCAATGTGAGGGAGAAACATCAGTTGGTCACTTCACATACATGCCCTGACCTGGGTTGAATCTGCAACCCAGGCACATGCCCTGACCGGGAATCGAACTGGTGACCTTTAACTCGCTGGATAATGCCCAACCAACTGAACCACCTGGCCAGGGTGGTGTTCAGAGTTTTAGAACAAAACCTTTTTGACCATATTTGCTTTATTTCTCTGTGTAATGTGCATATACATATTCAATATATTGTTCTCCCCCTTCTTCTTGTCTGAATTCTTTATCACATGGTGGCTGAGACCATTGCTATGTTGTTACACGTCTGTCTTCTTACAAGACTCTACCTCTATGAAGGAAGGAACTGTGTTTACTATATCAATATTCCAAGGATCTGGCAATGGGTAGAATATCAATTTACGACAAAAGAATATTAGTCAGGGAGAGCCAGATGGATGAAATAAATAGGGCAAGGTATGTGGGAAGGGGTATGAAGCTTTTGTGCTCGCTGAGCATACCACTATCCCCAAATCGCCAGGTATTCACCAACCTGAAAAGCATCTAGAACAAATTTTAAGGAAACAAAATCATCTTATGAAACAATGTGATTCCATTATTGCTGGCATGTCTTCTTTGCAAATATTTTTAATTGAGTTCAGTGTTAGATGGTTTAGAATTATGTTCAAGGTAATTACATTGCTTAATGCTAAATGAGCCTTTTGGATTTATGTCCTTTAAAATATTTTTCTAATCTTAATTTCATATTATTTATGTGAGTAGCTCTGACAGTTTGTATTTAGAAAAAATATACAGTGTGTATTTCCTTGTCTGTGACTTACATTGCTGGCCATTCAAAAAACAATGCTGTTTTTCCTAAAGCTGATCTATTACAAAATAACAGGTTAAATATCTCATTTGACTAATTTGTACTTTTTTTTCCAAACAAGGTTTACCAGTGAGTGAAAAACATGTTGCCTCCATCTCTCCAAGTAAAACATGGCCATTGTGTGCTTCTTTATATTTTATGACAAAAATTGTTGAATAAAGATTATAGTTTCTCCATTTCTTTAACATATTATAGTTTTTACATAAGAAAATTAACTTAGGTATTATTTTTCAATATTAGCACATTTTAAAATTAGTAGGCAAATATTGATATGAAACCCAGCGAATGTGTAAAACAAATTAAAAGGAGAGAAATGATACTCTCCTAACAGACGTCTTCCTCCTGAATGGTGGTGTTGGTGGATGACATATAGTAAGTAGTTAATGAATGTTTATTGAGTGATGAATGATGGGGGGACAGATTTCCTTTTTTTATGACTAATACATTCATTAGTACTAAGTACACTCATAAACAACTAGGTACCTCCCCATACATGATTATTAAATATTTTAAAGGGTAAAACAAACCATGGCTCAAAAAGGAATTTTGTAAAAAAATTTTCAGCACATGCTTATGTTTCTTAAATGTAATTTGTTTATCATTTATGTACTGTAATGAAATTTTAAAACAATAGTTTTTAGGTTACAGTCAAAATGGCAGAGTATGTGGATTCTACACTCACCTCCTCCCATGACCACATGCAAATTGCAACTAAATTATAGAACAATCAACCCGGATAACCACCTAAAGACTAGCTGAACAGAAGTCTTATAAAGGATATAAAGAATATTTTATGTCAAGACTAGTAGGAGGGGCAGAGACACAAAATGGGCTGATTTTATACCCGTGGGTGTCAGTTCAGAATCTGAAGTGGTATCTCAGGGGCAGACGTCTCCCCTGAGGAGTGATGGGTCTCAGCCTCCACTCATTTTTACCGGTAAGATTTTTACTTTCCTAAAACATATTTGCTAGTGCTTCATCTAGTGTTTGTCATCTCTTTGATACTAATAATATCTTCCAAAGTCTTCGGGTTCAGCCTCTATGGCTACCTCTTCCTCATAGTCTCTAAAAATTTAGTTCCCAGATGTGTTCTATTATCTTCCCTTCCATTTCCATTGCCACTGACTCACCTCAAAAACCTTTCTTACCTCAATCTTCCTTCAATTATTATAATACCTTTCCCTATACTATTCCTTCCCTTCTGCTGGTACATTTTGTCCATAGTACTTAACAGCAAACTCTAATATAATGATTTCCAAGGTATCTTGTAGTTTTACAGAGTATGCCTTTTCTCCTCTATTTTAATGCATTAATACACAAAAAAGCAATGTGTCATACACATCTTTATATCTTTCTAATATCTAACATTTTACTAATATATTTAAGATATTCAATATTGATAAAACTGGATTAAATATTGATTGTTGAATTAGTTTAAATCAGTTTATCTCTGCTTTTCAAGGTGTGTTTATCTTAGCAATTGAAAAGCTCCCAAAACTTAAGACAGAATAATTAGGCATTTTAAACATCTTAATGAGTCTTTAATTTCTGCTTGATTCTCAGAAAAGATCAAACCCTTTTAAATCAATAGAAGTGGAATGCCCTATATGAAAGTCTAAATTTTGTATTTATGAAGACAACTTATGAATTAGTTTGTAGCATGTTTGGCTGAAAGTAACTGAACATTTGACTGACACAGCTTAAACACATAGAGTATGCTTATGCGGTTGGTTCCTATATCACAAGGACGGTACAGCTCAAAAGCAGTCTGTACAGAGCTGCTTCATTAACACATTGCTCCAATGATATCTTTCTTTCTGTTCAATCCTTTGCATATAGGCCTCTTTTTTCTTCTCATAACTGTTAGATATCACTGCTTAGTCACAAGGTGGTTCCTGTTGCCCAAACTCACGTCTGAATTCCAGGCAGCAAACAGTTACTCTTTGCTCTTTTATTTGGGAAATAAACTCTTCACAGTGACATGTGCCTACATCTCATAGCAGATCTGTTTTCATGTGGATGCCTTCAACTGCAAGAGATTCTGAAAGGGAATATTTTTCAATGGAAATATTTGAGCATTTTCCCCATGGAATAAAAAATAGGTAGATATTAGCAGTGTTTATGCTACATCATGGTATCCAGATGAGCAGGTTTTTTTTTAAACTATGTATTTATATCCAATCCAGATTTAATTCATTTTGGATTTAATTATTTGAGAACTAAATGTATGTATATAACTTTTTAGTATAAAGACATTTCAAAAATGGCAATAATCTTAAAACCACAAGATAGAATTAACAAACCTTTTTAATTGCTTCTGGTACTTAACTGCTGTGTTTTTTCCCCTCCTCTTTCCCTTAGCCAAGCCTAGTTTTATAATCTAGCCCCAGGACACAGAGGGTTTAATTCGCACCAGCACAACTTTAAAAATGTATGGCCACCAGCCGCCTATACACCCATGTTACTTGGACTTGGGGCAGTGGAGAGGCTTTGGGTAAACTAGGCACTGTGCAACAGTGTACCCCTGGACTGTGTAACAAAATCAGCGATAAAAGTATTCTGAACACAATAAATAATTTATATGCATGTGCATGCAATTATGTTTTAAAGAACTTGTATTTTTCTGCTATTATTATTATTTTTTTTTGTTTTAACCCAGGGCGGCCCCTCTGTTTCTGTTATGGCTGTTATGTAGGTGGATATAAGTGCGTGTGTCTGTTTGTATGTGTGTAAGCTTACATGCACTCGACACTTCTTATGAACTTTGAGGTTTAATAAACTGCAGAACATGTGTTGTTGGAGTGATAACAAAAGTTCTATTCAAGAGAGTTTGTCATCAGCTGACAAAGAGTATGGTGATTGACAATTATTCATTTTAAGAGTTTCCTGGAGTCATAGACATTATTATTTAGTTTAAAAAACTTTACTATTCTACTTACGATATTTACACAAGATCTTACCTGTCAAAAAAAAAATCAGACCCTGATAAACACAGAAAAAACACCCGAAAAATATGAAACTGACCAGCATAGTCTGATGCTAGAGCTGGGACAACTTTAGGGCAGTAAGTGCTGGAGGCTGCAAGCAGTGGCCTTGACTCCCCAAAAGTCACAGTCCTTCATTCATCCTACCTCCCCCCATTCAGGGAATGTTTTATGATTTGACTTGTTTAACATCATCTCCCTAAATTGCAACAGATTATTAATTTATTGTCTCTATTGGTGTATCTGAGGAAAAAAAATTTCCCTAGAAATGTTAATACCATGAAAAACATTTTCTATGCTTTCAAAAGAAGGTATAGAAATGACATATTTTTCTTAAAGTCTTTGGTAGTTTCTGGGGGACATTATGTGTGAAAGACATGACCATTATTTTTAGATTTTTAATGGTTTGGGATTAAAAAAACACTTTCAAAAGAATAGTATTTGGTTTTTGTTTTGCTTGTATTATTTTATATTCGATGTGTTTTTTTTTGAAGCATAACACCTAATGAAACATTTGTCCTCTAATAGTCTTTATGTAACAATTTAGTATCATGCTAGTCTTTTGTTTTTCAGCTTCTTGCATTTAGTTTCTATTTGTTCTATGTCTTCATCTGTACCAGTTGATGTTTAACTAAACTCTAATATCATTTATGATCCTATTCATTTATCATACTACAATACTCTAATGATTTCTATCAGTTTGCACTGCAATCACAATCTTCTAATCTTTTGTTCCTTGCAACTGTACTTGTGTTACGTGTAGATCTGTGTGTCAAGATTTTTAATTGGTCTTGATATGGTTCATTAATCAATACATCCATAAAAGAGGCTTATTTTATTTGAATGTGCATAGAGTAAATAAATTTAAGATTTACCCTTTTTGTTTTAATGAATATTCCTTTAATTCTTTTTCGTTGTTTTATTATCCATTTTGGCCAAGCTCACAATTACCTACAGATAATTTCCTTCCCTAGCCTGGCTCAAATGATAAATAAAGGAAAAAAAAAACAATCTTCAATGAAAGGTGTGCATCACAGCAAGGGGCACTTAGATGAAAAGGCCTGTTGATGTAGACATCAACAATGTAAATAAAAATGCTTTTATTGTATGAGGCATTATGGTCATGACTTTTATAAAGTCAACTATGAGGATAAGTTTTAATAAAATGGCCAAATGCTTGATCTGAGCACATGCTGTTTTAGTATTGGACATGCAACCCTGACGGCCACCACTGTAACTGGAAGACCCAGGAATGCAGCATCATTCAGGCCTAGTTTCTCCAGCCTCCACTACCTGCCTTTGTGACATTCTGGATTTTGGATTTTCTCACCTTTGGGTCCAATTTCCCCATTTACCTAGCAAGTCAGTCATTTTAGTGTTAGAAATGAATGTAAAACAGTCATTTACTTAGGTTTTTTTATATTTTTGGTAGAATGTGGACTCTTGAAGAATTAAAAAATTATGAGAACACATTAAATAAATTAATGCTTTTCATCCAGACTTGCTTAATTATGAGTACTAGTTTTATTAAATAGTCGAAATCAAATTTCCCAAGACTGGTGTCTTGACTAAATGATTTCTCTTCACTGCTACCTACTTTCTTTGTATAGCCCTTCTACTGTGTCATGAACCCATTTTTTAATATATAAATATTTTGTTTATTTCAGGAAATTCTCAGTAATTGTAAGAATTAGTGCCATGTTCTGAAAAGAAAATCAGGCTGGAGTTGAGTGACCTGAATGTTCATACTGCCTCTGCCACTTATTAGCTCTGACGGAGAGTAATGCAGTTTAGCCTTCCCCAGCCCGAATTTCTTCATTTGTGGAACATATAGCCTAGGGTGGTAAGTCGTTTTCCAAGTCAAGTTTCCTATAGGACTCTATTACAAATACCTTGAAGGCATTCCTGAGTGCTTTCATGAATTTAGGTGATCTTGTAATGTATTTTCTATCATAGTTATTTAGCCTAGCACCTTACTTAGAACTGAAGAATTTTAGAAGTCTTTATTAGTGGCACTCAATACAAAACTTGAAACAAATATACTTTTCCAAATATTATTTATTTTATCATGTTTCTTGTATTTCCAGATGGTGGGTGGGATCAAGAAGTAGTAGGAATTTTGCAGAGACCTAATAACAAAGAGAAGTAATTTGTCAGATCACCTCAGAAAATTGTTTTGAGTATGTTACCACTTAGGTATTACTGGAGATAATCCCACCTTTTTTAAATGGTCACATTGATTTATTTTTCATATTAATAAAATAATAATTAATAGATTCCATAACTGTGTATTCATTATAAAGCCAAGTCAACTGTAGAAGATCTGAATGTTTGGAAATTTTAGGATTTTGACTTAAATGTGGCTTTTTTTTTACTTAAATTTCAAAGGTGTCATTTCATGCGAGGAAGAAACATTCATATTGTTTCTTTCTGAAATTTCTAGAGAAACGTTTAAAATTTTATTCTGTATGTGAAAGTTTAGAGAAAATTATTTTGTTAATAAAATATGACTTTTTAAAATATCTCTTATTGCTAATAAATAACAACTATGAGTATTTAATCATATGCAATAGATCCCATAAGATTTAGAAACAACCTTTTATTGTCTACTGCTTTTTTGTTTTGCAAACCAGATTTGTATATTTCTTGTTTCTTCGCAGTTAAACATAAACATATGCGAGTACCTTCACACTCTTAATATCCTCCTTCTTAAAAATAATTGGAAACAAATTATAATTATACAACCTATTTAAACATATTTTTGCTATTAAAATTTTATAAAATAATTTTCAATTCTGGTGTAATTTTCATTCCCTTTTGCTTCTTCACAATTTATAATAAACTGCAAGGATCAGGTGGTGCTAGAAGGACATGCTGTAGAATTTCTTTGTGAAACTGAAGGACACATACCTCCAGCAATTGCCTGGAGAAAAGCAGATATTACTGTATTTACAAGTGATTTTTTCAAGAAACATATATCTTATTTTTACAAGAATATACAAAGAGTTTAAACTAATTATCATAGGTATATCATGGATATGAATATATCACAATGAAAGTTATTTTTTTCAATCCTTACCTGAGGATACTTTTACTGATTTCAGAGAGAAAGGAAGGGAGAGAGATAGAAAAAGAAAGAGAAACATCAATCAGTTGTCTTCCGGATGGACCTGGGGATCAAACCCACAACTTAAGTAGTTATGTGCCCTGATCGAGGCTTGAACCCGAAACCTTTTTGGTGCAGAGGACAATGCTCGAACCAACTGAGCCACCTGGCCAGGGCTCAATGAAAGTAACTTTTTTTTTTATCCTCACCTGAGGGCATGCTTATGATTTTAGAGAGAAAGTAAGAGAGAGAGAAAAGGAGAGAAACATACATGTGAGAGAGAAACATCAGTTGGTTGCCTCTTGTATGTGCCTCAACCAGGCATCAAACCTGCATCTAAGCATATGTCCTGACCAGTAATCAAACCCATGGTCTTTTGGTTTATGAGACAACACTCTACCCAACTGAGTTACACCAGCTAAGGCTCAATAGAAGTAATTTTTCATGTAAATGTGCCATTAGAATTTCTGTTAAGTTTTAAGTTTCAGCATTTGAATATGTGGCCTTCTTTAGATCTTTCTTCCTGAGACTCAGTTTCCTAATTTATAAAACAAAATTATTGGAATGTTCAGCAGTTTTAAAGGTTTTTTTTTTTAAGTAGCAGAATTTTTGTACAGTCTAAAGTGAAATTGTAAATAAAATGAAATAATATGTGAAGCTCTAACATACAAAATGGATAAAAGAGAGCTATTGTCATTGGTAGAGTGTGGGGCCTGGGAGGCAGGGGCTGCCTTTCCCACAGATGGGGTCTGTTACTTCTAGGGGACACTTGGGACATTACAGAACAAAGTAGACATCCTGTGAGATAAGATCTTGTCTATGATTTCTCTGGGCTGGGAATTCCCAACTTCCCCAAAGATTAAATTATAAATATATCAATATTTGGGAATTTCTTTTGACTAAAGTTCTTGCTCTAGTCTTAATTAGAGTGGATAGGAGATGGATGTTGGAGCCAGAAAGCTGACATTCACATCTACACTTTATTTACTAGTAGTATGACCTTGGGCAAGTGAGTTAACTGCTATTTAACAGAGGCTCTTCATCTGAATGCTGGGAGTAATTATATCTCCTATGAATGCTGGGAGTAATTATATCTCCTACAAATATGGTAGCTGTGGATTTATGGTGGATGTGAAATTATAAATAATTTCAATTATTTATAGTTTTAAACATTTAGAACAGTAACTGGCATATCTGTGTACAAATCCAACAAAGTTTAGCTATCATTTTTTCCTTTTATACATGAATTAGACATTTCATAAGACAAATATTCACTGAAATAGTTGTTAATGACAACACATTTACTTGTTAGGAAGGTCAGTGTAAGCTCCAAGGTAAATTGTATAATTATGGCCTGGGGCATGGCTGTTAGAATTACCAGCGTGGGTACCACAAAAATCACCATTCTTGATATACTACCTCAGCATTTTAAATGTTATAATTCAATGTTTTTATATTTCAAATATTGTATACATGTAATAAGCAAATATTATGAAGGTGAATACTGTATTTAGTAATCATTTTGTGGATAATCTAAAGAAATATAAAAAAAAAGTTTCCTTCCTAGCCAAAAGTTTATCTCCTTTGTCCCTTTTATACTATATTAAGTAAGGGGTAAGGAGATAAAACTGCAAAAGGAGGTATGGGCAAGCTTGTGCAATGCCTCTCCAGCCCTGTCAAGAGTTTTCGCTTTTATTCTAATAGTTATGGGAACCACTAAAAGCAAGAATGATGATGTGATCAGATTAGTTTTGAAATTTGCACTGTAACTGTGATAAGTAAAACTGAAGGGGCAACTAGGAAGTTGCGGGAATTCCTTAGATTGCTGAGCTGTTCTTTTGGGGGCCAATCCAGAGTCCTGCCATATTTTCTTGATACAATAGTAGGGTTGGGTCATCACCCTGTTCCATGATACCAAGGAATTCCCAAAAGGCAGATTCCAACTTTTACCCAGGCCAACTATGTATTGTAAGTAGAGCTTTCAGCTCTTTGAGCTATGTAAATGCAATACAAAGTACTTTCTTTTCCCCTTTTCAGGAGGGCGGCTCCTTCAGGATGGTCAGCATACAGTTCTCTCCTCTGGCACTTTGAGAACGGACCATGCAGCAAGCACATTATGATCAAGGCTAATATGAATGTCAAGTAGTCAGCCCTTTGCAAGTTAAAAAGAAGTGTCCAGCTGACTGTAAAACACAAAGGTATATCATGTCGTGATTGTGTTTACATATCCTGAAGGGAATGCCTCTTTTGTTTTCAATTTTACTGAGAAGTAAATTGAAATACATTAACATATAAATATTTACATATATTCTAAAATGATTACCAAAATAGGTTTAGTTAACATCCATTATCTCACATAGATACAATAAAAAGAAACAAACAAAAAATTCTCCTTGTGATAAGAAGTTTTAGGATCTACTCTCTTTACAACTTTCCTCCATATATTACATCAGTGCTAACTATAATCATCGCTATGTGCATCACAACCAGTGTCTCAGGGTGCATACTGCCTGAGGGGTCTAGTCAAGAATGAATGATATGTGGTTGTCACTAGGTAGTTTTATTTTCTTGCAAGGAGATGGATTAATGTCCAAAGCTCTGTCTCCTGTAGGGAGGCTTAGCCATTTCTTATATGGTTATGTAATTAAGTGTAACTTCAGAGTTTGCACATTAACAGTAGATGCCATTACATATGTCACATGTTCAGAGAATAGCAGAGATTTCTTCCTCTGGTCGGGAATTTTACTATTATAATTAGGATAGATCATACTGAAGACACTGGAAAGACTGTACTGCATAGATTCAGCTTCATAGTTCCTCTATTTGTATTTCTACTTTGCAGTTGGCTACAAGCTCATTTGGCTGCAGCTGCATCTAAAAAATGTTGTGCTGCATTTTAGCATTTAGCAAGAATAGTGTTTAGAAAGAACTGCCCAGACCTTGAAACTCTTGCCCTACCTAACATTCCCAGTATTTATTTATCTGGAAATTTTTAACCCTTGACCATCTACTTCCAATTCTCCTCCCCAGCCCTGCTTCTGGTAACCACAAATCTGATCCCCTTTTCAGAAATGTGTTGGCTTTTTAAAAGGTTACATACATAAGTGAGATCATATGGTATTTGTCTTTCTTTGTATGAGTTATTTTACTTAGCATAATGTCTTCAAGTTTTATCTATATTATTGCAAATGGTAGGGTTTTCTTTTTTTTTGAATGGCTGAATAGTAATGCATTGTATATATATCACAACTTCTTTACCCATTCATCTATTGATGAATGCTTAAATCACAAGATGTTGGAATCAGGCCCCAAAATGTTTTAAAAAATATAGCTGCAAATCTAGTATTATATAATCATAAAATTTTCAAGGACAAGAACTAAATAAAGACTTTTTCAGGTAAGCTGAGAGTGCTTGTGAAATACTGCTTTCAGGAAATTTCTAAAGGTTATATACTTCTTAAAAAAGGAAAAGGTCTTCAAAGAATGACAGGTTTAAAAAAAAGATGCAAAGTAGAATTTAAAAAAACTGGTGAATATATATGTGATATTAAAATATATTCTGTATTAAATACTAATGTTTAGATTTGACATTGAATAAAAATTACTTAATTAAATATTACCTAACAGTAGAATATCAGTTGGGAAATGTTTATTGAAAGTGGTAGAAATTCTTACATACCTGAGTTGAGGAGTTGGTTAATCTGTTAATCTCAGGTTTTTAAAACAATAAATGCAGGAATATCAAGAGTAATTAGCAAAAAATAAAACTGTAGTTATAAATTTTAAATTAGATAAAAAAATGGGTATCACAAAACCAATAAATAATTATTTAAATAAAACATAAGAAAGGAGTAAAAAAATTAGTAGTTAATTTGCAGACAAATTCTGTAAATATTCTAAGATAAAAATCAATTCATTGAGGGAGGGGAAGAGAGAGAGAAAGAGAGACATTGACTCTTTACTTGCATGCACTCTGACTGAGGATAGAATCCACAGCCTAAACATGTGCACTGACCAGGAGACGAACTGATGACCTTTGGTTGCTGGGTGATGCTCCACCAACTGAGCCACACAGCCCAGGGCATTCCCTTCATTTCTTATTGAAGAAATATAATTACAGAGCCAAACATGTTAATCAGTGAAGCCATGTGAACATGTTTGAAGGAAAAAGTATTAACCACCCCCGTCTTGTGTCAGGGGTCCCCAGCACTACGGCTCCCTTACACCATCCTGCTTTCAGGGGTTTTTTTTGTATATTCAGAAATGGAATTCCAGAAATGAAATTGCTGAGTCAGACAGTGATTCTATGTTTAGTTGTTTGAGGAATCTCTTTCCTGTTTTCCGCAGTGGCTGCCCCATTCTGCACCATTTCATCTTCCCACCAACAGGGCACCATTGCATAAGGGTTCCGATTTCTCCACATCCTTGCCAGCACTGGTTTTTGGGGTTTTGTTTTGTTTTTCATAGCAATCATCCTGTTGAATGTGTGGTATTGGGTCACATGATTTTAACATTGAGATCCACTGTCAAATATATACCATATGTGGTCCCACTTTCTCCTCATTTGCTTCTCCGGGAAACTGGCCCAAGCTGGGCTCCTGGGACTGTGCTCCTAACAGCTGGTCCAGAGGCTGTGTGCCAACACAGTGGCCTGACTGAGAGGGTGGGCATGACCCCAGAAAGGAAAGATGGGGCTGCCCACTTCTGTCCCCTTTGCTGGACCTTCCTTTGAAATAAACTCCCTTTTCCCAGCTGGCTAGCTTAGTCCCAAGTAAACGCCCTTTCTTGCCCATCTCCAAAAAAGAAAAAAAATAGAAATTGAACTGGAAGATGCCATATAAGGAACTTTTAAAAGACTTTTTATGGTACGGCCTCCCCTTCAGCACTTCTTACATTGGGGCCCAGTATTTCTCTGTGTGAGGTGGAGGGGGTGTCTTGAGCACCATGAGATATTGAACAGCACCCTTTATCCCCACATAGTCCATATCAGGATCACCCCCTAGTCATGACAACCACAGATGTCCCCAGACACTGCCAAGGTTCTTGCAAGCTAATACGAGGCTAGGGAGTCACTCTCCTGGGGCCAAAATTTGGGGGACACACCATATAGCTTGGTCATCAAAATGAGTGATATTAAAGCAATATTTTAACAATTAAAAATGAACACAAAAAATTCATTGTGAACAAAATGTCAAAAATTTTATGCTGTTTCAAAAACACCAGGTTTAACATGCACAAAGCCAAGAAAACCAATGATACCAGACACTGAATTTATTACACTATCCTTTGAACACCCAGCAGGAATCAACTGCTGGATGCAGGTACCATGGAGTGCAAGAAAATGTCAAAATTTTATGTAAATACAGGGTTGAATGAAGAGTGTTGTGTCAAGCCATTTTGGAAACCAAGACAAAATGACATATGCCTCATTTATAAGTGTTTTTAAGTCATTTATTTTAATGGTTAACTTTTCCCCTAGATCATTAAAGTGGTTGAAAAAATATGGAAGTGTAGGTAGATACACTTCACTTCCTTGTACAACTAAAGGAGTGATAGCAATAAATGTAAAAACAAAAAACAGCCAGAATTTCCAGAAAATTGAACTGTATGGAAGTCCAACAACCAAGGACTTAAAGAAGAAACATTCATCCAAACTGGTAGGAGGGGCAGAGATGGGAAGCTGGTGGTGAGGATGTGTGACAAGGCAGTGGCTGGTCGACCTGGGTGGGTGAGGCTGTGGCTGGCTGACCGGGTGGTCCCACATTTGTGTGTGGATAAACTGGAAGGAACAACTGGGTAGTGAGACAAACTGCAAAAGCCAAGGTTCCAGTGCAGGAAACTAAAGCCTTAAAACCTCTAGTTGTAAAAATCTGTGGAGCTTGGCAGTGGGAGAAACTCCCAGTTCCACAGGAGAGTTTGTAGGAGAGACCCATGAGCTTCTAGAATGTACACAAGCTCACCCGCCCAGGAATCAGCACAGGAAATTGCACAGTCATCTTGTGGGAAGTGAGAGAAGCAACTGAAAGCAGACAAGAGCCAAGCAAGTGGCATTATTCTCTCTCTGACCCCTCCCCACATATATCGCCACAACGCAGTGAAGTGAGTTGCTGCACCCTTATGAATACTTAAGACTTTGCCCCTTACAATGAAACAGGAGCTCTGAGACAAAGAAATATGGCCCAAATGAAAGAACAGAGCAAAACTCCAAAAAAAGAAGTGATGAGGAGATGGCTAACCTATCAGATGCTGAGTTCAAAACACTGGTAATCAGGATGCCCACAGAAATGATTGAGAATGGTCACAAAATAAAGAACTTAAGTCTATGCAAAGCGAAGTAAAGCTAAATGCATAGGGAACCAACAATGAAGGGAAGGAAACCAGGACTCAAATCAACAATATGGAATAAAAGGAAGAAATAAACATCCAATTAGAATAGAATGAAGAAACAAGAATTCAAAAAAAATGAGAGGCTTAGGAACCTCTGGGACAACTTTAAATGCCCCAATATACAAATAATATGATTATCCAGAGGATAATCTTATCCTGTGTGTGCCAGAAGGATAAAAGGAAGAGAAAGAAACTGAAAACTTATTTGAACAAATAATAAAGGAAAACTTCTCCAATCTCATGAAGGAAATAGACATGCAAGTCCAGGAAGTTCACAGAGTCCCAACCAAGTTGGACCCAAGGAGGAAAACACCAGGACACATCATAATTACATTACCCAAGATTAAAGATAAGGAGAGAATCTTAAAAGCAGGAAGAAAAAAAGCAGAGAGTTACTTACAAAGGAGTTCCCATAAGACTATCAGCTGATTTCTCCAGAGAAACCTTACAGGCAAGAAGGGACTGGAAAGAAATGTTCAAAGTCATGAAAGGCAAGGACCTACATCCAAGATTACTCTATCCAGCAAAACTATCATTTAGAATGGAAGGGCAGATAAAGTGCTTCCCAGGTAAGGTCAAGTTAAAGGAATCCATCATCACCAAACCCTTAGTATATGAAATGTTAAGGGGACTTATCTAAGAAAAAGAAAATAAAAGACTATGAACAGTAAAATGACAACAAACTCACAACTGCCAAAAATTGAACCTATAAAACAAAAACAAAAAGAAACTAAGCAAAGTACTGGAACAAGAACAGAATCATAGATAATCATAGAGATGGAGATCACATGGAGGGTTATCAGTGGAGTTGGGGAGGTACAGGGAATAAGAAGCATAATTGATAGGTATAAAATAGACAGAGGGAGATTAAGAGTAGTAGAGGAAATGGAGAATCCAAAGAACTTATATGTACAACCCAAGGACATAAACTAAGGTGGTGGGTATTGCTGGAGAGAGGAAGGGTGCAGGGCAGAGAGGGATAAAGGGGAGAAAATAATGGGACAACTGTAATAGCATAATAAATAAAACTTACTTAAAAAAAGACATTGAAAATGAATTGTATTAAAATTTAGAGTAGTTTGAGATTAAATATTTTATTTGTAACCCACCCCCCAAAACCAATTCACTCTGATATGATTCTTCCAGAATATAGAAGGAATTTTTTTCTAACTTTAACTAATAAAAGACATTATAAGAAAGATGTTAAGGATAACTTCTACAAAATACTGTCCAACTCTAACCATAGACATTGAGATTACTGGAGGAAAAATCATGATTTTAATAGATGCAATAAAAATATTTGATTTAATTTATCATCTCTGCATTATTGAGAAAAGATCTTGTCCTGGCTGATGTGACTCAGTTGTTTGGAGCGTTGTCCCATAGCCAAAAGGCTGCAGGTTCAATTACTAGTCAGGGCACACACCTAGATTGTGGTTTGATCCCCAGTGTGGCACGGGCATGTGTAACTCTGGATTCAGATGTGTACGATTCCTGATCCAGAGCCAATCTCTGGGCGCATACAGGAGGCAACCAATTGATGCTTATCTCTCACCTGATGTTTCTCTCTCTCCCATACTCTCTCTAAAAGCAATGACAAAAAATGTCCTTCAGTGAGGATAAATTTTTTTTTAAAAGAAAAGATCTAAAGATCTTAACAATATGAAAATAAACCACTAAAATCTTTCTATAAAAATAGTTTTTGGTATAGAAAAAAGTACAGGAAATAATATTTTCAAGGTAAAATGTTAGAAATGTTCTTTTTGAAATTAGAAAGAAGATTGTATTTATTCAATGCTATAATAGAAGGTCCTAGCTGGTACAAAAAGGACAGAAATAGAAAAAAAGTTAAGAGTTTAGATGAAATATGTACAATTATATTATTTATATAAGATTTTCCTCACACATAATCCAAAATCATCTACAAATAATTATCAGAAATTATGAGTTTAACAAGATCATTGAATATGACATCAACAAATAAAAAATTATCTTCTTTTCTGCATTCCATCAGCAGAATACTCAAATTTATTTTTGAAATGATACTTCTTAAAATAGCAGGAAAGTATAAGTTACTTAAAAGTAAATCTAACAGTACATTATTTTTGACTGTAGGTACAATATTGTACAGCAGATCTCTAGAATTTATTCATCTTTCTTAACTTCAAATTTTACCTTCTGATTAGTAACTAAAATTTTGTTAAGGAATGAAGGACATAGGGTATGATGGGCAGTGACTACTGTTATTCAAGTTTTGTTTGTTTTTTTTTTTTCATGAAGGGAAGCACTAAAAATGTGGCAGTGAAGATGGGTCAGATACATGTAAGAATATAGTGAAGAGCCTGCTTTTCTAAAGGAAAGAAGTCAGAAAGATGACAGAGAAAATAATGAATGGTTCAATGTCTCTCAGGTGACATGTTTGAATGGGATTTGCAAATACAATGAAGCAATTTGCCTTTAAAAAAAGAGAAGCGGTATTTCTTTAGTTTACATGAGGAGAAGAGGGGAGCAAGGAATGGGTGTACAGAGAGATACCTCTATGATAGAAACTTCAGGAATTTATAATATGTATCTTTTCTCTGTAGAGTAGAAGGTGGGTAATTTTGTGGAAGAGTTTTGTGATGAGAGATGAATTAGGTGACTTGAACAGAGTGGTAAGTGCTCAGAGTTTTTTGTTTTTTTCTTTTCTGTTGTTACTAAATGGGATCTGAAGTGACAAGGGCAATTTGTCCCCAAGAAACCAAGACATGACCACTTCAGATATTTTGGAGGGAAAGGTGAGAATAAAAGAGTGCAGGTATGTTGAACAGAAGGACAATGGTGTAAAGAAGTTGAGAATTTGGAAGAAAAGTGGTAGAGGTAACGAAACTTGGGATCTTGGCCAAAAAGGGAAACGAGAAGGGATTTGATCAATAGGGAAGAAGAGCAGTGCTCCTGGGAGTGTACTTGAAGTCAAAATGAAAAGATGAGAAAACAGTAGAGAGAGGTTTAGCTTTAAAGTGTGGTATGAAACATTTCTAATAAATTATAATTAATGGCATAACCTATGCTAATGAGTAGCTGTTGTGACAAGAGGAGAAAGTGGTTGGAGGTACAGGAAATCAGGTAATCAAGGTCATGATGTGAAATGTTAGATGTTAAAAATCACTTGGTTAAATCGGAAGAATAATTTCCTAATAGAGTCACTGCTCTTCATGAGATGCCCACTATGATTGTCAGGAATCATAAACTATGGTTTCAGGAAATCCAAAGTCTTATTTAACTTGGCACATAGATATTTTAATAACACAAAATCCTCAATTTAAGAATATAATTTCTTTAACTTAGTAATAAATTATTGATGTTAGCATATATTTTTATTTCAGTCATGCAAAAAAGATATTAGGAAAGACATGATGAAAGCACTTATACCTACTACTCAAATAAAGGAATAAACATTACAAATATGTTTAAAGACTGTTCATTCCTCTTCTTTTCTACCAAACTTGTCACTAACCTGGGTTTTGTGTCTATGATTCCCTTGCATGTTCACATAGTTGACTTATTTTAACAAAACTTTTTATTTTGAGGTAATTGTTGATTCACATTTGGTTGGTAGAAACACTGAGAAACCTAATGTACCATTTATCTAATTTTCCCCAGTGGTAACATCTTTCAAAATTATAGGACAATATCACAACCAGTAAATGTAAAGATCAAGAAAATTTTCATTACTACAGGGACCATCATGTTGCTCTTCTTAAAGCCATGCTTGAGTTCCTCCTATTCTCCCCACCTCCAGATTCACCACTCACTAAAACCTTGGTAACTATTAATTTGTTCTCTGTTTCTATAACTTTGTCACTTCAAGAATGTTATATAAATAGATTTATATAGTATTTAACTTTTGGGGTTACTTTTTTCATTCAGCATAATTGTCTGAATATTCATCTAGATTTTGTGTATTGACATGTTAAAGATCACTTGGTTGAATCAGAAGAATCAGTAAGCCTTTGTTGTGTAAGTAGTTTACAACTATTTCTCTTAGTCTGTAACTTGTATTTTCATCTTCTGAATATGGTCTTTCACAACACAATAGTTGTTGTTTTTGATGAAGTCCAGTTCATCATTTTTTTCTTTAATGGATTGAGCTTTTGATACAAAATCTAAGAAGACTTTACCTGGCCCTAGCTTCCGAAGATTATCTCCTATTTTTTTCTAAAAGTTTCATAGTTTTACATTTTATGTTTAAGTTTGTAGTTTTTTTTTTTAGCTAATTTTTGTATAAGGGTTGAGACTTAGGTTGAAAGTCATTTTTTGTTTGTTTGTTTGTTTGTCTATTGCTATTACCCAATTGCTCCAGCACCGTATGTTTAAAAGGTCTCCATATAGTTGTTTTGCATCTTTGTCAAAATCAGTTGGGCATATTTCTGTGGTTCTACTACTGAGTTGTTTACTCTGTTCTATTTACATACGTGTTTGTGACAACCATTTGTCAATAATACACAGTCTTTATTGTTGCAGCTATGTATTTGGTCTTTTGTAGGTTGACTCCTCTCACTTTATTTGTCTTTGTCAAAATTGTTTAGCTATTTCAGTTCCTTTGCATTTCCATATCAACTTTAGAATAATCTTATCTATATCCCTTAAGAATAAATCTTGCTGGAATTGTGATATAAATATCAAATTTGTGAAGAAATGTCATCTTTGCTATCATGAGATTTTCAATCTGTTAATTTTTTTTCTTTTATTTGATTTCTCATATCAGCATTTTGTAGATTTCAGTACACAAGTGCTATATATATTTTGTTAAATTATACCTAAATATTTTAATGTTTTTGAACAATTGTAAATTGTTTTTTAAATTTCTGTGTCCATATGTTCATTGCTTAAATATACAAATTCAATTTTTAAAATATTTATCTGGTACAGTCCTGCTGAGCTCACTTTGAAGTATTTTGGCAGATTTTTTTTTTAGAATTTTCTACATAGAAAATAATATAATCTTCAAATATGGAGTTTTTTTTCCCCCCCAACTATTATACCTTCTATGCCCTTTCCTACCACATTACACTGGATAGAAATTCCAACAATATGTTGAATAAGAGTGGTAAGCACAGACATTCTTACCTTGTTTACTGTCTGAGAGAAAAAGCATTTACTCTTTCACCATTAAGTAGAAAGCTGTATGTATTTTTTCTATGTATATTTGAAAATATGTAAATTGCCTTCTATTTCTATTTTTTTCTGAGAGTTTTTATTTAATTATAAATGCGTGTTGAGTTTACTGAAACAACTTCCCCATTAATAGATATTATCAGGTGACTTTTCTTCTTTAGATATTAGTATGGTAGATTTCATTAACTGATTTTCAAATATTGAACCACTCTTACATATATAAACTCTACGTGGTCATGGAATTATAAACCTTTTTATGTTGATGAATTTCATTTGCCAATACTTTGTTAATGATTTTTTGTGTCTATCTTTATGAGAGGTACTGGTCTGTAGTTTTCCTTTTATGACCCTCTTTATCTGACTTTGATGTTAGGGTAATCCTCCTCAAAAGAGTTAGGAAACATGCTCTTTTATTTTTTAGATAAAATTGTATAGAATTGGTGTTAATTTCTTCACTAATATTTTAAATTTTTTCTTGGAGATTTATTTTTGGGAGTTAAACCAGTTATGAATTTAATTTCCTTAATAATTATTGGGCTATTCCAATTATTTATTTCATATTAGATGAGTCATATAGTTTGTATTTTTTAAGAAAATAAATTAAGATGAACTCTTTTTAGCCAGCATTGTATTTTTGTTTTTACCATATATTTTTATTTCAGACTTATGAAAAGATACTGAGAAAGAATAATGAAAATTCTTGGAACCACAACTCAAATGAAGAAATAAATATTATAAATATGGTAAAAGACTGTGCTTATTCATCTTCCTTTCTTTTTCTGCTCTCACCTGTACACCAATTACTACTACATTGAGTTTGATGTTTATTATTTTCTCAGATGTCCAAGTAATTGACTCTTTAAAAAGTAGTGTGCCTAACCAAGATGGTATCCAGATTTATATAGATTGGCTTGGCTGGCATATATTGACAAAAATGATATTGACATGACATTATTTTATTTTGTTTCCACAGCCCTCTCAGTGTTTATTCAACTACCTCAGGTTACAAGCACAGAGGTTGGAAAGAATATAAACATTTCATGTCATGCTCAAGGAGAACTATAGCCCATAATTACTTGGAATAAGGTAAGATATCAACTAAAAGTACAGTAATATTAAAAACACTGACAGATGTATTGACCCACTGAAACAGAGGTAATGATTGTCATTTTGATTTATTGCTGCTGAGATTTTTGCTAGCAAGTAACACTTTTTACACTGAAATGGGTTTATTTCCTGCTTCTCTTTTAAAGTGACTCTATCTGATTTTGGCTCACGACTTTGCTAAAGTTTATCCTTTTTCATTTGCTTGGTTATAATAGCTTCATAAGCATAACTAAAATCTTCCAAGGAAAAGTTGCTCTTGTCATATATAAATTAAGAGTTTTAGTGGCTAGCAAGAAATAATTTTGAATTAATAATTCAGAGTATATTAAAAGTCATTAGCAGATATAAGAAAGGAATAAAAGTTTGGTATTAAAACAAGGTGACACGGAAAAAAGTAATTCTGTAACTCAAAACTTAAATGACTGTAAATAGTAACTCTTTATTTACATATCTTGCTCCCTTTGGGTTTTTGAGCCATCTTCTTTCAAGATAATTGCTTCACCAATTTTAAGTGTTTCATGAAAATAAAATAATGGGATTCAGATTCCAGTACTCTTGCAAATAAATAAAACTACATAGACTTGAATGACACTATTTATGATACAATTTAACAAAATATAAAATTTTTGAAAGTTGTTTCTCAAAACCACCTGGCTTATTTTTGTTGTCACTTTATAGTAACAGGTTTTACAGCTTTGGTGGCTTTCTTCCTTTTTGCTGTAGCTAAGAATCAGACGCAGTTCTCTATAAAGAGTAAGTTTAATTGTCTCAAATTTATGACTTTAAGACCATGTTCTCTCAAATAATTGAGAGAATCTAAATAATTGTTATAATTTATTTTTAATTTACTATTATATAATTCAAGTATTTTACACTAAAAATAAAAAGTATGAAAAATATACATTTTGGTCCATATCTAAAACCTTACTTTACATTGTACTAAATGCTTTATTATACAGGGCAGGGCAAAAATAGGTTTACAGTAGTGAGTACACAAAAGAGCATTCTTGTATTATTATTTATTAATTAGTGTATTATTTTCCACACAAACAACTGTAAACTTACTTTTGCCTAATCTTGTATAATCATATCAGCAAAATATCTCATAAGTCTAATTTCTAAAAGGTAGCTTCTAATAACAAATTAATTGAGGGATGGCAGACATTTTACATATACTACACTATATGCCAGACATTTTACATATACTACCATGTATAATCGTTATAAAAATCTGCTTTAAGTGACAAGTTTGAAAGGATTTGAGCTGGGTTATTTCTTCTGCAAGCATAGAAACTACCTAAAATAAGCAGATGAGGAGTTTACTGAAAAGCTATCTGCTAGTTCAGAGATTTTAAATAAAAACTGTAGAACTATGTATTTAACCTGAGAGTTCCAGCAGTAAGGACAAGAAAGGCAAGGGAAGCAACTTTCAAAAGGAGGATGCAGCCATGGTCCATCAAAGGGAAGTGGGATGAAAGACTGGGAAAACACAAGGTTGCCTCATACCCCTTCTATGGAACATCTGATCTCTCTCAGTCTGCCTTTCCATCTGGTAGGTCCCTGCTACCTTTTTTTTCATTCCCTAACCTGACTTACCAGCTAGCTACCCATTACCTTTGACTTGCTTCTTAGCACTGGCCAAAGACATCTGTGAGAGACTGAATATTCACAATTCTTTTTCTTCTCTAAACCTCTATGGTTAGTTACATTCTGGGCTATTGGCTATCACTTGAAGACAAGGATTTTTTTCCTCTTTTTCTTTATTTTTCTGTTGATATTACTACAGATGTCCCCATATTTCCATAAACACGCTTTGTTCACCTCCCTCTTATCTCCCCCTCCTTCCCTCTGGCCATCACCACACTGTTATCTGTGTCCCTGGGTTATGAATATATGTTCTTTGGTTAAACTCATCACCTTCTTTCATCCTGTTCTCCCCACCGCTCTCCAAAAGTTTTTTTGAAATTGTATCTCCCATCCTCAGTTTCCTGTAAGTCTTTTGGAAGAGGGCAGGATAAGAACATCTCCACCCATATTCCACTCCAATTGCAGTCTCATAAAACCTATTTCTTTTACTCTTTGAATTAATAGCAAAATAATGAAGAGTACATAAATCCATACTAATTACAAGTGAATGCATGTTAATAATACGTCATAGAAAGTAGAGTTATTCTAATTTTAAGCTATAATTTTAACTGAGAAACACTGATATATAAAAAGTTTTTGGCTATATGAAATTTATGAGGAAAAAATTCCTTTATCTTGAAAAAGGAATAGATGGGAAATCAGAAAATTAAATTATTTTCATGTTTTTAGGTGGTGGATTTGTGAGTATTTTTCTCCTTTCCAAATTTTATTTTTATTGGTGTTGTCAGAATTCTTTTAGAAATAAGTAGGAAATAAATAAACTGTGCATATTCATCCTTTGGAATGATGATTTTAAAATAATCATCATCAATGGGTACCGTGCCTTATCAAATGCTTTTCCCCCATCTATTGATATGATCATGTGATTTTTGTCTTTCCTTTTGTTTATATGATGTATTATAATAAAGGAGCATACCTCAACACAATAAAGGCCATATATATAAAACCGACAGCCGATATCATACTCAACAGGCAAAAACTAAAAGCTTTCCCACTAAGATCAGGAATAAGACAAGGATGCCCACTTTTACCACATCTATTCAACATAGTATTGGAAGTCCTAGCCACAGTGATCAGAAAAGAAAAAGAAGTAAAGGGCATCCAAATTGGACAGGAGGAACTAAAACTGTCATTATATGTAGATGACAGATAGTACACATGGAAAACCCTATGGATTTCACCAAAAAACTGCTTGACCTAATTAGTAAATTTGACTAAACAGCAGGATACAAAGTCAATATTCAGGAATCAAAGGCATTTTTGTACACCAATAATGAAATTTCAGAAACAGAATCAAGAAAAAAATCACATTTGCTATAGAAATAAAGAAAAATAAAGTGCCT
Organism: Pteronotus mesoamericanus; assembly: GCF_021234165.1. NCBI lineage: Eukaryota > Metazoa > Chordata > Mammalia > Chiroptera > Mormoopidae > Pteronotus > Pteronotus mesoamericanus. The sequence goes on along the minus strand of NW_026555321.1, from coordinate 77,037,409 downwards.
AGGAATAAACCTAACCAATGAGGTAAAAGATTTGTACTCAGAAAGCTACATAACACTGAAGAAAGAAATTAAAGAAGACACAAGTAAATGGAAGTATGTACTGTGTTCATGGACTGGAAGAATTAACATCATCAAAATGTCCATGCTATCCAAGGCAATTTATAGATTCAGTGCAATGCCTATTAACATACCAATGGCATATTTCACAGATATACAGCAAACATTTCAAAAATTTATATGGAACCATAAATGACCCTGAAGAGCCCCAGCAATTTTGAGAAAGAAGAACAAAGTAGGAGGGATCTCAATATCTGACATCAAACTATATTACAAGGCTACAGTAATCAAAACAGTCTGGTACTGGCATAAGAACAGACAATAAATCAATGGAACATAATAGAGAACCCAGAAATAAATCCATGTATCTATGGTCAATTAATAGTTGACAAAGGGGGCAGCAGCATAAAAGGAGTAAAAACTAAAAATAGCATCTTCAACAAATTGTGTTGGGAGATCTCAACAGCTACCTGCAAAAAAATTAAACTTGCCCACCAACTTACACCATACACAAAAATAAACTCAAGATGGACAGAAGACTTAAATATGAATTGTGACACCACAAAAGTCCTAGAGGAGAACATAGGCAGGAAACTCTCAGATATTCCATGCAGCAATATTTTCAATGCTATGTCCCTTAGAGCAAGGTACATAAAGGGAAAAATACAAGTGGGACTTTATCATAATAAGAAGCTTCTGCACAGCTAAAGAAAACATCAGCAAATTGAAAAAGGAACCAACAATATGGACAAATATATTTTCCAATGATACCTTGGACAAGGGTTTGATCTCCAAAATATATAAAAAAACATGGCTTCACTGCAGGAAGACAAGCAATCTAACTAGAAAAATGGGCAAAAAACCTGAATAGACAATTCTCCAAGGAGGAAATACAGAGGGCCCGTAGACATATGAAAGGATGCTCAGCATCATTAGCAATCAGAGAGATGCAAATTAAAACCACAGTGATATTCCACTTCACACCAGTCAGAATGGCCATCATAATCAAATCAGTGAACATCTAGTACCGGCTATGTTGTGGGTAAAAGGGAACCCTAGTACATTGTTGGTGGGAATGCAGAGTGGTTCAGCCATTGTAAAAAACATTTTAGAATTTTCTCAAAACACTAAAAATGGAACTGCCTTATGACCTGGCAATTCCACTGCTGGGATTATTCCCTAAGAATCCTGAAACACCAGTTCAAGAGAACCTATTCACTCCAATGTTCATAGCAGCACAATTTACCATAGCCACATTCTGGAAGCAACCTAAGAGCCCCTCAGTAATTGAGAGGATCAAAAAGCTATGGTACATTTACACAAAGGAATACTCCACAGAAGAAAGAAAAAAAAAGAACTCCTACCCTTCATGACAGCATGGATGGAACTGGAGAGCATTATGCTAAGTGAAATAAGCCAGGGGGTGAAAGACAAATACCATATGATCTCAACTATAAGTGGAACCTAATCAATAAAACAAACAAGCAAGAAAAATATAACCAGGGATATTGAAATAAAGAACAAACTGACAGTAACCAGAAGGGAGGGAGGAGGAGGATAAAGGGGGAAAGAAAGAGAAGGGTCAAATCTCGGAACATGTATAAAAGATCCATGGGCAAAGCCAAAAGGGAGAAGGATTGAGGGTGGGAGGTGGGGGTGGGTGTGGCAGGTGAAAGTGGTGGTGGGAAAATGGAGGCAACTGTACTTGAACAACAATAAAAATAAAATAATCATCATATTAGATAGTTATATGATTGAAGAAACACCACTTCTTAGAAACCTCTCTCTTTTTACTCTCCATTAGATTTGTATAATATCTAATCTAGTGCTTGACACATAGTATGCTCTCAGTAGATACTCTTTGAACAAATAAAATGATATAAAACAAAATGTAAAGCTATTATTTTTGAAGGAATCACATTTTCTTCCAGTGACAACTTTCTTCACACCCTAGGCAGGTGTTCAGATTACTGATGGTGGAAAATTCCATGTCAGTACTTGTGGCATGTTAACCATCTATGATGCCAGGCAAGCTGACGGAGAAAGATATGAGTGTGTGTCTCAGAATTCACTGGCCTTGTTGTGGTCAACATGTTTTTCACAGTCGTTGGTAAGTATTTGTAGCTCCTCCTACAATATTCAATTAAAGCGTTTAAACAACTTACAATTTTATACCTGGTTTATCTCACTACTCAAGTTCCCTATTCATTATTTTTAATTTAATATGTTAATATTAAATCAGAGTTATTTTAATGTTTTTAAAAATGTAAGATCTTATTTAAATTTATCAAAGACCAAAAACTACATTGCCAAAAGGGAACAAAAATAACAATAATTTTCAAATGTATGTCATGTTTTCTAAGGAATTGAAAATTATAAAATGTAAGATCTATTCTCAGCCAAGTAAATGTGAATAAAATAAATTTGCCATATATTAGTCACTCAGGCCTCATTTATTTAATTCTGTGTTAAAAGTAAAAATCAATCAATCATATTTGTAGGTAAGATTTGCCCCTATGAGGACAAATATCTTAATATTTGAAAGCATTTACATTTGGCCAAAAATAGCAATTTTTTACATTTTATTATCAGTTTGGTAATATAGCTATAGCCCTCTTTTAGTTGATTATCAGTAATGACTGTTTCCAAAATTTGATTTTCATAGTTTTATAAAAAATAAAGTCCTGCCTTTAAATTAATCAGTTCATATTAGAGATAAGAGAGTTAATTTGTAGGCAGACTCGAATAGACTGAACTCAACCTTGGCTGTGGTTATAAAAATGGAAACAGGCTGTTAGGATTGACTGATACATTCTCCACATGGGGAAAGCATTCAGAGAAAAATGCAGCATATCGGCACATGTAAATTGATATCAGATTTGCTTTTTTGCAGATTGTTTTAGGAGTTTTTGCTTTTTGACAATCAGAAATGGAAATAAATGACTTCAGCTACAAGCATATGGAATGCTGTGTTGGGTTTTGTCTGTTTTTTGGTTTCCTTAGAAATGGGCAGATTTTATAAATAGGGTTTTGCTGATTTATTTTTCCCTTTTAGTTTTTCCAGCTTTATGGGTCTATTGGGTCTGTTAAAGGCATTGAGTACTTTTTTCATTATGAATACAGACTTGGTTAAAAATAGGTTTACTTAAATTACATTTATAAAGAAATTATTATTTCCTATCTTATAGTACAATAACTTCATATTCCTCCACTCCCAAATTCTTTTGAGATAAAAAAAACTTCTGAAATTCCATTTGTTTGGGTATTTTATATAAAGTGTATATTTTCATCGATAGCACAATAATAAATACATCAAATTTCATGTATTTATTATATTGCATAGCGAAAACTAAAGCTCTCTAGTTTACTATTCTTAAAAGTGTAACAGTGTAGCTAGTAACCAGCAAGTATTTATTGTAGTAGGGATTGAAATTTTTTATTATATAGAGTTTCTTAATACTTGTGTAACTAAATTTTAGTCTTAATGAACTATTCGTTATAATTTCATGTTTTTCCTGATTTGACATCATGAGAGTTTTGTTTTTTTTTTTTGTTTTTGTTTCTTAAAATTTATGGAGCTCCCTTTCTTCTTTTCATCTATTCATGAAACATAGAAAAATATCCTAAAGGTATTTGGAAAAAGTTATTTCAAAAATTAAACACACATAAATTGTTATAGAGGTGCTAGAAATCTTTACCTCTAAACAAACATTCGCTCTCTGCTTCCTTTTCTCTCTCTGTCTCTGTCTCTGTTTTGCTCTGCTACATACACTATAATCACAGTGGCCAAAAATTTTAGAACCTCTGGTAAGATTTCATTGTGGTTGACCGAAATTTAAGCAACTATCTTATATGTACACATTAAAATAAAACATTGTGATAAAAATGTATTAACTACTCTAGCAGGTTTTAAAATAGTGCTATATAGCATTTATTAATATTCAGATCTTTTGTCTACAATAGAAAACAGAAAATTAGGCTGCGGTGATAAAATACAAAAAAAAAAAGTTATTCAATCAAGAAAATTTATGAGTTGGCCAAAAAGTCCTTTTAGTTTGTTCCATAAAATAAAAGACATATTTCTCATTTTCACCAGTAACTTTCTTAATTTGGATATTTTGAGTATGCTGGCTGTCTCCCACATGGCATATATTAATTGTTCTCAATTAATGTCTCAATTTGATTGCTATCAACTTCAACTGGTCTATCCAACCATGAAGCATTGTCCAGAAAGAAACCTCCAGCAAGAAACCTTCACGAACCACTTTTGACATGTTCTCTCAATCACAGCATCTTCTCTATACACTGCACAAATCTTTTTTGTGTGTGTGTTTCAGCTGCATTTTTTTACCTTTCTTGAAATAATAAAGCATAATATGTCAAAAATGTTGCCTGTTTTCTTCCATCTTCAATATTTAAATGGTTACCCAAAAATTCACCAATTTTGATAAGGTATCTTTAAATGCATGCTGATATGATAGCTGTCACAATACAAAATTGTTTCAAATGAAGTTAAAAACAACTAAGAGTAACTAGAGCCATCTTATGAAAAAACAAATGAATTTTTTTTAGCCAACCAAATATTATTTTTTTCCTCTGAGGATATTTATATATCAATACAAGGGGCACTTACTTTATATATGCATCTCATATCAAATGAATATCATGATATTAAAAATATTTTTATAAAGGAAGGAAAATATATGGATATAAATGCAAAAGTACTGAATAAATGCAAGATTTAAGACAAGTAGTGTGTGTGTTTACACAACCCAAATTATCACAATAGGGAAAATATGTCAGTATAAAATATTATTTATAAAACATTTTATGACTTAGACCATTAGATTTACTAGGTCACCTTGATTAAAGAAAGGAAAAAGTCCATGCATTATAGGAAGATTTTCCTCCTATTGCTGCTCCCACTTAGCAATTACAGAATGTTGTAAGTCCATTTATCATGTAATGTGATGTGATGATACCCAGTACGTTGTTTGTCTATGACTTTTAACTTTTTGTATTTATGTCCTTCCTTAAGTGAAAATTGTTAATTTTATATAATCAAATCAATCAATTCATCTTTTTTCTTTCAGTTATTTTTAGCTAATGTATGATCAAGCCAATGTGTTTTTTGTACTATAAAAGATAACACTAAATTCACATTGTAGCCTCCACCTCATAACTACTGCACATAATCCAGTTTACTAAGAAAGTCTTTCAGCAGAATCATTGATTTTACTTTTTTCTTACAATAGTCACACTAGTGGTACTTATTTTCTTGGAATTTTTATGTTAATGCTCTTCACAGAACCATGAAAAATGCGAGTATGTATATATTATCATAATTTTCTTAAAATGGCCAGATGTGAAATGATATTTAGACCTATCTATTATAAAACATAAAACATATATTCACTCACATATATACATACATAACATTTTAATAAGATATTATATTATGTAGCACCATATATAATGTGTCTTAATTTATAATTAATAAAGTAAAACTTTTTTAGTTTTTGTTTTTCATCTCTTTTATTTCTCTTTAATCATATTCTCAAACTCAATTTTTGAAGCTATACTTTCTCTTGTTTTCAATATTTATCATTCTAAAAATTATTTTTTTGTCACATAAACTTATTGTACATTTAAGCCTCAAAATTTAACTAAATAATATGGATATGTCTGATTTTTTTCATTACATGAATTTTAAATATTTGTTCATGATTATTTTTATTTAGCATTTTATTTCTTTTGAGGCTAAACTTCTTAAATCATCATCTGGAGAGGATTAAATATGTTGAAGATTACCAACTCTACTTAAATGAAAAGCTTCTTTTGGTTACAATATTCAACTTGACACAATTTTCACACATTGGAAAACTATGGAATTAGCATGAATTATTTTTCACTGAAATCTTACTGAGAGTTCAATTCTTGCTTTAAGAAATCTCCATAGAGATATGATATTTAATTTTGTTTTAATGTTTAACATTAAAGCAAGATGGCTGAAAAGATAGGCATCTCTATCTTCTCCAAGTTGACAAATTGCTAACATACTTGAATCCCATTTGAATTAGTGTTGTAAAAATGGAAATATTTCACATAGTTTTACTAGATTTTACAATGCTCTAATTCCCTAAATAGTGTTGTTATTGTTGATTGATGCTTTACTTCAGGACAATTACCCACCTCTCTGCAATGAAGAGTATCAAGGGTGCACTGTATAACATTTTATCATCTGAGAAATTTTTGTAATGCCATTTATATCACATCATTCTTATCTTCAAAGTCTGTTTGATGTTTCAATCATTGAAATGATTTTCAAAGCAATACAGGGTAGAAAAGTTAGAGATGACTGTGGAATTATCCATTTTTGGTACTATACAAGGGATTGATGTTGCAATTAAATCTGCATGAAGACATTTGTTTTCAAAGAAAGAATTTATATTATTTTGATTAAAAAATTGTTTTCACTTCAGTTCTATTTAGTTTTTATAATCTCCATAAATCACAAGAGGGATAGTGCATAAGATGGTTAAAGATTGTATTCTTCAGCCTGTATACATGCACCCACTTCTGAACTACTCATCAATGTCAGTTCAGCCTCATAGGGAAGGAAACTTGTCATAGAATCAAAATGGCATTAATTTATGTCATGGGTTCACTCTATATGGCCCATGGTAGGTTATCAGGCATTGGACCCAGTTATGCCAGCATAACCAGTGTCAGACACAGTCAGTAATCCAGCCAATCGGTGAATTAAGAATGATTGTCGAGTTCAATGCACCTGGCCATTAACTGTTAGCCCAGAGGTGAAAATTTTGCTTAGGATACATAGTACTTTGGTTTATTAAAATTTGAATCAGCATCTTTAGACTGGTGATACCTTCCAGTTGTATAAAATTCCTGACTGTCCTGATGGAGCCACCTGGGATGTTTTGTGACACCTGAATGTTTTAAAGTAAACATGATTGTTGTCTTCATAGTAATCAAATAAAGTATATCCTTAGTCTTCACAGTTGTTGGTCAAAGCAGAGCATCTTAAAATGCCATAACGAGGTATTACCCTGAACCCTGTTTACCTACAAACAATATAGCACGGTGGTTATAGATTCCTGTTCTACAGCCATACAGCTTATTTCTTTTTTACTTAAAGATTTTATTTATTTAATTTTAGAGAGAGGGAAAAGGAGGTAGAAAGAAAGGGAAAGAAACATCAATTGGTTGCCTCTCTCATACATCCCAACTGGGGACCAGGCCTGCAACCCAGGCATGTGCCCTGGCCAGGAACCCAGCCAGTGACCTTTCACTTTGTGGGACATTGTCCAAACAACTGAGCCACACCCTTCAGGGCCATACAGCTTATTTCTATTCTCATTGTAACTCCTCACTTCATTGCTATCTGGCTGACTTTGGGCAGGTGATTAAACATCATTGGACCTCTGACTTCTTGCCGTACAATTGAGATCATAATAGGATACACTTGCTTGAAAGATTAATTAATACAGATTAAGTGTCCCAATTGTCTGGAACATAGAAAGGGCTTAATTAAAGTGGGCTATTAATATCATTATCATTATTCTATTATCTAAAATTATTTTGATTTCAGACATAGATGACTAGATATGTCTCAGTTGACCAAAATCTCTAAAATTGTTTCACATTTTCAGTGACTTTAATATTTTTTAACTTAGTTCAGTTCTCCAAGTGTGTATAAATCAGTATAGTGTGCTGGTCCGTGGCCTTAAGATACAAAGATGAGTGATGCATCATCTCATCCTTAACACAATCTCTATTTAGCAGAGGAGACAACATGTCAGCAATTTAAGTACATCTTGTGAATGTAATAGGTGCATGTAATAAAAGAGAAGTAAAACAAAAGATGCCAGCTTGTCAGAGCTATCAGGAAAACTTTATAGGGAGAGTAATGCCAGAGCAGGTATTTAAAGATGAGGGGGGATTTCCAGGCAGTTATGTTTAGGGAAAGAGAAGACAGAAAGTGCCAAGGCCTACACATTGAGTGTTGTGCATTATTTCAGAGGGTTTACTGAGACGCCCTATGACTGATGCAAGGACCCTACAAGTTTACAACCCCCACCATATTTATTTCAATCATTAATTCACTTATTCACAAATTATGAAAAGAACCCACTGCTCCCCTTATATTCTGGTATTAGAGTCTAACTCTTCTCAAACATTTGGAAAATTTAGTATTCTTATGTGCATGGCAGATGTGAGATTCATGGATTCTGCAGACTTACCTTGCAAACAGTGATATGTGAGATTCATGGATTGTGCAGCTTTGCCTTGCAAACAGTAATATCTTTTGTCATTTACAGAAAACCTTACACTTCCAAAGATCTGCTGGCTCAGTTCTGCTGTCTTCATGACCCATTTACCATGGAGATAGCAAGAGCAGGGGGGATTTTTGAGTACACGTCAACTGGTCCAGGAACACGTGAAGCAGGGGCTCGCTGTTGATTTGGATGGCAGACGTCAGCCTCTGGAAGCATTCTGTTGTGCTCTCTATATCAACAATGGCTACCCTTCCACTTTAATCTCCAAAGCATGTCATTTATAAATTTAATTATTCACCACTTTTTATCAAACAAATGCCAATGTGTCTCGTAGGAACTGTAATTAAAAAGTAAGGATGATACACACACACACACACACACACACACACACATTTAAAGTTGTTAATTTTTGCCCATTAAATGCATTGAGTAAATATAGGGGAATCATTTTATGTAATCTTACTTTGGGAATCCAAAAACTATTAGCACTTCTCATAGAAAACTTTTTATTACCGGGAAAATATTTCTCTACTTATCATTGTAACCACCTAAGTCATGCAGTGATTCTACCTGACTCCTTCCACCACCTATAATATATGCATCCCTCCCTCGTCTCTCTCTCTCTCTCTTTTTCTTTGTTATACTGAAGTTTTCATGTTTTTCTTATTGACCCCAGACATTTATTTAATATATGTCAAATAAAAATGCTATAGAAAGCTTTCAGATTTTCTAAGCTTTTCTCTTTAAAATGAAGTAAACAAATGTGATCCCTTGCTATACACTATTTGTGCTGTGAGTGCAACAGCAATGTCTATAGATTTACCTTTCTTTATTCCTTCAGAAAATCAACTGAGGTATGATGTAGAAGGCTATTTGTGTGGTTGGCTCACCCCTTATGTGCGCTAAACAATTATACTCCAAAGTACACTTGACAGCCCCTACTGGTCAATTATGTCTTGGGCTTTCAAGGCTTCCTTAACTAAATTATCCAAGGGAAATTTTCCTAAGATGTCCATATTAGCACTTAAATTAAACCTCCATATATTGAATATTGAATCATACCAGGTATGAGCTAATCATGGTCAGGGCTGCAGAAAACCCAGTTCTACATAATTTCTCAGGTCCAGATGAGGATTAGGCCCATGGGTCTTTCTGGACATCTTTGAGTTCAAATTTTCAGGAATAACTTACTCTTAATCCATAACTAGAAAATTTTAAGTGATCAATATCTACAGAGATATAGCTTTGCTAAAACAGGCATCTGAGATTCATGATGGTCATTACCATACTGAATATCTTTTCATCTAAACTATTTAAACTTTAACAATTTTTCCCCACCTCATTTTCCATTATTTTTAAAGTTAAAGACCCCTTTCCCCCCAGGAACAATTTGGCTTTAAAAGTGAACTCCATATCCATGTCTATGTATCTGGACATGGAAAATTATTGTATATGTTCAAGATTAAGATATCCCAAGGTCCAGCCAGGGGCAGGTTTACACAGATAAAAGACAAATGAAGCTGATACCATTAGCCACTTCCTGGTGATTAAATAGAGATAGTAAGTCTTACCCAGCAAGATTTAATGAATAATTCTTTGCAGATTTGGGATAATGCTGAAATTTCAATCTCTTCAAAGAGTGGCTTCAAGGCACCTCTGGGTTTGTGTTTCACATTCCCTGGGGAAATGACAGCTCTTGTTAGTTATTCCCCTCACACCAGGTGTCATTAGGTTAATATTCACATGATCCACACTGGCACATTCTAGAAGCATGAAACCCGAAAGAAAAAGTTCTGAAATAGAAAAAAAAAAATTCACACTTCTGTGTTGAGGACTAACAAATCCTTACAGACATTACACTGCTAAAATCACAGAGCTAAGGTATAGACAGGACTGGGAACATATTTCTTCATCCTTTTAGTTCATTCTAGCACATAGTAATTGCTCATCAGATAGACATCACCAAACAATTCCCCTAGCTTTTGGAAACTTATATAACTATGTATCCCCTTTTTTCACAATAATTTTACTTTCAGTTTTGCCCTACAGAAATGTGGTAGGATATAAGGATTTCTGCTGACTCAGAGTGACCTCTTCCCCACTGCTCTAGTTGGAGGTGATCCCCTCTCCTCTTGAGGACACCTCCCTCCATTGTTCTTACTGCTGTGAATTTCAGAATATTGTGGCAATGACTTAGTGTCCCCCTGTTACCTTTGCCTCATCTCCTGTTTATCTGAATGCACAGTCAACAGGCATGTGTCCAACTGCTCTGACATGAGGTTCTATTAGAAGAATGGAGCCCAGGATGAAACCTAGCGACCTGCAGTACCCCACGTGGGGCGCCGCTCTGGCCTCCTTTGAGCGCATTCTGAAACCAGCCTATTAGAATGGCTTCAACTTGCCTTGCTGGGTTGGCGGCCACACAATACCCAGTGGGTATTCCCTTCCCTTGCCCAGGCTGATCTCCACAGAGTTGTCGGCCACAGCAACTGTCACCCCCTATGATACACTCACATAGGGCCTTTTTTAGACCACAGTTTGGACCACATGGTGCCTGATTGAACATGTCTCACTTATCTGATGGGCAGCTGTGCAGCTCTGTGTACTAACGACACTCCTTGTTTTCCCAATGTCATTCCTTATACCGACCATTGGAGAACCCATGCACCATGTATGCTTTTTGTATGCTCCAGCCCTGTGTGTGGCAGTGGAATGCCTTCCTTGGTGATGAGCTCATATGCTTGAGAACAGATTAGCCAGCTCATGGCATATATTGATGTTTCTAATGTTTACAGGAGCTCAAAGTGAGAATCTCAAGAACTCAGAGAAACAGAGTGTTGGGGACTCCTGCAGAGAAACACTAGGAGCCTTGGGGACTCCTGAGGACAGGCTTACCTTGAGTCCCTTTGGAAAAAAAAAAAAAGCACTGTTTTTTCCTATAGGCCCACCCACCGAGTACACAAAACATGAGCAGGACAGCCACAGCCTATTTCCTGGCCTGGGACCCCAGGGCTCTCATAGCCATGCATATGTTGTGGATCCAGGAACACTACAGGGTAGCTTCCTGAACCCCCAGTGCGACTCCTTATCACAAAGCCAGGAAGATTGTGGGTGCTGAGCTATCCCTGAAGGCCACCGTCCGCTCCATAAAGTTTTCTTTTCATCTTCTAGAATAATTAAGAAAGGTTAGATAGATCTACATCTTCGGGGGCTCTCTGGGGTAGCCACTAAGTAGCAGGTGCCTTCTCAACTTCTCAGCCTGAGCAGCTGTTCTCCACAGTCCATTCTGTAGCCCTGGATTTGGCTGCCACCAACACTCAAAGGGGACAAGACCACAGGATCCCTCCATTTGTTGACATCAGAGTTTTCTCCAATGTGTATTCTGTTGAAAATTTTGCAGATCTTCAAAATGAAATAAAAATTCAGAAATTAGACAAAAAAACTGAAAAAGTAGGTATGCAGGTGTTACCTGGATTTAATACTTTCTTGGGAGAGGTAAAAGTGTTAAAGGACGTTTGCATAGGTGGAATTTGTTTTCCTCGTGATGTTATTGCAGAGCTTTTAGTAATTGTTATTGTGGGATAAGTTAAATATTAAAGAAAAAATTTCCAGAGATGAAATACCCATTTTTACCTCTTTGTCTATCCACTTCCTTTGTGTGTGTATGTGTGTTTATTTACAAAGATGTATTGCCAATACATCTCAACTAGGAGAGGTTGGCATATCTAGTGCATTTATGTCTATGGCAGTCTAAGCAAGGACATTTGATTGTTATGGGAAGGTCTAAGTTCTTATGTAAAGACTTGTAATTAACTGGCCCATCACGTGTTTTCTCAGGAAAAGCAAAGTAGTGGGATAAAAAAAAAAATATTTTTCAAAAGAAGAAATAATTATAAATTTATCTTCAGAATATAAGTCAGGGCATTTTAACTGCACCATCAATACCTGTGAGTAAAGTATCAGTATTACTTTTTCTATATATGAGATACAATTTGTTTAACTTACAAGTGTAAAATATTTTCAGAAAAGAGCTTTAACTGTTCCTTGTGCTAACAACCTCTCACCCTTAAAATATGTTTAAAAAATTAAAGAAATGTTTAATCAGTAAGTTTTTGTCTATGGTAAGCTAAGCATAAAAGACTAACATATTTACCAATAGATTAGGTATATTAATGTGAAATTATTCAGAGGTGTTTAATATTGTTCACAAATTATGGAGTTAATTGTCAATGTTATACCATTTTGGTAATATCAGGGATATTTTCTCATGCTTATGTAGAATATCAAACTGTGAAAATATATAACATTTAAAATCCAGTGTCTGGCACAAATAATGCTTCTTTTATTACAAAATCTTCTATTACAAAATTATAAGCATGTAATTCTATAACATAACAATATCACACTCAAGCATACTGTATGACATTTTAGATGAAATGTTCAAATTAAAACTATAAATTATTATGTGCATATTATTACCCTACCAACCACATTCAAGCAGGCCTTCCTTCTGCCAGAACTTGTATATCAGAGTTGCCCTGACTGGTGTGGCTGAAGGTGTTGGGCATGATCCCACAAACTGAAAGTTCACCTGTTTGATTCTTAGGGAACATGCCTGGGCTGCAGACCAGGTCCCCAGCTGTGGGTGTGTGAAAGGCAATTGACTGATACTTCCTTTTCTATTGGGGCACATTCTGTTTTAAGATTGTTTTTGATGCATATCTGATAGTCTTGCCTAATCCTCTGCTTAGTCCTTTGCAAATGAGGGCCCCTCCTGCTTCCTGCCCTAGGCCTTCTCCCAGCAGTTTGGAGCCAGGCTATCAGCAACAGAAAGGCAAGGGGAGGAAATAAAAAGGTGATAGGGGACAGCTTTTAAAGGCCTTATATGTCATGCAAATGAAATTGATCTTCACGCTGTGTTTAATTCTAGAGCAGGAGAGTGACATGAAGAAATACTTTTCCTTAAATGATAGGTGGCAGCAATTTGGTAAATATACTGGAAGGAGGAGAGGCTAGCAATAAGAAATTCTACAGTTGCTGCAGTAGTCTAGGTGAAGCAAGAGGATAGCTTAGATAACTTGTGGCAGCATATGCAATGCTATCAGTGTTCCAAATGTTCCGTGGGAGGACTTTATCTCCATTGAATAAAGCTGGGGTTAACTTTTGCTTTGTAATCCATTTGAGTCTCATTTCTCAATTCACAGCTAACTTGTATATTCACTACAAATCACAGAGTACCAGAAATACTTTCTCTTAAGAAATTTCCTATCACAAGTCCCCCTAAATCTTACAGTTCTAATGTGTGTCTATCACAGGTGGGCACAGGTAACCAGATTCTTGGTGACTGTGTACAAAAAATTGAACCAAACACACAGAGTTTATAGCACAAAGTGAGGAAAAGCAGATTTATTAAGTCACACAGAACACGGGAGAGACCAACTCTGAGCTGAGCTGAGCTGAGCAGAGAAGAGCAGAGTTTAGCAGCAGCAGCAGCAGTCCCAAACTCAGGCGCTAGAGGGCTTTTATTTCTCTAGGGTGGGTCTCCCACAATGCTAATTTATTATAATGTTATTATAATGAAGCAGGGGTCAGGTAGCATCTTCTGCACAGGTGCATTCCTGATTCATTAGAATTCAATGCTTTTCCAGATGCACAAACTACCAGTCTTAGAACAGGGTCTCCGCCCTTTATCCATGTTCTTTATCTTAGCCCTGGGGCACCTCTGGAGTTTCCTGCTTCCAGACTATCTCCTGCCTCACGTCTACTTGTTGCCTCAAGCAAGATTGGGCTGGATTATAGGTATGACTCTTCCACTATGAGACAGGTGGCGCTTAATAAATGTGACTGGCTTTTAAGATGGACAGTGGCCATGTAACGGGGCACAGCCAGGGCCCCCGCAAAGGGTATTTGTAACAGGGTCCAGAAAATGGGGTGTCCAAGAAAAAATATATTCTCCCCATCCCAGGGTGGGCCCCCCCATGGGGGATGGGAGCCTTGAGCAGGGGCATTGAGAGTCATTTTGCATGTCAATAACAGGAGAGCTTCATTCCCCATATGCAAAGAGCGTTATTTTGCACATCACGCCAGCTAATCAGTAAGGTTTAAAAGACTTAATACAGAATGTAACTGAGAGAGAGAAGGAGGAGAGACTGGGCCTGCAGGAGAGATAAAGAGACACAGACTCTGGGGAACAGTGAGAAGATCACGTGGGAAGAAAGAAAGGAGAAAGGACTCTTGCTAGTGGGCCATGAGAAGGTGCCACATGGTCTTGGAGTAAGAGCTGGAGATTGTGGCGATGCAGCGGATGGTGCTGAGACCCGTGAGAGGCCTGCCCAGCCGAACCCCGGACTTCTGTTCTTTTTCTTCTGAAGGACGGTGCCCCTGACTGGCCTGACTGGCCTAACTGGGCAAAACGGGTAAGGCAGGGCTGTGTGTGTGCTGGTGATTGTTTTAAGGGGATTTTGAGATTTAAGAGAGATATTTAGCCATTAATTAAACCTATATAACTTTTGAATAAATAGTTCCTTTCCTTTTCACCAAACTCTGTCATTCAGAGCCATAATTCCAAGGGCGGCAGGCAAAGGACCCACAACCAAGGGACGTTGGGGAAGCGCGGGGTCGTTGTTTCAGTTATTGCATCTGGGCACCCCCTTTCCCCCACGGGTCCATTTGTTTGGTAACTGCCAAGACCCTGCATGTTGAATGTTCACACCTCCGGCTTTCTCTTTGTTCCTTTAATTCATTTGGAACCTCAGCACAGAGCCTTCTGAAACTGAAACATGGAGTCGTTATCTTTGCTTCAGTGAATATTTAAACTGAAGGAACTTCTTGCAGCCTGATCCAAGGCCTCTACTTGAGGACAACAGGACTGACCTGCTGTAGGTAGGTTCAGGGAGGCAGGAAGGCCAAGCTAAATTCTTCTACGGCTACCTCTTTTTATTTGTTTTGGGGGGAGGGGAGTTCATCCATTGTCTGAGCTTTGTTTTTTTATTTAAAATTTTTTATTTTTAAATCATGTTTATTCTGTTACCGTTGTCTCAATTATCCCCCCCCCCTTTGCCCTCCTCCACCCGTGCCATCCCGCCCCCCTTCTACAGTCAATTCCCACTCTGTTGTCTTGTCGATGTTAATGGGTCATTCATAATATGTTCTTCGTTTAGTCCCTTCTCCTTTCCACCATTGTCCTCCTTCCACTTTTCCCCCTGGTCAGTTTCAGTCTGCTCCATGTTTCTTTGCCTGTGGTTTATTTTGTTCATTAGTTTATTTTGTGGAATAGATTCCACTTATAGGTAAGATTGTAATGGGGCACAGCCAGAGCGACCCCAAAAGGGTATTTGTAACAGTGTCCAGAAATTGGGTTTTCAAGAAAAATAGAAGACATTCTCCCAGCCCCAAGACAGGCTTCCATGGCGGATGGGAGACCTACAGTAGGGCCATTGAGAGTCAAATTTGCATGTCAACAACAACTGGATAGCTTCCTTCCTCATATGCAAAGGTAGTTATTTTGCATTTCAACAAAGCTAACCAGGAAGGTTTGAAAGACTTAATACAGAATGTAACTGGGAGAAGGAGGCGAGACTAAGGGACACAGACTCTGTGGAACAATGGAAAGGCCACACGGGATAAAAGGGGAGAAAAGACTTTTGCTACTGGGACATGAAAATGTGCCAGCCTCATGGGTTTGGATTAAGGACTGGAGATCATGGCGATGCAGCAGATGGTGCTGAGAACCGCTAGAGGCCTGCCTAGCCAAGCCCTGGACTTCTGTTCTTTTTCTTCAGAAGGATGGTACCCCTGACTGGCCTAGTTGGGCAAAGAGGGGAAGGCATGACTGTGTGTTGGTGTGTGTTTTAAATGGTGGCTGTTCTGAAGGGATTTTGAGATTTAAGAGCGACATTTAGCCATTAATCAAACCTGCATAACTTTTGAATAAATAGTTCCTTTCCTTTTCACCACCATTGAAAGCCATAATTTCAAGGGTAGCAGGCAAAGGATCTACAACCCGGGTACCCCAGGAAAAGGAGGGGGAGCGTTGTTTTGGTAATTGCATCTAGGCACCACCTCTCCATGGGTCTGTTGTTCTGTAACAAGATCATACAGTATTTGTATTTCACCCACTGGCTTATTTAATTTAGCATAATATTCTCCAGTTCCATCCATGTTGTTGCAAAAGGTAGGAGTTCCTTTTTACTTTCTCTTAAGGGCAGATTAATTTTATTTATTTTTTTAAATGTCAAATCCATTATAAAATATTTTTTAAAAAATCCGTTATAAAGTCTCACCAGTTAAAACAACATGACACCAGCACAGAAAAATCATGTAGATCAGTGAAATATAATGAGCATTCTAGAAACAAACATATATCTGTCTAACAATGTAAATTATGATTAAATTGATATTTCAAATCAATGGGGGAAAATAAGGCTTATTCAACAAATAAGATGCATTGACCACTATCACTTGAAATAAGACAAATATAGAGGCTTATTACAAACACTATAAAAAAAATACAGGTGAGTTAAGAATCCATATGAAAAATCTAAGGAGTTTTAGGAAAAAATACAGAATAATAAGTAACATATTCAAACCCAGAGGCTATAAAGTAAAATATTGACAATATGACTCTATTAAACATTTAAGACTATAAAGTAATATACATATAAAAAAGGTTAAAGGATAAGTAATAGAATAGGAAAGTATTTGCAACAAATATAAAAAAGGGTTAATAGGTTTTATTTTTGTTTCAGGGAAAAAATTCTACAAACATTTAATTAAAAAAATGGATAAAGAATACCAAAAAGTCATTTAAAGCTTTTTAAAAATAATAGAAATGGGCAAGAACTATACAAAAATAGGTTTAGTTTCAACAAAGTAACAAAATAACATTGTCACAAGATTAATAAATATTAAAAATACTGGTAATATCAAGCATTGGTGTCTGAAAGGAACCTGGTATTCATAGACTCTTCATCTTAAAGCTGTCCCTTTAGCATATCTTGCAGTGCTGGTTTGGTGGAGGTGTTTGTTTTTTTTTTTAGCTTTTGTCTGGGAAACTATTTCACCATCCATTTGACTTGAGAGCCTTTCTAGGTAGAGCATTCTTGGTTGCAGGCCTTTGCTTTTCATTCCTTGGAATATTTCTCGCCATTCCCTTCTGGCTTCTAGTGTTTCTGTTGAGAAGTCGGCTGCTAGTTACTACCTCTTTCTCCCTTGTTCCCTTTAGGATTCTCTATTTGTCTTTGATATTTGCCATTTTAATTGTGATGTGTCTTGGCATGGGCCTCATTGAGTTCCTTTTGAAAGGGACACTCTGTGTGCTTCCTGGACTTGTGTGACTTTTTCTGTCCTCAAATTAGGGAAGTTTTCCATCATTACTTTTTCAAACAGGTTCTTTATCCCTTCCTCCTGGTATCCCTATTATATGGATATTATTACATTCCAAGTTTTCCTGCATTTCCCCTAACACCTATTCATTCTTTTTTAGTCTTTTTTCATTTTATTGCTTTTTCTGCAAACATTTTTTTACCTTATCCTCCAGCTCACTGATTCAATCCTCTGCTTCTTCTAGCCTGTTTTTTATTCATTCTACTGTATTTTTCAATTCACAAATTGCATTCTTCATTTCCTCCTGCCTCTTATTGATAGTTCTTATGTCCTTTTTCATGTTAATATAGTTTGCAGTAAGTTCCTCATAATTTCCTTGTAGTTTTTTGAAATTTTTCTCTGAGCTCACTGAGCTTCCTTAAAACCATTGTTTTGAACTCAATATCTGATAGTTTACTTGCCTCTATTTCATTTAATTCTCTTTCTGAGGAATCCTCTTTTCTTTTTGATTGGGGGGTTATTTCTTTGTCTTCTCATTATTTGTGAGACTCTTCTTTTTTGCTTCTGCTACTTAAATTGATCTGTTTTGATTTCCTGACTTTGTGGTGTGAACTTCTATGGTAGGAGACCGCTGTTCTTTCTGGACCTGCTTCTGTTAATGTAAGCTGCTGACCCTGTCTGACTAGGCAGTCTGTTCAAGACTTCCAGGAATTTACCATCTGAAGCTATCTCCTTCAGCTGTTAATCTAGTCACTCTGCACACAGCAGTCAGGATTATGCACCCCTGGGCAGGTCAGAGTCCCTCCTGGGGGAGCTGTTGTTAGGTCCTCTCAAGCTGCTGCCACTCAGGGGAGTGGCCTGCTTGAGCAAGATGGCTGCTGCTGTATGGGGGAGGAGTCAGCACCAGGATCAAGCAGGCTGCTCTCTCAGTTCTCTTCCCAAAGCCTCCTTCCCCAATCTTTCCTCGAGCGTCTCCAGCCCACTCTGCCCCCGCCTTTGCTGGAGCCCAGGGTAAGTGGCTGCAAACAAAAATTTATGCTGTGGCCCTTTAAACGGCTCTTTGCATCTCCAGCCACCTATCTCTGGCAGAGAGCAGCCCTTCCGCTTTTTGCAGCTGGTTGTTTTCTGTGTACTTTTTGGGCTCTGGTACTGTAGGCTGGAGATCTCCACTTATGGTTTGGACCCTACTCTTCTCGGGGGATCCAACTGGCCCTTTCAATATCCTTCTGGTGCTGCCACCCATGGGTGCCCCGCCCACCTTCTCGAGTTTCTACCGAACTCCTTACCAGTTAGGTTGTGCTAAAGCTGATTCTTATGTCTGTCCAAGGTTATATGGCTCCTCTCTCACTATTGTTCAGTTTTTTGTTCCAGGTGATTTCTCCACAATTTAGTTGTAATTCCAGATTGGTCCTTTAGGAGGTCAGTGTGACTGCAACTCACTCTTCCACGATCTTGCTTTTCCTAAGGCTGCTTCCTGTCTGACCTTCCCTGTGATAGGTAGCAAATTTATAAAATATCAACCATAGGCTCATTCAACTATGATCACATAATAAATGCATTACAATGATTTTTTACAGTCATCTTCAATTTGTAATTGCAATTCATCAGGAGCTGATTATGCAAATGAAGGTGGCATGGCTTTGAATATGATAACTTAGTATTTTTTACTTCCTTTACTTCTTTTCCTTTTATGTTAATTTACATTTGTTTCTGAACCAACTCAGTGAATTTTGGAAACAGCTAGAGAGTATATCAATGAATCACAATATAAATCATGACCAGTAACATTAGAAGTCTCATGGTTTATGATTTATACAGTGAGGAAAGATTAAGAATTGTATAAATCAGAGAATTACAAATATAATACATATGCAAATCCTACGTAACTAAAAAATTCTTTTTATTTTTCAATTACCGTTAATCTATATTATTTTATATTTCTGATGTACAGCATAGTAGTTAGGCAATCATATACTTTAGAAAGTTTTCTTCCCAATAGTTTCAGTATCCACCTGGCATTATGCATAGGAACTACAATATTATTCACCATATTTCCTATGTCGTAATTGATATGTCCATGACTATTTTGTACAAGACTGTACTTCTTAATCCTTTCACCTTTTTCATGCAGTCATCTCTTTTTTTATCCACTCATCTATTTATGGACATTTGTATTGTTTCCATATCTTGACTTTTGTAAATAACCCTGCAGTGAATATAGGAGTAAATAAATCTTTCAAATTAGTGTTTTGGATTTCTGTGGATATATATACCCAAAACTGGAATTGCTGGGTCATTAAATAGTTCTATTTTTAATTTTCTGAAGAATCTTTATATTGCTTTTTTAACAACAACTAAACCTATTTCCAGTCCCCCTAACAGTGCAAGAGGGTCCCCTGTTCTCTACAGCTTCACCAACATTTGTTTGTTGATTTTTTTGATGATAATCTTTTTGACAGATGTGAGGTGGTATCTCATTGTGGTTTTAGTGTACTTTTCTCTGATAATTAGTACCTCATTGTCTAGTATAACTTGTGCAAGAGAATTTAAAGAATTTTATTTTTCCTGGATGGCTTTTGCTTTGGATTCCAGCAATTTCCTATAAAATAGGTTTTTAATTATGTAATTATTTATTGTAATACTTGCTCAGGGAAAAAGTATTTTTCCAAATCTGGTAACTTCACTGAGTTTGACATCATCAGCCATTGAATATTCTTGTTTATATGTGTAACCAGTTGTATCTGTGAGGTAGATTTAAAGATGAGGCTCAATGTTAAGTTACGCTTTCAAAGGGAAAGGAAACAATAACTATTATAGTGAGTTCATGACATATTTGGGAGATGGGAAGTACACAAAGCAAGGAAAAATGAAAAGTGAAGGTATAGATTATACAGACTTGGTCCATAATCTTGGGTTAGCTGTCTGCAATAGATATTGTCTGCTTCACTTCCTGGTAATTTTTAAATTTCATATTCTCCGTTTGTTGAACAGTTGAGTTAGGTGCAAGAACTTCCTTTAAGTGGGAAACATGAATCTAAGAGTCAACATCTTTAAATTTTGTCACATATGAATGAATTAGTTAAGAGTATCTGAGCTTTAAAAGGATTTAGGTAAGAAAGAAAAGATAAATGTTTAATTTTGTTTACAATGGTATAATTTACCAAATTGCTCTAAGGCATAGGTATCTAAGGGGAAATTTTTTCTTATATGTGGAAAACAAAAATTAAAAACAACTATTTTATATAAAATGACTTATATAAAAATTTTAAAAAATATGTAATTATCTTTACAAGTTAATTTAGTCCTATGTTATTAATTCTTGTTGACCTTAATTTTTATTAGCAGTTTTATGAATGTATTTTTTCCTTAAATTTTTAAAAAATTTTTATTCAGGCTAGTAATATGTTTCTAAAGTTCAGGATTTTTCTTTTATTTTATTAATCTCTTTGAAGATGAAAGACATTTATTGAAACATTTTTAACAAAGCATCAGAGTAAAGCAATAATCGTCAGTCAATGATAAAAGATTTAAAAGTGACCATGGTTAAAGATCTGGTGAGACTTTTTTTTTTACATACATACACATATAAATATAAGTTGCCATTCTCATCTTTGTTAGCTTGATCATATATAAAATTCTTTTTTCAAGATCCCTTCTCCATGAACCTTCTGCAACTCTTATTTACCTTCATTTTTTGTCGTATCTTGTACTTATTTTGAAATAATTATTTGATTTCAGGAATAAATCAATTTTTTTCTTCCTTTATCAAAAAAACAAAAAAAAGTAGGTACTTTATGTATTTTGTATTCAAAAAACACATTGCATTTTCTTTTCCCTCAATAAAAATGTATTTCCATGCTTTATATTTTCTTCTACTAAAAACAATACATCCTATATTCCATATATAGTTGGGGTGGCACGGAGCTCTGGATCTGAGGGTCCCTGTTCAGGCACCAGCTGAGGTGGAGGGCAGACCGTCCTGCAGAATATGCTCCTGGTGGTCACGGATGGGGAAATAAAATAAGTTGTCCCAGACATTTTTCTCTTGGTCTGCCAGGGAAAGGGGTGGCAGTTCCCTCCAGTGGAGAAGACCCCAACCCCCTCTCTTGAAGTGGCTTTTATTGAGAACCATATGTGCAAGGGCATACAGCAAAGCTCATCAAGCTGTCAAAAGGCTAGGTTTACAGAAGAAAAATAGAGATCCTAGAGAACAATTGAAGGAACACAAGAGATTTGCCTCGGGTCAGGGTCTGTGAATAGTGTAAATTTCCTTCCCCACAAGAGCTGGTTATCATAGCTTTTGAGGGGAGAACAAAGCATGCCTCAAGGAACTACTTTTAGGCCTTATTTCCTCCCAGGGACTGCCCAAACCAGTTTAGGGCTATACCTGCCTTTGTTATTGTTTCAAGCCTGAGCCAGGTGGGAGGGGCTGGGCCGCCAAGACATAAGGAGATTTCTTTGAGATAGAATGAGGAGTCAGGCCATATCAAAGCCGAGGGGTGAGGGTCTTTTCCTGCTTCTCCGTGTCCCACATGTCCTTCCCTCATGGCCCCTGTGTGACTGCCTGTCTTAGGTTGCCCCTGCCATCAAGGGGTCTTACCTCAGTGACCAACCAGCCATCCTCCGGGGCCAAGCAGGGTGATGTGAGGGAGGCAGGGTGTCGGGGGACAGGTTTTATCTCAGTGGCCTGTTTTCCCAAGGCCTCCTTGCTCAGCTCCAGCCTTGGGGCCTTGGGACGAGGCCACAGTCCCTGAAACCAGGTGGGACATTTCCCAACATATAGTCATTTTGTTTTATTCTTATTTTCTAGTAGTTTAATAAAAATTACATAAAACCTTAGCTCTTTTACAAATTAATTCTGGCTACTGAACTTAATTAACACTTTTTTTAAATGTCCTCTTTTTTTCCTTCAGTCTCCATGGGCAATGTTTGGTTAGTTCCTGGATGTTAGATGTCAAAGGCATAAAAAAAGTTTCTTTCAGTGGCATATTTTAAGTAGCAGAAAACCAGAACAATATGGAAATTTATGCCAGGACTTTCCTCTCAAATGACCAACTATTCCTGCCATGAGCAACACCCAGTCTGTCACAGAAAGCCATATGGGACTTGTTATTTTAGTTATCTTTTGTTTCAGTTCTGTAAGATCAGCTAGATACTTTGTATTCTCCTCAAGGGCCTCAGGGTGTGCGGGGTGACAGACTCACAAACCACATAGCCTAGTTTTGTTATGTTTAGAGCAACATGATCAGAGATTGTTGCAATTGCATGTTCCTGATATAGTCTTTCCTGTAAGTCATACTTTGGTCCCCGCTCAGGTTGTCTGATCTAGGCCTTAAGAAATGAAAGCTCTGAGTTGCCTGTATGACTACATGTGACAAGTCTTACATGTGACACTGGCACTGCGAAATAACGGAGCCAACATAGGTGCTATGTTATTCACTTAGATTTTATTAATGCAGGTACACTAAGCTTTTATTAATGCATATTTAATCCAAATCTATACTAATAACAGCAATACTAATCACTAAAACAATCAGTAATAATGAACCCGAGTTCCAGAGTCTCAGTCAGCAGGTCCAGGAGACAAGGGAGCTGTCAGCACCTTGCAAGGAAGAAGCTCCAGGGCAAGATGAGCAGCAAGGCAGATGAAGTCCCTAGTCTAGTAGGGCAGATCCTCCAGTGGCTGATGCCACATGAGATCAGCATGGCATGGAGCAGCACCCTGGTGTGTGGAGCTCATCTGTCTCAGCAGTGGTCTGGAGCCTGCCTCACTTACACCTTGAAAGTGGTATACTCCACCCTTGGATCTCTTGATAAGTGTCTTGGCACCCCTGATGCTAAGTGGGTACTTTCCTCAGGAGCCTATCTGTAGGTGGTCCTGTTCTGCAGACACCGCTGTTCTGGTTACATGTGCAGATATCTTGGGTGTATCTCTTTGCCAGATATGTCTGGCATGACTCAAGTAGTTTCCTTCTTAAACCAAAGTGTCATGGCTGGCAGTTGGCCAACTTGGTTGACATGAGTGACTCCATTTTGTTTTATATACTTTATGCTATCTTGACCAGACCAATGCTATGTTATTGGTCCTACTCTCCACAGAGATGTAGGAAGAATTTCTCCTAGAAGGCGGTGTCAAAACTTAGCCTTAAAAGGGTATGCCAATTATCTGTGAATGACTCATCTGAGAGAGAGCAGACAGAGGTCAATCAAGATTTTAAAAATAGAGAGGAAAAACCTGGCACCAGGCCAAGTATGATAAGCTTGGGAAACTAAAAGCCAACTATCATGCTGGTTTATTGAATACATGGCATGGAGGAGCCTATACATAGAATTAGCATTGGACTTAATCTACTCCAAAGTTAGTAAGATTTGTGGGGGTGTCAAAAGTTCAAAAAATAACAGAAGTTAAACCATTGAATCACCAAAGTAATGCGTAATAAAAGTTGATGTGCACACACCAAAAACAAAACCAAACAAGACAAAACAAAATCCCAGTCTGTGAATCAGGAATACTCAAATAAAAATATGGAGTGAAGCTTAGAGGTATACTACAAAGCAGCTTATACAGTGAGAAAGTAATGGTTTTTCCCTTTGCAGTAATTGGTTATAATATCAGAATATTCACTGGCTACTTTTTTAAACCCTGGGAAGCAGTTTTTTACTTATGATTTTCAGAGGCATAAGCAAGAAAAGACCCAGGCCAAATTAGTTTTGCAAAATAAGCTAAATTAAGCTTTTCTTGTTTGATTAAGTTGATTTTGTCTGTCAAGAGATTTTTCAAAATAGGTCTCCTTTTTTTAAAAAATTTTTTTAAGAAACTGATACTTTTCTCCCAAGTGAAGTTTTATATGAGGCCTTGATAGATAAAGGCAGTAACAGGAATTTTGGAAGAAGAAGGTGGAAAGTGCTGGACCCCTTGGCTTCTGTTCTTCTTACTTTACTTCTCCTGGACCCGAAGACCCACAGCCTTTGTGAGAAGGACCTGTGAAATGCATAGCCTTACTTCCATTAGTACCAAGAGTTGTGAGAAACCTTTTTGGGAATGGGGTTTAAAAGTATTTTATTTTTTACAGTTTTATAGATTATATGAAAATAAATTAATTGCTTTTTAGAGTATATTATTATATTTGCTTTAAACTTATAGTGTTTGTTTTTATTCTCTCTAAAACATAATGAGCAGAATGTGAGGATTAATTATACAATGAGTGGTGAGAATAAATTTTCAAAGGAAAGAGGCCATTTAAAAAGCTATTTTGAATCTTCTTTTGAAAATATGATGTGCACATTTTTTGTGGATATGGTTAACTTCTGTTCTTGAGTAAGTATAAGTTTATTTGTCACCCATCATCACAGGTTGCCTCAGCGTTTTTGAAGGATAGCTTGTGATTCACCAGTTGTGTAATTTATGTTCGGTATATATACCTTTCTTATAGCTGCTTCTTTGATAATACAATTTTAAAATCCCTAGTTTCTTCATTTTTCCACTTTTAGGTACCACAGAGTCACATTCCTAAATGATGTCTTTTCAACAACTTGCACCATCTCTCTTTCTTTCATCGGAGTGAGCTTGGCCACTTTTCTCAGAAGTTGGTCCTCTTTATTCAGGATTCATAACTCATTCTTCTAAATGTCTCTCAACTTTCATACTCAAATCTGCCTCAAAGGATGTTAAATCAACATCCTCCCTTCACCTATATTAAATAGTCAGTATGTGTAGAAACCATTCCAGTTGCTGTGAAACAGTGATTCTTAATTATTACATGTAAGACCATTTTAGAAATCTGATAGAAGCTATAAATCTTTTGTAGAAAAACATACACACAAAAAAACACTACACACCTAAAATTCTGCATGTATTTTCAGAGTACTCATACATTCCTGGAAGGCATCCATGGACACTATTCTCTCAATGACTTAACAAATATTTATTTTGTACTCCTTCACAGAGTTCACCAAACATATGAAATAGGTACTTCTCCACTTTATTTCTCCAAATGTCTGTTCCCTTAACCCGAAAAGCAAACCCCGAAGTTTGAAACTACCATTTCTTCATATTCCTTCAACCATCCTTATCTTCTATCCCTTTTGAAAGGAATGATTTTGTTCTTTTTCTTACAGAAGGAAACTGGACTGTTTAAATACAGCCAGGCCTCCAGAGGACTTATATATTCTTTTCACCTCTTACCTCTTCTTTCTGTTCAGGATCTATTTTTCTTTCTCCCTAAACTCTCACATCTACTTTTTTTTAAATTGATTTTAAAAATATTTATTTATTTATTTTTAGAGAGCGTGAAGGGGAAGGAGAAAGAGAAGGAGAGAAACATCAATGTGTGGCTGCCAATGTGCACAACCCCCACTGGGGACCTTGGCCCACAATCCAGGCATGTGCCCTGACAGGGAATTGAACTGGCGACCCTTTGATTCAAAGGCCTGTACTCAATCCACTCAGCTATGCCAGCCAACTTTTTTCTCTTTTAAATTTACATCTACTTTTTTTTAGAGATGGTACACTAAAGTTGCTCTCTCAGCTCCCATGTTCATGTACATCTTTTAAGGCATAGCTAGCACAGGAGTACTAAACATTTATTTTCTAAAAAATAATTTTCTAAGTCAATTATACAATTATACAAAGTCATATTGTTTTATTCTAAATGCCATTTTTAAACTTTAGATTAAGAAGGCAGTATAGGTAAACATGGCTCACCTTCTCACACAACCATGTCAAATATACAACTAAACTATAAAACAACCATTATTCAGAATCACCATAAATCAAGCTGAATGGAAATCTTGCAACTACAAAATTAAAGAAGAAACCACCTGGAGACTGGTAGGAAGGGTGCAGACGTGGAATGGGCTGGTCCTGCAGTCATGTGTGGTGGATAAAAATTGGGAGTGATATCTCTGATGCAAGGGGTCTCAGCCCACATACCAGGTCCCCTGCCTTGGGTTCCAGTGCCAGGAGAACCCGGAAAATCAGAACAGCAAGAAAAAAAGAATCCAAAAAAATGAGGATAGTTTAAGGAGCCTCTGGGATAACTGCAAGCATACCAACATTTACATTATGGGGATACTGGAAAGAAGAGAGAGAGCAAGAAATTGGAAACCTATTTTAAAAATTAATGGCAGAAAGCTTCACTAACTTGGTGAAGGAAATAGACATGCAAGTCCAGGAAGCACAAAGAATTCCTAACAAGATGAACCCTTAGAGACTCACACCAAAACACATCATAATTAAAATGTGAAAAGTCAAATAGAAGAAAAAATCTCAAAAGCTGCAAGAGAAAAGCAGTTAGTTACTTACAAGGGAGTTCCCATAACACTGTCAGCTCTTTTCTCAAAAGAAACTTTGCAGACTAGAAGGGACTGTCAAGAAGTATTCAAAGTGATGAAAATCACGGCGCTACAACCAAGATTACTCTACCCAGAAAAGCTATTATTTAGAATCAAAGAACAGATAAAGAGCTTCTCGGATAAGAAAAAGTTAAAAGAGTTCATCATCACCAAACCAATAGTACATGAAATGTCAAGGGTCTTCTTTAAGCAGAAGATCAAAAATATGAACAATAAAATTGCAATAAATACACATCTATCAACAATTGAATCAAACAAAACAAGCATAACAGAAAGACAATCATAGATACAGAGAACATTTTGATAGTTGCCAAATGAGAGGGGATTAGATAGATGGGCAAAAAAAGATGAAGGGATTAAGAAGTACATATGGGTAATTACAGTCATGGGGATGTAAAGTACAGCAGAGGGAATAGAGTGGCCAAAAAAAATATATGCAGGATCCATGGACCTAGACAATGGTGTGGGGATTGACTGAAAGAGCAGGTCAGTGGCTGGGTAGAGAGGAGTAAAGGGGGAAAATTAGGACAACTGCCATAGTACAAATAATGAAATTTAATTAAAATGAAAAATAAAAAAATGCCATTTTTAGGGACATCCTTATGGTGATCTTTTTTATTCCATCATGTTTTTGCCTTTCCTGAGAAGGTTCCAAGAGGTTGCATATGAGTTGTCTAATTTATCTTTGAATCCCCAGAGCTAATAGCAGAGCCAAACACAATAGAGCAGCTCAATAGACACTAGGTGGTTCATTAGGGGAAGTGTGCCCTGCCTGGTGAATCTCATTTTAGTTTCCCATGGGCTCTGGCTTTGAAAAGTACTCTCAGTTTGAAACCCATAAACAGATTTGTTTTCTAAGATGGAAATAAGGGTTTTATACTTATCCATACCAATATATTTTTTCAACAAAAATTTGTGACCTCGATCAACTAGGTATTCAAATTTTATATACAATATAATGAAAAAGTACAAAAGAGAAAATCACATATGTATTTGGTTATTGCATTACCTTAACCCCAATTTCAAAAAATTAAAACTCAAGTCTGTAGCCCTGTAACAAGGAAAATACATGGCTGAGTTAATAAAAAGTGACAAGAGGCCAATTAAAAATCAGGTTGTCAATCAGTTATCCCCAAAGGTCCCATTCTTAAAAAGCATTTGGTGCCACTCATTTAGCAAAAACGAAATTATTTAGAATGAAAAATAATTAATTCAGTACTTTAAAGCATGACATTTAATTCAGCATCAGTTTTGTGGATTTTATAGTGGTGAGTTCTAATAATTTTATTTTATAAAGAAGTTTTTATCTACCCTTTCTTTGTGAATTTGCTTTTATTTCCATCTTTGAAATTATTTTACAATTACAGTAACTCAATGGAAGTGTGCATTATAGCATACTTATTATACTCTATATTATATTATTATACACTAATATTATACTATAACTTAATATTCCTGGTTATATGTAATATGAAAAAATGAATACTTTATAGAAAACTTTAGAATGAACAAAATACATGCTTTATTTTAAAATTCTATCTTACCAAAGAAGTATGTATCTGAATGCAACTTAAGGTATTTTGTCTAAATCATCAAAATATTACTAAACCAAAATTAAATTTTAATCATCGTATGGTAAAAGGAACATATACTACAATGCACACATTTTATGTACAATTATGTGACTTTGAACAACATTCATACCTGTGTAATCATCACTCCAGTAATGACAAAGAACATTTCATTACCCTAGAAATTTATCTCACTCTTTGCAGCTAGTCTTCCCACCAAACTCCTCCATAGCAATTACAGATCAGATTTCAATCATTATGTATTAGTTGTGTCTGTTCTAGGACTTCATATAAATGGAATCATACTGTGTGTATTCTTTTAAGCTTGGCCTGTTCTGCTCACCATGTTTTTGAAGTTGATGTATATGTATCAGTATATCTATTTTGTTGCTATAAATTGTGAGTAGCGTTATTTGATGAATGTACAAATATCTGTTTATTCATTAATTTGAGATGGCCATTTAAGCTGTTTCCAGTTTTCATCTACTTTGAATAATGCTGATACGAACAATCACATGTAAGTCTTGTGGACTTATGTATTCATTTCTTTTGAATAAAAATCTTGCAATGTAATTTCTAGATCACTTGGTAATTCTATATTTATTTGTTCTTTAGGTTGGATAGTTTCTTTGATTTTTTTTTTAATTTTTAAGTTCACTGATATGTTTTTTTCCTGTCATTTTCAGTCTCCTCTTGCATATATCAAGAAAAATTTTCATTTCAGTTATACTGGTTTGAGAACTTATGGTGCCTAATTTCTGTTGACTTTTTCCTAAATATTAACTCATTAAGAACATATTTGCTTTACATTTTTTAATGCATTTATAATAACTGTTTTATTGTCCTTTTCCGATCAATGCAACATCACAATCATTGGTTTGGAGTAGATTACTACTGAATTTTTTTTCTTAAGTTGGACCACATTTTTGTTTTTCTTTTCCTGTCTTGTAACTTTTAAATGCATATCAATAACTATTATTTCATTTTGGACTTGTGTAGGCTTTGCTTTATACTTTGAGCGAAACTGTGGAAAATCCAAGTATTTCCTAAGCTCCACTGACTTGGTGAGGCCCAACCTCCATGCTTTGTCTATCATGCAAATCTTGACAAGGGGCAAGGCTTGGTTTTAGTCTCTGTTAGAGTTATGTTTTATCCTTACAAGAATAGAACTTTTTCTAAGACTTGATGTGTTGCTACCTGAGCTACCTGGGGTGCTATGAAAATGTTAAAGTAGTCTTCATTTTTCTGATTCAGGCCCCAATGACAGTTCTTCTCTACAAGGCATAGATAGTTCTTCCTGCTTGGGTGTCAGCCAGCTTCTCCCAAGGACTATGGGGGCACTCGAATCAGTGTTTGCTCCCTTCTCTACTGTGTTCCAGCTGCTCCAGTGGCCCTGAACTCTAATGGGTCCCCTGAGCGCAGCATTGTCTTGTTCTGCTTGGATCCTAGCACCCTGCATGGCATGGGGAAATTTTCCCCAGGCAAAAAGCTGGACCATTGTCACAAGTTTTCCTTTCCTCAGGTTTCTTAGTTTTATGCTAATTATTGACCAGTGTTTGAAAACCATGCACTCATATATTTTTTCCTTTTCTATGGTGTTTATAAAGGAAGGACTAGTCTCCTTCCAGTTATAATACCACAGCCAGAAACAGAATCTAACACACAATATTTAAGTATGGTTTTGTTTCCTATAATTGTAGCCCTAGTGCAGTTGTTCAAGCAAAACAAAAGGTTTAAACAGAAGATTTACCTTCCTTAATTAAGCCTACATTTTAGGCTTTCCTCTACTTCTACCTGAATTTTTACAACAGCTCTTTCTGTGTGTATCTTCCTGCACTCCATTTTTTTCTTCTTATAGCATCAGATTTATTGCAAAGTACAGTTTTAGAGCACATCACCTCTTTGCTTAAAAACATCAGGATTTTCTCTTCTTTATTTGGTTAAAAAATTGCACTTGGGAAGAAATCCTTTCAGACCATGGTTCTATTCTATATTTTCAGCCATATTTCTTATAATTTTCAAACCCAAACTCAGGAATTCTATGCTTCAACTATATTGATATTCACTTTTCTCTTTTCCCCAAGAATGCCATGATCTTTCCAGCATTTATGCCTTTATATAAGTTATTACTTCTTCCTGGAAAACATTTCTTTCTTTTGCCTGCCTGGCTAAGCCTTCCTCTGTCTTCCAGGCCTAAATCAAAGTTTCCTAATATTGTCATCTCTGCAGAACCAACTTTTCTTCAGTGACATCTTAGCACTTTGTATTAATTTATATTAAAACCTTATTGTGACTGTTTATGTGCCCAACTTTTTCATTAAACTGTGAACATTGTGGATAAAAATAACAAACCTCCCTAAGTTTTCCTTTATGTCTAAAAATACCAGTTCTTAGTAAAATGGGTTAAATAACAGAGGATTAATGAATAGATTTTATAATTTTTTGTTTTCTTTTGTTTCTGTATTTGTTATATGTTAATTTCTGTTGCTTTAGATTAGGGATTTGGACTACATATATCATTTGGATTTTTAATATATCTTAACAGGAAACAAATTTAACTACAAAAACACTTTAAAGTAGTAGTGCAATTTGTGATTTTAAAATGAATACAAACATTGGAACTTATTTGAAATCCATTTCTAGTTAAGAAATAAAAATACTAATTTTTAGGAAGCAAGCTTATTTTTCTTATTTCATGAAGACTTGTTGAGCATGAACAGTCCCTGGTGGATAATAACTTTAAAGATGGTTTTAGACCAATGCCTTCTATTAACCTTTTCTTTATTAACCAAAATTCTTAATGAAATACTTCAGTTTAGTATCAGACCTGTTGTATATGGGTTCATATACATATGGGTGACACATCTGTGAAGATCTTAGAATGGCCATGGCAAAAACATTCATAAAAATATTAAAAATAAAGTACAAATATTTTATGATCAAGTACATGATTTGCCTTTTATGAGTTAAAAATTGAAAATTGCTTTATCATAAGTTCTAGAGGGGAAAGCAGAGCTAATTGTAACTAAAATTTTGATTAATGTATAAATGGCTTATTATTGCTTTCTTTCAGATTCATGTTTATATGTATCCAGGCTTTTTATACCTCAATTATCAGTGAGACATAGAAATGCAGGCAGATTTACAGTCTGGTCTTTGGGGACAGAGGGTCTTCCTGGGTTCCAGCTTCATACTGGGGACACACATCCTGGCACATTGCCAGTAGGGAGTCTCTTCACAGAGAATCTGCCCCAGCATGTGGAAAGGGAAAAAAAACCTGCAGGTTAGTCACCTTGATAACAAATCAAACATAAATGAATATGACATTCAGATTCCCTTTCTTCTTGGAACTGTGGGTGGTCTGCTGAAGCTGATTTCCGAGTGTGGCCCTAGTTATTGCCAATCCATAGAATGCATTTATTTCTCAGCCAAGCAGAGCTAAGTTCCATCAGTGTCAGTACCTGTAGCAAGAGAGGCATATGGACCTATAATTTGCTATAATCTTCTCTTTGAAAACTAAGAAAGGAACAGTGGGGTAGCTATGAAATTGTATTATGAAAATCCTATTAACCAATGACATTGTGCTGGTGATTTAGAGTTGGACAGGCTATTGGCCCTGAAAGTCAATTAAAGTAAATAAGAGTCTCATTAGACACTAGAGTTTCTAAAGTTTTGTGAAGTTAATTTTCTCTGCTAGAAAAAAGAAGCGAAAGTAACAAAATTTGTTGCCTATTTTTTAATATATCTCATCTTAATGTGATTGTTTCTACCAATCAAGCTTCCTCACTGTATAGCATTCTTTTCTTTCCTTAGAAATTGGATTATATATCTTTTAATCTTCCAACATTCTCTCTTCCATATCTTCAACTTTTATTTTTTAATCAAACAACATGTCATTTAAAAAAATAACATTGTGTTGCTCTTTTGTTTTATAATGTTCTTAATTCCCTTTCTTCTATTTTTTAAAATTTACTAAATCCTTAAAAAAAAAAAAACCTTTCCTCTACAATGACTTAGCTTTTCTGTTTGCATCATTTATGCTTTGATCCTCTGAATATTATATCAGTTATACAAATATTTATTAAGCTCTGGTATTTATAAAACAGAATTTGGAAACAGCACAGATGAATTAATCCCACTCTTGCATTTAATAATCTCTAAAGTGTAATTTAAAAGTACTTGTTAAACTCAATTTCATCATGAGAGCTATTTTGCTCAGCATATGGAATATTATTTACAAAATCAGGGGAGGATCCAGGATTGCAAGACCTGATACTTACACATATACACATTTTATAAACACATGTGATTGCATGGACACATTTTAGCCTCCTAGGCCACTGGGAAGAGCCTTGGTGTTTTGAGCTTGAAGAATTGCCTTCATTTGTTCCATTATCTTTAATTTGCCTCTGGGTAGTTACTCATTAATTAGATGTAGCCACCACAGATTTGTTCCTTTGTCTAAGCACGTATCTCTTGGGGTTGGTGACTCTACTGCATCTTTGCAATATGTGAGGCAGACATGGAATGGCCATTGTGCTTGTTTGTATGGGTCAGTTCTAATTTACACCAGGGAAATAGGATTGATCTAGTTAGAGAGGATGAATCCTTTGGGGAGCTCTTTGGGAAGGTTAAGAACTTCCATGTATATGTGGCCTTAAGACTAGGGTCATATAACCCAGGGCACTTTTGAGATAGAAAGACAGTATTATGTATATTTAAACTTCAGAGTTAATGTGATTACCAGACTCTAATACAGAATTTGGCAAACTACAGCCTATGAGTTTGCCACCTGTTCTTATAAATACTTTTATTATTACACAGTCACACCCATTTATTTATGTATTATCTATTGCCACTTTCCCATGATAATGACAGACTTGAGTAACTGCAGTAAAGATTTTATGTCCTGAAAAATCAAAAATATTTACTATCTGCTCTTTAAGAACAAGGTTGCTGATCCCTGCTCTAATAATAAAAAGCACAAAAGAAGGATGATATTCTTAGATGAATTATTCCAATCTATCTCAAGACTTGAGAATGATACTTCTCATCTTCAGAC
The DNA here is from genome assembly GCF_021234165.1 of Pteronotus mesoamericanus. Classification (NCBI taxonomy): domain Eukaryota; kingdom Metazoa; phylum Chordata; class Mammalia; order Chiroptera; family Mormoopidae; genus Pteronotus; species Pteronotus mesoamericanus. Next base: position 77,003,741 of record NW_026555321.1, on the reverse strand, counting down.
TTATAATTTTCTCATATTAAAATAAGACACTCAGCTATCAAAAAATTCTTAAATGGAAATCATCTTATTAATATTTGAAATTTTATGGATTTTTAAGACAACAATTTAATATATGAGATATTTCTTTTTAAGAATAGTTCTTCATGTTCCAAAATGAATAGACTAGTTTAAGGCAGATCTTTTCTACATATGCCATGAAGACATACATACTTTCTAGGTTTTTATCTGGTAAACTAGTGTTAACTTTCCTGAGAACCAACATTTGGCAAGAGAAAAATGCAAACTTTAATGTACTTGACTCTAAAGTCTATGATTTTATCTATAGTTAAACTTAATATACAACAAGCTCTGTCCAGAAAAAGTCCAGCTATTGTTAATAAAAGAGAATGGTTTCAGTGACATGGATGTCTCCTGGCAGCCAAGGAGAGTGGACTGGAATGCACATCCATGAACAATGATGACTTCCCTGTACTACTCAGTGGGGGCTGTAGACGCTGTTGAGTGAGCATGTATACTGTGTGGCTGTTGCATCCAAAATGACTGAGCAAGTAGAGCAATGAATCTGCATAAAATTTTATGTTAAACTTGAACATTCCTCCACAGAAACTGTTTGGATGACTCAGAAGGCCACAGCCTGGGCAACTGGGGATTGGAAGCTTCATGATAAGACAACACGCCCGCTTATGCATCACATCTTGTGAAGAGTTTTTTTGACAAAACATAAAATCATCCAGGTGACTCCATGCCCCTACAGCCCAGATTTGGTGTCTTGTGACTTCCAGCATTTCCCATAACTAAAATCATCTTTGAGAAGGAGGATATTTCAGATCAATGATGAGATTCAGGAGAATATGAAGGGGCAGCTGATGGCAATTAGAACTGTGTGAGGTCCCAAAGGTGCCTACTTTGAAGTGGACTGAAGCATCATTGTCCTACATGCAATGTTTCTTGTATATTGTATCTTCTTCAATAAATGTCTATTGTTCACAGTGCATGGCTGGATACCTGCTGTTCAGATTTCATATATGCATAACCCATAGACACAGACAAGAGTTTGGTGATGGCCAAAAGGAAATGGGAGTGAATGCATGGGGAAGTGGGAAAAGGGGGCATATGGGGATATCTGTAATAGTGTGAACAATAATTTGTCCTTAGCAGTAATAATATAATGTAACAGACTTTAGATAACTATATTATTCTTTATAGGTAGAAGGTCTAAAGCCTAAAAGATGGACTTAAGATTTATATCACTTAGAGAGCTGTGAGGTTGTGATGCTGTGGGTTCATGTGGGTAATGTAGCTGTGGAATATCTTAGGATGTTATGGAATAAGACTTTGTTTCATTTTACATGCTCTTCATCACATTTCATGGTGAATTTTTTCTGCCTTTTTACCCAGAAACTTAAAGTTTCTTTTCACTGAATTTGGAGAAAATATTATTTTCTCCAAGTTATTTTTTCTTTTTGATGTTATATCATCCATTTATGTTTGATTCATACCTTGTATAAATTTCCCCAAGTCATTCATTCCATCTATGTATATATATTTAATTCCTTTTAATTATTTAATAGGGTTTAATGGATATATTTGCATACACCAAAATTTATGTAGCCATACTTTATATACCATTGTTGGTATTTCCAGGGGCTGTATTATAGAATTCTTAAAGTAGAGTTGCTTACTTAAAGGTATATGTTTCTAATACAAACTGTCTATGATATATTTCTAAAAAGGCAAACTTTATGAACTATGAACAATTACAAGAATATTAACTACTTCACCAGGGCTTTTTGATATTCTGGTGAATGAAAACTTGATTATCTCCTGTTTATTTGAATTTTTTTATTTCTACTTTTTGAAGATTTTATTTATTTTTAGAAAGAGGCAGAGAGTAGGTGAAAGAGAGGGAGAGAAACATCAGTGTGTGGTTGCCTCTTTTGCATCCCCCAAAGGGGACCTGGCCTGCAACCCAGGCATGTGCCTTGCCTGGGAATTGAATTGGTGACCCTTTGATTTGCAGGCTGGTGCTCCATGCACTGAGCCACACCAGCTAGGGCTCTCCTGTTTATTTTTAATTTTAACTTCTCTATGTTTATGCAACTTTTTACATGGCTGTTGATTGGGGGGTAAGGGGGTGCTACTCTGTGCATTGTATATGTGTCCTCTTATCAATCTGTATGAGCCCTGCAGATTCTATATTATGGCAATGGTAGTATTGATCATTCCAGTTTATCACTGAATTAAAATAATTTTATCATTTTACCCTGTAGCTACATATTTGGTTTTCTTGTATATATATATTTGTTTATGGTTACCCAAGTTTCCTATATTGCTGTACTTATATTTAATAAGAATAACTGCTACATTTTATCATTGCTGTTCCTTCTCCCTGTGCACTGACTGCCCCATCCTCAATCCTAGTGTGCAGGGAGAGTTTTACTAATATGAGAATTTTTTCTCATTTTCTGCATTTTCTGTTATTTAGAGCTTTCTTTAATGGTTTAACCAATAACATTTATGCCATTTATGCAGGCATGTTATGTATATAAACACACAAAATATATTATGAATGTCTTCACTGTGGCAGATGGAAGAGATGCACTTCTTAATAATTTCTTCTTTTTTGCCCCTTGTCTTGAGGTGGTCTGTTTTATTATTTAGTTCTTTTTTTTAATCATTTTTTATTGTTATTTTATTACAGTTGTCCCAATTTTTCCCCCTTTGCCCTTCTTCGCCCATCCCATCCCCCATTCCCGCAGTCAGTTCCCACACTGTTGTCCTTGTCTGTGGGTCATTCATACACATTCTTTTGACTAGTCCCTTCCCCTTCTTTCCACCATTGTCCCCTTCCTTCCTTTCCTCTGGTCACTGTCAGTCTGTTCCATGTTTCCATGCCCGTGGTTCTATTTTCTTCATTAGTTCATGTTATTTTTTAGATTCCTCTTATAGGTGAGATCATATGGTATTTGTCTTTCAACCCCTGGCTTATTTCTCTTAGCATAATATTCTCCAGTTCCATCCATGCTGTTGCAAAAGATAGGAGTTCCTTCTTTCTCCTGCATAGTATTCCATTGTGTAAATGTACCATCGTTTTTTGATTCGCTCATTTCCTGATGGGCCCTTTGGCTGATTCCAGCACTTGGCTATTGTACATAGTGCTGCCATGAACACAGGAGTGCCTAAGTTCTTTTGAATTGGTGACTGGGGATTCTTAGGGTACATTCTCAGCAGCGGAGTCACTGGGTCCTTTTCTCAGGTAATGCTCTCATTTGGGGCACTTGTGTAAAATGTTCTATGTTATGTTTTACTGTCAAACATTTTTTTTCTCCCTGAAAAGTAAAGGCCATCTTATTTTGTATACGATTCCTGAATTGTGGTGTTTTCTTCTCATTGTTCATAGATGCATTAGTGCTTGTTTTTAACCTTCTGATTTGCAGTTGGAAGGTTAGATACCATAGTTTCCTGTTTATATAGGTATTTCTAGTTCTTTATTGCTGTGATTTTATTAGATTTTTGTCCTTTTTTTTCTGTTTCAGAATTAGATTATAATTTACCTACATGTAACTTTTCTTATCAACCCATTCTTGAACTTAATGAGCAATTTCAATTCATAGATTTACATTTTTCTTCAACAAAAGGATATGTGAATCTCATATTTTACTTATATATACCTTAAATATTGTATACTATTATGTTTTGCTTTTGATATATACTTGACTTTAGGGCTGCTGGATCTACCCTCCATATCTCTCTTCTTTTCCTTCATATTTCAACCTCTTCTATATTTTTTAAATGTTCTGATTTATTTTTTGCACATGACCATTAATATCAAATTTACTAGTGTCCACCTCAACAAGGAGCATTCTCCTTTATAATTTATTTATTTAATTTCATAGTTCCAACTTCATCTATTTAAGGTTTAGGAAGCTGTGTTTTTTTGTTTGTGCTTTTTTTTTCCCCTGCAGCATTTGCAACACTTAAATCCCTGTGTTATTATTCTCTGTCTCTTTTATCGCGCGTGCCAGGTTTTGACTGTACCACCTTCTCTTTTGTCTCTAGCTGTTGCGCTCCTGGAATGGACAGTTATTTTTCCACCCTTAAATCATTTGTGTTCAAATCAGGTTATTGCAGTTACTTTCATGGCAGGAACCTTACGGGAGGTGAGGGCTCATTGGGCTGTGCTGTGGCATAAGCCCCTTCCAGGCTTGGGGTACAACAGAGGCTAAGCTGTTAACTTCTGACTGGAGTATTCCCAAAGTTTTTATAGTGTGTTGAACTCTTGTTTAATTGCCATGGAGAGTTTTAAAGTTGTTTTTTTTTCCCATTTATAATATTGAAAGCAGGGGAATAAGACCCTTGAGGCTGAAAAAACAGTAAGCTGGAATTGTGATACACAGGTAGATTTTCTATGATTTTGCTACTGGCATGTTTATATAGCACAGCTTTATGAATAAAGGAGCCCAAGTTTGTAATTTGGCTGACAATATTGTCAATATTGTCATTTGGCAATATTTCATGATAGAAAGAGGCAGGTATCTGAGTCCATATCATCTTGACCATTTAGGTTGGAACTCTTTAAATATTTTATTGTTACATAAAATAAAAAGCCTACTGTGGTTTACAAAGTTAAAGTGGAATCTGTAATTCCAAGAATCTGAAGTATTTCATGATTTATATCCTGTCAATCTGTGAAAGCAGAAGAGATTGTGAAATAGCTTACAGCGTGATTTTTACTGCTAAAAAGCTTTGTTTTGTTGCCTCGCCGAGTAAGTCCAAAGTTTTGGTTCACCCATATGTAGTTTATGGTATTGGGCAGCTTAATCAGGGGAGCAGCTGCAACACCTCAAGATGTGAAAAGGTGGTTTGTGAACCATCCAAACATTTGGTGATTTAGCAGATATTCATGCCAAAAATATTAAATTGAAGTCATTTACAATCTCTTTGGAAGGTTTGAAAATTCCACCTGTGGAATCAAACAACAGAGTTTAATTTCAATACTGTCCTGGCATATTTCCCCAGAGAAGTCTAGTATCATGTTTGCTTTTAATGTTAAAGGGAAAGGTTTCATTTATTGTCTTTATTTTGGTTAAGGGACATGCCTTTGGCAGATGAAAGAAAATGAAGTTTTAGATTTATATTAGTACACTATTGGTATTTAAGTTTAAAATTCTTGTAACAATTTTCTTCAGACTTATCCAGCTTGATTACACTTAAAATTCTTTTCTCATAAAATTTCTGTAACTTTTTGTGTCCATTTTAATTTGGTCCCCTATTCTTTTACCCATTCAGAAAAAACCAGTTTTATTTTGGACAAAATCACTTTAATTTCTCTTGATAAAATTCATTTCCATATTCATATCTTTTCTTAGCATAAAAACACATCTTACACTACAAAGTTGTTTTCTTTCTTATTTCAGTTGTTTAGTTACCTAAATTAGAATTTTTAACCCTTAGAAAGTTTTAACTTCTAGTGAAAACTAAGACATAAGTAATTATAAACAGTACTTCACTGGAAAGTTTATGAATATATTTCATAATTTTTATCTTTTTAATCCTCACCCAAGGACATTTTTTAAGGAGAGAGAGAAACACTGGTGTGAGAGAGAAACATTGATTGGCTGCCCTCTCGCCTGGACTGGAGATGGAACCCACAACCTAGGTACGCGCCCTGACCAAGAATCAAACCCATGATCTTTTGGTCTATAGGATAACGCTCCAACCAACTGAGCCACACCAGCTGGGGCAATTTCATAATTTTTAGAAACATATATTTCTACATAGTACAATTTTTCAGTAAGGCACACATAGTTACAAACAGACTCCAATATTTTTTATCCCTCTGAAATAGGAGGCCAAAATTACTATGTTTAGTAATTAATGTTTTATTGTTTTATTTTATCTTGAAATGATCTACATATTCAATACATTTTCAACATTTATTTAACTTTGGAAAACTCTAAAATTTCAAAAGTTTTCTGAAAGTTATTTTTAAGTTTCTATATTTTAAGACATAATTATCACTTATAAGTTTCACCTAAAACCTTTAATTTTATTCACATCTATTTAATTTATTTGTATTCTTAACAACTATATTTAAATTACTAATGAAAACTTAATGAGACTGCTAACAAAGTCTATTATTATTCCAAGCTATTTTTCCTAATAACAAATAATTTGACTTTTAGTATACCAGGTAAAATAAAAGTATTATGTTAAATGTGGATGACTCGAAAGATATGCCTTTTAAAAATTAACAACAACTTTAATACCAAATATGTTTTTAGATTATTTGATATTGAAAAATATTAGGTTCAATTTTTATTATTTGCTAATGTATACACATGACTAATTCATTTAAACTGATTAAATGGAGTTCTTTACAAATCAGTTTGAGTACTATCTTCTGCTGGTAGAAAAACACCATAGTTTTATAGACATACATGCTAATATACTGGCAGATGCAATGAGATAGTTTTGTTTTAAAATTCTAGCTATGAGACAAGCATGATAATGCAAAATGTATTAATTTATAAACAAATATTGGAATAAGTTACATTTATCTACCCAGATCGTTAAAACTTTTTATTATTTGTAGGACTTTTAAGATTCATATCTGTCCTTGACAAATTATTTTATAAGGATATTGGCCTAGATTCTGAGGGACAGAAATTTTCTAGCAGTTTGTCATTTTATTTTACTTTAATTAATTTATGTATTTATTGTTTTGTTTATGCCATTACATTGTCCCAATTTTTCCCCCTTTGCTCTCCTCTGCCCAATCCGCCTTCCCACTTTCATAGTCAATCCCCACACTAGTTTTGACCGGATATTAAGAGAAGTGCTTTTAGTTTTTACCCAGCAAGTATGATGTTGGGAGCAGGTTTTGGTATATGGCCTTTATTATGTTGAGGTATGCTCCCTCTATTCCCACTTTGCTGAGAGTTTTTATCATAAATGGGTGCTGGGTTTTACTGAATGATTTTTATGCATCTATTGATATAATTATGTCATTTTTGTCTTCCAGTTTGTTTACATTATGTATTATGCTTATTGATTTTTGATATTGTTCCGTCCTTGCATCCGTGGGATGAATCCCATTTGATCACAGTGTATGATCTTCTTAATGTATTGTCTGACCTGGTTTGCTATTATTTTGTTTAGGATTTTAACATCTGTGTTCATCAGAAATACTGGTCTGTAATTTTCTTTCTTTGTTGTGTCTTTAACTGGTTTTGGAATTAGCATAATAGTGGTCTCATAAAAAGAGTTTGAGAGTCTTCCCTCTTCTTGAATTTTTTGAAATAGTTTGAGAAAGATAGGTATTAGTTCTTTGAATCTATGGTAAAGTTCACCTGTGAAGACAGCTGCTCCAGGTCTTTTGTGGGCTGGGAGATTTTTGAATACTGCTTTGATTTCAATAGTGGTTTTTGGTCTCTTCAGACTTTCTGCTTCTTCCTGGTTCAGTTTTGGGAGATTGTATGTTTCTAGAAATTTATCTACTTTATCAAGGTTGTCCAATTTATTGGCATATAGTTATTCACAGTAATTCCTTACACTTTATATTTCCATGGTATCAGTTGTTACTTCTCTTTCATTTCTAACTTTATTTACTTGGGTCTTCTCTCTTTTTCTTTTTGATAAGCCTGGTTAAAGGTTTGTCAGTTTTGTTCATCTTTTCAAAGAATCTGATCTTGGATTCATTGACCCTTTGACCCTTAGTTTCTATGTCATTTAATTCTGACTTTGATGATTTCCTACCTTTTGCTCACTCTGGGCTTTGTTTGTTGTTGTTCCACTAGTTCTTTTAAATGTAGAGTTAGGTTGTTTATTTGAGATTTTTCTTACTTTTTAGGTAGGCCTGTATTGCTATGAACTTCTCGCAGGATAGCCTTCACTGTGCCCCATAGGTTTTGGGCTGTTGTGTGTTCATTTTCATTTTTTTCCAGATACTTTTTGATTTATTCCTGGATCATATTGTTAACCCATTCATTATTTAATAGCATGTTATTCAGTCTTCAAGTATTTGAATGCTTTTGAGTTTTTTTTTTTTTTTCCCCTTGAGGTTGGTTTCTAGTTGCAAGCCATTGTGATCTAAGAAGATGCTTGATATGATTTTAATGTTCTTGAATTTGTTGAGGCTTGTTTCGTGTCCTACCATGTGGTTTATCTTTGAAAATGCTCTATGTGTGTTTGAGAATAGTGTATATATTGCTTCTTTGTAGTGAAATGTGTTGTAAATATTCACTAAGTCCATTTGATCTAAGTGATGTTCAATGCTATGGTGTCTTTGTTCATTTTTTGTTTAGAAGATCTATCTATTGTTGACAGTGGGGTGTTAAAATCTCACAATGACTATAATGTTGTCTTCCCTTTGCCTGAGGCAAAGGTAAGAGTGGCTGGGAACACAAATCCTGTGCATTGGACCCCTAAGACCAAAAGAAAGGAAAAAAGAGAAAAAGTGGCTTTGTCTCAAGTGGACTCAGTCTTTCTCCAGTGGGCAAAAGAACCTGTGGCCTTTCACACTGATGCTGCATGGATTGGAGATCCCACCACTAGTGCACTGTGCTTGGCAGCCCAGTTTGAGGACATCCATTCTGCTGTCTCAACTACTACTAGTGAAAGTAGTGCTGGCTCCTTTCTTGTCCCAGCCCTTTCTACCGGTCACAAGGTCGTTTCTGCCCATCCTTGGTTAAGTATCTCCTCTTCAGATAGTCTTTAGTTGTTTATTTCTGGTGGATGTCCCCCTCTTTATTTTTATTTTCAGTTTCGTTCTGGGAAATGGTGAGAGATAAGTTCTCCTACTTAGTTGCCATCTTTGCAGCCATTGTAGTTTGTAGTTTTAAAAAGACCACTCTTGCTCTCCCCACCCATGGTTTGATGTTCCAGCAGTTGAGTTAATTGGGTTCCATCTCAGGTGATTATGGGCTGTTACACATTTTAAACACTTGGTAATATTTATAACTTCAAGGGATAAAGAAGGCTTGTGAGTTTTCTTACAGGAGTCTTGGGGCAGTTTCTGTTTATTTTTAAATTTTATTTAATATCTTGATCATTTATACTATCTGTGATCATTCTGAGAGAAATAAGAGAGGTTTTGAGGTTGGTAAAGAACAGTAGGCTTCGATTTGCTTCTAGAGCTGTTTGTCTGGTTTTATAAAGATTTGTTAAGGCAAAGACAGTTCCTTTTATTAGCCCTTAATTGCTGGCTTACAGCTGACTCTTTTTCTGATTTTCTGTAAGAAGACTTCGGAACTGCTGAAGATACAGGGTGTTTTTTTAAGGAGTTTATTGGATTTATGTTTTAAGTCTAATTTTTTTTTATCTTGTTAAGAAGTCTTTAAGTCTAAGATGTTATGTTGGAGACCACTTTGTGTGATATCTGGAACTGTAGCCCTGCACGAGCCAGGCCCTGCCTGTAAGCCTCGACTGGAAAGCCAGGAATGCTGGGAGGCACATGACCCAATACTAGCACCAAGGGTTCCAGTGGGAGATCTGGCCTAAAGAGTGCATTATATTTACTGAGCTTGCTCTGCTTTGTATTGTCCTGATAGGGAAAAACCAAGTGTTTAGTCTCAAAGCCAGGAAGAAAATTCCTGAGCCCCTGAACCTTGGCTAAATGACCATCTGGCATCAGTATGTCTAAAGACCCTAACCCAAGGATGATCTATGTGTTTCTTTTATTGTTATCTATACCCTCTGATGTAGATTGATAAGCTTTGCATACATGTATGCTGTATACTTCTGAACATATCGTTCTCAGTAAAAGCCATTTCAGAGAAGGGCTTGGGGAATTATCCACTAGAGGGAATCTCCACTCCTTTCTCCTGACAGGCAAATTGTATCTGGTACAATTTATTTCTCATCCACGGCAGCTGGGAGGACCCTGCGTGATGGGGTCTCCCTCAATGTTATATTTTTTTCCACTTTTCTTCTTAACTGCTGGGCAACTGAATTTCAGTATATTCATTTTCAAAAATATCTGCAAATGTCTGAAGGCAAATTGGAAAGGGTCTGAATTTTGAGTTTTGTTTTAATTTCTGTCCTTCCATTTCACTAAGGAGTCTTAATGGCTAGCCATTATTTCAATATAAGAAATATCTATTTTTCTTTTCAAGTAAGAAGTTCATTCAATTAATATCAATAGGAACTCAAACCAATAAGTCATTTATGGCTTAATGTGCCAAGCAAGAAGTACCAGCTCTCACAAGATCCAAAGAATTTACTCAGAGTTTGCCTAAGAAAAGTTCAAACACAGGGAGTTCCAAACACAGGGAATCACGTGTTTCCCCACTTTGAACAGAATTGAGTTTTAGAGTCCCTAAGGTTGAATCTACAGACTATCAGTTGCTAGCCTGATGTAAATGAATCTTCCAGCTTTCAAAGGAAGTAAACAAAACAATGGCCATCTCTGTAAGGAAAAGAATCACTGGAGAAAAAGAATACCCAACCAAATGTTTATCAAAGTTTCCATGCCCAAGGAATTAGTTCAATAAATATTGTTTCTTGCTAATCTAAATTTAGAAAAACAGAATAAAATTTGAGCCTCTTTTTTCTATAGGATCCTGCAGACAGAGATTCTGGGAATTTGAAAAAGTTACTTAAAGAAAGTTATCTGTTTCCTGGCTTGGTTGTCGGAGATCCCAGCATCTCTCAGTTCTGGTCATCTCAGGAAAAGCCATTTTTCCTAGCTGGAAAGTTCTCCTAGCTAGCTAACCAAAACTTTTGGGGAGGGGAAAAGTTTCTCCACCCCTCCCAACCCTGCTTTAGTTCTCATGGATGAATTAATAATAAAACAGAAATATTTGCACAAGACTAGATTACCAGGAAAAATACAAATCGATACATAAGCATAGTAGAATTGCACTATAATACTCAGATCCTAAAATCAGGCTCAAATAAATAATCAAAACAGGCACATTTTAATACCTTTTAGACAAAGAAACAATATTTGTGAAGAATTGACAGGGCAAAGAAAGTAATGTTAGTACTTATTAGAGAAGAATGTAAGTGCAGTTGATATTCATTAGTGAGGAATTTAAACAAAGAAGTAAATTTGAAAAGAGGCCACAAGATTTGTTTATACAGAAATTTTGACTCTGTGGCTTTTACTTTAGTGATAGGAAGAGTCCTCCAGGTGCAGGGAGATTTATTTCCTGCAATGAAGGAGACAAGGGAGGGTCAAGGTGCCCTTCTGGCACCAGCTGCTTGTCAAGTAACTTTAATTCAAAGTAATCGATATGCCACTGTAGGATATTTTTGGTTAGCTTGTCTTGGGCCCTGAAAAATCCCTGTGAGGTTCATGTCCACGTGCTGCAGGTTCTGTGATCCTGTGATGAGCCATCTTCTTGTCTTTTTTGAGCTTTATTCTGATCAAGGTCTTAATCTTTGGGGAAAACATGAGTATGTGAGCTTTCGTGTGTGACAGCATCAGCCAGAAGATGTGGCTGTTGAAGGTCATGGAGGTTCCTATTTAAACATTGTATGCACACTATTGTGTGGGCTAAAAATATACCAAGGCAAGCTGTGAGAAAACCAGTTTTTATCTGAAGCTAAAGTGGGACCTGGAATTCAGTTATGAAACACTTGTTTCTTTGAAGATTAAAAGCACCTTCATATAGAACCTCAGAAGTTACCACAAGAAAAAAGCAAAACACGTATTGATGGTTTACTGTGGCATCCAACCTCCCTCCTGTCCCATGGGCTCTGGATCCATGTTTTCTAAGAGTTCATTTTATTTAAAGACAAATTATTAGGATTTATTTTTAATATTGCACTAAGACCAACTTTATGATGGCAGGTTTCCATTTGGCCACTTTGATCCTTTGTGGAGAAATATGGAATATGATGTCTACCTTTAAAGATGACTATCTTTTCTCCAATCTCTGCATTTTCACTAAATAGACATCCCCTAAACTTTCCATTTTCTTCATATTGTATGATTTAGAGTTGCTTCACTCTTCTAATTTTGCATGGTATTCTCTCAGAACACTATAGTTTATTAAAGTAGAATATCCAGAGTGAGTATAGTTATTAAGGTATTGTAGATTTTGGACTGATTATCTAATCTAATATATTCCCTTACTAATGAAAAATAAGTCAACAGGTGCTCTGTTTAAAAATAAAAATCGCACAGCTAACCTCCAAAACTTTAGGGAGTCCCTCTCCCCTAGACATTTAATTTATTCTGTTTTGATGTTATGCATTTCTCTGCCTAGCCTCTGCATTTTGACATGAGTTTAAATTGTCTACTCTCTCATTTCTGATACTGTCAATATTAGCAAACTGTATCTAAATATGTGTGAACTAATACATTTAAATGTATCTAAACACAAACTGCATGCCATCTACTGGGATGACCTTCAGGAACCAATTCTGGAATTCCCATTTAATTACTTTGTTGTGCCACCCAAAAGTAATCTAGAAGTCTCTCTGAGAAGCCTGTAATTTGCACAGGTTCTAGTACCAGAGAATGTGAAAAAATGGCAGACTCAAGCTGAATATGAATTTGAATGAGGTAGATGCATGTCTTTGATACAAGTTACATTGAAGAAACTGTGGATAATTATGAGTTAGTGTTTAATATAGCCCTCTGGAATGATTAATACTGTTAAGGATAAAATATCAATATTCTAATTAAAATTATGGAGATCTGGCCTAAGATTATTTTACATATTGTCCATGAAGTTTCTATTTATCTGAGCACATGAGAAAATGCTATTCAATCAGTATGTCTTTATTATGTTAAAACAACTTACAAGTGCACTCAAAGCATCTATAAACATCAGGTTAGTTTGTGGAGATAATTCTCAGATGAATCATTTGCTTGATTTGGTGTCATTCTTCCTTCACCAGCAGAAATGTAATGACTCAGTGTCATAGGTAAGTGCTAAGAAAGAGTGAGTTCTCACTCAAAACATGGAGAAAAGCATGTAGAACAAAGAGAGGTCCAGAACAGAGCCTTAGCTGTTGGAGTTATCTCATGAGTAGCAATTATTCAAAGTATTCATAGATTTGATTTGATTTTAAGGAAAAGGGAACTTGGAAAAGTCTCAAGGGAAATGCTTAACTTGTAATTATCAAAAGATCACAGCAATCAAGATTAGCAAAGAATGGAATAAATATGATAGGAAAGTTAGGAATCTTATTGTAACTATGTAAGAATGGAAATTTCTCAAATTTTCATTGAGATTTAATATTTTATATCACTTATAAAATGTAAAACATTTCACATTACATTTCTGGGTTGTTTTTCACTCCTTTGTTATCTTAGTTATACGTTATCAGAACTAGAGATGACCTGAGAGAGCATTTGATTAAAAAATATCATTTTAAGATTAGGATGCAAAAATTGAAAAGGTCTAAGTAACTTGCTCTCAGTTAATTATTAGCAGATCTAAGGATATAACTCAGATGTCCCACCCAATTCTAATTCCAATTTTTGTTTTTTTATCTTACAATATAATTTCATAGCTAGCTTTTTTCTTTCTACAGTCTATAATTTCCTCCAAGTCTCTTTTACATTTAGTAAATATGGAAAGCTTTTTAGCTGGCTGCACTTCCTTTTTAAAATTTTATGCTTGCAAATTATAAATGCAACCATGACATTTTGCCATTAATTTAATCTAATTTTCATTATGGTCTAATCAATAAATCAAGATTCTTTGCATAATATTGTAGGTATTACAGATTCAATTAGGCAATATTCACAAGTCCTTATTATTCATCTGCTTATTTCAGCAAACTTTATAATTGGCACATTTGTTTGTGCCGTACATAAATCAAATAAATCACACTCTAATGATAAAATTATTTTATATAGCGCATACAAAATTTCCTTGAAAATCAAACAGAAAGTCATTTATTCTTCATTCATTTTAGAGATGAAAAATAACACCTAATATAAGTGGTACATTTCCTAAGACAAGATAAGTAGTGTGTTAAGGCACCTTGCCACTTGATTAAATAAAACAATTCACAAATAACTAACAGATGTATATTTTCTACTGAGATTTATGGAGCCATCTGGTTTTGCAATTTCTAGCTGCATACTTCACATTAAGTTCTATCTTTAAAATATCAGGTAATTTTAGGCCATGGCCAGGTAGCCCAGTTGCTTAGAACATTGTACGAGTATGCCAAGTTTCTGGGTTAAATCCTTGGTCAGGGCACATACAGAAATCAACCAATGAATGCATAAACAATTGGAAAAACAAATTAATGCTTCTCGCTCATCCATAAATAAAAAATATTAAAGTATCAAGTAATTTTAAATACAATATATTTTATATATAAATGTAAATATAATTGTTTACTTATGCCTTAAGTTCAAATAAATTGTGTTTATATTTGAAACCTAATGAAAGTTTAATTTCTTCCATAAGAGACTAATTTTATTACCAACACTTCATGGTGTTTCATGCTTAACTTACATAATGCTTTCAAAATGTTATTAAAGAAGAGTTCAGCAACTGCTATGAAGTTTTAATGAATCAATTAAATTGCAACTGTGTTTTCAGGTTTGTCTTTGAAAGTTGTTGCTATTTTAATAGAATGCTATAAGAACATCTTTCACTCTCTTTGGTTCTGCTAGTATATATTATCTTACATGAAAAGCTTGTTAAAATCAAGGTGAAAACAAACCTCACAGCAGGAGACAGGGCACTAAATAGCCCTGAAATAATACAAAGTATGATGTGTTCAAAAGGTGATATAGTTAATGAATCAAACTCTACTGAAAATACCAACTTTACATAGAGCATAAAACGTTCACTTAAAAACAACCTTTTAAAAGTTCTGAGGATTTTAACTTATCTTTCAAATACAGCATTATGCATTTATTTATAATCTGTGGCATCCCAGGGGGAAAATATCTTCCCATATCAAAACTAGGTTATTAATAAACAAGGTTTCATCAAGTTAGTTACTAAGTGGTCTCTTAATACCAAAATTTTATTTTTTCCATTAGATATGTTCCTTTTAGTATTACTATAAAATTTAAAATTCTCATTATATTTAGAGTTATTCATATTATTTAAGTACTGACATTGATAATCAGTGAAATTTTGCTTAAAATATACTCCCATGAAATACAAAGTTATTGACCAATGAAAACAGAGAGTATGCCCTACAGATCACTAGAAAAATAAAATCAGTAATGTAAAAACTAAAGGAAACATTAATAAAACATAAAATAAAAATACAAAAGCTAATAAAACTCAGATATGGCTGAGGTTTCAATGCACTAAGAGAATTACTAAAAGTAGAGAATGCTTAGAAGTATCCAAAAGCACATTTAAATTCTATACCATTATAAGAGACATAAGTAAGCAAAATATTGAGAATGATAAAACATAAAAGCATAAGTAGAAGTCAGGCACACAGAGAGAAACCTGAGTGCCAAGTTAAGGAAGAAAATGCATTACATAAGACAGAAAGTCTACTTTCATTTAATAGTCTGTATAAGTCACAGAAATTCTCATATTTGAAATAGCTTAGCATCCATTCATCACAATTTAATGAAGTGTATTAGAATATTACTGAGATCAATTTATGACATATGTATCCATCTTTGTACTCTATGAATTAAAATTAGCTTTATATTCAAATTTTGTTGGAGAATTTTAAAAAGTTGATTATATGTTATATCATGAAAAAACTAAAATTATCAAGAGCAAACTTCACGTGGACAATATTCTTCAATTCAACTAATCTAAAATTAAATGATTAAACTTAAAAATAAAATTGTTATTTAGAAATTTTTAAAATCATTTGAACAAATATTTTGTTAAATAGGAAATTAAAGTGGTATATTTAAAAATATTAATGGTAGCATTATTTATCAAAATGTATGTTTTAAAATTTCTCAATTAAGACATTCATAGCAATTATGTTTCTGAGGTTATGAGGATTACAAATGCTCTTTAGTTTTGTTCTTTGTGTCTTACTTTCTAAGTTTAGTACAAAGAGCCTTTATTATTTTAATACTCCATACAAAATTAGTACTAACAATTTTACTTCATAATTTTTAAAATGCTGTAATTTCAAAAAAGAATAAAATTTGTGATGTGTTATATATTGATAGTCCTTTATTTTTTATTCAGGGAAATATCCATTTGATTCATGAAAGGAAGTATAATCCACAAGATGAATGATTGTTCAGGTGAACTTACCCTCAGGTAACCCTCAATGAGTCACAACCTTCTATATTCCCCTTTCTTTAGGGTGGGCAGAATCTGTTACTTGCTTTTAATAACTAGGATGTGGCAAAGGGGATGGTATGTTGCCCACATGATTGTATTAAATTATATAAGACTCTATTTTTCCAGAGTGAGAGACATTCCCCCACTGACCTTGAAGAAGCAAACAGCCACACTGTGGACGGACTATGAGGGACGACAGGATAGGGAGCTGTGTGTGGGTGGCCTCTAGGACCTGGATGTGGAAGTCGGAACTAGGAATTACAACTTGCTGTTATATTATATATACACAATAGAAAACCACATAATAAACAAGCTTGTTCTCAAACTCCCCCTAAAATTGTCATTTTTATGTTTTCTTTATATTATTTGTATTTTTCAGTTTTTTTGATTTTTGCAAAAAAAAAAAATTGGAGGTGCAAAATGTGTTAGAAACAAGTGTTGAAGATAAAATCAGAAAATACCTATTATATTGCATTTTAAAGCATGTATAATTGATATATTTTTTAAATTTATATTTATTTATAGTTGACATACACTGTTATATTAGTTTCAGATGAACAAAATAGTAATTCAACATCTATATACTTTATGAAGTGATCACAGTAAGTCTAGTAGCCTTATATAACTGTACATAGTTATTAAATTATTATTGGCTTTATTTCTTATGCTTTACATTGCATCCCTGAAACTTATTTTATAAGTGGAAGTTTATACTTCTTAATACCCTTGCTCTTTTCTACTCATCTCCCCATCTCAGTCTCTTGTGGCAATTACCAGTTTGTTCGCTGCAATTATTTATATTTTTTTACTACATAAAATGCAGTATTGGGACACCAGTGTCCCAAAGTTGTAGAGTTTTGATCAATACCTGGAAAATGTATGATTGCCTGAATTACTGTGGCCTGCTCTCCCTACTTGAACTTATTTATCCATCAAGTAACATCAATGCACTCCAACAAACTGGAATATCTAGGCATATTCCTAAAGAAACCTATTCTTTTTAATCTTCTGATTTGGTTAAATTAATCATTAGTACTTGTAACTTTTGTCCTTAGTTACATCCTTATCATGTGTCCACCCCTTGGTCAAATCAGATGTGTTCTCAGTTTAAATGTGACTATGAGGGGCATGATTGAATTCTACATAGATATTAATAAAAACTTTCCTTTTTCTAGCACTTACTAAGCCAGGCTGACACATTTCTGCTGGTTTCATTTGGAATAGCTTTATATAGCAAATTATACTTTCATAAGTTTCACAAATTGTTCTGTGCTGTTTTTCATAATAAAGAAATGCAAATTTTAGAAAATACTAAAATACATGCACCCAATTGTTTTTGGGAAAAATATATCTTAAAGTCATTTGGAATTACCTGAAAACAGTCTATGAATACATTACCTTAAGTTTTAATTTATTCAACAAAATTTTTTGAATACCAGGTATATGCTTGTGAACAAAAACATATATAAATATAACTGGCATTATGAAAAACTTATTTATGAACTGTCTGATTCAGTTCATAAAGTGCATTTAGTGCAAAAATTAGAGCCACATTTGATTTACTCTGTGTTCAGAATTCATGTACATTGCTTCACTTACATTGACTCATATAATCCTCTCAATAACTACATGAGATAGTTTATATTATCATCTTTATTTACATATCAGAGAATGGAGTAAGAAAATGTAAGTAGCTCATCTAAAGTAATATATTTTAAGTGCGGAAGACAGGATACAGACCCAGATTACTGGAATCATACTCTTTTTTTTTTAAGTGGGTTTTATTGTGTTGCTTCTTTAGCTATAGTGTCTCTCTTTATTTCTCCCCTTTTTACTCATCCACCCTACACCTCCCCTTTGGTAACCACTGCTTGTTCTGTATATCTGTGGGTCTGTTTATATTTTTATTGTTAGCTTATGTTTTGTGTTTTTGGATTCCACATAAAAGTGAAATATCAGTGAAATCATACAGTGCTTGTACTTCTCTCTAACTTATTTCACTTAACATAATGCTCTGTAGGTCCATCCATGCTGTCACAAATGACAAGATTTTATTTTTTATTGTCCACTTATACATATATCTAGCTATATAGATATAGGTATATATAGATATAGGTATATATAGATATGCACATAGAGATATATACATAGTTATATCACATTTTCTTTATCCCTGTATCTATTGACAGATACCTAGGTTACTTTCATATCTTAGCTATTAGAAATAATGCTATGATAAACATAAGGGTGCATATATCTCTTCAAAATATGCTTTCGTTTTCTTCAGATAAGTGCTCAAAATTGATATTGTTGGATCATGTAGCAGCTGCATTTTTAATTTCTTTAGAAAGACTCTTCCTCCTATTTTCCATAGTGGCTGCACTAATTGACAATCTCACAAACTGTACAAGGGTTCCTTTTTCTGTACATTCTTTCCAGCACTTGTTTTTGATTTTTGATTATAGCCATTCTGACAGGTGTGAGGCAATATCTCATTGTGGTTGTGATTTATATTTCCCTGATAATTAGTGATGTTGAGCTTCTTTTCATATGTCTGTTGCATTTGTATGTCCTCTTTGGAGAAATGTCTAAACAGGTCCTCTGCCCATTTTTTTAAAATTGATTGAGTGAGTGAGTGAGTGAGTGAGTGTGTGTGTGCGTGTGTGTGTGTGTGTGAAGCTGTATGAGTCCCTTACATATTTTGGATATTAACCCCTTATTGAATGTAGCATTTGCAAATATCTTCTCCTATTCAATAGGCTTTTTTGTTTTGTTTTGTTGATGGTTTCCTTCTCTGTGTAGTAAGCTTTTGATTTGATGTATTCTCCCCCCTCCCTTTTGGGGGCTTTTGTTGCCCTTGCCTGAAGATACACATACTCTGAAAGATATTCCTAATACTGATGTCAAAGAGTTTACTGCCTATGTTTTCTTCTAGAAGTTTTATGGTTTCATGTTTTATATTTAAATCTTTAATCTAATTTGTGTTTATTTCATATATGGTATAAGAAAGGGTCCAGTTTCATTTTTTTGCATGTATCTTTCCAATTCCCCCAACAGCACTGTTTGAGTAGGCTCTCTTTATCCCATTGTATTACCCTCACCTCCTTTGTCATAGACCATTGACTCTATTAGCAAGGATTTATTTCTGGGCTATTCTATTCCATTAATCTAGATATCTATTTTTATGCCAGTAAAACTGTTTTATTATTGTTTTAATAATTAATACATATTGTAATTATTGTAGCTTTGTAGCAGAGTTTGAAATCGGAGCATGTGATGCCTGCCACTTTGTTCTTTTTCAATGTTTCTTTGGTTATGTAGGAATTTTTGTGGTTCCCTATAAATTTCAGAATTAGTAGTTCTAGTTCTGAGAAGAATGCTATTGATAATCTAATTGGAATCCATTGAATCTGTATATTGCTTTAGCTAGTAAAGACATTTTAACAATATTAATCCTCCCAGTCCATGAGAATGATACATATTTTTAATTTATTGTATCTTCTTCAATTTCTTTATTCAATGTCTTATAGTTGTCAGAATAGAGGTATTTCACTTCTTTCATTAAATTCATTCCTAGGTATTTTATGTTACTCTGAAATTATATTCTTGAATACAGAAAAATAACAATATTTAACAATAATAATTTTTTCTCTGATTTTATTATTCATTAAAATGTTTATTGAGTGTGTATCATGCACAGGTGCTGTGCTATGTGGTGAGGATAAACTGATAGGAGGAAAAACCCTCCTCTTTTGTTTCTCAGCCAGTGGTGCAACCAATGTATGCAGAGTGCTGAGGATAATCAATTTTAAGCTGACTTGGCCTTTGCAGACAGGAAACGCTTCCTAGAGAAGTAGTATGACAATGATGGTACCTTACTCAGGCAAGATCAAATAAATTTGGAACTGGATCATTAGCCATGAATTAGAAAGAAAATGAGGCTAGGGAGCAAAGAAGGGGGATGACCTTTTTTGATACAGTAAAGATTTAGGGCTCCACAGAGCAAATACTGGGGAATGGGGTGGGATCAATTAAGGTTGCACTGAATGGAAATATGTGGAAGATACACACATTTATGCATACACACATTGCATTGTGCTTCTTGAAGATGTCCCTTATGTATTTTGAATATTAACCCCCATATTGGATGTATCATTTGCAAATATTTTCTCCTATTCAATAGGCTTTTTTTTTGTTTTGTTGATGGTTTCCTTCACTGTGTAACAATCTTTAAATTTCATGTATTCTCCCTGACCCCCAAATATTTTACACAGTGAAATTATTGCTATATTTTCATCTATACCTCCTGTAAGTGTCTTGAAACACAATTTACTGTATTTCAGGCCCTGAAGTCATGAGTATACCAGAAATTTTACAATACTTTTGACCCAATCTGAATTGAAATCATCTCCATTATATCTCCCACTCTAAACTCATTCATTCAATCATTTGACAAATAACAGTACCATAATTCTGAAGTTGCACGCACAAGAAATTTAGGAGTTAATCTTGTTACGTCTGTTTTCCCCATTCTGTGCTGTAGAACCTGACGTAAATGGTTGAACTTAGGAGTCAGACCGTCTGAATTTCAATCCTGGCTCTTCCATTGAAAAGCTATAGTACTTTGGAGAAGGTAATGTTACCTCTTGTGTCTTCGTTTTCTCAAGTTATCTGTGTAGATAATATCTACCACAGGTTATTGTAAAGTTTCAAATAGATAATTCATATTAAGCCTAAGAACAGTTTGAACTCATGTGTATGTACACATGTCACATGTGCACATAAATGCACACATATGTGTACATATACATACGTGATGCTATACATATTTATTTAAGATATGTATGCATGGATATAAAACCAATGCATGTACCAAATTAACATACTGTTTCTATTCAGATTTTTTTTGTATAAGAAAGGCAAACGCTCACAATCAAGGGTGCTTTGCCTCTTCAGTGATAAACACCAAGGCAAATTTAAAAAAGAAAACTCAGGAATAAAACACCTCAGCTGTCACATTTAAAAGGCTGAATGGTCTTTACAATGATAGTGGATTGCTTTCCCAAGTCCCTCCACCAATGGAAAGTGATAGCACTTAGCCCTGCCTGGTGTGGCCCAGTGGACTGAGTGCCGGCCTGCAAACTAAAGGGTCACCAGTTCAATTCTCAGTCAGGGCACATGCCTGGGTTGCAGGCCAGTTCCCCATTAGGGAGCACACAAGAGGCAACCACTAGTTTTCCTCTCTTTCTCCCTCCCTTCCCCTCTCTGTCTAAAAATAAATAAATAAAATCTTAAAAAAAAAAGGTAAAGTCTCAGCACTCATTCTCTGGTGGAACAAGGATGGGGTGGAGTGATTGTCTGTGTTTCTTTTCACATGTGTGTATCTCTATGTACCTATCACATCACATGCACTGCTGTTGGGTTTTATGTATATTACCTTGCATTGGTGTTTTAAAATAAATTCTAAAATTTTATCTCTCTAAAAAATAAGTGAGAGGCAATGGATAATGAAAGTTGACCTACAGAATCTTTTTTCTATATATTTTTTCCGTTTCATACAAGGATTAGAAGGGGAGATATTTAGCTTAACTGGAAATGTTGTGTTTACTCATGTGAAAACTCTTCAAAATCAGGAATCATGTGTATTCATTCTTATTTTCCTACAGTGCTTAGTCTAATACCTTAAGTTCTACATAAATATTTTATTGAGAAAAAACACTCTTCATAAATAGACATACTGTTTCATTATATGAATGAAATAGCTGTATTATTTTTTATTTCTATTTTTTTTACTCACCCAGGTTTTCAAGTATATATAGATTATTGATTGATAAGGTACTAGGTTGAAGTAATAGTGTAAAAGTAAACATCTATTGATCCATTAATATAATGTACAACTTGACTTACGATGTCTTGATTCCATAGTTTCAAAAGTAACACAGGAAGCATTTTCAGTAGCATGTCTTTCCCATCTGTTCACTGGCACAGCTGCCCAGGTGAGATACTTTTTCATTGCCACCCTTCAATCTCCCTTCTAGAATAATTCTCTATCCCCAGGAATTCAGTAATTTTACTTTGCTCCTTGATTGTCCAGAATAACTCACCTGTCCCAGGATTGCTTAATGAAGTGACTCATTCTCTCTGTCTTATTTACATTTCCAGAAATCTTTTATTCAATTATAGCATTAGATACAGTGATCATTAACTTGTTAACTTTACAAAAACCTTACATTTTTCCTCAATAAACAGATTTCACTTACATAATTACTGTTTCATTATTAAAAACTGGGACAAAGCAAAAGGTAGATGTAGAAATATAAAAAGAAAAGTAATAACCATATCCAGTATTCTAGACACATCATTGTTATCATGATGAGAATTTTTATTTCACTCTATTTTCTATAGTTTTAATATTGATGAGTTCATATTGTTTAACAAAAAAATTTACTTTTAATTTGTACCTGACTTTATAACATTTGCATTTAATTATGTTATTTTAAAATCAGCTTAAACTTCATCTTCGTATGTGCTTAACAATTTATCATGAGAAATATTTTTCTAGAATATAATTTATACATGCTTTAGTTAATATTTAAGTTGTCTTTAAATCCCTTCCCAAAGAAATAATGTGCTAATTGCATAACACACACAATAATTATAAAGTATTCATTCCTTCCCTCCAATTTAGACTGCTCAATCTAATCTATAGATTCAGTTACATAGTGAGATGTTCCAAGATTGTTAGAACATTTTGAGCTATTATTTTCTGTCAGTATTAACAATTTAATTTTTTTTACTTTTGTATATAGTAATTTTACTGTCTCAGAAGGTATGTTCCTACCATGTCTGGTATTTTTGTTGTAAGCACCTTTGCCTTAGACATGTTTGCTTCAAATACTTTTGCTGCAAAACTTTTTTTTTTGCCACATATCTAATTGGCCATGAAGCAATTTTGCTGTAAAAAAAATAAAATAACTGATTGATAGATTTTTGTTTTGTTGTGTTATTGTTGTTTGGTTTCATCTCTCCATTGGCGAATCAATGAACCGCCCTTAGCTAATTTAATGGATTTAAGCTAGTTGTCAGATCAGTTTTGTTTTTTCTTTGGTGAAGGTCTCACAGTCACTCCCATTTTTATATTGTGTATAAGTTTTAGCTAGCCCACACAGTGAACTATACAGTCATGGGTATACTTGGTGGTGGTGGTGATCTTCAAATTGTTTGAGTTTTTTTTCCAGATGACAATGATTTGCCCCAAGAGTTGGTTTCTTATTTTGAAAAATACCAGATTTGGAGGAGAAAGAGAGGTCAAAGAACCTCTTGAGGGCTGAGTTGAACCCACATTTTCCATAGAACTAAGATAAGTGCTG
Source organism: Pteronotus mesoamericanus (assembly GCF_021234165.1). Classification (NCBI taxonomy): domain Eukaryota; kingdom Metazoa; phylum Chordata; class Mammalia; order Chiroptera; family Mormoopidae; genus Pteronotus; species Pteronotus mesoamericanus. Next base: position 76,980,172 of record NW_026555321.1, on the reverse strand, counting down.
AGGTACAGTCCTCAAAATAAAATCAGTTATTTGCACAGCATTACCATGAATCTACACACATTTTAAATGTAATCAAGTATTTTGTATTTTGCAATGAAGTCTTTTAAATTTTAATTGTGCCTCCTTAAATTTCTTGATTTTATTTTATTTTTCATTTTATTTTATTTTTTTACTGCAAAACTGCCTTACAGCTAATTAGTTATGTGGCAAAAATATTGTGGCAAAGATGCCTATATCAAAGATGGTACAGTGACAGTACCTAGAACTGGTCCTACCATCGATTTTCTTTTTCAAAACATTTTATTTTTCAGTCTATCTGTTTTTCAGATGAAATTTGCAGGACTTTAAAAAAAGTTTTATATTTATGTACAAAATTTTTTTCATATTTTTCTCATATTTTTATTGTGGCAAAATACATAAAATTTACTATCTTAACTATTTTTAAATGTACAATACAGTAGTGTTAACTATATGCACATTTTTGTTCAGTAGAGGTTGTTTAAAAAATCTCTACTCAGTAGTTTGTGTGGGTAAAATAATTTGAGATCTAAAGTTCAAGTGTTTCACCCACCCTCCCACAACTTTTCTGCTCCTTAAAACATCAAGACATCTAACAAATAAATTACCCTGTGATTCATGTCCTTACTCAGATTGAGCATGATTCTCACTGTGGAGCCTCTAAACGTTTTGCAAACTGCTTTGTATTTCATCTGCTTTAAGTAAAAACAGAGATTCAGCCATTCAACACCAGATATCTGTGATCCAGTGATATCAAACTGACTAAACAGAACTCTCTCTTTCCCTCACCACCAACATTAAGGAAATAATCTGGAAAAAAAGGTGGAATCCCATCTCTCACAATGCTCATGTGGCTACTACCCTCCTCACCCCCACCCCCGCCGCGCCGCACACACACAGACTGTAGGAACAGAGGACAGTTCAGAACATTCACACAAAATTCTTGAAAGAAACACTGCTCAATACAGCTATCCTCGTGAGAAAGATATGGACTTAAATGACCTAATTATAAGGTATGTGTAAGAATATCTATTTTTCTAGGTTATTTAGTAGAGGTTTACTTCAAATATATAGTTTGAGGGGGTTTATAGGAAATGTAGTTGATTCATTTACATATATGATAAAGTAAGGGAAACAAGCACATAAATTCTGTAATATGTATAGCTTCTTTACACTCTGGAACATTATATTCAGGGCTTGCTTGGCAATAAGTTTTTTTTCCCAATAAAGTGCAGAAAAGTGCACATTATAGATGTTATTTTTGACTCCTTAAACCACATTATGGATGTTACTGTTTTTCAAATTCTTTTTGAAAACATAAAACTCAGCATACTATTTGTCAGAAAGTAAGATTTATCAAGTTAAGTTGAACTTAATTCATGTATAATGTATTGCAAGGAAGACTCAATTTATGACCAAGATGGAATATTTTTGTACTCCTAGATAATTGAGAATTGTTAATCATATTTCTTTGAAATATCTTAGGATGCCTCTTTTGACATTGATATAGTAGCTTCACGTATAGTTACTTTACAAGTTTCTCCTTTCCATTGACTTCAAAGCTTTGAAAACAGAAACAGTGACTTGTGCATGGTCATGTCCAATAGATTCTTTTCATGGAGTAAACATTCAAGAGATGCTACCATAATTAAATTACCTACATAAAGACTGCAATTCATAGCCCCATAGGTGGGGCATCATTGAAGGCACTATCTGTAGTAACTTTGTCTTTCATAGCAGATTCCTACATGTAAAATTGAATTAAATTCAAAATACATGTCTGGGTCTATTTATTCAATTACAAGTGGAAATCTGTGAAATATGTAGAAATAAACAGGACACCATCCCTGTCTTGCAGGATTTACGATCCATGAGAGGAGACAGTGTTATGTGACAGGAAAGATGGGTGAAGCCTTTAGATTCAGGCAGACAGATTCACATCCTTTTCCCATTGCTTCATAACTACAAGATATAAAGAATTTCTATTTCAGTTTCCTTCGCTGTAAAATGAATATAATAATACCTATTTATGAGATTGCTATGCTAGGAATATAGATGTAAAGCTCCTAATACTAATATAGTACCTAGCATTTTATAGGCATTTCATAAAAAACAGGACAGCTAAGGCTGTTATAGTGCTCACTATATGTCAAATATTCTTTTAAATACTATACAAACGTTAACTCATTTAACAAACTTACTCATATAAGTACTGATATTTCCATATCATATCCAATTAGGATGGAGTATAGTGCAGAACAAGGGGTGATTAATTCTAACGGGACACTTGGCGATAGAGAGGAGGTATCTTGAAGAATAGGTTAAGATTTTGATACAGGTTAAGGGTTTACCAGTCTGAAAGAACAATAAGCAAAATTATGGAGACAAAGGAAAGTAAGGTGTATTTGGAGAGCAGTATGCAGTGTCTAAGTGACCTGGTGTTTTCAGTACTTAGAGATGAAGACCATGCTGGAAAATGTCCTATGAAAGACAGAGAGAAAAGGTCCTTAAATTCCAGGTGAAGGAAAGTAAATTTGTTCACTGTGTTCCTGGAGCTCTTTCCTGCAAAGTAATTACAATGTTGACCAGGAGGGGAGCCTCAGTCAGAGCCTCTTTTAAATAACTCAAATGACAGAAAAACAGTCACTTCCTTTTTAATTTAATTTGACATTTTATTTAGTTTGTAATTGGTTCTGCTAGGTGAGGTGTTTCACCAGTGCATAATAAGAAACGGATATTGGACCCACATATTTGTGTGCAATTTCCCTTTTTCAAACATAAGATGTTGATAGGGATCTGTCTTTTCCAGTAACATCCACAAATGTGTGGAATAATAACACCCGTTACTTGCATCTGTCCTGTGCCACAGCGATATCCAGATTTTTCCATAAAGATTCATTTTGCTTGTTTTGAAGTAAAAAATGTGTATTATTTTCAAAGCTCTTTAGACTATGGTGTGCTCACTGATGTTCTGCTTATATATAGCCTAAGTAAATCAGCTTAAAATTGGTTGATTTCATTTCAGCCTCCTGCCAATTTTATCAAGGTTGTACTCAAACACAAACCTGGCAACTGGAAGTTCTGTTTATCATTAATCTGATAAAAAACAGCTTTGTTTTCTTTTGTAACTGCACACTTTAGTAACTCTTGGTAGATTGCTCTCTTGTGCTTAAATGCAGCATACTTGTTCAGACAAAGAGGGTCAAATCTCAACCGAGGTGCACACATCACTTAGATTATGACTTAACTTTTACTTTTCTCTGCAAAATCATCTTTATTGCATTTATCCTCTCTCGTTCACAAGTTTAGTTTTACTTTTAATAAACTATTTATGAATTAAGGTCAGTTTAATTTGATAAATATCATTATCTCTTCTTACAAACCCTATGCTGAGTTTCACGTTTTCAACAAGAATTTGAATTATAGCGGTATCAATAATGTCCATATTTTTCTTTCATTTTTAAAAAATAATGCTTTTAACTAGTATGCTTGTCTGTCTCTTTTCCTTCTGCAGTGTCTAAAACACAAATCTAATCATGCTTAAAATGACCCCCAGTTCTCCACAAATGGAACACAGTCTATGTAGTGGTTAAGAAAGGACGTTTCCATTTTTTAAATCCTGATTTGCATCCCAGCTGTGCAATTTAATAACTGTATAACTTGGATATGTATTTTCTACTCTCATCTGAAAAACAAGGCTACTTAATGTCTCTAAGCACTGCTTAGTGGATTGAGTGACATGAAGAGAACTCCAGCACTTAGATTGCTGCCTGGTGCTGGGCAGACATTGCTATATGATCCCTGAAATGGATAAAGATCCCTGAAATGGAATGGGCAATAGTCTTTGTAGAGCTTCCCTGGCTCATAACCCAAAACACCTCCAATCTACCCCCAGGGAGAAATAATTGCTTTCTTGTTTGTCTTCCTTCATTAACCCCTGCCTCCCCTCACCCACAGACAAGCCCCACACTGCTGTTTATGTCCATGGGTCATTCATACTTGTTCCATGACTAGTCCCTCCCCCTTCTTTTCACCCTTACTCCCTCTCCCACCCCCTACCCCCCCCGCCCCCGTCCCTCTGGTCACTGGTAGTCTGTTCCTTGTTTCCATGACTCTGGTTCCATTTTGCTTGTTTATTTATTTATGTTGTTTATTGGATTCCTCTTATAGGTGAGATCATGTGGTATTTGTCTTTCACTGCCTGGTTTATTCCACTTAGCATAATATTCTCTAGTTCCATCCATGCAGTCATGAAGAGTAGGATTTCATTCTTTCTTTTTCTGCATAGTATTCCATTGTGTAAATGTACCAGTTTTTTAATCTACTCATGTAGTGATGGGCACTTAAGCTCTTTCCAAATCTTAGCTACTGTAAATACTGCTGCTATGAACATTGGGGTGAGTATGTGAAGGAGGAGCTCAACCCTGCGGTGTCCCCCTGCATTGTGAATGAAATGAAAATGCTCAATGCAAGATCTGCTTGGGAAGGAAAGGCTGGTTAATTTCTCAGAGGAGAAGAGCCCTGAGCACTCTTCTCCTTGGGCTTTTACTGAGTTTAGCTCCTATAAGGATACATAGCATGCTTAAACTCATCAATCAATGTTAAAGAGTAATGATTAAAGGAGGAGATATGATTTAAGAATAACAGTAAAGGAATTACAGAAGTCCGAGTCAGGGTCTGGTAGACAAAGTGACACCCATTTGGTCCTGAAACCTGGGAAAATAAACTCATCCTATGCTCAGAACCCAACACTAGTACTCATTAACTCAAGGGCATTCTTAGCAAAGCAGGTTTCATAGGATTTAATGCATTCCTTTTCCAAGCCTAATTGCCCCCAGGGAACCTCCTGATCCAGTTTAGGGCTGGACCTGCCTCTAGCATTGTTTCAAGCCTGAGTCAGGTAGGGGGAGCAGAACAGCCAAGAGATAAGACTACTTTCAGATAGAATGAAGACTCTGGCCATTGACAAAGCCAAGGGGTGAAGGTCTTTTGCCTCTTCTCTGTGTCCCTCAAGTCCTTCCCTGATGGCCCCTGTATGACTGTGTCTGTCTTAGGTTGCCCCTGGCATCGAGGGATCTTACCTATAATTGAATAATCAGCCATCTTCCTGGACCAAGCAGGGTGATGTGAGGGACAGGGGGACAGGTTTTGTGTCCTCAGTGGCCTATTTTCCCAAGGCCTCCTTGCTCACCTCCAGCTTTGGGGCCCTCTCACCTGTCAATGAGGCTACAGTCCCTGAAAACAGGCAGATGGTTCCCAGCAAGTATGTTCTTTTGAATTGGTGTTTCAGGATTCTTATGGCATAATCCCAGCAGTAGAACTGCTGGGTCAAAAGCAAGTTCCATTTTTAGTTTTCTGAGGACATTCCATACTGTTTTCCACAGTGGCTGCACCAGTCTGCATTCCTAACAGCAGTGCACTAGGGTTCCTTTTTCTCCATATCCTCACCGGAACTTGTTTGTTGATTTATTACTGAGAGTCATTCGGACTGGTGTGAGATGATTTCTCATTTTGTTTTTAATTTGCATCTCTCTGATGGTTAGTGATGTTGAACATTCTTTCATATGCCTATGGACTCTCTGTATGGCCTCTTTGGAGAAATGTCTATTCAGGTCTTCGCCCGTTTTTAATTGGATTTTTTTCCTTCTTGGTTCTGAGTCATATGATTTTTATATATTTTGGAGATCAAATCCTTGTCCGAGACATCATTGGCAAATACATTTTCCCATATGTTCATTTCCCTTTTCATTTTGTTGATGGTTTCTGCATTTATCTGGGCAGAAGCTTTTAATGTGATGTAGTCCTATTTGTTTATTTTTTCTTTCATTCCCTTTGTCTTAGGAGATGTATTGGCAAAAAATTGCTTAATGGGATATCGGAAATTTTACTGCCTATGTTTTCCACTAGGACTTTTATGATGTTGCGACTTATATTTAAGTCTTCTATCCATCTTGAGTTTATTCTGGTGTATGGTGTAAGTTTGTGAACTAGTTTTTTTTTTTTTTTTGCATTTACCAGTCCAGTCCTCCCAACACCATTTATTAAGGAGACTATCTTTACTCCATTGTATGCTCCTGCCTCCTTTGTGAAATACTAGTTGACCATAGAGACATGGGTTTATTTCTGGGCTCTACTTTCTGTTCCATTGATCTTTGTGTCTATTCTTATGCCTGATTATTTTGATTACAGTGGCCTTGTAGAATAGTTTGATATCAAATATAGTGATCCCTCCTACTTTGCTCTTCTTTCTCATGATTGCTGAGGCTTTCCAGGGTCATATTTGGTTCCATATACATTTTTGAAATATTTTTTCTAGATTTGTGAAATATGCCATTGGTATTTTAATGGGATTGCACTGAATCTATAGATTTCTTTGAAGAGTATGGGCATTATAATGAGGTTAATTCTAATCCATGAACACGATATATGTTTCCATTTGTTTGTGTCTGCCTTAATTTCTTTCTTCAGTGATGTGTAATTTTCTGAGTACAGGTCTTATACCTCCTTGATTTATTCTTATATTTTATTTTTCTTGCTATTGTAAATGAGATTTTTTTTCCTAATTTTTGTTTCTCATACTTCACTGTTAGTATGCAAAAAATGCCTTCAATTTCTGAATATTGACTTTGTATACTGTTATTCTGCCAAATTCACTTGTTTTATGGAAGAGACTATAGGGTTTTCCATGTATACTATCATGTCAGTCTATAAATAATGATAGTTTTACTTACTCCTTTCCAATTTAGATGCCTTTTATTTTTTTTTCCTGTCTGATTACTGTAGCTATGATACTATGTTGAATACAAATGGTGAAAGCAGGCACATTTGTCTTGTTCCTGATCTTAAAGGAAAAGCTTTTAGTTTTTGCCCTTTGAGTATGACGTTGGCTGTAGGTTTCTCATATAAGGTCTTATTTATTGTATTGATATGTTCCCTCTATTCAAACTTTGCTGAGGTTTTTTTTATATCATAAATGGGTGCTCAGCTTTATCAAATGCTTTTTCAGCATCTATTGATATGATCATGTGATTTTTTCTTTCATTTTGTTTATGTGATGTATTATGCATATTTATTTGTGAATATTGCACCATCCTTGCATGCCTGGGATGAATCCCATTTGATTATGGTGTATGGTCTTTTTAATGTATTGCTGGATCCTGATTGCCAATATTTTGTAGAGGGTTTTAGCATCTATACTCATCAGAGACATAGGCCTGTAATTTTCTTTCTTTGTTGTATTCTTACCTGTTTTTGGAATTAGGGTGATACTGTTCTCATAAAAAGAGTTTGAGAGTCTTCTTTCTTCTTGAATATTTTTGGAGTAGTTTGGGAAGGGTAGATGTTAGTTCTTCTTTAAATGTTTTATAAATTTCACCTGTGAAGCCATCTGGTCCAGGTGTTTTGTATGCTGGGATTTTTTGATTAGTGCTTTAATTTCACTAGTTCTATCAGTCTATTCAGGCTCTCTGCTTCTTCTTGATTCAGTTTTGGAAGATTGCACATTTCTACAAATTTGTCCATTTCACCCAGGTTTTCCAATTTCTTGGCTTATAGTTGTTCATAGTAACTTCTTATAATATGTTGTATTTCTGTGGTATCATTTGTAACTTCTTTTTCACTTCCGATTTTATTTATTTGGGTCCTCTCTCTTTTTCTTGATGAGTCTGATTAAAGGTTTGTCAAATTTGTTTACCTTTTCAAAGATAAAATTTATTGATCCTTTGAATTTTTTTTTAGAATCTATGTCATTTAATTTTGCTCTGATCTTGCTTATTTCCTTCTATTTGCTATGGGCTTTGTTTGTTGTAGTTCCTCTAGTTTTGTAGATGTAAAGTTAGGCTGTTTATTTGAGATTGTTCGATCTTTTTTAGGTAGGCCTGTATTATTACTATGAACTTCCCCTCAGGACTGCCTTTGTCACGTTCCATAAGTTTTTGGACGGTTGTGTGCTCATTTTCATTTGTGTCCAGATTTTTTTTATTTCTTCCTTGATCACATTGTTAACCCATTCATTATTTAATAGCATGTTATTCAGCCTCCATGTTTTTGAAGTTTTTTTTTCCTTGAGGTTGGTTTCTAGTTTCAAGCCATTGTGATCTGAGAAGATGCTTGATATGATTTGAATTTTATTGAATTTGTTGAAGCTTGTTTTTTGTCCTACCATGTGGTCTATCTTTGGAAATGTTCCATGTGTGTTTGAAAATAATTTATATTTTGCTTCTTTGTGGTGAAATGTTTTATAAATATCCAGTAAGCCCGTTTGATCTAAGTGTTGTTCAATGCAACAATATCCTTATTGATTCTTTGCTTGGAAGATCAGTCTGTTTTTGACAGTTGGATGTTAAAATCCCTTACAATAAGTATGTTGCTGTTGATATCTTTCTTGAAGTCTTCCGAGATTTTCCTTATATATTTAGGTGGTCCTACCTTGATAGTATATATGTTTACTAGGGTTATTTATTCTTAATGGACTATTCCTTAAGTATTATGTAGTGACCTTCTTTGTCTCCTTTTATGACCTTTGATTTGAGTCTGTTTATCTGATATAAGTATTGCTATCCCAGTTTTTATTTCATGTCCCTTTGCTTGCAATATTTTTTCTCCTCCTTCAATTTCAGTTTGTGTAGATCTTTTGTTCTGAGGTGGGTCTCTTGTAGACAGCATAAATGCAGGTTGTGTTTTCTTATTCATTCAGCTACCCAATGTCCTTTGAGTGGAGCATTTAATCAATTTATACTTAAGGTGATTATTGATTAGTACTTATTCATTGACTTTTTTTCTCTTTGTACCAGCTCCCCTGTCTCTCACTCTTTTTTTTAAATCTTCTTAAAGCTTTCCCTTTAGCATATCTTGCAATGCTGATTTGGTAGAAGTGTATTCTTTTAGATTTTTTGTTTTTATTTTTTTAAATTTATTTATTTTTAGAGAAAGGGAGAGAGAAATAAGGAGAGAAACATCGTTGTGTGGTTGCCTTTTTTATGCCCCCCACTGGGGACTAGCCCACAACACAGGCACGTGCCCTGACTGGGAATCGAACTGGCAGTCTTTTGTTTCACAGGCCGGTGCTCAATACACTGAGCCATACCAGCCAGGGCATATTTTTTGTTTTGTCTGGGAAACTCCTCCTTTCACCTTATATTTTAAGTGAGAGCCTTTCTGAGTAGAGTTTTCTTGGTTGCAGGCCTTTGAGTTTTATTTCTTAGAGTACTGCTTGTCATTCCCTTCTGGGTGTTATGTTGCTGTTAAGAAATCAGCTGATAGCTTTTTCAGAGCTCCTTGTATGTTAATAGCTGTTTCTCCCATGATGCCTTTAATTTTTTCTCTGTTTGTTTTTAAATTTTGTCATTTTAATTATGGTGTGTCTTGGAATGGGCCTCTTTGTTTTCATCTTGATTGGGATCTTCTGTGTTTCCTTGACTTGTGTGACTTTTTTCCTCATCAAGTTAGGGAAGTTTTCTCATTACTTTCTCATATGCATTTTCTATACCTTGCTCCTCTTCTCCTTCTGGTATGCCTTTGATATGAATATTATTACATTTCTTCTTGTCCTGAAGCTCCCTTAAACCATCTTCATTTTTTTCAGTCTCTTTTCATTTCGTTGAAAAAAATCTCTGCTTGGGAGTTTTTTTTCTACTTTGTCCTCTGGCTCACTAATTCACTCATCTGTTTTATCTAGCCTGCTTTTAAATCCTTTTAGTGTATTCTTCATTTCAGATATTGTATTCTTCATTTTCTCCTGGTTCTTCTTGATAGCTTCTATGTCCTTTTTCATGCTGTTGTAGTCCCAATAAGTTCCTTGAAGCTTCCACAGAGTTCCTTGTAGTTCTCACTGAGCTCCTTGAACATCTTTAGAACCATTATTTTGAACTCAGTGGCTGATAAATTGCTTGCCTCGATTTCATTTAACACTCTTCCTGGGTATTCTTCCTTTCCTTTTAGTTGGGGGGTGTTTCTTTGGCTCCCCATTTTAGGTGACTCTTCTTGTTTGTTTCTGCGTATTAGATTGATCTGCTTTTACTCCTTGTCATGGGGTGAACTTTTGTGGTGGGAGACCTGTGGAACTCAGTGGTGTAGTCTCCTTGATCTTCTGATATGGATGCTCTTGGAATGCCTTTTAGGCCTTCATTTGGGCGCTCTTGTTGTAGTTGGGTTTTGGTTGTTCTTGGGTCATTGCTTGGTGGATTCTTCCTTCAGGCTGATGTCTGAAAGTCACATGGCTCACCATGTCTTGTATGTTTTTCTACAGGTTCTGCCAGAACACAACAAAACTACCAAGAAACAAAACCCACACTTGCAATAATAAGCCCCATCCACAACCGCACTATTAATAGCAAATGAGCAAATAAAGATTTAAAGAGATTAAGACTATTATAAGAAAGGAAAATGAATATGAGGTGACTAACTGAAATAAAAATGCTTTTGAGAGAGTAGAGGAAGGGGAAAAATAAGAACTAGGAATAGTAACAAGGTGAAGAATGAAAGAAAATAGAATTTACATCATAATTAAAAATAGGTGGGGGGAAGAAGGCAAAATGGAGTAAGCACAAGAAAGGGTATATTGTGAGGTTTAAAAACATTTAACAATAGTGATAAAATTAGGAACCAAATTGGAGAAAAAGATCCACCACAATGTGAACAACAAATGGGCAAAGATTAACACTAGTGAAATGGGAATAAAAAGGAAAAAAGAAAGAAAAGAATATTATGAGATGTCTAGAGGAAAGAAAAGTGATTTTGAGAGGATGGAGGGAGAAGAAATACTAAGAGGGAGGAATGAAAACCAGGCTGAAACCAGGAAAAAGTAAAATTTAAAATAAAAAAAATATATAAAAGGAAAGGGCAAGAGAGAAGCAAAATAGAGTTGGAGAGAAGAATGGTAAAATTTGAGATTTGAAATACAAAAATAGTGAAAACCTAGGCATAATACTGAAGAAATGCAACAAAAACCATATCAAAAACCAACAAGCAAAGATTGATAGAAGCAGAGAGAGAATGTATTTAAGAATGAGCCAAAGAATGTGAGATGACTGATGACACAGGCTGAGAAGCTGAAGTGGGGAGAAATAGTAAGAGAGAAGGCTGGAAACAAGTCATAGACAGGGAAAAAATAAAATTTAAAACAAAAATAAGAAGTGGAAGGAACATGGTAAAATGTAGTAAGAGAAGGGAGGAGCAATATATGAGATTTGAAATAAACTAAATTAAAAAAAAAAACTAGTGAAATAATAGGCACAAACTTGAAGGAAAAAAATGTTCAAAAGTTATGCAGGAGAGAAAATAACACAAAAGAATCCAGTTTACCACTGTCTTCTCTTTCCAGCATGCCCCCAAGCATCTCTCTCCTTCCCCAGAGTGTGTGGATCCTGAGCCAAACGGCAGCCTCCTCAGTCAGATTCTGTTGCATTCGTGGGACCCATGGTGCCCAGCGTTAGGAAGGTGACAGCTCCTTACCACAGTCCCCAGAATCTTGTGCCTGGCACAGCAGGGTGCACAGCCCTGCCAGGGAGGAGAGCACAGAGACATGTCTGGGCACTAAGGTACAGGCACTCCAGTGGTTTCCTCTCAAGGGGAATATTTTAAATTATTTAAAATGGCTCCTGCCTCAAATTTGTGCAGCTAGAAGTGCCAGTGTGGGCAGCAGTGGCGGCAGCTGCTCCACCAGGAGAACCCAGGCTGCCTGCTCACAGGTACCCTGCAGGCGGGCGGGCTGTTGCCCGCTCACACACACACTTCACACACTCGTCGACATACACACTCACACACATTCTCGTTCTCAGCTGGATTTTTGAGTTGATTGCTCGGTGGTTTATCTGCAAGACTGGTCCGGGCCTGGGAGCAAGCGGACGGAGCTTCCAGCTACTCCGCAGACATCTTGGATACCTACAATATCTAGTCTTGCCAGCATCAGCCATGCTCCACATTCCTACATTCAGTAATTTAAATCTTGGCTTTATCTTTATGCAATTATCCAGACTTCTTTGTAGTTAAATCCCCTTTGGTTAGACAATAAGGATTTCCAAGACAGTACTATGAAGAAAAAAGTGTCAAACCATTTTAATTAAAATTATCCATTTTTAGTAACATTATTCATATAACCACTCTACACCTGAACTGATTTTAACAGAGCACCATAGTAAAAGCTGGCATGTAGCCACTATTGACTCATGGCACCTCTAATTCAGTGTCTTAAGGAACATAGAGTGTATTAAGTGATTAAGGTACTAGTTTGGAAACGTCTGTTCTTTTTCCCGTTCTTAAGGGAAATTCTTCCCTTTCTTAAACTCCCTCTGTGATATAAGATCTAAAACATGTCTCTGGTTTAGAAATTGTTTTAAAAACTTTTAGGACATACCGTTTGTGGCAAACCACTTTCTTATTGAACAATATAAGACCATATCAAACAGAAAAAATGCAGAACAATCGTAAAAGTTATAATGCCCTCTTCATAAGGAACAAGAAATTGAAAATGAGACAATGTGTCAACTAATTCAAATTTATACTGAAATATTTTTAACAATATATGATAATCATGGATGGATAAAACTTTCCTTTTAATTTCCCAAACTCATTATTTACCGCTGTCTTTTGAGTACTTCTAAGAAATAGATCTTAAACTCAGCCCAAGCCTTTTTATTTCCTTTTATTACTGACAATACTGAGCTATTTTGTATCTGGTTTGAGATTAGATTATTCTCAGACATAATATCCTTATCTTAATTTAGTTCTTGCCATGAATTTATAATAGAGCAAGGAACTTGCCCACCTGGGTGCTACATGATATGGAATATTGAATCTGTCATAGATGTTCACTGTTTAATGTGAAATGAACATTTCATTAGCAAAAGAGAGACTTTAAAATCTAAATAATGTCAGATTTATATGTAATATGACATGACATTCCCTTTATCTCATAAGAAATACTTCCTTGTCATTTTAAATAAACTAGGTGAAGCAGATGTGAAGTGCTGGATTATCTTCTTATATGCCATCTACTTTTAATTTCTAATTCTTGTCACATGTTTTTCTTCTTATGATCACACAGAGCAGTGAGCACAATTCCTTCTACATGTCAAATGCCAAAAGAATATTTGCTAATTTTTTATCCTCATACAACTGATATTTTTCAGCATTTTATTTGCTTCTTGTTTAAACAGGCAACAAGATAACTTGTTGGGAATAAAGACGGTAGAAATGTGGCACTTCTGGCAAAAAGAAAATTCACTCAGGATTTCAGCAATACTGCAGCAGAAATTTAAAAAACCATCAAAGTTCTCAAACAGCATGCTTGTTTTTTTTTTTCCCCAAGTAACATGCCCTTTTTGTGTAGATTGGAAAAAACTACACTTTAAAAAAATCTGCCAAATAACTCTCCAAAGATATAGCACCATACCAGAATAATAACCACATACATGGGGAGCTTTATTGTAATGAGAAACTGAATTAGGGGAAGGAAGGCTTGGCTGAAACTCACATCACACAGATGCAGATAATTTTACCCTTCCCTCCTAGTGCCAACTTCTTAAATACAGAGGGCCCAAGTGCCCATGGCTCCCTGCCAGTCAGTTTCTGAATAGTTGTATCTGGGTGCTGTCTTCATCTCTGTGGATGTAGATAATTTTAATAGACACGACACATAGTTTTCTCATCATGATTTTTTTCCTGGAATGAGTCAAAGTAGCCTCATAAAGGTTATTACTTTGTCTGCCTTTCCATTGCTAAGAAAGCTATTGTTAAAATGTCTACATTCCTCTGCACTTTTGCTTACCTTCTCAGTTCTTCTTGCTCATGATTTAATTTTTCCTAAAAGTTGAAAACAAGTAAATGAGAGATTTGGCTTGTATTAGAAATGAAAATGTAGATGTTTTTATTCAGAAATGGAAGACTGAAAATTTTTTTAAGGCACTGTGCCAAACTAGCTCCTTCTTAGACTTCAATGTCACTTTGATACACACACTTTCCTTCAAGGGCCTCGAGGCAGAAAGCACTATCAAAAGAGCTAGAATTTGCCGTGAAGAGGTTCTGCCTTTACTAGTTGTCTGACCTGACACTTTGTTTAATCACTCGGAATGAGTGTCCTTATCTGGACTTTCAGGAATGTTGTGAGAATCTAATGGGATGATATGGCAGAAACACTTTGTGAACTGTAACCCTCTTAAAGTATTACTATAGCTTTTAGATGTGAACACATCATCCTATTTAGAGATGAACGATAACCTGCTTCATGTGCTGCACAGCATAGAGGCTGTAGCCATGGTCCGCATCAGTGTGCTACCCGTCAGTGCCCTTCCAGTCCAAGTCTAAACAAAAATCTGAAAGACATGTGGCATTGTTTCTAGAAGGTTACTCCTAACTGTTGAAGTCATTCCATCATGGAATGGGTGGGGTGACCTTAGACTCTGGGATACCACTGAGTATGGGAACCTCTATTTTATTTTCAGTGAGTGTATGTTTCACAGGAGAGATAAGTTGCAATGGCACAGGAGAGTCTGCAGCGCTAAGCTAGAGAATGGGGATCCTGTTAATTTAAATATTAATCCATTCATTCATGCAGCACATTCTGTTTTAAAAATAAATCTTTACTTGAAGATATGCTTATTGATTTTATGGAGAGAAGAAGTGGGTGGGGGGAGAGAGAAAAGAGAAACATCCATTGGTTGCCTCCGTTTAGCACCCTGACCTGGGATTGAACCTCCAACAAGGTATGTGCTCTGACCAGGAATTGAACATGCAACCCTTTGGTGTATGGGATGATGCTCCAACCAGCTAAGTCACCCAGCCAGGCCCATTAAGCACATTCTTTTTTCATAAATTTATTTTATGGATTTGAAGACAGGTAGAATTCATAAACAACATTTCAGTCTTATTTTATCTACATATTGCTGGTGATACTTTTATCATAATATGTGCTTTAATGATTAAAATCATCCCAGACACCCCAAGACTGCAGTAAGTAGCCCTTGTGGGTGTCCAATAGCATTTGAAAGTAACACGTATCTCTAAATGTTCTTGACACAGTGTTTTCTCCTGTTATTTCACTCTTTTTTATTACATTGTAAATTTGTTAGTAGCTGAGACTACACTGCTCGTTCCTCAGTGCCTGATGCATAGTACTTTTCAAAAATAACTAATGTTTCTTATTGTCGGAACCCAGCAAGTTAGCTTCAGATCTAAAAGGGATATAAATGGTTTGATGGAGCTAACCAGGCTGGAGGAGAGAGTTAGAGGGTCCTGAGAGCTATTACAGAGGTGCAAGGTTTACCTGGGGTAGGAAGAGGCTGCAGTAGTACACAGTGCCATGCCCACACTGAATGACACATAACAAAATTTTGAGAGGTAAGATGTAAATAGCTAAGTATGACAGAACACCAGCCCTGGAGAACATAGACTAAAGCCAAACATCAACCCAGATCATGTAAAGGAGGTTAAAAAAGAAAAAGATTTGAGAGTGGAAAACAGGTAAGCTGAACATATTTCTTGGGTGGTTCCCAGAAGCATCTACAACTATACCAGAGCATGAGCACCCAGACACGCAAAGCACGATGAAGCCGTTTTTTGATGCCAAAGCATATTTTCAGATATGACAAGCCCTTACAATTTATGAAGTTAACATTTGATCATAATTTGTCACTTGCTATACAAAGTCCTGAGGTTTAGTAGTCTGTGTTGAAATAAGGGTTGTGAAAGTGAGCCTTTCTAGTAAAGAAGGACGTGGTGGTACTGTATGTGTAACTTGGTGGTTTTTCCATCCCTCATCAGCATGGATGCCACAAATGGTGTAAAGAATTCTCTAAAGCATTTATTTTATGAAAAATGAGCATACTGATCAAGTTTGTGTGTTTCTGATGATGAAATTAAAGACAATAAGAGGTAGATTAAAGAGGTACAGTACATGAAAATTGTATTCCATAGTGGTACTAACTGGTTAGGAGATTATTGCTGTTCTTGAGTAATTGCTTTATAAAAATAGTTGAGCCCTGGCCAGTGAGCTTTGGTTGGTTGGAGTGTCATCCTGTAACCAAAAGGTTGCAGGTTTGATTCCTGAACAGGGCACATGCCTGGATTGAGTTCAATACCTTGTCTGGCATGTACAATGCCCAGTCTGGGCGTGTATGGGAAACAGACAATCAATGTTTTTCTCTTACACCAATATTTCTCTCTCTCTCTCTCTCTCTCTCTCTCTCTCTTTAAAAGGAGTGAAAAGATGTTCTTGGCTTAGAATAAACAAAAAATATTGAGACTTTGGGACACATTCTCAGATACTCAGTTTTATTTTGAATATAGAGAAAAATAAGACATTCAGAATTTAAACTGTCAGATTCTTTTTAAAAAATCTAAATCATTCAAATCAGCTCTTAACAATTTATTTCAAATTCTATTCAAGTTAAATAAGACAAGATTGAATTAATATTTAAAATTAATAAAATAAACATTTATGTGTAAATTTCAAAGTCATAGTAAAAATGAACTGTATACTTATGGTATATGCTTTTCTACAAGGCTTTGGTATAATACATATATTTTCTCCTTATTTGAGAGGACCATACAGACATTATTATTTTATGATTTAGATTTGTGGTTATGCCTGTGTCATTATGATATTTTATTGGCCAGAGCTAGTATTTATTTAAAGTGTTAAACTAGGAATTTATCTTGCAAGTGTATCCTTTACCTATAGAAAATAAAATACTTCTTTTGCTTAAAAATGCTAACTGTCTGAGCCTCAGCAAGTCATAATCTTTTTGCTGGTAGAAGGTTTTATTGTCAATTCATAGAAAATACAATACATGTGAAGTACAACAATGTGCGATGCAATAAAACAAGGTATGACTTCAGTTAGCTCTGTAGAAAATCACAAGGAATTACCAAACAACTGCTATAATTGAGAAGTAAGTCCATCAAAGTTGCAGCATACAAGATACACAAGACAGGCATACAAAAGTGAATTGTGCTTCTGTATACTAGCAATGAATACACGGATGGGTAGGAGAAGGGAAGCTATGGTTCACTGTTCTGTGACTCGCCACCAAACTTTCTTTTATTCTCAAGACTTTGTAATTAAGACCAGAACAAAACTGCATACCATAGTATAATTTTTATATTTATGGTAAATAAAATATTTTCAGAGTATTTCTTTTCTTAAAGAGTCTCCTTGTCATTTTGTTACCGAAGTTAAGGGGTTTGCCACTCAGGGTGTCCCCTTCAAGAATTAGACATGGTTGTCTGAACGTAGTTTCATTTACATGCAGCAAGTAAGGGAGACATGGAATTCACATCCAAAGCTGTGTCTCCACAAAAGGAGGTTTAGCTATTTTTTCAACACAACGTGGTTAACTGCACACTGATTTCTTCTTTGCAATTAGCTACACTTGTCAAAGTTAGCTACACTTGTTGGGTTCCTGTCAAGCTCCTCCTATTTCCATCCAAGACTGAAGAAGACTGTGTTTCCCTGGCTTGGGCTAGAGCTATAACCCTGAAAACATCTTGCTGCAGCAGAGCAGAACAGAGTGGAGCACAAAGGAAAGAGCAAAGCAGGCAGAGTGGACCAGAGCCAAGGAGAGTGGAGTGTGAATCAGAGTGGAGCAGAGCTGTCTACCTGGAGAGGGCCGCGTTGCTGGAGGGCTGCTTCACAGCTGTGCTGTATCATCAGTAAGCTGTAACACCTGAACTTTCTTACAGCATTGCTGTTGGGCACTGAATAGAGTTTCCTCCTTCACTGAACCATAAATTTTGGATTCCTGTTGGTGTGGAATTGGATCCAACAACTATGGATTGACAACTTCATAAAAAAACTGACATATCAAGCAGATATAACTTAGTTAAGATTTGAAAAACACAGTCAACAAACTTGATCTAATGCTTATACATGCAATCCTGCCCCTAACAGTAAGAGAATACATATTCTTTAAATCTCTACATGAAAAAATTTTCCAAAATAGATTCCAGGTTTTCTGGCATACTTTAACAAATTCCAGTGGTTGAGTGGTGTTTCACAAACCACACTATCTCATAACAATGCAATCAAAATAGAAAATAAGAAAAAATGATAGCATATGCAAAACATTTCTATCAACAAAAAAATTGAAATGGGTATTATGAAATATTTATAGTGGACCTAAAACAAAAAACAAAACAAAACAAAACAAAAACCCCTATGTAATGAAACTTGTGGAGATCAGCTAAAATTGTGAAATATCAGTATGTGTCATAGTTTATTTTGACCTTATCTAAGTGGTTTATATTTTTAGCTCCTTAGATTTTCTCTGATCATAGTGACCATGCAATTCCTAATACATAGGACTCTAATTCACTGAGTCACTATAGACAAATAGGGCCAAGGTAACAATGAGAAATATAAAATCTTAGAATTTTAGGGAAAAAACAATCCTTTAGTGTGATACCTCTCTGTATTGCTAGTGTAGGGTTATAGAAATACACAGTGAAGGGGACACTTATGTAGAGCCTTGTAATTGTTAATTGCCTTGGAATCACTCAACTGTTGTGGTATTACTGCTGTTGCAAATGACATCTAACTTAAACTGTTATCTTTACAAAAAAGAGAAGATAATAATGACCAAACTGTGTTGTTCATACTTTATAACTTAAGCCTGGTGGCATGAAGCCAGTATGTGAAAGGTCTTAGAAAAAAATACATATGCTGCTGCTTAGAGTCTCACGGCCTCAATTTGTCTCAAGTGTTAAACAAGACAGAAAATAGAGGATATGTTTCCTATCTCTCCAAGTGTTTAAGGTTCAAATCAACGTAGAAAAAAAAAAAAAGGCATGCAAACTGATTTATTTGGCACTTACAGTAAGCTTTAGGAGTAATGTTTCATATATATATATATAATGTTTTATATATATATATAAATCACACGACATATCATGAATATGTGTGTGTGTCTGTGTAACTCTTAAGAGTCTAGCCTAATCTTCTTCATACCTCTACCCAAAATACATTTTTCTTAATGCTTAAAGGATACAAGACAGAGCTTTAAAGATAAACCCTGACAAGTTTTGGTTAAAATCACCCACTATTCCCCTCCTATAACAAACTGTGGTGATTATTTCATTATTCGGTTAAAATAATTTGTTAGAAAATCTGGACATCTGGATCCCCAGGCATTTCTGATGTCATTGTTTTTGTGAAGAAGAATGTTCTTTTTGTATTATTTGCTCAAACATTCCCATATTGTTTCATGTTTATTAATTGTTTGTTTTTATAGAAAAAAAGGTAAGAAAACGAGTTCTTAGTTGTAGATTCATTAGATTATAAACTGTGGCTGATGATGTTTTGGAAAATTTGAAAGTCAGTGCAGTTTGGATTACTGGAATTGTATTTCTCATCGATCATTTTAAGCACATATCTCTTTTTTATGCAATCCACTAACTTCACATTTACTTCATGTTAAAGTCCACCATGTGGTTTCCATGAAACTCTGACATTAATGAATTATTTAAGTTTGTTCTCTTATGGTTGTAACCATTTTTATCAAAGTCAATTCCCATTTATATAGGTTAACTAAAATAATGTCTCCTAGTGTCCAGTACGGTAGGTTATGGAAAAGGTATTGTTTTTTTAATTAAAAAATTCCCATAATGTCAATAGATTTTCTTCAATCTTGTCTTTCGTTTTTAAATTTTCTGAAGTCTTGAGAAGATATTTACAGAGATTGTGTATTTATTTATTTAATAACTTCCTAATTCTAAATGGTAAGGGCTACCATATAATACTTTGGTGTTCTAAACAATGATTTTATTGTACTACATGGATGTCAACTTCATTAATTATACATATAAAATATGTCTCTGGAAAGTATTTAATGTATTAACTTTCTTGATAATTGATGAAAGATTCTGTGTTCTAATCATTTTCAGAGATTCTTATCTGAGAGAAGGAAGGGATGAAATCATTATGAAATAGGAGCTAGTGTCCTTTTGTATTACAATGGAGGAGTGATTCTTTTACAAAATTAGCTTCAGGCAATAAGGATATATTTTTGTGCTTTAAAACTGAAGTAAATGTGCACTATGAGATCCTGGAATGGTAAAGAATCTTAAGAAGGAGCAATTTTCTGAAGTGTAGTTTGAAGCCAAGTGTCATTATGTGAGCAGCTAGAGAATTACAAGAGCTAACACACCACATTGGCATCGGGAATGCCCATGGCAGTCGGAGATGGAGTGGCTCAGTTTCAAACACTAGAGCTGACCTGTAAAAAGAATTGTACTGACTCTGAGCCCCAGGCAGTGTTGTAAGCAGCACAATACTCTACCAGCAGCAGCAACAAAGAGAGGAAGTTTCATTTTTGGAGACCAACCCAGGACTTTCCTCCATCTTCAAGCAAAGGAAATGATACTACAGAAGCAAAACAAAACAAAACAAAAACCTTGTTAAGGTCATTAAAATAGCGTGAGAATGAAGTATCTCAATTTTAAGAGCTGAAAACTATTATTTTGTTCATGTAAAAGTACAAAATTTCTGTGGGTCAATAATTTAAATTATTCAGAGGTGGGGTTATACACTTAAGCAAGCTTGTTTCTCTTTGATATGGCAGGAACAACTATAACAGCATAAACAATAAAAATAAAATAAAAAATGTCATTAGCTTTGCTACTGTAAAAACAGAACTACAAAAAATATAATGGGGATAAATCCAAAATAACCCGGGGAATATAAAGGTCAGGACAAATAAGGGCATATCTAGGAGTATAGGTTACATCTGAGAGCCCAGGGAGCTACTCCTTTTCCAAATAGGCCCATGGGATGAAAACTGGATTTTGCATCTTTTAGCATATTGAGATTGAAATAGAAAATGAAGTCTATATTGGAGGTCAGTCAACAACAAACATTAAAAATATAAACTAGGAATGGGAATCACTATGCAAAAATTAGAACCCAGAAATCAAAATAAAAAGTTATGGAGAAAAGCAAGAGTATGTATTTATAATATATGCATATATAGGTATTAATTTGATAAATTCAAGCATGAATTTCCAAGTTTATGGCTGTACCTATTTTTATTCATAGTATATTCTAAATATTCTTGTATGTAAAGAAACTTGAAATAGATGTGACAATATCTTGGAGAGACAGTACAGCTCATGTACTTTATGATATAGATCAAAGTTCACATCACTTTATTGCACGACACCAAAATAGGAAATAAACTTGAGATTACCTAAAATAGCCCTAACCGGTGTGTCTCGGTTGGTGATTGTCCCACAAAGAGAAAAGTCAATGGTTCGATTCCTGGTCAGGGCACATTGCCTGTGTTGCAAATTAGGTTCCTGGTTGAGGCACTTGCAAGAGGCAACCAATTGATGTTTCTGTCGCACGTCAATGTTTCTTTCTTTCTCTTTCTCCTTCCCTTCTCTTTTCTCTAAAAATAAATAAAATCTTTAAAAAAGATTACCTGAAGTGGAATAGTAAAATAAAACAAAAAAAATAATGGAGTATAACAGTTGTTTGGTTATAAAATTAAGCAGCATAAGTCTACGATGTACCTTTGGTAGTGGTACATTTTAATATAATCTGTTCCTGGCTGCTTAGGGAAGTAACTCAGTAACATATTCACTTTAAAGTTAGTCTAAAACCTAATTTAAAAAAAAAGATTGTCAGTTTAGACTTAAAAAACAAATTAACAAAGAAAAAATAAGATCTAACTGTAACGTGTCCACAGAAGACACACTTCAGATACAAAAATGTGTATAGGTTGAAGTAGTAAGTAAATAAAGATATTCTATGAAAACAGGGACCAAAAGAATTCCAGTGACTACATTAATATCAGATAAATTAGATATTAAAACCAAAAATTTACTAGATATAACATATTTTTTGATAAAAGGATCAATCCATCAGAAATATATCACAGTTATGAAGACATATGCATCTAAAGAGAGCCCCAAAATACTTGAGGCAAAACAGAAAAAAATTGAGGAATAGACAATTTAACAGTAATAGTCAGAGATTTCAATACCTCACTTTCTTTTTTTTAATTTAATTTTAATTTATTTTTTCAAATACATTTGTCTCTGGCCCCCCCCCACCACTTTCCCTTGCCCCCTCCCTCCTTCCCTCCCTCAGCTCTTCCCCTTTGGTTTTGTCCATGAGTCCTTGCTATACGGTCCTTGACTTCCCCCTTCCCTTCCCTTTTTCTGCCCCCGCCTCCCTCCTTCCCTCTTGTCTCTGTTGATTTTTTTTCCTTTCAGTGTTGCTGCACAATACCTCACTTTCAATAAAAATAGAACAATTAGACAAAATGTCAGCAAGGATATGGAACACTTTAAAAATGCTATAAACTAACTAGAACTATTACACCAATAGAATACTCCATCAGCATAATATATATTTTTCTTAGGGACAAATGGGACATACCCAGTACTGACCATGTGTTCAGCCATAAAAGATGTTTCAGTAAATTATAATGATTAAAATCATACAAAATATATTTTATTATCATAAATGGATTAAAATTACTAATAACAGGGAAAAATTGTTATAGTAAAATATGTAGTTTTTTTAAAACAACACATTGTTAAATAACCAAAAAGTATGGAAGAAATCACAAGAAAAATTTCAAAATACTGTGAGCTGAATAAATAAAAACAAAATATATGAAGAATGTGAGGTGCAGATAAATGTGAGGTTTTAGGAACATTAGAAGCTGTAAGGGCCTACATTATTAATAAATAATATCTCAAATGAATGCACAACCCCTACCTTAAAGATGAGAAAAAAGGAGAAATCAATGAAGTAAAAAAATAAACAAACAAAACCAAATTTGATTATATAGAAAGATTGACATATTTGGCAAACTTTGGCTAGACTAATAGAGGGAGAGAGAACTTAAATTACCAATATTAGAAAGAGGAAATACTACTCTCAATCTTATGAAATAAAAAGGACTATAAGGAGATAACTGTATGCCATAAAACAACATGACTAGACGAAGTAGAAAAACTCCTAGACTAACTATAAAAATGAAATCAAGAAATAGAAAATGTACATAAATTAACAATAGTAAAGAGAGTCAACTTAGTAATTTTTTAAAATGCCTACAAAGGAGAGTTCAGGCTCAAATGACTTCACTGGTGAATTCTAACAAATATTTAAAGAATAATTAACAGCCATTCTTCACAAACTCTTCCAAAAAATACAGAAGTTAGGAAACTTTCAAACACGCTCTATGAGATGAATACTATTCTGATATCAAATTCTAGACAAAGATATCACAATCAGAGACCAATATTTTTTATGAGTGTAAATACAAAATTCTCAACCAAATACTAACAAGCAGAATCCAGTAACATATATGGTATTACAGCCAAGTGGAATTTATCCCAAGAGTGTAAGTTTGGTTTAACTTATGAAAAGCAATTCAAGTAATATATCATATCAAAAAAAGGACAAAACCATACAATTATCTCAATATACACAGGAATTGCATTTAACAAAATCGAACTCTATTTGATGATTAAAAAACCCTCAGCAAATTAGGACTAGAATAAAAACTTCTTAACTGATAAAGGACATCTATGAAAAACCCAGAGTTCGCATCATACTTACTGATGAAAGATTTCTTCTTATGATCAGAAAAGGTTGTTCACGTACCACTTCTATTCAGTTATATGCTGTCATTGCTAGTCAATGTACCAAAACAAGAAAAAAAAAAAGGTATTTAGCTTGAGAAGGGGGTAAAACTGTTTCTGTTTGAAGAGGATATAATCTTATACATAGAAAAGTCTTATGGAATTCACTAACAACTACTAAAAATAATAAACAAGAAATTCTGAATATATGAAAATCAGTTGTTTTCCTATAAACTAACAAGAAGCACAATGAAAATGAATTCAGAAAATGATTCTATTTTTTAGCATCAAAAATATTAAAATGCTTAGGAATACATTTAATAAAGAAACAAAAAGATTTTACTCTGGAAATAATGACGCATTGCTTAAGGAAATTAAAAAGGACCAAAATAAATGGAAAGGCATCCCATGTTTATGAATTGGGGATTCATAAAATTAAGATGGAAGTTCTTGCCAATTTGATCTAAGTTTTATGTAGCACATCTCAGGTGAGAAAATCACAATGAGCAGAGAAAAAAAACATTTGTATGTTCACAATGAGCAGAACACTTTGGCAAAAATAATCGTGTGAATAGAGAACCTTCAGGAGACAAAAGAGGACCTGTTTTGAAGAGTCTTATATGCAAACTTTTGAAGTTAATATTTAATTCTTAGGCTGTGAGGGTCCTTTGCAGGGTTTGAGCAAGCAAGTGAAATTATTCATTGCTTTAGAAATTTAAGTAAAGACAATATGTGCAAATTGGATTAAAGAACAAACAATTGGAGGCAATTAAGTCTAAAATTTAGTCTGAAAGTCATACCTAAAAAATTTTTTTTTTATTGTTCAAATACATTTGTTTCCTTTTATCCGCCTGAAAGCCATACTTATACAGTGAACTTAGACTGTTGGGAAACAGCCTGTCTCATTTCAGGAACTGTAGCCCTGCCAACAGGTAAGAGGGCCCCAAGGCTGGAAATAATCAAGGAGACCTTGGGAAAAGAGGCCACTGAGGAGACGCAACCCCTCCGCCTGGCAGGGGCACAGCCCTTGCCTCCTTCACATCACCCTGAGATGATGTTGGCCCTGAGATGGCTGGTAATCAATGATAGGGAAGATCCCTTGATGGAAGGGGCAACGTAAGCCAGGCACAGCTGAAATGGGCATCAGGACAAAAATCATGGGGGACATAGAGAAAGGGCAAAAAGACTTGCACCCTTTGGCTTGGCTTTGACATGGCCAGCATCCTTATTCTATCTGAAAGAAGTCTCCTTCTCTCTTGGCGACTCCCTCCCCCCACCTGGCTCAGTCTTGAAACAACACTGGAAACAGTCCTACACTGGATCTGGTGGTTCCCAGGGGCGATCAGGCCTAGAAGAAAATCCTTTAAAGCATGCTTTGTTTCTCCCTCAAAATATAGGATAGCCAGCTCATGCTGGGAAAGAAATTTACATTATTCACAGACCCTGACCCTATACCCTTTGGCACCTTATGTTGACTGCTCTCATGTTTACTAGTCTCCTTCCGGACTCATGTAAATTGGAGTGTTCCTGCCATTTGTTTTCTTCAAAACATCATCTATTCTCTGTAAACATTAACATACTGATGTAACGAGATCACCTGTACATTCCTATTATCTAGGCCCACTGATAATCTTTTCAATAAAAGGCTTTGGAAAAAGGGGCTTGGGGCCTTCTCCACTAGACGGAAGAGCCATGACCCCTCTCCTGGCAAACAGAGAAGTGTTTGTGACGACTTATGTTTATTCCCCCACATCTGTGACAACCCTGGGACATGCTCCCACCTCAGCTGGCCCCCCAGGCAGGAGCCCTCAGATCCAGGAGCCCAGTGCACCCCTCACAACATTGGAATACCCAAGACTATTCTTTTTCAGTTGCTCTAGGCTCTGCTTACCAATATGGTCACATGGTCACCACTAGCCACATATGGATATATAAATTTTAAATTAATTAGATGATATTAAAATTTTACTCTCTCAGTTGCATTAACCACATTTCAAAAGCTCACTAGTCAATTACAACTAATGGCTACCACATTAGACAGCACAGATAAAGGACATTTCTATCACAAAGAAAGCTCTACCAAATAGAACTATTGAGAGGCTTATCTTTTGATCCTATGGACTCAAGTTTTGTACTGGGGAATATTATATAAAGATGGGATGGATGAGACCCAGAAAACAGAAGGCTGTGATCCATAATTAGACAAATGAACTTGTTCACAACTCAATTTTTGGTATTAGATGAATAGAAATTTAATTATAACCCTAAAGAAAAATGAAAAGAAATATGTAATTGGAAGAGACATTTGAAGAAACATTAATAGCAGCAGTTAGCTTTGATTATCATTTCTTAAAAATATGAAGTGTGAATATGGTGACCTCTGTCATTAGTGTAATGATAGGGCTAACTTCCCTGACATACTTGTGCTTTCCCCCTAATGTTTGCTGCCTCAGGGTCTTAATATGGCTGTGCTAATACCAGTAGATTAAAGCTTTGTCCCTTTTATTAGAAAAATAAGACTTAGAACCCTCCACACCCAGCATATTTCTGCTTATATTAGCTAATACTGTGCCACCTGACCACCCCTAACTGCAAGGGAGTCTTGGAACATGAGTGTTTGTTTACTTTTCGTAGTTTCTGTGGTGAGATGGACGGCATAGGAGAAAGAGATTGTGAACGACTGCTGAACAGAGGGAGGACCTTTACTGCCTCTCACAACTACATCACTTTCTTCTATGTATCAAAATTATTATAATAATTAAATTATTCAACATATTGAGTTCTAGTGTATATTTCTAGCCAGGAATTGATAAGATGTACAAGTTACACCAATTATTCTGGCTTTTGAGTATCCCTTTTTTATATTGAGAACTGTTAGCTAAAAGTGTGCATTTCATATTTTTATTTTAGAAATAACAGCACATTTCAGCTGTCTTGTTTCCTTTTTTCATCAAGTATGTCAAAGGAGCAGATATCAATGTTAACAGGCAGTTAAATTGAATTGAATTTCAAGAAAGTAGCAATTGATTTCATATAAAAACAGGTTAGTGTTATTGAGCTCTGCTTTGTTCAAGGTGTTATTCATATCTAGAATTTACTTATGCTTCTATATCATAAAAAAGTGAATGGAGAAACTGTTGAATATTACTACTTGACACAAACACATAATGTATGGTACAATTGAGTCAGCTCTAATAAAGCATCCCAATATTTTCTTACTGCTTGAGTAGGATACAATTTAATATTTAAAAAACTAGTTTTTAAAAAAAAACTAGTCCAAAACTAAGTCCAAAGTCAAAAGGATAGTTAGAAAACAGTATGATACTGAGTCTTTCCACCATGCACCATGTCTTTTCATTTATTTTAGGTTTTCCTGTTCTTTTTCTGTGGTACTGCTATGTTCCCCCCATAAATATGTCCCACATCTTTTGTTAGCTGAATTTTTGAAAATATTAAGCTATTATGGTTATTTTAAAATGGATCCTTATAAAATCATGTTTTCTATGTGATTTTTGCAGACATACAGGAGTGCAATTGGTTTTTATATTGCTCATAAAGCTAGTAGCTCTCTTGAATTCTTTAATTAGTCCTGCTAATTTATTTCTAGAGTCTCTTGAATTTATTAGACAAACTATTATATCCTTTATGGGTATTTGAAGTTTTGTTTTTTCTTTCCTAAGATTATTTATTTTTATAATTTTACATTACTATACTGATTAGGGTAATTCACACAATTTTAAATAGAAATAGTGATACCCGACAGTCTCTTTTGGTCCTACATTTAAGTGGGATGGTTTTTAGCCTTTCATAATTAGTTCAAAATTTGTTATCAAATTAATTTGATTGTCACATCAATTCTTTGAGATAGGTTATGTCCATTTTACAGTTGAGGAAACTGAGGCTTAGGAATATTAAACGGTGTATAAGATCACTTACAATGGCAAAGATAGGAATGGAACCCAGGACTTACCCCATTTAGGCCTATGTTCTTTCCAACACATTACACTGCTTTCTTAGGAATTCCAAGGACAATAACCAATCTGAGGAGCATGCAGTCCACACATCAATTGCAGCAAAACCAAGGTCGTTAACTGTCAGATGCACATAATGTGCTCTCTGAATGCATCAAATATCTTGTACCTTTTCCATCTTACACTCAGTGCTTCAGAAGAACTTCTAATAAATAAATCAACTTGTTTACCTGTGGCCACTCCATACATATTAAGTAGATCTATCTTCTGGTAGCTTGAATTAGAATTTTTAAAAAGCTTTAAAGGGAGAGAGCGGAGGCTCATTAATCCTTTTTTAAAAACTTTTTTTTGGTACAATTTAATTGTTAATTAAAGAATAGAGATACTGCTTTTTTTCTTTTGTCTATGGTTTTGAAATTCATCTATTGGACATTGTGTATAGCTGTAACCACCTTATCTCTATTCATCTTAGCTCTCAATCCATTGCCTCTCTCTGGAATGGTTACAAGCTGTCATATATGCTGTCACAGGAATCACTTCATCTGCCCAGTCCTACTTTCTCCCTCTAAAGCATAGGCTGCAGTATGACATGTAGTATTCTACAAGTTGACATTTTTAAGGTTTCTAATTCTATTTCTGGACCGAAAAAACAAAACCAAAACCAAAATTAAACTGTTTTAACTACCAGAGAAATTTCTTAGATTGTAAAATGTAACATGATACAAACTTTGTCTTGAAGAAACTATTAGAATACTATTTCTTCCTAAAAATATGTTTATTGATTTTTGAGAGAGTGGCTGGGAGAGAGGGAGAAACATCGATGTGAGAAGTACATCGATTGGTTGCCTCTCATATGTACCCTGACCAGGGATTGAACCCACAACCTAAGTATGTGCCCTGAACTACGATTGAACCCCGATCCTTTTGGGGTATGGGACAATGCCCCATCCAACTGAGCCACGTCGTCCAGGGCAGAATACTGTTTCTAAACAAATGAAAATTAAACTATGTAAAATGAATATAGACAGGCCATATGAGGTACTTGTGCTTCTGGAATATTGTCATGAATATAAAACTAAGTATATAAAAATTAATCAAGTTAATTTCAATAAAAATTATATTTACACTGCTATTACTAAAATCAGGCTTATTATATGAAGGTTGACTTAGATAATGACAAACCATGTTCCTATACAAATTATGAATTAGTAAACATAAATTCAATCAATACAGAAGTCACTTGTACTGAAAGAAATGAACAAGTACAGTTGCCTGAATGCATTTCACTGCCCTGATATATGTGGCTATCAGTCCTGGGTCCTGTCTGGCACTAGTTCAAGGGTCTGGGTGGTTTCAGAGAAATGTCACATGAAATTCAGGTTGATGACTATGCAACTTTATTTATTATTCAATGAAGTGGTATAAAAATGATTAAATAACATTTATTGTAAAAAATGCTTTGGAAAAACCTTTATGTCAGGGACCTTCCTGAGATGATGCAATCCTGACCAGATACCAAACAAAAGCAACTCATAACCTCAAGTCAGGGAGTGTTTTCTATGGGAGCATCAAAACCAGCTTGCGAGGGCTCAGCCATTCCCCATAACAATCAGCACTACAAAATCATCCAAAATTTTAGGGAAAATATTGTCTTTACAATACACACTCCCCTTATTTTCTCTGTCCCTCTCCTAGTCTTTCCTTCTGATTAATTAACACAATTTAAACCCTTTTCTGAGGTAGAGATTCTACTCTCTGGTATGACAGGCAGGTCAAATTTGTGGGGCTGTGGATCGACCACTGAAAGGGCTGGGCACATGGCGCCTGCCCTCTGCTCCCGGTCTTCCCTCGGGGGTTCTGACACAGTCATGTTTCTGTCTTGTTTCACTTTCCTCACCTTAAAAAGGGAAAAAATAATACCTGCCTTCTAGGGTTTCTGTGAGGAATTACAAATTTAAAATTTAAGCAACAATTAACATAGAATAAATATTATGTGCCATTTTGTTATTGAAATTCATAGAGCCAGAGATGTGTAAGGTTGTTCTTACCATGCAAACTGCCAGAGAATAGTTATTTACGTAAACCCCTATCAAGTAGATAGGGTCATTTCTAAATTGATCTCATTTGGTATCTTGATAATAAATGTGAAGAGAGAGAGAGAATCAGTAATGGTGCCAAATTCAAACTTCAAATTTCAAATGCTCCACTTGCCAATGTGCTTTGGAAGCAAGAATATTAATTTTAGAAATTACTGTATGTTCTCTTTATTTGATACAAAATTGCATCAACTAATACCATTGTCCCATTCCTGCAATTCTTTAGTTTCTAGTTACTTCTACTGGATGACAAAAAAAAATATTTTAAGTTAAAATAAGTGTTAAATGAAAAACAATACTTTTTCTATTCCTCTCAAGATTTAGTGCTAAAAACTAGTTACTAAAATAATCTTTTCCTGTGGTCTTAGAATTTTGGTTGAAAGCCCAAGGCAAAGGAAATTAAGTCTTAAGTACCTACATTCTAAAGAGTGGTACTTATATTAGGGTTCTCCAGAAAACCAGAGCTCTGTAGGTATATAGAGAGAGCCAGAATGCTATATATAGAGAGATTTATTGTAAGGAATTGACTCATGTGATAATGGAGGCTGACAAGCCCTGGATCTGAGAGCACAGTTGGCACACTGGAGATCAGGAGAGCTGATGGTGTAGCTCCAGTCCAAAGATCAGCTGGCTTGAGACCAGGAAGAGATGTTTCAGTTAAAGATGAGGAAAAGCTGATGTCCTAGCAGGAAGACAATCAGACCGGAGAATTCTCTTACTTGAGGAGGGTCAACCATTTTGTTGTTGTTGTTGTTCTAGTAAGTCCTTTAACTAATGAGGCCCATCCATGCACATTGGGGAGGGCAAATGACTTTAGATAGTCTACTGATTTAAATATTAACTTTATCCAAAAACTTATTTACAGAATAATGTTTGAATAAATATGTTGAGATACTGGGGGAGAAGCAGGAGTGTGGAGGAAAGAAGCTCTGATATCTCCCTTTTTAAAGAAAATTCTATGAGCCCTAGTGTCAAAGCTGCCATGGGATCTAGTGAATTATGTGTGAACAGAGGGATTCACAGCTAAATTCTGTCTGATAAAATCAGAAAGCAGGAGGCTGACACTGCTACTTGACTTAATAGGTGAAGGAGAAAGGGGTTCTACGCAGATGAATACTTCTATTGTTCAAAGAGGCAATACTATGTGAATTCTCTCTGGGTGACTTGGACAACTGAGAAAGTAGTCAGACCAGGTGGCTTTTGGTAAAATCTTTCTAGGAAGACTTTCTGCCAGGATGAAGGAATCTCAGTAGAAGCTTAGGATGTTATATTAGGCAAGTTGGGTTATTAGAAAGGGAAAGACTAAGCTGACAAAAGAAGATAAGCTACAAACAGTGTCCTAGAATTTTCTGACATAAACATCCCAAGGTGAGTGATACAGGTTGGAGAGGTATCTCTGCTCCAGAGTCATTCAGGAATCCAGGCTCCTTCCACCTGTCACTCTGATCTCTCCTAGATCTTTGTCTTCTTCTGTATGGCCAAAGTTAGTCTGTGGCACTTCTGAGTTCCAGCTGGAACTGGTTGAAGTCTAAGTGAAAATGGCCCTTTGACCACCAGTGAGACCTTAGATAGATGCACTTAGATGCATTTAGTTAGATGTTCAGTACATGAAGTTAGTCACTGCAAGCTACAGTAATGCTAGAGACTATCCTCTCTAGCTTGGCTGACATTTGTTCAGTTAATTTATATTGCTGTGAAATAACTGAGCAATTAGCAGTTTCCTCTGAAACTTGTGGATGTGTTCCAGGAAGCTTGGAGAGACTTTTAAGAATCCATAAGACACTGCATGAAATTACTGTGTTTGGAGGCTTACCAAATAGGACACAAGATATTGCCATAAAACAAGAGGGAACTCTAGAAGCAGAATCTGTTCCATATGTCCTTGAAGCTAATGTGTGAATTGTCTCTTCTAATGTATTCTCCTCCTGCCTTTCCCTGAATTCCCTCCAAACGAGTAGTTCTATATAGAAAGAGGAATACTAAAAGAGCACACAGAATCCTTTCTTTCTGCACATCGGTCAACCAAAGATCAAGTGTAAGTAGGCAGTTAGGGAGAATCTGTGATTCACATGTCACACAAAAGTTTGCATTAGTCTGCCTAGGATGTTTCTGCTTTCAAAATGCCACCAGAAAGCTATGGGATATACCCAGAAGAAAAAGAGAATGCTGGAGGTGGAGGTGAGACAGAGGCAGTTTCTTTTCTTTTTTTTTATTTCAGAGAGAGAGAGAGAAACATTGATCCATTGATTCCTGCATATGTCCCAACCAGGAATCGAAACTGCAGCCTAGACATGTGTCCTGGCCGGGAGTCAAACCTTTCTGTTTATGAATGATGCTTGCACCAACTAAGCCACACTGGCAAGGACTTGTTTCAAGATGGTGATGTTTAACAAAGCTCTTTTCTATTGGTCCCTTACTTAGTTATTACAATAAATATACCTGTTAAAATATTCCAAATATCTTTAGCATTCTCTCCATTTTAGTGTCAATATATTAATAAACTCAAGTACAACAGATGTGTTAGACAGGAGTTTCTTTTATAACCACAGAGTAGGGTAGGACTTTTATTCTCTCCAGAATTCTTAATAGGAAATAAGCATGAGTACATTTATACATATTTATTTTCCCATAATTTTTGTATGTTAACACAGCTTTTTAAAAAACAGTGAGTATGTGTGTAAGCAAGGTCTGTCCAGAAAGTATCCAGCCAGGTACTGAAAATACAGACATTTATTGAAGAAAATGCAAAAAAACATTATATATAGGACAATGATGCCTTAATCCCCTTCAAAGTAGGCACTTCGGAACCTCACACAGTTCTCCCAGTGTCTCTTCCACTGTTCAAAACAGTGCAAAAATTTTTGTTGGAATTGCTGTCAGCTGTCTTGTCATATTTTCTTGAATATTATCGATGGTCTGAAATCACTTCCCTTTCAAAGGTAATTTTAGTTTTGGGAAATCCCAGAAGTTGCAGGGTGCCAAATAGATTCTGTAAGGGGGCTGAATCACCTGGGTGATTTGATGTTTTGCCAAAAAACTGCATGAGACGTGATTCGTGGCTGGATATTTTCTGGACATACCTCATCTTGTATGTGTTTGTGTGTGTGTGATTTAATGCATCTAAATCATTAAAGGTGATAACAGTAATTTCTCAAGACAAACTTTTTTTATAAGCACTCAGTTTCCTGAAATTATATTCTTAAATATGTATCTCAACCATAAACATTAAAAGCCATACTTTCACGAAAACCATAAAAACCAAAGCTTTGTCATTTAATTGCTGTCCTATTTTAGACTTACTACTTGATTCTTGTATTTTGGGTTATATTTAACCTAACAGTAATTTGGTTTCAAAAATTTTAGCCATTTTTTGAAATGCTTTCAAATTGCGATCTTACAGAAAACAAATCAAATAGTTATTTTTGCCTTCACTTCTAGTAATATATACATTTTGTCCACATAATTTTGGTAAACCTCCTCATTATTGATTTTCCTGGTTTAATGGGGCAGAGAAGTTATATATATATAACACACTTTATTCCGTTGTGAAAATTTACCGAGTGGTTTAAAAAAGTCACTTTAATTTCTGTTAAGGAGGTATCTGAACATTTTTTTTTAAACTATGAAATAACATACCTCTAGCAAAAGTAAGCTTTTATTGTGTTTTATTTAGTGTAGCTCACATTATTTTTTTATGAATAAACATAAATACCTCTGGAGCTAAACCAAATAACAATTCCAACAACAAAATGCTGTTGTTTCCTAAACAACTTTTTTCCCCCCTGCATTTGGAATTCACTGTTTGCACCTGGATTATGTCACATGTAATTATGATCCTGGAGTGTTGCAACTAAAAAACTAGGAAGGATCACCATAAACATATGAGTTAATGAAATGAGGATTTCACTTATCCCAGGGAATTGTGAGAGAATGTTAAATCAATGTGTGTCAGAAGGAGTTTTAAGACCTGTGTATTATGGCTCAGAGTGAGAAATGTTAGGCACTAAATCTATAGTGTGCTTCAGTGAAGATAGGCGCCATTACAAGACAAAGGAATCAGGCCAGAAGTGGGATTTACTTCTACTTCTAAGTGTGAGATTGAAAATTCAGTATAGTATACTTAATCTCAATGACTCTAGCTATATTAGTTTACATTTAAACATCTCATTCTATTGCTACATATCATTACTAGAAAAACCTCTGGCACTTTGTTGAGCAAGTTTCATTTTTCTTTAATGCAGTTGGAAGAAGAGGAAGGATTTTTGGTATGGTGGGAGTTTTAAAAAGCCATATCATCTTTATATTGTATTAGGTATCACTTTCATAATTTTATTTATTTCAAATAATCATATCAATATTGGCATCCATATCCCTTATTTTTCTTTAAAGTTGTATTTTCAACTATATTTGCCAAATCATTTATTTTAATAAAATGTGTTCATGGAAACAAGGCTTCACCCAATATTGCCCAACTCCAATACTCACTATAGAAATAAAAATACTACTAAGAAGTAATTAAGAATAAATAAAATGTACAGGTCTTTTTTTACAGGTAGGATACAAATGGTTAAATATCTTTGAAAGGTGATATTTATAGAGCATATTAGAATTTAATCATTGGTAAGAAAATAGAAGCTCTGGGTGTAGACAATATAATGCAGATGTGGGCAAAAGTAGATTTACAGTTCGTGAAACACAGAGTTAATAAATCTATTGTAATAATCCCAGCCTCCATGTCTTTTTCCATACAAAAAACTGTAAACCTACTTTATCCACCATATATAAGGATGGAATAAAAAATATTTCTTCGAAGTTATGAGGAGGAAAGGAGGCAAACAAGATTTTGTTTTTGTTGCTTTTTAAAAAGTTTATGTAGAGATCAATGAATATTTGGAGATACTGGAGAACACAATGGAGAGAGGAAGTGAATGAAAATTTGAAATTAGGAGTAGACAGGTATCTTAGTAAGGTCACTGAAGTGGTTACCATAATAAAGAAATTATTAATTTTAGTAGAGGGAAATAAAGATATTCTTTTGAGATTAAAATTTAGAATTAAACAATGACAGAAGGTATAAAATTCTGTAAATAATAATATTTTTAATATGTTAACAGGTCTCCAAAATAACTAAAATTATCCTTTGGGTACAGCCCTCGTGGATGGATCAGACTCCCCTGCCAAAGAACTGATGATTTTCTGAGTCAGGCCAAGCTTCCTCCAGGAAGAAGCAAATGACTCACAACTCAACCTCTGTGTAGCTGGTTCTGTCAATGCCTCTTGCAATCCTCTTCAGAACTATGAGATCTGTCAGTGGTAGCTCACCTTGAATCCCTTTTGCAAGGTTCATATTTGGCCATCAGAAAACATACTCTGGGCTCTGCCATCAATGGAGCACAGCTCCCTCTGACCTCAGCTCTCTCTAAGTTCCTCCGGAACTAACCTTTTGTAATTTCCCCTGTGCCTCAGAGGTTCCTGTGTCCTTCAAGCTCCATCAGAAGAAAAATGATTCATTGAAACCCCTCTCACTTGGTGTTTATGGGAACACGTGTGAGAATAGCACTCCAAAATTCTTTCTGGCCATAGAAGCCTCTTTTTAGTTTTTATCATATTCCTTTATTTTTTTATAAACAGGAGTGGATGGCAGGTCAATGACTAGAGGCTGGTTTCACATTGTCTTAGCCTTCCCAGTACACAGAATCCATACATATTCAATCCTGGATCGTTGTGATTGGAGAATGTCAAGCCACTGACAAATTTCACTGATTATTTTGTTCTTACTGAATATGAGAAAACTTTTTGAAGCATTTGCTTTGGAGACCCAAGTTCCCCATGAGAACATGTCTTACCTAGCAAATGTTTTGCTTGATGTTGGCTTGTCTTTAAAGTAGGAGTTAGAGATCAAGTGCACTTTCTGCATCAATGAAAAGATATTTGTAAACAAAAGTTTGACAGTTAATCCTTTCTTCAACTCAGGCATTTAGATGATATCAGTGATTCTGAAACATTGTCTACTTTCTTCTTTAAGGCCTTCTTCAAGTTTAAAAGAATAAAACATACATCTGGGTTACCATCAAAAGCAACTTAGCTTACTTTTCCAAGAGGTAATGTTGACACCAAAAGACTCACTGGATGATGGGGTCAGGCAGAGGGCAGGGAATGGAGGAGACCACTGAAGAAAATCACAAACTGACTGAGCCAATGGGCAGGCTGAGGTGCCCAGGCTGTTGCAAATGCTCCCCTAGTAAGATAATCGGATGGGGGAGGAAGCCCTCCTCCCACCTTCTGGTACCTGACTGGGGGTGGGACCAGGGGAAGGCAGGCGTGTGGACAATAGAGGTCAGAATAGCAACAAGGGAAGGAAGGAGCATGCTCTCACCCACTTGGAAAATGTACTGGCTGGAGTGTTTGTGGGGCCTTCTGGCCATGGAAGCCTCATGGCCAATGGTGGCACCAGATGCACATGCATTTTCCAGCAGGGAGCCTGAAGCTGAGCTGTGGCCAGGAGCAAGCTGAGCCACCTGGATGACTACTCAGTGGCTGTCTGTGGTTCCCAAAGGATGGTAATTTAAATAGGAGAAGGACACTGCCTTTGATTTTGGTCTGACTGATTGATGGCTGGGCTTTCCCTGGGTTTTCTGGAGGGGAGGGGCTTGAGACAATCGTCCAACGGGGAAATCAATACTTCTAATTTCAACAGTGATTTTAGCTAAAGCATAGGCTGTAATTT
Source organism: Pteronotus mesoamericanus (assembly GCF_021234165.1). Taxonomy (NCBI): domain Eukaryota; kingdom Metazoa; phylum Chordata; class Mammalia; order Chiroptera; family Mormoopidae; genus Pteronotus; species Pteronotus mesoamericanus. The sequence goes on along the minus strand of NW_026555321.1, from coordinate 76,943,774 downwards.
ATACACAATTTTAATACTTTTATAAGAAATCTTACTTAATCATTTCTGAATATTCAAATATTCTTAGCTAAACTATAAGGATTTCTCCAAAATTTAATAAGGTTTAAAAATTTTAATTCACATGTTTCTTTTTATATAATCATTTTAGTCTTTAAAAATGAAACTTCATTTTAGAAGTTTCCTATTTATGTTATCAAAAAGTGCACATAGGTTAGATCCAAAATATTATTCTTGTTTGTTATATGTAATGGATTAAAAGCATCCTAAACTTTGTGCCTGGGTGGTACATTTTACTCTGGATAGTGCTTTATTATTATTTATATGTACTTTTAAAATTTTATAGTTATGTAAATTTTTTGTACTCTTAAATTAAATCACTTGCTTTCAATTCACTCTTAAAATATGTGGCTTTATAATAAAGACATCTAGACTCTCTGAAGGATAGTAATAAAAAATATCTTTAAATGAGAGTAATGTTGCAGCTTTTGGTCTTTGCAAATACAAAAAGCCTAATTAAAAGCATACAAGCCATGTGTAACTTCGTTCTTAATTATTTTGCTCATTATTTTAGTCTTTATTTCATAGCCACTAATTAGAAATTTCAGAACTTGGCAGCTGCAGCATATGCACCATTAAGACTTTTAGCATAATATTCAATTTTGCATCTTGTGCAAATTATTTGAGATCATATATTATTGACCATTTCCTAAAAATTATAAGAAATACATATTGTTAATTTGTTTCTAGAGCCAGTAAGAAATTTTTAGCACTTCAAAAATCCAATGTACTTCAATGTAACCTTAGAAATTTGCAATTCAATTGAATTGAATTTAGCATGTTTTTATTGAGAACACTAGCAACCATAGTTCACCAAAATAGTGCTCACTAAAAAATTTGTCAATTCTCTGTACTCAAGACACCATACACTGCAACTAATAAATATTTCTAAAATCAGCCATTGTTTGAATGATAATTTGCTGAATGACAATAATTTTTGTTAATATAAAAATGATTGACACAACTGAAATGCCAAAAAGAGATTTGTGGAGTGTATGGAGAAGGTGCTGTGACTGACCAAATGTGTCAAAAATGTTTTGTGGTTTCTTGGTGCTACTGACATTTTGGCCAAATAATTCTTTCCTGTGGGGCTGTCTTATGCATTGAAAGGTGTTTAGCAGCCTCCTGGCCTCTACCGCCTAGAAGCCAAAAGCAGGAGATAGCCAACATACAAAAAAAATAAAAAATAAAAAATAAAAAAATAAAAATAAAAATGATTGAATATACTTACAAATAAATTGTCATTTATTGCACATGCATTAAGTACAAAAATTTAAAGAACATAAATGGTAGAGGTAAGGAAAGTGGTTCTACTTTTATTAAGTTGCTTTTTAAAGTTATATTCTGGTGAAAATTTTTTTACATTCATGTTACATTTAATTTTATATAATGGACAGAGAACAATGGTTTTTGCTGTTTTTCTTTAGTGATACACTAAAAATAAGTTATTGCGGTACAGAATATATTCTTTATGGAAGTTAGAGGATAATTAGTCAAGAAAGGAGAGCTGGTATTTACATAAATAAAGTAATAAATCACAAATATTTTATCTTAAAATATATAGTAAGATCAAGGAAGGACAAACATGTTTTTATCTGTGACTTCCAAACTCAGTATTCCCATGATCACTTAGAGCAAAGGTCAGTAAATTGTTTATGTTATGAGCCAGATAGTTAATGTTTTAGACTTTGTAAGTCATGTGATCTTTGTCACATCTCGGATCTGTTTTATAGAGGCAGCTCTGTGTGTAGCTATACTACAGCCACCCACAATGTGTAAACAAATGGATGTGGCTGTATTTCAATAAAACTTTATTTACAAAAAAACTCTTCTATAAATCTCCCAATGTTGACATAGCTTTGTCTTCTCTTTTATTTTACTACAAAACACCACAAGAGATGTTTTGGTTACTGACTGAATTCTATTTTAATTTTGTTTTAAGCTCATTTTTATCTGGATTTCACTCTCACTCTGTGAAAGATAGATAATTTTTCAGCCCATTCCCCACTATTTTAGTATTCAAATTAATGAAACTCATTGCAGAATTTGACAAGGCTCAATATTTCTTCCTCCTTGACTTATCTCCCATCTTTTTCTCTGAGTTTTCTAATGCTGGATCCTCCTCACTAATTTTCCTTTCAAATTTTCTCAGGTTGATTCTCATCTTATTCCTCCTTACTCTTTACTTTTTCCTTCATTAACCTTGTTTATTCTTATATATGCTTAGCTACCACCAGTCTGGTGTCTCTTGAATATTAATGTGGGATTCAGAAGTAGATCCTTAATTGATCTGCTACTATTACTGTTATCACTACTTCTGTAATGCCACTATTATTATGACTACAACTACCATTTCCAATAGTTGTCACCTTTTTTGCTTATAAAAGTATCTGACATATACTATGCCATCTTTAACATTCATATCCCAGGGGATAAGAATCAATTATTCATGTATTTTAAAAATGAGATTTTTTTACTTCAGAAAGTTTAAGTGATTTATTAATGTATATACCTAAAAAGTAGTTTAACAAACACTTTAAGTCAACTAATTCTAGGGATTAAGTTTATAGGTAATTAATAAGTAGTTCAAATATTTTGTTTAACATTAATCTCCATTTGTGAAAATGTTCTAAGAAGTCACATTTCAGTTGATAAAGTTTATAACAATTCTGAAGGGAATAATTTATTTTTTTTTAAATTTGGATTTTAGTACTAGATGAACTCCTGTGATCTCTGGAAGAACTGCATATTATCCTAAATTATGAATTACCCTAAAATGTGTGTGTATACACGTGTATATGAAAAGAGGTCAGGAAATTCTGATAATGTTGGAATATTTAATGAAAAATTCTGGGTTGTTTGGATGAAAAGAACAGAAACTCTTCGGGCTAGTAGACAAGAGAGAAAAATGCCATGTACATATGTTAGAAAACTGTTATGAAATTCAATGAAATAAACTTTCAAATAAACTTCCATCACTGAGAAGATAAGAGGGATAAAAGGATCTATTGAAATAATAAGTCTACCAAAATAGTGAATATAATGAATTTACTAAAAGCAAGAAAGTAGATACATTAAAGTTTTTATTTGTTTTCTGTTTATTAATGAACATGGAGATACATTTTTACTGATTCATTCTCAATCCTATATTTGTCTCTTCTTTAGTTCAAACAGAATATTTTTGAGAGAATAAAGGTCAAGCTAACATATTCATTGATTTTCAAAAAGGATTACATACAACTTTCATATCACTTAGCAACATCATCTCACATTCTGAGGAACAAGGTCACAGTTGTGAAATCAACAGTGCTGTTAATGAGAGCCAGACAGTGTTGGTATAAATACTAAGAGACAGAGACAATACCAAATTGTGCAGCTCTGTTGACACTTATTTTTTGAATATTCTCTTCAAAACAAAGAACAGAATAATTCTTGGGCCAGATTATTAAACAACTTAGTCTGTATTCTTTGTTTCTGCTGTGCCTGCTATGGGAGAGTTCAGTCTGTATGTTACGCAGCCCCGACTCCAATCTCCAGTCTGAAATTTGCAACTGCCATGTGAAAATCCTATCAGCATGTTCCAACATCACATCCAAGAATACATGTTCTTTCATGATGTTCTATTTTTAAATCATTTTTATTGTTATTCTATTACAGGTGTCCCAATTTTCCCCCCTTCACCCTCCTCTGCCCATCCTACCCCTGCTCCCACAGTTAATTTCCACACTGTTGTTCATGTTTGTGAGTCATTCATACGTGTTCTTTGTCTAGTCTCTTCCCCTTCTTTCCACCATTATCTCCTTTCCTCTTCCCCTCTGGTCACTTTTAGTCCAGTCAATGTTTCCATGCCTGTGATTCTATTTTGTTCATTAGATTCCTCTTACAGGTGAGATCATATGGTGTTTGTTTTCACCAGTGGGGTTACTTCACTTAGAATAATATTCTCCAGTTCCATTCATGCTGTCACTAAAGGTAGGAATTCTTTCTTTATTTCTGCTGTGTAGTTCTTATCACTGTCATTTTTCTGGTCATCCAAAAGACTGGAAGTTTTTTGTTTTCTTTTTTTCTTTTCCCTCTGTCTCACCTTGTTTTCATATGTAACCAACTGTCAAATTCTGTAAGTTCTATCTTTGTGACACTTCTTAAACTCTCCCTTTTCTTTTCTTCTCTACAACTTTGGCTCTATCTCTTCACTTTAATTAGTTGTCACTAGACTATAAAAATAGCCTGCAATCTGGGTCACCCTAATTTCAGCCTCTTTGAATTTCAATCTGATCAAAACATGATAACTTCAATGTGAAGCTTCTCTACACAAATGCATTCATGTGCAGCCTGTGTCACACCAATCAAAGGATGTCCAAACTCCTTATGGTAGACAAGGGAGGCAGCTTCTGCTCTGTACACACATTATGCCCTGATGAAATAAAACTGTTTTCTGTCCTCTGAAAAGTTGAATATTCCTGGTTTTACAATTTGTGTGAGCTATTCTTTCCAGCTAAACTGACATGAAATCTGCCTATCAAAGTTTACACAACCTCCAAGACTCAACTCACACACCACAATAGTAAAAATGAGAATAGCAGTCTCAACAACACCTTGCTTATCATGTTTCAGGTGTTGCAATAAACCTTTTGCAGTCCTTAACTCATTTAACATTGCTAACAAGAATACCATGACATGGATTCTAATGATATTTCCATTTTATAAAAGAAAAAATAAACTGTTTAAAAAGGTCATGAATTTTGTGGAGTTCATTCTATTCAGTAGATTTTTATTTTAGGTTCCTCGGAGTATTTATTAAATTCTGTTTGTAGTGCTGTTAATTCTTTAAATTCTGATATTCCCGGCTAATGTGCAAATTTATTAAGAGAAAAACTACTCATAATTAAAAGATTTCTCATAAGATGTAGTTAATGCTTCACATATGCTAGGTGTATATCACATATTTGAATAAGCACACCATGAATCTTTCCACCATAATGCATATAACTCCCCAGCAGGAGTTGCCATGCAACCTGACAACCTCTTATCCATGTTAAACCTCCACTCCACATATGACGTTATTTGTGAAGTCTTCTTTGTTTTCTCTATACATATTTGGCTTTTCCTGACTTTTTAAATAAAGCATTATTACATTATATCTCATTTTAATTAGCTGTCTGATAATTTTATTATCTTCTTTCCCCAGACACCTCCAATAACTTAAAAGTTCTACCTGCTAGTTTCTCCCCCACAATACTTAGTATCTTGTCTTGCAATAATAATTTCTGAAAATTAATTTAATTCAAGTGAACTATCCAAATTTGTTGTCATCAGTAGTTCTTAATCAGGGTTAAATGCTTAGCAACTGCAACAGACTTGGAAACTATAAAACTTAAAGGACACATTATTTCTCACTTATGTAATAATTTGTGGTGTATGTTAAACATCATGAAACATCATTGAGCAGCTGGGAAATGTCTGTCTCACAAAGACATTCAAGGACATCTACCGACAGTGACTCTTTTCTTTCAAACATGAATCTTTCAAGAATTTCTGGTTACCTCAACCAGTAAGGAAGAACAAACAGCATGGAAGAATGAATGTAAGAAATTACATGTTGTAATTCATGTTGTAGGGTAGCCCTGGGCAAGACCTGCATCACATCTACTCATAAGCATGTGTTTTGAAGAGTTACCTAACCACATCTAGCTGTAAAGGAGCTGATAAATACAGTCTATGTGTAGCCTATATCCCAGCTACAGTCTACAACTCTGCGTACAGGAAGGAAAGAACAACTTTTTGTGTGTGTGTGAACAACTAGTGGTTTCTGCCAGAGTGCACCACTCTGCCTTTATATACCCTTCTTCACACAATAATTCAGATTCATCCCTTAATAAAATAACAGGACCTAAATACAATCCTTAAATCCAGAATTAGTGTGCAATGTGTAGTCCTTTCTATCAGGTCTGGATGCTGCTCCTCATGGCATGACAAGCTTTAAATTAAATGCTAGTTACTTGCTTCCTTTTCTTCCTTTACCACACACAGATACCTCCAGGTGGAGCAGATCCAAGGTATTCATCATACAACTCCCATGAAGAATAGGAAAGAACAGAAAACCACAAGAAATCACATCTTTATAGCAACTATTATATTTGGCTGGTCACAAATTACAAATATTTTCTACTATGACTTTTTTTCAGAGTTAGCCTACCTGCCTTTCATAGTGCTATACTCTGAAGGAACTGCCTTGTCTGTTAATCTCCAAGAACACTGACTCAGCCTTTGGAGAGATTTATCATAGACCTTTGTTCTTTAAGGTCACCTCTGAAGTGCATCTTGGAGAGTATGCATTCTCTGAAGACTATATATGAAGATGAGGTGAAGACAGCCTGTTCCTGGGTATCTTGGTTGAATACTGGCCTCTCTCGATAGACATGTCCATGTCCTAATCCCTGGTAACTGTGAATGTAAGCTAATTTGGAGAAAGAATCTGCAGATGTAATTAAGCTAAGAATCTCAAAATGAGATTATCCTAAATTACCTAAATAGACCATAATACAATAATAATTTTCCTTGTAAGAGACAGAAAAAGAGAAGACATGGACCCCACACAGAAGACAAGTTGATTTGAAGATGGAGGCAGCGATCAGAATTAGGAAGCCACAAGGCATGGCTGTCTGGAGCTACCAGAAGTCAGAAGAGGCAAAGAAGGATTTTTTCTTAAAGTCTTCAGAAGTAGCATGGCTGTGTCAACATGTTGATTTTGTACTTTAGGCTCCAAAACTGTGAGAGAATAAATTTCTGTTTTTTTAAGCAACTCATTTTTTGGTAATTTGTTATGATAGCCCCAGAAAACTAATGGAGCAGCAAGTTTGAGAACACAAAGATCAGTTTAAAACTTGAAAAATCACAGACATTTTCAGTTAGTTTTATAGTTTCATATGCAGTACAACTTAAAAGGTGTTTCACATTCATTTATTGCTTCCCTCATTGTGGCAAAATTTACATCCTGCTATCAACCTGTCAAGCTGCTTGAGCCAGCTGTAGTCTTAGTTAAGACCCAGCCCTGCATGGTTCCCATGTACACACTTCACTTCCATGGACCACGACTGACGCTTCTATTTCTTGGTTCAGCTGAGATGGCATATCTCAAAAGGCATGATCCCCGTATGCACCATGGAGCTGCAATTAACTCTCTAGGAGAAAGTCTTGATTAATGGGAAATGGGAGATGCGAAGAAGCTAGGAAGATGCACACCCTCCTTTTGTGGGCTGCTCTGAGGTATGGTTATACACTCTCTTGAAAAATATGCTGTGCCTTTTGGAGCTCATCCGGAAGTGGTGGCCAGTTTTCATCTTTCTTTAATTCACTTCCATTTTTCATTTCATTCACAATACTGGGCTTATGCTTTCCATATAAAGTATCAACCTTTAAACTTGTGCTCAGGCTCTCAGTTCTTAACAGTCTAACCTAAGATGGCCGATTTTTGATCTATGACCCTCAATCAGTTCCATATGCCAGTAGCCAAAATTAAAATTTTCCTCTCCAATTAGTTCTCATGTTTAATTTCTTTACTTCCTCATTCAACCCAAACATTTCTCTTAATTTAATGATGGATAGCTGTGGCCACCTGAACACATTTGGTCTTTAAAGGTAGGTAAGGCATTCAGCTCCTGAGTTTAGGTTGAAAAGCATGTAGCTTGCAACCAATGCAAGTACTCAATTTCTGATATTTCATATTTTTTTCCATTTCTGCTTGCAATTTGGCTAATTCTTATCTGAGATCATTTGTATAAATCTAATTATTTCCTCTGATTGAAAAATAATGTCACATTTATCTTATTCCTCATGAAGATTAGAGTATCAAGTGCAGCATATATTTAATAGAAAAGTCAGTGTTTATTTCAGACTTTGTACTGAGATGTGCTTCTTAGACAGGTTGATAAACTTCTGAAAGCCTCATTTATTATTTTTTAACAATGTTCCTAAATTACACTTCTTATATGATTGATGTAATAATTGAATTAATAATGTCTATAAATAGTCAGTAACTGAGAGGGAGTTAGCACACCAAGAATAAATAGTGGTTATTTTTGTTGTGAAGTTTCAAGAGATGCAACAGGTTGAATAATTTCTAATAAGTAATTAAGTACCTGAAAGAAGTATGGTTAGTAATACTTGAAATGGGTGATTAATAAATTAATTACCAATATATATTGTAAGTTTCTATCATTTATTCATTCTCTACCAAAAGAGTCATTTTTTTTCCAATGGGGAAGCAATTTTTATATGAAGTAAAAAGATATCTATTAAAAAAATAAAAATCAATGATAAAAATGCATAAAATTGAACAAAGGACAAAAATCACATGATCATATCAATAGATGCAGAAAAAATATTTCATAAGGTAAAGCACCCATTTATGATTAAAAAAACTCAGCAAAGTGGGAATAATGAGGGCATACCTCAACATAATAAAGGCCACATATGAAAACCTCCAGCCAACACCATATTCAACAGGCAAAAACTAAAAGCTTTCCCACTAGTATCAAGAATAAGACAATGATGTTCACTTTCACCACTTTTTCAACATAGTATTGGAAGTCCTAGCTACAGCAATCAGACAAGAAAAAGAAATAAAAGGCATCCAAATTGGAAAGGAGGAAGTAAAATTGTCATTGTTTGCAGATGACATGATAGTGTACATAAAAAAACCCTATAGACTCCATCAGAAAAACTACTCGGCCCAATAAGTGAATTTGGCAAAACAGCAAGATGCAAAGTCAGTATCAAAGGAATCAAAGGCATTTTTGTACACCAACAATGAAATATCAGAAAAGGAAATTAGAAAAAAAAATTCCCATTTGCTATAGCAACAAGAAAAATAAAGTACCTAGGAATAAACTTAACCAAGGAAGTGAAAGACCTTTACTCAGAAAATTACACAACACTGAAGAAATGAATTAAGAAGGACACGAACAAATGGAAGTATATACCTTGTTTATGGATTTGAAGAATTAGCATCATCAAAATGTCCATACTACCCAAAGCAATTTCTAGATTCAACACAATCCTTATTAAAATACCAATGACATATTTCACAGATATAGAACAAACAATTAAAAAATGTATGTGGAACCATAAATGACACCAAATAGCTGCAGCAATTTTGAGAAAGAAGAACAAAGTAGGAGGGATCACAACTATACTACAAACTATACTACATCAAACTACACTACAAAGCTACTGTAATCAAAACAGCCTGATACTGCCATAAGAACAGACACATAGGTCAGTGGAAGAGAAGAGAGAGCTCCGAAATAAACCCATGTCTCTACTGTCAATTAATATTCAACAAACAGGACAGAAACATAAAATGTAATAAAAATAGCCTCTTCAACACATGCTGGGAGGTGTTGGGAGATCTGGACAGCTACATGCAAAAAAAAAAAAAAGAAGAAGAAATTCAACCACCAACTTACACCGCACACAAAAATAAACTCAAGATGGTTAAAAGATTTAAATGTAAGTCACAACACCATAAAAGTCCTAGAGGAGAACATATGCAGGAAAATATCAGATATTCCACACAGCAATATTTTCACTGATATGTCCTCTAGAGCAAGGGACATAAAGCAAATAAACAAATGGGGTTTCATCAAAATAAGAAGTTTCTGCACAGCTAAAGAAAAAATCAGCAAAATAAAAAAAGGGAACAAACCATATGAGAAAATATATTTACCAATGATACGTTGGACAAAGTTTTGATTTTCAAAATATATGAAGAACTCACATGACTCCACTCCAGGAAGACAAACAATCCAATTAAAAATGGACAAGGACTTCAGCAGACACTTCTCCAATGAAGACATACAGAGAGCCCTGGAACATATGAAAGGATGCTCAGCATCACTAGCCATCAGAGAGATGCAAATTAAAACCACAATGAGATACTACTTCACACCAGTCAGAATGGCCATCATTAACAAATCAACAAACAACAAATGCCAGGGAGGTTGTGGAGAAAAGGGAACCCTACTACACTGTTGGTGGGAAGGCAGACTGGTGCAGCCACTGTGGAAAACAGCTTGTAATTTCCTCAAAAAACTAAAAATAAGACCGTTTTATGACCTGGCAATTCCACTGCTGGGATTATACCCTAAGAATCCTGAAACACCAATTCAAAAGAACCTATGCACCCCAATGTTCATAGCGCCACAATTTACAATAGCCAAGTGTTGGAAGCAACCTAAGTGCTGATCAGTAAATGAGTGCATCAAAAACCTATGGTACTTTTACAGAATGGAATACAATGCAGCAGAAAGAAGGAAGGAGCTCCTACCCTTTGTGACAGTGTGGATAGAACTGAAGAGGATTGTGCTAAGTGAAACAAGTCAAGCAGTGAAAGACAAATATGATCTTACCTATAAGTGGAACCTAATCAACAAAACAAACAAGCAAGCAATATATAACCAGAGAGACTGAAATAAAGAATAAACTGACAGTAACCAGAGGGGAGAGGGGAGGGTGATAATGGGTAAAAGAAGGGGAAGGGTCAAATCAAGGAACATGCATAAAGGACCCATGGACAAAGTCAAAGGAAGATAAGATTGAGGGTGGGAGGCAGGGCATAATGAGGTGGGGGGGGATGGTAGTGAGAAAATGGAGACAACTGTACTTGAACAACAATAATAAAACAAACAAACAAAAAAAACAGAAAAAAAGGACTAAGATTTATAGGATAGTAAGATGATATTTTACTTTATTTTTTATTATTTCATTTATTTATTTCATTTCTTTTGTATCTTACTCTTTTTTTTACTTGTTCAAATACATTTGTCTCCTTTTTCTCGCCACCACTTTCCCCTGCCCCACCCACCCCCACCTCCCAGCCTCAATCCTTTCCCACTTTGGCTTTGTCCATGGGTCCTTTATGCATGTTCCTTGACTTGACACTTCACCTTATTTTCCTTGTTATTTGATTTTTTTAAATGTTTTATTTATTTATTTTTAGAAAGAGGGGAAAGGAGAGAGAAAGAGAGGGAGAGAAACATCAATGTGTGGTTATCTGTCATGTGTCCCCTACTGGGGACCTGGCCCACACCCCAAGGTATGTGCTCTGACTGGGAATCAAACCAGTGAATCTAAGATGATATTTTAAAAGAGAAAGGAATACAATCTACAAAACCAGTTTGGTTAGAAGGTAGTAAGAGAGAGGATGTAGAAAAATGAAGAGTGTATTGTTTATAATTCAATAAAAGGGACATTTAACGGATGTAAAAACAGAAAATATTGTAGCCAAATTTTGTAAGAGATTTTGTTTATATTTTTTATTCAAAGACTTAATCTTAAAATGGGAGGAAATCTTACTCTTTGTGACAGCATAGATCAGGGGTGTTCAACCTTTTGGCGTCTCTGGGCCACACTGAAAGAAGAAGAGTTGTCTTCGGCCACACATTAAAAACAAAAACACTAATGAAAACTGGTGAGCAAAAAACATTGTCCATGCATAAGTTTTGTGATATTCACCACCACAGATAAGCGAAAAAGTCCTCACATAATAACCCTAATGACCTAGCAGCTCTTTCAATAATCTTTTAAAATCCTTAAGCAGGCTCCAAGTTTGTGATCATTAATCTAGAAAATGTACATATATAAGTAGTAAAACAGTATAAAACTTCATAATAAAAGTAAATAATGCTTCAAGTAAATCTATGATTTTGTATTGGGCTGCATTCATAGCCACCTTGGGCCACATGAAGCCCATGGGCCATGGGTTGGACACCCCTAGCATAGATGGACCTAGAGAACATTTTGCTAAGTGAAATAAACCAGTCAGAGAAAGACAAATACCATATAATTTCACTCATATGTGGAACCTAATGAACAAAATGAAGTAACAAAAAATAGAGACAGACTGATAGAGAACAGGCTGACAGCTGTCAGAGGTGGGGGATACTGGGGTGCTAGGTGGGGGTGGTGGAAGGATTGAGAAAAAACTCACTAAAATTTACTATAAAGACAACACTGAAATATGAGGTATTCAAATCGAGTACACATTTAATTTGAATACACTATTAATCCTTATTTTAGGAGAACTTTGCTTACTTTATGGCTTATATCAATTGATGAATTGTTCTAACAAAATTTATCCTCCGGTAGGGGCTATATTGTACTCTCCTCCCAGTAGACGTGGTCTTTGTTTTTCCTTTTCACCTTCAATTTTATTACAGAACTTTGCACTCTTTCATTCTTTATGTTTATTTGACTGCATATATAAAATATATTAAAAAAATCATATGAGTGCCAGAAACAAAAAATTTCCTTCTGCTAGTTACCATAAAGTCTCATCTATCATTATAATTGCTTTAATAAAAAGTAGAAAGTAAAAATAATCATTTTTAACAAACATGAGCTGATGTTCCTCCAATTCTACCTTTTATGGCAAAAGTTGAATAAACACTAATTAGATATGATGCTATATATAAAGGGCATTTAAAATTGGTCAGGGCAACAAAACATTTTTCTTATCTCAATTCTGCTCACATATCCAGCTGAAATGCATAGATGAGACCTTAAGCCTATTGCACCTAATATGGATATCAACTCTAACAAGTGTATTATCTTGTAATAATTTTCTCCATAACTGTCACCAGCAATAAACTGTTGTCTTTATGGTAATAAACAATACCTTTTCTTTTTATTCACTTTCAGTTTAATATTTTATATTTTCCTTAGTAGGCACTTCGCAAATACTTATTGAATGAATTACAAACTGAATTAAAAAGTGTATAGCATCCTGGCTTTAAAGTATAAAACATCTGTAGTTTACTAAATAAGGCCTTTGAATTGGGGTGTTCTTTTAAGAAGAGATTAAATTGCCTGGATTTTATCTATTGTGTAAGAATAAGAAATGTGTATAAAATGCCTTTCTTTTGTAATTTTAAGTGTTTTTATGCATAAAAGTTATTTTTATATAAACTATAAATAGATTAAAGACTTGAATGTAAGATTTAAAACGATAACAACAACAACAGCACAACTCCTAGAAGAAAGAATAGGCAGTAAACATTGACATTTTTCATAGTAATATTTTTTTCTAATATATCCCTCTGGGCAAGGGAAATAAATAAACAAAGAAAAAACATAATCAAGTGGGACTGTATCAGACTAAAAGGTTTTTGCACAATAAAGAAAAGCATGAACAAAATGAAAAAGCAACCTACTGAGTGGGGGAAGATATTTGTTAATGATGTATCTGATAAGGTGTTAGTATACAATTTATAAAGAATTTATGCAACTCAACACCAAAAAGACAAACAATTTAATTAAAAATTTGGCAAAAGACCCAAATAGACATTGCTCCAAAGAGGACATACAAATGGTCAGGAAACATGAAAAGATGTTCGGTGTCACTAATCATCAGAGAGGTACAAATTAAAACCAAAATGAGATACTGCCTCACGCCTGTCAGAATAACCATCATCAATAAACCAAGAAACAAATGTCAGTGAGGATATGAGCAAAAGGGAAACTTCATGCACTGTTGATGGAAATGCAGATTGGAGCAGCCACTATTATAAAGGATATCCATATCCTTTTAGTTTTCCTCAAAAAAACTAAAAACAGAATACTTAATAACACAACAATTCCACTTCTGTGTATTTATCCAAAGAAATCCATAATGTTAATACAAGAAGACCTGTGCACCCCTACATTCATTGTAGAGTTATTTACAATAGCCAAGACATGGAAGCAGCCCAGATGTCCATCCATAGACTATTGGATAAATAAGAAGTGGTACACATATACAATAGAATATTACTTCACTGTAAAGAAGAATGAAATTTTCCTATCTGCAACAACATGGATGGACTTAGAGGGTATTGTGCTAAGTAAAATAAGACAGAGAAAAACAAATAACATGACACCACTTGTATATGTCATCTAAAGACCAAAATGAAAAAGCAGATGAAATAGAAACAGACTCAAATACAGAGAACAGAGAATTGCCAGATGGGAGGGGGCTGGGGAGCTGGGTTAACAAGATGAAGAGATTAAGAAGTACAAAGTGGTAGTTACTAAAGTATCACTGGGATGTAAAATACAGCATAAGGAAGACAGTCAACAATATTGTAATAACTCTGTATGGGTCCAGGTAGGTACTAAAATTGAGGGGTTACTTTGTAAATTACATCCAGTCTGACCAGTATGTTGTACACCTGAAAATAATAGAAAATAATAACAAATGTCAAAAACTTTAAAAAAAGAAAAAATTCTTAAATATTTATGTTTTGTTTAATATTGTGAACCCAAATATATTTCTAAGTACAGTACAGTGAATTAGTGAATTGTTTTAACATACTTGTAGCACAATGTAGGTGGAGATATTTTCTTTTGAAAATGACAAAAGAGAATTTGGCTGTTTTAAAATAAAAATTATCATCAAGCAAAACATGTAAAGGACTCTTTCAAAATAACATTTCTCGCCTTAAGTAAAAATTTCAAAAAGTGCTGTAATAAATCATAGATGAATTTGGCTTCTTCTAAAATACTACAATATAAAAAAGGCAATTACAAAGAGAACACATAATTAGTTTGTGAAAGCCCATGTTTAAAACATGCTCAGATAACAAAATTTAGATTTATGACCTTGAGGGTTGTATGTTGTATTTTATAATTCATAACATAATTTACCTTCATTGGAACTAAAGAAAATAACTGAGAGTCATGTGAGTAAAATATATACATATATGAGTGGATAAATGGATGGAGATGGATAGATAGAATAGGAATTTCAATAGTTTCAGGTCGAATAGACAGAAACATATGGCATATATCTGTTAAGTTTTTAAAAATTAAAATGGGAGGAGTGAATAGTTTTTATTTAAGTTTAAAGTCAGAAGATAAAAATAGAGTCTAGGAAAATAATGGAGTGGGATGTGTTTGCCTTAATTTGCCCATGCACACTTTGCCCTAAATATCTTTGAGAAAGGACACAATAGTATTACAATTACTTTAAACCTGTCATATAATTAAAAAAGAAAATTTGCGAAAACAAAGTAATAGTAATTTGTTAAATTAAACATCTATTCAATTTCTTCATATATATTGTTTAATTTACTCCATGTGTGATATTTTTATTTCATTTATAGGTGTGATATTGGTTAATAAAACTATAGAGGTTTCAGGGGTGCAGTTACATATTACATCATCTGTATTTTCTACTGTGTGTACACTACCCAAAGTCATCACCCTCTATCACCATGTATCCCCCGCTTTACCCTCTTCTACCTCCTCTACCTGCTTTCCCTCTGCTAATCACCATACTGCTGTCTGTCTATTGAGGTTTTTTTTCTTTAATTCCTTCATATTTTTCATGCATAGCCCCTACTCCCTATCCCTCTAACAGCTGCCAGTCTGATCTCTGTATCAATAAGTATGTTTCTATTTTGTTTGTACTTTTATTTTGTTCATTAGATTCCAAATATAAGTGAAATCATATGGTTTGTGTCTTTCTCTGATTGGTTTATTTCACTCAGTGTAATATTCTCCAGGTCCACCTATGTTGTCACAATAGTATTTTCTTCTTTATTACAGCTGAGTAGTATTTCATTGTGTAAATGTAGTACAGCTTCTTTATCCAGCCATCTACTGATGGACACTTGGGCTGCTTTCAAATCTTGGCTATTACAAATAATGCTGCAATGAATATAGGGCTGCATGTTGTCTTTCAAATTAGTGTTTCGTATTTCTTCAGATTTATTTCCAGAAGTGGAAATGTTGGGTCATAAAGCAGTTTTGTTTTTAAATTTTTGATGTAACTATGCTGTTGAAAATTCAGTTCTTGCTGATGCAGTAAAGAATTACAGATCAGCAAGTCAAGTAGTATGCAAGCAGGATTTATTAGTACATTCTCAAGGGAGAGAATGGGTCTCTGAGGGTGTCAAAAGAGGCATGGACACCTGGACCTAGTACTGAAGACTTTCATATTTTGTGGGGCGGGATGAGGGTTAGTATGACATTAGAAAATGGGAGTGACATTTTGATTAGAGGATAATGGTGGTGCTGACCTCACATTTTTTCCTATGGAGGACATGAGCACCTATGCTTAGGCATGTATAGAGGTCAGTTCTCAGCATCCTTAACTTCCACTTCAGGCAGCATCTGGTCATCTCTTGTGAAACATTATGTGACCAGAAGCAGTTAGTCCAAATTATTTTGGGCAACTTTTGTGTTAAGAACAACGGACCCTCAAACTTCCTTCTCTTTCCTCATTTTCTAACTCCTTAACAACACTATACTGCTTTCCACAGCGGTTGCACACATCTGCGTTCCCACCACAAGACACAGGGGTTCCCTTTTCTCCACACCTTTGCCAACACCTCTAGGTGTTGATTTATTGATGCCAGCCATTCTGACAGATGTGAGGTGATATCCCATTGTAGTTTTAATTTGCATTTTTCTGATGATTAGTGACATTGAACATCTATTCATGTCTATTAGCCATCTGTATATTCTCTTTGGAGAAGTGTCTATTCAGATCCTTTGCCAATTTCTTAATTAGATTCTTTGTTGTTTTGCTCTTGTGTAAGTTCTTTATGAATTTTGGATATTAACCCATCATCAGATGTATCGACAAATATGTTTTCCCATTCAGTGGGTTTTGTTTTGATAATGGTTTCATTTGCTTTGCAAAAGTTTTTTAGTTTGGTGCAGTCCCATTTGTTTCTTTTATTCTTTTTTTTTTCTTTGCCCAAGTAGATATGTTTAAAAAATATTGCTATGAAAAATGCTTAAGATTTTATTGCCTATGTTTTCTCCTAGTATTTTTATTGTCTTATGTCTAATATTTAAGTTCTTTATGAGTTTATTCTAGTGCATAGTGTAAGAAAGTAATCTAGTTTTATTTTTTTCCACATATCTGTTTAATTTTCTCTACACCATTTATTGAATAGGCTACCTTTATCCTATTGTATATTCTTGCCATTTTTGTCAGAGTTTAATTTAACATAAGGGCATCAGTTTATTTCAAGGCTCTCTAGTCTCTTATATTAAGCTATATGTTTGTTTTTATGCCAGTATTATGCTGTTTTGATTATTATAACTTTGTAGTATAATTTTATATGAGGTAGTGTAGTTCCTCCAACTGTGTTCTTCTTTCTCAACATTACTGTTGCTATTCATAATCTTTTGTGGCACCATATACATTTTTGGATTATTGTTCTCTGAATTATGTCTTTGTTATGTTAATAAGAATTACATTGACTCTATACACTGCTTTGGGTAGTGTGGACATTTTAATAATGTTAATTCTTCCTACCCATGAACATGGTATATACTTCCACTTGTATCTTCAATTTTTTTCTTCAGTGTCCTATAATTTTCCAAGTTTAGGGTTTCATATCCTTGTTTAAATTTATTTCTAGGTATTTTTTATTGGTGCAATTGTAAATGAGATTGTTTCCTTAGCTTCAGTTTCTTATAGTTTATTATTGGTGTATAAAAATACAATTGATTTCTGGGTATTAATTTTGTATTCTGCTACTTTACTGAATTCATTTACTAGTTCCTATAGTTTTATGGTAGAATAATTAGGGTTCTCTGTATAAAATATCATATAATCTGCAAAAAATGACTGTTTTTTGCTTTTCTGATTGTTCTGTCTAGGACTTCCAGTACTATGTTGAATAAGAATGGTGAAAGCAAACATCCCTGTCTTGTTCCCTATCTTAGGGGAAATGTTAACAGATTTTTGCCCATTTTGTATGATGTTGGCTTTGGGTTTGTCATCTAGGACCTTCATTATGTTGAGGTATGTTCTCTTTATTCCTACTCTGCTGAGACTTTTTATCATAAATGGGTGATATATTTTAGATTTTATCAAATGCTTTTTCTGCATCTATTAATATGATAATTTGATTTTTATATTTGATTTTTTAATGTGGCATATCAAATTAATGGATTTGCAGATATCAAACCAACCTTGCATCCTTAGAATAAATCCCACTTGATCATGGGGTATAACCTTTGTAATGTATTGCTGGTTCTGGTATGCTAATATTTTGTTGCAGATTTTAGCATGTATTTTCTTCAGACATACAACTTATAATTTCACTCTTTGTAGTACCTTTATCTGGTTTTGGAATTAAGATAATGTTAGCATATTAAAATGAGCTTTAGAGTCTTCCCTCCTCTTTAATTTTTTGAGCGAATAATTTCAGAAAGGTAGATGCTAGTTCTTTGAATGTTTGGTAAAATATGCCTGTAAATTCATCCAGTTCAGGACTTTTATTTGTTTAGAGATTATTGATTACTGCTTCAATTTTGCTAGTTGTAATCTATTTAAATTCTCTGATTCTTCCTGTTTCAGTTATGGGTTATTGCCTGTTTACATGAATTTATCTTTTTTATGTAGATTATCTAATGTGTAACATATTATATTATTTGTAATATTTTCCTATAACCCCTTATACTTCTATGGCATCATTTGTTATTTCTCCTCTTTCATTGCTGATTATTTATTTGGGCCCTCTCTCTTTTTTTCTTGATGAGTCTGGTTAAAATTTTGTCAATCTTGTTTATATTTTCAAAGAACAAGTTCTTTGTTTTACTTGGTTTTATTGATCTTTTTAATTGCTTTTTTAGGCTCTATTTTGTTTATGTTTGCTTTGATCTTTTAAAACTTTTTATTGTATATTCTTACAATTGTCCCAATTTTTCCCCTTTTCTCCCCTCAACCCAGTCCACCTCTCTCTCTCATAGTCAATCACCTCTCCTTTGTCCATGTTCATGGGTCATTCATACATATTCTTTAACGAATCCGTTCCCCTTTCTTCAACCATTCACTCCTCTCTCCTCCCCTCATACAGCTATCAGTCTGATCTGTGTTTTGAGCTCCATTATCTACTTTTTCTACTCACTTTGGGCTTTGTTAGTTTTTCTTTTTCTAGTCCCTTTAAGTGTAAAGTTAGATTGTTTATTTGAGATTTTTCTTGTTTCTTGTGATAGGCCTGTAATGTTATGAATTTTTCCTTTAGGACTGTTTTTACTGTGTCCCTTACATTTTGGGTTGTTATGTTCTTATTTTTATTCTTTTCAAGTATCTTCTGATTTCTTTCTTGATCTCATTGTTGATCCATTCATTGTTTAGTAACATATTATTTAGCCTTCATGTCTTTGGGTGTTTTTCAATTTTTTTTGTGTGATTTATTTCTAGTTTTATACTGTTATGATCATAAAGGATGCTTGATAATATTTAACTCTTAAAAATGTATTAGTATTTGTTTTGTGTCTTAACATGTGGTCTGTCCTAGAAAATTTTTCATGTGCACTTGAAAAGAATATATTTTATTCTGTTTTGAAGTGAAATGCTCTAAAGATATCAGTTAAGTCCATCTGGTCCAGTGCGTCACTTAAGGCCACTGATCCTTGTTGATTTTCTGCCTGGAAGATCTATTCATTGATGTCAGTGAGGTGTTAAAGTCCCCTCTTATGACTGTATTATTGTCAATCTTTCCCTTCATGTCTAACAAGACTTGATATAGACATTTAGGTGTTGCTATGTTGGGTGCATAAATAGTTAAGAGGGCTACATTCTTTTGTTGAATTTTTCCCTTTATCATTATTTAGTGTCTTTTATTTCTCATTATAGCCTTTACTTTATAGTCTATTTTGTCAGGTATAAGTATTGTTACTCCGAATTTAAAAATTTCCATTGTCATGAAATATATTTTCTACCCCTTCTACTTTTAGTCTGTATGTATATTTCATGCTGACGCGGATCTCTTATATACAGCATATGTATGAGTGTTGTTTTCATATCCATTCAGTTATCTTATGTCTTTCGATTATAACATTTAAGCCATTTACATTTAAATTGATTATTGATTGTTAACTATATTTCTTGTTCCCCTCCTTTTTCCCTTCCCCCTTCTCCTTCTTAAAAAATGCCCTCTACCATTTCTTGTAATTCTAGTTTGGTTGTAACAAACTTCTTTAGCTTTTCCTTGTCTGGGAAGCTCTTTATTTCTACTTCAATCTTAAATATAGCTATGCTGAGTAAAGTAGTCTTAGTTGCAAGTCCTTGCTTTTCATCACTCTGAATATTTCATTCCTGTCTTTTCTGGCCTAAAATATTTCTGTTCAGAAATCAACTGTTAGTCTAATGGGAGCTCCCTTGTAGGAAAGTAACTGTCTTTTGCTGCTTTTAAGATTATCTCTTTGTCTTTTACCTTTGTCACTGTAATTATGATAGGCCTTGCTGTGGGCCTTTTTTGGGTTTATTTTGTTTGGGACTCTGTGTTTCCTGGAATTGTGTGTCTTTTTCCTTCATTAGGTAAGGATATTTTTCAGTCAATTCTTCAAATATGCTCTTAATCTCTGTTTTTTTCTCTACTCCTTCTGGTACCCCTATGTTGCCTATGTTTTTATGCTTTATGTTTTCCCAAATGTCTCTTCACTTATCCTTGATTTTTAAATTCTGTTTTTTTGTTTGTTATTTTTGCTGCTTCAACTGGGTAATCTCATCGTCTTTATCTTCTAAATTCAATCCTCCATTTCATTTAACCTACTCTTTATTTCTTCTAGTATATTCTTTTGTTTTTATCTTTACCTGAGGACATTTTTTTAATTGCTTTTTTTAGAGAGAGGGAGCAAGGGAGAAAGAGAGAGAGAGAGAAACATTGATGCAAGAGAGAAGCATTGATTGGTTGCCTTCTGTAAGTTTCCAGAATGGGGATCATGGTACCTGGATTGAGAATTGACTTGCAACCTAAGTATGTGCCCTGACCAAAAATTGAACCCACAACCCTTCATATATAGGATGATGATCCAATCAAATGAGCCACACTGACCAGGGTGATTCCTTTTAGTGTATTATTATTTATTTCAGATATTGTATTCTTCATTTCTGGCTGGTTCTTTTCTATGGTTTCAATGTCTCCTGTAATAACTTGCCCATATGTACAACCTTGGAATTGGCAGAACTGGAATTTCAATCTGAGCTATCTAAACCTAAAACTTTTCTTCTTAATAATTACAATAACATACATTCCTTATATTCATTTTTATGGTTAAAATTTCCAGTTGCCAAAACATTATCTATGTATCCTTCTTCCTTTTCAGCTTTAAAACCTTAATGTTAGCATATTGCTATTATATTGAAAGATTGCATCCTTGCTCATATGTGTGGTCTTGTTACTAAGTGATAGAACTGGTTAAACAAAATGGTTTAGTGAGATTTTATGGTAAGCTTCTTGAAGTGTTTTGTTTTAGGCTTCAAATTCTTTCCTTCCTACTACCTGTTAGACTGCCATGATGACTGAGTCTCCAATAACCATTTTGGACCAAAAGGTAAATTTACAATAGCTGTTGCACACTGAAGATGATAGAGCAGAGGTTTGGCAACTTCTTCTAGGAAGATAATATGGTGTTGCCATAGATATTATCAAAATACCCTACCTTCAAATTCTTTTATGAGAGAAATAAATATCTGATTTAAACCATGTTTATTATTATTATTATTTGCTGTTGTCTCCTTCATTCTCTTTTTCATTTTTCATTTTTTTTTGTAATTTTATTAAATCTATTGGGGTGACATTGGTTTAAGGGGTCATATAGTCATTTTTTTTTTAGATACATGAAGTTTAACTTAAACTTAATAGATACTCCTTCCACAGTCTTCTCATTAGCTCTAATACAGATTATAAAAAGCTGTAGTGATCTTATTTATATTCAATTATGTTGATGTTATAAATTCAGACATAATCCTATTATAATTTACCTTTGTCTAATTTGGTATTTTCATTCCCCCCCCATAATATATTCTTGAGATTATTTCACAAATCTATTTTTACTATTATTTTTAAAGATTTATATTAATAAATGTTTTTAATTAAATTCTGAGGAACTGATACTTGTCAGACTTTACACAAAAATATTTCCTTAGGCTTTTCACATAATATTGGTATTGCCAGTAAATATGCTTTGCCTGCAGCCTACCTCACAGCACTTTGTAAGCTCGGAGAGCAAAGACTGAATTTGTCAGTGAGAACATCATATAAGCTCATCTTTGACTACTGAGTAATATCAAACAATGTTAGTATTCTGAATGATTCTTTTGCCACCTCATTATATTTCTTTCATTGCCATAATATTGACTCTTTATTGGTAGTTCTTTTTTATTTTATCATTAAGTTAAAGGAGACAGCTTATATGTTTCTTTATGTTGATATTTTTGGAATATTTTCATAACATTCAATAGGTAGGAGAGATATATTAAAGCTAAATTAATGAGGATACTTTGAAAAAATTTGAAACAAATTTCTTAGGGTAAGCGTCACATTGAAACTAAATGATTTAGATTTTTGAAAGTGAGGTAATATTTTGTAAACAAACAAACCAACAAACAAACCCAGAAAGCTTAAATAATGAATCTCAAGGGCATAACTTATATCTTTTATGATTGACATTAAACTAGCAAGTGCTTTTTTCTCTAGGTAGAGAGGTTAAATTTTAAAACAATTTTGAAGTTGAAGAACATTGACATTATTGCTGGCTGAGTTATTTAAGATATTTATAGTACTATTACATAAATTGGTGGCACTAAAGTATATCTTAGCATTTCTAAATGAAGCATTGTAAATTAGTTTTCTGGTAATGTCTAAATATCAAACATGTAGTATCAGGAAATTATAGGGATGAATTGAGTGCTCCATTCCACATATATAGAGTTCCATGACAATTCAGTTGAGCCATGTAATAAGTAGTTCACCCACTCAAAAATAAATAAATAAATGAATGACCAGATCAGGTTATTGGAATGTTAAGGCAGATACCATACTCTATTTCTTAGTTCCAGTCATGAAATGCATAGACAGGCAGTTGCTTAGGTTATTTTCAGCTGGGTAGAGAGATGACTCTTTTCTTGCCTCTCCTATCCCATACCACCCTGCCCCAAAGTCATATGTTGAAACCCTAATCTCCAGGGATGATAGAATTAGGAGGTGGGGGCCTTTGAAAGGTGCTCTGCACAGGAAACTGGAATCTTCATAAACGGGATTTACATTCTTCTTATAAGACTCTATTGGGTTTGACTTCCAGTTTACATAACTGTGAGAAATAAATTTTTGTTGTTTATAATCCATCCAGTTTGTGGTATTTTTTTCTATCATTCTGAACAGACTATAAGACAAGGGGAAATAAAAAATGTAATAAGAAATAGCAATAAAATATTTGAGCGCATAACTGACCTTTCTGACCACTTTGAAGGATGACAAATGGATGGTAACTGAAATTAAATTTTTTTTCTAACCTCTTCTTTAGTTAACTCAGAAAATATAGTTACAAGTTTGAAACAGTAAATTTTCTATCTATTCAGCCTGCAATTGTTATTATATTATTATTATTAGCAACAACAACAAAAAAACCCTTACAATATCAAATGAACATACCACATTCCTGGACCCTCAGAGCATTTGCAATATTGAAAATGAATGAAAAACTAAAACACTTGTTAGTTAAACAGTAGTAGAAATAAGATTCAAAGTGTTACCTTAATCAATTAGCTGATTATGTGTCTATAATAAATATGAAGGAAAGTAGAGTGTACTTCATCTATATTGGACTAAGAAGTGGAATGAGGGGAGGAGAAAAGTGCAATTATAGAAACTTATATTTTTCCCTTACAAACTTTTTTTTTTTTTATTTTGCCCAATTTGGTGGTCCCTAGGCCATGTTTAAACTTATGGATTTCTGTGGAAGGTACTCTATATTCACAAATGGCAACATTTATATCTTTACATTCAAAATTAAATAGTTGCCATTAAACTTTCTAAATATACATTAGAGTAGGCCTTTTCTTCACTTCATGTACCAATTTATAGGTAATTGTAAAAATGGTTCCAGTAATAAGTGACAGAAATGGTGCTGTGATTCTTTACCTTCCAATCCTATCACATCTTGTCAGAGTGGGACATAGATATTAATTTTGGCTTGTCCATATTGATTTTCCAACAATGTGTCAATTACTTTTAGACTTTCCTACCTTGTTAATCACTCCAGCAGTGGAATCTGCTCCTGTACTTCTGGTTGGGTAGGTTTTGATTCTCTGTATCTACCTGTCTCTAGTTTTGGGGACAGTGGTTTGCCCTCTGATCTCAATTATCTGATGTATCTAAGAAAAGTTGTTGACTTTCACTTGACTGAGGTTTTTTCTTGTTATGGGAATAGAAGTAATGACTTTCAAATACCTTGCCAGAATTGAAACTGGAAGTTACTCTAAATCCCTTTGAAGAGCTTAATCTCTTGTTCTTCTTCCATTATGTAAACCATAAAAGTTCAAAATGTTAGCTTAATCATGTAGCTGATTATGTGTTTATAATAAATACGAAGCTAAGATGATCTGTTAGGGTACAAACAGATGAAAGAATGCTGCAACTTTTATCTGATTAACTTTTTCCCTGAATCCCAAACCCCTTACCTACACTGTTCTTCTTCAGGAGTGGAGAGGGAAAAAGGGGATAATGGGGAAAAGAAGAGGAAGAAGCATGTATAAAGGCCCAAGGACAAAGACAAACAGAGGGGGGTGGTGAAGATTGAATGTGGCAGTGGGGGGAGGGGGGAGAGGGGAGGGGGAGAGTAATGGGGGGAAATGAGGACAACTGTAGTTGAACAACAAAATAAAAATAAAATAAAATAATTTATTCCTGAAATAAAAAGGGTCAGTTTAGAATGGAATTTAAGATAGTTTGTTAGGGTACAAACCCACCATCGTCTAGATCGCCGGACATCTGAATAAAGTGCCCATAAAGGTTCAACCCCTGTCTCTACTTACGGGGTCTGGTAGGTAACAGGCAGCAGGAACACTGGCTTTTTTGGTTTCATATTCTGACAACTCTACCAAAACAGACTTTGGAACTCTCTGGTAAGTCTGGGTATTTGGTGAGGAGCCCCAATGGCTGCCTGGGTTGGGGAGCCCTGTGGTGTGGATTTGGAGACTCCTTAGCAGCTGCCAAGTGATTTCACTCAGGAACTCTCCTCTTCTGACGCTCAGCATCTCCCATAGCCTTCACATTTGACGGGGGATAGGTTTCTAATACAAACAAGGTCATTAATTATAGCTAAAGTCTGACTTAAATGTTGTAGATTTTCTTAACCTTCATTTCTTGATCTATATACATATCTCCAAGCCCAATCATAGTCTGAATTGGTGTGTACATCGTTTCATATTCAATTGAATCACACTTTGAGGAGCCACCCTTATCCTGAGCAGGGCAATAGGTAAAACATGATTCCAAAGGAGATGAGTTTTGATTCCAATGGAGATGAATTTCTTGGCATGGCTTGGCTTAAAGGTATGATTCATATTTTTCTTCAAGGTGTGATTCATATTCTATACCTTCCCAGATGCCTGAAGTCTCCATACTGTGTAAGGTCTCCACTTGATTCCTAAAAATTCACTAACCTTCTGTGTAATTTCTAAAACAAAAGCAGGTTCATTATTGCTCTGGATGCTGCTGGGTAGGTCAAATCAAGAAATTATTTCCTTCAGTAAGCCTTTCACTACCTTGAGGATTCCTCCGTTGAAGTAGGATGGCTTCTTCCACCTTCCTGAGAAGGCGTCAGCAAAGACTAGCAAATATTTCTACTCTCAGACCCTTTGCATCTGGGTAAAGTCTATTTGCCAGTCTTCAAATGGACTCTGTCTTAGGTATTGATTCCCTTCTTTCTTTTGATGGGGATCTGTCTTGGTGTTGTTCTTCTGGCACACAGTGGGCCTAGAAATTACTTTTCATATGGCTTTAGAAATTCCATCACCTGTGAGCCACAGTTTAATATATGTGGTTAATGAGTCCCTTACACAGTGAGTGGCCTCACGCAAATGCTTCGCGACTGGCTCTACTAAATTTTCAGGAAGCAATATAACTCTTTTCTTATTCTTTCCCCATCCATTATCAGGTCCTTCATCAAAACCTCAGCTTTCAGCTTTCTCTAAGTCTGCAGTCAAATATTCAGGGTTAAACTGTGACAAGTCTAGAACAGTTACCAAAAGCATTATAAACATTCCTGTAGCAGCCCTTTCGTTGCTAAATCAGGCAGATTGTTTCCTCTGGCCACTTCAGTGTCCTCTTTCTGATGCCCTGGGCAGTGCATAACTGCCACCTGTAAAGGTGCCTGAATGGCCTCTAATAATTTTAAAATTTCTGCTGCATGCTTAATCTCCATTTTATTGGAGGTTAACAGTTCTTTTTCCTTCCATATGGAAACAGGTGCATACAAAATTAGGAAAGCATATCTTGAGTTGGTATACACATTCACTCTCTTTTCGCGCAACAATTCCCGTGCCCCTGTCAGTGCAATCAGTTCAGCTTTCTGAGCAGAGGTTCCTGGCAGCAAGGACTTGTCTTCTACTATCCCTTCAAGAATCACAACTGCATAACCAACTTTTCTGTTTTCCTTGCCCACATAACTGCTTCCATCTGCATATACAGTCCAGTTTGTTTCTTCTAGAGGATGGTCCTGTAGATAATTCTGCTAGAATAAACTTCATCAATTATCTCAGTACAGTCCTGTATTAGCGCAGCCAAGTCAGGCTCTGGGAGAAGAGAAGTAGGATTTAATTTACAGTTTTGAGGGAGACTTTGGGATTGTTGAGAAGAGTGGCCTGGTACTTGCCCATTCTCCCAGCAGTGAGCCACAAATGCCCCCTTTGCTCCAGCAGGCTCAACACTTGGTGGGGTGCATAAATGGTGATAGTCTGTCCCAAGGAAAATTTCCAGCTTCCTGTAAGAGCTCACAGGTAGCTGTCACAGCTCTCAAGCAGATTGGCTGCCCCTAGACAGTGTGGTCTAGTTTCCTTGACAAGTAAGTGATGGGTTGCAAAATGTCTCTAAGCATTTGGGTGAGGAATCCTAAGGCAATGTCCTGCCTTTCATGAACATATAGCTGAGAGGGCTCTCGTAAGTTTGGAAGTTCCCAGACTGGTGTAGAAGCCATGTGCACCTTCAGGGACTCCAAAGCCTGGGTGTATTCCTTCGTCCATTCTAAACGGAAATACTCTGGTCCTTTCAGAGTTTTTAGTTTAACAGATCTGATATAGAAAAAGGAGCATGTGCCCATCGTATCCAGTGGGCTGGCCCTCTGGCCCTACTCCCGCTGGGAGTTTTCACAAAGGGTATTACCCTGTGCTGGTAGGGGCTTTTCCTCTACAGAATTTCATTCCCTGATTGGTTTGAGATGACAAGACCAGTTCAGGCTCACCTTTCCCGGTTTCCTCCACTGAGTAAAGAAGAAAATCTCCCAGGGCTGGAGGGGCTGTGGGCACCCTGACCCTGCTTATAGCAGCCATAATATCTAGATGTTCCTGGGCCTTCTCCTCTGAGCTTCTGCTGTCTTTCACAAGCAAATTCCCCTTTCTCTGTATCTTTAATCTATTTTCTTTTAACCTGATTATGCGCACTAATGGAAGTTTTTGGGTAAGGCATTTTGTCCCACTTCCCTAATCTTGACAAAACAACTGCAGTGACATTATAAAACAGTAATTTAAAGACCCATTCAGTGGCCAGTGCTCTCCTGAGTGTAGAGTATACAATACGTAAGCCAAACAGTATTACGATAAAAACCCACTTTCTTTTTAGTCATAGGTTTATAAGCATAGGTCAACCGATTGGCCGACACTTACTGCAAAGGGCTATTTCTTGGAACAGAAGCTTCTCTCTCCATTCTACCAGACAGAGCTCTATAATGTCTGTCCCCGACCCCCTACAGGTTTGCTACATTCCTTTGAGTCTGGAGATAAGGTGCTACTCAAGATTTGGATGATAGCATCTCCAGAAATCCAACTAGAAGAAAAGTAGACTGAACTTTGGGACATGCTCCTCATCACCCCTCACCATGGTGAAGTTGGCAGAAATAAAACCTTGGATTATCACACCAGAGTAAATAAATCACCAGAGGATAAATGGACTGCTGAACCTCAAGAAGACCTTAAAGTCATCTTTTGAAAACAGTGACATATTATTTTCACTACTTTTTGTTTAACCTCATGTTTTGGAGACCTTGTTCCTTTCAGACGAGATGAAAATATTTGTGAATGTAGCAAAAAATTTTCAAAACATCTCTGAATTTTGTCTTGCAGGAGAAACTTACATTGAATAAACTTTCACTACATGTCTTATAGATGTTTATATTCCCCTGGAAAGCCTTTGAAATTATACTTTGTTTCAGCATATCAATAAGAAAATAACCTACTCTGATATTTATAATCAGGGACCTATGGTAACTCTAAAGGGCAAGGAAATATTTTCCTTAAAAGTCAGAAATGTAGCCCCAGCTGGAGGGTGCAACTTTGTCACCTGTGCGAAAACTGTTTTGTGCTTAATCATAGCTTGTTGTTGCATAGCTTGTTGTTGCATCCTTATGTGGATCTGCAATTAATTGTATTCCTAAACCCCTTACCAATTGGTTTAAGGCTAGGATACATACTCAACAACAAAATGAGTACTTCCATATAAAACTAATCTCAGAAATAGGATAGTTTAAAATAACAATGGGGGAATGATGAGGGACTCAAATGTGGGAAAAATTTTAGTTTCATGTATTAGCTAATAAGCTTAGCAATCAACGTAGGTAAAAAGCTATTGTTTCAGGAACTGAAGGTATGATCCACCTTGACTTCAGGAGAACATAAGCAGTTCCACCTTTGGGCCTCAGGAGGGCTGAAAGCAATTGAGATGGTATCTGAGCAGTTTGTACTCCAGGGTGAGGCACCCACTGCCCTGGATGTAGATAAAGACCACTGCCCAGGACACAGAGGAAAGAATGCTGCGCTGTTATCTGATTAACTTTTCCCCTAAATTCCAAATCCCTTATCTACACTTTTCTTCTTAAAAAAGGGTCATTTAAAACACAATTTAAGATGGTCTGTTTGGGTACAAACCTACCATCTTTTCAGATCGCTTGCCATCTGAAAAAATTGCCCATAAAGACAAAAAATAAACAAACAAACAAATAAATAAAAAAGAAGCTATTTTAAGATTCTATTTTAGGGCATTTATTTAAATGAACTCCTTTAGAACAACTGGGATGATAAAGTACCCCCCCCCCAAATTCTTTCATCTTCTTGCAAAGAAATATGTATATAAACAATGATAAATATATTAATAGTAGATATGTCTATGTCTATATGTTGTATCATTAGAATGCCAAACCACTGTGAATAACTTTTTCACTTTTAATTGTTATAATTTCAAATATTTATAAAGTAAAATGTACATAGCTTTCCCTTCTTTCCAGACATCTCCCTTCCCTGATTTTTATATATCTGGGGTTTTTTTCCTCTTAGAAAGGGCTTATCTGCCCAAACAATAAAAAAGCTCCTCAGTTACTACTCCATAATCTTACACAATTCTCTAACTCCTAATGGACAGTAACCTCATTAGCACATAAACTTCTGAGAGAATGATTCTTACATGGACTCTCTCAGTGCCTAGTGCTATCAGTGCCTAGTGTAGATACCTGGCACTGGCTGCATGTCCACAATGGGGAGTGGGTGACAAACTCTTGAGATGTTTAGATAATTCAGTAGGACGTCAGGAAAATATCTAAAGAAATTGTGGTTCTGCCAGATGATAAGAAGAGAAAAATTATTTTAGAACAAAATTAAGTAGTAAATAAATTTATTTAATTCAATAAACTGATGAAGGAATTTGATAAGTTTCAGATTTAAATCAGATGAATATCTAGACACTATACTTCTTGGTAAATTATGAATATTTTTCTTTTGATACAGGTCTTTGTGTTCATAATTAATATCTTGGACAAAAATAGAGACAATTATCCTGGCCAAATATCTCCATGGTTAACATAAAAATAATAAAAATAATTCTGATTTGTTTTGAATGATATAATTATTAACAAATAAGAATATTGAATATGAATTCCAGAATAACTAGAATTAAATATAAAAAATTATGAAGACAATGAAACCCACTTAAAAAATATTTTTGTGTTACATTTGGAACAGTATATTTTTATTGTTCTTCTATTTATTATATTTAAAAAATTTATAACAGATTAAAGACTTAACAGCTAAACCTTATTTTTCTATTTAAAATGTATAGAGACTAATTATCTTTACACATGTGATTGAAAAATGTAAGGATATTTTTTCACTAATTATAAGTAATATTATAATAGTTAAAGGAACTTAAAAATTCACCAATTTTGTATGAGTTTAACTTATTAGAGTTGTAAGAATTATTTAATAATTAGAAATGTTATACCGTTAGGTATTTAGAGAATTGAATATGTTAAAATTATGATGTTTCTAATATATACGGTATTTAAATTATTTAAGATATAAAAACCTTGTAAATGACTTGATAAAATATACTAGATTTTTAAATAGTCACAATGTTTATAAACTGAACTTAATGAATTGTTTTATGTACACTTTATTAAGTTAAATAAATATAATAATAAATTTAAAATATATTTACTATAAATAGAAGCCAACCCAGTGAAACTAGAAATACTCATATCTCATATACATTATCTAAAATTTTCTTACTTAATCTATATAAATAAACTTATCTGAGGTAAATAAACAAGTATTCCATTTTCTACATCAAGATGAAATACATAAATTCACATTGGACTAAACAATAAATTATATTCCTTGTCACCTGTGGACTAAGTTCCTGTTTTTTTCTTCCTGAAATTCTTCTTTATTTTTTATCTCTCTACATTTGGCTAATTTCTCCTTATCTATCTCTAAAGACTCCTTTCCTAATCCCACAAAATATATGTGCTTCCTATGAGTTCATTTTATCTTTTTTTACAAACTTTAAGACAGTCCTTATTGTTGTAATTATTAATTTAGCTGTTCCTAGATGCACCTTAAGTGCATTGTTGACAAAGACCCTGTCTTTCTTTTACAATTGTAACCTCAATGCCTTGCACCCTTTTGTTTTTCAATCTTGAGTTATTTCTTTATTTTCTCCACCTTTACTAAAGCATCATTAGCATTTATATAGAAATTGTATATGTAATATTTAAGGTATGCAATGAGAAGAAAATATGGGGGGACAATCTCTTTGACATTGGTCTTGGTAATGATTGTTTTTTGGATTTGTTACCAAAAAACACAGACAACACAAGAAAAAAAAATGGGACTACATTAAACTAAAAGTTTTTATACAACAAAGAAAATAGTCAACTGAATGAAACCATAATCTATGGAATAAAATAAAATATTTGCAAACTATATATCCAATAAGGGGCTTAATATCCAAAATATATGGGTCATCTTCAACTAAATAGGGGAAAAAATGCAAAACCTAAACAAACAATCAAACAAAAGAATACACATACACTAAAAAAATTGGCAGTGGACCTGAATAGATAGTTATCCAAAGAAATCTTACAAATAGTCAAAAAATAAGTGAAAAGAACATCATTAATCATCAGAGAAATGCAAATCCAAACCACAGTGAAATATCACCTTACACATCTTTATACTGCACTGTATGTGCTAAGGAAATATTGTTAATTGTATATATTATGTATATAAAATCATTAAGGTAGAACTTATGCCTGATTAATTTTACTCCATAGAGTCTACTCATTTTCCTACTCCAAGTTCAATGAATATTTAAAAAAATCTCAATATATTGTAAAATTATTGCTAATGATTCAAATTTTAAAAAACATGGATATTAAAATATTGCCATATCTTTTATAATTATATAAATTAGTCTATTTTCTTGAAGTAGTTAAAACTGATTGTCAGTGGGATGTAAGACATTGAGGCCAAATAGGGCATTGGAAGATGCAGTGGGAAGATATTTTCCATGAGTTGGAAATGGAAGAATATACATGTATAAAACATGTTTACATTCTAGGCTATTAGCATTCCCAGCACCTTCATAATTTAACATGTTTCAGTGCTATACATAGAATAAGATCTGAACCCTCTAGTAGCTGATACCCTTCATGTAGAAGGAGTATCATGGGGAATACACAATACAAGGCAGTACAGGCTCTGTGAGAAGTGCTACAGGAAAACTAAAGATATTTTGTAGGCTAGAGTAAGAGGATTTTCTCCTGGTGTATATGTACCATAAGAGTTTTTATACCAAGGACAGTGCCTGTCCCATCGTAGATAATAAATAAATATTTGTGGAGTAAATAAATAAATATGGAATTAACTTAGGTCTCAAAGAAATAGTTAGTGCAACACATTTGGCCAAAATTATGAGGGGATACCCAAAATAACCAGAATTATCTTCTGGAGGGCAGCCCTCTTGTAGTACAGGTTTCCCTTGCTAGGTGGGTGTTCTGGGAAACCATCTCTCTCATTGTAACAACTGTCATTGCTTTGAGAGGCTGCAAAATTCAGTTTCAGTGAATTTCTTTTTAAACTCTTTCAACACGTTTGCCCATTTCATGATGGGTGATTTACAAGTGCACCTGCTCATACGGCACTGACCATTCAGCAGTTTTGAACAAAAATGGCATGCTCCCTATACCCCACCGTCTCTATTCACCAGATATTGCCCTGAGTAACTTTTTTGGTTTGTTTGTTTCTCGGAATGAAAAAAAACAACCCTCAAATGTAAACATTTTTCCAATGTTGAAGAGGTGAAACAAAAATGGCAGAAGCACTAAAAGGCATCAAAACCAATGAGTTCAAAAACTGTTCTGAACAGTGGGAAATCTCGCTAGGTGTATTGCATCAAATGGAGAGTACTTTAAGGGTGACTGAAGTTTAAACATGTCAGAAGAAATACATAAGTTTTATGAATAAATTAAGTTTTGGGAGGTTCCCTCATTGTACAATAAAATTATTCATAAAGCTCTATGATTGTTTAAATGTATTTTGGTTAATGGAGAATTAATATAGTCTTTCTTGTGTTTCTACTTCCATACTCCTGCTCACTGTCAATGAAGCCATACATATTCTACCAGGCATATTTCAGGGTCACCACTTAAAGAATACTTATTGTAAAATATTATAGTTGGATTAATGTCCTAAAAATAAAAGTTTCCAGAACTATTCACAAGTCAGCACATTAACATCTGCCTTCTCTAGTATGAATAAAATAACTTTAAAAAGCTATCAAAAGGTTTAGTGACAGAAGACTTTGGTTCTTACATTAGAATTTCCTAATGGAGGAGAAGCTAGGATGATTAAAAAAATGAAATGTAGGGGTTTAATAAACACATTTTGTATGTATTTTAAATGTTTTTATCAGCATTTTGCTACTTTTATCTTTAAATATATTTGTACTCAACAGACAAACACTTGCAATATCTGAGACTATTTGCAAATAGGAATTTGAGGAAATCCTTCAAGATGATAGCACATCTCAAGCAAAATATTCGTAACACAAAAGCAGCCCTTCAACTATTGAAGTTATTAAATGGAATACAAATTCAAGATGAACTTTATGATATTAAAATATTAGTAAATTAATTATAATTCTCAAACATACAAATATTTGACGGAAAATTTGAATTTTTATGTCATGTCCTTAGGGAATATTTTATTAGTATAGGTCAAAAGATTTAATCATTTTAAATTCACAAAAATGGTTTTAGTAACCTTTCACAAGCAATAATTGAAAACAAGATTTAATAGCAACATTCACATTGTACTCGACACAATATTGCTTTCATATCATGAGGCAACTCCTTTGATTTGTTTAATCTATGGATACTCAAGTTTATCATTAGCATTACAAGTATTTCCTGATTGAGTCAGATAAGAAAATAGCATTAATATATATGAGAGAAAAAAATTTGAGATGATTTAATTTCTAGATTTATTCAGGCAAATGCATCATTTACAAAAATTCTGGCTAGTATTTTAATATAATTATGAATTTTGTAATTAATAATACAAAACCTTTCCATCTGTAAATCCATTATGCTTTTAAAAAGATGTCATTTAAATGTGCAGAGACCATATGGGGGACAAAGGTAGATTTACAGCTATTAATACGGAAACAACACAATAATGAATAAATAATAATATGGGAATAAACTCTGTGTTTCATATAAACCTATAAACCTATTTTTGTCTGACCCTGTACATTTCAAAGTAGTTTGAAATATATACTGCAAATTTATTTTTTTGATTAATTACTTTTTTCAAATACATTTGTCTCTGCCTCCCCCCCACCACTTTCCCTTGCCCCCTCCTCCCTCCCTCCCTCAACCCTTCCCTTTGGTTTTGTCCATGAGACCTTGCTATATATTCCTTGACTTTCGCCTTCCCTTCCTTCCCCCCGCCCACCCCTCTTGTCTCTGTTGGTTTCTTTTCCTTTCAGTGTTGCTGGTCTTATTTTCCTTGCATCTTTGTATTGTTGGTTAGGTTCTGCTTATAGGTGAGATCATATGGTATTTGTCTTTCGCCCCCTGGCTTATTTCGCTTAGCATGATGCTCTCTAGTTCCACCCATGCTGTTGCGAAGTTTAGTAGTTCTTTTTTTCTTTCTGCTGCATAGTATTCCATTGTGTAAATGTACCATAGTTTTTTGATCCATTCATCTACTGATGGGCGTTTAGGTTGCTTCCAACACTTGGCTATTGTAAATTGTGCTGCTGTGAACATTGGGGTGCATATGTTCTTCTGAATTGGCGTTTTGGGATTCTGAGGATATAGTCCCAGCGAGGCACTATTCCCTTGGCAGTTCCATTTTCAGCTTTTTGAGTAAATTCCAGACTGCTTTCCACAATGGCTGCACCAGTCGGCATTCCTACCAACAGTGTATTAGGGTTCCCTTTTCTCCACATCCTCACCAGCACCTGTTGTTTGTTGATCTGTTTATGATGGCCATCTGACTGGTGTGAGGTGGTACCTCATGGTGGTTTCGATCTGCATTTCTCTGATGGCTAGTGATGCTGAGCATCCTTTCAAATGTCTCTGGGCCCTCTGTATCTCCTCCTTGGAAAAACGTCTGCCTAGGTCCTTTGCCCATTTTTTTATTGCATTATTTGTCTTCTTGGAGTGGAGTCGAGTGAGTTCTTTATATATCTTGGAGATCAAACCACTATCTGATGTATCATTAGCGAATATATTTTCCCATAGGGTTGGCTCCCTTTTCATTTTGCTGATGTTTTCTTTTGCTGTGCAGAAGCTTCTTATTTTGATGAGGTCCCACTTGTTTATTCTTTCCTTTATGTCCCTTGCTTTAGGAGACATAATCAGTGAAAAAATGGCTGCATGGGATATATGAGAGTTTCCTGCCAATGTTCTCCTCTAGGACTTTGAGTCTTTTATCCATCTTGTGTTTATTTTTGTGTATGGAGTCAGCTCATGATCCAATTTCAATTTTTTGCATGTAGCCGTCCAGCTCTCCCAGCAGCATTTGTTGAAGAGGCTATTATTGCTCCATTTTGTGCTTTTGCCCCTTTGTCAAATATTAGTCACCCATCTAGACCTGGGCTTATTTCTGGGCTTTATATTCTGTTCCACTGGTCTATGGGTCTGTTCTTGTGCCAGTACCAAGATTGTTTTGAGTATACTGGCTTTGTGGTAGAGTTTGAT
This sequence comes from Pteronotus mesoamericanus, assembly GCF_021234165.1. Taxonomy (NCBI): domain Eukaryota; kingdom Metazoa; phylum Chordata; class Mammalia; order Chiroptera; family Mormoopidae; genus Pteronotus; species Pteronotus mesoamericanus. The sequence goes on along the minus strand of NW_026555321.1, from coordinate 76,908,179 downwards.
CTCTCCTACTTTGTTTTTCTTTCTCAAAATTGCTGTCGCTGTTCGGGGTTGTTTATGGTTTTATATAAATTTTTGAAGTGTCTGTTCTGTTTCTGTGAATACGTCATTGGTATCTTAATAAGAATTGCGTTGAATCTATGAATTGCTTTGGGTAGTATGGACATTTTGATGATAGTAATTCTTCCAACCCATGAGCACAGTATATGCTTCGATTTATTTGTGTCTTCCTTAATTTCTTTCATTAATGTTGTATAGTTTTCTGCATACAGGTCTTTTGCCTCCTTGGTTAAATTTATTCCTAGGTACTTTATTTTTCTTCTTGCTATATAGTATGTTTTTTTTTTCTGATTTCTTCTTCTTTTATTTCATTGATGGTGTACAAAAATGCCTTTGATGTCTGAATATCGACTTTGTATCCTACACTTTTGCCAAATTCCCTTATTAGGTTGAGTAGTTTTTTGGTAGAGGCTACAGGGTTTTCTATGTACACTATCCTGTCATCTGTAAACAATGATAACTTTACTTCCTCTTTTTCTATTTGGATGCCTTTTATTTCTTTTTCTTTTCTGGCTGCTATGGACAGGACTTCCAATATGATGTTGAAAAGAAGTGGTGAAAGCAGACATCCTTGTCGTGTTCCCGATCTTAGTGGGAAAGCTTTTAGTTTTTGCCCATTGAGTATGATGTTGGCTGTAGGTTTTTCATATAAGGCCTTTATTATGTTGAAGAATGCCCCATTTATTCCCATTTTTCTGAGTGTTTTGACCATAAATGGGTGCTGTACCTTATCGAATGCTTTTTCTGCGTCTATCGAGATGATCATGTGGTTTTTTTCTTTTATTTATGTGATGTATTACGTTTATTCACTTGCGTATATTGAACCATCCCTGCATCCCTGGGATGAATCCCACTTGATTGTGATGGATAATCTTTTTAATGTATTGCTGGATGTGGTTTGCCAATATTTTGTTGAGGATTTTAGCATCTATGTTCATCAGCGAAATTGGCCTATAGTTTTCTTTTTTTCTTTGTAGGGTCCTTATCTGGTTTTAGGATTAGGGTGATGCTGGCCTCATAAAAAAAGTCTGCGAGTCTTCCCTTACCTTGGATTTTTTGGAAGAGTCTGAGTAGGACAGGGGTTAGCTCCTCCTCAGAATGTTTTGTAAAATTCTCCCGTGAAACCATCTGGCCTTGGGCTTTTGTGTGCCGGGAGTTTCTTGATTACTGCTTCAATTTCCCCAGCTGTTATCGGTCTGTTCCATCTTTCTGTTTCTTCCTCCTTCAGTGTTGGACGATTATACTTTTCTAAAAATTTGTCCACTTCATCAAGATTTTCAAATTTCTTGGCATATAATTGTTCATAGTAGTTTCTGATCATCCTTTATATTTCTGTGGTATCAGTTGTTATTTCTCCTCTTTCATTTCTGATATTATTAATTTGGGTCCTCTCCCTTTTTTTCTTGATGAGTCTACTTAAAGCCTTGTCAATTTTATTTATCTTTTCAAAGAACCAGCTTCTGGATTGGTTGATCCTCTGAATTGTTCTTTTCATCTCTATGTCATTCAGTTCTGCTCTAATCTTGACTATTTCCTTCCTTCTCCTTGTGCTGGGATTTATTTCTTGTTGTTTCTCCAGTTCCTGAAGTTGTAGTGTTAGGGCTTTTATTTGAAATGTTTCTATCTTTTTTAGGTAGGCCTGTATTGCTATGAACTTCCCTCTCAGGACTGCCTTTGCTGTGTCCCATATGTTTTGGACTTAATTGAGCCAACCAACTTTGTTATCCATGCCATTAATAGTATCATTGGTGGCAGAAAGTGATATTGTTATTATCACTATTACTGATATTATTTGGGTAATCCTAATTAATTACACACAATATGATTATATATAGCTATTACCACACTATTCATTGTTATATAAAATGTTATTTAAATCGTAGTTTAATAAAAAAGTATGTCAGACTAGTTCTTCTAGTTTTGTAATAATTCATTTTGACATCACAAATTTGTAGTGTATGTATGTGGATATGATTTATGTTCATATTGGGTTTATCATCTCCATGTCAATATTTATGTAGGAATAACAGCTTTGTTTATAGCTGGTAATCATATTTTTGCCCAGGTGCACCAAAGAAAAAACACAAAAACAAAAAACAATAACATAATTACAGTGAACCTTAACCAAATAACTAATCGGTCAACTGGGTCATTTGCTTCTATTTATCTTTTTCCTGTTATTTGTAATTTCAATATATTGTAAATGTGAGTAGATTGTATTCGTTTGTTGTTATTTCTTCCTAACTTCAATGGTTCTGCTGAATGTACTAACTAGCCTTGAAAGGTGGGAATTCACTTCACTATTGTCCTAAATGACATGGCCAAATATCGATGATATTCACATTTATGTTTGTTTATCTAAATCACCATGATTGAATCATGAAGAGACTACTATATTTCCAAAAGGTTAAGTTGGAAATCTGAATACCTGGATTTATGTTTTTATTCTTCTGTGTTATATCTTGCTCATACACAGTGCAATGGTAGTGTTCTGTTTGGTTAGCAGAGATACTCAACATGATGATTTAGGCAACCAGACTTCTATTTCAAGCTCTGTCATTCCCTAACTGCTCCAGGTACACATCTAAAGAGAGGATTGGGAGCTCACCTTAACAGTGTGAGGATAGAAAAGTAATTTAAAGTCTTTGGATTTGTATTTCTTCATGTGTAAAATAGAGAAGACAGATTAGCTAATCTCCTGGCACTAAGCATTCATGATTATGCACTCATCAAAAGTAGACACTTGAGGAAAAGCATATAAGAAAAAAATTAAGGAATATACATACTTTGCATTTTCTATACTCTAGAAGAATATGCAAACTATCTTATTTTTAAATCTTACACAACTCATTCAGGAAGAACACAAAAAAATTAAACTGAAATCTATTAGCATAGAATATAAATTGAAATTGTCTACAGTATATAAATATTGTCAGCAAAAATGAAAAAAGTTAGTATAATAATAAAAACATGATAAAATTTATGAAATCTAATGAAATAAAATATTTCATATCAGAAAATCTAATTAAGACATTCATTTACATTGAAAAACATTTAATAACATACAAAAAATTTTCTCATATAATCTTTGGGAAACTAGAAATATAAACTTTTTTTTAGCATTATAAAAACTATATTATTCTATTTTTTAACATCATGTACTAATAAAATAGTACCTTTAGTTTGGGAAAGCAAACATGTCTAGATTCACTATAATTGTGTATGTAGCACTGGTAAATGAGAAATATATTATTAGAAAGGCAAAGACAAGATAGGTATTTGCAAATAAAATTATTTTAAAATAATATATTTAGAAAATCAACAAAAAACAATAAAATAATTTGGAAACCTTATCTAAATACTAATCCTGAACTTTGAGTTAGTTTTGCAGTGAGAATGGTCAATAGGTGTTTTCATTGAAATGCCCAGGTGAAGATTAAATCTAGAACAAACAAGTTTTCCAAAATATTAACAATGAAGAATTGAAATATATAATGGGAAAAACTACTACATTTACATAGCAGTGATTTATTTAATCGATGCATTTATATTGGGTGAAATTTGAAGTTTCTTAGAAATAAATGAAAATGTGTTTGGATTGTTTTATGTCAATGGGAAGCCATTTTTTTTCACAGAGAATACATGCCAATAAACAGGGGAAATTAGTCAATCTCAGTAATAACGAAAAAAGGTAAAAAATTCAAAACACAGTATTCAAAAGAATACAATGTGGACAAATTTTAATAAAAGTTATCATTCTTACGCATTATAAAACTACAGTGACTTAAATACTTTTACACTTGAAAATAGCTTCAAAAGATGTAATACTGTAAGGGTAAAAATGAAGGTTCGGCTGCCTGCTGCAACTAAATCCAAACTCATCAGACAGATGATGGTGCAAAAAGCAAGAGGTTTATTCATGCTCTGTGACCTAGGAGAGCAGAGAACTGTGTCAAAATATGTCCCCCATTCCTGCTCAAGCCCCTGGTTCTTATAAGGATAGGGAGGGTAGGACATTTTTTTCTATCAAATTATCTTTCTAGCTTCTGGTGTGTTCGGGTCCTATCTACTAATCTTTCTAGCTTTTGGGGTGCTCAGTGTGAGAAACTCCCCATGCCATCATCTTGGCCAATGATGGAGACTCCCCAGTGCTCCAACTGTCTATGGTGACAATCTTCAAAAAAAAAAAAAATACACATCTGTAGTTTTAGACAAGCTCATAAGCCATGAACTATTGACACTCTAGAGGTGTGTATTCTAAAGAAATAATCAGAGATTATAGCAAGGTAAAGATATTCATCACAATATTTAATATAGAACTAATTTTAATTCATACGTATATTTTATTTTATTTATTTTTTTCTTTTTTCCTAATTTTTGAAAGTGCCTAAATATTTTTAATTCATTTTTTAATTTAAAATTCAATTCAACTCTTCTGGGGCTGAATATGTTACAAAACCTTAAAATAAAGTGTCTTGCTCTCATTTTTTTTTATAAGATTAAAAAAGTTATTTTGAAATAATTTAAGACACAATGAGTTGCAAAAATAGTAGAGCTCCCAGGGGCCCTTTATCCAGCTTTTTCCAGTGACACACAGCCACAGAGCCCCGTCACAACCAGAAAGTTGACATGGGTACAATATTAACTAAACTAAAAACTGTATATATTTTTTAAACCTATTTTATTGATTATGCTATCACAGTTGTCTTAATTTTTCCCTCTTTGACACTCTTCACCCAGAATCCCGATTTGCTCAAGCAATCTTCTGCTTTAGTTCATGTCCATGGGTCATGCTACAAGTTCTTTGGCTTCCCCATTTCCTATACTATTCTTGATATCCCCCCATCTATTTTGTACCTACCAATTATGCTCCTTAATCTCTGAACCTCTTCCCCCGGTCCCCCCCCCCCGACCCAGTTTATAACCCTCCAAATAATCTCCATATCTATGATTCTGTTCCTGTTCTGGTTGTTTGCTTGGTTGTGTTTTTTTTTTTTTTTAGATTCAGTTGTTGACAGTTGTGATTTTGTTGCCCTTTTAATATTCATAGTTTTGATTTTTTTTTCTTAAATAAGTCCCTTTAACATTTCATGCAATAATGGCTTGGTGATGATGAACTCCTTTAACTTTACCTTGTCTGAGAAGTGCTTTATCTGCCTTTTGTTGGATAGAGTAATCTAGGTTGTAGGTCTTTGCTTTTCATCACTTTAAATACTTCTTGCCAGTCCCTTCTTGCCTGCAAAGTTTCTTTTGAGAAAAGAGCTGGAAGTCTTATGGGAACTCCTTTTTAGATAATTCTCTGCTTTTCTATTGCTGCTTTTAAGATTCTCTCTTTATCTTTAATATTTGAAATTTTATTTATGATGTGTCTCAGTGTGGTCGCTTTGGGTCCACCTTGTTGGAGACTCTCTGTGCTTCTTGCACTTGTATGTCCATTTCCTTCACCAAATTAGGGAATTTTCCTCTCATTGTTTTTTTCAAATAATTTTTCCATTTCTTGCTTTTACTCTCCTCTTTCTGGCACCCCTATGGTTCAGATGTTGGTACATTTAAAGTTGTCCCAGAAGTTCCTAAGCATATCCTTGTTCTTTAAATTCTTTTTTCTTCCTGATCTTCTGATTGATTGCTTTTTCCTTCCCTGTGTTCCAAATCATTGATTTGATTCTTGGTTTCATCCTCTTCACTGTTGGGTCCCTGTAGATTTTCCTTTATTTCACTTAGTGTAACCTTCATTTCTTCCCTTGTGTTTTTGCTATACTCAGTGAGTTCTTTAGGCATCCTGATCACCAGTGTTTTGAACTCTAAATCTGATAGGTTGGTTATCTCCATTTCATTCAGTTTTTTTTTTCTGTTTGTTTGTTTTTTTTTCTGTTCTTTCAGTTGGGCCATATTTCTTTGTCTCCTCAATTTGGCAGCCTCCCTGTGTTTGTTTCTGTATATTAGGTAGAGCTGCTTTGACTCTCTGTCTTAGAAAAGGCAATTATAAATTGTTTGGGGCGGAGCCTTAGGTAATCGCCAAGGCAGGGCAACCTGCCACACTGCTCTGTGGCTTTGTGAAGGGGGAGGGTTTACAGAGGGGGCCTTGCCGCTGCCTGGCTTAGGGGGATTTGCCTAACACTTTCCCCATTTCCAGTGACTTTTTCCAGTTTTTGTATGTGAATGTCGCCCTTGCACCTGTTGCCCTAGTGCTGAATCCCGGAGTCATTGGGTTTGTGCACATTTTAAGTCCACATGGGCCCCTTAAATAGACTGTCCTGAAAATCCGGCAGCCTCTTCCACTGCTCCAACACTCTCTGGTTTTTATAGCCAGAAGTTATGGGGACCTATCTTCCCAGTGCTGGAATCCTGGGCTGTGTGGTCTGGCCTTGGGCTGTGATTGCTCACTCCAAAGGTATCCCTCCTGATTTTTATCTACCATATGGTGAGTGTGGGATTGCTGCTGGTTCCACTGCTGCCACCTCTGCACACCACACTGCATCTCTGCGCCTCTCCACCTGTCTCCACAGCTCTCCCTCTCCTACCCATCTGGATGAATGTGGCTTCTTTAAATCCTTGGTTGTCAGACTTCCATACAGCTCAAGTTTCTGACAGTTCTGGTTGTTGTTTGTTTTGAGATATAGTTGTAATTCTCTTTGTGTTTGTGTGGGGAGGTAAAGCATGTCTACTTACACCCCCATCTTGACTGGAAGTCTCTATTACTTCATTTTTTAAAAAGTTATTTTATTTTTAAATTACAGCTGTTGTACAATATTATATTAGCTTCAGCTTTACAATCCAGTGATAACACATCTATATAACTTATGAAATGATCACTCCAATAAATCTAGTATCCATCTGACACCATAATAGTTATTAAATATTATTAACTACATTCTCTATGCTGTAGTTTACATACTTGTGACTACTTTGTAATTACCAATTTGTACTTCCAAATCCATTCACCTTTTTTACCCATTCCCACAGCCCTTTCCCATCTGTAAACCACCAAAATGTTCTCTGTATCTGTATCTCTGTGTTGTTTATCCATTTATTTTGCTTTTTAGATTCCACATATAAGTGAAATTATGTGGCATTTGTCTTTATCTGCCTGATTTATTGCACTTAGCATAATCCCCTCTAGGCTCATCCACGTTGTCGCAGATGCCAAGATTTTATTTTTTAATGCCCAAGTCATATTCCATTTTATAAATGCACAGCTTCTTCTTTATCCATTCAACTATTCTGGGACACTTAGGTTGCTTCTATATCTTAGCTATTGTAAATATGCTGCAATAAACATATGGATATATGTGTTTTTGATTTAGTGATTTGGCTTTCCTTGAATAAATACCCAGAAGTGAAGTTGCTGGGTTGTTCTTTGTTTCTTGTCATAGCCTTTTTTTTTTGAAAGTCTGTCCTGTCTGGTACATGCATTGCTGCACCAGTTTTTTTGTTTGTTTGTTTCCATTCTTATGAAATATTATTTTCCATTCCTTTACTTTCAGTCTGTGTGTGTAGTCTTCTATCCGAAATGAGTCTCTTATAGAGAGCATATGGAAGTGGCTTGTTTTGTTATTCTTTCAGTCATCATATGTGTTTTGAATGGAGAACTTAATCCATTTACCTTAGAGTAATTATTGATAGATATATTTTTCTTGTTAAAGAAGACCCTTTAAGGTTTCTTGTAATACTGCGTTGGTGGTGATGGACTTCAGCTTTTTCTTTTCTGGGAAGCTCTTTATCTGTCCTTCAATTCTAAGTGATAGCTTTGCTGTGTAGAATAATCTTAATTGTAGGTCCTTGCCTTTCATTGTGTTGAATGTTTCATTACAATTTTTTTGGCCTGTACATTTTCTGTTGAGATATCAGCTGACAGCATTATAGCAGTGCCCTTGTAGGTGCTTAACTGCTTTCTCCTGCTGCTTTAAAGATTCTTTCTTTGTCTTTAACTTTTGGCATTTTAATTATAATTTTTCTTAGTGTGGGTCAATTTGGGTTCTTCTCATTTGGGACTTTTTGCACTTCCTAGATTTGCATGTTTATTTTTTTCACCAGGTTAGGGAAGTTTTCTGTCATTTTTTCAAATGGCTTTTCAATTTCTTGCTCTCTGTCTTCCCATTCTAGCATCTAGCACCCCTATGATACAAATGTTGATATATTTGATGTTGTCCCAGATGCTTCTTACTCTATTTTTTCTTCTTCTTTTTTTTTTTGATTCTTTTTCCTTTCGGCTCTTCTGATTGGGCACTTTTTGCTTCCTTATCTTCTAAATTATTGATCTAATTATAGATCTAAATTATTGCTTCATATACTCTACTGATGATTATCTGTAATATATTTATTTTAGTTAGTGTATTCTTCATTTCTGACTGGTCCTTTTATATGGTATCCATGTTCTTTTTTTATATTGTTGAAGTTTTCAGTAAGTTCCTTGAGCATCCCTATAACAAGTGTTTTGAACTCTGGTAGTTTGTCTCCATTTCATTTAGATTTTTTTCTGGTGATTTCTCCTGTTATTTTACTTGGGACATATATATATTTGTCTCCCCATTTTGTCTGCTTCCCTATACTTGTCTCTATGTATTAGGTAAAGCTGCTATGTTACCCAGCCCTGTGTAGTAAGTGTCTTTTAGGGCCCAATAGCACAGCTTCCCCAGTCACCTAAGCTTAGGCACTCTAGGAGTGACTTCTGTGTGGGATGTGGGCACTCCTTCTGTTGTAGTTGAGGATTGATTGCTTTTGGCATGTCATTGGGTCACTAGGAGGGATTAACTCTCATGTCAATTGACTGGGAGGAACAGCTGAGACCATAGCAAAGGAACTTCTGTACAGGGGCTGACCATAGCTGTATAGGGGCTGGCCACATGGAGTAGAATTCATTTCATTGGGACTTTGGTGCCCACTGAGACTTCCCCTTGAATATGTCACTAATGTCAGTGGTTAGGTTGTAATTCAGTGTGACCTGATGCTTCCACTACATGAACTAGCTCTTGGCTCTTCTAGGAGGTTCAGGCCACATCAGCCACCACCTGTTCCTTGCCTGGTTCTACCCTGCATGAGCTACAAAGCAATGTGTAGGTGGCTGCTACTTGTGCTGAGCCTGAAGTTGTCCAAGTTGTGAATCAAAGCTGGCTGCTGCTTTTGCCAAGCCTGGGACTACTTACTTGGAGGAACAGGTACACAGACACCAAATGCTGCTTGTTTGAGAGATTTCAAGAAAGTTAGAAATGTGAAACAAGAGAGGCCGTTTGTATGAAATCGCCAAGGGAAATAGCTTGGGTAGGCCTGTCATTTGGGAGGGGTAGGAGCCTCAGGGAACCACCAGGACAGGGTGAGCAGTGTGAAACAGATTGATAGAGACTCAGATATGGCCCCTGCCTACAGGCTCTGTGGCAGGGGGTGCTCAGTAAAAACAAAGGCCTCTGCTAGCACCTCTGTCTGGGAGAAAGCTGCCTCTCCAGCCCTCATCCTTCCCATATGTCCTTGGCATTTTCCATGCTGCCACTCTGGTACTGGAGCTCAGAGCTAGTGAGTTCAAGTAAATACATGTGTGGGCTCTTTACGAGGAACACCTGGGAGTTCGGGCGCCTCTGCCTTACACTGTCCCAGTCTTTGCTCACTTTTATAGCCAGAAATTATTAGAGTTTCTTTCTCTAGCAATGGAACCCTGGGCTGGGGGGCCTGGTGATGGGGCTGGGAACCTTTGCTCCTTAGGGGGGAACTTTGCAGCAGAGATAGCTCTACCCATTTTTAATCTCCACATGTGGATGTTAGATTAGCCCCTTTCACATCTCTGCCCTTCCTGCCATTCTCATTGTGGCTTCTTTTTTATATCCTTGGTTATGGTATTTTGGTTCAGCTAGGTTTCAGGTGGTTCTGAATTATGATTGTCCTCTAGTTCAGTTGTAATATTGACATGGTTGTGAGAGGTTCTGTGTCCTGCGCTTACCTATGCTGACATTTGACCAGAACCCCTGGAAAAAATAATTTTTATTTTTAGTAGTTTGAATTGACTAATAAACTAGGGACTGGATATAACTTCTGTAGAATAAATCAGATCTCTGGATAAGAGTTCTGTTTCTGCCACAACTGTCTCTGTGATTTTGGACAACTTTCTCAACTTCTCTGAGGCTCAATTTCTCCAATTGTAAAAGAGACAAGTATAATCACATTTGAAGATTCAAAGATCTAATGCTTTTGGTAAAACTTATGATATAATGTTTCATGAAAAATAAAATACAGAAGTTTAATAATATGTGATCTAATTTTTCATTACATGCTCACAGGAAGAGCTGTGAAATTTTGTATTTAAAGTTGTTAGTCCTGAAAATAACAGCACGAGTCATCGAGGCATTCAAAAATAAAATATTTTGTACCCTTGTTTCTAAAGCCTACCTGGAATTTCACAATGTGATTTGATGAAAAAAAGCTCCTCTTTTTATAAACAGGATAGTTGTATCTGCACTTGAAGCTCCAGGTTCACCAAATATGTATTCCTCTTTATCTTCTGTCAAATCTGTGAATTCATTTTCCACCTCTGCTTCCTCATCTTCATCTTCAATCATTGAATCTTCCACTGTTTATTCATTTTCTGTAAGATCTTGGGCTGCTGCTGCTGAGCCTCCTGGGATGCCTAAGAGCAAGAGGATGGCAGGGAACAGGAGCAAGAGAAGCAGAAGGAACTAGGAGAGGAACCTCATGGTGCAGCCAGTCCTTTGAATATTTGCTGGTTCACAAATGCTCTCAAGGGTTTTTCAGTACAACCCACACAGATACACATATATGTGTACACATATAGTCACATAGACTCATCATACACAGAGTATAGGGGAGAGAGAGAGAGAGAGAGCAAAATCAAGCCTTTAAATTCTTAGATTCTTCAGTCATTCTCTTTATTTCAGTTTCTGAGTTTGGTGTAAAGTAGATGCCAGATTTCATAAGTGCATTAGAAATTCAGAGCATCTGCCTTACAAATATGGAAGTTATTTTTTGAAATATCAGGGCAAAGGTAGTAATAGGAAACACTGACTCAAACAGGCAGGTATCCCGTGAGTTATGGGCATTTTTTCTCATTACTTCTAAAACCTAGTAATAGTGCTTGGCCTTCCAGGTCAAGTTATGCACCTGAGACCTGTTCATGGGAAATGATGATTCCCACTTTTAGTCAATGTGGCCATTTAATACCCTGATCTCTGAGGCTGTAATTCCTCTCCAGGGTTTTGTTGCTTTAATAGTGCTCAGGTTAGTGCAGTAAAATAATGGATGTGTTTGTGATTAAGAGGAATATATTTAGAATTAAAAAATAAAATTATAAATCATTAAAATATGGGAAAGTGGAGATAAAAAGAAACTTGGAAAACATAAAACAGATTAATGGTTCTTGAACTAAGGCAGACTAGAAAAGAAAAGCTCAAAGCAAAATTTTTATCTATAATTCTGTGTGATACAGCATCCACCAAATTCAAACTATAATGTTTTGAAGAACACTTACAAATAAGGTGAGACACTCTAAAGAAAAGGAATGAACATTAATGATACATTTCAAAAAGGATATTCTGTTAAAAAGAGAAAGAATTAGTTCTCTGACAAAGAGAAAAATACATTCAAGGGACTTCAGAAAGAATGTTAGTGTACTCATACATTATTTTTATACTAATGGAAATGAAGAGATATAAGTGATTCTTTTTAGGAAGTTACAGTTTGGCAGCATCTGTGAGGATAGTGGTTAAAATGAAATACCTTCATAATATGCTTGTTTGATTATATCAAACACCTTTATATACATAATTATTTGTTAACAATATGCAAGCACTAATATAAAATAAACCAAACAGCTATAATTTAGACCACAGTAAAAAGACATGTTGCTCATCTTAAACAGGTTAAAATGGGTAGAATCCACTTTTATATCGTTAATCTACCTATCTATATCTATCAGTCAATCTATGGATCTATCAATCTATCTGTTCTACAGATGTATCCATCCAGCATATGCCTAGTCAAGTTACATAAATCACTGAAGTAGTGTACAGTCAATGAAGTTAAAAAATAGTGAAGCCAAAAGTCAGGACTGTAAGAAGCATTTCAACTGTTTATTTACTGTGATTTGGTTCATTCATTCATTTATTCAAAATACATTAATTAAGTAATTAATCCATGGCTTTGGTTATGCAGTGAGAATGAAATGGTGAAAAGACAGAAACAGTTTTATAGTTGTAAGTTATATTCTAGATTGGTACATAGGCAAAAACCTAGTAAATACCCATAAACAAATTCACATTGTGGTAAGATATAAATAAAACAATTATGGTTCTGAGACAGAAAATATATGGTGTGGCAAGACATTATTACTCTCTCATTTAGTATCCAGTTAAGGAACTAGAAGCCATACAGAGAACATTTATGTCATACATCAATAAGGAACTTTATTAAAGTGGTTCAATGATCTTTTGATTCAAAAAAGATTGAGGCAAATAATGCTAGAAAAATTAGTGGTATTGAAACAGAGCACTATGAAAATTAATTAAGCTTCTTAATTATTAATTAATGCCTCATTGTTTCTACACGGATCTGGTAAAAGGAAAAAAAAATGCTTCATTATAGAAACATTTTTCTTCATTGACCCATGACATTTTGGCAAACGTGGAAACAATGCTCTTATTAAAATTAGTGGATGAATTGAAAGTATAATTATAGAGATGGAGCTAAAAATTTGGTCTAACCACTTTCATTCACATATACTAAAAACTTTTTTTTTTTTAATTTTAGAACAATTCAAAGAGCTTACCACTGGTACAAAGCCTAACAGTTCAAGAGAGTAAAACTACATTAGCAAAGTGAAGCTTGGATTAAATCTAGAATATTTGCTTTAGACTTTAAATTATGATAGCTTTTTCTGTCAACAACCTATTATTTATTTATGTGGCCGTAACAATTTATTTTAAATTTATTATTTAAAGAGTTTTGGAATAATTTTATCAGCATTTTGAGATTAGGAGTTCTGACAACTATGGCCATGTATTTGAGAAAGAATAACTGCTCCACTTCAGTGGGGGGACCTGAGGCTGATAGGAAGTTGCAAAATACTCTTCTACCAAATTCCTTTCTTCTGTACATGGAGTGTGTGGGTTGCCCCAGTGTCTTCTGTCTAAATTAAGCCTTGATAACTGTTTTTTTTGTTCTCATCATTGCTTCCTTAAAACATTATGTTTTTAATTATCCCTTATTTAGTCAATCCTTTCTGCCTTTTGCTTCTCAGTCAAAAAATATCCTCATGTTTCTGTCATCTTATTAAAAAAATTCCACTCAACAAACTCATTAAACTAACAATGAGACATAGTTATTTGACCTTATTTACCCAGGACCAAATATTGGCTATCACCCATATCCCCTTCTCATTTTTTTATTCATATAATTGGAATAACAGTATTCACATATTGGCTTTGTAATTTATTAGGTCTTTATCTTTGGGATTTTGCTTGAGTTCTCTAATCTTCAATTTCCCATCAGTATAATGGAGAGAGTACACATTGCAGGTGTGCTGTGCAAGTAATTATAGGCTTATGTAAGTAAAAAAGAACAACACAATATCTATAAAAAAAATCAGTGTACTTTGTTGCTCAAATGCAACAGTTTTAAAAACTGATCCAAGTGTGAATGCAAGGATGTAGGCTTGTTAATAACAGGGATTATTTCTTATACATGATAAAATACATGTTTGTTGGATTGATATATGGTCAAGAAGAACAGAAAGAGACCAATTTCCTAGTAAAAAAAAGGTTGACACAGTTTGGGTGTGGAGTATGAGTAAAAGGGTCTATATCTCTGATTTTAGATTATAATCTTTCTGAGAGGACAGGTTTTGTTTAATTTTTCTATTACAACCTTACAATGCCGTCTTAGACCCATAGTCACCAAATGTTTCTTGATTTATTGACTAATGATTGGCATACATGGTAAATCCTTCATGAGTAATGAAAACAGAACAGCTCTACTGGCCTACTATGAGAAACATGATGAAATTGCTATAAGGATTCCTACTCAGGTTCCGCTTTAGAGAAATGTCCATTAATGGGTGAATGTCCATCAATGGGTGAATGAATAAAGAAAATATATTATATATCTATAATGAAATACTATTCAGCATTAATAAATAAGAAAATTCTATAATATGCAATAACATGGATAAGCATTAAGGGCATTATTTTTAAGTGAAATAGCCAGTCATATAAAGACAAATACTGCACAATTCTATTTCTATGAGATATTTAAAATAGTAAAATTCATAGAATCATACAGCAGGATGTTAGTTGTCAGGCTCTAGGAATGGGAAAATGAAGAATTTCTAGTAAACAGGAATAAAGTTTCAGTCAATCAAGATGAATAAGCTTTAGAATCTTCTATATAACATTGCACCTATAGTCAACAAAAATGCATTTTACAGTTAAAATCTTATTCTAAGTATAGATCTCAAGTCATGTCTTTACCCAAATAAAATAAAATAATTTAAAAAAAGAAAAATAAATGACCCCCCCCCAAAAAAAAACAACAAGAAAGAAAATAAGTCTTGGTGAGTATCTATAGAACTGGAATACTTATAATTGTTGGTAAGAATATAAAATGGTGCAGCTGCTATGAAACACAGTATAGATTCCTCATAACATTAAAAAATATAGAACTACCATATATGATTTAGCAATTCTATTTTTGGGTATATATCCAAACAAATTGAAGTCCAATCTCAAAGATATAGTTATACTTCCAAGTTCAATTCACAATTGCCAAATATTGGAAACAACTCAAGTATTCATTGACAGATAAATGAATTAAGAGAATATCATATATAATAGAATATAATTCAGCCTTCATAAGAAAAGACATCTTGTCACTTGTGAACACAAGGATGAACTTGCAAGACATTATGTTAAATGAAATAAACAAGACAACAAAGAAAAATATCACATGATAACACTTATATGAGCAATCTAAGTAAGTCATATTCAGAGAAGCAGAGAGTAGAATGGTAGTTGCCAGGGGGTGGTAGAGGGTAAAAATGGAGAGGTTTTAGTTAAGGTCTATGAAGTTTTAGTTATAAGGTGAATAAATCCTATAGATCTATTGTCAACATGGGACCTATTGTTAATAATATTATATACTTAAAATTGTTGCTAAGAGCATATACCTTATGTTAAATGTTCTCATGAAAAAATAAGTAAAGATGGCAGGAGGAAACTTTTGGAACTGATAAATATGTTTATGCCGTAGATTGTGGTGATGGTTTCAGATGTCTAGAGTTATCTCTAAGCTCATCAAGTTTATACACTTAACATTTAAGTTTTTTGATGTCAATAGTACCTCAATAAAGTGACTCTAAAAAGGAAGGGAAGGAAATCCTGCCATTTATGACAACGTGGATAAACCTGGAGGACATTAGTGTTAAGAGAAATATGTCAATCATAAAGGACAAATACTACATGATTCCATTGTATGAGGTTCTAAAACAGTTAAACTCATAGAAGGAGGAAATACAGTAGTGGTTGCCAGGTACTAGAGGGTAGGGAAAATGGGAAGTTGTTGATTTGGTACCATTTAAGTTACGTAAGATAAATAAATTTTAGAGATCTGTTGTATAACATAGTGCCTATAGATAACAATAAGGTATTGTACAATTAAAACTTTGTTAAAGGAATATATAATAAATGTTCTTATCACAGACCCACAAAGACACAAGGAAACTCTGGTGGGCGTTGGTTCTGTTTTTTGTCCTTACCCGAGAACATTTTTCATTGCTTTTAGAGAGAAAAGGGAGAGACAGAAACCCTGATGTGAGAGAGAAATATCAATTGATTGCCTTTCATACATGCCTGGACCAGAGATTGAACCACAACCTATAGGTTATAGGACAATGCTTCAGTGAACTGAGCCACACCAGCTAGAGCTATTGGTTATTTGCTTGATTGTGGTGATGGTATTAGAGGTGTCTGCATATACCTAAACTCATCATATTGTACACCCTAAATATGTGCAGTTCTTTATATATAAATTACATGTTAAAGCTCTTAAAAATACACTCACTCTTCAATAAAGAGTGGATTAACTCTTTACTGAAACAAAAAGTACTCATTACTGAAAAATTCTAAAAGTCAGCAAAGTGGACTGGTGTTCAGTCATATGACGGGACCAGTCTCTTTAGCATGTGAGCCTTGTATTTAGCTAGGCACCTTAACACCCAGGTAGAAAACTATGTTTTTCAGTTTCCCCTGTAGCTTTATTTGTGCCTATGCAGATATATTCTGGTTAGTAACAAATAAATATACTATATGATAGTTTTAAGAAGGCCCCTTGAAAAACAGGAGCTTTATCTTATGTTTTTATTTCTTCTTTCTTTTTACTTTGTAAATGTGGCGAGGGCACAGAAACCAAATAAACATAAAGTGAAAATCATTTGCTAAAATGAACAGTACAACCACATGGAAGAACATGGAATGGAAACCACTGAGTCACCATATTGAGCATGACAGCCTCCACTTCCTTTTACATGGAAGAGAAATAAATGTCTATGTTGTGTCAGACAGTTATTGGGGGTCTTCATTGTATAAAACTGAATATAATCTTAGCTACAACTCTAATTTGTTTTAAAGTCTTTTTTTTTTCTCTCATATTTAATGGTGAGATGTCAGAAGTTTAAAAAATCTTGAATTAGAACATGGAAGCCCACTTTTATTGTTTGTTTAACATGTCTTTGAAATAAAATTATTGTGATTGAAAAGTAGGAACCAAAGCTATTTTCATTTTTAGATGATATGGTGTTCCATGGAGAAGACCTACAATAATAATTTGGCAAACTGTTACATTTCATAGCGTAATTCAGGAAAGATTTTAGTATAAAATCAATTTTAAAAAGTGAATTATCTTTTGAAACCAGCAAAGAAATTAGAAAATGTAATTTAATAAATTAAAGCATGTATAAAACTACCTTAAAATATAAGTGACAAAGGAGGAAATCTTAAAAATAAAGTAAAAGAATTTTATAAAGAAAATAAAAAGAGTACAATTTTTAATATGTGGTAAACTGTGTTTCAATGTCAGAAAAGTCAGTTCATTCCAAATTAACAATGAAATTTCAAACAAAACTCAAGCTAGTTTTTTCTTTTCATTTTTTTCTTTTAATAGATTTTGTAAGGTATTTCAAAACTACATGTGGAAGTTCTAAGTGGATTTTTAGTGTTGTTTATATAAGAGGCCACGTTCTCTGTAAATAAAGATTGTTCCACTTCCTTTCTAATTGGAATTTTTTCTTGCTTATATTCTTTGAATTGAAACTTAGAACAGAAATCTTCATATTCTTCCTGATTTTAAAGTGAAAACATTCAGTCTTTCACCATTTATTATTATGTCAGCTGTGGATTTTTCACACATATTCTTTGTCAGACTGAGGAAGATCGCTGTTAGTCCTAGTTTATTGAGTGCTGTTTACCTTGAGTCGATGTTGAATTTTGTCTAATGGTTTTCCTTAGTCTACTGAGAAAATAATGTGGCTTTTGTCCTTTATTCTTTTAATATGATATAATACATTGATTTGTTTTCAGATGTTAACAGTATCTTGCATTCCTGGAATAAATCATGCTTGGTCATAGTGTGTAATCCATTTTACACATCATTGCATTTAGTTTTTCAGTATTTGTTTGGGGATTTTAAAAATAAATTAATAAAAGATATTGTTCTGTAGATTTTATGTGATTTCCTTGTTATTGTTTTGATATCATGGTAATACTAACTTCATAAATGAGTTGGGATGTGCCCTTTATTCTTATATTTTTTAAGTATATGAAGGATTAATATTAATTTTTCACTAAAAGTTTGATAGAATTCACCAATGGAACTTTCTGGTCCTAGGCTTTTCTTTGTGAGAAATTTAAAAATTACTAATTTGAGAGAATCGAGATGGTGGAGGAGTAAGTGGAAGTCACACTGACCTCCTCTCAGGACAAACCTGGAATTACAACTGAATTGCGGAGAAACTGCCTGGAACAAACGACTGAGCAATAATGAGAGAGGAGCCTTATTACCTTGAACAGGGAGAAGAATCAGCTTTAACACAACCTAAATGGTAAGGGGACTCAAGAAGGTGAGCATGGCGCCCATGGGTGGCAGCATCAGAAGGATATTGAAATCGTCAGTTGGATCCCCCTGAGAAGAGCAGGGTCTAAACTATAAGCTGAGATCTCCAGTCTATAGCACCAAAAAGTACACAGGTAAGAGCAACCTGAGAAAAGTGGTAGGGCTGCTCTCTGACAGAGACAGGCAGCTAGAGACCCAAAGAGCAATTTAAAGAGCCAACACATACATTTTTATTTACAGGCACTTCCCCTGCACTCCGTTAGAGGCAGGGGCAGAGTGGGCTGGAGGCACCTCGGGGAGACTATGGAAGGAGGTTTTGGGGAGAAAACTGAGGGAGTGGCTGGCAGGATCCTGGTGTTTACTCATTTCACAAGTGGCAGTGGCCATCTTGCTTGGGCAGAGCACTCCCCTGAGCAGCTGCAGCATATGGGTTCCCAGTAACCCCATCCCCATTAGGGCTTTGGCCCTGCCCTGTGGTGTCTCTAAGTCAGCCTGCTGAGTGCAGAGTGGCAGCCACAGATAGTCGATCCCTGGCTGGAGGGAACACAGCAGCCTGGAGATGCTTGAGGAGAGACTAGAGGCAGAGGATTTGGGGAGAGAATATAGAGTGGCCAGTGGGATCTGGCACTGACTCCTCCCCCATACAGCAGCAGCCATTTGGGTCAGGAAGACCACTCCCCTAAGCGGCAACAGCATGAGAGATCACAATAACCCTGCCCCCAAGAGGGACTCTACCCAACTCTGTGATGTCTCTAAGCCAACCTGCTGAGTCCAGACTGATTAGATTAACAGCTGAAGGAGACAGCCACAAACGCTACAAGACAGAAGGGAATGGCAAGAAATATTCCCAGTCATCAAAAGCAAAGGCCTGCAATCAAGACTGCTCTACCCAGCAAGGCTCTCAATTAAAATGGAAGGTGAAATAAGGAGTTCCCCAGCCAAAAGAAGGCTAAAAGAATACACCTCCACCAAACCAGCATTGCAAAATATGCTAAAGGGACTGCTTTAAGCTGAAGAAAAAGAGTTTACAAATACACACTTCTTTTCACAGTTACCAATACTTGATATTACCAATATTTTTAATATGTATTAATCTGATTGTGATAATGATGTGTTATTTTAATTGTTACTTTATTATTTGTTGAAACCAATCCTGTTTTTGTATATTTCTTGTCTATTTTTTATTTTTAGAAAGTTTTAAATCATTTTTGGTACTCTTTATCCATTTTTTGATTAAAGGTTTGTAGAATTATTTCCCTAAAAAAACTCCAAAAAAACTATTAACCCTTTTTAGATGTGTGCCAAATACTTTCCTATTCTATTAGTTGTCCTTTAACTTTTTTATATGTATATTAGTATGTAGTCTTAAATGTTTAATATAGTCATATTGTCAATATTTTACTTTATAGCTTCTGGGTTTGAATATTTTACTTCAGGGTAAGAAATATAGTAGTTTGTATTTTCTCCTAAAATTCCTTAGATTTTACATATTGATTTTTAACTCACCTGAATATTTCTTGTATAATGTGTGAAATAGGGTTCTATATTTTTTTATTTCAAGTAATAGTGGTCCATGTGCCTTATTTGTTGAATAACCCTTATTTACCCCATTGATTTAAAATATCAATTTAATCATATATTACATTGTTAGATAGATATATACATTTGTTTCTAGAATGTTCATTATGTTTCATTGACCTACTTGATTATTTCTGTGCTGATGTCATGTTGTTTTAATTGCTGAGACTTCATAATGGATTTAAATTTTTTAATATTTTATAATGGATTTTGACATTTAAAAAAATAAAAAATCAATCTGCATTAAGAAAGAAAATAAAGAAAGAAAGAAAAGAAAAGAAAGAAAGGAAGGAAGGAAGGAAGGAAGGAAGAAAGAAAGAAAGAAAGAAAGAAAGAAAGAAAGAAAGAAAGAAAGAAAGAAAGAAAAGAAAGAAACTCCTACCTTTTGTGACAACATGGATGGAACTGGAAAATGTTATGCTAAGTGAAATAAGCCATCGGTGAAAAACAAATACCATATGATCTCACCTATAAGTGGACTCTATTCAACAAAATAAACTAATGTACAAAATGAACCACAGGCATGGAAAAATGGAGTACTGAAAGCAACCAGAGGGGATGGGGAAGGAGGACAATGGTGGAAAGAAGGGGAAGGGACTAGACAAAGAACCTGTATGAATGACCCATGGACATGGACAACAGAGTGGGAACTGACTGTGGGTGTGGGGGGCCAGGGTGGGATGGGTGGAGGGGGGTAAAAGGGGAAAAATAGAGACAACTGTAATAGAATAAACATGATTTAAAAATTAAAGATAAATAAACAAATATTTTCTATAAAAAATTACCAATTCAACTTTTTTAAGTCAATGAAGAAAAACTGAATAAAACAGAAAAAATGTGTAATCAATCCATCTTTTAGTATTACTAAAAAGTTACATTTATTGAAGCTCTTTTTTTGTGGTCTATTTATTTATATTTTTATTATATTATATTATGGTCTGATGTCATATTTTTTCATGGCCCTAGTGACAATATCAGTCAAACATGATTTTTTTTTTTTACTCTCTGTAGTTGAAGTGGCCCCTTTAAGTTAACTATTTAGTGTATAAAATAAGCAACTTAGAAATATTAGGAATTGTTATTACATCTGTAATTGCAACTTAGGCCTAAGTGGTACTCCAGAGAAAACTAGAAATGTTTATTTCCTCAGAGTAAAATAATGGTTGCATAAAAAAAATGGATCACATATTAACAGAGATGAGTATGATTGCTTTTGTTTTGAAATGAGTCAAACTCTTTGAATTATACTGCTAATTCAGCAACAGTTGTAAACTTACTACACATTAATAAGAAAAGGTTGATACAATTGTAGAAAAAACTAAAACTTTTAAAAATAATTATAAGAAAATTAGGCTCCTAGTCCTTGGTACATAACATTTACTCTTCTATCTACACCCATATGAGAAGTTACACTTCAGGAAAGGCCTGACGTTTCTGTCACTTAGATGTTAAGAATGAGTTTGTAACACAGCTTGTCTCCACCAGGTTGCAGACCTTAGTTGTGCACTGGGATTGCCATTCCTTACCAACTTCAGACCCTATCACAACCTCCTTGTGTGCCTGGACCTCATCATCCTTCTTACATACAGCCAGGATCACTTGGCTCTGAAGGAAAACTTCCCCCCTCTTCAGCAGGAATTAGCCGCAGAAGAGATCCTATGCCCTCTTCCCTTAGGGAATTCAGAGCCAAAAATCCTTGAGGAGAGAATGACATAGGCGGTGAGGCAAACATGAGCAGAGTAGGAACAATAGGCCAGGTACAGAAAGTCCCCAGAATGTAAAGCCCCAGGTGCCTAGTAACAGGCAAAACTGCTTGGACCTTGCTCCCAGGGTGACCTTTCTTCCCCTAGCATATCACTGGTCATGTTGACCTTTCATATTGCTGGTCATGAGGCTTGGGCTATCCCTGGAACTTTCCTCATCTGGAATGTCCCTAGTCATGTGGCTGACCCCCTTAGAGGAGGAACAAGAGGGCTGGAGAATAACCTCATACAATGCCCATACGAGTCCTTATATGACTACTCATTTAAGCATTAAGCCCTAGAGATAACATCTAGGCCTTAGTTGTGTTTCAGCTCAAAGTCCAGAAAGTGGAAAGGCCAGGCAGGGAGACACCATGGCTGACATCAGGACCAGCTGCAATAACTAATGACCCCCTTCCCTGCTGAAAACCAATTAATAAAGACCAGGACCCTGAAAGGACATACCTAGAAAGCTGATGAGTATTCTATTGAGGTTCTCCCATGAGAGCTCCCCTAAAAGCCCCATCTTTAAAACTCTTAAGATGAAGGACCCAGCTCTCTCTCTTTCACATGCCCACCCCTTTCCCCACCACCTTCTTTCCCTATGCATACTCTCACTGGAGCACACTGGAGCCTTTTTGCTTCTTTCTCCAAGGCATGTTTTCTTTGCCTTTTTTTTCTCTAAAGCTACAAGGGCACTTCTTTTGCCTCTATAATTGGTTTCCTGAGTCCACAGACCCCAGCTGATTCACTTATTCCACAGCGCATTTTTACCTGTGACTTTCTAAATAAACATTCACTTGTATTTGAGTCTTAGCTCTGAATTCTTTCTTTACCAAAACTTAAGAAAGAAGCTGTAATATCTGGTGCTGTTCACTGTTAACACTTGCACACTTATTTCTCACATGTGTCTCTCCTAGTAGGCTGACTAGTTTTCTCGGAGTCCTCCTGGACATCTGCCCCATGAAAATATCTCCAACTCACTACAGTATCCCTCTTGCCAACTTTTGAAAGGGAAGCAGGGTGTCCTGGATGATAATTAGTTTGGCTATTTATTGAGCTTCTTAAAATGGTGTTTGAATCTGCAAAAACTTTGATTTTGGAGGTCAGAAAGGGGGTGTATCATTTATCTCTTGTCACAATAATGCTACATATTAAAAAGAAAACCCAGCTTCAAATAGGCTATATTTAATTCACAAGTCTGTGGTTTAGCTGTTTGTTTCTTCTGGTCTTCTCAATCTTACTCATGTGAAAAAGCAGGTCATCTGTACAGCACTGCTGAAAAAAAGTAGAGAGTTTGTAATTTTTTTCTGTAGCACCATCTAAAACCTATAATTGCAGGTATTTTCCTGGCAACATGGAGTTATGTTAATAGTTGGATATTCTCTAATGATTTATATTCTCTAGGCTATTTATAGTGGCCTTTGGGAACCAAAAGTCATTGGGTGCTTTTCTCCCCTCCTGCATATGAAGACTTTAAAGTTTTGTGTGCTTTTCTTTATTTCTGTATCTCATTTTATTTGGTACTATCTTAGTTCAAAATTGGTCCTTTCAAAAATAACAAATAATATTTTTGGAGTTTATACTAAAGTCAAAATTTTAGGTAAAATCTTCACTCTCATAAATTATAAAATTTATGTTGTATACTTGTACAGCACACATAATATCTTAGCAGTTTATTATAGTGCTGAAGGAGAAGATTCTTGTCTAACAAAATATAGAAAGATTACTTGCAGGTTAATAGACTTGTTGAAAGTAAAGAAGAAACAATATCTAATTCTATTTGTGAATGAGGTGGCTCTATTCATCAATGTTTCCCTTCTGTCACTGGTAGGCTACAATAAGAATCCAACATAGCTGTGCTCTAGAGATAAGGAGATACTCTCAACAAATCTGTGCATCCCTTATTTATGGTTATATCTCTATCCATGGCTGGCTTAAATTTCTACACTGATTTAGATCTTAGCTTCTTACAAATAGTTGTTTGTCAATCACCTACACCAAAATAGTAAGCCAAAAATATATGCGAGGACCTAAAATCCCTGGTAGTGTATCTCGTAGATAGTGTTGAAGCCATAAACCATCCAAGGTGGTCTGTCATTAGCCAAGTCACTGAGATAGAATCTTCTAGGTAGAGTTCAGGGAAAAATTAAAAATGAGCTTTAAATATTTTTATTTTTATTAGAATTAGGATTTAAGAGGTTATTAAAACTCATAAAAGTTTATTAAACATTATACTTTATCAAAATTTTGATATTTATAGAATATTAAAGTCTTACTTGAACAGCTATTTGGGTACACTTGAGTATGTCTATGTACATATACAGAAATAAATAGTTTAATTTATATTTAAAAATAAATTTATCAGTAAATAGTGAGATAATTAAAGCTGTGCAGTTCTCATACATTAGTAAATAAAAAAACACATGGGGAATTTCATTTGTTACCAATAAATTTTAACAGTTAAAAGTTACATAAAAATATGCATTTTAAGAATTGAACGAATAAAGGTGGTTTTTTCCTTCAATAGATAATATAAATAATCATTTATTCAAACTGCCCAATGTTCTCACATAAAAGGTTGGCAAGTCAATTAGTTTTGTTTTGCATTAACCGCAGGCTATGTGAGATTTCTGTGTCTCCTATGGGAATATTTTTTAAAAATTTAGTTATTTCTAGAGGAAGTCATGTTGATTTTAAACATTTTACATGTTTACAACACTTGTACAAAGAAAAATATTATATGCAATTAACTTAATCAATCACCAAATATACTTAAAAATTTCACATAAAGGTGTATACAGTTTTCTAGACAGTGGGTAGCATGCATTTTTGGTATAGCATGTATTATTTATACCATACTCTTTTTATGGGAGAAATATTCATGAAATCTAAGTAACTGAATAAGGACTCTCACTTAAAATGATCATGTTAATATTTAGAATAATGTGCTCTAATTTTCTGGCAAAAAAGTCATAAGATTGCGCTCTGACCAAATGAGTAAATGCATCCAAATTTACATGCTAATGCCATTGTTTTATTTGCAAACAATGTATGTTCATTTCATTCAGAAGAAATTTTTTGTTACATAAGTCAATAAAAAACAAGTATTTTTATTTTTTATATTTATTTTTGCATATTTTTATTGTTGTTCAAGTACAGTTGTCTCCATTTTCCTGCACCATTTTCCTCTGTCCCACCCACCTCCATTTCCCACCTTCAATCCTTCCCCTCTTTGGCTTTGTCCGTGGGTCTTTTACACATGTTCCTTGACAACCCTTCATCTTCTTTCCCCTGTTATTCACCTCCGCCTCCCCTCTGGTTACTGTCAGTTTGTTCTTTATTTTAATATGTCTGGTTATATTTTACTTGCTTTTTTGTTTTGTTGATTAGGTTCCCCTTACAGGTGAGATCACATGGTATTTTTCTTTCATTGCCTGGCTGATTTCACTTAGCATAATACTCTACAATTCCATCCATGCTGTCGCAAAGGGTAGTAGCTCTTCCTTCCTTCCTTCCTTCTTTCCTTCCTTCCTTCCTTTCTTTTCTTTTTCTTTCTTTCTTCTTTTTTTCTACTGCATAGTATTCCATTGTGTAAATGTATCATAGTTTTTTGACCCACTTACTGTTGGGCACGCAGTTGCTTCCAAAACTTGGCTATTGTAAACTGTGCTGCTATAAACACTGGGGTGCATAGGTTCTTTTGAATTGGAGTTTCAGGATTCATTTTGGAAATCAATTTGGAATTTCCTCAAAAAACTAAAAATGGACCTTCCCTTTGACCTGGCAATTCTACTGCTGAGATTATACCCTAAGAATCCAAAAATAAGCTTCTATAATTGCCCCATTGTACTTTTATGTATGTGTATATACATTGATAATTATTTACCAATGTGAATTTTGCACTATGTGCTAAATATTCTGCAAGATGATTGACATTTGTTAATTTATTTAAACCTTATAATATCCCTTATGTAGGTCCTAATATTATACTACATTTTACCAGTTGGAAAAGTGATGTATAATGAGACAATTGAATTCTGAATACATGCTTTTGACCATTAGTATCATAAATAATATTAAATTAGCAACTATAGCTATTCCATTAATTACATTTTCTTTAAACATTATCTGCAATTTGATAAGTTAAAACATAATAAGTTTATACAATCTAATATAAATTAGTAGATAAGGTAGTGTGGAAATAAATCAAGAACTGAATCCAAAAATAGAGGCAATTAACCTGCTAATAAACAAAATTAGTACTGATATGTTGTGATGAAAAGGTGATCTTTTAAATAATGGTTGTGAATATATTGGAATATAGAATGCTAACTCTATAAATAGAGTTATCCCACAGGGACAAAGAAGATAATTATAAAATATATGTGTGACAACATACTCATACCCAGAATATTTAAAGAGCACTAATAAATCAATAATAAAGCAAAATGATTTGACATGAAAATAGGCAAAAATTCTTAAACAGACACTTCAGATAAAAGAATATCCAAATATTCAGTAACTACATGAAATGCTTTTTACTTCATTTCTCATCTGAAAAATGCACATAAAACCACATTGCAATGCCACTACACATTTAGAATTTACAGTAATGTTAAAAGGAAGATGACAATTCAACTGTTACCAATGATATGGAACAAGTGAAACACTGACATATTGCTAGTGAAACTATAAATTAGTACTACCATATCAGAAAACTGTTTGCCAGTGTCTATTATTCCCAAACACATGTATACCTTGTAGCTCAACAATTCTATTCTCCTATGTAAGCTAGATTAGGGGCATGTATTCACTAAAAGACATGACAAAGAATGGCATAGCTTTATTTTTCATAAAAGCCTCAAAGTATTTTTTAAAAACCCACACACCAAATTTTCATCAACAATGAAATGAATAGAGTAAGCTATCAATAAAAATAAAATATGGTATATCAACAAGAATGGACAGAGTACAATTACATCACATGCAACTTGGATAAAATTCTTAAATAATATTGAGAGAAGAAAGCTAAAAAACAAAGCATAATTTTGTATTAATCTATTTACATATGGTAATCTACTTGTATAAAGCCAATACAAGGGCCTGATTAATTTGTGGCATAGAAATCTGGATAGTGGTTGTATTTGGTGGTAATAGTGACTTGGAAGAGGCTCTTGGAGTGTTCTGGTGTGGTGGTAATGTGCCCTCAGTCTTCACAGTGGGTTTAAAGGTGTTTACTTTGTAAAAAACCTCTTATAACTGTGCAATTTTCTATATGTATATTATAGTTTATTAAAAATTCACTTCAGAGTTATAGAAGAATATTTCTTACAGTATTTCTAAACACTTTACTTGAAATTGTCCTCTTTTTATGGACATCCATTTCTTTTAGCATATTTTTATTGTTGTTCAAGTACAGTTGTCTCCATTTTCCTGCACCACTTTCCTCTGCCCCACCCACCTCCATCTCCCACATTCAATCCTTCCCCTCTTTGGCTTTGTCCGTGGGTCTTTTACACATGTTCCTTGACAACCCTTCATCTTCTTTCCCCTGTTATTCACCTCCACCTCCCCTCTGGTTACTGTCAGTTTGTTCTTTATTTTAATATGTCTGGTTATATTTTACTTGCTTTGTTAAAGCCATTTATTTTTAAACCAAATGAAAGCATGGCAGTGTGGCAACTTCACTTCCATCTTCTAGATAACTTAATGTCTTTAAAAGGGTTTTAACTAAGTCAAGTTCTCTAACTTAGCAAATGTTTAAAATCCTTAAATGTTACAGAAATACTGACATAGAAAAACAAAATGAAGAAAGAAAAAAAATTTCTAGGGTGTCTTCCTGTATATCACTTTGAAGGTAAAAGGCTTTATGTGATAGAAAAGTAACAAATATAGGAGGAATTACTAATCAAAACTGGTACAAAAATGTATCACTTTAAAGCAAACACTTTTCCACAAAGCTCCTAATACTTGATTAGAAAATTCTTAGATGAAAAGGATCAAATATTCAAAAGCTGAAACATGGAGGTAGACTAAGTTCCAAGTTTCTTTTTTTATTTTTTAAATTTTTTAAATTTTATTTTTAAATCATGTTTATTCTATTACAGTTGTCTCAATTTTCCCCCCTTTAACCCCCTCCACCTATCCCACCCTCGCCCCCAAACCCACAGTCAGTTCCCACTCTGTTGTCCGTGTCCATGGGTCATTCATAGAGGTTCTTTATCTGGTCCCTTCCCCTTCTTTCCACCATTGTCCTTCCCCATCTTCTCTGGTCGCTTTCAGTTGGCTCCATGTTTCCTTACTGGTGGTTTATTTTGTTTGTTGTTTATTTTGTTGAATAGATTCCACTTATAGTGAGATCATACGGTATTTGTCTTTCACCGACAGGCTTATTTCACTTAGCATAATCTCCAGTCCCATCCATGATGTCGCAAAAGGTAGGAGTTCCTTCTTTCTTTCCTTTTTTTAAATGCAGATTTTATTTATTTATTTTTTTTAATGTCAAGATCCATTATAAAATATTAAAAAATTTAAATCCATTATAAAGTCTCCACAATTAAAACAACATGACACCAGCAGAGAAATTCAAGTAGATCAATGCAATAAAATGAGCATTCTAGAAACAAATGTATATATCTGTCGAACAATGTAATATATGATTAAATTGATATTTCAAATCAATGGGAAAATAAGGCTTCTTCAATAAATAAGGTGCATGGACCAATTTTACTTGAAATAAAACAAATATAGAGCCCTATTTCACACATTATACAAAAAATATTCGGGTGAGCTAAAAAAATCAATATGTAAAATCTAAGGAGTATAATAAGAAAATACAAAATAATTTTTCTTACCCTGAAGGAGAATATTCAAACCCAGAAGCTATAAACTAAAGTGTTGACAATATGACTATACTAAACATTTAAGACTATATAGTAATATACATATAATGAAAGTTAAAGGACAAGAAATAGAATAGGAAAGTATTTACAACACATCTAAAAAAGGGACAATAGTTTTGTTTTGTTTTGTTTTTTGTTTGTTTTTTAGGGCAATAATTCTACAAACATTTAATCAAAAAATGGATAAAGAATACCAAAAAGTCATGGGAAGCTTTTTAGAAATAATAGAAATAGGCAATATAGAAAAATAGGTTTAGTTTCAACAAATAATAAAGTTACAATGAAAATAACACATCATTGTCACGATCAGATTAATAAGTATTAAAAATGTTGGTAATGTCAAGTATTAGTGACTGTGAAAGATACTGGGTATTCATAGACTCTTTTTCTTCATCTTCTTAAAGCTGTCCCTTTAGCATATCTTGCAATGCTGGTTTGGTAGAGGTGTATTCTTTTAGCCTCCTTTTGTCAGGGAAACCCCTTATTTCGCCTGCCGTTTTAATTGATAGCCTTGCTGGGTAGAGCAGTCTTGGTTGCAGGCCTTTGTTTTTGATGACTGGGCATATTTCTTGCCATTCCCTTCTGGTCTGCAGTGTTTCTGTTGAGAAATCAGCTGCTGGACATATCAGGGCTCCCTTATACTACCTCTTTCTCCCTTGCTGCCTTTGGGATTCTCTGTTTATCTTTGATATTTGCCATTTTAATTATGATGTGTCTTAGAGCAGGCCTCATTGGGTTCCTCTTGAATGGGACCCTCTGTGCTTCCTGGGCTTGTGTGACTTTTTCTCTCCTCAGATTAGGGAAGTTTTCCATCATTACTTTTTCAAACAGGTTCTTTATCCCATCCTCCTCTTCTTCTCCTTCTGGTATCCCTATTATATGGATATTATTACATTTCAGGTTGTCCTGCATTTCCCTCAATGCCTCTTCATTCTTTTTGAGTCTTTTTTCATTTTCTCGCTCTTTCTGGGAGCTGGATCCTCCAGCTCGCTGATTCGATCCTCTGCTTCATCTAGCCTGCTTTGGATTTCTTCTACTGTGTTCTTCAATTCAGAAACTGTATTCTTCATTTCCTCTTCTCTCTTCCTGGTAGTTTCTATGTCCTTTTCCATGCTGACAGAGTTTGCAGTAAGTTCCTCGTATTTTCCCTGTTTTTGGTAATTCTGTCTGAGCTCACTGAGCTCATTGAGCTTCCTTAGAACTGTTGTTTGGAACTCAATATCTGATAGTTTACTTGCCTCCATTTCATTTAGTTCTCTTTCTTGGGATTCCTCCTTTCCCTTTGACTGGGCGGTGTTTCTTTGTCTTTCCATTATTTGCGAGACCCTTCTCTTTTGCTTCTGCTTCTGAAATCGGTCTGTCTTGATTTCCTGACTTTGTGGTGTGAACGTCTATGGTAGGACACCGCTGTTTTTTTCTTTCTGGATGTGCCTCTGATGTCAGATGTTGACCTTATCTGACTTTAGGCAATCTGTTCGAGATTTCCAGGAATCTACTGTCTGTGGATGTCTTCTTCAGCCGTTAATGTCTAACTTCCAAGTTTCTCATGTGACTCTATTCTGCCTCTGGCTAAAAGAGGTCATGGGTTCAACAGAGACTAGGGGGTTGATTGCAGTCATCCTGGCTTTGTTATATTTGGCAGGACACTTACACCCTCTTAATCCTAAGTATGTTTATTTGTAAAATGAGAACAAAACTTTTTAACCACATGAATTTGTTTTTATAATAGCAATTTTATTCTTTTATTTTTTTAGTATACAGTTCCTGACAGCTTTTAAATATTCACATTTCAATTTACTAACAATGTCACTTTGGTACCATAGCATAATATTTGTCTATTATGAATACATTTGCCGTAAATATCCATGAGCAGACTTTGGCTTGAACACAAGTTTGCATTTCTTTGGCACAAATGCCCAACTCTTTTTTAGATTTACAACACCATATTACATTCTCACCAACAGCGTGTGAATGATTTAGTCTCTAGGTATTCTTACTAGAATTTGATGTTATCACTACTTCAATTTAGCTATGTTAAGTATGTGTGTAGTGATACTACATTGTATTTTTTTTAAATTATGTTTTCTTGATTATGCTATTATAGTTGTCCCAATTTTCCCCCTTTGCCCTCTCTACCCAGCAGACCCCACTCAGGCAATCCCCACACCATTGTTCATGTCCGAATTATGTGTGTATGTTCTTTTGATACTCCATTTTCTATACTGTACTTTACATCCCCGTGGCTATTCTGTAACTACCAATTTGTAATTCTTAATACCTCACCTCTTCACCTATTCCCCCACACCACTCTCCCATTTGGCAACCATCAAAACATTCTCCATATCTATGATTCTGTCTCTGTTCTTGTTTCTTTAGTTCGCTTTTTAGATTCTATTGCTGATAGATATGCATTTATTGCAATTTTATTTTTCATAGTTTTGATCGTCTTCTTTTTCTTAAATAAGTCCCTTTAACATTTCATATAACAATGATTTGGTGATGATCAACTTCTTTAGTTTTTTTCTTGTTGGGGAAGTTGTTTATCTGCACTTCAATTCTAAATGATGTCTTTCCTGGGTAGGGCAATCTTGGCTATATGTCCCTGCTATTCATGACTTTGCATATTTCTTGCAAATCCCTTCTAGAATGCAAACTTGTTTTTTTTTAATCAGCTGACAGTCTTATGGGAATTCCCCTGTAATTAACCACTTTCTTCTTCCTGCTTTTAAATATCTCTCTTTATCTTTAACTTTTGGCATTTTACTTATGATGTGTATTGTAGTGGATCTCTTTGGATCCATCTTGTTTAGGATTCTCTCTGTTTCCTGAACTTGCATGTCTATTTCCTTCACCAGATTAAGGAATTTTTCTTTCATTATTTTTTCAAGTAAATTTCCAATTTCTTGCTCTTTCTCTTCTCTTTCCAGCACCCTTATGATGCGAATGTTGGAATGCTTAAAGTTGTCCCAGAGGCTGTCTACGCTATCCTTATTTTTTTGGATTCTTTTTTTCTTCTTCTTCTGATTGCTTGTTTTTTGCTTCCTTTTATTCCCAGTCATTGATTTGATTCTTGGCTTTCTTTATCCACTATACTGTTGTTCCTCTGCAAATTATTCTTCGCTTCAATTAGTGTAGCTTTCATTTCTGACTGGATCATTTTTATGTTGTTGAGGTCCTCACTAAGTTCTTTGAGCATCCTTATAACCAGTGTTTTGAACTTAGCATCTGATATATTGCTTATCTTCACTTTGTTTTGTTCCTTTTCTAGAGTTTTGATCTGTTCTTTTACTTGGGCCATGTTTCTTTGTCTCCTCATTTTGGTAGTTTCTCAGCATTTGTTTCTATGTATTAGGTAGAGCTGCCATGACTCCCTCTCTTGGTAGTGCGGCTTAATGTAGCTTGGCTTTGCCTGGGAATCTCTGAGCCCAACATGAGTAGCAGCCATCTTTATAGCCCAAGCAGAGTGGCCCCAGGCAAAACACAGGTGGGAGCAGACCTTGGCCTGTACTACCCAGGAAATCCAAGAGCCTTAGCACCCAGCTGAGTGGCCTGGGTAAATCTCTCCCATTGACGTGCCAACAGCAATCAAAGCTCAACTACCAAAGGGATGGTATACTCAGCCCACATGAAGGGTGCATCTCAAGTGTCTAGCTTGGGTGACAGGGGAGGCTGTGCCACTGGACCCTACAGGACACTTACAACATTGTAGTTTTAATTAGCATTTCACTAATGGCTATTGATGTTGAACATCATTTCATGTGCTTATCTCACATTCATATACCCTATTCAATGAAATGTTTGTTTCTTTTGTCCATTTGATAACTGGACATTTTAAAATTGTTTAGTGTTAATAAAGCTTTATTTATTTAGATTTTAGTCCTTTGTCAGATAGGTAGTTTACAAATATTATTTCTCAGTTGTAGTTTGTCTTTTATCCTCTTAAAAGTCTTTTACAGAAACACATTTTTAAAGTGTTTTATTTATTTATTTTTAGGAAGTAGGGAAGGGAGGGAGAAAGAGGGAGAGAAACATCAATGTGAGAGAGAAACATCTATTCATTGCCTCTTCTACGTACCCCAACTGGGGACCAAACCCACAGCTCAGGCATGTGCCCTGACCCAGAATGGAACCAGTAGCCTTTTACTTTGTGAGATGAAACAGAACTAACTGAACCATACTGATCAGAGCAAACAAATTAAAAAAAAATTGGAACAAAGTCTAGTATAGCATTTGTGTGTATGTGTTAGTCTAAGAACATTGATTATCCTGTTTAGAGAACTTGCCTAGATTATTCTGTTTAGGGAACTTCTTGTAGTCATTCTTTTAGGATTTGTTTGTTGGTGGCAAATTCTGTTAACTTTTGATCTTCTGAAAAGTCTTGTCTTCTAATTTACTCCTGAAGAATATTTTCACTAGAACCGAATTCTAGGTTTATAGTACATTTCTTTTCATACTTGAAAAATGTTGTTATTCCTTCTGATCTCAGGGGCTTTTGAAAAAAACTTGTCATTTTATTGTTTTTACTTGAAATAATGTGTTTTTTTCCTATTGCATTCAAAATTTTTTCCTTTGTCTTTCTTTTTAGAAATTTGAATATGATGTGTCTTGGTGTTTAATCTGTTAGGTGTTCACTGAGTTTCTTGGATCTGTAGATTTCTATACTTGCCAAATTTGTGAAATTCTCAACCATTATTTCTTCTAGTGCTTCATCAGGCCTGCTCTCTTTCTCCTTTCCTTGCAGTAGTCTGATATGAATGTCAGAAGTTTCATTATGATCTCGTTTGTCTTTGAGTTTCGATTCACCTTTTTCTCAGCCTATTTTTTTCTGCTGTTTAGATTGGGTAATTTTGATGGTTCTATCTTCCAGTTCAAGTTTTCTTATTCTTCCCATGCAGTCCTGCTGCTGTGTACATATATTGAAGTTTTTCTTTTAGTTATTGTGATTTTAGTTTCCTAAATTTGTATTTTGTTCTACTCTTTCTTTGCTGAGACTTTCATTTGTAATTGCTTATTGAAACATTTTAATGATGGCTGCTTGAAGGTCTATGGTAACTCTAACATCTCTTTCATCTTGGTATTGGCAGCTAAATACTATCTTTTCTTATTCAAGTTTAAATCTTCCTGGTTCTTGGTAATGTAGCAGGAGGGGTCTGGCTTGATCTGTGGGCAGAGGGGAGCAGGGACCCCAGATGCAGGGCTCCAGGAGCAATGAGTGAGGCTACAACACCCCCACACCAGAGATGGGGAAGGGTTCAGGAAGCACCAAGGACTGTGTATGAGCAGTTGCCTCAGCAACTAGGCAGTGTGGTATAATGGAGGGAACTACCTTTCTCTGTGCTTCCACCATGCAAAGAATTTTGGGCTGGACTACATAAAATAGAATGCAGAAATGCCATTATTTTTGTTCTTCCCTCTTCCCTGGCCATAGGGGGCTGGGGTTTCTAGGCTGGCAGCCTTTAGAGACCATGTGGTCCTGGAACATCTCCAGCACCCTGCCCAGAGCACTTCACAGGCTTGCCTAGATAGGAGTAAAGCAGGTGCTGGGCTGTTAAAGCAAGATCCAGGGAAGCCTGGGATGGCAGGCCCTGGAAGCTTTGTGGCTAGGTGACAAGCCTCATGTGTTTGTGTGTCTGTCTCCCACATGGGAAGCTGCAGCAGTGCAGGCAAATGAAACTGCACTGCACAGGTCCTGCCCAGCCAGGCACGCGGATGCACTAGAAGGAAATGAAGAAGAGGGCAGCATGTCATGGGTAAGACACTGGACATGCACACTCCAAAAGACAACTGAAACTAGGCTTCTTAAAGGATAGTACTTTTAGGTGGGAGAAGAGGTTCCTGGTGCGACCTTGGACTGAGCCAGCAAAGGGTGGTAGGGTGATTTTCTTTGAATGTCTTAGGAAAAATGGACTTTGAGACAGAAACCTGCCATTATTTCAAACTGTGCAGCCTTTGAATAAATTATTCCTTTCCCTTTCCACCAAACTCTACCTCCAGAATTTTTGTCTGTTGGTGGTAAGTTGTCCACTGGTTTTTTAATTACAGTATGATGGGTTATTTTTCATTGTAGCCTGCATATTTAAAAAGTTATGTTTGTTGATTTTAGAGAGAGGCAGGGAGAGAGAGAGAGAGAAACATCAATGTTAAAGAGAAACATCAATTGGTTGCCTCCCATCCGTGCCCCAACTGGGAACTGAACCCACAATCAAGGTATGTGCCCTGACCAGGAATTGAACACCCAACATTTTGGTGTATGAGATGTCACTCCAACCAACTTGGCCACACTGGCCAGGGTGAAACCTGGATATTTTGGGCATTGTTTTATAAGGCTCTGGAACTTATGCAAACCATTTGTTTTAGTTGTTCTCCTCAAATATTGCTCTAACAGGGAAATAGAGGTGTCCCTTAGCATTGCCAGGTGAAAATAGAAGTCCAAGTTTCCCACTTGCCTTCCATTGATACATGAGTGGGGAACGTCCTTGTTTTTGTTGGGCAAAAGTGGGAGTTCCAGCTCTTACTGATACTTCCTTGCCAAAGGGTAGTAAGAGTACCTAATTATTGCTCCCTACATACTACCTTTCACTGAAAATAAAAAAAGATTTGTCTCATTACTCCTGGAAAATCGTGAAAGTTCTGGGTATCCTCTGACACCATCAAACACAGATGGTAAGGGGAACTTCATTACGACTATGCAGCGGTGGAAGTCTGGTCTTAACAACTGGCCTTCAAGACATCATTGATGGGTGGGGAGGGAAAACTTCAGTAATGTCTGACTGATATCTCTGATTTTCCCTTTGTCTCGTTTTTTTCCCCAATATCACTTTGCTACTGTTGCTATAACAAATTACTGCACATTTAGTGGCTTGACCTAACACACATTTGTTTTCTTATGGTTCTGAAAGTCAGTAGACTAAAATCAGCATGTTAACAAGCCTATATTTCTTTTTGAGACTTTAGAGAAGAATTGTTTCTTTGATTTTCTCAATTTTTAGAGACCACCTCCATTCTTTGGTTCATCACTCTTACCTTATATTATCCCAGCCTTTTATTTTCAGTGTTACATTTTCTACTAGTGATTCTGTCCCTTTTACCTTCCTCTTTTAAAGACTCTTGTGATTATATTGAACCTACCTGGATAATAAGATAACCTCCTTATTTCTAATCCTTAACTTCATCACATCTGCAAAGTTCCTTTTAACATGTAAGGTAACATAATCATAGATTGCTGTGATCAAGACATGAATATTTTTACATGTTCACTGAAAAATGAACATTATTCATTCTACCTCACCCAATATAAACATTTGTCAAATTAGTTTCTATTTCCAAAATATCCAGATTTTAATTTTCAATCTCTACTTTTATCACCTTGATGCAGGCCTCTATGTATTACTTAGGTTTTTTTTTTTTTTTTTTTTTTTTGAGATTTAAATGAATATGACTTCTTTTTTTTCTTTTTTCTTTTTTTTTAATTTATTTACTTTTTAAATACATTTGTCTCTGCCTCCCCCCCACCTCTTTCCCTTGCCCCCTCCCACCGTCCCTCCCTCAGCTCTTCCCCTTCGGTTTTGTCCATGACTCCTTGCTATATGTTCTTTGACTTTCCCCTTCCCTTCCCTTTCCCTGCCCCCCGCTTCTCTCTTGTCTCTGTTGATTTCTTTTCCTTTCAATGTTGCTGGTCATATTTTCCTTGCATCTTTGTATTGTTGGTTAGGTTCCCTTATAGGTGAGATCATATGGTATTTGTCTGTCGCCCCCTGGCTTATTTCGCTTAGCATGATGCTCTCCAGTTCCATCCATGCTGTGGCAAAGTTTAGTACTTCTTTTTTTTTCTGCTGCGTAGTATTCCATTGTGTATATGTACCATGATTTTTTGATCCAATCATCTACTGATGGGCATTTAGGTTGCTTCCAACACTTGGCTATTGTAAATTGTGCTGCTATGAACATTGGGGTGCATAGGTTCTTTTGTATTGGCGTTTTGGTGTTCTCAGGGTATAGTCGCAGCAGGGGAATGGCTGGATCAAAAGGCAGTTCCATTTTCAGCTTTCTGAGGAAATTCCACACTGCTTTCCAGAGTGGCTGCACCAGTCTGCATTCCCACCAACAGTGGACTAGGGTTCCCTTTTCTCCACAGCCTCGCCAGCACCTGTTGTTTGTGGATCTGTTTATGATGGCCATTCTGACCGGTGTGAGGTGGTACCTCATGGTGGTTTTGATCTGCATTTCTCTAATGGCTAGTGATGCTGAGCATCCTTTCAAATGCCTCTGGGCCCTCTGTATCTCCTCCTTAGACAAGCATCTGCCCAGGTCCATTGCCCATTTTTTGATTGGATCGTTTGTCTTCTTGGAGTAGAGTCGAGTGAGTTCTTTATATATCTTGGAGACCAAACCTCTATCTGATGTATCATTAGCAAATATATTTTCCCATATGGTTGGCTCCCTTTTCATTTTGCTGATGTTTTCTTTCGCCGTGCAGAAGCTTCTTATTTTGATGAGGTCCCACTTGTTTATTCTTTCCTTTATGTCCCTTGCTTTAGGAGACATATCAGTGAAAAAATTGCTGTGTGGGATATCTGACGGTTTCCTGCCAATGTTCTCCTCTAGGACTTTGATGGTGCTGCAACTCATATTTAAGTCTTTTATCCATCTTGAGTTTGTTTTTGTGTATGGTGTCAGCTGATGATCCAATTTCAAGTTTTTGCATGTAGCCGTCCAGCTCTCCCAACACCATTTGTTGAAGAGGCTGTTATTGCCCCATTTTATGCTTCTGCCCCCTTTGTCAAATATTAGATGTCCATAGAGACCTGGGCTTATTTCTGGGAATTCTATTCTGTTCCACTGGTCTATGGGTCTGTTCTTGTGCCAGTACCAGATTATTTTGAGTATGGTGGCTTTGTAGTAGAGTTTGATGTCCGGTATTGTGATCCCTCCTACTTTGTGTTTCTTTCTCAAAATTGCTGCGGCTATTTGGGGTCGTTTATGGTTCCATATAAATTTTTGAAATGTTTGTTCTATTTCTGTGAAATAACTCATTGGTATCCTAATAAGGATTGCATTGAATCTATAAATTGCTTTGGGTAGTATGCACATTTTGAGGATATTAATTCTTCCAATCCATTTGCACGGTATATGCTTCCATTTATTTGTGTCTTCCTTAATTTCTTTTTTCAATGTTGTATAGTTTTCTGCGTACAGGTCTTTTGTGTCTTTGGTTAAATTTATCCCTAGGTACTTTATCTTTTTTCGTGCTATATCAAATGGTATATTTTTTCTGATTTCTTCTTCTATTTCATTGATGGTGTACAGAAACGCCTTTGATTTCTGAATGTTGACTTTGTATCCTGCTGTTTTGCCAATTTCACTTATTAGGTTGAGGAGTTTTTTGGTAGAGTCTACAGGGTTCTCTATGTACACTATCATGTCATCTGCAAACAATGATAGCTTTACCTCCTCCTTTCCTATTTGGATGCCTTTTAGCTCTTTCTCTTGTCTGACCGCTGTGGCTAGGACTTCCAATACGATGTTGAAAAGAAGCGGTGAGAGCGGACATCCTTGTCGTGTTTCCAATCTTAGTGGGAAAGCTTTCAGTTTTTGCCCGTTGAGTATGATATTGGCTGTAGGTTTTTCATATATGGCCTTTATTATGTTGAGGAATGCCCCATTGATTCCCATTTTGCTGAGTGTTTTGATCATAAATGGGTGCTGTACCTTGTCAAATGCTTTTTCTGCATCTATCGAGATGATCATGTGGTTTTTGTCTTTTATTTATGTGATGTATCACGTTTACTGATTTGCGTATATTGAACCATCCCTGCATGCCTGGGATGAATCCCACTTGATTGTGGTGGATAATCTTTTGAATGTATTGCTGGATGCGGTTTGCCAATATTTTGTTGAGGATTTTAGCATCTATGTTCATCAGCGAAATTGGCCTGTAGTTTTCTTTCTTTGTAGGGTCTTTATCTGGTTTTGGGATCAGGGTGATGCTGGCCTCATAGAAGGAGTCTGAGAGTCTTCCCTCCTCTTGGATTTTTTGGAATAGTCTGAGAAGGACAGGGGTTAGCTCTTCCTTAAATGTTTTGTAAAATTCTCCTGGGAAACCGTCTGGCCCTGGGTTTTTGTGTGCTGGGAGTTTCTTGATGACTGCTTCAATTTCCCCAGCTGTTATCGGTCTGTTCAAGCTTTCTGTTTCTTCCTCCTTCAGTGTTGGAACATTATACTTTTCTAAAAATCTGTCCATTTCATCAAGGTTGTCAAATTTCTTGGCATATAATTGCTCATAATAGTGTCTGATGATCATTTGTATTTCTGTGGTATCAGTTGTTATTTCTCCTCTTTCATTTCTGATATTATTAATTAGGGTCCTCTCCCTTTTTGTCTTGATGAGTCTGCTTAATGGCTTGTCAATTTTATTTATCTTTTCAAAGAACCAGCTTCTGGATTGGTTGATCCTCTGAATTGTTCTTTTTGTCTCTATGTCATTCAGTTCTGCTCTAATCTTGACTATTTCCTTCCTTCTCCTTGCTCTGGGATTTATTTGTTGTTGTTTCTCCAGTTCTTGAAGTTGTAGTGTTAGGTCTTTTATTTGAAATGTTTCTATCTTTTTAAGGTAAGCCTGTATTGCTATGAACTTCCCTCTCAGGACCGCCTTTGCTGTGTCCCATAGGTTGTGGACAGTTGTCTGTTCATTTTCATTTGTTTCCAGAAATTTTTTGATTTCTTCTCTTATCTCATTATTGACCCATTCATTGTTTAATAGTGTACTGTTCAGTCTCCATGAGTTTACAAGTTTTTGAAGTTTCTCTTTGAGTTTGATTTCGAGTTTCAAGGCCTTGTGGTCTGAGAAAAAGTTTGGTATTATTTCAATTTTCCTGAATTTACTGAGGCTTGTTTTGTGTCCTATCATGTGGTCTATCTTTGAAAAACTGCCATGAGCATTTGAAAAGAATGTGTATTTTTCTTCTTTGGAATGTAAGGTTCTATATATGTCAGTTAAGTCTCTTTGATTCAGTGTGTCATTCAGTGCCACGATATGTTTATTAATGTTTTGTTTGGAAGATCTGTCCATTTTTGACAGTGGGGTGTTGAAATCCCCTACTATCAGTGTGTTGCTGTCTATATCTTTTTTGAAGTCATCCAGCAATTTCCTTATAAACTTGGAGGCTCCTATATTGGGAGCATATAAGTTTACAATGTTGATGTCTTCTTGATAGATTTTTCCTTTAAGTATGATAAAGTGCCTCTCTGGGTCTCTCTTTATGGCATTTGCTTTGAAATCTACTTTGTCTGATACAGGTATGGCAACGCCAGCCTTTTTCTCATGTCCATTTGCTTGGAATATTATTTTCCATCCCTTTACTTTCAATCTGTGTAGGTCTTTTGCTCTGAGGTGGGTCTCTTGTAGGCAGCATATGTGTGGGTCATGTTTTCTTATCCATTCAGCTACCCTGTGTCTTTCAATGGGGGCATTGAGTCCATTCACATTGAGAGATATTACTGATAGAAACTTACTCATCTTTTCTCTTTGTACTTGTGTTCCTGTCTGTCTCATTCTTTTCCTTCATCTGCTTGAACCGGTCCCCTTAGCATATCTTGGAGTGCTGGTTTGGTAGAGATGTGTTCTTTTAGCTTTCTTTTGTCTGGAAACTGCGTATTTCTCCTTCTATTTTAATGGGGAGCCTAGCTGGGTAGAGCAGCCTTGGCTGTAGGCCTTTGCTTTTCATGGCTTGGAATATTTGTTGCCATTCCCTTCTGGCTTGTAGTGTTTCTGTTGAGAAGTCAGCTGCTAGGCGTATCGGGGCCCCCTTGTATGTTACTTTCTCCTTCTCCCTTGCTGCCTTGAGGATTCTCTTTGTCTTTGACATTTGCCATTTTAATGATGATGTGTCTTGGAGTGGACCTCCTTGGGTCCCTCTTGAGTGGGGTCCTCTGTGCCTCCTGGATCCATGAGAGCCTTTCTCTCCTCAAATTGGGGAAATTTTCCATCATTATTTTTTCGAGGAGGTTCTCTATTCCTTGCTCCTCTTCTTCTCCTTCTGGTATCCCTATTATACGGATATTATTGCGTTTCAGGTTGTCCTGCATTTCTCTAAATGCTTCTTCATTCTTTTTGAGCCGTTTTTCCATTTCTTGTTCTTTCTGGGAGCTTTTTTCTACCTTGTCCTCCATCTCACTGATTCAATCCTCAGCTTCATCCAGCCTGCTTTGGATTCCTTCTACTGTGTTCTTCAATTCAGAAATGGTATTCTTCATATCCTCTTGTGTCTTCTTGATAGTTTCTATGTCCTTTTCCAGGCTGATATAGTTTGCTGTAAGATCCTGATAGTTTCTCTGCAGTTTCTCATAGTTCTCTTTGAGCTGGCTGAGCTCATTGAGCTTCCTTACAACCATTGTTTTAAGTTCCATATCTGATAGTTCCCTTGCCTCTATTTCATTGAGCTCTCTCTGTGGGGAGTCCCCTTTTCCACTCATTTGAGGGGAACTTCTTTTTCTTCCCATTTTTGTGAGAGTCTGTTAAGTATTTTTGTCCTTTACTTTTCTTTCTGGGCTTGCCTCTGATGATGTCGGTTGTTGACCCTATACGTCCTTGGGTTGTTTGTTTGAGCCTTTCAGGAGTCTAATGCCTGTGTCTGACTCCTGCTTGGAGCAGCTCTGTGATCCCTTCAGTCAGGGCTGGGCTATTTTTGGGGATCTCTCTGCGCTCTCACGCGGGCTCCTTGAGTGCGTTCCCAGCGCGGCACTGTCCCCCACCTGCCTGGGCTCGCATGTGCTTGCCCCAGACCAGGGGGCTTATTCGTGACCTTGCGTACTCATCTGGCCTCCCTGGCATGCGAGCTCTGTGGCACTGGTCCGTTTAGGGTCTTCTACTGTGTATTTTCCCCGCTTTTGGCTCTTTGGGTGCGTTGCTTGCCCTCGCCAAGTGGGGACTATGGAAATGGGAGGAAATCAGCTCTAGGACTCTCCGGTTAATCCTGTTTCTGGTTTCTCCTCCAGGGACTCTAGGAAGCTCTACTTATTTTGTGGGCCGCTCCGCAATCTCTGAGTGTACGTCAATTTACGCCTGCCCTTGCCCCTCTGTGCACTCCCTCGCAGGCCGTATGTGTGCCAGTCTGTGTGAGGCCTTGCCGACAGGTGCAAGCGTTCACCAGCCCGCGTGGGTCACACACACTCTCGCCAACCCTCTCCGGTCACTTGGCGCAAGTGTGCGTGCCTGCTCTGGGTGTTTTGGGGGAGTCTATGTTTCCTTTTCAGCTTTTGGCTCTTTGGGATGTGGCCTCTTCCCACGCAATGAAGACTATGGCAAGGAGAAGGAGTCGGGACTCCCCGGTTCCTCCTCCCGTTCTTTCCCCAACGCCTCCGTCTCCAGTCTCTCCTCAAGGCTCTCCCAGCCAGTCTGCACTCAGCCCTGTAGCTCACACACGTACAAGCTGTGTGCGGAGCGCACAAAAGGCAGGTTAATTGATTCCCTTATACCTGAGCGAGATGGTAGCTGCAGAGTGGGAGGTGCACCATCACCGAGAATCCACCGGTTGCCCTGTTAGTTCTCTTCACAAAGTTTTCCTCACCAGTCTTTTCCCAGGCACCAGCCCACCCTGCTGCCGCCTCTACCCAGCGATCAAGGAGGGTGGCTGCTGCTGCAAGTTTTGCGTTTGCCCTTTAAATGTCTTTTTGCATCCCCAGCCACCTGTCTCTGGCAGGGAGCACCTCTAAGCTTTTTGGGGTTGCGTTTTGTCTGTATTTTCTCGGCTTTAGCTGCTGTAGTTTAGGGGTTCCTGTTTATGATTCAGACCCCGTTCTTCTCGGGGGAAGCTAACTGGCTGTTTCAATGTCCCTCTGGTGCCAGTGCCCATGGGCACCCAGCCCACCCTCTCGAGCCTCCACTACAATTCTCACCCGTTGGGATGTGTGAGAGTAGAATCCAGTGTCCGCGGCACCAAGGCTCCTCTCCCACTATCGCTCCACTGCTTTCCAGGTGATTACTCCATTATTTAGTTGCAATTCCAGTTTGGTTTTGGGAGGAGGTCAGCATGACTCCCTTTCACTCCTCCGCTATCTTTCCAATCTCTCTATGTATTACTTTGACTACTGCCTCTACAGGTTTTATACTGCAGCAAGAGCAATCAATTAGAAGGCATTTTGAAAGAGATGGAAGTAGGGTTAAATGTAAAATAATGTTAAAGTCTCTTATTGAACATATGAGTGTGTAAAGAGCATTTCATTCCTGGGTAATTTGATATAAACTGGCTCAGGTTAAGTGAATTTCCACCATGTGCAATGCCTTGGCATGAATCTTTACTTATTTATATATAAAGAGGTAAAAAATATGAGATGCTAGATGTGCTAAAATATGTGAGAGAAAACTTGAACAATGGATATGCTATAATGTTGAAACATCATGAGTACTGGAAAAATAGGTAGACATGGAATAGCAACAATTATATGGAACTAAGAATGGTTATTCAATGGAAAAGAAGTTTAATTAAATTCAACTAACGATTGAGCATGTACTAGGCTTCAGATTGTCATCTAGGAAAAGACTAAATATAGGAAGAATTGTACATAGTTCTTACTTAAATCATCTTAAATTTAATAAATGTAATAAAACATTTAAAATATAACATTATACATTAGCTTAGAAAATTATGTGTTTTCCTGGAGGATTTGCACAGAGATTATTGTACCTAGCAGTTTGTAAAGACTTTATTTTCTTCTGTCAGCAAAGACAGATGAAAGGGAGAAATGT
This sequence comes from Pteronotus mesoamericanus, assembly GCF_021234165.1. Taxonomy (NCBI): domain Eukaryota; kingdom Metazoa; phylum Chordata; class Mammalia; order Chiroptera; family Mormoopidae; genus Pteronotus; species Pteronotus mesoamericanus. The sequence goes on along the minus strand of NW_026555321.1, from coordinate 76,865,055 downwards.
ACAAGATTAACAAGAACAATGAATCATTATCAGCAAATCATAGTAAAAAACAGTTACTGACAATAATAATAATAAACTGCTTGCTACTAAAACAATTTGGGAGATATGGATACAAAGAGTAAGAATTTAGAGAAATTAAAGATCTAGGTATTTTCTATAACATCCTTAATTTCAGAAAAGTATTCTTTGTTTCACAAAGAATGGTACATGGAAACACTTTTGCAGAATTCAGAAGTGGGTCTGTTTTTTATTAATATTACACCAATATCAGTTGCCACTCTTGAACTTTTCCAGCAAGATTTAGCTATATTATGTTTGTGTCAAATCATGAATTCCAATATCACAGAAAATTTAAAAGATTGAAGTTTAAATAAAATTTCTAGCTACCATAGTGATAATTGTTGAGTCATATTTGGCATTCAACTAATATTCTAGAGATTTGAGATGAAAAATGCTTGTTTTTCAAAAGAGGGGAAATTTGTTTTCATATGTGGGTTTTATTAAATTGCTATAACCTTCTAAGCTCTTGACAAGTGTCATTAATCAATAACTGCTTAAAATCTGGAGATTTGAGTGGTCTTAATTGGTGCAGTAATGCATAAAGAAAGTTGTATCAGATATTTAGGTATTAAAAATCTGCTTGCAAAATACACTTTAAAAGCTTAAATATGTGTGGCTATTCATTGGATTTAGGAGTGAGTTATTTTCACATGCTGGGCCTTGTAGCAGAGTCCGTTGTCACTGGAAATGATTACTCATGGGGGACTGTAGCAAGTTATGTTCCCTCAGCAGGGCATGTATCCTACAGGCACAAAAAAGTGGTTTGATCTTAGCAGGAAAAATATATTAACATTTTTTAATTCCAAAGTAAAAACTTGTAATTTCATGTTTCAGTAGAGAAAGGGATTTTAAAAACTCAATTAATTAGACTTGGAGAATCATACAGGCTCATTGTAGACCGTAACCAGCATTGAAAATTTTACACATTTTAGAGTTAGCTGATATTTAGAAATTATTAGCATTGCCTATTTTAAAAAATAATATTTTAATAAATCTATTAGAGTGTTCTATTAGAACAGAATATGGTTTTTGTCATATCATCAAGAAAAGGCATGGTTTGACTCTTCATGATCATGTTTAAAAGGATAGACTCTTTGGTTAAAAAGAAAAAACCTGAATATTAAAATTTCAAAAAATAAAATTGTCAAGGGCTGTATTGACTGTATAGTGTATGATTCAATGAGTTACATATGAAACTTTTAGGAAATAAGACTTTGGTCAAAAAGCAGTGAAGATATAAAGCTATCTATATGATTTCCTATTTAAAAAACTGCTTTAGGTGTGGGAGCTCCTTTGCTCTAGAAGCTGCAACTCTCCCTCCCAGAGCAGTCCCGGTAACAATCTCATAAACATAATCTCTAATGCCCCCACAAAAACCTGCCTAGGCACAAGTAACCTCTCTCAAGAAAGCCCAAAGGTAGAATGACTCCACTGTATATTTACTGTCTCCTTCAACAGATGAAATGCACTCACCAGGGGTGATTTGTATGGTAAGTAACATTGCTTATTATAAATAATAAAGAAAAAGAGAAAATAAATAATGGTCAAATTCTCATGAAGAAGGGCAAAGTTTTCATAAGCCTTACTCCTCATTTTTTATTCTACTTATAATTATTGTACTAAATTTCAGTACATTGATTTTGTAATGTAAAACCAAACATGGGATCCCACTTTGTAAGACTATATTATCCTTATTTAATGATGATTTTGATTTATATTGTTTTTGTTTGCTTATTTTGTCATTCTGTTATAAAAACAATCTGTATTTTAAAAATATGTTGGTTATTTTTTCCATTTTTATTTTTTTGTATTGTGGCAAACACACTTAACACAAGATCTGCCCTTTAAAAAATTTTGAAGTGCACCATAATGTATTTTTAACTATAGGGACTACATTGTAGAGCAGATTTCTAAAAATGATTCATCTTGTATACTGAAACTTTGTATCTGTTGAACAAATTGCCTCATTTTCTCTTTTTTCTGCCTCTAGCAACCTACATTCTCCTCTCTGCCTCAGTGAGTCTTACTAAATTAGATATTTCATATAAGTGAAAACACAAAGTATATGTATTTTTGTAACTTGCTTATTTCACTTAACATGACATCCCCCATGTTTATCCACATGGTTGAATATGGCAGAATTTCTTTTTTCTTAAAGTAGAATAATATAGCTATTTATGTATATACCAAATCTCCTTTATCCATTCATTTGTTGATGGACATTTAAGTTGTTCAAATCTTGATTATTATGAATAATGTTGCAATAAATATAGGAATATAAATATATCTTCAAGATCCTGATCTTAATTTTTTGGAAATATATCCAAAAGTGGAATTACTGGGTCATATATTTGAAAAGACAGCAAGAATGCACAAACAGAAAGAATTGTTTTTTCAACAAAATATGTGAGATACCTTCAGGGAAGAGATCAACTGGAACTGTATAGAAATATTCACTTAAAACCATAAAAGGCAGAGGTTCTCAGTGTGTATTAAAAACATGTGAACTAACTATGTGTTGAATACAAGAAATTCACATTTAAAATACTGAGAGAAGTTAAAAATAAAAAAGATGGAAAAATATCTGTAACACTAACACTAAAGAAAAGCTGGAGTAGCTATATTCATTTCAGACAAGGCAGACTTCAGAGCAGGGAGAATTATCAGGGGAAAAGAAGGGTTTTACATAATTATTAAGGGGCCAAATTCCAAGAAAACAAACACATACTTTAAATATCTATGCACCAAACAATGGAACATCAAAATATGTGAGGAAAAAACTGATAGAGCTGAAAGGAGAAATAAACCAGTCTAGTATTATGTTTGGAGATTTCTACATATCATGTCAGTAGCTGAAAGACAAAGCCTGCAGAAAAGCAATAAAGACATATTAACTTGGACAGAACTATCGATCAAATTGCTCTAATTGACATTTATAAAATATATTCAATTGTTGAAGAATACATACTGCTCCAAGCTTACCTGGAACATTGATCAAGATAAACTACATTTTGGGGCATAAAACACACTGTTAAAAGTTTAATGGAATTGAGTCAACATAAATCCTCCTCAAATTCTTCACCCCTCAAGAAAAAATGAAAGAGTACTTCCAAACTCATTCTTTGAGGCCAGAATTTTCTTTATAACAAAGTCAGAAAAAGACACCACAATAAAACTAAAAGCCAATACCCCTAAGGAATATTGATACAAAAATGTTCAACAAAATACTAACCAACAGAAAGCACTTTAAAAATATTTTATATTCCATGACCATGTGGAACTTATTCCTGAAATTCAAGTGGTTTGACATATAGAAATCAATTAATGTAAATACATTACTCTAAGAGAATAAATAAAAAAATAAAACATACAAAATTTGTTCTCAGGCAATAATGGGATTAAACTGGAAAACAGTAACAGAAAGATCCCTAGAAAATTTCCAAATATTTAAAAATTAAACAGCTTACTTTCAGGTAATGTAAAAATCAATGAATTCTTCTGAGAAATTTTAAAATGTTTCAATTTAAAAGAAAATAAAAATATGATTTGTCAAATATGTACAAGGCAGAGGAAACAGTGCTTAGAAGAAATTTTACAGAACTCAAGTTATATTTTAGAAAGCAAAAAGATCTAGAATCAATACCTCTGCTATTACCTTAAAAAGTAGACAAAGAAAAGATATTTAAGCCTTGAAAGCACAAAAAGTAATTAAAAATTTACCAGAAGTCAATAAAATTTAAAACATAAAAATGAGTGATTATCAATGAAACTAAAAATTGAATTTTTGAAAAAGACAATAAAAGTGATCTACTTCTAGCTAGGCAAATAAAAAATAAATAGGTAAATAAATAGGCAGTGAAAATAAATTATCAATTTAACAAATGCATTACTAATGTTATCAGTTAACATTAAATGCATTAAATAGAAAAATATGTACAAATCTGTGATTGCAAAATTGACGACTAGATGAAATCTATCGATTCCCTGAAAGACATTAATTACAACTCACAAATAAGAATGTCCCTATTTGTTCTTAACTATTGAATCAATAATTAATAAATTTCTAAAATAGAAATGAGTAAACAAAATTGTTTGACTAATAAATTGCATAGAACATTATGAATACATAATACCTCTTATTCACAATTGTTTCCCAAAATTATAGAAGCAGAGGGAGACTAATTCATTCTAGATGTACAGAATTATCCTAATACCAAACCAAATTAAAAACACTAGAAGAAAGGAAAATGACAATATTTCTCATAAACATAAGGGCAAAAATCCTCTACATGTTAGTAAATTGATTTTAATAATGCACAAAATATTATGCACCATGACCATGTGAAATTTCTTCTAGTTATGCAAAGTTGGTTCAACTATATAGAAAATATCAGTGTGATCCATTAATCAATAAACTAAAAGATAAAAAGTATATCATCATTGACTCAGAAATATAGTTTGAAAAAACTCATCTGGAAAGAGCCTAAGTGCCCATCGGTAAATGAGTAGTTCAAAAAATGGTGGTACATTAATAAACATATCGTGGCGCTGAATGAAACACTGAATCAAAGAGACTTAACTGACATATATAGAACCTTACAGCCCAAAGAAGAAAAATACACATTCTTTTCAAATGTTCCTGGCAATTTTTAAAAGATAGACCACATGATAGGACACAAAGCAAGCCTCAGCAAATTCAGGAATATTGAAATAATACCAAACTTTTTCTCAGACCACAAGGCCTTGAAACTCGAAATCAAACTCAAAGAGAAACTTCAAAAACTTGCAAACTCATGGAGACTGAACAGTACACTATTAAACAATGAATGGGTCAATAATGAGATAAGAGAAGAAATCAAAAAATTTCTGGAAACAAATGAAAATGAACAGACAACTGTCCACAACCTATGGGACACAGCAAAGGCGGTCCTGAGAGGGAAGTTCATAGCAATACAGGCTTACCTTAAAAAGATAGAAACATTTCAAATAAAAGACCTAACACTACAACTTGAAGAACTGGAGAAACAACAACAAATAAATCCCAGAGCAAGTAGAAGGAAGGAAATAGTCAAGATGAGAGCAGAACTGAATGACATAGAGACGAAAAGAACAATTCAGAGGATCAACCAATCCAGAAGCTGGTTCTTTGAAAAGATAAATAAAATGGACAAACCTTTAAGCAGACTCATCAAGAAAAAAAGGGGGAGGACCCAAATTAATAATATCAGAAATGAAAGAGGAGAAATAACAACTGATACCACAGAAATACAAATGATTATCAGAAACTATTATGAACAATTATATGCCAAGAAATTTGAAAATCTTGATGAAATGGACAAATTTTTAGAAAAGTATAATCTTCCAATACTGAAGGAGGAAGAAACAGAAAGCTTGAACAGACCGATAACAGTTGTGGAAATTGAAGCAGTAATCAAGAAACTCCCAGCACACAAAAGCCCAGGGCCAGACGGTTTCCCAGGAGAATTTTACAAAACATTTAAGGAAGAGCTAACCCCTGTCCTTCTCAGACTATTCCAAAAAATCCAAGAGGAGGGAAGACTGCTCAGACTCCTTCTATGAGGCCAGCATCACCCTGATCCCAAAACCAGATAAAGACCCTACAAAGAAAGAAAACTACAGGCCACGCTGATGAACATAGATGCTAAAATCCTCAACAAAATATTGGCAAACCGCATCCAGCAATACATTCAAAAAATTATCCATCACGATCAAGTGGGATTCATCCCAGGGATGCAGGGATGGTTCAATATACGCAAATCAGTAAACGTGATACACCACATAAATCAAAGAAAAGACAAAAACCACATGATCATCTCGATAGATGCAGAAAAAGCATTTGACAAGGTACAGCACCCATTTATGATCAAAACACTCAGCAAAATGGGAATCAATGGGGCATTCCTCAACGTAATAAAGGCCATATATGAAAAACCTACAGCCAATATCATACTCAACGGGCAAAAACTGAAAGCTTTCCCACTAAGATTGGAAACACGACAAGGATGTCCGCTCTCACCGCTTCTTTTCAACATCGTATTGGAAGTCCTAGCCACAGCGGTCAGACAAGAGAAAGAGATAAAAGGCATCCAAATAGGAAAGGAGGAAGTAAAACTATCATTGTTTGCAGATGACATGATAGTGTACATAGAGAACCCTGTAGACTCTACCAAAAAACTCCTCAACCTAATAAGTGAATTTGGCAAAACAGCAGGATACAAAGTCAACATTCAGAAATCAAAGGCGTTTTTGTACACCAGCAATGCAACAGAAGAAGAAGAAATCAGGAAAAATATACCATTCGATATAGCACGAAAAAAGATAAAGTACCTAGGGATAAATTTAACCAAAGACACAAAAGACCTGTATGCAGAAAACTATGCAACATTGAAAAAAGAAATTAAGGAAGACACAAATAAATGGAAGCATATACCGTGCACATGGATTGGAAGAATTAATATCCTTAAAATGTCCATACTACCAAAAGCAATTTATAGATTCAACGCAATCCCTATTAAGATACCAATGACGTATTTCACAGAAATAGAACAGACATTTCAAAAATTTATATGGAACCATAAACGACCTCGAATAGCCGCAACAATTTTGAGAAAGAAACACAAAGTAGGAGGGATCACAATACCGGACATCAAACTCTACTACAAAGCCACCATACTCAAAATAATCTGGTACTGGCACAAGAACAGACCCATAGACCAGTGGAACAGAATAGAAAGCCCAGAAATAAGCCCAGGTCTCTATGGACATGTAATATTTGACAAAGGGGGCAGAAGCATAAAATGGGGCAATAACAGCCTCTTCAACAAATGGTGTTGGGAGAGCTGGATGGCTACATGCAAAAAATTGAAATTGGATCATCAGCTGACACCATACACAAAAATAAACTCAAGATGGATAAAAGACTTAAATATAAGTTGCAACACCATCAAAGTCCTAGAGGAGAACATTGGCAGGAAACCGTCAGATATCCCACGCAGCAATTTTCTCACTGATATGTCTCCTAAAGCAAGGGACATAAAGGAAAGAATAAAGAAGTGGGACCTCATCAAAATAAGAAGCTTCTGCACGGCTAGAGAAAACATCAGCAAAATGAAAAGGGAGCCAACCCTATGGGAAAATATATTTGCTAATGATACATCAGATAGAGGTTTGATCTCCAAGATATACAAAGAACTCATTCGACATTACTCCAAGAAGACAAATGATCCAGTCAAAAAATGGGCAAAGGACCTGGGCAGATGCTTTTCCAAGGAGGAGATACAGAGAGCCCAGAGGCATTTGAAAGGATGCTCAGCATCACTAGCCATCAGAGAAATGCAGATCAAAACCACCATGAGGTACCACCTCACACCGGTCAGAATGGCCATCATAAACAGATCCACAAACAACAGGTGCTGGTGAGGCTGTGGAGAAAAGGGAACCCTAGTCCACTGTTGGTGGGAATGCAGACTGGTGCAGCCACTGTGGAAAGCAGTGTGGAATTTCCTCAGAAAGCTGAAAATGGAACTGCCTTTTGATCCAGTGATTCCCCTGCTGGGACTATACCCTGAGAACACCAAAACGCCAATACAAAAGAACCTATGCACCCCAATGTTCATAGCAGCACAATTTACAATAGCCAAGTGTTGGAAGCAACCTAAATGCCCATCAGTAGATGATTGGATCAAAAAATCATGGTACATATACACAATGGAATACTACGCAGCAGAAAGAAAAAAAGAACTACTAAACTTTGCGACAGCATGGATGGAACTGGAGAGCATAATGCTAAGCGAAATAAGCCAGGGGGCGACAGACAAATACCATATGATCTCACCTATAAGCGGAACCTAACCAACAATGCAAGGAAGCAAGGAAAATATGACCAGCAACACTGAAAGGAAAAGAAATCAACAGAGACAAGAGGGAAGGGGGGGGCAGGGAAAGGGAAGGGAAGGGGAAAGTCAAGGAACATATAGCAAGGACTCATGGACAAAACCAAAGGGGAAGAGCTGAGGGAGGGAAGGTGGGAGGGGGCAAGGGAAAGAGGTGGGGGGAAGGCAGAGACAAATGTATATAAAAAGTAAATAAATTAATTAAAAAAATGGTGGTACATTTACACAATGGCATACTACACAGCAGAAAAAAAGAAGGAACTCCTACCCTTTGCAACATCATGGATGGAACTGGAGTATATTATGCTAAGTGAAATAAATCAGCCAGCAAAAGACAAACACCGTATGATCTCACCTGTAAGTGGAATCTAATGAACAAAATAAACTAATGGATAAAATAGAACCACAGGCATGGAAATATGGAGCAGGCTGAAAGTGACCAAAAGGGAGAGGGAGGGAGATAATGGTGGAAAGAAGGGGAAGAGAAGGGACTAGACAAATAATATTTATGAGTGACCCATGGACATAGACAACAATGTGGGAATTGACTGTGGGGAGGGGTGGGATGGCTGAAGGGGGGCAAAAGGGGAAGAACTGAGACAACTGTAAGAGAATAACAATAAAAAATGATTACAAAATCCCAGCATGCTTTTTTTTATTAAAAAGTCACTCAACTGTAGAGAAGAACATTCTAAATTAATTAATAGCTACAAAGTTCATGAGCAAGCATCATACTTATTGGTAAGAAACTGTATGATTTAAAGCTAAAATTGGGAAGAAATACTGTCCTCTGTCACCATCTTCTTCAACATGGTACTGGAACTTCTAAGAGAAAAAAAGGAAAAAAATCTATATAGATTGGAAAGGAAGAAATAAATCATTTATAGTTGTAGATTACATATTAAAAATCCCAAATAATTAAATTTATAAAATTCTTACAAATTAATACATAATTTTAGTAAGGTTGGAAAAGACAATGTTAATATAAAAGAATTTAATTACTCTCTTATATACTAGAATTGAATAATTGGAATTTGAACTTAATACAATTTAAATAACACATAAATAATATAATTTGTTGTAAAGCTAAATATATAAATATACCAATATGCAAAAAAGTGCAAAACATTGATAAAGTCTAAATGAATGGAAAAATATTTTGTATTTATGGTTTGTAATCTCAATATTGTTAAGATGTCCATTCTTTCTAAATTGACCTGTAAATTCAACACAATAAAAATTAAAATTCCAGTGCAGTGTTTTGTAGATACTGACAAACTTATTCTAAAGTTTATGTGGAAAGACAAAAGACCTAGAATAGCCAATACTAGATGAAGAAGAAGAACAAAGTTGAAGGACTCAGACTACTGGGTTTCAAATCTTACTGTAAGGCTAAAGTAATAGTGATAGTCGTGTCAGCAAAAGAATAAACACATAAATCAATGAACCAGAAGAGAGAGAGCCCAGAAGTATATCCTTGAAAATTATTGTAAACTTACTTTTGACAAAAGATTCAATTCCTTGAAGAAAGAATAATAGATTTTCAAACAACTGGTATTGGGAAATTAATTGTCTATGTGCAAAAAATACAAAAACTAGGCAGAGATCTTAAATCTTTTGCAAAAATTAACTCAGAATAGATTACAGACCTAAATGTAAAATTCTTTACTATACAACTACCAGATGAAAATACAGGGAAAAAAACCCTATGTTACCAAGGGTTTAGAAATAAGCTTTTAAATATAATATCAAAATCATGATTCAAGAAAGAAAAAATTGATAATTTATACTTTGTTCAAATGAAAACTTCTCTGCAAAAGACAGTGTTATGAGAATGAAAATACAAGCCACACACTAGAACCCTTGTATTAAAAATATTCAAAGAATTCTTAAAATTCAACAATAAGAAAGAAGCTAATTAAAAATTGTCAAAAGGTCTGAACATTTTTATCAAATAAAATGTACAAATGCCAATAAACATATAAAAGTAGCTTAATGTCATTTGCCAGCAAAGGATTAAAATGAAAACTGCAGTGAGATATGACTACATACCCATTAGAATGGATATAATCCAAAATATTGACAATACCAAAAAATGGTGGGGTGCAGAGTAACAGATACTTTCATTCATTGACAGTGAGCATCCAAAATGCCACCACCACACTGGAAGACACCTTGGCCACTTCCTACATGGTCTTACATACAAAAAATTAACTGCACTCCTAGTTACTCAACTGATCTGAAAACAACTTAGATTCTTACAAACTCCTGTATGTTTTTATTTATAGTAGATTCATTTATAGTAAATAAATTGCTCAAATTGGAAACAACCTCAATGTTTTTTAATGACTAGTATTTTTGCTCAAGATAGGGGAGTAGGGGAGCACTGTTCTCATCACCTCCAATGACCACATCAAAATTACAGCTAAATTATAGAACAATCAACCTGAAAAACCATCTGAAGACTAGCTGAACAGAAGTCCTTTAACTAAGGATATGAAGAAGAATCCACATCAGGACTGACAGGAGAGGCTGAGACTCAAAACAAGCTGGCCTTACACCCATGTGTGGTGGTTGAGAATCAGATGAAAAATCTCAACTGTGAGGTACGCCCTGAAGAGCAAGAGGTCCCAGATTCATGCCAAACTCCCCACTTCACAGCACCAGTGTCGGGAAGAGGAGCCCCCACTATATCTGGCTGTGAAAATCAGCATGGATTTCATTAGTCCAGGTGAGGGAAAAATTGCTAGAGACCCAGGGATTCTCTGAAAGGGCGTGCACACGGACTCACTTGCCCTCAGGTATCCACCCTGGGCTCCAGCAGAAAGGCAGTATCCTGGAGATAGAGGGGTTTGGTTCCAAATACATACAAGGAGACTTTGAGTTGTCCTTGTATTGAACCTGCTTTCCAAGTGGTCAGTAGGTAGATGCCATCCTTTCTGTGTTGAACCCTCCCCACAAATAGCCAAATTTAAATCAGCATTAACCAGTGAACACTACTTGCTTCCCCCTGGTGACCTACTGAGACCACACCTCACCTAAATTTGTTAACCACTCAAGGATTTTTCAGTGGTTAAGCCATACAGACAGCCAGCCGATGAGAGTAGGCCTCAGATGTCCTTTCGGTTAGAAGTCTCAAGCTTGGTACTGGTGGCAACCAGAGTTGGTTCACAGTGTAATATCTCTCAAATACCTCCAGGCTCAGCACAGGAGGCTACTGAATATAAATTTCTTTCTAGCTCATAGTATGTAGTGCTGGGCTGGTTATAACTTTGGCATGCCCTGGAGCTCCTCCCAAGTGGCCCCAGAACAAAAACACCAAGCTTCAGATCACAACGGAGCACCGCTCATTTTGCTCCACAAGCAGTATACTTAAAAGGTGGTCTCAGAAGACAGTAGAAACAACTGAAGCAAATTCTGCTTCATAGTCAGCCCTTGCACAGAAGTTCATGTTCTGTGCATGACTCACAGCCAGTTAGCCTGAGGGTCGACCTCACACATTAAGGTGGCAACAGCAGTCAAGGCTCAATTACAACAGGAAAGCACACACAACCCACAAAAGAAACAATCCTGGAATGCCATCTTCAGTTATGTTGAATAAAAGTGATGAAAGTGGACATCCTTGTCTTGCTCCTAATCTTAAGGACTATAATTCAACTTTCCCTTGTTGAATATAATGTTAGCTGTGGGCTTGTCATATGTGGCCTTTATTATGTCAAGGTGTGTTCTCTCTATTCCCACTTTGCTGAGAGGTTTTATTATAAATGGATGCTGAATTTCGTCAAATGCTTTTCTTTCATCTATTAGTATGAGTCATATACTTTTATTCTTCACTTGACCAAGACTGGAAGACGTAGCAGATCTATGTAGTACATAGAAACAAACGCAGAGAGACAGCCAAAATAGGGAGACAAAGAAACATGTCCCAAATGAAAGAACAAGAGACAATTCTAGGAAAAGAATTAAAATAAAGACAAGTTATCTACCAGATACAAAGTTCAAAACACTGGTTATAAGGATGCTGAAAGAATAATATGAAAAAAGTGCATAAATTTCTAGGAACATACATTCTTCCAAAACTGAATCAAGAAGAAACAGAAAATCTAAACAGACTCATTATTACTATTGAAATTGAGTGTGTAATAAAACAACTCTCAACAAAGAAAAGTTCTGAACAGGATGTCTTCTCAGGTCATTTTTACCAAACTTTTAAAAAATTAACATCTATCACTTTCAAACTATTTCCAAAAGCTCTAGAGAAGAGAAGGCTGCCAAGCTTATTCTATGAAGCTACCATTACCATAATTCCAAGCCAGACAAAGACATTACAAACATTTATGGTGCAATATTTATGATTAACATAGATGTAAATATCCTCAGCAAAATATTAGCAAACTTAATTTAGCTGTACATTAAAAAGATCACACACCATGATCAAGCGGGATTTACCAAATACAAGGTTGGTACAAGATTTGCAAATCAGTTAACATGATACACCACATAAACCAAGTGAAGAGTAAAAGCATATGACTCATACTAATAGATGAAAGAAAAGCATTTGACAAAATCCAGCAGCCATTTATAATAAAACCTCTCAGCAAAGTGAGAATGGAGGGAACATACCTTGACATAATAAAGGCCACATATGACAAGCCCACAGCTAACATTATATTTAACAAGGGAAAGTTGAATTATAGTCCTTAAGATTAGGAGCAAGACAAGGATGTCCACTTTCACCACTTTTATTCGACACAGTATTGAAATTTTTAGGCACAGCAATCATACAAAGGAAAAAAATAAATGATATACAATTGGAAAAGAAGTAAAACCATCGTTATTTGCAGATGACATGATACTAAGTATAGAGAACTCAAGATTCCACCAAAAAGTTATTCAAACTGCCAAATGAATTTAGTATAGTACAGTACAAAATTAATATTTAGAAGTTTGTTGTATTTATACATTGATAACAAACTATCAGAAAGAGAAAATAAGAAAATGATATCATTTAAAATTGTACCAAAAAATAAAATATCTAGAAATAAATTTAACCAAGAAGGTTCAAGACCCAGACTTGGAAAATTATAGGACATTGAAGAAAGAAGTTGAAGTACATAAAATAAGTGGAAGCATATATAGTGCTCGTGGATAGAAATAATTAACATTATGAAAATGTCTATACTACCCAAAGCAATCTATAGTTTTAAACATTAATGGCATTTATTACAGAACTAGAACAAATTATTCTAAAATTTATATGGAACCACAGAAAACCCCAAATAGCCACAACAATTTTGAGAAAGAAAACAAAGTTGAAAGTATTATGCTACCTAACATCAAACCATAACACAAGTCTATAGTAATCAACATGGTATGGTACTTGCATAAGAACAGAACAGAGACCCCAGAAATAAACTCATACCTACATAGTCAATTATTCAATGACAGAGGAAGCAAGAATATACAAAGACAGTCTACTCAATAAATGGTTTTGGAAACACTGGACAGATAATACAAAAAATTAATTAGACCACCTGTTATACCATATATAAGAATAAAATCAAATTGATTAAAGACTTAACTATAATACCTGTAAATATAAATCTTCTAGAAGAAAACATACATAGTAAACACTCTGACATTGTACGTAGTAATATTTTGTTATGCTGTATCTCCTTGGCCAAGGGAAAAGAAAAAAGAAAAAAATAAACAAATGAGACTACATCAAATATTTTTTTTCACAACAAAGGAAACCATCAACAAAATAAGAAGAAAGGTTATTGATTGGGAGAAGATATTTGCAATGATACATCAGAGAAGAGGTAAATACCCAAGATTTATAAAGAATTGATACAACTTAGCACCAAATAAAGAAATAAAACCAATCAACTCTATTAAAAAATGGGTAAAAGTCCTCAATAGACATTTCTCCAAGGAGGACATCCAGATGACCAATAGACAAATGAAGAGATGCTCAGCATCACTAATCGTCAGAAAAATACAAATTAAAACCACAATGAGATAGCCCCTCACACATGTCAGAATGGCTATCATCAATAAATCAACAAGCAACAAATGTTGATGAGGATGTGGGGAAAAGGGAGCCATCTTACACTGTCAGTGGGATTGCAACTTTGTGCAACAACTGTGAAAAAAAGGATAGAGTTCCTTAAAAATTAAAGATAAATATACCTGTGACTCAGCAGTTCCTTTTCTGGGTATTTACCTGAGGGAATCACAGCCAAAAATAGCTTAAGGAGACATGACTATTAAGTGAAATATTCTACCCTATATGGGATCCTAGAACAAAAAATAAGGGCATTAGGGAAAAACTGGGAAATCTGAAAAAAGTATGGATGTTAGTTAATACATTAACAATATTTGTTTTCAATTGTGACAGATGCACTATACCATTGAAAATTTTAATAATAAAGCACACTAGAGGCTTGGGTATATAGGAATTCCATACTATAATTGCAATAATTCTGTATATCTAAAACTCTTGTAAAATAGAAATATTTTATTAAATAAATAATGAAAGTATCATTTATTCGTTTGATAACATTTAAAAATGCTTATTTATTATATCATGAATATAAATCTATTTTACTTTTGCACTTTTTCTCAAACATATAAAATTTTAAATGTAATTATAGTAGGCAATAGCATAAACCTGTCAATTGTGACTGGTTTTGTTCTACATACCTATGCAACCTTAAGAAGATTTGGATAGTCTTATGTCAGATAGAGTTTTAGTTCATCCCATTTCCCTTTTCACCCTCTTTGCCAAGCAATATCTCAATTTTCCTTTTTTTGTAAATTTATACTTTTAATTTTGCTATTTTATCCATTTTGGAAACAACATCAAATCTATTTGACTAGAGAAGTGTATGGATAACTAAATGGGTACGTTGTTTACTGCAGTTTTCATTCTTCTTTGTAAGTGTTATTTTTGAACTTCTGTTTCCGGAACATACACTTAAGTTTTTTATATTTTTGTCATAAAGTTATCTCGAAGCAAGAAAAAATAAAAAGCCAAAGATTATTAAGGAACTCAACTTCAAAAAGTTCTTCTTCCATTATAGGAAATCAAACAAAAAGAATACTCAAGTACATACATATTTTTTACTTAATGTATACATAACCCTAGAAAAATGTCTGAATGCAACAGTATGAGGGCAAGAATAAAAATTCCATACATTTTTAGCAACATATACTGAACCAACTAATTTCATGAGGCTAGAGTTAGACGTTAGTCTCATATAACTGGAGAGGTTTCATGTGTATTATTTTTATATTTTATTTATTTATTTTATATTTTATTGATTATGCTATTACAGTTGTACCATTTTTTTCCTCTCCTTTATTCCCCTCCACTCTACACTGCCCCACCCCCCAGAATTCTGCCCGCTCAACTTAGTTCATATCCATAGGTTGTAAATATAAGTTCTTTTGTTTTTCTATTTCCAATACTATTCTTAATGTCCCCCTGCCTATTTTGTATCTACTATTTATGCTGCTTATTCCTTGTACCTTTTCCCCCATTCTTCCCCCTCCCCGCCATGTATTACTGTTCATAGTTTTTGATCTTTTTCTTAGATAAGTCACTTTAACATTTCATATAATAAGGGCTCGGTGATGATGAACTCCTTTAACTTTAACTTATCTGGGAAGCATTTTATCTGCCCTTCCATTCTATATGATAGTTTTGCTGGGTAGAGTAATCATGCATGTAGGTCCTTGTTTTTCCTGACTTGAAAACTTCTTGCCAGCCTCTTCTTGCCTGCAAGATTTCTTCTGAGAAATCAGCTGACAGTCTTATGGGAACTCCTTTGTAGATTACTGCCTCCTTTTCTCTTAATGCTTTCAAGATTGTCCCCCTGTCTTTAATCTTGGGTAACTTAATCATGATGTGTCTTGGTGTGTTCCTCCTTTGGTCCAAATTCTTTGGGGCTCTCTGAGCTTCCTGGACTTCCTGGAACTCTGTTTCCTTGGCTAGATTGGAGACGTTCTCCTCCATTATTTGTTCAAATAAGTTTTCAGTTCCTTGCTCTTCCTCTTCTCTTTCTGGCATCCGTATGATTCTGATGTTGGAACATTTAAAGGTGTCCCAGAGGTTCCTAAGCCTTTTCTCATTTTTTGATTTTTTGTTTCTTCATTCTGTTCTGGTTGAATGTTTATCTCTTCCTTTGGCTCCTAATCATTGACTTGAGTACCAGTTTCCTTTCCTTTACTGTTGGTTTCCTGTATATATTTCACTTTGCATAGCCTTCGCTTTTTCCTCCACTTTGCAACCATACTCAACCAATTTATTGAGCATCCAGATTACCAGTGTTTTGAACTGTGCATCTGATAGATTGGCTATCTCTTCATTGTTTAGTTCTACTTTTGGAGTTTGACATGTTCTTTGATTTGGGCCCTTTTTTTTTTTTTTTTTTTGTCTTAGAGAGCCTTGGAAATTGTTGAAAAGAGTGGAGCCTTAGTTATTCACCAAGGCGGGGCAACCCAGGTGTGTTGCAGCCTCTCTAGGCTGGACAGGTCCACTCAGGGCTCAGGTATATGGAAGAAGGTGTGTGGAGTCTTGTGGATACTTGACATGCCTTTATTTGGGAGGGTCACACAGACACAAGCCCGGTCCAGGGAAATCACACAGGCCACAAAACCTGTGTTTGTGCTGCGAACAGGCCATGAGCCCATGTGGAGGGAGTCACACAGGCCACAAGCCTGCGTCCAACTCAGCACTCCAACTCCCTACCCCGTCCAAAGCTCCTGTCCTTTTTATGCTACCCCTAAGCAAAGCAGGCAATCAGGCCAGAAGGTGAAGTAACTATCATGAGCTGCTCATGTGATCCTACTCAAGGCTACAGGGCAGCTTATTGCACCTGGGGCTCAAGGCCATGAGACCCGGGCAAAAGCCTGTGGGAACAGTGCTTTATCAGACCCCTCCAAGGTTGTGAGGAGTTGCTCCCTCCGGTTACCCATGCATCTAGGTGAGGGAGCCAGACCGCCTCCACGTACCCTACTGTGTTGTGATGCTGTATGTGGGGGAGTGTCCTAGAGTGAACAATGCCACTTGCTTGGCTTTCTGCTGGCTTTCAGTCTCTTTCCCCATTACCCACAAGCAAATTGGGCCATTCTGGTGCTGCTTCTGGGTGGGTGTGTATGTGTACATTCTAGGACCATTTTGGTCTCTCCAACGGACGCTCCTTTGAGGTTAGGGGTTTCTCCTGCCACAACAACATCCACAGATTTTTACAGCCAGAGGTCTTGAGGCTTTCTTTTCCCACACTAGAACCCTGGATTGCAGGGTCTGTCTTGCTCCCCAGCTGTTCCTCTGGTTTATCTGCATGCAAATGTAGAACCACCCAGTTCTCCAGCCACCGCCTTGCCACGTGTCCTCTCCACCCCAGCTGCCTGACTCTACCCCTCCTGCCTGTCTGGATGAATGTTTCTTCTTTAGCTCCTTGGTTGTTGGATTTTCATACAGTTCGATTTTCTGGAAGTTCTGGTTATTTTTTGCTTTTAAATTTGTTATTGTCCTTCTTTAGGTTATGTGAGGAGGAAAAGTGTATTTACCTACACCTCCATCTTGGCCAGAAGTCTGAGCTTTTAATTTTTTAAATACCATTATTGACTTAATTGTTGTCACAAATATGTACCAAAAATAAGCAATTGAATAAACAACTCATTCACATTATTTGAGGAATAAGCTACTCTGTAAAATCTAATTTTCCATCTCTTTTAATATCCAAAACACCATTTTATTGTGTTTCTTTCTAAATACACTAATTTTACTGACTACATAATGACTACAGTGTGATCACTGTTGATGGACTAAAGTTATTATAACCCTGGGTATCGTGGGTACGTAGATGTCACTGTAGCTCTCAGTGCAGGCAATCAGGAAGCCAGAGCTGAATGCCAATCATTTTCAATTTTCTTGGGGATGTAACAGACTTCAGAGGTCTTTATCAAGCCCCTTCCTTATTTCTAACAACCATAGATTATGCCCACAGTCTAAACAAGAAAATTAAGTTAAATAACTTGACTGAGGTCAACCAGTTAATAAGTGGTAGAGATGGAGTTTCTGTGACTCCAAAACCCACACACTTTGAAACTGAGCATGTCGCACTTCAGGAACTACCACTTTATCTCTGGGAAAAAAAAATTGTTATCAGAAGTCATGTATCACCATAAAAGTCCTAGAGGAAAACCTAAGCAGGAAAATCTCAGATATTCCACACAGCAATATAGTCACTGATACATCCCCTAGGAAAGGTATGTAAAGGGAAGAATAAACAAATAGGACTACATCAAACTAAAAAGCTTCTGCATGGCTAAAGAAAACATCAACAAAATGGAAAGGCAACCAACTGTATGGGAAAATACATTTGCCAATGATACCTTGGACAAGGGTTTGATCTCCAAAATATATAAAGAACTCACACAACTCCACACCAGGAAGACAAGCAATCCAATTAAAAATTGGGCAAAGGACCTGAACAGACACTTCTCCAAAGAAAATATACAGAGGGCCTGTAGACACATGGAAAAATGTTCAGCATCACTAGCCACTAGAGAGATGCAAATTAAAACTACAGTGAGATGCCACCTCATGCTGGTCAAAATGGTCATCATTAATAAATCAACATACAAGTGCTGGTGAGGATGTGAAGTAAAGAGAACCCTAGTACACTAATGGGGGAATGTAGACTGATACAGCCACTGTGGAAAAAAGTATGAAATTTCCTCAAAAAGCTAAAGATGGAAATGGTTTTAGAACCAGAGATCCCACTGCTGGGACTATACCCTAAGTATCCTGAATTGGCAGTTCAAAAGAATCTATGTACCCCAATGTTCATAGCAGCATTATTTACAATAGCCAAGGGCTAGAAAGAGCTGAAGTGCCCAACAGCAAATGAGTGGATCAAAAAACTATGGTATATTTATACAATGGAATACTATGCAGCAGAAAGAACTCCTATCCTTCGGGACAGCATGGATGGACCTGGAGAGCATTATGCTAAGTGAAATAAGCCAGGCAGTGAAAGATAAATACTATATGATTTCACCTATAAGAGGAACCTAATCTACAAAGTGAACAAATGAACAAAACGTAACTAGAGACTTGGAAATAAAGAACAAATTGATAGTGACCAGAAGGGAGGGAGGAAGGGTATAAGGGGGAAAGAAGGAGAAGGGGCAAGCCAAGGAACACAAATAGAGGACTCATAGACGATGGGGAGGGTTTACTGTGGGAGTGGGGTAGGTGGGGCAGGGGAGAGCAATGGAGAAAAAGGCAGGACAACTGTAACTGAACAACAATAAAAAAAATGTCACACACATACACACACAAATACAAAAGTAAACATCCCTCTGCCCCTTCCCAGAGCCAATCAATAATTCTCTATCACAAAGGACCACTGCTCACTGCTGCCATTTTTTCAAATATCAGTATTTCAACATATATTCCATCTAGCTTTCTGTTTTTTTTAAAATGGTGCTTCTTTTAAAAATTAATCTGCCATACATATTTTACATTTGTCCATAGAGGCAGATTTTTATGTTGTCCTTAGTGATTTTTAGTGTTTTGTTTTCTTCTGTTGGGATATGGAATTCAGAATCAAGCAGTAGCCAGTTGTTCTCCCTCCATTTGCAATTTTGAGGCAAATAAATTCTTCCCTAGAATGTTTCCTGCCTCATCCTGTTCTCAATCAATTCTGGATGTCCTTGTGGTTTGGACTGAGTCCTACTGACTATTAAAGAAGGCTTCCCAATGATCTCTACTTAATTTCCCATTTTATATTATATGTACCACATTCATTAATCATGATTAGAGAAATATTCAAAGGACCTCATCTGCTTCAAGTGTGTACATTCTAAATCACTCCTTTGCTGTGTTTAGCTTCATCAATCTCTTCTGATTAACTCCTTTTTTTCAGTTCTCTCTCATTTTCTCATATAACTCAAGGTTACTCAAAAAGTCATTTATTTGCACATTCTGAGATGTAAATTGTATACTTTTAATCAATCTATTGTAACATAAGTTTCTTATGTCATTTAACTGCCATTTATTGTGTTCCAGGCTCTGTGCCAAAAGCTTTACATACATTATTTCACTTAACCTTTATACATTGTAATGAGGTAAATGTTGGTATTGGAACTTTAAATATAAGGACATTAGGGCATGGATTAGAACCCAGTATGGTTCCAAAATCTAAGCTCTTAATTGCTTTAATGTCTGTACTTGTTAAGATTATATTATACACTTCCAGATTTATTAAGTAGCATTCTCTTGACCTAATTACTTACACTATTATTTTACCAAAAGAAAATTCAGGGGTTGAAATAAAAAGTCATACTTATGTCTAAAGATGACCTAAACATTCTCTGGAAAATACTTGCTCAATATCTGGAGATAGAGTAATGGAAAATGACAATATGTTTGTGTCTTTTTAAAATTGTCCTCTAAGATCTATGTTTCTCCCACCTCCATTTTTCTCCCTCTCCTAGGTGACTGACTATATGAATGGTGTCTGCAGGTTTATTTGCCCTATGGCTTATGACTGAATTTGGCAAAGGAAAAATGTGAGGGAGGGAAGGAAATGACGTTTGTTTGTTTGTTTTTTTGAAGGGGGGGGTGATTGTTCTCAATGAGGTAATCACTAGTTGGTTATATTCCTTAGCCAAAAATTACAATTTCTTTTAAAGAATGAATGAACATGAACAACACAATTTTTTTCCTGTGGTTTGGATCAGAAAAAAAATTTAATATAAATAAATTCTAATTTTACTAAAACAAGGATACAAATTTTCTTTACTTTCTTTTTATTTTTTTTTAAATTTTATTTTAATTTATTTTTTCAAATACATTTGTCTCTACCTACCCCCCACCACTTTCCTTTGCCCCCTCCCTCCTTCCCTCCCTCAGCTCTTCCCCTTTGGTTTTGTCCATGAGTCCTTGCTATATGTTCCTTGACTTTCCCCTTCCCTTCCTTTTCCCCGCCCCCCCCCTTTCCCTCTTGTCTCTGTTGATTTCTTTTCCTTTCAGTGTTGCTGGTCTTATTTTCCTTGCATCTTTGTATTGTTGGTTAGGTTCCACTTATAGGTGAGATCATATGGTATTTGTCTTTCGCCCCCTGGCTTATTTCGCTTAGCATAATGCTCTCCAGTTCCATCCATGCTGTCACGAAGTTTAGTAGTTCTTTTTTCCTTTCTGCTGCATAGTATTCCATTGTGTATATGTACCATCACTTTTTGATCCAATCATCTACTGATGAGCATTGAGATTGCTTCCAACACTTGGCTATTGTAAATTGTGCTGTTATGAACATTGGGGTGCATAGGTTCTTTTGAATTGGCGTTTTGGTGTTCTTAGGGTATAGTATAGATTCCCAGCAGGGGAATCACTGGATCAAAAGGCAGTTCCATTTTCAGCTTTTTGAGGAAATTCCACACTGCTTTCCACAGTGGCTGCACCAGTCTGCATTCCCGCCAACAGTGGACTAGGGTTCCCTTTTCTCCACAGCCTCGCCAGCACCTGTTGTTTGTGGATCTGTTTATGATGGCCATTCTGACCGGTGTGAGGTGGTACCTCATGGTGGTTTTGATCTGCATTTCTCTGATGGCTAGTGAAATAATGTCTTTCTTATTTTAAAGTGTTCTTAAAATCTTCAACATATTACTATAATAAGAGCTATAAAAATATATCCTTTGGTACAATTTTATCAAATATAAGTATACATATTTTCTGTTTTTTATAATATTCTTCCATCAATATGTGATTATAAAACATTTTTGAAACTTTTATTTTTATCAATATTTTCATTTGTTATTTATTTTATAATAACTGCAGTATTACTCATCAGCACTAACATATAATGTAACGTTCCTGACTCTGTTTTTTATGTTTCTTTTGTGTGTGTGTGTGTGTGTGTGTGTTGGAGTATTGGCTTAGATATTTATTTGTGTTAAAGTGGATTAAAGATTTTATATCAAACTTTTAGTCAATATGGAGCTTATGTGTCAATATTGTTTTATTGGACATGGAATTGTAGCTACATATTAATGCTAATTTTACTATCAACAAAGTTATCAAGCAGAATGCTTTTGTCCAAGTAGGCACAAAATAAGAATGTAGTAAGTTAGTACTCACTACTCTTTTTCAGAAATCAATTCAGCAAAGATACAATGAGTTTCCCACATTTATTTCTGTATAAATTGTGACACTGAACCTAATAATTTCAATTCTCACACGTTTATGAAGAATTTTATATATGACTTCAAAGCCATTTTATCTAAAGAAGACTATCACTTTTTGAGGCAAGCAAGGTTCATTGTTAGCATCTACAAGGATAAGACAATTAATTCACTCATTTTCAAAGAGGCATGCATGAGAATACATCTAAATTTTATTTTCATTAAAAACCTCTTCATTTTATAAGTATTAAATTCCATAAAACTTCTGACCCTTTGAGATATTTATTTTCTTTTACATTAAGGCAAAACTTATACAAAGTACACAAATCCATAATATATACCTTTATAAATTATTATATGTGATCACCCATGTAGCCACACAGATCAAGATTTGAAACATTACCGGACCCAGACAGAGTCCTCATGATATCTCTAAATCAGCCTTCACTGAAAATATTAGTAATTGCTGACTTTAAACTCTAAATAAACAAAAATTAGCCTATATCTAATTTTTGTGCTGTAAAACTTATGTTTTTGCTTATATTAGTATACTAGTAATAGTTTCATATTTTTGTAGTATAGAATATATTTGATGAATATATTAATTTTATGTTTATTGACATGAAAATTATCCCCAGTTTTTGACAATTATAAATCATACCAGCATGAAAATTCTTTAGAGATCATTTAACGGACGTAAGTACTCATTGCCAGGAATGAAAGTGCTGTGTCACAGCCTGTATAAACAGGGTGGGGTAAAAGGAGGTTTATAGCTGTGAGTACATGAAACAGTTTATACTTGTGTTATTACTTATTAATTATCGTATTATTTTCCATACAAACTGTAAACCTACTTTTGCCCCACCCTGTATAACTAGCGTTAGTACATGCTGACAAAAAAGATGACCAATTTATACTCCAACCAAGCAACATATGAGAGTGCCAAGCTCCACATTCTTGCCACAGGTGGTACTGTCATTCATTTTTATTTTAGCCATTCTTGTATGTTTACAGAGATATTTCACTCTCAATTTTTAATTTTCTGATATTTGGTTTTCTGTATTATTGTGATTGATTTTAGGAGTTTTTTATATATCCTGGATATGAGTCTTCATTTGAATATGTATTGAAACTATTTTCTCCCACTCTGCATTATATATTCATTTCCTTAACAGAATCTTATTGATCTTTGTTAATTTATTTTTTATGGTAAACACTTGGGGGTCCTATATAAGAAGTCTGCCTATTCCAACATTAAAAAAAAGGTATTCTTCTTTTCATTCTAGAGATTTGATAGTTTTGTTTATTACTCAAGAAATATAATCTATTTCTGCGCTGCCAATTTGTGGAAGAAACTCCCCACAGGTTTATGTTGTATAGAAGAATTTATCTTCCTACCACAAATAAAGCAACATAAAGAAATTCTTTTGTCTCCAATTCTGAGAACAATATCTGCACTCTGCAGCTTGAAGGAGAGAACTTATTTAAATAATAAAGAGAAGTTGTATAATTTTATTAATGTAAATTGCCTTGTGTAGTAGGAATTACTAATAGAAAAACCTATGATCGATGGCTCTCCTATATCCGTTAAGATGATTTCCTCTAACTGAACTGGCCCGCTGGTATTAGAGGATAAGTATTTAAAATTTCTAATCAGAAACAAGGTAGTCATAGATCATCAGGTATAATTTATTTACAGTAGGTTTGTTATTGACTCTAAAAGGATGACATTCAAAAACATATATTTCATATTGATTATTAATTTATTTTTCCCTCATTCACAACTTTGTTGACAGTATTTGAATGCTAATAATGATTGCAAAAGCGAGGTAAGAGAATAAGATTAATTTTTCAAAGAGTTGACTGCAATAAATACAACTGTCACATATTCTCAAATTAATGCAAAGAAGAAGTTTTCAGGAAAATAGCAGCAGCAAACACCTCATTCAAACATTTCTGGTTGGCTATTTAGTAATGGAGTTATTTTCTTGCAAAAAATATACGAATGTAAGCTAAAAAAAATGTAATAAAAATATTTACACCTTCTTCATCCTTATCCTGGTCCATTAATATCAGTATCAAACTGATTTTTAAAATTTTGACTTAAACATTAATAAAATAACATTAAGATGAGAGAGTCTAAAAAACAGATATAATCAAATAAATGTTACATACAGAATGTTCCCACACTTTTAAAATGAACACAAGTCACTTAATTTCTGTTCACTCACTTTTATCAAAGAATTTAGGTTAAAGAAATGTTACATCGGCATCATGTAACCTAATGTTTACCCCATCATTAACAGATTAAAAAAAATGTGTTTGGTGTAGATTACTTTTATTTATATATAAGTAAAGCAGAATCTACCAGCATGTGTAGGAGAGGTTACAATGAAAAAGAGAAGCTGAATAATGAGTAGAAAGGAACACCACATATTCTCTATGATAGCCTGCATGAAACTTTCTGAAGTTTCCTGACCCCATTATTGCTCTTCATAGTGAACATTCAATCTGTGTAGGCTCTAACTGAGTAAAACCAGAAAAATAAGAGCCCAAGATGTTCATATCCACTTTGTTAGAATGCTGAGAAAGAGTGGAGGAAGGTCCTAAGCAGACAAAGACCTTTCTTTATTGCACTAAATATTACCCAACTACATTACACTTCACCCCATGGGAAAGTAAGCTCATAAGAGGGCAGACTGATTGTTTGCTTCTTTCATTGTTGAATTGCTATCATTTAGAAAGTGCCTTACATATAGTAATATAAAAGCCTGTGAATTACTAAAATATTAAAAAATAACAATTCTAGTTATGACCCTAAAATGTACTAGGACAGGTATTATAAACGATGGAAATAAAATATTATATATTAAATTGAACTATCCTTGACAAACCAATGTATATTTTAAAATTAATATAAGTATTTATATACTGTGAAAAAGATCATGAGGGTACACTGACTTCTCTAAATTTGTATAACCTGCTATATAATTCTAATTACCGAGGAGATTAAGTTTTCCACAAAATACTAGATGAAAACTGCCTATTGTTAATAATTAATATATGTGGAAATGATTAACATATGAAATTTCTAGCTTAGTGACTTACATACAGCAGGCATTTCCTAAACATTATTTTCCTTCCTCCTTACCCTTCTAAAGTGTATTTAATTTAGAGAAAATTAGAATCAGTGTGGTGTATTTTTTAAGTAGATGACTTAACTTCAAAGGTAAAGGGAAACTGTACCTCTATGTTCAAATGTAAAATATACAATTTATTAATATTATAATTGGGTATACAATAAAAAGCATACATGCTTAGGGAACTGGCTGACTTGAATTTAAATATAAGTGACATATTTATTAATTGTTAACCTTGGATAATTAGGTTTTTGCTTAGCTGTAATTTACCCATATGTAAAATATTGGTAATATTATCAACATCCGAGAAGAACCAATGAATTAGTGTTATCCCAGAGGTTCAATTTCACTGCTGTTAGTTTAGACTGTGTAGCACGACTTTTAACAGCAACCCAAGGCAATAACAGTACAGCAAAATGAAACAGACAGACTCAAACAAATATAAAGAAAACACAAAATGGACATAGTGAAGGAAAAAAAAATCAGGTAAAAAAGTTTGGTGCTAAATCACTTAGTTGAAATTGAATTATTTCATTTTTGTAGAAAAGTGCTGTATCTCATGTTCAATATGAGAATTATTAAATTCAGGTGATACATTTTTGTCAACCAAAATAGCAGTATTCCCCTTTCTAGAGGCGTGATTGATTTGACAAACATTTCCCTAGACCATTGTCACTGAAGGTAACAATATTAAAAGATTATTTTTAGGATCAAAATTCCTTGAATGAAATGATAACATAAGTGTTCTGTGCAGAAAAGAATTAGTATTCTAGATATTAAGAGAGTCATTGTTCATATGAAATAACTAATACATGTGGTGCTTTCATGTCTAGAGAAATAGGGGCTGCAAAATCTTTGAAAACTAATGTTCATTAGTGCCTAGCAGTTCTAGTAAAAAGCTTGGTAGGGTTTGTAATAACCTTAATCAATAACATTAGATTTATGGTAAAATTTTAATTTTTAAAATGTTCTTTAAGATATAGCATATGTTCTATAAAGCTTTTTCTATACATGTGAATTTGTGTGTCAAGCATTGATATTATGGCTTGCAGATTTGTTGTACTTGGTCTCTTAGCATTGTGCTTTATGAAACAAAGATAATGTATTATTGTATGGGATAGTCTCCCATTTTAATGTGGCAAGAAATGAATAGAAATGAGTAATTATGTCTACACCAGATAATGCCTTTACTTGGTGAACCATAACCTTATATTATGTTCAAGGAACTAACATATATATTTAATATAAAGCACAAAACTCAAATATATATATATATAAACATACACACACATTTTATATATATATATATATATATATATATATATATATATATATCCTGTTCTTATATAATCAGAAACTCATAATTTAGTTGAAAGAACCATCTACAAGAAATATATGTTCTAAATAGCACTTCCATATTGGATACATCTGAGGAATAATGCCATAATTCACTGTTAACCAGGATCAAAAGAAAGAAGAGTTGCTGGGAGTTAGTGATGGTGAAACGCAGATAGAATGAATGGAATTTAGATATAAAAGAAGTGGAAGTAAAAAATAATAGGTTTGGAGAAACACAAGATGACTGCTAGATATATGCTTTGTTACTACATGGATAGCATAAAGGTTAGTAATGGATGTTTGGGTAGGAAATTCAGGAGCATTGAGTTTGGAAAAGGTGGCTGGAAATTAAAATGTACACAGAGATGGAGAGAAAATGGGGACAACTATAACTGAACAGTAAAAGTAAATAAATAAAAATAAAAAGTAAAATATACACAGGGAAACTTGGCTCAGTGTTTTGTATTTGTAGTCTTTAAAAATTAGTAAACAAATGCATGGCACAAGAAATTAACATTTGCTTTCTTCAGAAATTTCTCCAGAGACAGTGCTGAAAGAACTGAAGTAAGGAGTAACAAAACAAGACTCACTGGGGGACTGCTGCGTATAAAGAATCCCCTTCAAGAAAGGTGTTGCTGTCCAGCTGTGAGAAACGTGGTTAGCTGACAGCATCCAGTGCTTAGCTCTGTTAGAATATACTTCAGCTTCCTAGCCCAGCATAAGCTCATCTCACTCTGCAAGGTGGTACAAGGGCCCCAACATGCCTGCACAATAGCCATCCAGTTGGTAACACCTGGACACTAGATGCCATGTTTATTTTTCCCTTTTTTGCCACATACTTCATTTAAATCTTCAAGCCCTGTCAATTTGGTCTT
This sequence comes from Pteronotus mesoamericanus, assembly GCF_021234165.1. Taxonomy (NCBI): domain Eukaryota; kingdom Metazoa; phylum Chordata; class Mammalia; order Chiroptera; family Mormoopidae; genus Pteronotus; species Pteronotus mesoamericanus. Next base: position 76,837,530 of record NW_026555321.1, on the reverse strand, counting down.
CAACGTATACCCGGAAATTTTCTACTTTTTCGATTTCTATATCTCAGCCTAAGTCACACATTTACGTAGACTACTGATACTATTTAGCATGCAACAAATGACATTCCTAATATATATATTTTTACCTATATAAAAGATAAATTTCAAATGGTTCAAATATCAAATACTAATACCCTCTTTTTAAATTTTTATTTTATTTATTTTTTAGAGTGAGGGGAAGGGAAGGGGAAAGAGAGGGAGAGAATCATGGATGTGAGAGAGAAACATCCACCGATTGCCTCTCATACGCACCTTGACTGGGCACTGAACCTTCAACCAGGCATGTGCTTTGACCAGGAATTGAACCAGCACCCTTTTGCTTTATAGCATGGTGCCCAACCAACATAGCACGGTGCCCACACAGGTCAGGGTATACTAATACCCTCTCAACTAGCTTTAATGCTTCCATATGTGCCTATGACATTTAGTATTAAGTTCATCTGTGGCTAAGAGAAAACTCATGACTTCAATTTTTAAGGGCCCTCTTTTCTCTTACAAAATAAGGAATCTAGAGGTAGATTACAAAAAACTAGTGTGATGACTCTGTAGTCATTGGGGACCCAGGGTCATTGATCCTTCTGGTTAGCTATCCTCAGCATATGGCTGCCATCCACAAGGTCACCATTTATTCCATATAGCCAATGGAGCTCCATCCATCATGCTGACATTTCAGGCTGCAGAAAGAAGTGGTAGGTAAGACCACGCCACTGAGCTGAATCAGCTCCCAAGTAGACTTGCTAGAGTTTCCATACAAACTGGCTTATATCTTACTAGCAAGTAAATAGAGACTTGGTTCCAACTACCCACAAGGAAGTTTAGAAAACATAGGATTTTAACAAGAACACAGTGTTAATTATAAGGAAAGTGGGGGCAGGGATGTTATATTGTAGGCAGACCCATGACCTTAACATCATTTTTTATATAGCAGCTAGTGGTATCTTTTTTGTTAGTTTTTAAACTAAATTCTATACTTTTAAGAAATGTATTCATTTTTCCCTGTTGTACTTTATCTGCTCCAGAATTCTTTCTATAGTATTATGTTTCATTGAATCACTGTGTCTTCTTGGGCTATTCTGGCTTTTGTCAGTTTTTTCAGATATTTGGTAAAATGTCCATCAACTGGGTTTACATAGTGTTTGTCTCAAGGTTAGGCTGGGTTTTGTTTTTTGTTCTGGGGAGAGATTACAGAGGTAAGTACAATTCTCATCATATATCAAGGGTAGATGCTATAAACATGATTTATAATTAATGATGTTAAAACTCTGATCACCTGATGAAAGTAGTGTTTACTAGGTTTCTCCACTGTAAAGTCAACTCCCCTCCCCCATTTCTATACTGTACTCTGAAGTTATTACGTGTAGAACATAGTTCAAGGTGTCCCAAGTCTTTGAGAGGAGAGTATCTACATAAATTACTTGGTGTTCTCTATAGGATGTTTTTGCTTCTAGGCCTTTTTAATGGACAGAGCTTAGAAATATATGTGTGTATACTAATTATACACATACACACACACACGTAGTATGTATAGATATCACATCAGTATCTATATTAAGCTAAACAGTTCATAGTGGTGTTCCAACTCTAATCCAGTGGTTCATGATTCATTCTAGCCTTTTATTTCGCTTACTTCTACAGAGTAATCTTCTAAGTACATAATTCATAAGATTCCTCTTCTCTGGTTAAAGCATACAGGACTTCTTGCCTCAGGATGAAATCCAAACTTATAATTCTGGTCTACAAGGTCTTACACTGCAGTAAATGAGCCGAATTAATCATTTAATTTCTTAGCTATTAAGTGCTGTCTGTGGGAAAGTGAACAACCCATTTGTAACAATTTCTTCATATGATGAGAAAACAATCACAAAATAAGGAAAAGTTCATATTCAATTGTTTGAACAGTACATTTCAAAACCAAATATATTTTGTTAATATTTAATCAATTAATTAACATTTAATTAATTATCACATTGGTACTATATTGCTACTATATTAAAGTAAAAATAAAATGGTATTAAATTTTTAATAAAGTTTCTCAAAAATTTGGCCACCATTAATCAGTTTATCATTTTTGTTTTACATGAGTTTAAGAAAAAATCAAATAAAGCCATGATAATATGAATTCTGTGGGTAGGTTTATATACTCATATCATGAAGGTATACTGATTACAATTTTTGAAATTATTACACATGTATCTACATCAATTTAAAAGAAAGTAAGGAATAACCTGCCACTAGTTTCTCCAATATTAATTAAGGTGAGCATTTCTAATTTATAATTACATTTTTAAGAAAAGGTGTTAGGAATTTTGTTAAACAGACTAGAAACTCAGACTTGCCTTTGACAACTTCACAGTCTTTGGAGATATTTTTCATAATATGTATGAAAAATTACATAATATGTAATGAGTAATTCATAGAAGTTGGAAGTGTAAAATTTAAACATGCAAGAAGGTGAAGACAGAATTTTCTATCATCTCTTTGGTTTCATTCACGTTTGAAATATGTTTTTGCATGTTCTGTTGTCAAATTTAGCTACAGTGTAAAAATAGTTTAATAAGTGGGTGAAACTGAATGTTAATATTCTCCCCAGTTTGTTTTCCAAAGAAATAATGATAACTTTTTCTCAATATTGAAAAATATATCTCAGGGCCAAAGTGAGAGAGTCATGGTTTTCAATGTGACATGTGCAAAAATATGCCTCTATTAAGAAATAAAGAAAAAGTCTCTCATTTTGATACATAAGTGCGCATCTCTGCCCTGGACAGATAACATACTTAATGGTGTAAAGGCAGATGACCCTGTGGTCCATTTCTGTGCATAGCATGATGGAGAGCTGGATAGCTATGTGTATGATTTGCCAAAGTCATATATTTCACCATTTTTTTCACCTGTAAAGTATGCTATTTATGACCAGTTGTCTGTGGATGAAAGATGTTTATGCTGATTTAAAATATGATTTCAGTCTCTACTATGTCTGCCAAAAAATTGCTCAATATATGAAAAATTATTTCTCAGTAAAAAACACTGAGTAAGCACTGTCCCTTAAATGGTTCTCACATGTATGCCAAAAGCAGATTCATACTCTTATGATTTCATCCAGCTCTGTAAGTATAATCATTCTCCAACTGATGTGTAATTTCCAGTGTCATATGATAAATAGGGTGGCCAACACTTATTCATAAGATTTTTTTTCCATTAATTTTGGTATTGGTTTTTAAGATTTTCAGTAACAGAGTTACTTGGATGAGTTTCTGTTTTGACTGGTATCACTTTAAATTATATTTCTTTAGTTTGGGTCTCTTTTGAAACTTAAGGGCAAAAACCAACCTAATTCTTACTAAAAACATTCTTTGATCATGTTCCAGAAAAAAAATTCATAAAAATAAAATGATACAAATATTATTGTTAGCTTTATGCTAGTTTCTGACAAATTTATAAAAAGAAATGTACAGGGAGGGAACTGGGGGTTTTGGTATCATAACAAATTTCAATTTTTAGACAATTATAATTATATTTTCTATTCAAAATTTACTTTTTCAGAGCTATCATAATATTAAAATATTATGATATACAATCATAATATTAAAATATTTACTTCTCACTCATCAAATTACATTCCATGAATCATATTCTCTATTAACATTTATATTGTTATTCTCAGTTTTTATTTTTACTTTATATGTTAGTATTCTCTTTACTGGTAATTATTAGTTTTTGCATTATTAAATCCTTTTGAGTCACTGATCTATAAACAATCTTTTGAACACAAAAATGTAAATGTAACAAAAGTGAGCAATAATGTATAACTACCATGAAAACAGATTGCTTAAAGGGATGGCACCTAGCTGACTTAACCTTGATGGGGACCATTTTATTTACCATTCATGTTAACACTGCAAAATTTAAGGATACACCAAAAATCTCAACAATAGAATAAATAGTACTTAATGCAATAATTAAAAAATATCAAAGTTAGTGCAGAAATAAATTCCTGAGGAATAAAATATCAAGTGTTTAAATTTGATCCGTATCACTAATTTTGTTTTCTCATGTTTTTGCTTCAGACTCAGATATGGCTCTGCAAAGCACTGATTGACATATCAAAATCTCTGTGAAACTATTCATAAGATAAGGAATGTCTATAAATTGAGGGATGTTTATAAATTGATTGTCACTTCCTTTTCTTCTGAAACTGACAAGTAGTTGTAAAACATAAGGTAACCAATTGAGGGTTACAGTTTATATTCTAAGAAAATTTATCAAGAAAAACTTATAGCAAGGTCTCATGGACAAAACCAAAGGGAAAGAGTTGAGAGAGGGAGCGGGGAGGGAGCAAGGGAAAGTGGTGGGGGGAAGGCAGAGACAAATGTATTTGAAAAAATAAATTAATTAATTTAAAAAATAAATTAAAGAATGATGGAAAAAAAGAAAAACTTATCCATTTCATGTTTATGTTCTCTGAACAGACTACCACTTTGTACATGGCTACTTTTGCTTAATGACAGTCACCTATGGCATAGTTTATGAAATTCCTTCATTAATTGCAAAGTTATGTTCACATGCAAGCTATTGCCATTATATATAGTAAAGGGTACTCTACGCTCTATTTTCTCCCGTTCATAAATATAACAATTTTCACAATTACATTTTCAAACTCCATTGTGATGTAAGCAGACTTTTAAAATTTTCATTACTATGCATAAGCATGTAAAATGGAGAATAAAACAGCAATGCTTTATGTAAATTCTCTTTTACTTGGAATTTTTCTTATATTAAATCATCCATATCAAGGTGAAATATATTCTGTTGTATATTTTGTTTTGGGATATTATATTGTTTGAAATATGTTTTACCATATTCAAAAATATGCAGTAATAAATCATGCATTTTAAACTTAAGCTCTTGGTCTTCTACATCAAAGGCAAAATTTATTTCAGTAATATATAATGTTTATGTGATTCTTGAGAAAGTAAAACTAATTAAGAAATTATGTATGCAACATAGTTAATGTGCCAGAAAAAAAGATTAAAGAAAAATACAGCATGGCATAACATCTTACATCATAGAAAGCATGAGACGGCATTTCAATCATTCCTTCCATTAATAGTGAAATCTTCAGGGCTTGCCTTAGTGTGACGGGAGCACTTGGGTCAATTACCACAGTGATTAAAGCACAGTGTCTCCCCACCTTCAACTTTACTTCATAGGAGTTTTAGGAGTCCTTTAAAGATGTCTGTTTGGCAGCTTAGATTAGATTAGTTTAGCTTTTAAAATGTGAAATGGTCATGAGGAGCCCACTGCTCTCCAGTGTGACGAGGAGTCCATCTGAGAATATTATGCCAAAGCAGTCTACTTACCAACAAGTAAGAAATTCATTTTTATGAACAAAACAATGTAATTTTTCCCTCAAATTAAACTCAAACAGTTGGCAGGGTGACAGTAAAAAGACAGCTTTTATCTGAATAATTTGGCATGTTCTTTTCCCTTTAAATTGGTGTAATGTCATGAATAGAAATCTCAATTCAGGAAGTAATTTGAAAAGCAATTAACATCATACATCATATTGAAAAAGATCTCAAGAGAAGATAGACATAGTAATGCTAATTGGAGAATACATACACACACATACACACACATGCAGGGACATATTTGATTTCAAATTTGTGTTTTTAGCAAGCAGCATTAATAAGTTCACCTACTTCAGAAGAAAACTTGCCATTTCCAAAAAAAAGATGAAAGAAAAAAACACTGACTTAAAAATATATATATAACCTGTGTAGCTGTTTCAATGTTTTAAGGAAGTCAGTGAGAAAGTTTGAATTGGAAGGTTCTCCAGTTCTTATTTTACTGATTTAATTTCAATATTCTTCTACTCCTGTGAATGGTGAATGGGAAATATCTATGAAGTAGACAGAAATTGATAGATTTTACTGCCCATGTTTTCTTTAAGAATTTTTATGGTTTCAAGTCTAACATTTAAGTCTTTAATCCATTTTGAGTTTATTCTTGTGTATGGTTTAAGATGGTCTAGTTTCATTGTTTTCATGTATCTGTCTAATATTCCCAAAACCACTTATTGAATAGACTATCTTTGCCCCACTGTATGTTTTTGCCTCCTTTACCAAATACTAATTGACTAAAAAGGTGCGGGTTAATTTCTGGGATCTTAATATATTTTCATTGATCACTATGCATGTTTTTATGCCAGTACTATGCTGTTTTGGTTACTATGGTCTTGCAGTATAGTTTGATAACAGATACCATGATTCTTCCAACTTTGTTTTTCTTTATTAAGATTGCTGTGGCTGTTTGGGGTCTTTTGTGGTTCCACATAAATTTTTGAAATATTTGTTCCAGTTCTGAGAAATATGCTATTGGTATTTTGATAGGAACTTCATTGAATCTACAGATTGCTTTAGGTAGCATCAACACTTTAACAATGTAAATTCTTCTTGTCCATGAACACAATATATGCTCCCACTTATTTGTAACTTCTTCAACTTTTTTCATCAGTCTTATAATTTTTTGAGTACCTCTCTTTTACATCCTTGGTGAAATTTACATTTAGGCATTTTATTTTTCTGAAGCAATTGTGAATGGGATTGTTTCCTTAGTTTCCATTTTTAATAGTTCATTATTTGTATATAACAATGTCACTGATTTCTGTACTGGCCAGGTGGCTCAGCTGACTGGACCACTGTCCCGTGCACCAAAGGTTGTGTGCTTAATCTCTTGTCAGGGTGTTTGATCTGTCAGGGTACAAACCTAAACTGCAGGTTTGATCCCCAGTCAAGTTTGTACAAGAGACAACCAATTGATGTTTCTTACATCAATATTTATCTCTCTCTCTTTCCCCCTTCTTCTTTACCTCTGAAATCATTTAATATATCCTCAAATGAGGACTAAAATAATAATAATAAAGAAATAAAAATGCAACTGATTTCTGGATATTTATTTTGTGTCCTTCTAATTTACTGAATTAATTTATAAATTTTAGAAGCAATTTGTTTTTTTCTACTATATCTCCTTGGGCAAGAGAAACAAAATAAAAAAATGGAATTATAACAAACTAAAGTGTTTTTGCACCACAAAGGAAACCATCAATGAAATGAAATGACAGCCCATTGAGAGAACATACTTGCTGATACATCTGATAAGGGGTTAATATCCCAAATTTATAAAGAACTTATACAATGCAACACCAAAAAAGCAAACAATCCAATTAAAAAATGGCAAAGAACCTGAATAGACACTTCTCCAAAGAGGACACACAGATGGCCAATAGACATATGAAAAGATCCTCAATGTCACTAATTGCCAGAGAAATGCAAGTTAAAACTACAATGAGATATCACCTCATGCCTGTCAGAATGGCTATCATAGATAAATCAACAAACAGTAAGTTTTAGTAAGGACATGGAGAAAAGGGAACCCTTGTAAACCTTTGGTGGAAGTACGGATTGGTGCAGCCACTGTTGGAAAGGAGTATGGAGTTACCTCAAAAAAAAAAAAAAATGGAGCTTCTAGGAATTTAACTAAAGAAATATGAGACACTAATTTTAAAGAATATATGCATCCTTATGTTCATTGTTGCACTCTTTTTTTTAAATGCGTTTGAAAATAGCTCAATTATCTATCAGTAGATGAGTATAAAAAAGCTGTGGTACATTTAAACAGTGGAATACTACTCAGCCACAAAAAGAAGGAAACCTGAGCCTTTGGGACAGCATGATGGACTTGGAGAGCATTATACTAAGTGAAATAAGCCAGTTAGACAAATACCGTATGATTTTACTCATATGTAGAATCTAATGAACAAAAGGAACGAACAAGAAAATTAGAGACAGACTCATAGAGAGAAAGCTGACAGATTTTTGTGGGGGTTGGGTTTGGAAGGTTAGGTTGGGAGTTGGAGGGAATGAGCAAAAAGGAAAGAAAAAAAAATCATGGACATGGACAGCAGTGTGGTGATTTGGGGGGCGGAGAGAATGGGGAGAGGTGCAAGAGGGTATAGGGGCATACATGGTGATGGATGGAGACTTGACTTGGGAAATACACAAGACAGTCTACAGATGCTGTTTTGTGGAATTGTGCACCTGAAAGCTGTGTAATTTTACAAACTAGTCACACAAATAAATTCAATAAAAAGGAAATTAACAGAGCTAGAAAGGTGGTTTTCAGCATCATTCAAAAAGTTATGAATGACTTTAGAGAGTCATTTACACGTGAATAAAAGGCTGAAAGGAGTCACTATTTACCATATTTGGAAGCTCTGGACAGAGATATTGAAGAAATGTGTCTGTGTTACTAAAGCAATGCTATGACAGGAGTGAATCACTTTAAGATGGGTGGAATAGAAATTATTAAGATGTCTCTTGTGGAAGATACAGTACTCAGTATATTACAAGTGTGTTTCTGCTTAAATAGCTACAAGGCTGGTACTCAGTGAAACAGAACTGAAATTAAGGGTAGAAGTAATTAATAATTAGTTCAGGATGATTGTTAAGAAGATGCATGAGCCTGTTAGAATGAAACCAAATTTGATCCATTATTTTGTTGAAGCTTGATGATGAGACAAGGATAATGCCTTGAATTTCAGAGTACAAATGATTCACAATAATAATAAACAATGTAAAAATGATAATAACAGTTTTCTTTATTTAAATAAAGTAACTTTTGGAGAAGTTTTATGTTCACATCAAGATCGAGTGGAAAGAACAGAAATTTCCCTAAAACCCCTTTTCCTCACATACATAAAGCTTCCCCCACTATCAACATACTTCACCAGAGTGGTACATTTGTTAAAATTATTGAATGTATATTGAATGGACATATCACTCACTACTACTCAAATTTTGAGCTTTTGTTCAAACCTAGAATATACATTGGGTTTAAGTGATTCATTTATATTTTTAAACAATGATGGGTTCACATGCAGTTATAAGAAATAGTACAGAGAAAGCCCATATAATTTTCACAAAGTTTCCCACAACCATGTTACATTACAATAGGAAATAAACATTGATGCAATAAATTATCCATACTTCATTATCTTTATATGCAGTCATGTGTGTGAGCATTTTGTTCTATACACTCATGTGTACAGTCAAGGTCAAGGACAGTTTCATTGCAAAGATCCTTTTTGTTACCTTTTATAAGCCAGTAGCCCTGTTCACCCATCCCTAAACTCTAGAAACCATTAATGTCTTCTTTTGTTTACAATCATGTCACAATAATTTTTATAAATGGAATCATAAAGTTTTAATATTTTGGAACTGACCTTTCTTCACTCAGCAAAAATCTCAAAATCTATCCAAGTTGAAGCCTGCAGCAATAGTTTCTTCCCTTTTTCTGCTTCATAGAATTCCATGATATAGATGAACCACAATCTGTTTAATCATTCAACTCTTAAAGCATATATATGGTGTTTCCAGTGTTTGTGTATTACAAAATGTTGTTAGAAAAATCCAAGTACAGGGTTTTATATGGGAAGGTAAGTTTTATTTCTCTGAGATGAATGAATGTCCAGGAGTAGAATTGTTGAGCCATATGGTAAAGACATATATTGTTAGGTAGAAACTGGCAAATCATTTTCAGAATATCTACAGTAACCTACATCCCCAGAAACAACTTATGAGTGATTCTATTCTTACCTATGCTAGGCAGTGTTTGATGTTGTCATTGTTTTTTAAATTTTAGCTGATCTAACAGTTTTAGTGACATTTTATTGTGGCTTTAATTTGATTTCTTTAATAATTAATGATGTTAGCCAACTTTTCTTATGCTTGGACACCTTCTGTAAATATTCTTCTCGGAAATGTCTGTTTGTGCCTTTTGACCATTTTTATTTTTTGTTGTTTTTTAACTGTAGTTTGGAAATTTTGTATATATTCTAGATATGAGTCTTTTTTCAGAAATGTGGTTTGTTAATATTTTCTTCCAGACTATAGCTTGTTTTTTCATTCTTTTAACAGAGTAATTTAATTAAATTTTAAAAGTATAAATTTTGATGAGGTCTCATTTAAGAAATTTTCCTTTTATAAAATATGCTCTTGGGTCATCTAAGAATTCTTCACCAAGCTCTAGACCACATAATTTTTCCTTATTTTTTTCTATAATGTTATAGTTTTATGATTTATATTTGCCTCTGATACAACTTGAGTTAATTTTTAAAAAACTATTAGGTTTAGGTTGAAGTAGTTTTTGCTTGTTTTTATTCCTATGAATGTCCAATTTCTCTAGCAACATTTGTTAATATTGTTTTTCCATTGCAAAATTGTTAATTCAGCAGTGTACATTTGTGTGGGTCTATTTCTGTGTTCCCTAATCTGTTTCATTGAATACTGTTTTTTTCAAAATAAAGATATCTATTCTTTTGCCAATACTGTAGAGTCTTGACTACTGTAGCTATACAATATTTCTGAACATTAGGTAGTGATTATTTTCCCTTTAATCTTTCCCAAATTGTTTAAGCTATGCAAGGTCATGACACCGTGATTTTGCACATAAACTTAGGATAAAGTTATGTATGTATACAATATAACTTGATGGAGTTGTGATAAGAATTGTATTAAACCTATATATTAATTTGGAAAGAAATGACATTTTTACAAAGCTGAGTATTTCAATTCTTAATCACACTTTCTCTCTATTTATTCTGGACTTCTTTGATTTCTTTCATCTGAATTATTAATTTCAGCCTATAGGTCCTATACATGTTCATTAGATTTATATGTAACTATTTCTAATTTTTGGAATAACTATAAATAATATTGTGTTCTTAATTTTGGTTTCCAGGTTTCCATATGTTTATTGTTATCATATGAACATGCAACTGAATTTTTAATAAACCTTTATTTTGAATAATTTTATATTTCCATGAAAATTCTGAAGATGACACAGAGTTCCTGTATACTTCCCATCCAGTTGCATCCACCATCAATATCCTATAGGAAAAAAAGTATGGTGTATCTGTCACAATCAATGAACCAAAATTGATATATTATTACCATCTAACTGATAAAAAATAGGTAAGTAAAGTATGGTATATACATGCAATGGAATATTATCCATATTTAAAAAGGAACATGCTACAAAATAGGTGAATCTTAAGGACATTATTCTTAGTGAAAGAAGCTAGGTACAAAAAAATTACTCTTTGATTTTACTCATGTGAGGTACTAGTGTTCTCAAAATCATAAAAACTATATATAATGTAAGTGCCAGAATTTAAGAGGAGAAAGGGATGAATAGATAGAGAGCACAGAGGCTTGTTGGGGTTGTAAAACTACTTTGTATAACCCTGTGATGGTAGGTACAAGCTTATATATATTTGTCCAAGCTCATAGAATGTACACCACCCAAACTGAACCCTGATTAAACTACAGACTTTTAGTAATAATAACATATTAATGTGGGATTAATAAATTTTAACAAATTTTCCACTTTAGTGGGTGGTATTAATAATGGTGGAGGCTATATGTCAGGGTGAAGCATGTTATATAAGGCAAATCTTTGTATCATTCTCTCAATTTTGCTGTAAACCTAACTGCTCTAAAATATAAAATCTCTGTTATAAAAATGGAGACAACTTCATATTTTTTTGCAACAAAAGTAGATCAATAGTTTATTCTAATAAAGAACAAATTGTATAATATTTTATTGTTATAAATTTGAAAAATACCTAGCACCAAAATACATAACAGAGTAGTTTCAGATAAAAAAGGAGACATTAAAAGGAAGTAATAGTAGATGGATTAATTCTCCTAGCTTCACCAATGTAATTAGCAGTCTCGTTGCAATCTGCCAAAATATGATTCTTGGTTTGTACAGTACAGTAAAATTGTTTGCATTTTAATGCCTTTAGATCTAACTCTTCATAAAAATAATTCAAATCTTTAAGAAACAAAAAATGTATTATGCCAATCAAATCACTGATGATCAAGAGAAAATAAATTTCCACATTATTTTTATTAACAGGATTAATGTTGTGCCAACTATTGGGTCATGAAATGTCAAGATATTTGGCCAAACATTATTCTGGGTATTTCTTTGAGTTTGTTTTGAATGAAAATAACACTCAAATTGGTAAAATGAATAAAGCCAATTATCCTTTCTAATATGAGTTGGCCTTATTAGGTCAGTTAAAGCCCTAAATAGAATTAAACTGATGGCACCCCCTAAGTAAGAAAGAATTCTGCCTGAAAGCTGTCAAACTGGGACATTGGATTTACTTGGTCCTACAGCAGCCAACCAGCTTTCAGTCTCTAACTGGAACATGGGCTAGGCCAGCTTCTTGAACTTGCCAGCTTTTATAATCATATAAGCCAATTTCTTATGAGAAGTCTCGTTTCATATCCATGTATGTGTTACCTACTGGCTCTGTTTCTCTGGAGAATCTTAATATATTATATGTTTTATTTCAGAAGTTTTATTGTTATACGTTTTACAGTAATTTTTTAAATGCTTTATTTTAAATGTTACTTAAGAGAGAGGGGAAGGGAATGAGAAGGAGAAGGAGAGAAACATCAATGTGGAAGAAAGACACTGATTGGTTGCCTACTGCAAGTGCCCCAACTGGGACAGAACATGGAACCCACAACTCACGTATGTGCCCTGACTAGGAATCAAACCAGCAACTTTCTGGTTTGTGGGGCAATGTCCAACCAACTGAGCCATGCTAAGCAGGGCCTCTATTTATTTATTTATTTGTTTGTTTATTTATTTATTTATGTCTAATGTAGAGTAAAAATTTTTAGAAGTTGATTTAGATAATTTGCACGAGTGAATGCAGATATGGGTAAATATGCATAAATAAATGTGGCATTTATATTTCTAGTAAATGGCTGGAAGAATACACTAGGAACTATTAAAATTATTATTTTATTACTATTTAACTGGATTTAGTCTGATATCATCAGGTGTGGAAACACACATTTTTATTTTAGATGGATTGAGAAGAATATTCAATAATAAAATGTGCTTAAAACTTATCTCTTACCTAATAGATCTTTAAAACCATTATTTTATAGAACTTCTGGAAAGATTGAGATAAAAAATTCAAGAAGAGACTCTTAGGAAACAAACACTGTCTTTGTTTTTTTATTGTGCCAAAAATCAAAATTATAAAAACTTTCTTCTTTCAGAGACTCATTATCTCTTCTCTAAAATGCCACTTAGGTAGCCTGGAGAAACAGCGTGTTGCTTACTATTGTTTTGTTTTAATAACAATACAGAAAAAAAATGCTGTGATTAGTTTAAGTAATAAAGTTTAGAGGAGCTAGGAAATACCTTATAATCCTAAATATGATTTCCAGTAGATAATGTAATTAAATCAAATCCATTTCAGATTCAATTAGATTATTTTATGATGCAACATGGTGTTCAGGGTGTCTTTGGAACAATTTTATAAACAATTACTGTGCCTGATGGACTTTCAAAATCAACACTTTTAATAATTCAAAACAAAACAAAGACCTTTTTTCAATATAACCTGAGAATATTATGGCCCTTTAGAGCAATGCAAATTAGTAGCACTTCATTCCCTCATTCTTTCATATGATAAAAGGATGGAATTATTTAGTAACCTAAAAAAAAAATTGCATCATTAAGCCTAGACTAATCAAAATGTAACTTTTCTAAAGAAAGTTTTACAATAGGAGCATCCAATCTTTTGGCATCTTTAGGCAACACCGGAAGAAGAAGAGTTGACTTGGACCACACATTAAATACATTGTGACACAAAATCATGAAAAATATCTCATGTTTTAAGTAAATTTACAATTTTGTGTTGGGCCACATTCATAGCCGTCCTGGGCTGCATGCAGTCCACAGGCTGAGGATTGGACACCCCTGGTTTACAGCTAAGGACAAGTGAAAAACAAAAACTACAGTAAATAACTACAGTAAACAATGACTGGGAATGCATGTATGTTTGTATCTTCAAGCAGGACAGACTAAGGGAACAAATTTTGTGTTTTCACCAAGCCAATACATGTAAAAATGATGTAGTTGATTGAGTGTTGGCATAAAGATAAATTGTATCAAGATGCAAATAAAGATAATGTTAACGAATACTTACTGTTAGCATTCAGGCAAAATTTAGGGTTTACTTATATGGAATTGAGGTTTATTATCTCATGTAATGACTGCAATTTGGGGTCTTATTTTTGCATTAATCATGGCAATGAATAGAGGATTTTGAACGAGTCAAAGTTGTTAACTCCTCTAAAATCAGCCTGCCAAGTATGGGTACTAGAAAACACTGTCACTGGAAAAGACAGCCCTGTGATTCTTGGCAAGGTGTGGGTGAGTGTTAGGATTAAGTGATCTGGTGTAGTGGAAGGGTATGGCTCACAGCACAAAGGAAAGCACCTTCTCAAAAAATGATCTAGGTTAGTGTCCTAATTTGGAGAAGATTTCCTATGAGTCATAAGTGATTAGTATTGATTTAGCATTTTGTAGTAAAAATGCTAAGTAGCTTCAGCAAGCCATCGCAATCCGAAGGAACTTGCTCCATAGGATATGATGCTCCTGTGTGACTACAGCAACTCAGTACTTGGAAAACTTTGTACCTTTACATTTAGAGTGTAGTGTAGCGTAAAGTGGAGAGATCAGAATCCACTGACTCTAAGCTAGACCAGAGCACATTCCTAAGTGTGGCCTTAAAACAAGTCAAAGTAGCAATTCTCTAAAAAAATAAAAATAAAATAAAATAAAATCATTGTTATTCCTTTCATAGCTTTAAGTTAGGTTAGCAAAGAAGATTCTTGATTGCCTTGTGGAGAGAATCATTTTGTTTGAGCAATAAGAAGACTTGTGAATAAAAAAATTGCCCTAAGAGAATGTTGTGAACATATGTTGATTTGATAGCAAATTCTTTAGCCATCTCAGTATCAATCATTTTGATTTCTTCTCTGAGTCTACCAGCTGAAAGAAAAATGTTAATTGAGGTTTTTATATTTTGAGAAACAAGAAACGTGTTTGTAAAACTCTACCATGCATTTGGGACAATTGGCCACACAAAAGAGAGTTGGGACAACAAAACATTTTCCTACTTCTGATTTGAACAGGTTGGAGGACAGGATCAACTATTCTGAAAGACTCATATCTTTATTCACAGAGGGAAAGGTATTGATGGTAGTGACGATAGAATCTCCAGGCCTAAAAGAGAGAATCTCTTAAAGCTCCTAGGAAGTAGACACTGCAGGCTTATTTTAAAGCACCTTCTGGAGGCTTCAATAGCCTCAGTGATGGTATCATGGAAGGGTTACGGAATAAGAAAGGAAGGGAACAGTTAATGTCATCTTGGAGTTTGTCCACATATTGGAGAGCATGTGTAAACCACCCCTTACAACATGTATGAATTCCAAGGAATGGTTGAGACCAAGATGATTCAGGGGCCTGGAAGTCTGCAATGGCAAGAGTAAATGAGAACCAGTGGATCTGGGCAATGACTGGGAATGCATGTAGGTTTGTATCTTCAAGCTGGACAGACTATGGGAACAAATTTTTGTGTTAGTATGTTGTTCTTATACTATCACATTCTAAAACTATTTGAAATAACCATTAAGCACTTTTATTTTTTATCAGTATAAATATCTTAACTTATATAATATGCTATCTATCAAAATATACATTTTTTTTTGTTGATAATAGCTGTTCTAACAAGTTTTTGAGAGGTTGGTGAATAAAAGGAACCCTCATTCACTGCATGTGGGAATGTAAACTGGTACAGCCACTATGGAAAAACAGTATGGAGGTTCCTCAAAAATTAAGAATAAAGTTACCATATGATCCAGCAGCCCTCTTCTGGGCATCTACCCCCTCCAAATATAAAAACATTTGTTTGCAAAAATATACGTACCCCTATGTTTATTGTAGCATTATTTATGGTGGCCAAGACATGGAAAAATAAACTGATATCCATTAATAGGTGATTAAATAAAGATATGCACATATATACAATGGAATGCTACTCAGCTATAAAAAAAAAAGAAATACTGCCATTTGCAATAATGTGGATGGATCTTGAGGATATTAGGCTAAGCAAAATAAGACAGAAAAAGTCAAAAACATATAATTTTACTCATATGTGGGATATAAAACTGAAAGCAACAAATGAACAAGCAAGACAAACAACACAGCTCATAAACACAGACAACAGTATGGTGGATAGCAGCGGGAAAAGGGAGTGGGGGAAACTAAGGTGTAAAGGGGGTCAAATATATTGTAACAAAAGGAGATTTGACTTTGGGTGATAAACATGCAATGCAATGTACCGATGATATATCATAAGTTATATACTTAAAATTTATATAATTTTATTAACAAATGTCACCCCAATATATTTAAATAAAAAATTTAAAAAATGAGAAGGCTGAGTAAAATATATATATTTCACGTCATCTATAATCTAAAAAACTTCCTGTGTTGATGAAATTTCTACATACTAACTATAATAATCTAGTGTTAGTATATAATTTACACACACACACACACACACACACACACACACACAGATCCTTTTAACCCATTGTTTGATGTGTGAATCTTGACAGGGTTACAGAATATCAAAATTCCATTCTTCTTTATCTGGGAAGTTGGCTATTTGTGTTTTTGTGCTAGGAAACATGGGAATATACCTTTAGGGAATGGGAAAGTTAGAGAAGGAATATTCTATTAAATACTGCTATGTGACCCCAAAATAACGTAGATTGAATGACAAAGATAAGTATTTTAACTGGATCTCTGTCAATGTACATCTATAGCATTGAAAACTAGACAGATATTATATAATAATATGGACCTTATTTAAAATTCCTTGGAAATTGTGATCTAGTGCTAAAGCCAACATAAATTATATCTGTATCTGCTTCCTTACAGTATTCAAATTACAAAGTATTTTAAATGTTATTACCAACTTTACTAATGATGAAGCAAAAGAAAGACCCAATATCAAAGGAAACTAGGTATATACTCTGTAATAACAGAAATTATTAGTTTGCATACTATGAATCAATATTACAATAAAAAATAAGAATTAGAATAATATATGCTACATTTATATATCAATCACTTAGTTTTTTAGAGTTATGGTCTATCTCGCCTCTAAATGACTTGTTCTCACACAAGATATAATTTTATCAAAAGTTTTGCTATTAAGGTTAGAAAGAAACAAAGCTTATTTGCAAACATGTACTAATAATATTTTTTGGGGAACTAATTATTTATAGTTCACACGATCTCAAGTGATTATGTATGTATAGATGATAGATAGAGACATAGAGACAAAGAGGCATTTGTTAGTGTTTCTTAATATTCATCAAATTTCAATTTTTTAATACAAATAATGAAAAATGATAACCCCAAAATGAATGCTATTTACACTCTTGTTTTTCATCTGAATATGGGATAATTTGTTGTAATTCAGATAAAATAATTCATTAAAAAATAACTTTTTAAAGAATCAGGACACTCTACTTTCTGCAGTTATTTTCTTATTTAGCTTTTTACTGACACTTGTTGTTGAGATTTAGTAAAAACAATGAATAAATAATTGGCAAAAAAGGACCTGACAAACTGTAAAGACCCTAGAAAATCTAGCTCCATTTATTTTTTGTATTTTCATTTATAACATAAAAGGATGTGAAAAATATATTTCTATTTTATTTTTTTAAGATTGAAGTCACATGCATTTGCCAAGAAAAGTTTTGAGGCCCATTTTGTTAGGGATATTTTAATCTGGCTTATTAAATTAAAGTAACAGAATTTTGAATAAGAATGTAAATTTTTATCACTTCTGTTCATTTGTTTCTAAAGGAAAAAAATATATTTAGAAAATTAAATTCAGCCTACCAAATAAACTGTAGGTACTTTTTTAGAAGCCAAATATAAATCTATCTAATATATTACAAGTATAGTACTGTTTGGTAGCATTCATACCTGCTTGTTATAAAAGTGAAGCCCATAGACAGAAGTTAAGCTTTTAACTTATAGTTCTTATTAATTACTTTACTTATTTTTATTTTTGTGTATCCTATGTGTTTGTAACATTGATTAACGGTTGGGAGCATCACTCTGAAATCGTGCTGTTGAGTTCAAATCCCTCTGAATAACCTGGGCTAATTATATTGGACAGATTTTTACCATCTGGAAGTGGTGATAACAGAACCCATCTCATGCGGTGGTTTAGAAGGTGAGGTGAGATAATACATATAAGGTGCTAGGACTCTTCCAAGCAAATTATAGAAAATTAATAAATGTTATTTTACTTTTACTATTATTATTACTGGACAAAGGTAAATGCTTTTTATATAAATTTTTACTCAATTACAGATTAATGTGACTCTTTTCAATTACATCCATTCTCATTATTTTCATCTTAAATGGTGTTGCACAAATTGGAGCAATTCAATAATTGCAAGTTTATTATTGCCTGCAGAATTTCTTAAGAACACAAAAGTTCTCAGTATAATTGATAAATTAAGTGCTTAATAGATGTTCTTTGTTCAATGTACTGCAATAGAGGACAAACAGATGGTCAACAGACATACAGAAAGATGCTTAACCTTCACTAACCATCAAGGATATGTAAATTAAAACCACAATGAGATACCATCTCAGATGAGTCAGAAAGATGATCAACAAAAAGTCGACAAACAACAAGTGTTGGAGTGGATGTGGAAAAAGAGAACACTTGAACATTGCTGGTGGAAAACAGTATGGAGTTTCCTTAAAAAATTAAGAATAGCACGACCATACAATACAGCAACTCTACTACTAGACATTTATCTGAAAAAAAAACCTCACTAATTAGAAAAGATACAGTCACCACTATGTTCATTGCTGCATTATTTACAATACCCAATATATGGAAGCAACCTAGGTGTCCATCAATAGATAAAGTTGTGGTTTACGGATATACAGCAGAATATTACTCTGCAATAAAAAAATAATGAAATCTTGCCATTTGTAACAACATGAATAGACCTAGACAGTGTTATGCATAGTGAAATGTCAGACCAGAAAAGACAAATATCAGATGATTTTGCTTATATGTGTAATCTAAAAAACTCAACAAATGAACAAAAAAAAAAACAAAGCAGAAATAGACCCAAAAATACAGAGGACAAACTGATGGTTACTGGAGAGTAGGAGAATGGGTGAAAACAGATGAAAGGGTATAATAGGGACAAACTGCCACTTACAAAATAAATAGGCCATGGGGATGTAGTGTAGGTAGGAAAGGTATTCAATAATATGGTAATAACTTTACATAGTGACAGTGGTTACTAAACTTATCGTGGTGATCACATAGTAAGATATGTAACTATTAAATCACTATGTTGTACACCTGAGAATAATAGAATACTGTATGCCAACTTCAGTACTTTTAAAAAAAATTGTGATGACTTTGTATAAATTAAACCTACATTTTTTTATTCTTTATGTTCCAACCTATACTTCTCAATATTTCTATTATAAAATTACTACTTTGATTATTCTTCAACAAATGATAGGTTAAAATTGTAGCTATTTCTGGAATACTTTTAAAGAAAATAGTAAATCTGCAAACACTCCTATAATTTGAAACTATTCCCAGGTGTTTACTAACAAAATAATTATAGTAATGTTACCTATGTTTGACAGGAGTGTCTATACTTTGATTTTTTATTAGAGCAAGGTGTTTCTTTTATTTTGATTTTTTAGATTATTTTATACAATCTGTGTATTTCTGTTTTGTTAACACAAAAATAAAATTTTCCACAATGTTCCTACTTTGTTATTATTCAGAACCTAATAAACTAATAGGGCATTGGCCCATAGCAACACCATCGAGTCTGTACTGAAGCCAACCATTTATTGGCTAAATTATTAAATGTCTGTCAGAATGATTTTGTGTGAAATTTAAAGATATTCAGAATACTTAACTAGATCATAGTTGTTTGGGGGCACACATGATAATAATATAACAGTGAGCAGTAAAAAATAAGTTTAATGCGAATATCTACCAATAGTTAGAAAAATCTTTTTAAAAATAAAACTTTCAGTTGCAACCAAGATAAGCTTAATCCATTCCTTCCAGGCAGTTTTTCTATCAGAAAACAGGGGAGTTGCCTAGTGACCTTGCAACTTGAGGAAAGATACTGGCCTGTGTCCACGTGATATCTTGTACCTTATAACCTTGTATTTGACCCAGTCCTGCAGAATCTCCAACCCAGAATGGGCATAGACAAAAATGCTCTAGGAAAAAACCAAAGACATTGTGACTCATGTCAGAGGGAAAGTGCACACATTTTAAACCCACTGTAGAAGCAAAGAGGTAGAGAATACAGATATCTCAGGCATTTCCCATTGAAAATTCAGTATCTTAGAACAGTGAATGTGGCAAAAATACACTCAGAACTGGAAGAATAAAACAGCACTTTGGGCAGGCACAATGCAGGAATAAAATATGAAGCAGTTAAACAAAATGGTTTCCTAAACAGCAACTGTTTGGAACAAAATGTCTTCATAACATAGCCTGTTGTTTGCAACTGAAAGGAAAAAGTCTAGAGCCAGTTAATAGACTACATAAAAGAGAGAGGCTTCCATAAACTTTGAAGCTTCTAACTGGCCTGGTCTGAACATCTTGGAAAACTGTTTCATTACATATTGCCTCATTAAATTTTGGGAAATCTTCACCTTTAGGTCCTCAGATGGTGCAAAGGTCTAATTAGGGTTAGGTGCCTTCTTTAGATGTGTCATATGAATCTATGAGTCTAATCTCTGGAGTTTGGCAGCATAAGGTTTTTTAGTAATATCTGATAGGGGCCTTTCCTGTAAGGTTGCAGTAAGTCTTCTTGGAGGTTCTTTTCCAAGAGACAAAAAAGTATGTAGCGTAAGGTTTTCATCTCCCTGAAGCACACTGTAAAAATATTGTGCTACCAGAACATGGTTACTTTTGGCAGAAACAATCAGGCTTTTATTATCAGCAAATCAAAATAGGCAGGAACCAGGTGCATTGGGTACCCTGTGACTATCTCAAATGGTGAGGGTTTATGAGTTTCAAAAGAAGTGAATTTGAGATTTAGAAGGACCAGCAGCATTGCTTTTGGCCAAGATATTTGTAGGGTCTCTAGAAATGTCCCCAACTGAGGCTTAATGATTGATTGGTGCCCTTGGATAAACCTGGGGGTTGAGGGTGGAAAGCACAGTGAAAGTGATGTAAAACAAGCCAAACAGCAGACTTGTAAAAGCACCTACTGGTAAAATGAGTTCTTCATAAACCATGAAGTTTGAGAGGGATTCCCCAGGTAGGGATAATCCTTTTCAAAAGGACTTTTGCCACAGAAGAGGAGGTAAATTTTCTACAAGAGAAGGCTTCAGCTCGGTGAGAAATCACAGAAATGACAAAAACATTTTTAGAATCCATGAGATGGGAGAAGCTGTATGAAATCTTGTCAAACCTCAGATTGTTCTTTAGACAATTTAAAATGTCCCTGAGCAGTGTGAACAGTTATATTTTAGACACGTGGGACACAGGAGGGGAGGTAGGCGCTTATTGCAGACTTATTCATATTTCCACACCAGTATTGATTCATGAATGCTATTTTTTAGTGGACCAAAGCTTTATTGCATGTACAATAATTAAGATGGGGATTTCAGAGCATACAGTAGAACCAGTTATTATTTGGCCTTTTATAAACATTTTTTAAAATTGATCTTTTTGTTTTTATTTAGAATTCCATTACTCAGGGCTGTAATGGACCCTGAGGAGGATACCAGTACAGATACCCTGCCCCGAACCACTCCTCCCCTCCTGGAGTAAGGCCATGTTACTGAGTCAAGCTTATTGTTTCTATCCCTTCTTTCTTTTGGATAAATTCTCTTCGAAGACACTTTCACTTCCTTTGAAAGTAAATTTAAAGGGGATCTTTGCCACACAACCTTGCCAAGCATATTTGAATTTTCTTTAGATCTGATCTGGACCACCCATTTTGAACGCTTTAAACCACCCACCACTAAAAAAGTAAAGAAAAAAGCACAGTATTAAATATACAGACATATAAAAATTCTAAATGTTAAAATTTTGCTTCTAATTTTCTTAAAGGAAATAGAATACTTTCCAATATAGTCATCCTACTTTCTGTTTTTAATGGTTGATAAATATAAAAGATTTTTTTATTAATTGTTCAGTTACAGCTGTCCTCATTTTATTCCTCATTACTTTTTCCTCCCTTCCCCTCCCCCATCTTCCTCATTCAATCTCCCCCCACCCTGTTGTCTTTGCCCATGGGTCTTTATTCTGTTCCTTTACTCTTCCCCCTCTTCCCCCCGCAGCACTCCAATGTCCCCTTTCCCCATCCCGTCTGGTCTCTCTGAGCTTGTTCTTTATTTCCATGTCTCTGTTTCTATTTTGCTCACATGTTAGTTATGTTGATTAGGTTCCACTAATAGGTGAGATCATATGGTGTTTGTCTTTTTTTATTCCATAGCTCATTATTATTTGGCTTTCAACTCAATCTCATTGTTTTTTTTTAAATTTTTTAGTTATTTTTTTATTGTTCAAATACATTTGTCTTTATTTCCCCTCTACCACTTTCCCCTGCCCTACCCACCCATACCTCCCACCCCTACCTCTCAATCCTTCCCCACTTTGGCTTTGTCCATGGGTCCTTTACACACGTCTCTTGACCCTTCCCCTTTTGTTCCCTCATTATCCTCCTCTCTCCTATCCTCTGGTTACTGTCAGTCTGTTTTTCACTTCAATGTTGCTGGTTATGTTTTTCTTGCTTGTTTGTTTTGTTGATTAGGTTACATGTATAGGTGAGATCATATGGTATTTGTCTCCCTCCATCCGCTCACTAATTTTGCTTAGCATAATGCTCTTCAGTTCCATCCACACTATCATGAAGGGTAGGAGCTCTTTCTTTCTTTCTGCTGCATAGTATTCCAGTGTGTGAAAGTACCATAGTTTTTTGATCCACTCATTTACTGATAGGCACTTAAATTGCTTCCAGCACTTGGTTATTGTAGATTGTGCTGCTATGAACAGTGGGGTGCATAGGTTCATTTGAATTGGTGTTTTGGGATTCTTAGGGTACAATCCCAGCAGTGGAATCCCAAAGGGTCAAAAGGACCCATTTTTAGTTTTTTGAGGAAATTCCAAGCTGTTTTCTACAGTGGCTGCGCCAGGCTGCATTCCCAGCCATTCTGGACTAGGATTACCTTTTCTCCACAACCTTGCCAGCACTTATTTGTTGATTTGTTTATGATGGCTATTCTGACGGGTGTGAAGTGATATCTCATTGTGGTTTTAATTTGCATTTCTCTGATGGCTAATGATGATGAGCATCTTTTCATATGTCTCTGGGCCCTGTGTATGTCCTCCCTGGAGAAGTGTCTGTTCCGGTCCTTTACCCATTTTTTAATTGGATTGTTTGTCTTCCTGGAGTGGAGTTGTATGAGTTTTTCATATATCTTGGAGATCAAACCCTTGTCCAAGGCATCATTGGCAAATATATTTTTCCATATGGTTGGTTCCCTTTTCATTTCACTGATTTTTTGTTTAGCCATGCAGAACCTTCTTATTTTGATGAAGTCCCATTTGTTTATTCTTTCCTTTATGTCCCATGCTGTATGGGACATATTGGTGAAAATATTGCTGCATGGAATATCTGAGAGTTTCCTGCATGGATCAGAAGAATTATCATCAAAATGTCCATACTACCCAAAGCAATCTATAGATTCAATGCAATCCCTATTAAAGTACTAATGATTCTGTATTTCACAGATACAGAATGAAGATTTTAAAAAAATTATATGGAATCCTAAATGACCCCAAAGAGCTGTAGCAATTTTGAGAAAGAAGAACAAAGTAGGATGGATCACAGTACCTGATGTCAAACTATATTACTAGGCCACTGTAATCAAAACAATCTGATACTTGCATAAGAACAGACAAATAGATCAAGAGAACAAATAGATAGCCCAGAAATAAACCCATGTCTCTATTGTCAATTAATATTCAACAAAGGGGGTAGAAGCTTAAAATGGAGTAAAAATAACCTCTTCAACAAATAGTATTGGGATGGCTGGACAGCTACATGTAAAAAATTGAAATTCGACCACCAACTTACACCATACACAAAAAGAAACTCAAGATGGATGAAAGACTTAAATATAGGTCTCAATACCATAAAAGTCATCCTGCATTCTTTACCAGCCAACAAATTCCAGTGTCTGACCAAGCAATATGCTCTCCTACAAAGTTTTCTATTGGAACAAAAACTTCTTTATTCAATATCAGTATCATTTTCCTCTGAGTTACAGCTTCATGCTTTATAATTTTTCAATCCTAGTATCACTAAGGAAAAACTGAGAAATAATAGTGAATATAATTTTTTCATAAAATATTCAATTTTGTTTTGGTTTTATTTAGACGTATTACTTCACATTTTGATCTGCATAATGTTGCTTTGCAAAGAAAATTAAATCACTAGTAAAATGAATGCTTCTTATTGCTAAGTAATAATTCTTTATGTGCTATTAAAGATTGGTTTACTTTTCAACAGGTCATTGGCATACATTAGTGATAAATACAATTAGATTTTTATTTGTTTAATATTATTATGCAGTTCAGAATCATATACTATTGATTTTGGTTCCAGAACACTAAAAACACTCCTTGGGAAGCTTAACAGCATATTTTACCTTGTATTTCTGGTCTGTTTTTCCTTGAATTTCCATTATCATACAATTTGGTACATGTTCTGTTCATTCACATAGCTAATGGATATTGTTATATTGTCAAATACTGGAAGTACAATTAGTCTCATTTCAGTGGTTATGGATTTCCATTTGTGAAGTAGTTAAAGTCATATCCTTGCTTTTCAAAATCACCAGTTGGGTCATAGTTAAGCAATAACATGGAATAATTTAATGGAAATCTATTTTAATACCAGATTTTAAAACACAGTTTTCATGAATTCCTTGGTATTTACTCACTATGGTTTAAAAACAAAGACAGTGGTCTGAAATCATAGTTCACACTGTTATTGCTTCTATAATATTGGTAAAGACTTATATTTGTGAAAGTAAGAAAGGCCTGTGGTAAATTTGCATCACCTTCGTCCTGGAGGCTTTTCATATTCTATGCTCTGAGGCACCAGCAGGCACAGAGGTAGCCCTAAATACCTGTAACCCTTTTGGTAGCTCAAATGAATGGACTCATAGGCAAGATGAATATGTCAAGAAGACTGTATATTGTCAGCCTACACACCAGTGAACTCAGATCGGAGATTAATTCCCATAACTAAACACTCAGCAGATGCTACAGGAACATTAACTAGGTGCTCAGGTTGATATTACATACATTGTAGAAATAAATAGAAAGCTACTGTGTTGTGCTATAATCATGTCACAATAATTATGATTAGAATAAAATTTGCCTTTTAAGGCTTGTGATATAATAATGAGGTAGCTGATAGACCATAAAAGAAAAATAAAGAAAAATTTCCAAAATACTCTTTAGATCTATAGGCCTTAAGAGTCCAAAATTTCTCCATGGTGTACTTTGGCTTTAGAGTCAACTAACCCCAAAAATCTCTGTTTTATTTTCTTCTGAAATGTTGAAGAGGATTTTTTATGTAATTAGGACCAGTTATTTCACAGAGTAAAACTAGAGGTTTATATAATATGTATGATAAATTGAGATCAATTTAAAAATAATTGATACTGCTTCTTCATTTTGTATATTGTCTAATAAGAGCGAAGCAGCTAAGAGCTAAGAAGATAGAAGGCAGTTTTACAGACAATTACTAATGTAATACTATTTAGCATCAATTAATAGAAGCAGCCAATATAGAATTGTCTGTTTTTAAGTGTTTCAAATTCCTTTTAGTAAATATATAGGTCTTTCATGGGATTATTTGACAAACAATGGTTAATTATGAAGAATTAGACACTTAAGAAAATGATAAAATATATCATATTTTCTTTTTTTCTCTATGTCACAGGTGAATCTGTGTGTCATTATTTAAAAATGTACACATACACATACCACCAACACCAATACCAGCACCATACCACATCTCTGTCTATCTCGGGCATAATAAATGATAAGATATATCTTTTTTAAAAAGCAAAACTGGGTAACTCAATAAACAGACAAAACACATATATGCCTAGGGCAATAGCAAAAAAAAAGAGCATTTAAAATTTGTTAAAGCAATGTTTTTGAAAAGCAATTCACTAGTCATCATAACAAATATGATTTTTCTTCTACTATACTTTCTTAATTTTAATTTAAATACCATTATTTTTATTATAAAATACATAAGAGATTGCCAAAATATTTTCGGTATCTAAAGGTCTTCATCTGGTGGACTTTCTCTTTTAAGCCCTATAGTGATCACTTAAACTCTGGCCTCATCTCTAGTCTTCTCTGTCTCCTTTTGGTGGGCAGACCCTACGGCTGTCCACCTGATTCTGCTCCCTGGTGTTCATACTCTGCGTACTCCCCTTCTCCTGAATATGGATGGGAAGTGTGATTTGCCAATATAGTATGGCCAAGGTGAAGGGATTTTGCAGATGCAATTAAGGCCCCAATTCAGCTGATGTTAAATTAATGAAAAACGATGTCACCATCAGTGGGTCTGACCTAATTAAATAAAGGCCCTTGAAACAAGACATAGAACTTTTAAGGTGAAAGACTCTCCTTGCTGGCTTAATCCAGTATTTGCCCATGTTTAGAAGAGTCCATATGACGAGGAATTGGAGGACCTGTGTGCGGCCTCCAGCTCACAGCCAGCAAAAACCCAGGTTTCTCAATCACACAGCCAGAATGCAATGAAGTCTACTAACAAAACGAATGAGTTATTTTTCTCCTGTTCAGCCTCCAGATGAGAATATAGCCCAGCAACATGTTGATTGCAACCTTATGAGACTTAAGAGCCCAGGCACAACTTTGCTGAATTTTCTCTTAACTCATAGAAAATTAAAGACAATAAATGTTCCTTGTTTTTAGGCACTAATTTTGCAGTAATCTGTGATAGAGCAATAGAAAACTAATATTTTTTTATCCTTGTTGCCAGACTTTGAGACAATCTGTTTTTTCTTTACAGTTAAGTAAAATTTGCCAGGATTATTAAAGCCTCAGAAAATAAGACATTTCTTTCTGGCAATTCTTCAAGGAAAGATTCTCTTGTCTGTTGAACTAGATTATATCTTTTCTTGTGTGACTATTCCTTGACATATTTTGGCAAACACTTCCGCTTTTTGTCACCACCATCAAGAGCAATGAAAATCACCAGCATCCCTCTTCACTGTTATTGTGTTCACCAATGATCTATTTTGCCAAGTACAATTAATAACTTACAAAATTTCCCTTGTCTTTGTATTGGACTTCATTTTAGCTGCAAAATAGAAACTTAAAGAATATACCAATCAACCCTGGCCGGGTGGATCGGTTGATTGAAGCATCGATCATGCTGTACACCAAAAAGTTGAGGGTATGTGATTGGGGCAAATTCAAGAGGCAACCAATTAATGTCTCCCTCTCATATCAATGTTTCGCTCTTTTTCTGTCTCTAAAAAGAATACACCTATTGTTTATTTCTCAAGTACAAAGCCATAAAGTATCTTAATACATTAAAAGGTGATTCTCTGTAAACACCTACAATTTTAATAGATTTCTTCCTGTTTGTGAATATTTTTCCAAGGTCAGCCTATGCCTTTAAATAATTTTTTTCAATACTGATTTTTTAAAAATTTTCCAAGGAAAATAAAGCCGTTTCTTCAAGTACTTGCAAAATAATGTGCTCACAGAACAAGTGAAAACATTGTGAATTTGCATGACATCTATAGAAGGTCACTGTGAAATAGGATAATATTAATGTTAAAACAAAGAAGTCAAACAAGATTGAAAGTGAATATTTGATCATGGATCAGCATAATGATAATATTTCCTTAATTATTGTCAGACTAGGAGTGGGGCTCCTGCTCCCTTGGCTCAAGCAGGGACTTGCCAGAACTTGTTTGAGCATCTCTACTGAACTCTAACTGTTGTCTGCTGGCTTCAGTACAGTCATGTTTTCTCTTTTTCAGTTTATCTTACTTACAATGCAAAATTATTTTATAATATATTTTTCTCTGTTTATCTGCTGGTATTCTCTGGCATTTTCTCATTTAGTGTAAAGGACAAAGAAAAGAAAGAAAGCCATGTCTTTAGAAATGACTAGATGATTAGAAAGTTCTATTTGTGTTGATGATTCCTTTTGATTATAAATTATGTGTGGTACACTGTCAGTTATGCTCTGTAATTTTTACTTAAAACTCAATAATCTTGAATAAGAAGATATATTTTGAGGCTCATATACTTTGACAGAATATGTAATGAATAATGAAGCTGATTCTTTTTACAAGCTATTTCGTGATATAAAAGTTACACAATATTAACCAGCCAGGCTGATAAAAAAATATTCTAGTTATTTCTTATTTAAGAGTAATAAATATTGGAGAGATAAAAAGAGAAAATGGAAGTGAAAACTAACATTTATCAAAACTAAAACACATCAGTCTTTATTAGATGTTACCTCATTGAATTCTGATAACAAATAAGTAAAATAAGTATTTTAGGTCTTTTTGATGTGAGGGAAACTGAAACTCAGAAAAATAAAATAAATATGTTAAACAAATATGTGTGAAGCATGTTCTTTTTTGACATTGTTTATCTGAAATTCACTTTTTTTATTGTTGTTCTACTACCATTGTCCTAATTTTCCCTGGTTGCTCTCCCCTACTTCGCTGCCCCCTCCTACCCACAGTCAATCCCCGCCTGTTGTCCATGTCCATATCCATGGGTCCTTTATCCTTGTTCTTTTATTAGGCCATTCCTCTTTTTTCCTCCCTTATCCCCCTCCTCCACACCCTCTGGTCTCTGTCAGTTTGTTCCTTATTTTCCTGACTCTGGTTCTATTTTACTTATTTGTGTTTTGTTCTTTAGGTTCTTCCTATAGGTGAGATCATACGGTATTTTTCTTTCGCCCCCTGGCTTACATCATTTAGCATAATCCTCTCCAGTTCCATCCATGCTGTCACAAGAGGTAGGTAGGAGTTTGAAATTCACTTTTTAAATTTAATACTTATATTAAAAATTTTATTTTCAATTACAGTTGACATTCAATATTATATTAGTTTTAGATGTACAATATAGTGGTTAGACATTTATATAACTTACAAAATGATCCCCTGATAACCCTAATACCCACTAGGCACCATATATAATTATTACAATATTATTGACCATATTCTCTATGCTGTAGTTTATATCCCCACAACTATTCTGCAACTGCCACTTTGTACTTTTAAGCCCCTTAACTTTTTCACCCAGACCCCCAAACCTCTTCCATCTGACAACCATCAGTTTCTTTTTTGTATCTATTAGTTTATTATTATTTTCTTTGTTTATTTTTTTAGATTCCACATATAAGTGAAATAATATGGTATTTGTTTTCCTCTGTCTGACTTATTTCACTTAGCATAATATCCTCTAGGTCTATCCCTGATGCTGCAAATAGGTAGATTTCATTCTTTTATATGACCAAATAATGTTTTATGGAATGTATATGTACCACATCTTCTTTATCCAGTTGTCTATTGATGGTGCCGTAAGTTGCTTCCATATCTTGTCTTTTGCATATGAAATGTCATTACTGTATTTTTCTTTTCTTATAACCTTTATTTTAAAGTCTACTTTGTTTGATATAAATATTGCTATCCCAGCTTCTTTTTTTCTTTGAATTTTATTTTGTATTAATTTCAGGTATACAGCTTAGTGGTTAAACAATCACATACTTTACATAGCATTCCCCTTGATCTTTACAGTATTCAACTGACCCCATACACAATTATTGCAATATTATTGACAATATTCCCTAGGCTGTAATTTACATCCCCATAACTATTTTGTAACTATCAATTTGTACTTCTTAATCCCTTGAACTCTTTCACCCAGTTCTCCAAGTCACCCCCGCACCCTTCTGGCAACTGCCAGTCTGCTCTCTATGTCTATGAGTCTATTTTAATTGCATTTGTTTATTAACTTCGTTCTTTGGATTCCACATATAAGTGAAATTATGCGGTATGTGTCTTTTTCTGACCGACTTCTTTTACTAGCTATAATACCCTCTAGGTCTATTCATGTTGATCGCAGCCTTATTTATAATAACCAAGATATGGAAACAACACTACTGTCCCTCGAAAGACAAGTGCATGAAAAGCTATAGTATATATGTACAATGGGATATTATTGGGCCATAAAAAAAGAATTAAAGCTTACCATTTTCTATCCAAGCTTGGTAAAATCATTTCTATTTTCTAAAATATTTTTTCCTATCCCTTTCTTTAAGTCTATGTATCTTTTGATCCGAAGTCAATCTTTTATAGGAAACATATCTATGGGTCTTCTTTTTTTTCTCCATTCAGCCACCCTAAACCTTTTGATTTGAGCATTTAATCAATTTATACTTAAATAAAGTATTGATAGGTATGTAGTTATTGCCATTTCATCTATTCTTCCCCTAAATTCATTGAACCTCCTTATTGTCAATATTTTGAACTCTGTATTGGATACATTGCTTGCCTCCATTTTACATAGTTCTTTTTCTGAAGTTTTATTCTGTTCTTTCATTTGAGACATGTCATAGATGTCTTGTCGGATCCAGTGGTGCAGACCTCCTGGTTACCTGAGCTGTGTATTCCAGGGGTGGGTGTCCTCTGCGTGGGTTGTGTGTACCTCCTGTTGTAGCTGACCCTTGATTGTTGTTGGCACATAAGTGGGTGGGAATGACCCTTAGGCTGACCGGCTGTGAGGACTGGCCATGACCACAGTGGACGAGTTGCAGTGTGGGCGCTGACCTCAAAGAGTGGGATTCACTGAAGTGAGCTCTGGTGTCTTCTGATTATGACCTTTGGCTTTGTCATTTGTGGAGCTAATTAGTTGATGTTCTGGTATGGTCTGATGCTGGTTACTCAGTGTATTGGTTCTGGGGCCGCTTAGAAGGGGGTCTGGTGCAGGCCCAAGTCAGCTTTCACCTGTGCCCAGCCCAGGGTTACCTGGTAGGAGCTACTAAGTGATCTGTGGTTAGTAGCTGCCTGTAATGGATTTGGAGGCACCTGGAAGAGGCTATGCTGCAAACTGAGGGCTACTGCCACTAGTGTAGGGGGTTGCTTGGCAAGCTGCTGTTTTTTGGAGTTTATGAATCATTGAGAGATTTTAGAAATGTGGAATAAAGCTGGTAGTTTGTGATGAATGGTCACTGAAAAAGGTTGAGGCTGGTGTGCAAATCAGGTAGAACAGATTCATAGAGAATCACTAGGGTGTGGTCAGTTTGATGTAGACTTGGATTTGTTGTTTTCCTGCACCTGCAGGTGGGGGAAGGGCTCAACAAAGGAACAATGACACCTGCTAGAACTTCTGTCCTGGAGAGGGCTGCCCCTCTGGTTCTCAGTCTGAAGCCAGAAAAATGTAGGACCTCCCCTATTGTCCCTGGCACTTATCTAACTGTTGTCCATTTGCTGGAGCTTAGAGTGAGTATTTGTGAGCAAATGAGTCTGTGGTTCAGCCCTGTAAGAGGATGCTTGTGTTTACAGCATCCCTCCATCTCTCCCAGATGGGTTCTCTGTCATTTTCGCGGCTAGATATTTTAGAGGCTCCTCTTTCTCACACTGAACTCGGGTCTGGGAGCTCAGTGTGGGTGGGACTGGGATCAATTGCTTTCAGGGGAACTTCCATCCCTCTTGATTCTTAACTGCCATAAGTGGGTGTGGGACCAGCTTATTTCCTTTTTCTGCCCCTCTTAACAATCTGGATGTGGCTTCTTCTTTATACCTTTAGTTGCAGGAGTTCTGTTATGGGTAGTTGTTCTATAATTTAGTAGCAATTTTGATGTGGTTATGGGAGATGATGACCACAGTATTTACTTACTCTACCGTTTTGATGAGAAGTCCTCAGGAGCATCTTCTATTGGTCAGACACTGCTGTTGGGCCTGCCAATTTTAAGGTCATAGACACTTATGTAACCAATTAGAAGTTTGACTCTAATTTTAAAAATCTGTCTTTTTTCATTATGGTGAGGTGGTAAAGTAAAAACAAAACATAGTTTTTGAAGCAGATGAGGCTTATTTTAAATTCCTGCTCTGTCATTTACAAGATGTGGAACCATGGTAACATAGCTTGATCTTCCTGATTTTTGGTTTTCCCAGTGGATTCCTGAAGTCAGTGGTATTTTTTCCTAGCTGCCACATTGTGACAGCTAGAGAAAATATCAAAGAAGCACCAAGCCCAAGTCTGGGTTCAACAAATAAAATTTACTGTTATTCTTATTGCCTGGCAACTAAGGACATTCTAGATCTAAACATGCTTAAAATTGCATTTATTGAAATATTGCAATTATTCATTAAGCCCCAAATGCTTAATGAATAATTGAATAAATGTTACATTAAAAATAATAAATTTTCTGATTAAAGTAATGCATTCCTTTGTTCATGCTATATTATTTAATCTAATGATTTGATAAATAATAACTAAATATTAATAGAATATGATTATTCCACAGCAATGTGTTATTGTCACATTTCACCCATTTTCAAACTATTTACTTTAAAAATGTTCTATACATCTGTATTAGATAATTATTCCATCAACAAATTAATTGACAAAAAAACAGTGTTATTCTCTTCGATTTATTATTAAGGAATGGGGTAGATTTTACAGGATGAGTTCAGAGGCAGATTCACATGCAATATACATGGGAAAGGTAAAAAGCTGTAGCCAGTCTCTGCCCTGTCCAGTAGGACATGAGCTAAGACTGCTGGGCACTGGAGGATGAAGTGGTGAGAGAGACAAAGACATGTAGTGGTTCTCCATCTCTTCATAAATCTGCCCATTAGAACTCTTTTTGTGGCTGATAAGAAATTGTCATTCACTCTAATTGATAAATATACTTAGAGAAACACCTACAACCAGATGGGTGTGGGGAACTCTATAAGGTGACTTCTCATTGCCTAGATTTCCTAAAATATTTTCCAGTATTTTTAATAGCACTTTGAAAATCTGTGAATGGAGAACCAAATGTAAGTTTGGGAGTTTGTACAAGTAACCATCATAAGGACACATTTCAATACAAAACAATAAGTTATGAGCAGGGCCTCCCAGTCTCCCCAAGGCTTTTGCTGTCTGCAGAGAGAAGAACTAACTTTACAAAGCTGAAACCTTTGCTTTCCATCTCAGAGAAAACATTTGTGTCACATTTAGAGTGTACTGAGACAATAACAGGGGTCCATTTCTTGCTTGCAAATCATGTATGTTGAGCAGAACACAGAAAGGAAGACACAAGCACATCAGTCTGGATGCTGCAGTTGCAGGAGCTCTGGTGCCCCACTGACAGGAGCACCACCGACAGGGTCCCCCTGTGAGCACTACGACTGTTGGTGGGTGGTTTGGTAGCAGGTCAGCAGAGAAATGTTCCTGACTAAACATATCTAAGAAACTACCTAGGTGACAGACCTGAGAAGAGAGTAGGAATCTTCAAGCCTTGAGTTATTGGTTGTGATTAATTTCTTCATTTTAAATAAATGTTTATCTTTGTACTTAATTTTGTATAGATAATTTTGCATTCTTTTTTTGAAAGTGGATTCCTCAATTTATATGAATTTCAGGTACCACAAACCTACATCCATCTCTGGAAGGAGGACAGCCTTAGTCATATTATAAATATTAGGGAGCTGTAAGCACAAGGTGAAACTACTTTCTCAGGAAAGGGCAAAGCTAAACTGGTTATTCTCCTGTGTATAATGTTGCAGTTGCCCATTCTGTTCCATAGCATGAAGTGTAAACTTCCACACACACTGGGCACACAGGACCTTCCTGTCTGTGTCTTTCACAGCTTCCCAGGTGACGCACTCACCTGCCCTTGAAGGACTTGCCTAGCCTCCAAGCTATTCTCTCCCTCAGCACTTTTGCCCTGATCTGCCTTCTTGTGGCTGCTCGTGATTAAAACCAGGGCTCAGAAAATTATTTACCCTTGAACCTTTTCTGGTTGTTCAAGAACAACATTGGGGAGCTTATTGTGTGCTGCTATCAGAGCCATTAACTCCTGCTATGTGATCCTATCCCACTCCGTGCATCCCAAAAACATCAGCCCAGGCCTAGGATATGCATGATGCGTGAGAAATGCAGTGATTATTTTCTAAATAAAAGTAAGGGGACGACCCAGATATTATTATGATGATTATAGTGTTTAGCAACAACTACACCTTACAGTTTTAATGAGTTTTCTTTACTTACTCTA
The DNA here is from genome assembly GCF_021234165.1 of Pteronotus mesoamericanus. Classification (NCBI taxonomy): domain Eukaryota; kingdom Metazoa; phylum Chordata; class Mammalia; order Chiroptera; family Mormoopidae; genus Pteronotus; species Pteronotus mesoamericanus. Next base: position 76,803,157 of record NW_026555321.1, on the reverse strand, counting down.
TTTCCTTACACCATTGAGAAAAGTACTGGTAGCTGCTCTATTTTGGCTTGACCTTATCTCAGGTTTTCCCCATTATCAATTTGTTCTACCTCCATGAGCATGCTGTTCTTGCCAAAACGACAACCCAAAATTAAACTCTTGATTTGATCTTCAGATTTGATCTTCAAATTATTTTGCTTACTAGCAAGGATCTGTGCTCTTTATTTCCTACTGTTGCATGGTGTAAATTCACCTATTAATAGCTCATCTTGGTTCTTTTCTAAAGGAAAAGGATCGCTAAAGCAAAGAGTCATTACAAAATCACAAGTATATGTGTGCTATTGATTTAAACCTATCTGCTTCTCTTCCTTAATTTATATGCATTTACATATGTAATAACTTTATCTAAATATAATATTCATATTTATATGTCAACTAATAGGGCATTTCATTAGATAATTATTAATTTACTTGTAATCCTGATGTTTCATATGTTTGATGGTATCATTTCCATGTGAATTTATTATAAAAACTTTCTTAGGGAAATGATACGTGATTCCCACCTCCCCCAAAGAAATAGCCCCACTAAGTCCTCTTACATTACTTCACATACATATTTAGAAGTTAAATAAAGGGACATTTTCAGTGAAGTTTTAGCACGAAAGTGTATTTTGAAACCATTCTTCAGTAAAAGGATATTTTAGTAGTATTAGATGATGTAAGAAATGCAATCACTTTTATATTTTTTGTTATCCTCTAATGTTACTGACTGTGTCAACAAGGAAGAAAGAGTAAAAGGATCCAAGTAAGAGTCTCATGCTCTACCGACTGAGCTAGCTGGGCACACCTGGTCAAGGGACATGTATAAAGGACCTATGGAAAAAGCCAAAGAGGGTAGGATTGAGGGTGGGAGGCAGGGGACGGTGGGGTGGGGGAGAGTGGGGGAGGGAATGGAGACAACTGTACTTGAACAATAAAACAAAGAAATAAAAATAAGAAAAAAGGAAGCCAAAATTATGTGAAACTATTTTATACCTATTCTGTACCAGGGTCTGCTACCTCACAGCCTCCCAGGGTTCATAACACAGAACTGGGTCCAAAGCTGATCATAATAACATTTTACTTTTTGTATTAATATCCTACAAAGGCAAATAAAATTTTTTTGTCAATCTCAATTTACTTTCTCCTAGATCTTTTTACTCATCAATTAGTGTTTATCAATTCCATTTTGGTATGGTCATATCAACCTTTCATTTGGAAACTAGTGTTTTCAAGTTAAGTTATATTAATTGATTGGTAAAATATCTCCTTACATTTTTTTCAGCCTTAGTTTTAAGTGATTTTTCACAATTTGAATTCACCTGGAACTATTTTTGACTAACAACTCATTTCAGTTCTAATTATGTCCTTATCTAAACCCAACTTAACCATCTTTTGTTAATGAGATTTAGTGCAAATTGTTATTCATCTGATATCCCTCTTTCTTCTTTTTACTTATATTATTAACATGTCTTCCCATGTTGATAAGCATCATTCATATCTTTATATCACAAAACTCATTTACATAAGGTGTGTTAAACTAAACTTGCAAAGCTTTACAGAATATATAGCATATTAATGACTCATTGACTATTACATAGATACAAATCTGATTGTTAATTATCATTTTCAAGGTCTATAAGAATAATAAATGCCAAGATAGATTTAATGAAAAATGTTAGCAATATATTTAATTCAGTGATTCACATTTTTTGTTTTGATTTGTATGTTTTATTTTTCCTCCTTCATAAGGATTATGTTTGTCTTATATAGTATTTTTTGAAATGTTTGAAATAAATGATTAATCTCAGATGTTTTATTATCATGCATTTTTTTTTAACTTCAGAAAGCTTATAAATTCTATGATTCGGACTCAGGAGGATGCAAAGAACAAAATAAATCATTATGCTAATATGTTGTTTAGAAATTCTGGAAATGGACATGGTGATGTCTCTTTGATTAATCTTTTCTGGGTAGTTGTGTCTGCAGTTGAGGAAGCTGATGTAAGATAATGAGCTTGCCTTACTTGAAGCTCAAAGAGAAGCCTCCAATGTGGAATTGATAGTAACTCCATCTCCTGTTAAAACTCTGAATGTCTTCAGCTCCCATGAAAGACCATAACATTGACAACAAAACACTGCAGTTAACTTATCTTGGAATACCAACCTAATTGTAGCAGAAGTACATATGCATTTACTGCATAGAGTGCTCAAAGAAGTGGTTGTTGAAGTGATTGAAGAAATACACACTCATGTGCATGCACATGTATGCATACACATGCAACACACATAGGCATATGCATATAATTAGTAACAAAAAGGAAAGAGAAGTTCTTATTGAATTATTGGCCACTGGAAATATATTCAGAGGCTCCATTTTGAGAAACTCATATGAGTGTAAATAAAATATACTAAAATAGCAAAAAATCTAAGACCCTAGAATGCCATTTTAAAATTATTTTTAAGAGTTATATTAAAAAATGGTACTTTGACAATAAAGATTGTTTTGGCATTCACAGGCTTGAAAGAACTGGTTAGCAAAGGTTCTTTTGTATAACAATCCTAGGAACTAACTTCAAGAGATATGGACTCTGACCTTCAGTCATCCAAGCTCTGGAAAATTTGTTGACCTTCAGCCATGAAACCAAGATGTTGTAAAACCTAGATAACGAAATCCAAGATGATGCAGACCAAACCATCACCTGACCAGTTTTGAGGTCCTTATTAGAATGGACTGTGCTGGTCTAAAATGTAGAGAACTTTTCAAACTCCTCTCTCGATCTCTTTGTTCTGCTTTCCCTCTTCCCCCTTATAAAAATCTCTGCTTCCCCTGAGATGATGAGATGGGCTTTGAGATATGAGTCCCCCATCTTCTCAGATTGACAGCATCTGAATAAACCACTTTTCACCAGCACCTGTCTCATGAATTTGGCTTCTGTTGTGGCAGGCAGATGAACCTGCATTTGGTTACAAATCAAGTTATCTACAACATAAGGAAAGCTTTGAAAATGTGGTCTATGATAGAATACGAAGAGGAGGCAAAGGAAGTATGTGACAGACAATACCTTCAAAATGGCCATATAAAACAATCTGTTTTGACCTGTTTTGTCGATGAGAAATAACCTCAGAGGGCAGAAGTGATTTGCCCTGGCTGACAATTCAGAATGAAGCACTAGACAAGAAATGTCAGCTCTGATGCAATTACCTGAAGCTCCCTAAGCACTCTTCCAGCCATTCCTATTCAATACTAAGATATAAAGCTTTTTTGTTTCTTCTATTTTATAAATTGAAGATTAGAAACCTCGGTGCTCTTTAATTGATTAAACTGGCCTCCTTGCTTAACCTCTACTTAAGCTCAATTTAGAGTTTTTGGAATAATATGTATTTAGTATTGATATTTTAAATGCCTTGGGCCAGTATGGATAGACGTGCTTAATATAAATTCTCTCTTGAAAATAAAATGTGCATTAGACAGATTACAGAGACATAAGGGCAAAAATAAATAAAATTCAATTAAAAAATAACACTGTTGTTGAAACTCAGCTATAACGAGTATGTGGGATTTGTTATCTCTTTTGCCATCTCTCATTTTTATTAGATGTATTGGCTGCCACCTCAGGCATCTAGCTACTCCTTACAACGTTATTATTTCTTTACTCTGGTTGACAGGAGAGTGATTAAATCTGCTTGTAAAAATCTAAATAACATCAGTAATATCATTCAGTTGATCACTTTATTTTTAACTCATCAAGAGTATTTTTCCAGAACTATGTCTGTAAATAAAATTTTAAATAAATATAGGTTGATATTTTCAGACAATAAGTATATCATGTTTATAAAATTATGATCTAAAAACTGTTAAGTCTAAATTAGTTCAAGTTCATTTGTAATTGCTTTAATTAAATAATTATATATAATATATAGCAGCATGTATATTTTTTATTATATCATACAAAACTTTATGTGAAACTCTTTGGTTACACTAAAACACAGTTTAAAAGGAAAATATAGATATTTTACTAGGATACTTGTTTATATGGATGACAACCTCAAATTTGGGCATATGAGCAAACCTAGCTTTTATGTCTGTGGAGTGGTCTTTAACAATACCCTGGTAATGTGAACAAATAAAAAGCACATACAAAAGGTCAAAGTGTCTAATAGTATAAGTTTATATATCATATGCACTGTGAAATAGCTGTTGGAAATAATTTATTTCATGCATATTTGTTAAATTGTCTTTTTCATCTTATAGGTAGTTTTTTGTATGTTTTCTTATTATATTTTATTGATTATTCTATTGCAGTTGTCCTTATTTTTCTTCCTTTGCCTCCTTCCACCCAGTGCCCACTACTCCCTCAGGCAATCCCCCCATCATTGTTCATGTCTATGGGTCATGCATATAAGTTCTTTGGCAACTCCATTTCCTATACTGTACTTTACATCATCACTGCTATTCTGTGACTATGTATTTGTACTTCTTAATCCCCTTACCTCTTCACACATTGTTGAACATCTTTGTGCTAGGCATCTGACAATGAGATGATTTTTGAGCTTTTACTGAGAAAGCAAGTTCAGAACCAGATGTTGCATTTAACCTTGAAAGTGATATTGCAAAATAGCTGGTGTAAACCTGAATGCTTTGTAACCTAAACCAGCATTATCTTGTATATTTTTACATGAACTTCTTCTTCATGTATACTTTTTCTTCCCAATAAGGCAAAACATACAAAATATTATATTGCATTTAAGTTTATGTAACAATCATTTTGTATATTATATTTAGGAAATGACTATTGATGATTAGAATAAGATATAATCTATACACCTTTATTCTTCTTGTATTGAGCAAAATGTCTTACATAGTTTTCATTTAATCCCAATATCCCAAGTACTGTAGTCGTCCTCTTTTTACAAATGAAGACACTAAAGCTAGCACATGAGTTTTTCGAAGGTCCACAGAGTATACTATTGGCGGGTATTGGGTCTTGAGGACAGAGGTTTGACTTCAAGGTTGGTGCAGTTCAATGAGCTCTGATACCCCACCTACATTTCCTGCCACTTCTCACTTAAGACAACAGTGAAGTCAGAGGCTTCTGCTTTGCTGGAGCTCCCCTTGCCACACCTCAGTGTGAGGGACCCTAAAACTGAAACCAGACCCCAAGTGTTTTTATTTTCTTTCCTTCTAGTTTTTTTTTCTACTGTTTTGTTGTTGTTGTTTTCTTTGCTGTTTTTTTGCATTTAAAAGAATAACATCAGGCCTCCTAATAGCATCCCAAAGACCACCAGACAAAGTCAGATGAGTCTTATCCTAGAGGTTTACATAGGCATATAAAACCAACAAAGAAATCAAACTAACCCCAATAGGTGACTGGAGCCAACACTCACCCCTAGCTAAAATCTTTGTGTGTAGACCCAGGTCCTCAGGGACAGTATTGAGAAGTCGAGGGGTGCCTTGCAGTTTGTGCCTGGCTGAGCACCTAGATCTCATCCAAACAAACCCTGACAGCTCAGAATTCCTTTATACTCTCATTTTTCACATGCCTTACCTTAGATGACTTAGTCCCAAGGTTATCCAATTAAAACTCCAAGATTAGAATTAATAAAAATATATAGTTTCCTCTTACCATTATCTTTTAAATTTGCTCTCAATTTTTATTCAGGGAGATTAATCTGAGCCTTGTCTCCTGTCTCCTCATGTGGCAGTGGCATGTCAGACTTTGCTTCTCTGTTTGTGACCAGCATCAAACTCATGAACTTTGTTCAATAACAATAGTGACTGTAAGCTAGACTGACTCTCCAGCAGAGGAAAGGAAGAACTATTGCATTCATTTAAAAGTGGAAATTTTTATGGCATAATTATCTCAGGGGAAAGTGATACATATGTAGTAAGTCCTGCCTACAATGGTAAGCAACAGCAATCTAGTCTCCAATTCAATCTGTCACTTTTTTTACTGACAATTTGTCAACAATCCAGAATAATAAAATTCAGCACAACCTCTCCCCCAATCAATATCTTTTTTAAACAAAAATAATATTTCTATCATATCAGTGATTTTTGGAAGAAACATCAGACAATTGCAAAAGAATGCATTTATTGACATTAATTTTACCAAAATGATATGTTGTATTTACACAGGTAATAATTTAAGTTTAGGAAGTATGGATCCTTCAATCAGCATGAATTAACAGCACAATATAAATCACTAAATACCTGGCAATTATTTGATAATGAGTTGTAATATAAGTAATTCTCTAAGAGTAAATTAAGTATTCATTAAAAAGTAATCACTATTAGTTGCATTAATCACTTCAATTAAAAGGCAGAAAATACTTTTTTATATAAATCTGGGATTATTTTAGGTTTCATCCTGAAATGTCTCAATTTATTGTCTACGTCTAAATCAATTTCTCTTGGCTTAAAAAAATAAGAATAAAACATAAAATGAGCATATGGATAAAGTATTTATATATATCTTGCTTCTACAATGTTTGATGATTTACTAAAGTGATCACTCTCCTGTAGCCATTATCAATCTGTACTTGTGTTAAGTTGTAGATCCTAGAAAATTAATTCAGTATTTCCAGAAAAAAATGTAAAATCTTTTTCTGTACCACACAATGGCTTATATGTCACATATCTCATATTTTAACACTTAAATCTGTAGATGAGTGACACTCTATTTTTTAGTAGAATGTTATAACACAGCCTGTGATGGTTAATTTTGTCGAATTGACTGGTGAAGGGTAAGTGGAGGCAGTCTGGCTTCCTCAGCCAGGTGCTTGGGTAACTAAGGGGAACAGCTCCTCACAATCTTGATGGAGTCTGATAAAGCAGTGTTCTCACTGCCTTGAGTCTGGCTGCGATAAACTGCCCCCTAGCCTTAAGTAGGCTTGCTTGCACAGATCATGCCACGTCACCTCACTATTTGGCCTGCAGCTGGCTTTGTTCATACTAGTACTTAAGGAGGTAGGCACTTCTCACTGAGAGAGAAAGAGGAGGTGAGTGAGGGAGTTTGGGCGTCAACACAGAGATGGGCTTGTGGCCTGTGCGACTTTCAAATAAAGGCTTGTCAAGCATCCCCATGGCTCCGTGCATTTTCTTCCATCTACTTGAGTCTCAAGTCGACCTATCCAGCCTAAGGAGGCTGCAACATAACTGGGCCATGAGATGCCTAGATATCTTATCAAACATTGTTTCTGGATGTGTGTCTGTGAGTTTTTTTTCTCAAAGAGATTAGCGTATGAATTCGTGGTATGAGTTAAGCAGACTATCCTCCCTAACTGGCCAGTGAAGACCTAATCATAATAAAAGCATGGAGGGAGGATTTGTTCTCTCTGACTAACTGAAGCTGGGACATCTTTCTTCTGCCTTCAGCACTTGGTTCTCAGGCCTTCAAATTCAGACTGGAATTTATATCATTGGCCCTCTAGCTCTCAGGACTTTGAAGTGTACCGCTAGGGTTTCCAGCTGGCAGACAGCAGATCTTAGGACTTCTTAACCTCCACAATCATGTGAGATAATACCTTACTGGCTCTTTAATATGATAAGACCTGAAGATATGAATGACTATTTCCATCTGATAATTGATGGTATTATCTGGCAAAAGAGATGCGCAAAATATCTGCACTGAATAACCACATATAAGAAGCAAAGGGATAAGTGACAGAATGGGCAAAGAAAAGGATGAGCTCAGGGATTGACATTCTGTTCAAGCACCACAAAAAAAATGAAGCTAAGGCTTCTACATGTGCCCTGAAAGAGACCCTTATCTTTTGTAGGGACGGGCTGAAAATAGTGAAAATAAAATGATCTCTAATTATCTGAATTACTATGCAAATTGAATTCTCAGACTTGCAAAGTATCTGTTGTTAAAGGGGGGGGCGGGCCTTGACTGGGAGAGCCTGGAAGTGGGGATGGAGATGTGTGGGAAGTCATTGATGAAGCTGAGGACGTTTAGGCCCTAAATTCTGAGAAGTCTTTTTTTTTCCAAAGGAAGTGGCCTCCCCGCCTACATTAGCTACCACCAATGTAGGCAATGGAATCCCCACCTACATTGGTGGTAGCATTGTAACGGGGCACAGCCAAGGCCCCCCCAAAGTGTGTTTGTAACGAAGTCCAGAGATTGGGGTGTCCAAGAAAAATATATTCTCCCCACCTCAGGGCAGGCCACCATGGGGGATGGGAGCCTTGAGCAGGGCCATTGAGAGTTATTTTGTATGTCAATAACAGGATAGCTTTATTCTTCATAGGCAAAGAGGGTTATTTTGCATATCACCAAAGCTGATCAGAAAGGTTTCAAAGATTTTATACAGAATGTAACTGGGAGAGGGAGAGAGAGAGAGAGAGAGAGAGGGACACGGACTCGGGAACAGTGTGTGAAGACCAAGTGGGAAGAAAGAGGGGAGAAAGGACTCTTGCTAGTGGGCCATGAGAAGGTGCCACATGGTTATGGATTAAGAGCTGGAGATCATGGCGACGCAGTGGATGGTGCTGAGACCCGCGAGAGGCCTGCCTCCCCAAGCCCCGGACTTCTGTTCTTTTTCTTCTGAAGGACGGTGCCCCTGACTGGCCTGACTGGCCTAACTGGGCAAAGCGGGGAAGGCTGGATGGTGTGTGTGCTGGTGATTGTTTTGAAGGGATTTTGAGGTTTAAGGGTGACAATTAGCCATTAATCAAACCTGTAAAGCTTTTGAATAAATAGTTCCTTTCCTTTTCACCAAACTCTGCCATTCAGAGCCATAATTCCAAGGGCAGCGGTCAAAGGACCCACAACCCAGGGGTCCCAGGTGAAGAGGGTGTTGTTTCGGTAATAGCATCTGGGCACCCCCCCAACCCATGGGTCCTTTTGTTCGGTAACAGCATCACATTTTTTTACCTTGCCTAAGGGCAGTAACCCTGTATTGTCTAAAGAAATGGTAATGGCCTCTTCTGAGGCAGTTGCCTAGCAAGATAAAGTTGATTCTCTTCAGGACCCACCTTCACTATCCTGTTCTGCTTCTAGACCAGTAGCTAAACTCAATTCTCAGCAGACCTCTAAAGGTGAGGTACAAAGTATGGCCCATGAGGAGCTGGGTTGCACTCCAAAAATCTACTTGAGTTTTTAATTTGTATAGATAGAACTCTGGTAACATGTGTAGGAATAAATATTAATGGTGTGTCAGAATGGTGGGAAGGATATAAAGTTGGATCAGACCGAATTTATTGAAATGGATTCACTAAGCAGAGATTATGCATTTAATGTTGTAGCTTAGTGAATTAGAAAAGACTTAAAAGTTTGTTTGTTTGTTTGGCTGGAACATGGACCAAAAAATGCTCTACAGTGAGAGAATATGAAATACTCTGTCCCAATTAATTTAATGTAGATAAGGGGATTTAAAGGATTAAGGAAAATGGAATGTTGGAATGGGTTTGTCATTTAAGACCTGCTCGCTAACACTAGGAAGACTCAGAAGACATGCCTTTTAGGATTGCTCTGAGAAATAAATTTGTGAGGGAAACCACAGCATCCTTCAAGAGCCCCATGACAGCTCTTCTCTGTAGGTCAGATCTTACAATGGGAACTGTAGATACTCAACTGGGAAATATATTGCAAGGGGAGTAATTGGAGCCTGGGATCAGGGATAAAGAGACAGCATTCAATTGCCAAATATAAGGTAGAGATGGTTACTGTAATGGACACCAGAGTCAAAACAGCAAAGAGAATAGTCTGAGTTTGGAAAACCTATTGCATTGGCTAGTTGAAATGGTATTCCTAGAAGTAAACAGAAAGGACAACTACTAAATTATTACTTGAGGTGTAGACAGATAAACATTCTAGGTCAAGTGAATAAAATTCTAGTCTGAATCATAAACATAGAGAGGCACGGTCCCTTAATCAACTTCAAGACGAGCCAATTTATAGACCCAGAACCCACTGAATGAAGGGGACGTTGGGTCCCCTTGAAGAAAGATCTTGTATACTACCTGAAAACTTAGACTGTTGATCTTTCTTCTAGCCCTCTCCAGAGTGACCTAACAATCCTTTGCCATGGTAATCATACATTAGGGAAAAGGAACTAAGCATTGTGGGGATTTCAAGATATTGTTGTTTTGGTTTTTTTTTTTTGGCTTTACAAATTTATTCTATTTCCTGAGTCAATTTATATTACATTTTCAGTTAAAATAAAATTAACATGACATTAAATAGACCACTTTAAAGAGAATGATTCAGTGAGAACTTAATACATTCACAAATGTGAAAACACCACATTTATTTAGTTTCAAACATCTGTATTACCTTAAGGTGAAACCCAGTACCCTTTGATCTGTTGGTCCCAATTCTCTCTCTTCACACTTCACAACTACCAATCTGCATTCTGTCTGTATAAATTCACCTATCCTGAAATTTTTTTTATAAATTAAATTATATAATATGTGATGTTTTGTGTGCAACTTCTCTCACTTAGCACACTGATTTTTGAAGTTTATAACATTGTAGCATATATCAATACTACATTTTTATGGCTGAATAATATTCTATAGTATGTATATGATAAATCCTCATTTAATGTCATTGAGAGTTTAAGCAACTTGAAGTAAAACTAGTATAATAAATCCAATTTTATCATAAGTTAATTGATATAAACAAGAGTTACGTTTCTATAGCACCTCATCAATGTTATAACAAAATGATGTTGAATGAAAACACATTATTCAAGGACCTGGTATATACCGCAATTTGTTATCCATTCAGCATTACTGGACATTTGGGTTGTTTCCATTTATTGACTATCATGAACAGTACTGCTATGAATATGTATGGACATGTATTTATTTGAGTACCAGTTTTCATTTCTTATGGGTATATATCTAGGAATGAAATGTCTATGTCATATGGTAATTCTGTTTAAAAGTTTGAGAAACTGCCACCTGTTTCCATGGCGGCTTCACCATTTTACATTTCCACCAGGAATGTAGGAGAGTTCAGATTTCTCCACATCCTTGTCAACACTTGTTGTTTATTTTCCCCTTGTTTATTTTCCAATGCACAGAGCTGGAGTAATCTTTCACTGCTAAGCTGGACTGCTTACAGCTTTGTCTCTGTCATCACTTCCTGCTTTTGTACTACCCAGAGAGCTGCAACAGGCACAAGTCTAGGTTCTTCTCCTGTGTTTTTCTAAGCACATATCCAGTGCTGTACATGCACATTGCATCCTTCTCTCCTGGTGTTAAGCGATGGTTGTTCTGAGTCTTCACCTCTGCCAAAGATTTTCTTCTCTGTTACCCCCTTGTCATACTTGGGTCTATTTGTTTTTTGCACTGTCTGGCATCCCTTTCCCCAGGAGGGCATGTGTGTCTTGTGTTTTTCAACATTTTGATAGCACCAGGGATACTGCCTAGAGATCTCCTCCAGTCTAAGGGAGTGACGAGGAAAAAAAAGTTCTCAGTCTGTGCCTATCCCTCATGGAACAATTAAAATGTCAAAACAACATTTTAAGAATATGTATGTAAAGAACCACAATATTTTAACAAGGTTCATATTAGCCCTGATGCTAGTAAGTCACACCAAGACCACAGGTCACCATATGCACCACCACAACCACTACCACTGGCTGAAGAGTGGTGATAGTAAGCAGATGAACAGTAAAGCCATACTTTCTTATCAAAAGTCACAAGCCCTCTTTGTTATTAAGCAGTCCTCTGGTTGCTCTAAGTTTTAGATTAGATCCAGAGATTCAGAAAGCTGACTCTAAAAATTTTGTTGGTTGTAAAAACCTCTTTCTTATTCTTAAAATTGTATTACTTGTTTTCAATTCTTAAAATTAACTCAGGCTAAACTGAATTTGTCCTACTTTGTCCCACAAGTCAGGCCTCTCTTAGTCATGCCCATCTCAGCAAATGGTAAATGTATTTTTTGTTTTAGCGTTTTTGGTTTGCTTTAATCTATTGGAATATATGGTATATGAGATTAAGACTTCTGTTTCGTTTATTCCTGTATGCTTTATATCTAAAAAATATCATGATAGGCATTCAACAAATATTTGTTGGATAGATGTCAAATTATCATTGTCCATATAGTTTCACCTGAACCCCTTGATATGAACAAATCATACATTATAGTTTATTTTTTCCTTATTGCTTTCTTAGTATAATCTGCCTTATTCAGCCATTTTTTAATGTTTTTATGTAACCACAGTGCTAGTCTGTAAATGCCTTGAGAATAGTTTTGTTTATCTATCACTGTACCTTTCCTGGAATAGATGCTCAGCTACTGTTAATGATTCTTTAAATTTCAACAAGAGGTATTATTTATAGGAAAGCCATGATTGTGGATTACAGAAATAACACTTGCCTTCTAGAATGTCTATATTCTACAGGTGGTCAAGTCAATTTATGTTTGTTTAATATTAGATTCTTAGTTATTAGAAACTTTCACTACTTCCTTTTCTCCCTTCTTATTTTGTAGGGTCCAACCAAGTACTACATATTTAACAATTTTTGTAAGATTACAGTTACATTGCTTAGGTTCAATAATTATTGAAAATAACCAGTGGCCTGGGTAAAATATAGCAAAAGTTCATTTTGGGGATCTTTAATATATATGATCCTTTCCTTTTTCTATTTGTAGAGTTTTATTGCTCAGAAACATTGCAGAGTCCTTTTTATGGACAGAGAATAAACTTTTTATATCAGTCTCTAATGTTGTTTAGTTTTTTTTACTTCTATGTTTTATTACTATGTTTTACTTCTATGTTAATACTATGTTTTATTAATAGACTGATAATAAAAGGGAAAAAAAGCAACAAGATGAAAATGTAGTTAGGAGATAGCCAGAAACTTTTAAGAACATGAATCTTTGTCTATCACCTTACTACTAATAGTACAAAAATGAAAACAGTCATTTATAGTAAGAAAAGTGTGAATAAAATTTGATATACTGATGCATAGAATAAGCTATTATAAGCTTAATTTTTTTTTAAGAAACATTGAGTTGGTGTTATTGTTATTGAGTTATTTTTAATTAAAAAGGGATCAAAACCTAATATTTTGGTAATACATTGAGAAGTTAAGAACACAGTAAAATTGGAAGAAATCAATAGTTTTAACTGTACTTCAAGTTCCTGAGGATACAGATGTCATTCATTTATTTTATAATATTATGTTTTTAGATTCCCACATCATCCATCATCCATGGGGTGTGTGTGTGTGTGTGTGTGTGTGTGTGTGTGTGTGTGTCTAATAATTCAAAGTACTTTCCATTTGATACAATGCACCTATTGAGACATTTTTTCCACTGCTCAAAACAGTTTTTGAACTTGTCGATTTTGATGCCTTTTAATACTTCTGCCATTTTTTGTTTCACTTCTTCCACATTGGCGAACTCTTTCCCATTAAGGACTTGTTTTCATCTGAAGAAACAAACAAACAAAAAAGTCACTTGGTGAGATCGGGTGAATAGGAAAAGTGGGGCATGGGAGTCATGCCATTTTTGGTCAAAAACTGCTGAACACTCAGTGTGGTGTGGGCAGGCGCACTTGTAAATCACCCATCATGAAACTGGCAAGCATGCTGAATGAGTCTTCAAAAAAAAAAAATCCATTGAGGCTGAACACAGCCTCTCACAATGCCAGAGAATACACCGATACAGATGGGATCCTGCAACATTCAACTAGTAGGGGAAGTCTGTACTACAAGGGGTCCGCCTTACAGAAGATAATTCCCTTTTTTGTGGCGCCACCATATGTAATTCTATATTAAGTATTTAAATTTTCCTACAAGCTCTGTTATGCGCTTAATTTATTCTTTCATTCAATATAACAAATATTTTCTGAATACATAAAATATGCCAATTATTTTGCTAGGGTCTGGAGCTGGGTTGCTGTTTTAGATAGGCAGGAGCCTGCTTTCATAGATCTGCAGACATTTCTTATAACTTTTAAAACCTGGAATTATAATCCAAAACTGTTCACCTACAAGGCTGTGTGCATTTGAAGGCCAAGGCTATGCCAATAATAGTTATACCTGCAATATCTAGCATTAGAAGATGCAGTGGCTCCTTGCATGTTTTTTGAGTGAATATATGAAGTGGTGTTTTTTAAAATAAAGTCACTATAAATTTTCAAGTTAACACTTGCTATCGAAGGAATTAAAATATAATTGAAAGATATATACTGGTAACATCTGCTATACAAAAACATTTTTTAAATTTTTATTGTATTTTTTCCATTACTATTTAGTTCCCTTATACTGCGCCCCCCCTGCAATCACCATAGTCAGTTACAATCTTATATAGATTATATTTGTTTCATGTGTACAATATAGTGAATCAGAATGTTTATACCTTATATATGGTCATCCCACTAATTGTAATACTAATCTGTCATTGCATAAACATATCACAATATTGTTGATTATATTCCTCTTCCTATTTTTGCCCAAATCTCCTACCCACTGACTTCTAGTAACCATCCATTTGGTCTCTGTTTCTTTTTTTACTTTTTCTGCTTAACCATTTTTAATTTTTTTAATTTTTAAAATTAATTAATTAATTATTTCCCCCCAAATATATTTGTCTCTACCTTCACCCCACCACTTTCCCTTGCCCCCTCTCCCCTCTCCCTCCCTCAGTCCTTCCCCTTTGGTTTTGTCCATGAGTCCTTGCTATATGTTCCTTGACTTTACCCTTCCCTTCCTTTTCCCCTGCCCACCTCTCCCTCCTTCCCTCTTGTCTCTGTTGGTTTCTTTTCCTTTCAGTGTTGCTGATCTTATTTTCCTTGCATCTAGTTTTCTTTCTTTAAGAGTCTTTATCTAGTTTTGAGATTAGGGTGATGCTGGCCTCATAAAAAGGAAGGAAACTAGACTATTCCAAAAGGAGGATTTTTTGGAATAGTCTGAGAAGGACTGGGGTTAGCTCTTTCTTAAATGTTTTGTAAAATTCTCCTGGGAAACCGTCTGGCCCTGGGCTTTTGTGTGCCGGGAGTTTCTTGATTACTATCTGAAATTCCCCAGCTGTTATTGATCTGTTTAAGCTTTCTGTTTCTTCCTCCTTCAGTGTTGGGAGATTATACTTTTCTAGAAATTTGTCCATTTCATCAAGGTTTTCAAATTTTTTGGCATATAATTGTTCATAGTAGTTTCTTACAATCCTTTGTATTTCTGTGGTATCAGTTGTTATTTCTCCTCTTTCATTTCTGATATTATTTATTTGGGTCCTCTCCCTTTTTTTCTTGATGAGTCTGCTTAAAGCTTTGTTGATTTTATTCATTTTTACAAAGAACCAGCTCCTGGATTGGTTGATGCTTTGAATTGTTCTTTCCGTCTCTATGTCTTTCAGTTCTGCTCTAATCTTGACTATTTTCTTCCTTCTACTTGCTCTGGGATTTATTTGTTCTTATTTCTCCAGTTCTTGAAGTAGTAGTGTTAGTCTCTTATTTGAATTGTTTGTATCTTTTTTAGGTAAGCCTGTCTTGCTATGAACTTCCTTCTCAGGGCTGCCTTTGCTGTGTCCCATAGGTTTTGGACTGTTGTCTGTTCATTTTCATTTGTTTCCAGAAATTTTTTGATTTCTTCTCTTATCTCATTATTGACCCATTCATTGTTTAATAGTGTACTGTTCAGTCTCCAAGAGTTTGCAAGTTATTGAAGTTTCTCTTTGAGGTTTATTTGGAGTTTCAAGGCCTTGTGGTCCGAGAAAAAGTTTGATATTATTTCAATTTTCCTGAATTTACTGAGGCTTGCTTTGTGTCCTATCATGTGGTCTATCTTTGAAAAACTGCCATGAGCATTTGAAAAGAATGTGTATTTTTCTTCTTTGGGATGTAAGGTTCTATATATGTCAGTTAAGTCTCTTTGATTCAGTGTATCATTCAGCGCCACAGTATGTTTATTAATGTTTTGTTTGGAAGATCTGTCCATTTTTGATAGTGGGGTGTTGAAATCTCCTACTATCAGTGTGTTGCTGTCTATATCTTTTTTGAAGTCGTCCAGCAATTTCCTTATATACTTGGGGGCTCCTATATTGGGAGCATGTAAGTTTACAATGTTTGCATTTTGATAGATTCTTCCTTTAAGTATTATAAAGTGCCCCTCTGGGTCTCTCTTTATGGCCTTTGTTTTGAAATGTACTTTGTCTGATACAAGTATGGCAACCCCGGCCTTTTTCTCTTGCCCATTTGCTTGGAATATTTTTTTCCAGCCCTTTACTTTCAATCTGTGTAGGTCTTTGGCTCTGAGGTGGGTCTCTTGTAGGCAGCATATGTGTGGGTCATGTTTTCTTATCCATTCAGCTATCCTGTGTCTTTTGATTGGGGCATATAGACCATTTACCTTGAGAGTTACTACTGATAGAAACCTATTCATTTTTTCTCTTTGTACCTGTGTTTTCCTCTTTCTCACTCTTTTCCTTCATCTTCTTAAACCGGTCCCTTTAGCATATCTTGGAGTGCTGGTTTGGTAGAGATGTATTCTTTTACCCTTCTTTTGTCTGGGAAACTCCTTTTTTTTCCCCTTCTGCTTTAATTGAGAGCCTTGCTGGGTAGAGCAGCCTTGGTTGTAGGCCCTTGCTTTTCATTACGTGGAATATTTGTTGCCATTCTCTTCTGGCTTGTAGTGTTTCTGTTGAGAAGTCAGCTCCTAGCCCCTACCGGGGCCCCCTTGCATGTTACTTTCTCCTTCTCCCTTGCTGCCTTGAGGATTCTCTTTTGTCTTTGGCATTTGCCATTTTAATGATGATGTGTCTTAGAGTGGACCTCTTTGGGTCCCTCTTGAGTGAGGTACTCTGTGCCTCCTGGATCTAAGAGAGCTTTTCTCTCCTCAAATTGGGGAAATTTTCTATCATTACTTTTTCGAGGAGGTTCTCTATCCCTTGCTTCTCTTCTTCTCCTTCTGGTATCCCTATTATATGGATATTATTACCTTTCAGGTTGTCCTGCATTTGCCTAAATGCCTCTTCATTCTTTTTGAGCCGTTTTTCCATTTCTTGTTCTTTCTGGGAGCTTCTTTCTACCTTGTCCTCCATCTCACTGATTCGATCCTCGTTTTCATCCAGCCTGCTTTGGATTCCTTCTACTGTGTTCTTCAATTCAGAAATGGTATTCTTCATATCGTCTTGTGTCTTCTTGATAGTTTCTATGTCCTTTTCCAGGCTGATATAGTTTGCTGTAAGATCCTGATAGTTTCTCTGTAGTATCGCATAGTTCTCTTTGAGCTGGCTGAGCTCATTGAGCTTCCTTAGAACCATTGTTTTGAATTCAATATCTGATAGTTCCCTTGCCTCTATTTCATTGAGCTCTCTCTGTGGGGAGTCCCCTTTTCCACTCATTTGGGGGGAACTTCCTTTTCTTCCCATTTTGTGAGAGTCTGTTCAGTAATTTATTTATTTATTTATTTTTGCTTCTGCTTCAATTGGGCCGTCTAGATTTCCTAACTTTGTGAATTAAACGTCTATGGTAGTAGGCGGGGTTTTTTATTTATTTATTTATTTTCTTTACTTTTCTTTCGGGGTCTGCCTCTGATCATGACAGTTTTTGACCCTATATGACCTTGGGTCGTTAGTTTGAGTCTTCAAGGAGTGTACTGTCTATGTCTGACTCCTGCTTTGGGCCCCCTCTGTGACCCCTTTGGTCAGGGATCCACTAATTCTGTGGATCTCTCTGCACTCTGACGCTGGTTCTTTGAGCATGCTCATGCGGTCCTGGGACTAGCGGTCTCACCCAGCAGTCTTTCCCGACCTCGCGGGTGCCTGGTGCCGGGCATGCCCCTGCACTGGCCAGTTTAGGGTCTTCTATTGTGTGCTTTCCCCGCTTTTGGCTCTTTGGGGGTGTCGCCTGCCTGCTTAAATGGGGACTACAGAATGGGGAGGGACTCTGCTCTGGGGATCTCAGATAATCTTCCAGTTTTTTCCCCAACCCCTCCGTCTCCAGTATCTCCTCAAGGGTCTCTGTGCAGCTGTATGTCCCCTTTGGCCAGGGATCCTCTATTTCCTCCAGCCAGTCTGCACTCAGTCCACACACCCACAAGCTGTGCGCAGAGCATGCAAGAGGTAGGTTAATTGATTCTCTTATGCCTGGGCCAGGTGGTAGCTGCAGAGTGGGTGGTGAGTTATTATCCGGGCTCCGCTGGCCACCGCCTCTGTTCTCCTCACAAAGTTTTCCTTGTCAATCTCCCTCCGGCACCTGCCCAGTTTGCTGTCACCTCTACCCAGAGATCAAGGAAGGCAGCTGCCACAGCAAATTTTTGTGTTGGCCCTTTAAATGTCTCTTTGCATCCCCAGCCACCTGTCTCTGGCAGAGAGCGCCCCTAAGCTTTTCGGGGTTGCGTTTTGTCTGTGTGTTTTCCTAATTTCAGCTGCTGTAGTCTAGGGGTCCCTGTTTATGGTTCAGACCCTGTTCTTCTCAGGGGGATCTAACTGGCCGTTTCAATGTCCCTCTGGTGCTGGTGCCCGTGGGCGCCCAGCCCACCCTCTGGAGCCTCCACCGCACTTCTCACCTGTTAGGATGTGTGAGAGTTGAATCCACTGTCTGTCTGCAGCTTCTAGGCTCCTCTCCCTCTATTGTTCCATTGTTTTCCAGGTGATTTCTCCACTATTTAGTTGCAATTACAGTTTGGTCTTGGGAGGAGGTCAGCGTGACTCCCATTCACTCCTCCGCCATCTTTCTCTCTCTGGTCTCTATTTCTATTAGTCTGTTTTTGTCTCACTTGTTTGTTTTATTTTTGATTCCATGTATAAGTGAAACCATATGATATTTGTCTTTCTCTATCTGACTTATTTCACCTAACATACTATCTTTTAGATTGATCCAATGACATACCACCTCAAACCAGTTAGAAGGATTATTATAAAAATGTCAAAAAATAATGTGTCATTGGCAAAGATGTGAAGAAAAAGAAAGCCTTGTGCGCTATTGGTTGGACTGAGAACTGGTGTAGCTCCTAGGGAAAACAGTATGAAGATTACTCAAAACCCAAAAACAGATATATTATATGACTCAGCAATTTCACTTCTGGGTATTTATCCAAAGAAAACTGGAACACTAATTAAAAAATATATATGTTTATTGCAATAACCAAGATATGGAAGTAACCTAGATGTCCATTTATAGGTGTAGGGATAAAGAAGATATGTACTCATGTAATAGACTATTTTGCAGCAATGAAAAAGAATGAACTCTTGCCATCTGCAACAACAGGGACTTCTCAAAGTGTCATTTATGATTTTCTTGCCATAAAAAATTTGTTTTTAAACTACAGTGTTATAAGAAAGCAAGAACTAATAATTTAAATGTTTTGAATTTTAGTGTCACCAAATTTTAATTTTAAAAGTACTGGTTTTTACTTTTACTAAGTTTTAATAAAAATGTTTTCTAAATTATGTTTTAATAAACAGTTAAAGGTGTATTAAATATACATGTTGTAGAAAAATAATTTAATATATATAGTTAGGAATTATTTTCCTGCTTCTTATAAAATGTCTTTGGAGTAACTTAGCAAGTATCAGGCATTGCATTGAAAAGAACAATCTTCCAGAAGTGGTTGGGGAAGGAAAGGGTTCTTGTTTCTGTTTTCAGGAGCAGGAAGATCTGAGCTTAGGTCATGAGGTTGAACTCCTACATGCACATACTACTTCTGCTAACCAGTATTAAACATAACAGGACCTGTAGATCTTTCCTAACACTAGCAAAGTCAAAGTCCTATGGTGCCATATTAATTAGCCATATCCATCATGCAGGAAATAACCATCTCTGGTAATGAAAGCATACTTCAGACCTAGATGAAAATAAAAAAAAAAAACCAGGTGAGTGGTGCTTACTTCTTGACTCAGTTTTTTTGTTTGTTTTTGTTTTGTTTTGTATTCTCTTCTTAAGAACCGAATGTGAAATAGACTCAATTTAATCAGTAAATAACCACATGTTAAATAAGAGATGAGCTCCTTCCCCTATTCCTAATTCCTTTAGCTAATACATGAGAAACGATAACAAGTCATACTTAAAAGATAACACAAATATGAAAAAACAAATTTGCAAACTTTTGTAGCTGAAAAAAGGAACAAATTGATAATGAATATATTTTAAAAATCAGAATGAAGAAATCAACTTTTTAATTTTTTGTAACTTCACAGGATTGATGAGAACTTGGTTTTCATTTCTGTTCCACTAGTTTATATGTCATTTATTTGGCTCTAAAGAGGGAATTTTATAATTCTAATCTACATAAATCCATCTATAATTCTAATAAACACATTTGATATAGTTTTAGGAAAAAAATCTGCATTATATTAAAACTACAAAATCACTTTTCAACATTGATATAAATTATTAAAAAGTTTTGTTTTGTCTTAGCCTTTTATTAATAGCAGTCAAAATCTGGAAACAACACAGATGTTCTTTATGAGATAAACGGTTAAATAAACTATCATACATTTACACCATAAAATATTTATTACTCAATGAAAAAGAACAAGTTCTATAGGAATGTAACTATTTATATAAAATTGCAGAGAATTATACTGAGAAAAATAGGTACATCTAAAAAGTTATAAATTCTATGAGCTTATGTTTTATATAACAGCTTTGAAATAACAAAAATATAGAAATGGGAAACAGATTAAGAACCAGATGAGGGGAGGAGTTGGAGCAGGAGGAATGAGAGTGTGGCTATTCAAGGGCAACTGAGGGAATCTATGATGATGGAAATGTTCTATGTCTTGACAGTATCAGTGTTAACATTGTAGTTGTGATATAGTTTTGCAAGATGTTACCAATGGGGGAAACTGGGTAAAGAATACATAGAATCATCCTGTGTTGTTTCTCTTTGCTACTTTTAGGGTGAGGGGAAAGTAGGTTTACATTTGTTCATATGGAAAAATAATAGAATTACTAATAAGTAACCCAAAAATAAACTAGGTTTCACGTACCCACAACTGTGAACCTACTTTATCCTGACTCTATAAGCTTACAATGATCTCAAATTAAAAAAATTTAATTAAAAATATGGTTCTCTGTGTTTGAAATCAGTGAACATGTGTTTGAACCCTGGTAAACCTGCTAGCTATAGACAACAGAATCTTAAATAATCTGGGTCTGAGTTTTCCTATCTGTAAAATGAAGATGTTATAGAGTTGTTGACATGATTAATGAGATTATTGATAAAAAAGCATATTTTAAAATATAAAGAGTTGGCCCTAACTGATATGGTTCAGAGGATTGGGTGTTATCCTGAAGACTGAAGGGTTGCTGGTTCAATTCTTGGTCAGGGCACATGCCTGGGTTGTGGGGCCAGGTACCCAATCTGGGGTGTTTGAGAGGCAGCGAAAGGATGTTTCTTTGGCACATTGATCTTTGTCTCCCTGTCTTTCTCTCTCCTTTCCTCCACTCTAAAAATAAATAAATACAATCTTTAATAAAACAAAATATAAATATTTTTATAAGTTTTAGTACATAGAATTTGAGGTAAGTTCTTTAAGAAAATACAATATTTTCAACTTATAGGTAATAAAATTGTTTAAATGCCCACATCTGCAAAAGATGTAATAACTTATAATGGGTTTTAAACACTTGGCAGCAGGATTCCAATGGTTCAGAGCTCCTGCAAGTTGGATGAAGGTTGACATAGCATCACTTAGCTTCTCCTCAACCATGATAGACTGGGAGGTTCTAAGATATACACTTTAAAAATGACTAATTAATAATGTATAGTATAGTTGTTTGAAACATGTGGGAAGTGCTATTTAAAGTCATTCAAACATGTGTAAGTTATTAGGTTGATAAAGGTAAAATTGCATATAATGTAATTTAAGATTTGATGTGAATTGCAATAGTTGCTTTATATGAATTACTATATCTCATTTAATTCTCAGAGTAACTATAAGAAATTGGTATTATTCATAAATTTATATGTAGATTAAAATATACACAGAGATGATAAATAACTTATTTAAATTCGTACTCCATTGAATGAAAAGGTGTCACTCAAATCAAACATACTTAGGCCTCAGTAATTTTTCTCTACACGTTTCTAAAGGCTAAGTGTAACAGATAATTCATTGACCTTATAATTGCTATTTCTTATTTCGATCATTGAAATATCTGTGTTAACTGAGAAGGACACCCTTTTGCTACTCTATATCTAATCCAGCTAATGACTTCATTGTAGGATGTTGTAAAATGACAATTAAATAAATCTAATTTCAGACACCAATTCAACTTCTGTGACTTCAAGTGATGGCAATTTCCATAGCCAAAAAAATTATGCATGACAATATAGTAATTCATATAAAATTACTATATATATAGTAGCAATATAATATTTATATGGCTAGTTAGTGGCACGGAGGTCAGTGGGAGCACAGACTAGGAGGTAAAGGTTTCACAGTGTTCTCATCTATTTGTCTGGAAAACTGTGAGTCCTACTAGACTCAGTTCTGTCATCACTTCCCCACCACCCCTTGGGAAGACTGATTGGCCTTGCTGGGTAAATGGATGGCTTTCTCCAGGGAGTTCTCACTGTAATTCAGTTCCAATTTCCATTAAAATAAAATGCCTAGTCTTTGTGGGAACACTGCTATTTGCCAGGCAGTTTGATTGATTGTCCTGCAGGGCATGTATTTGTGAACTTGTATCTCTCTCTCAGTTCACTGGAAGCATCCAGTGAGAAGAAATAGCTAGCATATTATTCATCTCTCTATCCTTAACCCCAAGCATCTAGAGCCTGGTGTGTGTGTGTGTGTGTGTGTGTGTGTGTGTGTGTGTGTGTGTTTTGTTTTCTATGTGTGTTTATTATATGTAGTTGGGCATTAGAATATTTATTTTTCATTTTTATTTTGACTGATGAGCCATTGAACTTGTTGCAACTCAGACTTTTCATATTTTATTGGACACATGACTTGGTCTTCTTTGGAAAGCATCTTGTTATTTTTCCACTCACTTCATATATATGTATATTTCTAATATATCCTATGTACTTCAGAACAGTCTGACACTATTCAATGAACTGATATATTACCATTAATTAAAAAGTCATGAATAACTCATCTGTCTAAAGAGAAGAATCACCTAAAAAAAATTTGTTAGTACACAGTTTAAACAAACAGGATCTTGACAAATTATCACCCATGAGTTAGGTACAGTGTAGATGCTTACGCAAATCATTCAGTCAATCTACTGTGTTTTTCTTTTTTTTTTTGCTTTCTAAGAAATGGTATCACTATTGGTTGGTCTTCAATATCTTAGCAGAGAATTGTAGTTAATTTTTTATTGCCTAATTTTTTTCAGATAAAATATATACTTACATGGTCACCATATAATTGCAATTATAATATATAATTGTTGCACATCATTGTTATTGTAATATTTTTCTAATTTAAAGTAATATGCCCAGATGAACCACTGGTATATATTTCATACAAGAATATGAAAATAAAATGAAATATTTCAAACACAAGACTTAATTTAACTGTCAAGATAAATTTAACAACCTGACAAATATTCATGATATTTTCTATTATCTGAATATTCATTTATTCATGAATTATTGGACTCATATTTTAAAACACACTTCCAAAAACTAGAACAAAATATATCTGTCCTAATTATCCCTCAAACTTTGTAAATGACAATTTCATGCAGTACAAAGAAAGATATTTTAATGACATTAGTGAGAAAATGATTATTCAAAAAATTAATATACTCATAAAATGTCACATTTATTCAATTTGAATTATAAAGAAAGATGACAATTCTGATACATTTAACATGGATATTCAGAGTAAAGTTATTTTATTAAGCAGTATCAAAATTTATTATTAAGTGAATTTAATAAACTCTCAAAGCTTTAACATAGCAAGCAAGTACTGATAAGGTATTATATTTCAGATAGAGTACTCTTCAAAAAATTTTCTAAAAGACTAATTTGATCATTTGATTCACTGTTGAAAATGGTTTAACAATGAGATCAGTAAAAAAGATCTTTTTTATTGAGATCTTTTTCCTATATTAATGAATTTGTGGTTGGGTGTCATAGACATTAAAAGACCTCATTAAAGAAAACAGAGTTGTAGGCATCCACCTATTGAGGAGAGAGAAAGAAAGAGCAAGAAGATATAGAATGTAACTAAATCTTATCTTTAGGCAGAGATGAAAGATCAAGAAAGAGTGCTAAAAACAAAAAATAATTGATGCATGTTATAGAAAATAGTATGGATCATGGGTCTATTTTAAGTTCATGGAATTGCATTTTATACATTATTAACTTATACTTTAACTGTCTTGTCTTAATGATTGTCAAAGAACAGTGCTGGTGGAGTATTCTAACTGCCTGAAAAGGCTGCAAACACATAGTAAAGATATGTCTGCTCAATTTTCTGATTAAAATCATCCATGAATATCTGAGCCCAAGAACAGATCATGAAGGGATAGTGATCTCCCTACTTGCTTCGAGAGAGACCAAGTTAGTATGACTACCAGCTTTTATTTATCAAATTCCACTAACTTTTAAATAGTAAAATTATCTTCTGAATTTTGATGACAAAGCTAACATGCACCCTGGTTTTCATTGTATACATAAATTTGGAAGTAGGCTGTTAGACAGTTGTTTTTTGTATAGAAGCCTCAAGATTTATGGACCCTTTATATCCCACTCTAGGCAAATAATAATTAATTGGAGAACAGACATTTGAACCCTGGTTCCCCATTACTAAATGACAGTAGAGAGCAGTAGAGCAAGACCCTGCTGGTAACAGTGAATATATAAGGAGGGACCTCATATGTGTTTTAGGTACATGTATTCATAGTACTTAAGAGCTAGATGATGGGGGTGGGAAACAACCTCAGTATAGAATGACACATCTAAGAGTATTCTTATTGAAACCAGAGATGAATAAGTTATTTGTAAAATGAAATAGAATCCAAATTAAAACAGTAAGTGGTGTGAGGAAAATTTTTTGATAAAATAAGCTAAAGCAATAACATGATATATTAAAAATATCATTGGTTCCAGTCAAGCTAGCAGAGTAGGGGCATGGTGCACTCCCCTCCTCCCAAGGTTACACCAAAATTACAACTAATTTATGGGACAATCAATCTGGATAATCAACTAAAGACCAGCTGAACACAAGTTTATACCTAAGGATATATATTTTTTAAGCCATGAGGAGATTGATAGGAGGGGCAGAAACATGAAAGAGGCTGTCACAACGACCATGTGTGGCTGTTGAGAATCGGAAGGTATGTCTGAGCTTCAGAGCTGCAGAGGTCCCTACTGAGGAGTGAGAGGTTTCAGCTCCATGTTGGGCTCTCCCGCTTAGAAAGCAGTGCTGGGAAGAGGAGCCCAAATAACATCTGGCTGTGAAAATCAGCAGGGATTCTGTCTATCCAGGTGAGACAGAAGGCTGCTGATAACCCAGATATCTTTTTAAAGAGCCAGACCACAAACTCTCTCTCTTGAAGGCACTCAGAGTGGGCTCTGGTGGAGGGAAGGCAGCTCAGGGAGTGCCGAAACCATAGAAGGGGAGACTGAGTTATGTGGCTTCAGGGTGAGGGCTGGAAGAATGACCACCATTGTCCTTGCATTGGGCCCTACCCATGCACAGCTGAGTCTGAATCTGCATTAACCTGATGAACTTCATTACCACCATCATTATGACTTCTTGAGACCTCCTTCTACTGAAAAGATTCACAGGCCCCAGGTGCATGGCAGCTGACCTCTGTGTACATGAGACTTTTACTGAATGGCCTTGGATTCAGCTCCAGAACAAAATCTGAATATGCATTAACCTAGAGAACAATGTTCATTCATGTATCTCCATGAAACCTTACTTATAGCACATATGGATTTACAACATCTATACATTTCGTATGAATTTTGGAGTCATTGAGATTTCCTTGTGCATTTCTAAACCAGCTCACCAGATTAGGGAAATAGCCCAACACCACAGAGAAAAAAGTAGGGTCAATTTCAAGAGAACATTTTTTTGCATCATTCAACAAATATTGAACAAGGCAAATGCTGAACAAGGAAAATACTGCACTGTGATTTTGCACCCTCAAAGGATCTACTTTTTATTCAGTTATGTAAATATCAAACATCTATTAATAATTATAAGGAGTTCAACAAATGGAATAAATTAGAATTCTGCAGGAATGTATATTAGTCTGAGTTCAAGGGTGGTCTCCTAAAAACCTGAGGTACAGAAAGTGAGTTAGTGAGTCAAAATAAAGATAAAGATCAGTTATGGTAGAAATAATAGCATAATCAAAGAATTTTCAAAGAACCAGAGTTGAGAATATACATCTTTGATAAGCAAAGGATCATATTATACAATACTGAGGATGCCATGGTAAGAAATTTGAATTTATTCTAAAAGAAAAGACAGACATTTATGGTTCATAACAATAATGTGGATGCTAGGAATAGAGGGAAAACTTAGGGATCATCTGTTAAGATTTGCTTTCAAAATGAAGATTCTGCTTTTGTTTGAAGATGGGAGTAGATAGAGATGAAATGATAAAACTGCATACTGTTTAAAATATAAGATGCTATTTGTGTTTTAGACATTTATGATTTGAGTAATTGTATGGATAGCGATGCCATTTTCCTAAACTAAAAGTCACAGGAGGATTATGTGGGAAGGCTACAAATTCAGATTTGGACTTGCGGAATTTATAGCATCTGTGAAAAAAAATCCCAGAAAAAACATGTAGTTTGCAGCCTTTAAAAATGGATTTGGCTAGGATATGAGATCTTAATTAACTAATTGACAGAGCTCTGTGTGGTCATTTAACTGTGTCCTTTTGTTAGAAAGCCCTCAAGTCCATCTAGTCAACTGTGTTTTCCTACATTCTCACCTCTATACTTTGTTTCTCTTCTCTCATCAACCTGCTATCTGGAAACAAATTGTATATTTTTAGTATTGTCTTAACTCTTTAAATTCAATTTTTCCGCTATGAATTAGTTGATAATGTGGGTCCTGTGAAAATTAATTTCAGATATTAAATAAAAATACGTATGATTCAAGCATAATAGAATTATTTCTTGCTTATTAATGGTAACTTCAGTGAGTAGGAATGTTGGTAATTCCTCCTATTGAGGACTCAGGATGACAGAAGCTATCTTATCTTCCATGGGTTTCTAAGTCCAAATCTCTGGGTAACTTTTCCATTTTAGACAGCTAGAAGAGAAAATGGGCATCAAAGAACATGAGTGGAAAGCTTTCATAAAGCAGAAGTGGAAAAGACTCACATATTATTTCCTTGTATTTCACTAACTTTAGCTCAGTCACAGGAAATGCCGAACTACAACAGAAGCTGGCAAGTGTAGTCTATCCAGCTGGGTGCCAGGAAGAAGGAAACAGAGATTTTTTTTGTGGACAGTTAGAAGGTTTTTCCAGAGTCAATCAGCTTATTTTAACACAAACTTGATTTTTCTCCTAAAACACTTCTTCATTAAAGTGCTCTTGAATGAAGAAGACTGGTTATTCTCACAGGTACACAGGTAAAATGGTGTCCAGAGACATAATATGATTTCCCGAACATCCCTCTCCTACCTTGTAGGTTGAAACACAGCTGAAAGCCACTCCCTGAGGAAGCTTGCATGATGCCGTCTACACAGTAGGAGACAAGGGCAGAGGATGCATGCAAAGCACATCACCTTTGAGAGTGCATTCACACACATAGAAGTTTTTGTTCTAGTCTTCTATAATATTCTGGGTACCTTAAATCTCTATTTATGTCTATGTATAACCTATTTAATAGCTTAATTATTCACATTCTTGTATTCCTAATTTTTAATGATATTCCCTTATACCCTATTTTAACAGCACATACCAGTGATTTATTTGCTTATTATTTGATTTTTGTTTTTCCCCATTGGAATGTAAGCTTCAGAGGGGCAGTGATTCTATTTATCTTGTTCCATTTGGTTGTCATGCCTAAAGAGTGCCTAGAACATATTTCTTGATCAATATTTGGTTGAAAATGTATGGGTAAGGTATGGGTAGAAAATGAGTTGGTGATAATTAAGTAGCATAAGAGCGAAGATTTAGAATATGAAGTCTGTCCTGAAAAAGTTCAGCCATTGATAATATAGAGAAAATGGTTTGTGTGACATCAATGTAACCTGGCAGCCAAGTAGAGTGGACTGGAATGCGCATGTGTGAACAATGATGACCTCACTGTACTAGCCAGTGGGGGTGGTAGACACCTTTGAGTGAGCATGTGTACTGTGTCGCCATCACATTCAAAATGACGGAGTGAGTAGAGTAACAAATCCACATCAAATTTTGCATTAACCTTGAACATTCTTCTATGGAATGTATTCAGATGACTCAGGAGGATGAAGTTATGAGCAGCTGGTGACTGGTAGCTCCATCATGACAATGCATCCACTCATTCATCACATCTCATGCAGTTTTTCTTGTAAAACATCATATCACCCAGGTGACTGAGCTCCCCTAAAGCCCAGATTTGGTTCTTGTAACTTCTGGCTTTTCACAAAAGTAAAATCACCTTTGAAAGGGGAGAGATTTTAGACAACTGATGAAATTCAGGAAAATATGATGGGGCAACCGATGGCAAGTGGAAAAAATGTGTGAGGTCCCTGCATGCCTATTTTGAAAGGGACTGAGGTGCCATTATCCTATGTACAATGTTCCCTTTATCTTATCTTTTCTTCAATGTCTATTTCTCATGTTATATGGCTGGATATTTTCTGAAAAGACCTTGTATTTGCTGAAGATAGTAGAAATGTCAACTCAGCACACAAAAATAATTGTGGAAAGACAAGTCAATGATTGAAAACATAATACTAATTAACATTTCAGATTATTATTCACAGAGCTAAGAAACCTGAATACAAAAGTAGAGACAAAGAATTTTTAAGTGATTTTAAAAATAATTTTTTATGGAAGATTAAAAAAAGGGGAGAAATGAAAACAATTTGAAGGTGTTTTGATGATTGGCTTAAGTAGTCATTCTTAGATTCAGGGATAGCTAAAGAAAGTGACATTAAAAAGGGATTCAAAAGTGTCAAGGTCACAAAAAATAAAAACATAGAGGAGCTGTTCCAGATTAGACAAAACAAAGATGTCATATAATGTGTGGCCCTGAATTAGTTTTCAACTAGAAATAATATATTAGTTAGTGATGAAATCTGAATAAGGTCTGTAGAGTAGAAAACAGAACCATATAAATATTATTTCCTGATTTTAATAATTGCACTATGGTTATATGTAAGTTAACATTTTGGGACTGGGATACATATAAAAATCTTAGTATTATTTTTCCAATAATGTTGCACCTAAATTATTTCAAAATAACAATTTTAAATAAAGAAAAGAAGTGTCTCAGAGACTCAGAGAAGATTAAAAAAATAAGGCATTGGCTATTTTCAAGAGAACTAAGAAAAGGTAAATTAGAGATAAGTGAATGCAATTTCTATTAAAATGAGAAGTTTTCATAAGATAATATGATCTTAAAAATTTACTATTTCAGACTTGGAGTGCATTCTTTTTAAAATAAACTTTCTATGAATTTGAATGTTTTTGAGTTTTCCTTGAAGTTGTTTTCTAGTTTCAGGCCCTTGTGGTCTGAGAAAATGCTTGTTCTGCTTTCAATTTTCCTGAATTTGTTGAGGTTTGTTTTGTGTCCTATCATGTGGTCTATCTTTGGAAATGTTCCATGTGCATTTGAAAAGAATGTGTATTTTGCTTCTTTGGGATGAAAAGTCCTATATATGTCAGTTAAATCCATTTGATCTAATGTGCTGTTCAGTTCCACAATATCCTTGTTGATATGTTGTTTGAATGATCTACCCATTGTTTACAGTGGGATGTTAAAACCCTCTTGTATAAGTGTGTTGCTTTCTGTACCATCCTTGAAGTCCTCCAAGATTTTCCTTATATATTTGGGTGCTCCTCTGTTGGGTGAATGTAGTTTTACAATGTTTATGTCTGCTTGATGGATTCTTCCTTTGAGTATTATGAAGTGTCCTTCTGTGTCTCTTTTTATGGCCTTTGTTTTGAAATCCATTTTGTCTGATATAAGTATTGCAACCCCTGCTTTCTTCTCTTGCCCATTTGCTTAGAATATTTTTTTCCATCCCTTTACTTTCAATCTGTGTAGGTCTTTTGCTCTGAGATGGGTCTCTTGTAGGGAGCATATGCATGGGTCATCTTTTCTAATCCATTCAGCCACTCAGTGTTTCTTGATTGGAGCATTTAATCCATTTACATTGAAAGTTATTATTGGTAGGTACTTATTTGTTTTTTCCCTTTGTACCTGTGTTCCTCTCTTTCTCACTCTTTTTCTTCATCTTCATAAAGCATTCAAATTCATGGAGACTGAATAGCATACTATTAAACACTGAGTTGGTTAATAAAGAAATGAAAGAAGAAATCAAAAGGTTTCTGGAGACAAAAGAAAATGAACACACAACAGTCCAAACCTATGTGACACAGCAAAGGCAGTCTTGAGAGGGAAGTTCATAGCAATACAGGTCTACCTAAAAAAAAATAGAAACATTTCAATAAACAACTTAACTCTACAGCTTCAAGAACTGGAAAAACAACAACAAACAAAGCCCAGAGTGAGTAGAGGAAGGAAATAAGATCAGAGCAGAATTGAATGACATAGAGGCTAAAAGAACAATTCAAAGGATCAATAAATCCAGGAACTGGTTCTTTGAAAAGTTAAAGAAAATCAACAAGCCTCTGAGCAGACTCATCAGGAAAAAAAGGGAGAGAACACAAATAAATAATATCAGACATGAAAGAGGAGAAATTATAACTGATATCACAAAAATACAAATTGTAAGGAATTACTAGGAACAATTGTATGCCAAGGAATTTGAACACCTGGGTGAAATGGACAAATTTCTAGAAAAATATAACCTTCTAACACAGAATGAAGAAGAAGCAGAAAGCCTGAACAGACTGATAACAACTGGTGAAACTGAAGCAGTAATCAAAACACTTCCAACACACAAAATTCCTGGACTGGACAGTTTCACAGGATAATTTTGCAAAATATTTAAGGAACAGATAACCCCTGTCCTTCTCAGATTATTCCAAGAAAATCCAAGAAGAGGGAAGAATCCCAAACTCTTTTAATGAGGCCAGATTCATCCTAATCCCAAAACCAGATAAAGACACAACAAAGAAAGAAAACTATAGGCCAATATTGCTGATAAACATAGACATTAAAATCCTCAGCAAAATATTGGCAAACCAAATCCAGCAATGTATTAAAAAGATCTGGAAAGGAGGAAGTAAAACTGTCATTGTTTGCAGATGACATGAGAATGTACATAGAAAACCCTACAGATTCCACCAAAATATTTGACCTAATAAGTGAATTTGGCAAAACAGCAGGATACAAAGTCAATATTCAGAAATCAAAGGCATTTTTGTACACCAACAATGAAATATCAGAATTAGAAATCAGGAAAAAAATTCTATTTGCTATAGTAACAAGAAAAATAAAGTGCCTAGGAATAAATTTAACCAAGGAGGTAGAAGAGCTCTACTCAGAAAACTACACAACACTTAAGAAAGAAATTAAGGAAGACACAAATAAATGGAAGCATATACCATGTTCATGGATTGGGAAGAATTAGCATCATCAAAATGCACATACTACCCAAAGCAATTTATAGATTCAATGCAATCCCTATTAAAATATCAATGATGTGTTTCACAGACACAGAACAAACATTTGAAAAATTTATATGGAACCTTAAATGACCCCAAACAACTGCAGTAATTTTGAGAAAGGAGAACAAAGTAGGAGGGATCACAGAATCTGACATCAAACTATAATACAAGGCCACTGTAATCAAAACAGTCTGCTAGTGGCATAAGAACAGACACATAGGTCAATGAAATAGAATAGAGAGCCCAGAAATAAACCCATGTCTGTATGGTCAATTAATATTCGACAAAGGGGGCAAATGCATAAAATGGAGTAAAAATAGCCTCTTCAACAAATGGTGTTGGGAGATTTGGACAGATACATGCAAAAAAATGAAATTTGACCACCAACTTACACCGTAGGCAAGAATAAACTCAAGATGGATAAGAGACTTAAATATAAATCACAACACCATAAAAGTCTTAGAGGAGAACATAGACAGGAAACTCTCAGATATTCCACACAGCAAAGTATTTTCACTGATATGTCCTCTAGAGGAAGGGACAAAAAGAAAAAAATAAACAAATTGGACTTCATCAAAATAAGAAGCTTCTGTACTGCAAAACAAAAAATCAGTGAAATGAAAAGGGAACCAACCGTATGGGAAAATATACTTGCCTGTGATACCTCGGACAAGGGTTTGATCTCCAAAATATATAAAGAACTCACATGACTCCACTCCAGGAAGACAGACAATCCAACTAAAAAGTGGACAAATGGCCATAACAGACACTTCTGTAAGGAGGACATACACAGGGCCCAGTAACTTATGAAAAGATGCTCAGTATCACTAGCCATCAGAGAAAGGCAAATTGAAACCACAATGAGATACCACTTCACACTGGTCAGAATGGCCATCTTAAACAGATCAACAAACAACAGATGCTGACAAGGTTGTAGAGAAAAAGGAACACTAATACACTGTTGGTGAGAATGCAGACTGGTACAGTTACTGTGGAAAACGGTGTGGAATTTCCTCAATTCCACAAGGCTAAAAATGGAACTGCCTTTTGACCCTATGAGATTCCACTGCTGGGATTGTACCCTAAGAATCCCAAAACACCAATTCTAATGAACTCATGCACCCCAATGTTCATAGCAGCACAATTTACAATAGCCAAGTGCTGGAAGCAACTTAAGTGCCCATCAGTAAATGAGTGGATCAAAAAACTATGGTACATTCACACACTGGAATACTATGCAGCAGAAAGAAAGAAAGAGCTCCTACCCTTCAGGATAGCATGGATAGAACTGGATAACATTATGCTAAGCGAAATAAGCCAGGTGTTGAAAGACAAATACCATATGATCTCACCTATCAGTGGAACCTAACCAACAAAACAAACAAGAAAGAAAAATATAACAAGCAACATTGAAAGAAAAAACAAACAAAGAGTAAAGAGAGGAGAGGAGGGTATCAAAGAAAAGATGGGAAGGGTCAAGTCAAGGAACATGTATAAAAGACCCATGGACAAAGCCAAAGTGGAGAAGGATTGAGGGTGGGAGGTGGGGATGGGTACAGCAGGGGATAGT
Organism: Pteronotus mesoamericanus; assembly: GCF_021234165.1. Classification (NCBI taxonomy): domain Eukaryota; kingdom Metazoa; phylum Chordata; class Mammalia; order Chiroptera; family Mormoopidae; genus Pteronotus; species Pteronotus mesoamericanus. The sequence continues at coordinate 76,769,948 of NW_026555321.1, read as the reverse complement.
GGTGGCAGGGAAATGGAGACAAATGTATTTGAACAATAAAAAAATAAAAATAAAATAAACTTTCTGTGTCAGTACATATATTACTGTCCATCCCTAACAACCATCAGATTATAAAACAGCACTCTGCCAGTATATATTCTTAGCTTAGAGCCTCCTGAATATCAAGAGCAGAGACAATGATTTGTATGCAAATAATTTTCTTTGGGGTGACTGTGGTTAACAAAATTACACAGGTTTTAGGGGCATTGCTCCGCAACACATAATCTGCGTATTGTATTATGTACTCACGACCCAAGTCGTTTCTTCATCAAAAATTAAAAAATCCAATTAAAAAATTGTCAATGTACCCTAATTGATACTTCTCCAAGGAAGACATACACATGGCCAACAGACATATGAAAAGATGCTCAATGTCAATAATCATCAGAGAAATGTAAATTAAAACCACAATGAGATACCATCTCAAACCTGTCAATAAATCAACAAATAACAAGTGCTGGTGAAGATATGGAGAAAAAGGAACCCTCATGAACTGTTGGTGGGAATGCAGATTGGTGCAGCCACTGTGAAAAGCAGTATGGAGTTACCTCAAAAAATTAAAAATGAAACTGTCTTAGGACTAAAGGATTTCACTTACGGAAATTTATCTGAAGAAAACCGGAACACTAATTTTAAAGAATACATGCACCCCTTGTTTATTATAGCATTATTTAAAGTAGCCAAGGTTTGGAAGCAGCCAAAGTTTCCATCAGTAGATACGTGGATAAAACAACTATGAGACATTTACACAATGAAATACTACTTGGCTGTAAAAAAGAAGGAAATCTTACCCTGTGCAACAGCATGGATGGACCTGGAGAGTGTTGTGTTACATGAAATAAACCAGTTAAAGAAAGATAAATTCCATATGATTTCACTCATATGTGGAATCTAACAAACAAAATGAACTAAAAAGCAAAATAAAGACAGACTCGGCGAAAGAGAGCAAGCTGACAGCAGTTGGGGTGTGAGGGAGTGGAAGGATCGAGCACAAAAGAAAAAAAATCATGGACACAGACAACAGTATGGTGATTACAGAAGGAAAAAGGGGTGGGAAAATTAGAAGAGAGCAAAGGGTGATAAATGGTGATAGGAGACTTGATTTGGGGTGGTGAACACGCAATAAGATACACAGATGATGTATTACAGAGTTGTACACCTGAAACCAATACAATTTTATTAACTAATGTTACTCCAATAAACTGAATAAAATTTAAAGAAAAAGGGCTTGAGCCCTGGCTGGTGTGGTTCAGTGGATTGAGTGCTGACCTGAGAATCAAAGTGTCATCGGTTCAATTCCCAGTTGGGGCACATGCCTGGGTTGCAGGCTGAGTCCACACTTGGGGGTGTGCAAGAGGCAACCACACATTGATATTTCTCTACCTCTTTTTTTCCCTCCCTTCCCCTCTCTCTAAAAATAAATAAATAAGTAAGTCTTAAAAAAAGAAAATGAAAAAGTACTTGAGATCTAAGTACAGTATTTTTAAAAATTATAAGTGAATTTTAAAATTGAAAATGTAAAATTTAGTAGACATGCCCTGCTTCATGGTTATTGTTTGTATGCAAATTAAGGTTCTAGAAAAATCAAGAGAAAGATACACTGTTAAGCCCATGGCAAAAATAATAGATAAAACTCTCATAAGATAATAAATTTGGAAGATCTCATATATAAATGTGTATACAGAGATATAAAATGGACTGATAAAGAAGGGAATAATTAAATCAGTATCAAAATAGAATTTTCCTGAACTGAAGAAAGATATGCAATGTCAGCCTCAAAGAGTTCAAGTTCTAGGGTAAACTGATTAGAAAAGAAATATACCATGACATATCATGGATGATACCTAAATGTTCTCAAATTTCTAAATTTCAAATATAAAGATAAAATTCTGCAAGTAATCTTAGAAAAGACATACTCTCTACTAAGAAAAAAAACAGACTATTATCAGTGTTTTCATCTGAAAAGATCAAAATAACAAAAATATTGAGAATAAAGGACTCAAATGAATGAAATAATATATACAAGATATCATTCCTGCTGGGATATTTGCAGATATTTAAAAACATCATTTTATCTCATCTTTATAATACTTTGAGATAAATGTATTTATTTTGTTTTTTATATGGAGTTCCATGGCTCAAAAAGGTTAACACATTGGGAAAAGCACAAAACTGACATTCTCTCTTTGGATGAAAATTAAGTGGTTTTGAACTTATCTACTTTTAAAAGCATCATCTTTTATTTTCAGGTAGCTGTAATGGAAACTGAAAGTACTAGTTTCATATTTATTGTACTATTTTTTGAAGGAAATGAAAAAATAAATTTTTGTAAGAGGGATTCCTTGTAACCTGCAAACCCTTTAGCAGATTGCAGTTTTTAAAACTCTTTCTAATTTTTTATCCTGATATTATAGTGGAAAATGAACTATATATTTAAGAGAAATAATTTGTCTCACATGAAAACTAAATTAATATATGCTGAAGATTTTTATTTGTTATAGTGGGCTTTATTAGGATTCATATATAAATAACCAGTAAAAATTGTAATTGAGATCAGGAGATAAACTATAGTGTAAGTACAGATTCCATGGGGAGATCCAGATATTCATTACATTATTCTTTTCAAAAATTATTGTATTTTTTTCTATTAGTATTTAACTCCCTTATACCACCTTCTCCTCAGCAATCAGTACACTGTTGTCCATGTCCATGAGTCCTTTTTCCTTTTTGTCCCAACCCTCCACCCTGAACCTCTCCCAAGTGTGTATTGTATTGTGTATCATATATATATTTAATATTGATATGCAAGGTAAATTCAGCTTTACAAGATCTGATGTTCATGTTGAAAAATTTTTCCTTATAAAATTTCTGGGATATCATCAAAGAAAAAAATGAAACATAGCAACAGTTTCATGGAGTTTGAAATGCTAAGGCAGACTGTTCTGTAAACCTGAAGAAATTACTATGAAGCAGATTTCATCTGCAATTATTTCATAAATCTAGTTGATTTGATCTTATAGTGGTATATCAGCTTTAAAAAAACATACTAATCTTGTAAGACACCATAGTATCATATTACATTAGTGTAATGTAATATAAAACATAAAAAAATATTAAACATATATAAAGTGTTGGGAAATGCCCTGTCTGGTTTCAGGAAGTGCAACCCCGCCAATAGGCAAGAGGGTCCCAAGGCTGGAGCTAATCTAAGAGGCCTTGGGAAAACAGGCCACTGAGGAGACAAAATCTCTCCCCCTGGCAGGGGCACAGCCCCTGCTTGGTACTGTGATGGTTGCTTGTTGATAACGGGTAAGTTTTTCGCATGAGGAGGGACGACCTAAGACAGACATTGGCCAGTATGGGTAGCAGACGAGGGCATGGGAGACATGGAGAAAGGGCAAAGAGGCCCACACCCCTCGGCTCATCTTAGACTTGGCCAGAGTCCTCATTCTATCTGAAAGAAGTCTCCTTGTCTCTTGGTGGCTCCCTCCCCCGATCTGGCTCAGGCTAGAAACAGTACTGGAGACAGCCCTAAACTAGATCTGGTGGTTCCCAGGGAAATCAGGCATAAAAGTAAATTCTTTAAAGTGTGCTTTGTTTTTCCCTAAGAAGTTATGATAGCCAGCTCATGCTGGGAAGGAAATTTACATTACTCACAGACCCTAACCCTATACCCTTCGGCGCTCTCATGTTTACTTGTCTCTCTTGTTCACTAGTCTCCTCTTGGACCCGTGTAAATCGGTGTGTTCCTGCCATTTGTTTTCTTCAAGTCATCATCTATTCTCTATAAACATTGACATACTGATATAATGAGATAACCTGTGCATTCATATTACCTGGCCCCTCTGATACCCTTTCAATAAAAGCTCTTGAACAAAGGGGTTTAGGGCCTTCCCCTCTAGAGAGAAGAGGCACAATGTCCCCTCTCCTGACAAATAGAGAAGTGTTTGCGACAACTCGTGCTTATTCCCCTGATCCGTGACACCTCCAGGACGGGCTCTGCAGGATTCAGAGTCCACACTCCCCCTCAGCTGGCCCTGAACAGTAACCCTCACATCCCAGAGCACCATGCTCCCCATGACAAGCTCTGTCCCCTGCAGCACTTGTTCCCTGGACCAGGGATGAGCAGCGACCTGCAGTGCTCCCCCACGTAGCAATAAAGGACCCATGGACAAAGACAATGGGGGGCACTGAATGTGGGAGGTCAGGGTGGGTAGAGCAGGGGAGAGTAATGGGGGAAAATGGAGACAACTGTATTTGAACAACAATAAAAAACATATATACACACAGAGAAAAGTAAAAAAACAAAACATTATAAAATATTAAGTAGCACTCAAGAAGCTATAAAGAATTAAGGACTCTGATAACTATTGACTTATTGTCAGGAATACATCAGACAGCGGGGAGAACTAAGGCAGGGTGTTATTTTCCCTAAGCAAACACACTCAAAATGAAAGAACAGTGCTTTGACCTTTGAATTTTATATAACCAAAGTTCCCATTCACCTTTTGTACAATTCCTGCTTCTCTATGACTGTTCACTCTAGTCTGTCTTGTGTACGAGTTCTGCATCATGAAGGATTAATTTATATTACAGGCTTCAGGATGGCTGGGCATCAGAAATTTGAGTTATTTTTCTGCCAACTATAGAAAAAGAAATAACTCATCTTAAGAATTTCAAGAAAGAGTCATTGTTTTGATGACTGTTTCATGAATAACTATAATGTCCCTGAGTTATTTGGCAGTGAAAAATTAAGGTACTATAAAAAAGTATAGCCTCATAATATCATTGAACACGAAAGAGAAAGAAATCTATAGGTAAAAAAAATACAAATCACATTATCACAGCTTTAAAGTCAATTGAATTAATGTTTAAATTTATTAAGTAATGAAAATGATTTCTAATGAGAGCACTGAAAGACATATGGTAAGTATTGATTTTTTCATGCTAATTGTTAAATTAATGTGGTAAAAATAATACAATATTGCTAGCATTCTTGTTTGGCTGCCTTAAATGATTTTTTATTAGCTTTGATTATGCCTCCTACAAATAAGATACTAAAAGACTGTTATAGTCAGTTACATGTTGGGCAGTTTTATTACACTCTGGTTAAAGATGTTGGCAATGTACCTTTGTTTGAAAGAGATAAAACTTTTATTTGGCTTTAATGCATGAACCCTATGACCTGGCTAATAAACCAAAGCAGTAAACAGCTTTATTAGGCACTAAATATTATTATAATGGCTATGACCTTTACCTGTTTAACAGAGACTTAATGCTCAGTAAATCTTCATCTGAGACACTCTACCTTGTTCTTACAGTGGATTATATAACAACCTCTTTAATAGGTTATTCAATGAAAACACTGAATAAAATTATTACAATATTGGTATCAAATATTGCAATAAATTTTAATGCCTGTGTTCCCTGGAAAGCAGCTATATGTCCCAATGCCAAACTGTGGACTCGGTACACAGTGGTTTCATTTCTTCTAGCGAACAATTAAGATCCAAGAGCAAAGTGATGAAGAAAATAAGAAAATACATTTACGTCAAATGGAATGACAATAGAATGGCTCATTGAGACACTGCTGCCCCAACACACATACACACACAGAGGCAGCACCTGTAATGGGCAGTCCTATCACAGATCTGAAAGTTCCCTTTGTTTTCATGCTCAGAGGCCAGGTGCAAAGCTGTAGCTGAAGTGTTTCATGACAGAGTTCGTAGATGATGGAATATTATGTGCTGACGCTATTTAACAAAAGCATTGAGAAAATCTAAGATGCACAAGTGAAAAATGTATATTTTTCATGGAACATATGAGAAAATATGAAAATTCCATGTGAAAAATAATTTTCAAATCATTTTATATATTTATTTTTATTTATTTATTTATTTATTTATTTTTTAAATACATTTGTCTCTGCCTCCCCCCACCACTTTCCCTTGCCCCCTCCCTCCTTCCCTCCCTCAGCTCTTCCCCTTTGGTTTTGTCCATGAGTCCTTGCTATATGTTCCTTGAATTTCCCCTTTCCTTCCCTTTCCCTGCTCCCCGCTTCTCTCTTGTCTCTGTTGATTTCTTTTCCTTTCAGTGTTGCTGGTCATATTTTCCTTGCATCTTTGTATTGTTGGTTAGGTTGCGCTTATAGGTGAGATCATATGGTATTTGTCTTTCGCCTCCTGGCTTATTTCACTTAGCATAATGCTCTCCAGTTCCATCCATGCTGTCGCGAAGTTTAGTAGTTCTTTTTTTCTTTCTGCTGTGTAGTATTCCATTGTATATATGTACCATTACTTTTTGACCCAATCATCTACTGACGGGCATTTAGGTTGCTTCCAACACTTGGCTATTGTAAATTGTGCTGTTATGAACATTGGGGTGCATAGGTTCTTTTGTAGTGGCGTTTTGGTGTTCTTAGGGTATAGTCCCAGCAGTGGAATCACTGCACCAAAAGGCAGTTCCATTTTCAGCTTTTTGAGGAAATTCCACACTGCTTTCCAGAGTGGCTGCACCAGTCTGCATTCCCACCAACAGTGTACTAGGGTTCCCTTTTCTCCACAGCCTCACCAGCACCTGTTGTTTGTGGATCTGTTTATGATGGCCATTCTGACTGGTGTGAGGTGGTACCTCATGGTGGTTTTGATCTGCATTTCTCTGATGGCTAGTGATGCTGAGCATCCTTTCAAATGCCTCTGGGCCCTCTGTATCTCCTCCTTGGAAAAGCATCTGTCCAGGTCCTTTCCCCATTTTTTGATTGGATCGTTTGTCTTCTTGGAGTCGAGTCGAGTGAGTTCTTTATATATCTTGGAGATCAAACCTCTATCTGATGTATCATTAGCGAATATATTTTCCCATATGGTTGGCTCCCTTTTCATTTTGCTGATGTTTTCTTTTGCCGTGCAGAAGCTTCTTATTTTGAGGAGGTCCCACTTGTTTATTCGTTCATTGATGTCCCTTGCTTTAGGAGACATATCAGTGAAAAAATTGCTGCGTGGGATATCTGAGAGTTTCCTGCCAATATTCTCCTCTAGAACTTTGATGGTGTTGTGACTTATATTTAAGTCTTTTATCCATCTTGAGTTTATTTTTGTGTGTGGTGTCAGCTGATGATCCAATCTCAATTTTTGGCATGTAGCCGTCCAGCTCTCCCAACACCATTTGTTGAAGAGGCTATTATTGCTCCATTTTATGTTTCTGCCCCCTTTGTCAAATATTAGATGCCCATAGAGACCTGGGCTTATTTTTTGGCTTTCTATTCTGTTCCACTGGTCTATGGGTCTGTTTTTGTGCCAGTACCAGATTGTTTTGAGTATAGTGGCTTTGTAGTAGAGTTTGATGTCCGGTATTGTGATCCCTCCTACTTTGTGTTTCTTTCTCAAAATTGCTGCGGCTATTCAGGGTCGTTTATGGTTCCATATAAATTTTTGAAATGTCTGTTCTATTTCTGTGAAATACATCATTGGTATCTTAATAAGGATTGTGTTGAATCTATAAATTGCTTTGGGTAGTATGGACATTTTGAGGATATTAATTCTTCCAAACCATGAGCACGGTATATGCTTCCATTTATTTGTGTCTTCCTTAATTTCTTTTTTCAATGTTGTATAGTTTTCTGTGTACAGATCTTTTACCTCTTTGGTTAAATTTATGCCTAGGTACTTTATTTTTCTTCTTGCTATATCGAATGGTATTTTTTCTCTGATTTCTTCTTCTTCTATTGCATTGCGGGTGTACAAAAATGCCTTTGATTTCTGAATGTTGACTTTGTGTCCTGCTGTTTTGCCAAATTCACTTATTAGGTTAAGGAGTTTTTTGGTAGAGTCTACAGGGTTCTCTATGTACACTATCATGTCATCTGCAAACAATGATAGCTCTACTTCTTCCTTTCCTATTTGGATGCCTTTTATCTCTTTCTCTTGTCTGATCGCTGTGGCTAGGACTTCCAATACGATGTTGAAAAGTAATGGTGAGAGCGGACATCCTTGTCGTGTTCCCGATCTTAGTGGGAAAACTTTCAGTTTTTGCCCGTTGAGTATGATATTGGCTGTAGGTTTTTCATATATGGCCTTTATTACGTTGAGGAATGCCCCATTGATTCCCCTTTTGCTGAGTGTTTTGATCATAAATGGGTGCTGTACCTTATTGAATGCTTTCTCTGCAACTATCGAGATGATCATGTGGTTTTTGTCTTTTCTTTTATTTATGTGATGTATCACGTTTACTGATTTGCGTATATTGAACCATCCCTGCATCCCTGGGATGAATCCCACCTGATCGTGGTGGATAATCTTTTGAATGTATTGCTGGATGCGGTTTGCCAATATTTTGTTGAGGATTTTAGCATCTATGTTCATCAGCGAAATTGGCCTGTAGTTTTCTTTCTTTGTAGGGTCTTTATCTGGTTTTGGGAACAGGGTGATGCTGGCCTCATAGAAAGAGTCTGGGAGTCTTCCCTCCTCTTGGATTTTTTGGAATAGTCTGAGAAGGACAGGGGTTAGCTCTTCCTTAAATGTTTTGTAAAATTCTCCTGGGAAACCATCCGGCCCTGGGCTTTTGTGTGCTGGGAGTTTCTTGATGACTGCTTCAATTTCCCCAGCTGTTATCAGTCTGTTCAAGCTTTCTGTTTCTTCCTCCTTCAGTGTTGGAAGATTATACTGTTCTGAAAATTTGTCCATTTCATCAAGATTTTCAAATTTCTTGGCATTTAATTGTTCATTATAGTTTCTGATGATCCTTTGTATTTCTGTGGTATCAGTTGTTATTTCTCCTCTTTCATTTCTGATATTATTAATTTGGGTCCTCTCCCTTTTTTTCTTGATGAGTTTGCTTAAAGGCTTGTCAATTTTATTTATCTTTTCAAAGAACCAGCTACTGGATTGGTTGATCCTCTGAATTGTTCTTTTTGTCTCTATGTCATTCAGTTCTTCTCTAATCTTGACTATTTCCTTCCTTCTACTTGCTCTGGGATTTATTTGTTGTTGTTTCTCCAGTTCTTGAAGTTGTAGTGTTAGGTCTTTTATTTGAAATGTTTCTATCTTTTTTAGGTAAGCCTGTATTGCTATGAACTTCCCTCTCAGTACCGCCTTTGCTGTGTCCCATAGGTTGTGGACAGTTGTCTGTTCATTTTCATTTGTTTCCAGAAATTTTTTGATATCTTCTCTTATCTCATTGACCCATTCATTGTTTAATAGTGTACTGTTCAGTCTCCATGAGTTTGCAAGTTTTTGAAGTTTCTCTTTGAGGTTGATTTCGAGTTTCAAGGCCTTGTGGTCCGAGAAAAAGTTTGGTATTATTTCAATATTCCTGAATTTGCTGAGGCTTGCTTTGTGTCCTATCATGTGGTCTATCTTTTAAAAATTGCCATGAGCATTTGAAAAGAATGTGTATTTTTCTTCTTTGGGATGTAAGGTTCTATATATGTCAGTTAAGTCTCTTTGATTCAGTGTGTCATTCAGCGCCACAATATGTTTATTAATGTTTTGTTTGGAAGATCTGTCCATTTTTTGACAGTGGGGTGTTGAAATCTCCTACTATCAGTGTGTTGCTGTCTATATCTTTTTTGAAGTCATCCAGCAATTTCCTTATAAACTTGGGGGCTCCTATATTGGGAGCATATAAGTTTACAATGTTGATGTCTTCTTGACAGATTCTTCCTTTAAGTATGATAAAGTGCCCCTCTGGGTCTCTCTTTATGGCCTTTGTTTTGAAATCTACTTTGTCTGATACAAGTATGGCAACCCCGGCCTTTTTCTCATGCCCATTTGCTTAGAATATTTTTTTCCATCCCTTTCCTTTCAATCTGTGTAGGTCTTTTGCTCTGAGGTGGGTCTCTTGTAGGCAGCATATGTGTGGGTCATGTTTTCTTATCCATTCAGCTACCCTGTGTCTTTCGATTGGGGCATTTAGTCCATTCACATTGAGAGATATTACTGATAGAAACTTACTCATCTTTTCTCTTTGTACCTGTGTTCCTCTCTGTCTCATTATTTTCCTTCATCTGCTTAAACCAGTCCCCTTAGCATATCTTGGAGTCTTGGTTTGGTAGAGATGTTCTTTTAGTCTTCTCTTGTCTGGGAAACTCTGTATTTCCCCTTCTATTTTAATGGGGAGCCTAGCTGGGTAGAGCAGCCTTGGTTGTAGGCCCTTGCTTTTCATGGCTTGGGATATTTGTTGCCATTCCCTTCTGGCTTGTAGTGTTTCTGTGGAGAAGTCAGCTCCTAGGCGTATCGGGGCCGCCTTGTATGTTACTTTCTCCTTCTCCCTTGCTGCCTTGAGGATTCTCTCTTTGTCTTTGACATTTGCCATTTTAATGAGGATGTGTCCTGGAGTAGACCTCCTTGGGTCCCTCCTGAGTGGGGTCCTCTGTGCCTCCTGGATCCATGAGAGCCTTTCTCTCCTCAAATTAGGGAAATTTTCCATCTTTACTTTATCGAGGCGGTTCTCTATCCCTTGCTCCTCTTCTTCTCCTTCTGGGATCCCTATTATATGGATATTATTGCGTTTCAGGTTGTCCTGCATTTCCCTAAATGCCTCTTCATTCTTTTTGAGCCATTTTTCCATTTCTTGTTCTTTCTGGGAGCTTCTTTCTACCTTATCCTCCATCTCACTGATTCAATCCTCGTTTTCATCCAGCCTGCTTTGGATTCCTTCTACTGTGTTCTTCAATTCAGAAATGGTATTCTTCATATAGTCTTGTGTCTTCTTGATAGTTTCTATGTCCTTTTCCAGGCTGATATAGTTTGCTGTAAGATCCTGATAGTTTCTCTGCAGTTTCTCTTAGTTATCTTTGAGCTGGCTGAGCTCTTTGTGCTTCCTTAGAACCATTGTTTTGAATTCAATATCTGATAGTTCCCTTGCCTCTATTCCATTTAGCTCTCTCTGTGGGGAGTCCCCTTTTCCACTCATTTGGGGGGAACTTCTTTTTCTTCCCCTTTTTGTGAGAGTCTGTTAAGTATTTTTGTCCTTTACTTTTCTTTCTGGGCCTGCCTCTGATGATGTCAGTTGTTGACCCTATAGGACCTTGGGTTGTTTGTTTGAGCCTTTCAGGAGTCTAATGCCTGTGTCTGACTCCTGCTTGGAGCAGCTCTGTGACCCCTTCGGTCAGGGCTGGGCTATTTTTTGGGATCTCTCTGCACTCTCACGCGGGCTCCTTGAGCGCGTTCCCAGCGCGGCAGGGTCCCCCGCTTGCCTGGGCTCGCATGTGCTTGCCCCAGACCAGGGGGCTCATTCGCGACCTCGCATACTCATCTGGCCCCCCTGGCTGGTGAGCTCCGCGGCACTGGTCAGTTTAGGTTCTTCTGTTGTGTATTTTCCCCGTTTTTGACTCTTTGGGTGCATTGCTTGCCCTCGCCAAATGGGGACTATGGAAATGGGAGGAAGTCAGCTCCAGGACATTCCGGTTAATCCTGTCTCTAGTCTCTCCTCCAGGGACTCTGGGCAGCTCTACTAATTTTGTGGGCTGCTCCGCAATCGCGGGCGGGCGGGTCAATTTACGCCTGCCCTTGCCCCTCTGTGCACTCCCTTGGAGGCCTTTTTGGTGCCAGTCTGTGGGAGGCCTTGCCGGCCGGTGCAAGCATTTGCCAGCCCGCACGGGTCACACACATGCTCGCCAACCCTCGCCGGTCACTCGGCACAAGTGTGCGCGCCCGCATTAGGTGTTTTTGGGGTGTCTACATTTTATATATTTAAAAGACAAAGTCAGATATTTTTGTTTTTAATCATAAAATGAGTCATTTTCTTCTTTGCATTTGATCACTGTATTATTTTCAACTTGATAATCTGTAAACTCATGTAGCTTCAATCTCTTATGTGATATTCATGAAGTCAAACATGAAGTTTGTAAATTACCTGCTCAAAGAAATAAAATGGATACAGCAATTAAATTCATTTATGGCTTTGGAATAAGTGCTGTGGCTATATTAAATACATTATCGTGACAGGTTTTAATTTTTATAACATAGTCTGTGTTGAATTTAATTATTCAATTTTCCTTTATATATTTAATGAACACTTACGTAGTGCTCAATGTACACTAAATTATGCAATTAATGCAAGATACAGAGAGTCCAACCTTCTACCTCAAAGACAGTTATGTTTCAGAAGAAAATTTGTAAATAAATTAAAATGTCAGTCATTCATATATAAAATATTTAGTAATGATATGTATTTATTGAAGCAATATGAATCATGCCATACGAAAGAAACAGGGTTAAGAAAATGGACAGAAGTGCAGAACTGAATTACCTGAAAATTTAAGGAAGAATTTATAGAATTAGCAATATTTCAGCTAAGCCATTTTTGGTTATAGAAATTTGGAAGACGCATAGAAGGGGTAATGAGTGTGTTCACTGTAATTTTAAAGTTTGTTTCTTGTAAATCTTTCTAGAATATAGGATTCTATGAGTCTTGAATAGAAAAAGGTAAAACTGGAGAAATAAAGTTAGAACTAAATTTGGGAAATCTTACTTCTGGCTACATAATTCAGAAGTGCTTTCCAAGGGAGGGAGGGTCATCAGAAGGTATTTGAGAACTGAAATTATATAAACAGATTCATACATTGGGAAAAGTAAATGTTACAAGAATATAAAATGGTAATTCTCAACCCTACCTTCATTTTTGAATCATGAAAGGTAATTTTAAGAAAGAATACAATGAACTTGAAAGTTATTGCTCCTTTCTGCACCACAGTAAAAGCTAAGCAAAATAAAAATCTTATTTTTTTTCTAGTCCCATCCAAATGGTGATTTGCCAGGCAAATAGTTACCCTAATGTAGTGAGGGACAGGAAATCCACAGAGTCACAACCAAGATCTCCTTACCTGGAACAAAAGCTACTCTACCTGTAAAGAGTAGGCCACTTAAATGGTAACTTTGACTAATTGACAGAGGCTGAGTTAGATACTAAAAGTGAGGAACTCCTGGGAACCACAGTTCTTAAGAAGTCTCTAACACTTTACAAAGTGCAAAAACCTGACAAATGGTACCCTTGCCAACTGATCAAGGTCAACATCAACATTCACAAATCATGATTTACAATGAAAATGGCACTTAACCTCTCTGGTTTTGCTTCCCGGAACCTGCACACCCACCCTTATTATCTGAAAACATAAGACACATACATACCAATGGAGGTACATTCTATAGAACCTGACAGTACTCAAAATTGTCAAGATTGTTGAAAACAAGGAAAGTTTGAAAAAGCTGCCAAAAAATGCCTGTTTAAGCATGACTACTAAATGCAATGTGGTATCTTGAATGGGACGCTAGAACAAATTTTAAAAAATAGGTGAAAACTAAGAAAATATGAATAAAGTGTAGATTTTAATAACATAAATACTGATTTATTATGACATATACTATATCATATATGATCTTAGTATCACTGTTGGAAATCAGGTTCTTCCACAGGGTCACAAGAAAAGCATTTCATAGATCCACCCATGGGAGACTGTTATGTGACAAGATTTATTCAGCTGGAAATGTGCCTGTGGGCTTCCAATGGACTTTTTTCTGTGGTCTGTCCCACCATAGAAAAAAGTCCAACAGTGTATTCAGCAAGGCCAAAACAAAGGCCAGTGTCCCGAGTTTCTGTTTCATATTAAAACAGTCCAGTCAGGCTTTTCTCAGGCTTTGCTTGTATTCCCTGCTGCAATCTGTTGATGTGCTGTGGTATCTAGATACCCACCTAGAGCATGGGGTCACATGGTTATGCAGAGCGAAAGCGTGCCAATGCCATGGGTGAGTGTGGGTTACCCAGCAAGAGAGAGAGCTTCTTTGTTACCCTAGGGTTATAACCAGGAGCTTTTTCAAAATAACCTATTAATATCCCAAGCTTTTGCGGGCTTCCTATGTGTCCACCCCTGACTAATAATCCCGTTCCTAGGTTAGACTGACAGGCCTCTATAGTCAAGCAACACCCCCTGCACCACTTTGACTTTTATTGTGCATGTCCTTACTTGCCCCTTCTTTGTCCCATCCCTTCCAGTAGTGATCTGCAGGGAACAGACCAGGACAGACCTGAGGATGGTGGCAAGGGATGTGAAGGTATAGTTTCCTGCTTAAACAGGCTTAGTGTCTATATCCCTTTGCTCTCTTTCCTTTATTAATATCTAGTTCACTATGGTAACAGTAGGAGGACTAGCTTTGTCAATGAAATTAGAAAGAAGAAAATGTTAAATAGTTGTCTGGAATCAATATAATGTGGTGCTTGATGAAGGAAATGGACTGCCCAAGGGGTCAAAATTGATCTCACTATTAACAGTCTCAAAACATGGTTATAAGGCTGATGTAGGAAAGACACATAGATGCAAAAGGAACTTTGTATAAATTAAAATGATATTTGTTTAGGACAGGAAGTTATAATCCTCTAACATTTCAAGAATATTGTACATAAAATATTTAATTAGAATTTTTATCTATGTTTACATAATATTACATTATTTTCATGAGTAAACTCTATTAAGCTACCTTTAATTACTTGATTGATTTATTAAAAGTATTTTCATTTTATTGAAATCATTTTCATCCTGATCAACCTTTTAATATCAAATATTTTAAGCATATATTTTCACAAGGTCAGATTCTATATTTTATATAAAAAGTTATAAATTATTGCTTCAACCAGTGTTAACGTGGCCATTATGTCTACCAAACACGATTATCCATGAACAAATTTGGCCAGCCTAAATGTTCAGGATCTAAATTTAATCTCCTTTCAATTTATACTCAATGAATTTTACCACATACTGTTGTGGCTATTGTCAATTTTTATTTGGGGCTGTTCATTTTTATTAAGGTGTTCCTCATTAATCTACCTCATAGTTGTGAAAGGTAGATTAAAACAAAAATATGAATGAAAAAACAGGGCAATTATTTTGGGAAATTGACTTCCCAATAAAAGGTGCAGTAGAATGTGTTGTAGGATAAAAGTGATAATAAGTGTACATGGCACAAAGAAACATATGTGCACAACACATTTACTAGAAATAGTGACAAGATCCACATGAGCTTTATGTTAATAATTGTGCATCTTTTCATATGTCTATTGGTCATCTTTATGTCCTCTTTGGAGAAGTATCTTCGGGTATGTTGCCCATTTTTAAAAAATTGCATTGTTTTGGTGTTTTTATGTTTTTAATAAATTTTGGATATTAATCCCTTATCAGATGTATCAGAGAATATGTGCTCTCACTCAGTGAGTTGTCTTTTCATTTTGTTGATGATTAAATTAGTCATTGTCCCTAAGAAGAAACAGAACGAGAAAGAGGAGAGTTCCTGATTTATTTTACTATTTTTGGTCTTTTACTGTATACATAGGTAGTAGTATAAGGAATATAGAATTTTGACCAATAGTTTGTATTCTAAAAAAAGTAGTGTAACACTTATCTTTCCCTATCAACATAAATAATTTCTTAACAAATATTTAACTATCTGAGTCTCAGAATGTGTGAAATGTCACATTGAATGTCCCATAAATCTCAAGGTTGAACAGCTTTGCCCATGTGGACAGGTGATATGGTCTCTTCTTCCATGGAATATCCCATCAGGGATTTCCCATTTTCTAATTTTGTGTGTGTCATTTTTTAAAACTAATTTTAGAAATATATTTGTATCTTGAAAAATGAAGAATCAGTCCCTAATATTTTGATTGTTCCATGATCCTGTCACTTAATTGATATCTCCTTTTATTAAGTAGCAAGGTATTTATAAATACCTATGCATTTTCAATGCACATATTGAGTCTCTTTATGAATTAAATCTTTACTCTGTTACCCTATTTTTCTGTTCATATAAAAATACTACAAAAAATAAAAAATAATAAAAGTTAAAATTAAAAGAAAAAATGTATTTGAACAAAAAATTAAAAGAAAAAATACCACAATATTTTAATAATTGTCTTTATACTGATCTGATGACTTGACACAAAAGAAAATGTTTTTATTTTTGCTAATTCATGTTCGAATTTTTTAACATGGTTCTTCTGAAACACATGCTCTTAGATATTAAGAATTAGTTTGTTATTTTTTCTGAAAAGTCTGCTTAGTTTTTTCTTCCTTTCTTCTATCCTTCCTTCCTTCTCTTTTCTCTTTCTTTTCTTTATTTCTTCCTATTTTTTTAATTTGCATTTAGCTTGTGAACTAATGTTAGAGTTATGACATCTTTATATAATATCTTTATACCAATATCCATGGAATAAAGAGATCCTCTTTTGTGATTTTCAAAAAAAGTACCTAGTGTCATTTCTGATTCTTTCTCCTACTTGTATAACTGTCATACCCTTTTTAAAGGTTTACTCCTAAGTTAATTACAGTTTAGTATGTTATTATTATCATAATGTACTAATTTATTTTCTAATTAGTTATTTCCCCTTAACACTCTTGTAAGATTTTGTCAATTATTTAGCTTAAAAAATCCAATGGTAATCACAAGGACCATTTGCACAGAGAGTTAGAAAAATAATAACTTGTCTCTCTCTCCCATCACTTTATGTTCCTGAGGAAACCACTATATATACACTTTAAAATACACCTTTCCCTATTATTTTCTATACTTATAAAAATAATATACATGCTTCAATTTTGTTAGTTTTTAGTTTCTATTGTTAAAATAGGCCTACAATATACATTTCATTTTAATTTCATTGAGATATAGATAGATATGAATATAAAACAATAACAATTACTTAAGAGTAAGTCAAAAATATCTTTATAAGTCATTAGAAAGTCATCTTAGAAAGCTCTATGGACTTTCCATTTATTGCATCTCATTTTATGTAACAATCATGATGAAATCCTCTATTCTCATTGTTTTTAGAGGGTCAAAAGGCACTACTATATGAATTGCCTCAGGAGATTCTTTATTAAATGCATATGTTTAACTTTACCCCAGAATGTCAAATTTGTTTGAATAAGGAACTCTATTTTTACAGATTATTATTAACATCTATCAAAATAATAATTTCCAGAAGTTCCTCAAAGAGAATACCTGGTATTATAAATCATGAAATAAAGACCTAGTCTTTTAAATAAATGTGTATTTTATGTTTAAAATGTTTATATCTATTACTAGACTATAGAAATGCATGAGTAAATAAGCCATATTCTTATTTTATGACATTTATACACTTGTATAGTAATAATAGAAGTAAACAGAATCTGGTCTTTTCATTTCCAATTCTAAGAATATATATGTAGTATCCTCTCAATACTAATATGAGGCACACATGATGAGCCTAGGGATACCATTAAAGTCTTGTGCAGTAGATGCTACTTACCGTTCCGCACACACTCAGTAGGGTACATTTGGGGAAAGCAGAAATATAGAATTGGTTGGATGGGTTGGATTACATAAACAAATGGACAAAATCAAAACCCAGTAGGACATCTGTATAGAATTTTTAACAATGGCCAGGTGGGATTTGGAGAAGGCATGAGATGAGATTCGATAAGTATGCTGTGGTTGTAACACAAGCCCGTGTGCCTGGAGGATGGTGGGCCCCCCAGGATGGGGGAACTTTTTAAATATTCAATCAGGAGAGAAATTTTGTAATATATTTGTTTATGAGAATTTTGGAGAATTGGTTTGAAGGGGAATTTTAAGGTAGAGGAAACATTAAGGAGATGACTGGAACTCTTTAGGTAAGACAGGATGAAAGTATGAAAATGATGTAGGGTTAGTAACAGGAAGAGTAGAAGATAGAGTCAAGATCAATTTAATAAGTACATGCAGCAGAACATGGCGCTTAATTGGAAGTGGGAGATGAAAGGCATGGTGATGTCAGGTTCACATTGCAACAAATGAGCCTGAGAATTCAAAAGGGTGTTAAAGTGAAGAAGAAAACGAATTTTGTTGTGACCCTTTGGAGTTTGAAATACCTCAGCACATTTGAGTTAGGTTCTGCGGGTGGTTAGATGACAGAAGTGTTACATCTGCAGTTATAAATTTACATCTGGTCAATCCCACTTGACAAACCTACATTCACTGAAGAATGTATAGCATGAGAAAAAAAAAAGACTAAGGATCAGCCTCCTTAACTCCCTCTTTATGGGGTGACAAGAGAAAGACAGTTTTTAACAATTTGAAAAATAAAAAGAGCTCAAGCACATTTCAGAAGAGAGTGGTATTTGTGACAATGGTAAAGAACAAAGTTTTAAACATGAGAATGATTTAACTCTTGGAAGCAAAAGTAATAGAAGAGTTTAGAAAATGATCCCCCAAGTATGTCACACTTAGGTACAGATTTTAATTCAAACACAAATTGCATTACCTTAGATATATTACTGAATTTTGTGAGCATTATTATTTTTATATAGGCTGTTTTAAGAGTAATTTTAAGTTCACAGCAAAACTGAGAGGAAAGTACAAAAATTTCCCATAGGCCCCCTGCCCCAACACATGCACTGTTTTCCCATTATCAACATCCCCTAACAAAAGGGTGCATTTGTTACAACTGATGAACCTACACTGACACGTCATTATCACCCAAAGACTCTAGTTCATATTAACATTTGCTCTTCATGTTGTACATTCTATGGCTTTGGACAAATTTATAATGATATATATCTACAATTATGTTATCGTACAGAACATTTTCACTGCTCTAAGAATCCTCTGTTAGTATCACATTACATAAATAAAATGTTTAAAAACTACTTTAAAGTGCTTTGTGAAAAACAAATTATGTAATGAGTATAAAGTACTTAGCATATTGCAGAGTTCAAAATTAATTTATTAAGCTGTGATAAAATAAAAATCATGTGCTGATATTTCTACTGCATTTAATATTCATAATATCCTTGATGATTTTTGCAAAGCAGGTTTCAGGTGAGTGATAGAAACAGACGTAAAAACAAATGGAACTGCCATGAGAAGAAGATGTGAAGTCCTGTGACTACAGGACACTGGGGACAAACTAAGCTTCTGAGAAGAAATCCACTGGAGAAGAACACCTAAGGGACAGTGTGAAATGTTCAAGATCCAGCAGTAAACTTAGTTTAAAAAATTAATTTAGGGTACAGAAACTTGATTGTAGTTTTCCAGGAAAATGCCAAGATGGAGAGGCTGATGACACAGGACAGAAGAGGTCAGATAAGGAGGCCAGTTATGCTAAAAGTGGATCCTGACCCATAGAAGCCTCTTAATAACGGTTTTGGCATGAAATAAATGAACTGGGTTTAATAACTTGGGGCATGAGTAGAGTGTGGGTCTTTGACTGCTGGTGGCAGATGTAGAATCGAATTTTGCGAAACTGTGTCTTTTGCAGTTCCTTTCATTTGTTTATTTAAGATACAAATAGAATTGGTTTTGTGTCCAAATACTGTTCAGACTAGCCATCTTTATATATCACCAAAATATGCAAATAGATTTCCAAGATGAAAAATACTGATAAATAAATTGATATCAAAAAAGAAAATTAATTTCTTATGGTTCTAATTATCATAATCATCTCTCAAAAAAATTCTATGTGAAAGATAATTATAGTAAGCCTCAGTCAGCAAGAGAATCCTCTTGTGAAAATATATACTAACTAGTGTATTTCTGTGTAGAAAGTCAAAAATAATTCCTAATAGTCAAGAGCTGTTTGTAATACATTCTAGAGATTTCATATAGAAGAAAAGCCCTGTGATTAATTATAAAATTCATTAGCATGTGGCATTTAACTTAAAACACTTATATGTTAAATATTAAATCTACATATTTGTGAATTTACATTAAACTATTTGTGCCTATTGGTATCATGGTTGTCACAAGAACTGTATTCCCAGAAAGGTTACCTATATTTTATTTATGAACTTTTATAAATAATATACACACTCTGGGTCCCCTCTGAATTCTTCCTTTAAACTTTCTTTTCTCTTATTCTCTGGAAAATCTTAGAGATTTTCTCAATGTTATCTTTTCTAGTTTGGTATCTATGAACCATAACCTCAGGGTCCTTTTTAAAAATGATGAGATAAATAGTACCATTTCTACCACAATCAAAACTGGAAGAAGCTATAACAAAAGAGGACTTTTCCTTGTTTCCTGCTGTCCCACTCATTACCAGCTGGTACCATGATAAATAATCATTTCTATAATTGCCCACACAACAATTTCACTGAAGATGTATCACATTAGGAGCTAGTCATATTGTGTCCTACAGCACAGAAAAAATTTTGTCACCTCTGCATTCTGATACAGCAGTGGTGGCTTTTCTACTTTTTAGTTTATTATTTTCCCAGGAGCCTGTTAGCTAAGTTGGTGTTTTAAACACTTTTAGGGCAGCCTTAGTTGGGTGGCTCAGTTGGTTGGAACATTGCCTCATACACCAAAGGGCTGTAGGTTCAATCCTGGGTCACAGTGCATACAGAAGCAACCAGTTGATTTTCTTTCTCCCTTCCTCTCTCTCTAAAATCAACCAACAAAAAAGAGAAAACAAAAGAAAAGAACATATCCTCTCATGATATTTAAAAAATTAAACAATTTTAGGACAGAATTGTGTTTTTCCATTTACAGATTTTCTGTGCGGCACTACAGGTCGTTTCAAAGAATCAGTCAAACTGTTTGACTTTGACTTTGCCACTGCAATACCCATCTAAACATACACACATCCATATACACACTTACACTGACTTCTCTGTAGCATATAGTCATCATTTGACATTATTAGTTTTTAAGTATTATTGGTCAGTAAATATGTACTCATTTTAACATATTTTAAAATTCCATTTTTGATTTAGAATGAACAAAACATGAACTTTAAATTTAACAATCCCACATATTTCACATTAACATATAATATCAAAGTTCTGAATATTTATCTTATATAACCATTGGACCATTAATAAAAGAAAATTTAATATTGAGTAACTATTACTAATTTATAGTCCATATTCTAATTTAGTCTACTTGTAACAATGTGTACTAGAAATCACTCTATATCAGTTCATGGAGGACCCCACATCTTTTTTTTTATTGTGTTCTTGTGCCACAGTTTATGCAGATGACTTTTTACAAATAAACACTTTGAAAAATGTTGAAAATTATCTCAGAATGAGTCAACGTGTTAAATTAATTTAACTTTGTTATAAGTAACTGTTTTAAATTAAATTAATTTTTTATTTTACTACGAACTACAAACATTTTTGAAAGATTTGTGCTAGGTTGTGGGTCAGCATTTATATATTTGTATATTATCTGATATCTTTGCCTTTGAAATATTTTTACAATTAAAAATGAATGTGCCTCTCTCTCTCTCTTTCTTATTCACACACAAGGAACATCTATAAAAGACCCACGGACAAAGCCAAAGTGGGAATGGATTGAAGGAGAGAGGTGGGGGAGGAGGGCAGGGGAAAGTGGTGGCAAGAAGGTGGAGACAAATGTATTTGAATAGTAAAAAAATAAAAAATAAATTAAAAATGAAAAGAAAAAAGAAAAAATATATATATGATATACAGCTTTTAAGTGAATATATTTAATGAAAACCATTATTCTTTTGTGTTTTAAATCTAATAGTTCATATTGGCTAAGCGGAACTTTTGTGAACATTTTTAATTTGGGCTCAGAGCTAAGGTTATTACAAAGTTAACAGCCTCCTTTGTTCAGCTTTTAAACAAGGACTATTTCCAAGTGGTGGTGGGAAAATGGAGACAAATATATTTGAACAATTTAAAAAAATTTAAAAAAAAACAAGGACTTTTTCCAGACTTCCTTTTCTTTACATTGAATATAAGATAATACCCTATGTTATCATAGACAGCCAATCTGAGCCCTGGCTGCCAGTGATAGGGTAAGGGAGGAAGGCGAGCCACCTAGCAGGGCAAACCGGTCTGGAGCTGTGCAGAGAGAGGACTGTGTTGCGCCGGAATCCTGGGGTGCACTGTGCAATCTATCCCGCTTCCCTGAATGTGCAGGCCCTGTGTCCAACATCAAGAGGTGGGTTGAGGGCTGCCTGTGACATCTCCACACTTGCTGATGTTGGGCCCTGCAGCACACCCCTCTCGAATAACCCTCATACCACTGGTAGTCAAGGGGCACTAGAAAGTTTCCCCCAATGGCCAAGATGGCTGCAGGAGGAGGCTCTTATACCGACCATGCCAAAAGCTAGAACGATGAATGGATAGGGCCTGAGTGTGCCAAAAACAATAAAGATAACTGGATAGGAAAAAGAGCCCTCCCCTCCTTATCCTTATAAGCACTCGGGGTTTGAACAGAAGAGGAAATCATTTTTGAGATGGGAGTTTACCATTTTCCCAGGTCGCAGCACCCGTATAAAGCTCTTTTCTTTTGCACCAGCACCTATATTGTGAGTTTGAGTTTCATTGTGGCAGATAGCCAAATGTGCATTTTGGTTACATTTTTTCTGGGCACATATAATTTCTTTCAGTGCCATAGAGAACACTTCTCAACTGTACTTCATAAAAAAATAAATCATGTTCTCCCTTTTCATTGCATGTCATACAGTGTGTCTGTAATCTGCATAGCCAGAGCCTCATAGCCATTATTTTATTGCCTGTATGCTAAAATGTAGGTGGTGTGGTTACAGAGAATCACTATACAGATGTAGCTGGTGTTGTTACTCACCTACTCCTATAAAGACACGTATTTCTATCTTAATACAAATTCCCAAGATCTAATCTTCTCTTTCAAGCACATCTGTTTTTTTTAACTAAAGTTATGAATAAAACCTTGATTATAATTTGCTAACTCTTTTGTTATCCCTTCTCTCCAATCATTACAACTTCATCAGCCTCACAAAAAATGTTTGCCTCAACTTCATACAGATTTGACCAAGCAATCACTTTCTTAAAGCTATAGTCTCCTTAGTTGACATAAGTAAAAATTACTTTACATTTTTAAAAATCTCCTTAAACCTTCCAAAAAAGAAAGGCTTCGATCATTTTGTTCAATTGTTGATGAACTATAGTTTTGGCTCTAACCTTGTGCTCCCTATGTTCATGTCACTCTAATTTAAATAACTTTATTTTATTTCTGAATATGAAGAGAGAACCAACATTTATCTGGCATAAACAGAAAGCTAGAATTTAGCATTAAAAAATTACAAAGAATATTCCCAATTTCTATTATTTGTCCTCTGGTGGCAAAATTCAGAGAGAAAACTAAGGATGCAAAATGACTTTTGCAAAGTTCTTCATGGAGAGCAGTTAGAGGCAAGGTGCAGGTGGAACTGGGAGGGGAAGCCAGCATTTTTGTCTATGGTGCTTGGTTATAATTTAGTAAAAGGAAGCAGTCTTAAATCTGAAGATACCAGATGGATGTAGCGAAAAGCCACAGAAAGTACTCCTGAGGAAAGCTGCTAGAAAGCACAGGGAGGTCAGCGTGGACTGCTGACCCTACATTCAGTCACTGCCTTCATCTCCAGGAGCACAGGGCTCTTCCACTACTATTTAGTCACCTGGCCTCCAGGGAGTGTTCTATGGAAGTTTTAGTATTGGCTCAGTTGTATTCCACAGCTCACATGTTGAAGTGCTTTTGCTCTGACATGGTCTCCCCTGCAGCTCAGCCAGTCAAGCATTCCACAGATGGTGTGTGTTGGAAAAATTCCTGGGCCAAAGATGGAGCTGCTTCTGCCTGGGATGCCAAGTCAGTAAACCAAACTTTGATGACTTTATGTCCCTGTAAAGGCTCCACTTGACGAAAAATGCAGTTTATCCAGTTAGCGAATCCCCAAATGCCAAGTCAACTCTAGGCTCTATGCTTATTTCCTTGTTCCTTGATATTTCTTGGATGAAGGCTTTCCATGCTGCTCCTGCTTTGTGAGTTTCCAACCTCACTTTAGTTTGGCTGATGCTCAAATGCTGCTAAATAGTATTTCAGAAGAAGCTGCAATAAATCTGAGATGCTAAAGGCCTGCAGAACTTGCAGAAGCCATGAGGTTGCATTTATAAGGTTTCGGACTGTGAAGATTTCCAGAACGGGTCCCAGTAAAGTGTTGGTATCAGAGCCAGAAGGATGTTCTAAAGGTCCAGACAACAGATGGACTAAACCCTGTAGGTGAAGCTCAGATTCCAAGACTCTCTCACATGCTGCCTGACCTACGTAAGTCTCTACCTTCTGGGTAAGACTAGGGAGAGGAAAAGAACAAGAAGGAGCCTCAGAAGGCTAATTATCCCTGAAGGGTCTGAACTAAGTTGAAATAGTTTTAAACTGAAAAAAAAATTACATTTAAGCACACGTTACATTTTCCCCACATATCCATCCTATTATTCTCTCTTTCTACTTGGTATTCTTGGAATAGAAAGAAAGGTTAGGTAAGTTGGTCATTTATTAGAAGGCAGGCCCTACTTCTCTCCCAGAATATGGGAATGTACAAGGATGTTGGCAATCCTGATACACAGGTTCTGGCCTTTTATCCTATAGGGGACTTGAAAATAGCAGCCTAAGCATAGGTTATAACACATGCATTCATTTTGTTTGGCCTTCATAGCAGATACCATGTTTTAAAAGAACAATTGAACTTAATTGTCAACATTTAAATAATAGGAGATTTTGTTAAAAATTTGGATTCTAGGCTTCTGATCACATTATCAGAATATCTGGCAGCATTAATTAGGACTGCCTGGCATGACTCAGTAAAACTAAGTAATAACTGCCTTCTATGAATAAGGTGTTCACTCTCCAGTTATCAGAGATTTTCTGAAACCACTGTTAAGAGTGTGTTTTTGTTTGGCAGGATTTGTCAGCTAAAAGCTCTGAAAGCAGCTATAGACTCAAGGGCATGAGTTCTCCCAGCCTTGTCTTTCACGAGTATGGAAGTAGATAAATTACTTACTGTTCTGTCTTATCTGTATGTTTTCTTCTAAATCTTACTTTCTCTGATGATTTTTACCTAAGTAACTAAGTCTCATATGCCTTTTAATTTATACAAACTGCTCTATTCTGGAAATCTTAGTATTAATTTATATGAGATTTTTAAAAATTATTATTTCTAAGTCATATTTTTGTGAGAAGCTGAAATGTCACTAAATATTTTAAAACAAGACAATCATTGATTTCTAATACAAATTAACTCAAACAGTTAACCTCAGGTGTTCTTCAGACCTTGAATTTCTTTTTTAAAATATTATCATGGTTACCATAGGAAACATTTCTTGGACACTTTGGCATGGGACATACAAACAATGTAAAGGAATTATTCAAGAAGAGAGTAATGGTGAGGGGAGTGATGAAAGGAGAGGTGAGAATGGAATATAGCAGAAAGTATGGAGGAAGGAAGAAGTGTTCATTTACAGAATTCTTCAAAATTATTTTAAAAATAAGAACCCAATTCACATGCACAAATTATGAAATTATCAAATTACATAGAATTTTATGTTTAAGTTCAGTCATGCATTGCATCAAGATGATGGACGTGATATACAACAGTGGTAAACCGCATAGCCTAGGTGTGTAGTAGACAGCGCCATCTAGCTGTACGTAACCACACTCTGTGATGTGCACACCATGAAATCACCTGACGATGCATTTCTCAGAATATTATTAAACAGTTCTAGATGATAACTATTTTTACTCTTGAATAGTTTCAAATTTTAGACTCTACTTGTTAATGCCCTTCATCCACGCGCCCCAGAAACATACTTATATGAATGAAGAACCTGTGGGCACGGACAATGAGGTGGGGATTGACCGTGGGAGCGGGGGAACAGGGGAGAACAATGGGGAAAAAGGTAGGACAACTGTAACTGAAAAGCAATAGTTAAAAAAAGAAAATGTTTGGCTTATTTGTCATTGCAGAAATGGAAAGCAGGAAGTCAGAATTAAATTGAATTTTGTGCCTTTTCAGTCTTTTGCAAAGCAAAATTGGTTGCATTTCCAATTTTGTTAGCTTATACCACAGGTTTTGGTTTGATTGTCCTGTGTAAAACAGGAATAAAGTGGTCCAGATCCTGAGTTTCCAGCACATATAAAATGTACAAAATCAAGCATGTTGCTGGTAGTGGTGAAATTACACCACATATCAGTTGATGATTGCTGTAGCAGAGCAGATTATTAACTCTCTTGAAATGCTAAAGTTATAGCTGCAGTTATTAAGACTGGCCAAGATTTGTAAAGCTGACTGAGTTGCTAATAATTCAAACAAACAATGTGTAATTAGTACAAATTTGGTGGATTTTTTTCTTCCTTTCAAATCTATCTAGCATTTATCATTAACCTTTTTATTCGGATTCTACAATAATCCCAGTTTCATTGGTTCTCTAGAAGGGCTCCTGGGACTCAGTACATTGTCATATTCATGGCTATTATTTATTAGATCAGAAGGATACAAAGCAATATCAGAAAGGAGAAAAGAAACATGGGGCAAAGTCCAGAGGAGAGCACTCACAGACTCTAAGAATCTTCCCGCAAGTAAGTGACTCAGGATGTGCTTTATTTAACCAACAATAAGTTATAATAAATGTGAAATATTTTCTACCATGGTAGTTTATAGAGAGGCAGTGCCCTGGGATTTTAATGGGGTCTGGCCACATCGGTAAGCTTTGCTTAAAAGGAAAGAAGGAATTTGGCAGACCACATTGTACAAACAATGTAGACACAGTGAGCCACTCTTAGTTCAGGGAATGGTGGGAACTCTTCCAAAAACCTAACATCCCAGGTGTCAGCCAAAGGCTAAGATTGCAAACAAGACTTTCTAAGAACTATAGTCAAGCCTGCTGTGTTAACAGTTTTTTGCACAACTATGTATTAAAATAATTGAATATAGAAATAATTTTAAGAAAATAACCCTATCTTTTCTAAGGTTGGCCCAGGTAATGTAGTTCTAAGTTGAGAAGTTTGTGAATAGACAAAGCCTTACCAGAATTGAAGTAGTTGACAAAATCTAGAGAATACGTGAAGTAACAAGCTGGCGTAAAGAAATATTTGAAGGAAAATGATGAGTAGCAAAACAGAGAAGGGGATCTAAAAATTGCTTGAAAATGATATTGTGTTGTGTGGTGGAAAAGCGAGGAATAGGATTCAAATTTCTCTTGGGAAACTCTTTTGGTTATCAGGCTACAGGTGATTTGAAGTCATTTTAAAATTGGCTTATGTCACATAGATATCCTCG
Source organism: Pteronotus mesoamericanus (assembly GCF_021234165.1). NCBI lineage: Eukaryota > Metazoa > Chordata > Mammalia > Chiroptera > Mormoopidae > Pteronotus > Pteronotus mesoamericanus. The sequence continues at coordinate 76,742,861 of NW_026555321.1, read as the reverse complement.
AGGCGATGATAACTCCATAAACATTCCAGTGACATCTGGCAGTTAAATAAGCAGTTTTGCTTAAAAATATTCTCAAGATTATTTAAAAATACATATCTGTGTGGAATTTTAGAATGACAAAGTATACATGTTAAAGCTTACATATCTTTTGGGCTTCTGTGGAACCTTTTAATTAACTTTGTCAGAGAATCTACTCCAGTCTATTGAAATTGTCTATTTTTATGGTTATGTTTCTTCACTATTAGGCAGGGACCATGTCATTTTCACTATTTTATAACCAGTACCTAGAACAATAAGGTTTAATATAAAATCATCATATAAAAATCTCGCTAATGCATAAAAGCAGTTCATAAATTTAATTAATTTGTCTTGCAGTATGAAATGGAAGAGCTCACTAAAATCAGAGAGGCATTATCCCATCACTAGTCACAGGGCAATTGCCTGCATTAAAGCTCACTTGGTTTAAAGGATGCTTTCCATTAATTTGTGCCAGAGAGTGATGAGAAGGATCAGCCTACAATTTTGCAGTTCTGTGAAGGTTTTAAAACCACTGATGCCAAGAAAAATACTACTTCATTATTGGTTCTATAAAATCAATCAATACTAATTCATAGAAGGAGATATGGACTGAATGTGGTTTCTCCCAAACAGAAATTAGTGAAATTGTTAAACAAAACATTAGACTGTCTGCAAATGATAGTCTACTACTCTCAAGTTTTTGAGATTGTACATTTCATTAATAAAATAATGTTAAATCTGGTTTTACTATTAATATGTATGACTTCAAATCACCAGTAGAGAATAACTCAAAGCATAGTATGAACTTATTCATTAGCTAGTTCATTATTAGCTATATAGAAACTACATCCACATTTTCAGAAATTCATTTTTATAGTTTATTTTTCTCGTACTTACCTGTCAGATATAATTAGATCACCAATTTTTTTTTGTTGTTGACTTGGAATAGTCAAGCAAAAACCTCTTAGTATGAAAAAAAAGTCATACTTTTACTGTTCATTTGCACTTTATTTATATAGTTAATTTGGGATTTCTTTGCAAGATTCTTTTTTACTTATAACATATTATTAAATTTTAGTTTATTTAATTTTTTTGACTTAGCATACATCAAAAACCTTTTGTAATGATATTGTAAAATAATAAAACTAATAAAGGCTCCATCACCCACCAACACCTATGCTTTGCACAAGAAAGTTTCTTCCCACAGTTTATCCCTTACCATATGTGAAAAGGGATGTGCTAGTCATAAAGAATACACGAAAGTATCATTGTCAATTAATGTATTAAATAACAGTAAAGCTTAATTACTTTCATATCTTAATTAAGACAAAAGCCAGGAAGCACTATACTATCTGAGAAGAGGAAGAAACACATCAACAATAGCTTCTAATTTGTCATTACAACAATTTTCAGTCTCTAGTACATGAATAGGGGGAACCATGGTAGAGCCTGCCTGATCTCACTGAATTGAAGAGACACAGATTAGATTTCAGAGAGGCCAGCTAGGATAGAGAATGGAGTTTCACAGAAAGTAAGTGCTTCAGAGATCTGCACTGGCTTCCCTATGCTTTTTTAGCTGAATACTACTCTGTGTATGCATAAGAGAAAAACATTTGAGGCCAGGGAAAGAACCACTATACGTGAGTAAATAGAAAATGTTTAATGTCCTAAGAGTCTGGGAAAAGTTTGTATCTGTACAAGGCAGAGTGGATAAAACTTCTAAGGCTACATTACCTGTATGTACATTACCCAATCTTAAAAGCAAACCCTAGAGAAATCTGATTCAAAGTAATGTAATTGTTTCTCAAAATGAAGTCCAACTTTACTGAAAGAAATAGAACATAAGAATAAACATCTAATGGATGGCATTCAATTAAAAATGTCCAGACATTCAAAAAAGCATGAAAATAAAACTCGTAAGCCAATGAAACTTAAACAGAGATGATGAAAAAACATCAAAACAAATGATTATGTATATTTGTGAAGATTTAAACAACCCTAAGTATCTTCTCTAACAACCAGCCTACTAAACTAGAAACGAATTATAGAAAAATACTTGGAAAACTGCAAATGTATGAAAATTTAAGAACACATTTTCAAATATCCTTTGAGTAACATAAAAAATAATCGAGTCAATTAGGAAATATTTTGAAATAAATAAAAATTAAAACACATGCAGGTACATTTGTGGGATATAGCTAAAGACATAAATTTATAGAATTAGAAACTTCACAGAAAAAAATTGAATCTAAATAATCAAATTAAATAATAATGGTAAAAACAAAATTATTGACAAAGAAACAAAACCAATAGAGTAAATTAATGTAAATAAAATGTAATTTATTGAATAGATCAACAAAATATTAAACCTCTAGTGAGATGGCTCAGGGAGAAAAAGAAAAAAGTATAAATTAATAATATCAGGAAATAAAGAGATTATACTACAGATCTTACAGAAAATAAAAGTGTAAGAGGAAATATTTTAGACAATTTTATGTGAAAATATTCAATATAGAAGAAATGGATGCATTTCTTGAAAGACAAAATTTTTAGAAGTTTTTGCAAATTAAATCAATCTGTACAAAGAATAATATCTCATGTTGTATTATTTTTGGAATGCAAGGTTTGTTTAACAGTTAGAAATAAATTGTAATAGTCACCGTATTAACACAATCCTATATTTAAAAAAAAATGTGGCAAAACACATTTGATAAAATTCAATGTCCACTCATGTTAAACACTTGCAGTAAACTAAGAACAATAGAAAACTTTCCTAACTTGACAAAAACATCTGTGAATGTCCACAGCTTACTTTATATGATATTTTATAGTTTAATTTATATATGTTAATGCTTAATAATTCTTTATGCTATTCTACTTTATATTAGTGAATATCTCACTGTAAAACTATGAATAAGCAGTAATATTCATATTTAAACCTTTTATTTAGTATTATATTGGCAACATAGCCAATGTGATGGAATAAGAAAAAAAGTGATCAAATGGAGAAAGTAAAATCGTGTTTATTAAAGGATGACATAATCATTTCCATAAAACATTCAATGTAATCTATGAAAAAAACTACTAAAATAATAGAGTTTGGCAGGATAGCAAGATATAAAGTCAATACACAACAAATGGCTTTATTTCCATATATTAGAAATAAACAGTAGGATATTTATATTTAAATATCTAGTTTACAATGCATTTACAGTAATATCAAAATGTAAAATATATTTTTTAAATTTTATCTTTAAATCATGTTTATTCTGTTACAGTTGTCGCAATTTTTCCCCTCTGCCCTCCTCTACCCATCCCACCCCGCCCACCTTTCCCACAGTCAATTCCCACTCTGTTGTCCAAGTCTATGGGTCATTCACACAGGTTCTTTGTTTAGTCCCTTCTCCTTTTCACCATTATATTCCTTCCCCATCCTCTCTGGACACTTTCAGTCTGCTCCATGTTTCCTTGCCTGTGGTTTATTTTGTTCATTAGTATATTTTGTTGAATAGATTCTACTTACAGGTGAAATCATATATTATTTGTCTTTCACCAACTGGCTAATTTCACTTAGATAATATTCTCCAGTTCCATCCATGATGTCACAAAAGGCAGGAGTTTCTTCTTTCTTTATTTTAAATGCAGATTGATTTTATTTATTTATTTTTTAAAAGTCAAGATCCATTATAAAATATTAACAAATTTAAATCCATTATAAAGTCTCAGCAATTAAAACAACATGACACCAGCACAGAAATAATCAAGTAGATCAATGAAATGAAATGAGCATTCTAGAAACAAATGTATATATCTGTCTAACAATGTAATATATGATTAAATTGATATTTTAAATCACTGGGTAAAATAAGGCTTATTCAACAAATAAGGTGCATAGACCACTATTACTTGAAAGAATACAAATACAGAGCCCTATTTCACATGTTATGCAATAAATATTCAGGTGTGTTAAAAATCAATATGTAAAATATGGGAGTTTTCAGAGAAAATACAAAAATAATATTTTTCTTACTCTGAAGTAAAATATTCAAACCCAGAAGCTACAAAGTAAAATATTGATAAAATTACTATATTAAACATGTAAGACTATATAGTAATATACATATAAAAAAGTAAAAGGACAAGTAATAGAATAAGAAAGTATTTGTAACACATCTAAAAAAGGATTAATAGTTTTTATTTTTTATTTTTTAAGGTCAAAATTTCTACAAAAATTTAATAAAAAAATGGATAAAGAATACCAAAGAATTATTTAAGCCTTTTTAAAAATAATAGAAATAGGCAAGAAATATACAAAAACAGGTTAGTGTCAACAAATAATAAAGGAACAATTAAAATAACACATCATTGTCACAATAGATTATTAAGTATTAAACATATTGGTAATATCATGTATTGGTCACTGTGAAAGGAACTGGGTATTCATAGACTTTTTCTTCATCTTCTTAAAGCAGTCCCGTTAGCATATTCTGCAATGCTGGTTTGATGGAGATGTATTCTTTTAGCCGTCTTTTGTCTGGGAAACTCCTTATTTTGCCTTCCATTTTAATTGAGAGCCTTGCTGGGTAGAGCAGTCTTGGTTGCAGGCTTTTGCTTTTGATTACTGGGAATATTTCTTGCCATTCCCTTCTGGCTTGCAGTGTTCCTAATGAGAAGTCAGTCTCTAGCTATATCAGGGCTCTCTTGTATGCTACTACCTCTTTCTCCCTTGCTTCTATTATGATTCTCTGTTTGTCTTTGCTATTTGCCATTTTAATGATGATGTGTCTTGGAGTGGGCCTCACTGAGTTCCTCTTGAATGGGACCCTCTGTGCTTCCTGGACTTGTGTGACTTTTTCTCTCCTCCAATTAGGGAAGTTTTCCATCATTACTTTTTCAAGCAGGCTCTCAATCCCTTGCTCCTTTTCTTCTCCTTCTGGTATCCCTACTATATGGATATTATTACATTTCAAGTTGTCCTGCATTTCCCTCAATGCCGCTTCATTCTTTTTGAGCCTTTTTCTTGTTCTTTCTGGGAGCTTTTTTCTACCTTACCCTCCAGCTCGCTGATTTGATCCTCGGCTTCATCTAGCCTGCTTTGGATTCCTTCTACTGTGTCCTTCCATTCAGAAATTGTATTCTTCATTTCCTTTTGTCTCTTGTTGATAGATTCTATGTCCTTTTTCATGCTGATATAGTTTGCAGTTTCCCTGTAATTTTTTTGTAATTCTCCTTCCCCAGTCTCTCCTCAGGCATTTCTAGCCCGCTCTTTGTCCACCTTTGCCAAAGCCCAGGGTAAGTGGCTGCAAATAAAAATTTATTCATTGGCCCTTTAAATGGCTCTTCTCATCTCCAACCACCTGTCTCTGACAGAGCAACCCTGCCACTTTTTGCAGCTGGCGCTTATCTATGTACTTTTTGAGCTCTAGTGCTTAGGCTGGAGATCACCGCTTATGGTTTAGGCCCTGCTCTCTCAAGGCGATCCAGCTTGCCATTGCAATATCCATCTGGTGCTGCTGCCCATGTGCAATCCACCTGCCTTCTTGAGTCTCTACCACACTCCTTAGCAGTTAGGTTGTGCTAAAGCTGATTCTTCTGTCTGTCCAAGGTTATAAAGCTCCTCTATTTCTATAGTTTTGTTGTTGTTCCAGGTGTTTTCTCCACCATTTAGTTGTAATTCCAGATTGGTCCTGGGAGGAGATCAGTGTGACTTCCACTCACTCCTCTGCTATCTTAATTCTCCTGGTTCAAAATGTAAAATATTTAAATAAAAGAAAACAAGAAATCTTTATATTTAAAAATTTTTGATATTCAAACAATACAGCTAAGAAAATATCCTTTTTTTAGCTATGCATTTGAGATTTTTAAAAGTTATTTCACAGGAAGCATGTCTTTTTCTATGTTCTTATCCCCACAAGTCAACCAATCCATCTTAAATATAAGACTCTCATTTTCATTCCTTAAAGTTACTGGCAGTCCCTCTAAATCAATAATTGGCTGACATTTTCTATAAGACTCCACACAGTAAACCTTGTAAGTTTGTGGGCCATATATAGCCTTTGATATGACTATTAAATTCTGTCATTGTATCACAAATATTTATTTAGATAATAGCAAAATGAATGGGTATGGCTATTTCAATATAAGATTATTTATGAAAGCAGCCAAAACAGGCAGCAGGTCAGATTTAATCGACAGCCATAATTTTCTGAACCAGATAATTTCTACTGGAGTATTATCCAGTAGAAATATCATGAGAACCATAAATGTAATCTATATATGTAATTTTTAATTTCTTACTTTCCCCAAAACGTATTTTAAAAGTGACATTGATTTTAATATATTTTATTCTACTTAAATAGATAAATTTTATAATTTTAGTAGATAATCAACACAAAATATTGTTAATAAACTACTTTACATTCTTAGATTCATTCTAAAACTTTTAAATTCTAGTGTATAATTTGCATTATAGCCCATGTCAATTTAATTAGCCACATTTCAAGGGCTCAGTAGCCACATTCAGCTAATGGCTACCTTACTGGACAGCTCAGTTTACAATGTCTTACTTGGCCACAACGTAGAAAGGCTTAATCTCAAAGGGACCTATTGACATTCCAAAGGAAAGTTCTGATGAATACATTATTTTATCTTTGGTTCAGGCTTTTCTTTTCTGGGATTATTTTGATTTGGCATATATGAAGAAGAATATCATTATTTCCTTAGTGTGTGTTTGGTTGGTTGATTTCACAAACATTTCAGACTCACTAGTAATCATATTGCCAAGCTATCTTCTGCCACTAATTTATGACCTCTGCTAAAAGTTATTTCTATGAGGGGAATCATTTTCTTTCTTTACTTTATACTTTGAAATGGGGGGAGTTAAACAGTCTATTACAATACTATATTTTGGGAAAGGACACAGAGATGTCAGTACTCAATCTAAAATAATAAAATAATTGAGTCCTGAATTTTAAAATGCAAGTGTGATAGCCATTTCAACAGAGCAGACTTATATACAGATACACAAAATATAACAACACAAAATAAAAATAATTTGAGGTCATGCTTTTTCTAATTAGGGAAATGTGATGCCTATTACTTGTAGTTTGGGATACTTCAATGTCAGATTTTCAAGAACAAGAAAATTTAGGTACCCTCTAAGGAGGAAGGTTAATGAAACAATTTATATGGGATAGAGGAGACTTAACATGAATTAAATTGTATTCAAGAGCATTGTATTTGGTGAAAATTGCCTTCTATTTTCACTAAGGATAAAAATGAAGAAAACTAGCTTCAACTTAATTTAGCCTAGATATTAAAAGAAACTTTTTTTTTTTCATCATGAGGGTTGCAAAGAAAGTGTTGCCATGGTAGTTCTTGATATTTCATTTTCTCAAATATGTGTGTTTTAAAGAAAAGGGTAAACAGATAATAATAGGAGAATGTTACTGGGATATAACTTTCCCCCTAAGTACAGAGAAGTGACAGAAAAACAATAGTGGTTCTTTTAATTTCTTTAATCTTCTGTTCATTTAGAGACACAATCATTAGTCTTAAAAGAAAGGGAAAGACAAAGAGATGTGCTAGAAAGGATGAGGACCCAGTGTTGAGGTATATAGATCAAAGGCTTGTGTGATTAATAACATTTTTAAGCCCTTATATTTTATTTTAATAACAAATAGCAAGAACTACCAGAAAAAACTTTACTGTTTATATTCTTTACCTTGAAAGAATACAAAGATTCTTTTTAACTCTAAAGAGAACTTTATGTATTTGACATCCATTTCTAGTGTTTAATAAAAAATAGAATGCATTCCTCTATTTAGTTCTTTTATCTACTTATATAGGATGTCTCATTTTCCTACAAATATATAGGAGTGATTAATTTTAAATTTTAAATAAGTTAAACATTATTTCCCTTATGTGGTAAGTTTAATGGAATATAAGTGGTAATAGGTACACTGTTGTCTTTAATGGTGACTATAACTGGGGGTGAGATTGGATATTATAGTGAGAGTATGGCTGTGGGTTCAAGCCAAACATAACTCATCACTGCCCTATTCTTTGTTAGTCTGCTCTACCTTCAATTAATTACCCTTCCCAGCCCCAGAATTATTGTGTGAAGGATGTATCACAATATATTAATGAGATTAAACTTCATAATATATACTCTGTGAAAGTTTAAATGTAGTGAGAGGCACTGCTCTGTACTCTCTTACTCTCTTTTTTTCGGCATGTTATTGTAGCCAATTTGTTACAATAACTAAAAATCCTCTTTTGACAATGAGTTTTCTTAGTCAATTAAAGGTTATCATCATCAATTCAATACCAATAGGAATCCCCAGTTTAGGGTGTGGTGAGGGGGGAGGGGACACTTTATTCAGTGCCAACAGCTCAGCTGTGGAAAAGTTCAGTTGTGGTATAGCTAGGCGGTGGAATAGCATGGCTGTGAGACAGCTCAGTTATAACACAGTATAGCACTGTCTGTGAGGTAGCCCAGGCAAGGCAGTTCCAGTATTAAGGCTCAAGTAGTAACAAATCCAGTATCACAAATCTGATCTGGTGAGATAGATCAGTTCAGGTCTGGGAAGTCAGCTCTATTCCACTAAATACTGCAGCTCAGCTGATTTTGCATTTCCAGTCAATGTTACAGGTTTAGCTGGAGAAGTGCAGTCTTCTATTGATACTGAAAGTGTGCTCTGGTAAGACAGAAGGGAGCTAACATATATAGAAGAGTGTCTAGCCCTGGTTCCTAATTGCTCTATTCTCATGCAAATGAGAATTCCAAATTCTCACAGTTTTCATTGGTCCAAAAAGTGCTGTCCTGATTGGCTGGAATGGAACTACTCTGATTGGTCAGTAAAGATGAAAATGAGGATGTAACTATCCATCTCCAATTGGACAAGGAAAGTCTCAGTCCCATTGGTCAAATTTTGATCCTAGGAACTCCTATTAGGGTCAATTCAGACAGCAGGATCACAGTACAGTAGGCTTGTCCATGTAGCCTCTGGCTTTTCCCTGACCTGAATACAAGAGGGATCTCTATAAACAAGGACTGCTAGACAATGGTTATGAGTTGGAGCCCAATTAACCAGAAGGAGTCTTTTTCCACAGGTTTGTAAGGGTCAACACCTACTACAAGTCTACAGTCCTATCATCATCTTTTTATGGTACTACTGAGGTTTTAAATTTCAGGTACAGTTTATATATACATATGCTAGTTAACCTGTTGCATTTTTTAGCTCCTTACAATCTTCATCTTGACTATCTGGAAGTATTTTGCAGGACTGGGGCTCTTACTGGGATTCCAGAAAAACCATCTGTTCCTGGACTACATACACATTTTCTTTCTGACTATGCTATTTCATTATTTTTTTTACAAGATCTCTCCATTGCATTAAATACTAGCGTTGTGAACACATTTTCTAGATAATCTTATACATGTCTGCCTCTCCAATTTATGCCTGCTGTTGATAACTCTTATTACTAATTCATATATTTACATCACACATTGATTATTTCTATGTATATAAGACTCATAAATGTGGGGTTTTTTTTTGTCTTTTAGAATACTGCTTTTTTTTTAAGTGCTTATTTGAAGAAGGATGGAATTAGAGGGAAATGAGGAAGAAGAAGCTGTATTAAGGAATAGATTTATGTCCAGTTTAGACTAATCTTACTACCCACAGTGGCTCATGTGTCCTTCCAAAGAACATTCAGACTTACACAAAGAAAAAATACTAATTGAAATCTATATAACTTTTTACTGCAAAAAATGACCTTAATTGTTTTCCCTCACGGATACCACTACCCAATGTACACTAAAACTCTGTAATGTTTTATTGATTGACATGTATGAAAAGATATGTTTAAAATTATTTTCACTATTTCTTATTCCTCTAGTTGATTTCTCTTACCAGATTGCATTGATTGATATCTGCAATACATAGTTAAATACAAAGAATGGTCATTCTTTGCCCCCTCCATAGCTTTATTAAAAAAGTTAATGTACTCTACTCTTTACATCATTTTTAGGTTTGCAGAAAACTGGAGCAGTGATTACAAGAAGTTCTCATATTTCACTCCCTCCCTACAACCCACTTGCCCCCATACTCCAGGTACACAGTTTCTCTCATTACTAATGTCCTTCATTAGTGTGGTATATTTGTTACAATTGATAAATTAATACTGATATATTATTATTAACTAAAGTCCATAGTTTACGTAAAGGTTCATTATCTGTATGGCATAGTTCTATGGGGATTAACAAATACAAAACATCATATCTACCATTATAATATAATAAATAATAGTTTCTCTGTCCTATAAATTCCCTGTGCTCAATGTGTTCATTCCTCCCTCCCTCTCTACCACTTCAACACCCTGGCCACTGCTGATCTGTTTACTGTTTTTACAGTATATATCCTTTTCCTTTTCAGACTAGCTTCTTACACTGAACTGCCTACTTTCACTTATAAGATTTAAGGTTTCTCTATATGTTATATGATTGATAGCTTATTTCTATTTATCACTGAATAATCTAACATTCATGGGTGTACCAGCATTTATTTTTCTGTTCACCTGTTTAAGGGCATCTTGGTTGCATCCAAGTTTCAGAAACTATAAATACAGCTGTCATGAAGATTTATCTACAGACTTTTGTGAGAGCATAAGTTTTCAATTCCTCTGGCTAAATACCAGTGAGGGAAAATTTTGATTCTTATGATAGACTAGATTTAGCTTTATAGAACAATTTTCCAAAGTAGCTGTACAATTTTGCTTTTCCACCAGCAATGAATGAGAATTCTCATTGTTTCTCATCCTTGCCAGTTATTTGTGTTGTCATTGTTAAATTTTAGCCATTCTAACGCATGTATATGGTATATAATTTTTGTTTCAGCTTGCAAATCTTTAATAACTTATGATGCTTAGCATTTTTCAATACTAAATACTAAAATACTAATACTAAATTATCAAATACTAAATTCTTGTCAGATATATAACATGCAAATATTTTCCCATTTTTAGGTTTTCTTTTCAAATGCTTGATAATGTCTTTTGATAGAGGAAAGTTTCTACTTTTGATTAAGTCTCATTTTATCAATATTTTCTTTTGTTCATGCTTCTGGTGTCTTGTCAAATGAAGGGTCTTGAGGATTTACCAGAATTATTTCTTCTAAGAGAAGACTTATATTTAAGTCTTTGATTCTTTGTGATTTAAATTTTGTACAAATTGTGAGGAAGGAGTCTATTTTTTTCTTTTGCATGTGGATATCCAATGTTTTAAACACAAGTGGTAGAAGAGGCTATTTTTTCACATAAATGATCTTGACATTTTTGTCAAAAATCAACTGGTCATAAATAGAGAAGGAATAAAAGAAGGAATTTACTTCTGGATTTTCAGTTCTACTGCTCTGTTTTTTGTTTGTTTGTTTGTTTTGTCTCTACATATACCAGTACCACACTGCTAGATTAATGTAGCTTTGGAATTTGATTTGAAATTTGAAAGTGTTAGTCCTCCAAATCGGTTATTATTTTCAATATTTTAAATGTTTAGCATCCCTTGCATTTCCTATAAATATTAAGATTGATTTTTTCCCTTAAAAATTAGTATGTTAAAAATTATTATGTCAATGGATTTCTTTTTGTAGTATCTCCATTATTAAGTCTTCTAATCCATGAACATAGGGTGTCTTTCCATTAATTTAGGACTTTTTAAGTTTCTTTCAGCAATATATTGTCATTTCAGTATACAAGTATTTCACCTCCTTGGTTAAATTCAATTTTACTATTTTATTCTTTTGGATGTTATAGAATATGTAATTGTTTCCTTAATGTCATATTTTAATTCTATTGTGCTAGGGCACAGAATTACAATTGATACCTCTCCATTAATATTAAACCATATAATTTTGATGAACTTGTTTATTACACTTAATAGTTGTGTGTATGGTAGGTGGATGTTAATTTTTTAGTATTTTCTTTACATAAGATCATATCTCTATAAGATCACATTTATGTTTAGTCTAGTTGGTTTTAAGTATCATTCAAATCCTCTAGTTATTGATCCTGTCTGATTATTTATCTATTATTGAAATTGTGGTAATTTAATCACTACTATTATTATAGAATAGTCTATTTCTTCCCTTAATGTTGTCAAGGTTTGCTTAATATATTTTTGAGCTACTTTTGAGGTGTATACATGTTAAGAGTTTGATTATCTTGATAAATCGATCTTTTATCAATATAATCGAAGTATGTCCAGGAAATATCCAGCCAGTGTTAATATATTGAGAACAATTTGTGTGACATTGATGCGTTGTGGCAGCCAAGGAGAGGGGATTAGAATGTGCATGTGTGAACAATGATGACTTCATTGTACTAATCAGTGGGGGTGGTACCTGTTATTGAGTGAGCATGTGTACTATGTGGCTGTCACATTCTTGACTGAACAAGCAACAATGAATCTGCATCAAATTTTGTCTTAAGCTTAAACATCCCTCCACAGAAACTATTTGGTTGATTCAGAAGGTCGCAGCTATGAGCAAATGGCAATTAGCAGTTTCATTATGACAACGTGTCCACTCATGTATCATGTCTTGTACAGAGTTTATGGAGAAAGATAAAATCACTCAGGGGACTCAGCCCCACTACTGCCCAGATTTGATGCCCTGTGACTTCTGGCTTTTCCCCAGTCAGGTGACTAAAATCACCTTTGAAAAGGAAGAGATTTCAGGCCATTGTTGAGATTCAGAAAAATAGGATGAGACATCTGATGGAGTTTGGGAGAATTGTATGAGGTCCCAAGATGCCTATTTGAAGAGGACCGAGGTGTCCTTGTCCTATGTACAATGTGTCTTGTATCTTGTATCTTCTTCAACAAATGTCGATTGTTCATATTACATGGCTGGATACCTTTCGGACAAGCCTTGTATGTCCTTTTCTCTTGTAACGATTTTTAATTTAACTTTTATTTTGTTTGATAATAGTATTTACCATATCTGCTCTGTTTGGGTTACAGAGAATCCCAGCGTTTGCTGTTTGGCTCTTTGTTGTGCACTCCTTCTATGTTTAGCCTATATGTTTAGTTCTCTTTGTTAGTCTTCGCTCTGTTTATTTGACACTAAGGATAAGCTGGAAGTAAAAGCTTAGGGCCTTCTCTGTTCCTTTCTGAGCATGACTTTTGCCTGGGCATGTGCATGGCTTTCCAGATACCATGTTACATGCAGGAGATTTTTGATGCTTTTAAGCCCTAAGTTAACTCTCTCCCTAGCTTTTCTTCCAAAGCCCCTGAGCCTATTGTTTGTCTTAACTGTAATCTTTTGTTCCAGGGAACAGCAGCTTGTTAATTCCCCTTTCAATGTTTCTAAGCACTGCTATACACTTGACACTTTTATACTCAGATAATTCAAATTAAGCTAAACAAAAACAAGTGCCTTGCATCTGTCAGTTATAACAGCAATTTTCAACATTTTCATCTTATGGCACACATAAACTACTAAACTTATGTGGCACACCAAAAATATATTTTTTGCCAATCTAGTATAATTTTGAATCACTCACACCATACAGTTATTGTGTCATTTTTCAACTTGACAGTCTAAGGGAAAAGAGGTCAGTGCCCCTGACTAAATAGTCAGCTATTGCCTGTTTTAAAAATTATTGCAGCACAGCAGTTGAGAATTGCTGCTTAATAACATATATATTGCACTGGGAACATGGGCTACTGTCTCAAAAACACTGATTTCTGTTCACTGAGATCTTTCAAAGAGCAACTGTCCAATTTCTTAAATTAACAGGGAAAACTACCGCCACAAATGTAGAGTAGCAAGTGAATATGGAAAAGTAAAAGATTTGTTTAACTGGAGCAGAAGTTATAGGAAGTATAAACTGATGAGAGAACATTTAAGTGGTAATTTGATGAAAAGCTCCAGGCTGAGTGTAAATTAGCATGAGAGTGGGAAACTTCTGAAGACCACAATCTTGATGAAGAGTGTGTTTCCCTGGGCTTTATCTCAAGTAACCTCATTGGGTTCTTCATGTGATGATTTCCTCCTAGCTGTGGCAAAGGAAGGGAAAAGTAACCATTATGAAAAACATCAAGGAGTATTCTCCAAACAAAGACCTACACTCTAGGGAAAACATGACACAACAAATGTCTGAAACTTGACCCTCGATTGTGAAAAGGGTTCCTTCCATACCTCTGTCTCCCTTAGCCTTCTTTTATCAGGTGGGGGTAGGTGAACACTTAGCCAACAAGAGTCAATAATTCAAGGAAATGCATGCAGGAAGGGAGTAGGAGGAGCCAATGAGCGTGGGAAGGATGATACCTCCTAGGAAGCACCAAAGATCAGAAGCTCAGGCAAAATAAAGCACTGAGATTTATTTGGAACATTATAGAGAATCCTATTTCACAACCCTACCACCACACTAACAAGACTGAAGCACAATAAGAGGGGATTACAGCTAAAATAGCTGTCAGACACAAACTCTGAAGAACAGTACACATGTGTGATGGTTAATTTTATGTGTCAACTTGACTGGACCATAGTGCCCAGATATTTGGTCAAATATTCTTGATGTATTGATGAGGGTGTTTTTGGATGAGATATGCATTTAAATCAGTGGACTTAGTGAAAGTAGATCACCTCCATAATGTGAATGTGTGGTCAGTGGAAATAGGGTATTTTGTAGAGTTATAAGAAATGCATTTTGAGGACCCATTCATAGGATGACTTGAGGCATTGTGACAAAATTTATTGGTGCTAAAACAAAAAACTACCCCCAGGTGCCTAATGTCTCACCCATGACCAGGTGGCTCATCTCTGTCTTGCTGCAGAAAAAGTCCAGACTCTGGAGACTCAGATCCATTTCCATGCCTGTCAGGCCCAAGAGGGCTAAGATCCAGCGATGAAGAATTCTGTGTCTCATTTCCCCTTCTGTATATCTGCTGCCAAGACTCAATGGCAACCAGGCCACAACAGTGCTGCACTCAGGCCTGTGCTTCTGCTCATGCAGGTACTACACCAGCACAGCTGTGGGGGAGAGAGATCGTGTACCAGAAAACTCTGGGTCTTTGTTAAGCTTTGATTATAAGTCCTTGGGCTTGGGGAAAAAGTAAGCTTTCTTGCAAACTAACCAATCTTCCTTCTAATTCTTTGTAGGCTTCTTCTGGGCCATCCCTCTATCCAATCCTTTTCCTGGATCTTTGGGGTTTCTGTGCTCTTATCCTATCCAATTCTTTTTCAAGATTTTTCCAGGTTTGACTCCTTCCTTTCATGGTTGCTATTTTGGCTCCTACTGAACATGCCTCAGCAAAGGAATTTCCTCTTTATTCTTCTCCCCACCCCTGCAATCAGGAGGAATAGATGGTTGTTCACTGGGAAGATTGGAAAGCCAGTTTCCTCTCCCTACTCAGGGCTGGAGAAGGCTGTTAATCCCATTGGTGGGTCAGTGCAACTGTCCCCTGGAGTGTCTGGAAGCTGTAGCTTCCTAGTCAATCAAGCTTAATGTCTGATTATATTTGTTCCTTTTCTTATTAATAATTGACTAACCAACTATGCTAACAAGTGGCCCTCACACACTCAGTTGAAGTCATAAATGTAACAAAAGACTGACTTCTAATCAATAAGTAATTCTGCCAGCAAACTGCTTTCTGATTTTAATTGCAACATTGGCTCTTCCCAGGTTCTCATCCCGCTGGCCTTTTCTCCTGATTTTGGACTTGCCAGCCTGCATAATTGTGTGAGTCAACCTATAGATAAGTAGGTAGATAGAGAGATGATAAACAGATAGCTTATTAGTGCTGTTTCACTGGATAACCCTCACTAATACACTATGGGAGCCAACAGACCAGTGAAAAGATGAAAACAAAGGCATTAGGGGAAATTAGAAGACCTGCATATTGATACCTGAAATAGTAAATGCAAGCCAACTCCCAGTCAAATTAATGTAAATACTAACACTAAAGACTTGTTTACCTTAATTCTACTGCTCAATACAACATGCCATATTTATAATAGAAAATTATAAGATAACAAAAGGGCAAAAGAAAACAAATTCTGAAGAAACAAAGAAATTATCAGAACCAGATTCAAATATGTTAAGAGCTCTAATGTAAAGAGTAGACAACATAAAAAAAACAGATGGAGAAAGTGGTGGGGGGTAGGCAGAGACAAATGTATTTGAAAAAATAAATTAATTAATTTAAAAAAAACAGATGGATAGTGTAAACCAAGAGATAGATATGTTAAAGGAGATTTAGAAAATAAAAAGCACAGGATCAGAAATCAAGAATTTCTTCAACAATTCCTCTATTGGCTGAAAAAAAAACAAGGAAAGGTATGAAGATATGTTAGTGAAAACTGCCCAGACTGAAATGCAAAGTAAAAAAGAATGTAAAATAAAAAGGAATATTCAAATGCTAAAGAACACTATCAATATGTGTAACTTTCAGGTTAATGGAATCACAGACTGAGAAGACAGTGAGAACAGAGCATAAGAAATATTTGAAATAATAGCTGAGCAATGTTTAAAATAAATTCATTTTCATGGATTAGGAGATTCTATATATTTTAAGATATCATATATTGCCAAGTAGATTTATAGATTGAAAAAAACACATTAAAAATTCCAGGAAAGTATTTTTATTTGTTGACAAAGAATTCCAAAGTTATATAATATCATAAGACAAAGAATGTAGAATAGCCAATATAATTCTTAAAGAAAATGTTTGGAGAACTCATATTTTATAAGTTCAATATTACTATAAAACTACTAAAGAGTAGTTCATATTGGGGAAAAATAGATGTCAATTAAAGCAGAGAATGGAGAGCCCAGAAATAATTTAAAAATACCTCTGACACAGAAATGATCCTTTTTTTTGGCAAAGATAGTTTAATGGATGGAGATATGATAGTATTTTCAATAGATAGGATCAGAAAAGCTGTGAATGAAAATGATAAAAATGAATCAGTAAAAATTATGAGAATACAGCTGAAATATTATCTAGTTCAATGATCAAAAAGAGAAAAATGAAGAAATGGACATATTCTAAGATACTATGGGATACCATCAAGAAGATCAACATACACATTCTGAGTGTCCGACAAGGAGAAAAGAGATAAAAAGGTAGACAGAATATTTGAAGAAATAATGGCCAAACACTTCATAAAATTTTAAGAAATACCTGAATCTGCATATTCAAGAAGCTCAACAAACAAGAGGATAAACTCAAAGAGATCTGAAGTGAAGAGAGTATAACCAAATGTTGAGATGAAGAGATAATCTTGAATTTAAAGATAGGTAATTTGTTATGTGTAAGATTCCGAATAGTAACAGCTGAATTATTATTGTAAACAATGAAGGCCAGAAAAAGATGGGATGACATATTTTTAAAAATCTTGTTAACTAAGAATTCTACACCTGGACTTGGCAAAACTATCCTTTGAAAATGAGGGATAAATTAATTCATTCTCAGACATATAAGGCTGAGGGAGTTCATTATTAGTAGGCCTTCCCTATAGAGAGTCCTGCTGAAGAGGATACTATTTGTTGAAATAAAAAGACACTATAGAGTAACTTGAAACCAAACAATGAAATAAAAAAATTCTTGTAAAGATAACTACATAGGTAAATAAAAAACTGGTTTTACTATTTTTACACCAATTCTTATTGTCTACATTTCTAGACTTTATTGTCTATGTTGCTACATATGCATAAAAGAATTATAAAAATAATTATAAACCTATATCACTGGATACATAATTTATAAAGATGTAATTTGTGACAAAAACAATATAACTGTAGGTATATATTCAAACTAGACTTATAAATTTATAAAGTTAATTGTAACTCCATAGTAACTTGTAAGAAAATATGTACTCAAAATAAAAATGACTTTGTCACAACAAATCACCTTAAACAAAAAACAAAACAGTAATGAAGACACTGAGGGACAAAAAAAAAAATGTTGTAAGGCATTCTGACAACAAACAGCATAATAATAGATGTGAGTCTTAAAAAAAAAAATCACTAATTACTTTAAAGGTAATCAGATTCAACTTCCTTGAAAT
Source organism: Pteronotus mesoamericanus (assembly GCF_021234165.1). Lineage (NCBI taxonomy): Eukaryota > Metazoa > Chordata > Mammalia > Chiroptera > Mormoopidae > Pteronotus > Pteronotus mesoamericanus. Next base: position 76,724,769 of record NW_026555321.1, on the reverse strand, counting down.
CCAAGATTAGTTTAGATTCACATACAGAAGTAGGTAGAAAGTGAAAGCCTGAAAAAAAGATATTCGATGCAAATAATACTTAGAGAAGAAGAGAGGTAACTACACAAACATAAGTCAAAATTTACTTAAGATAAAAACTGTTAAAAGAGACAAAGGAGGGACTTCTACATTGATAAAAGGGTTAATTCGTCAAAAAATTAATTTTATTTTTTTTATTCTTTTAGCACTGATAATTACTTCTTTTTTAAATTTTACTTTTAAACCTTTTTTATTCTATTACAGTTGCCTCAATTTTTCCCCCTTTGACCTCCTCCACTCATCCCACCCTGCCCCCCTCTCCCTCAGTCAATTCCCACTCTGTTGTCCATATCAATGGGTCATTCATACATGTTCTTTGTTTAGTTCCTTCTCCTTCCTTCCACCATTGTCCTCCTTCCCCATCCCCTCTGGTCACTTTCTGTCTGCTTCATGTTTCCTTGCTTGCGGTTTTTTTTTGTTCATCAGTTTGTTTTGTTCAATAAATCCCACTTATAGGCGAGATCACATGGTATTTGTCTTTCATTGACTGGTTTGCACCAATTGTAGAGTCTAAAATATATGAATCAAACATAGACAAACTTGAAAGGAGAAATATACAGCTCTATAATAATAAAAGAAAAATGTTTTAAATTCCTACTACTGTCCAAGCAGTTAGATTTGGTCAATAAAAATACAAACATTATTGAAAGCAATTAAGCAAGTCTTAAATAAATGGAAAGTCATCTCTTCTTCAAAACTTGAAGAATTAATATTAAAATGTCAATAAAACCCAAAGTTATATACAGGTTCAATGCAGTCCTTATTAAAATTCCAATGACATCTATCTATCACCTATCTATCATCTATCTATCTATCTAATCTATTTTCATTATTATATTCACTACTGTAATAACCTATGTATATTCTTAGCATACAGAATAAAAAAGAGCAAACCAAGCAAGAACAACAAAAACTGTTTAATATCGCTCCGAAGATCCTACAAGTCTGAATATTGACAATGTCTATAGTCTCATTTCACATTTGTAATGTCTCTTTATCAGTTTTCAAGAAACCTGGATTCATTTTTTCCATACTTCTTATGGATATATGCCCTTTTTTTCCTGCTAGGACACAGTTCCCATCTCTGTTAACAAATAACCATTCACATATTAGCTCAAGTGTGATTTCCTCAAGAAAGTTTTTTCTATTATCTTGTACATGAGGTTTACTTTCTTTTTAAACCACTTATAGAACCCAGTATCTTACCTTCTTATCACTTTTTATAGTTTTAATTTTACATAACAAGTGTAAATTTTGAGTAAAGACAGAGTTATAGTGGTTAAATTTATTCTCCTGTAGGAATAAAAAATCCATACAAATATATCAAATAATGACTTTCAAGGTATTGGATATTAAGCAATGAAGAAGAGTGATCCCAAATAGAAAGAAAATGATTGAGGTGACCTTTACCATCTCCTTAGTTTACAGCCTAGAGAGAGTTTCCCGGCTACGGAGCATGGAGATAAAACCTAAGATGACCCACAGTTCAGAAAATGGAGTTGATATTTTGAGTAGACAAAGAAAGCTATAGTTTGTAGATCAGAATCACTGGTAGGAAACAACTGAACAGGGAAAAAAACCTGGAAATCTGCAGAGATGGCAATTTGAGCACATATGAGTAAGACAATCACCTTTGTTAAAGTTTTCTTACCAACAAGAGTAGAAAAAATATATATGATTCACAGGACATTTGTGAGAAAATTTAGAAGAATTTTGCATCTGTAGTTGGGAAAAGTTAGCCCTAGACTACACTACTCTGAGTGTACCTAACAAAGTTTCAAAATAAAATATTATAGGGTGAAACTACTTCCAAGTAACTTAACTGCATCCTACAACAAGCTGAAGAACATTTATAGGAATATAAACACATAGAGCATCCAAGAAGGTAATACGGGGGTGGGCAAAAGTAAGTTTACAGTTGTATGTATGGAAAAAGACAAATACTACAAGTAAATAATATAGTAATTAATAAATAATACAACTCACAACTGTTAATCAATGTTACCCACATGTGCACTTAAAATGCATGACACCTAAATATAAATTATCAGGCATTCAAAGAAGCCAGAAAGTAGAATAAACTACAAGGAGAAAATTTAAACAACTAAAACCAACCCAGAAATAACACAGATTATAATTCATTAAATAAGAACATTAAAATAGTTTTCATACATATATTCCATATGTTCAAGAGCTATTGGAAAGAATGGGTCTATTAAATGCATATAGGTATAGTATAAATAACCAAAATTAACTTCTAGAAATGAAAAATCACAATAACAGATAAATCTGTAGTGGATGGAATAAACAACACTGAAGACACTACAGAAACAAAAATCAGGAACATGAACACATAATTATGTATTTTATTCAGCATGAAAGCAATGAAGTTAAAAATGCTAAAGAAATTAATAGACTGTCAATGAGGTGAGAGACAGATTCAAGTGGCCAAATACATGTGGAACTGGAATTCACAAAGTTTAAGGGTGGTAACAACAATAGCTGAGGAAATAAATAACAACAATAGCTGAGGACTATTTTTTTAAATTTGACAAAAAACTATAGATTCAGTATTCAAAAAGACAGAGAATTCCCATGACCCTATGGTCAATTAATATTCAAAAAAGGGGGCAGAAGCATAAAATGGAGTTAAAAAAACCTCTTCCACAAGTAGTGTTGGGAGATCTGGAGAGCTTCATGCAAAACAATGAAATTAGACCACCAAAAAAAGGAAAATAAAAACAAAAACAAAAAAAACAAAGATAGAGAATCCTAAGCACAAAATCCTTAAAGAGAATTATACCAAGAGATATTATACACAAATAGCTTAATATAGCCAGGAAAAGTGATACATTATATGCATAGAAATAAAGACTTAACAGCATAGTTCTAATAATGCAAATAAGAAGACAGCAAAGCAACATTATTAAGAGAAATATCTTTTAATGTAGACTTCTATACCTAGTGAAAATTATTTCAAAATAAGAGTGAGCTAAATACTTGATAAGACACATAGAAGATAAAAAAGATTATCATCATAGATTTTCATTCCAGAAGGAAAACGATACAAATGAAAATCTGGATACACACAAAGGAATGAGGAGCACTACATGATGAGTATTTGGGTGAATATATAGGACATTTTTGTTCTCAATACCTTAAACTCTTTAAAATAAAAGTAACTGTTTAAATCAAAATTAATGTGTATTGGGATTTATTGTATATCTGAAGCAAAATATATGATAATAGCATAAAGCTGAGGAGGAAAAAATAAGATATATCATTTTAAGTTTCTTACACTATACATGAATTTGTGCAATATATTTAAAGGTTTGATTGTGACAAATTAAATATATATATGATCAGTTTTAAATCAATTTCCAAAAATAAAACATAAAAAAAAATCATAAAGTTATATAAGCCATTAAATGAGATAAAATTGAATCATAGTCCTTATCCAATTATATTTTTAAAATTAGAATAATCATTTTATCGTTGAAATTTTTTTTACTCCAAGTCATAAAATTTATACAACTTTTTTCAATCATTTTTTTATTGTTACTCTATTACAGTTGTCCCAATTTTTCCCCTTTTGCACTCCTCCATGAATCCCGCCCCCGCTCCTACAGTTAATTCCCACACTGTTGTCCACATCCGTGGGTCATTTATACATGTTCTTTGTCTAGTCCCTTCCTCTTCTTTCTACCATTATCTCCCTACTTCCCTCTCTCTGATCACTTTCAGTCTGTTCTGTATTTCCATGCCTGTGGTTCTATTTTGCTCCTTAGTTTATTTTGTTCATTAGGTTCCTCTTATAGGTGAGATCATATGGTATTTGTCTTTCACCAGCTGGCCTATTTCACTTAGCGAAATATTCTCCAATTCCATCCATGCTGTTCCATCCTTCTTTCTTTTTGCTGTGTAATGTTCTATTGTGTAAATGTACCACAGTTTTTTGATCCACTCATTTATTGATGAGCACTTAAGCACTTGGTGCTGTATGAACATAGGGGTGCATACATTCTTTTGAATTGGTGATTTGGGATTTTTAGGGTATATTCCCAGCAGCAGAATCACTTGGTCAAAAGGCAGTTCCATTTTTAGTTTTTTTAAGGAAATTCCATACTGTTTTCAACAGTGGCTGCACCAGTTTGCATTCCCACCAACAGTGCACTAGGATTCCCTTTTCTCTGCATCCTTGCCTGCACTTGCTGTTTGTTGATTTATTAACGATGGCCCTTCTGACAAATGTGAGGTAATATCTCATTGTTTTGTTAATTTGCACTCCTCTTATGGCTAGCGATGTTGAGCATCTTTTCATATGTCTATAGGCCATCTGTATGTCCTCCTGGGAGAAGTGTCTATTCAGATCCTTTGCCCATTTTTTAACTGAATTGTTTGTCTTCTTAGTGTTGAGTTATACAAGTTCTTTATATATTATGGAGATCAAAACCTTGTCCAAAACATATTAAAAAGGAAAAAATAGTAAGGGAGTAATAAGATGATAGATTTAAACATAACCATATCAGCAATCACGTTAAATGAATATTTTGTTTTTATGCTCCTTGTCATGTATAAGCCCCATGAATGCATAAAACTGGTCCCTTTTACAGATGCCACAATAAATCCCACACAGTAGAATATCAATAAATGTGTTAATTGAATAAACAATTTTTTTTTCTAAATTCAGCATTAGATCCCACCTGATCTCAACTATATCTCCACATAGTTATAATTTTTGATAATCTGGAAGGTTTCTTCCCAGATCTACCCTCCTCCCTTTTATCATGGTATTAGTATATTTGAGTCATATTAGTGTTCCTTAGAACTCAGTTAAAACAACATTAGCTAGATTATTTCTTAATCTATCATGTCATATTTATAAGTATTTTAACAATGTATTAAATGTAAAAAATAAATGTCATGTTTAATAATTATTCATTGTTTTTATAATAAAACTGAGAAAAGTATAACATTTATATTTCTAATGTATAAATGACTTTATTATTAGTTTAAAATATTTATACAAAATAGCATTTTCTAATTATTAAGTTAAGCAATATATATTTGTTGGGATTTTATATAAACAAAATTGCATAATTAGCATCTAAGCTAGTTATTAAAAGTCAAAAACTGAAATAATCAAAGAGAATATTATTTTTTATACTTGGTATACTAAAAGGCATACCCAATCAGATGTTTTGTCTACCATATTTTTCGCACTAATGCTACAATAGAAGTTATGAATAAACTGGCTTAAATTTGAAGGTTAAATAAAAATAGAGGCTTCCACCTCTCCCTGTGCTGTCTAAGCCGTCTGCTGAGTGCAGAGTGGCAGCCACAGACAGTAGATCCCTGACTAAAGGCAGTTCAGAGAGGTCTGGAGACAATTGAGGAGAGATGAGGCAGAGGCTTTGGGGAGAGAACTGAGAGAGTAGCTGGCGAGATCCCAGTACAGACTCTTCCCCCATATGGCAGCAGCATGAGCAGACCCAATAACCCCACCCCCAGGAGGGACTTTGCTCTGCCCTGAGCTGTCTAAGGCAGCCTGCTGAGTGCACAGTGACTAAATTAACAGCTGAGGGAGACAGCCACAAACAGTAGATTCCTGGAAGTCTCAAACAGACTGCCTAAGGTCAGACAGGGACGACATCTGACATCATCAGGGGCATATCCAGAGAGTAAAAAGAGCAGTCTCCAACCGTAGAAGTTCACACCACAAAGTCAGGAAACCAAGACAGATCAACTTAAGAATCAGAAGCAAAAGAGAAGAGTCTCACAAATAATGGAAAGACAAAGAAATACGCCCCACTCAAAGGGAAAGGAGGGATCCCCAGAAAGAGAACTAAATGAAACAGAGGCAAGTAAACTATCAGATATTGAGTTTCAAACAACGATTCTAAGGAAGCTCAATGAGCTCGGTGAGCTCAGAGAGAATTACCAAAAATTACAAGAAACTATGAGGAACTTATTGCAAACTGTATCAGCATGAAAAAGGACATAGAATCTATCAACAAGAGACAAGAGGAAATGAAGAATACAATTTCCGAATGGAAGAACACAGTAGAAGGAATCAAAAGCAGGCTTGATGAAGCTGAGGACCGAATCAGCAACCTGGAGGATAAGGTAGAAAAAAAACTCTCAGAAAGAGCAAGAAAATGAAAAAAGACTAAAAAGAATGAAGAGACATTTAGGGAAATGCAGGACAACCTGAAAAGTAATAATATTTGTATAATAGGAATACCAGAAGGAGAAGATGATGAGGAAGGGACAGAGAACCTGAAATTTAAAAATTCAGATCTTTGGATTCTCTGAAAAGAACCAATTTAAAAATTCAGAACATTTAACATCTGAATGTTTCTTGTATAACGTGTGAAATAGGGCTCTATATTTGTTTTCTTTCAAGTAATAGTGGTCCATGCACTTTATTTGTTGAATAAGCCTTATTTTATCCATTGATTTGAGATATCAACTTAATCATATATTATACTGTTAGACAGATGTATACATTTGTCTCTAAATGTTCATTATATTTCATTAATCTACTTGATTATTTCTGCACTGGTATCATGTTGATTTAATTGCTGAGATTTTAAAATGGTTTTAAATTTTTTAATACTTTATAATTAAATTTGACATTTAAAAAAATAAATAAAATCAATCTGCATTTAAGAAAGAAAAAATGACAGAGAGAGATGGAACTCCTACTTTTTGCGACAACATGGATAGAACTGGAGAATATTAAGTTAAGTGAAATAAGCCAGTTGGTGAAAGACAAATATCATATGGTCTCACCTGTAAGTGGACTCTATTCAACAAAATAAATTAACGAACAAAATAAACCACAGGCATGTAAACATGGAGCAGACTGAAAGTGACCAGAGGGGACAGGGAAAGAGGACAATGGTAGAGAGAAGGAGAAGGGACTAGACAAAGAACATGTATGAATGACCCATGGACATGGACAACAGAATGGGAATTGACTGTAGGAGCAGGGGGTGGTGTTGGGGTAGACGGAGAGGGGTAAAGGGGTAAAAATTGAGACAACTGTAATAGAATAAACATGATTTATAAATTTAAAATAATAAAAATAAAAATGAAAAAAAGTTATCCCATTGATATGTGTGGGCCATATTTGGATCTGGGTGCAAACAGGCAAACTATTAAAAGAAATAATGGGAAAAAAATAGATAAATAAAAATAAATGCTATTTCTCTGAAGGTTATTAAATATTTATATTTGTCATGCACTGTGATAAGTATATAATACATATTTTATTCTTTAATATTGAAGTAGTATCTATATTAGCCTCACCTTATTTAAAAGAATATAAAACTTAAAGAAGGTTTAAGAAATTTGCCCAACATCACCCAGCTTGTAAGTGTTTAAGAGTGGATAAAAACCCATCAACTACTCCAGAGACTGTCTTTAACTATTACATAAAGTGGATGTGTGCACAAACCACTAATTCAATAGGTCTGAGGTAAAGTCTGAGATTCTACATTTTATAATAAGCTTTCAAGTGATAATGATGCTGATAGTCCAATAACCACATATAAATGACAAGATTCTACTCTAGATTTCTTTTATTCAAAAATAAGAATTGTTACATTTGTTGGGTCATGGAGTATATTAAATGATTCACTGTAGTTCTTAAAATACTATTAAAAGGGAAACTACATTAACTATTTAAAGAGTACCATTCAGTGTTTTTCCTGTAGGCTGATGTGCATATTTTCTTCAAAGATAGTTTGTCTTTTTTGCTTTGTTTTTTACTTACACTCTCATATCTTTTATAGTCCTTTAAAGATTACTCTCATCACCTTATGGCTGCATAATTTGTGCATTAAGTCGCTGGCTAGATGAGGCATCACTTTTCAAATTTCCTTTGGGAACATCTTCCTTCTTACCTTATCTGTTTCTGATAAAGATCCCAGTAATTACAACTCATTAGCTTGTTTAATAATGTATCCATGGGTGTGCTCATCTCTCACTCAGAGTGAATAAAACCAAAATACCAAAACACTTTTGGTCAGGGATCACTAATGAATAATTACATAATGCTAGGAAGGTCTGTAGTTTTTCCTCCCTCTATGCCTCCCATCCCTTGCTTAGACGACATATTAATATGTAGTAGAGGAAAAGGGGACTGAAAAAGAAAAAAAGGGAAACAAAATTAAACCAAGATATTAGGCTAGGGGAGAAAGGGATTAAGAGTTAGTTGGTAGCCTTCAAATCTTTGGATTCTCTGAAGAGAACATATTTTTCCAGTTATAGGAACCAATGAATTTTATGGTCTGCTTCAGTGAGAATCATTTGACGTTATATTGTGTACAACTTAAAAGTGTACTAGAATCATTATGTAAATGTTTATGACTCAGTTTTGTCACTTACCAGCATTTTTAACCATGAAAAGTTGTTTCTTTACTAATAACAGCAACTACATTTTAAATAGTTTTGAGGATTAAAAGACATACTGCATGCCGGAAATGAACAGTCAATAGGCATTACATGAAGCTATAGAACCACATTATGAAATTTAAAACAAAAGAGAAGAGCTGGCTCAGTATTATTGGTAGGTAATGTATGTGGATGTATTGGTAGATAATGAGGATAAACACTGCTTCTCTCCCCTCTGAACTCGTTCTCCTTTTTTTTTCTTCAGTAGCATTTATCATCTTCTATTATACTATGCAATTTACATATTTACCTATTATTTTTTCATTTATTTTGTCTCTGATATAGGAAGTCTCTGTCTCTGATATATTCCACAGAGGCACAGTAGCTTCTCTGTTTTGTTTACTGATGCATCGAAGTACTTAAAACAGTGCTTGATAGGTCCTAAAAGACTGAGAAGAAATATTCAATAAATATTTGTTGAATAAATTCATAAATTGAAAGAGATTTTCTCTGCTGTTAGGAGACTGCAAGGGAATGTTAATGATTTTCACTTGGTGCTAGTAAAAGGAATAGAAAACTATTTCCTTGAGAATTTATAATAAAAATTCAGCCTGCACATGATTTTGAAGCCTAATTCAAACTATCTGTGTTTCTGAAAACTTCAGCAGAATTTAGTTGAAAGTAGCCTCTGGTCTATAATACCACCAGGTACCTGGCAGAAACAAATGCTAAGTTTTTCACACCACACACACACACACACACACACGCACACACCCTTTTCAGTCCAATACTTAATAATTGCAAATATTCCAAAGTGATTTGAGTTCAAAGTAAGCAAAACAAATAATAACCAAAAATAATAATAAAATACCATGAAGACCAGAAGAAAGAATATACGTTAGAGTTACTGGAATTACAGCTGCAAAACTTTTGGTAATTGAAAATGTTCTACTAAAAAATAAATCAGAAGAAATGACAAAAAGGAGAAAGAAAGAAAGAAAGACAGGGAGAAAGTTACTGACCTAGGCTGAAATACTTTAAGTAAGGGGTAGGAATAAATACAAATATATAATTTATGATATGAATAATTAAGAATATAAGGAATTATTTAAAATTATCAATCATCAAATTAGCTTTCCAAAAATATGGTATAACACAGTTACAAAGCAGAAAATAACAAAATTAAATTAAATTAAGTTTGCAATAGCAATACATTGTAATCAACACAGATATCTATCATCTAAGAAAAGAATGATTTGCCAAGATGCATTTATATATTGAAATTTTGGGTATTTATAAAAAAATTGTTTATAGCATGTTTTTAATAATAGTCAAAAACAGGAAACAATCAAAAACCTAATGTCTATCAACAAATAAATGGTTAAGTAAATTAAGGTATATCAATACCATGGAATATTATGCAGCAATAAGAAAAAAAACAAAATACATAATACTGATACATACAGCAACTTGTGTGGATCTCAAGTGGATATTGTTGATGAAAAAGGTCAATATTAAAAGATTCGAGAATGTGTAACTCTATTTATAACATTCTTCCAATAGCAAAATTAGAGATGGAAACAATCAGATGATTGCCTGGAATAAGGAAGAGGGAGTAGGGGGAAGTGACTTTCAATTGGTAGTGCAAGGAATACCTGTGATGAACTGTTTGGTATCTTTATTGTGTGGTGGTGATCATACAAATTTATATATATGATATTTACTCAACCTAAGGGTACCTGTACGTACATGTGCACCCAGGAATGCAAGTACAAATGGTGAAATCCAAACATATTAGTGGATTGCATTAGTGCCAATTTCCTTGTGGTATTATGATATTACAGCTATGAAAAATGTTACCATTTTGTGGAACGTGGTAAAGGGTATATGAGGCCTCTATTAAACTCACCATTTTAAGTAATCTATAATTATTTCAAAAATAATTGTGTGTGTGGATGTATGTGTATATATATTTGTGTGCGTGTATGTTTGCCTTTAAGTAAATATTATTTCAACATCAACCATTTCAAAGTGTTGTTAATTGTGGTTAATAAGGATTTCAGTAAAGCTAAAGGCTCTAAGTTTTGTACAAGGAATTCAGGAATTCTTGTTGAGGCTGTAACTCTATTATTCCCATACAATTTAATCTTTTCTACCCCTGTTTAACTCTTTATTATGAAATAGGGTTCTTTTTATTCAGCACAAAATATGAAATAGGTAAAAGGTATTTGCATAAGAAAATGAGAAAATGGGGAAATTTTTTAAAAAGTTAGCAAGTGGGTAATCAATACTAATTATTGAAGCAAACTGGAAATCTAACTGATTTTTGGATTATTGGCAATTTCACACTCTTTGACTGAATGAGGGGTGATGTATGGACACCATCTTGAAGGGTTTTTTTTTGGTCAATTTTTAGAATCTTAGAAGTAACCCGATAGAGGATTCTGCTATTAGCTAGCATTCCTTATATATGTGTAATACCTGATGTTAAGGTTGTTTGAATAATTTCTTTATGGGTACAGTAATATCTTATTGATTGTGACATCATTTTGTCCTACAGCAGAACTTTATTTTTGACACTTCACAATGTTTTGTTTTTCATTTAAAATATAGCAATAAAGTCTTAGTGCAATCTATCATTCCAGAAACAACAAACTAAAAAATCATCAATATGCATTATTTTCTGCAGTTCCTAAAATGGTCTTTTGTTTCTCATAACAAATTATATAACTGCTTGAAGTTTAATAAACTATTACAGCACTTAATTCAATGTGTATTGCATTATTATTTTGCAGAGTAATTTGAGTAAATCTTGTTTAACATCATGTTAAAATTACCAATGTGAAAAAAGCATGCTTTAAAAAACAGCTGTATAGTTATATTTTTTTCTTTACACTTTCAACTAATCTTTTCCTGCTCTTTAGTCAGTGTCATAGATTTAATTGTATCATAGCCCTGCCAAAATTCAAATGAAGTCCTAGGTCACCTGACGAAATTCCAATGCCCAGGATCTCAGAATATGCCTGTATTTGGAGACAGGGTCTTTAAAGAGTAAATTAAAGTGAAATTAGCATGGAACCTAATCCAATATAACTCAAGAGGTTATGACACAGAAATGCATACACAGAGAGAAGATCATGTGAAGACAAACCTAGTGGACAGACATTTGCAAGCCAACATAAGAGTAGACTCAGAAGAAACCAACCCCACTGACATCTTGATCTAGTTCTTCTAGTTCCCAAATGGTGAGAAAATATATCCCTGTGGCTTAAGACACCCAATCACTGATACTTTGTTACAGCAGCCCTAACAAACTAACAAACTCAGGGTCATGGAAAATATGTATTAGGAGAGTTGATGAAGTCCTAGGTTTGCACTTAATATGACTTAATGATGGGAAGGGATCACCACTGTCAATCATCGAAAGGGCTGACTCTAGATCATCAGCAACTAAAAAGACCAGTAGAGTTAATATAGCAAACTGGAGCTTGAGAAAGATAAAACTAAGGTCTGAAGTTGGGGCACACACACACACAAACTAATAAAGGACAATGGAATTTATTTATTGAGTGGGCGTGGGAGAAAGTAGTTAACTGACAGCAACATTGAATGTTTTCTAACTTTAGTTTCAAACTCTTGTACAAATATCTGTATTTGAACGTCAGTATTTCTTTATCTGACTATGAAAGCTGCCTTAACCTTTGTTAGCTTCAATGTTCTTATTCTAAAATCTGAATGATAATATAACTACTTACTGAGGTGGTTGTATTAAGAATGTTAATATAAGTAGTGTATTTAAAGCACTAATTTGCATGTGGCTCATAGTCAATATTGATGTTATTTTTTGTAGTGCATTTGCTATGAGTGCCAAAAAAAATCTGAATATTTTATTTTCTTACTATATCCCATAATCTTTAGATAAAATATCTACAGAATATTTGAGGTTCATGTTGATACATTTAAATATATTACTTGCCATTTGTGAAACAATTTCTGTAAAGTAAAAATTTCTTTTTTAGGTTAATATGTTAAGAGTAATAAATAGATATTCTGAAAATGAATGTGTGTTTGGCAATTGATCAATTTTCCTTTGTGAAATTTTGGTCCAAACTCTGAGTTTGGGAAGGTTTATTAGAGAAATCTATGTGTTCTAAATAAGGTGAACTTTTAGAATTTGTGACCAAAGATCAGAAATAATGTTAAACAATAAGTTTTATACAGTTTGCCCAGAAGGTATCAGCCATCTTATATGGAAAATAGAGATATTTGTTGAAGAAGATATAAGATACAGAAAACTTTGTACATAGGACAATGACGCCTCAGCCCCCTTCAAAGTGGGCACCTTGCAACCTCACACAGCCCTCCCAAATGCCATCAGCTGCCCCGTCCTATTTTCTTGAATTTCATTCATGGTCTGAAATCTCTTCCTTTTCAAAGGTGATTTTAGTTTTGTGAAAAACCAGAAATCACAGAACACCATATCTGGGCTGTAGTGGGGTTCAGTCACCTGGGTGACTTGGTGTTTTGACAAAAAACTCTGCACAAGAAGTGATGCATGAGCAAGTGTATTGTCATGTTGAAGCTGCCAATCATTAGTTGCTTATAGTTGTGGCCTTCCAAATCATCCAAATAGTTTCTGCAGAGGAATGTTCAAGCTTAACGAAAAATTTGATGCAGGTTTGTTGCTCTACTTGCCCAGTCATTTTGAATGTGATGGCCACACAGTACAGATGCTCACTCTACTGCCTCCACTGACTAGTACAGTGAAGTTGTCATTGTTCACATGCATTCTAGTCCACTCTCCTTGGCTGCCAGGTTACATCAATGTCACACAAATAGTTCTCATATTAACAATGGCTGGACTTTTGTATTATCTTTGCCTTTAGTATATGTGACCCAATTTTAATGAATAAACTACAGCAGAATACACGGATATCACTTTCAAGGTTAGTTAGGTTTGCAAAAAAGATTGTGGCTTCAGTGTTGCTCACTCCATCTTGCTCTCCTTTTTTTAATTTTAATTTCTTTTTAATGAAAATTAGCTTTCACACTGTAAGGTATATTATATAGAGAGCCATGAGTCAAAAACCTGAGAGTGGCCTCTAGCCAACTGACTGTGTGGAAATAAATTCAGTCATCAATCACATGAATGAGCTTTGAAGTGAATCTCTCTCAGTCAATACTTTCAAGGAAACAGCAGCTCTGAGAGGAAATTATAGCATCAAGCCCATGCAAAGAACAAGATATGCTTGGTTTGTATAAATAGTGCAAAAGGCCATTTTGTACATTGTTTTTTGAACAAGCATTTCAGAGTCTGAATCACTATGCCTGGATGATTTTTGGGAGCTTTCTTTAGTTGTGGGTGCTTTCTCATGAGCAATGATATAACATGAGAATATATTCACACACTATGCTACATCTCTCTTTCTTTTAATCCTTCTTGTTACCAATTTTCCAAGCTTTTACTTTGCAAACTATTAATTATAACCTACATATCAATATGTACCAAAACCTTAAAACCTTAAGCCATCTTCCCTTTCATCAAAGTCAGTAAGTCTTGTTCATTGGTATGACTTCTTTTCTCTGTATTTTTTGGAGTCACCACTGGATAAGGATATCATTCAGTGACTTTTGAGTCCGGTATCGGCACATAATGTAATTTATTTCGCAATCACACCAATGGGTTTTCCTCCTCCATTAAGTAGAATTCCCCATTAGAGCAAGTATGAATTTAGGGAAAGTGAATGAAGAATTAGAAACAGATACCACGGTGAGTCTGAACCACCTGCTCCTGCAGTTTGTACTGCATAGGTGTGATTACAGCCAGTCTCTACCTAGGCCTGGTGAGACAAACGAAGTGCTAAGCTGCTAGAAACAACAGAAAATGTTGAGATCTTTGTGATAGAACCATTTGATATTGGAGCAGTAGCCTTTCACAGAGGGAAACAACCAAATGGAGCAATTCAGTAGTGAAGTAACCAAGGTAATAGATATAGATAGATATATAGATGTGTGTGTGTGTATATATATATATATATATATATATATATATATCTCAACCCCTTTCCTTCCACCCTTCCTTTCCTATTTTCTAGTATATCCAAATGAAGTAACCCAACAGGAAGCCAGAAATCAATAGAAGATGATTAGGAAGTCCATATACGTCAAGGGGACAGAACCAAGTGACATACAGTAGACAGTGGAGTTAAAGGAGTAAGTTAAAAATATCAAGAACACTTGGTACAGTGTAATTTCACACATATATTTGTACCACATTTTGTTGTTAAATTTGTATGTCTCTCACTTTTATAGAACATAGGTGAATTTTGTTCTGTTTTATTTCATTTGCAGATTTGTTGGTTTATTTTTAATCTAATTCTATTACAACTGTTTTTAAAAAAGGTATTCAATATGATTCATCAATGTAAATGATTGTGTTTAACAGTTTGCCTTGCATTTGACTGCATACAGCAAGAAAGAAAATTACAGTGGCTTAATCAAATGGGGCATTAATTTTTCTTATGTAATAAGAATGTCAGGGGTAAGAATTTGGGGATTTGGATGGCTGCTTGAATAACTTATAAAGGAAAGGACCCTTGAGGTTCTCAACACATCATTTTTAATATGTGACTTTCATCCTCACAGATGCAAAATACCTGATTTATCTGCAGGCGTCGTTTCTGCATTAGGCAACTAGAAAATTGTGGTGCTGATGGGAAGGAGGACAGACAAGAAGTACATGCCAATGAAGGCTATATACAGTTTTATAAATGAACATATGTAGATCATATCTAGAAGCTCTTTCTCTCACATGTTTCGGCACTGGACACATCACCACCAGATTAAAATACAATGACTGGCAGTGAGCATTTTACACCATATCTGTATCTATCAATCATCTCTCTATCTATTTATCCATCTATCTGTTTATCATCATCTAAAATTGATTACATTTCTTTCATTCCCATTTTCCTGTACAAGTGTGGGATTTCATTGTTCTGTTTCTTTTCTTTGAAAGGTTACCCCATAAAAATCTAACATGCATACTTTAATTACAAAGACCCCAAACAATCATTATCTCTATGCTACCTGTGAACTATACTATACTTTAGGTATTCTCACTCTGATACCCTAAAATATGTACATATTTAAAAAGTTATTTTGTAAGGTTCTTGCATGCAAGGTGTTCCATGGAAGATCCTTGTGTACACATGCCTGTGCACTGCACACTGGCTTGGTCAAGAAGGGGTGGTCTGTATGCATCATGAGTTCAGAAACAGATTAATGGTACTGAAATACCACTGTAACTGGTATTGTTGTAGGTTGAGCCTACCCAAAATAATCAATAGATTCAATATAATCCCCATCAAAATTTTTGAGAAATAGAAGAAACCATTTTAAAATTTGTATGGAATCACAAAAGACCCTAGATGGCCACATCAACCTTCATCTAGAAGAGCAAGGCTGAAAGAATTATTTTCCCAGATTTCAAACTATATTACAAAGCTATAATTATTAAAACAGTATGCTATTTCTGTGAAAGGCATGTAGGTTATTGTAACAGAGTAAAAAGTCCAGAAATAAACCTGCACATATACCGTATTTTGCCATGCATAATGCACACCCACATTTTTGTGGGCATTATACACAGGATCACTATATCCATGGTATGTAATCATTATATCCATGTATAATGCACATCCTTATTTCTCCCTCAAAAATTTTTGGCAAAAAGGTGCATTATACACAGCAAAATACAGTATGTTCAACTAATTTATGACAAAGAAGCCAAGAAGACACAGGGGGAAACAAAGTATCTCTTCAATAAATGGTGCTAGAAAAATTAAACAACCACATGCAAAAGAACAAAACTGCATCACTATATTACTCTATATACACAAATTAACTCAAAATGGATTAAAGATGTGAACATAAGACTTAAAACTATAAAAACCCTTAGAACAAAATATAAGCAATTAGCTCCTTTACATAGGTCTTAGCATTGATTCTTTGCATTGAGCAGCCAGAACAACAATGACAAAATGCCCAGTGAAACTACATCAAACTAAAAAGCCTAAGAACAAAGAAAACCATCAACAAAATACAAAGGCAACATACTGAAATGAAGACAATATTTGCAAATAATATACCTGATAAGAGGCTAATACAACCCAATAGCAAAAAAAAAAAAAAAAAAAGTAAAACATGGGAAGAAGATCTGAATAGAAAGTTTTCCAAAGAAGACATAGTGATGACCAACAAATACATGAAAAGATGCTCTACATCACTAATCATCAGGGAAATGCAAATCAAAACCACAATAAAGTATCATCTCACACCTGTAAGAGTAGCTATTATAAAAAACTCTAAAAATAAATGTTGGTGATGCCATACTTATAGCTGACAAAATAGACCTCAAAGCAAAGGCCATAACAAGAGACAGAGAAAGACACTACATAATACTAAAGGGATAGATCCAACAAAAGTACATAACCCTGGTAAACATGTGTGTACCTCTTATAGGAGCACCTAAATATATAAAGAAATTCTTGGTGGGCTTAAAGGAAGAGGAGATAGCAATACAGTCATTATAGAAGATTTTAACACACTATTATCACCAATAAATATGTCTTCCAGAACGCCCCCCAAAAATGTTGGTGATGCAGATGTAGAGAAAAAGTATCCCTTGTACACTGCTGATGGATGCAAACTGGTAGTGCAGCCACTATTACCTGGAGAACATGCTAAGTGAAATATGCCAGTCAGAGAAAGACAAACACCATATGATATCATTCAGATGTGGAAGCTAATGAACAAACTGAACTAACAAGCAAAATAGAGATAGACTGATAGAGAACAGGATGACAGCTCTGGAAGGGGGTTAGGAGGCAGAGGAACTGAGCAAAAAAGAAAAAGAATTCATGGACATGGACAATAGTGTGGTGATTGATTATTGTTAGGGGGTAAAAATGAAAAAGGATATAAGAAGGATAAATAATAAGGAAAAAATACAATACAAATAAACAAAATAAAACTGTAGGAGGTTTGTCAAAAAATTAAAAATAGAACTATCATTTGATCCAGTAATTCTTATTTTAGTAATTCTTAAGAAAACAAAATCACTAACTCAAAAATGTATATGCATTCTCATGTTTATCAGGGCTTATTTACAATAATCAAGGTATGGAAATAGCATAAATGTCCATTGATGATGAATTAACAACGAAAATGTGATATATATGTGTATATATGAATAAATATATAAGTATATATACTGGAATATTATTCAACTTTAAAAAAGAATTAAATAACAATATTTGTGACAACATGGATGGACCTTGAGGGCATTATGTTAAGTAAAACAAGTCTAACAAAGACAGTACCATTCTCTGACATGTGAAATAGTAAAATATATATATATGAAATCTCTGTATTCTCTTTTTAGTTTATTATAAATCTAAAATTCCACTAATAAATCAAATTATTACTAAAAAGATAAACTTTTGATTAATAAAATATATTTGCTAAGTATATAAAGGACTAATTCAGAAAATAAAAAACACTTAAGCACAATAAATACAGTAATTAAATGCAAAAAATTTTAACAACTGTTTAATTAAAAATAATATATGAATGCTGAAAAACATATAAGAAGATGCTCAACTTATTTGTCATAATATAAATGTAAATTAAACTACAGTGAGATACTAACACACATCCACTAGAATGGTTAAAATTCTTGGCAAGTATTTGTAACATGTGTAACTTAAAAATTTTTGAACAATTTCATACATCTGTCACATGATTCAGCTTTTACACTTCTGCATGCTGTTGAAAAAGAAATAAAAATATATGTTCATAGAAAGATTTTTACACCAATGTTTATAGTAGTTTTATTTTTATTATTCACAAACTGAAGACAATGCAAATATCAATCAAGAATTAAATAAAATAAACAAATTATGGCTCATCCATACAATCTGATACTGCTCAGAAATTTAAAAAATATGAAGAATTAATAACACAAGAATTTTCATAAATCTTTAAATAATTATGGTGAATAAAAGTAGCCAGATAAAAAATGCATACCATGAAATACCATAGTGTTTTGGGCACTGTGATTTCTACTTCATAAGATGAGTTTCAAGATGAAGCATATTCTGGAATATTTTTCATAATAGATCCTTTAAAAACTCCCCCCCTTTGGGTACATGTGCCTTCCCAGGGCCTCCAACACTCTAGCCAGCTCTTATCCATCCTTTCCAATGGACACAGTGCTATAGATATAATGAATCAATATGATGTTCTATGGGATTTCCAGGCAGTCAAGGTCCCTTTGGGTTAAACTGTGATAGATAGATTGCAAGAGACTTCAAAGTCCTGATACAAAACC
This sequence comes from Pteronotus mesoamericanus, assembly GCF_021234165.1. Taxonomy (NCBI): domain Eukaryota; kingdom Metazoa; phylum Chordata; class Mammalia; order Chiroptera; family Mormoopidae; genus Pteronotus; species Pteronotus mesoamericanus. Next base: position 76,705,898 of record NW_026555321.1, on the reverse strand, counting down.
ATAAATGAATATTGTTATCCATGTCTTACGAATGTGAACTATTTATAATGCTCTTTTCTAATTAGAATGAAGGAAAACAAATTCACCAAAGTAATGGCTACACACCACATACCTGAGGACTCTTTGTGGGCTCGGGCTATTATACCACATTTGAGCAATGGCTACCCTTGGTTAAGTCTGCTGTAGTCCACAATCATCTTACAAGATCAGGCTGCATTGGCAAGTTCCCTGGAGTTATAATAGAAAACACTGTCCTTCAACCTTTAAATTTTCAGAGTGGCACAAGTGTCAACCATCCTCCAGGACATGGTACTGTTTTTTAACTATCTTGATGAAGCCAGGGACGGTTTGGGAGATACTTTTCCATGTGGTTTTTCTCACTGTGATATCCCCTATACCACAAAATAAGAATATGAAGGTATTTTAACTGCCAAGTAAATTAATTCCAATTATATAATTTATACCCATTTGATGGCATTCAGAAATTCTGCTGGGTGATCCACAAACACTGTGGACCCATTATGAACTGCTCCTCAGCCACTGTTCCATTGATTGCCAGAATTCTCTATACCCACACTCACCATTGTAGTGTTTTGGGTTTCTGAGTATAATATCAACTGAGACCCTGTGTCTAATTAACTCTAAATATCTGATTATCCCCCTTCCTCCAGGGTACACTTGTTCAAATGAATGACTATAGGTAAACTTGGAGAAAGACTGGGGTAATAATTATGTTCTATATTTTGTTTTCTACTCCAGGACTTTTCCTCTAGGGATCTGCCAGCTTTGGAAACAACTAAACAAGAGGTTATTAATTATTAGCAGAGTAATTGTACTTTGTGTTTTCCACTTGTTATATTTATTTAATTTTTAAATTTTTTGTTCAATTTATTAAGGTGGCAATGGTTAATAAAATTATATAGGTGTTTTTTTTCCCCAAAGCATTAAACAGTAATTTATTTCTAATAATTCATTTTTATTGTATTTTTTCCATTACTGTTTACCACCGATACTCTCTACTACTTCCACCCACCTCCCACATCCCCACAATCATCCCACTGGATCCATGAGTTCTTTATCTGTTTTTGCTACATCCCTCTACCCCCATGCCAAAGCTATCAGGCCAGCTCTCTATCTATGAGTCTGTCTCTATTTTACTAGTTCAGTTTGTTCTTTAAATTCTACATATGAGTATAGTATTTGTCTTTTTCTGACTGGCTTATTTCACTTAGCATAATATTCTAAGTCTATCCATGCTGTTGCAAAGGGTAAAGCAAAGGAAACCAACAAAGTGAAAAGACAACCCACTGAATAAGAGAACATATTTGCCAATGATACATCTGATAAGGGATTAATATCCAAAATTTATAAAGAATTTATAAAACTCAACACCAAAAAAAATAAATAATCCAGTTTAAAAATGGGCAAAGGATCTGAACAGACACTTCTCCAAAGAGGACAGTTGACCAATAGACTTATGAAAACATCCTCAATGTTACTGAATATCAGAGTTGCATAGTAAAACGACAGTGACATATTACTTCGTGCCTTTCAGAATGGCTATCATGAATAAATAAACAAAAAACTATTACTGGCAAGGATGTGGTCAAGGGGAACCCTTCTGCACTGTTGGCGGGAATGCAGATTGATGTAGCCACTCTGTAGAGCAATGTGGAATTTCCTCAAAAATTAAAAATGGAATTTCTTTATGACCCAACAATTTTACTTCTGAGAATTTATCCAAAGAAACCAGAAACACTAATCTGAAAGGATATATATATCCCTATGTTCATTACAGTGTTATTTACAATAACCAAGATTTGGAAGCAGCCAAGTGTCCATCAATAGCAGGATGGATAAAACAGCTGTGGTACATCTACTCAAAGGTATATAGGTTTTAAGTGTACAATTCTATAAAACATCATCTGTATATTGTGTTGTGTGTTCACTACTCAAAATTAGGTCTCTTTCTATCACCACCATCTTTACCCTCTTCTACCTTCCTCCACTACCCTTTCCCTCTGGTAATCAACATGATATTGTCTAGGTCTATGAGTTGTTGTTGTTTATTTGTTGTTGTTGTTTTTTTTGCTTAATCCCTTCACCTTTTTCACCCAGCCCCCCAACCATCTGCCCCGTCAATAGTTGTCAGTCTGTTTTCTATATCTGTAAGTCTATTTCTATTTCACTTAACATAATACTCTCCATGTTTATCCCTGTTTTTGCAAATGGTTAACTTCCAATGTACCCCAGCATTTTATCCATTTATCTACTAATGGGCACTTGGGCTGCTTTCAAATCTTGGCTGTTGTAAATAAGGCTGCAATAAACATAAGGGTGCATATGATTTTTCACATTAGTGTTTTGGACTTCAGCTATATTCTCAGCAGTGGAATTTCTGGGTTATAAGGCAGTTACATTTTTAATTTTTTGAAATAATTCCATACTGTTTTCCAGTGTGGCTGCACCAATCTGCATTCCCACCAATAGGGCTGAGATTACTCTTTTCTCCATATCCTCATCTCCACATCTGTTTGTTGGTTTATTAATGATAGCCATTCTGACAGGTGTGAGGTGATATCTCAGTGAAGTTTTAATTGCATTTCTGTGACAATTTTTGATGTTGACCATGTTTTTAACATGTCTACTGGCCATCTGTATGTCTTTTTTTGGATAAGTGTCTACTCAGATCCTTTGCCCATTGTTTAATTGTTTGTGTTTTCTGTGTGCTTGTGTGTGTGTGTGTGTGTTTAGTTGTATAAGTTTGTATACATTTTTAATTTTTTTGGTAATAGATATTAAGCAGCATGCATGTGAGCTTCCTAGATTGCCCCTAGGGTCACTGTGTTTTTTTAATCATCTCTGCTGCTCCCTGAATCAATAATTTGGCTGCTTCTGTGAACTTTTCAGGCCTTACAGGAGTTGAGGCATTGTGCTGTTGATGTTTCATAGCTGGCATGTAGCCTCCATGCCCTTGGTTATGAATGAACCTATCTCTATGTGTATCTTATTTACTATCACCCTGGCCTGCAGAAAAGAGCCATTAACAGAGTCCTCTCACCATAACATCACTGATTCCCTTGATAAATAACTTGTGTTCTTGGCCCTCTGTGTAGCACAGCCATCTAATTAGCTTCTGGCCTCACAGTAACCCCGTCAAACAAACCACCTCTCCCACAGTCTATTGCTTCCTCTCCTGTCTTTTAGGGTCACTCAGCATTCCCACTTTACCAAGCACTGGCCACATTTTCAGGCTTCAAAGATTTGCTTCACAGCAACTTTACTGGTAACCTGTGGTCCTCACCAGGTTACCTAATCCCATGTCCCAAAGAAGTGCCCTGAGTCAACGAATCCTTGATTATTCAGTCTTACATTCCAGACTGCTTTACCAAGCACCCTCAAAGCACAATCCCATAAGTTGTCCTCTTGCTTTTTCCAATAAATATTTCTCCCACATCAGGCCCTGAACATACCCAGATATGTTATTTTGAGATTGACCTTGTTTTAGGATTTGCCACTTGCATTGGGCACAAAATATAATAGATCACTGAAAGACTTAGTAATCCAGGTGAATATAAATATAGTAATTTTACATAAAAATGTATGCAAAATATTAAAGGAAGAAAGGAATAGCTATTGCTTTAGTCCAAAATTACCACCATTCTCATTTCTGTCCCTGGTTTCTCCCCATTTAATAACTATTGAGGTGAGGACTGCCAGGTTAAGTGTAAGCGTGTTCAATTCCATGCACTACCATTTAGCTGGACTCTTACAATCAGCTAATCTCTTAAAGGAACTAGAAACGTTTGCTTACAACCAAATCAAACTTCTCTCACTCCCAATCATCTTTTTTCCTATAATATATAGACACAAGTAATTTTCTTTTTTTTTAACAAATACTTTTAGTAGAGTTTCCCTCCTAAGGCAGTATCATAGCTTAGTAAATTATATAGTAAATTATACAGTATCATATCATAGTAAATTATAGCTTTAGCAGTTTAAAATATCAGGGAATTTCGAGTTAGCAAGAGGATTTTTCTCCATCAAAATTGTTAAACACTACATGGTTTACACAAAAGTTTTCCTTACTGAGGGTTACATATATTCTGAGGGTTACATATATTCTGAGGGTTACATACATTCTAAAGAAAAATAAATTTAGTGCAAAGGATTATTAATTAATAAGCTTTCCAAATATTTGATTTTTCTGACCCTGAAATATTTATCATTTATGGCCCTTTTTCCTAAAGACTTAAATCCTCAGTATATATTTTCTTTTCATAAAGCATAATTTTGTAAGAAGCTTGCTTGTCTTTTAAATAATAAAAGTGAGTTTATTAAAAAATTTTACAAAATAATGCAACATTCCATGACATAAAGTGCAAGCACAGCTATTAACATGGGCCTGGCATGTTAATTTTCTTTCTCAATGTTTCTTAGTCATTTTGTAATTGCAAATAACACCCTTTGTGCCCATTTTTCACAGGCTTTGTGTATAAGTAATGCTATTGACTTTATGGAGTCACTATATTTATTATTTGCATGATGCAATTAATGAGATGAACAAAAACACAAGAAGTTATGATAAAGGTGAGTAATATCATAATTTATAGTTTATTCTACTGCAACACACTTATATCTATTACTACAATGCAATAATCTCTTTCATTTTAATACCATGTCATTAACAAAAGTCTTAGAAAATAATCTAATTTAGTTTTTAGTCCTTACCCAAGGCTACACATATTTATGCTTCACCTTCAGATAAAATTATCTTATTAACAGTAAAAGTAATTTGAAAGGAAATCTCATAACTATATGACAATTTTTGCTACCATTCAATCAGTTTGAAATTTAAGTTGTCCTGTTCAATTTGGTTTAAATTCCACATAACGAAATTTTAATTCAGTATATTTAAATTTGTTTTATCCTCACCTAAGGAAAGACATTTTTTCATTGCTTTTAGACACAGAGGAAAGGAGAGAAAGATATAGATAGGGAAAGAAAGAAAGAGGGCAAAAGAGACATCAAAGTGAGAGGGAAATATTGATTGACTGACCCTCACGCTGGGCCAGGTTCTTAAGCATCCAGAGCAAGGATCCAGCCAGCAACTTTTTGGTGAACTGGATGACAATCCAACCAACTGAGCAACATTGCTCAGGGCTCAGATAATATTTATGTGGTCTTTAAGGTAGTTATGACATTCCTTCTGACTAGAGGCAGAATACTGGTTTTGGTTTTCCAATATACCTTTCCTTAAAGCAGGTGTGTCCAACCTGTGGCCTGTGGGCTGTACGCTGCTCAGGATGGCTATGAATGCGGCCCAACACAAAACTGTAAATTTACTTAAATTATTAGATTTTTTGTCTTTGTTAGTGTCTGTGTATTTAATGTGTGGTGCAAGAAAACCCTTCTTCTTACAGTGCAACCCAGAGATGCCAAAAAGTCGGACACCATTGCAAAGGATGTAAATGAACTTTGATACTGTAATATGACATTTCAATCCTCATGCCTTGTGAGTCATATTTCTAAGAAATATGAGAGAGTCAAAATTGATTTCTTTGATGGAGACAACTGAGAATAGGAACCATTGGTGTATTCAGCCAAATATTTGGTTTCTTTCAGTAGCAGCATTGAGAATTTAAGTATCATTTTCTACAATTGAATTTTTAAAAATTGAGGCTTTGATATTTGACATTACTTGCCTAATATGAACTAGTGAATTCCCTGATGCAGAAATTCAATCCAGGCCTTCTTATTCCTAGTATGTAACTATACTCAGTTACTTTTATATCCAATATAATAGTTTTGGAAATCATGAAGTCCTTTGCCTAATTTTACATGCCATAACATAAATTGAATCCTAGAAAAATTGACTTGGCTAAATTCTCAAAGCATTTTCTTTGTTAGGGTGAAAAAGTAAAGTCCTGTCTCCCAATTCCATGCTTACCTTTCTATACCAAACAGCTTTTTTAGTGAACTACATACAAACAGATACATATTCAACATGACACCAAGAGTATTTGCCAATAGCATTTCAATATAGGATTTCTTTGGTGCTGTTCTATTTCAATTTTGTGTCATTTTCTTTTGTTTGGTTTTTGTTTTAATTACTCAGATCTCACTGACAAACTGATAATTTTGTGTTCGCTGGTAGCCTGAAAATAACCAGTAGCAAATATTGCTTCACATTTTAGTTTAATGGTTTTTGGAAAGAAAATAAGGCACTTATTTCTGTGTTTGTGTGGTAACATTTACACTTATTTTTCTATCATTCTGAATCAAGAAGTATCTTCTCTCAATCACAAGTTAAAAAATATTTAGTAATCTAGTGTTTTACAGTCTTTTCTGATAACTGTTTCCTCTGGCTACTCTTGGGATTTGACCATGATTGCATTTTCTGTATAATACAGCTCATGAAAATTCTTTACAAACAAGAGGGAAAACAGTCAAATAGAGTTTTCACTTTGGAATAAATCCCCCAGACTAAGTTACAGTACAATGGTTCAATGCTAGAAATTCTGCTCTCAAGTTGTCACATATAGTAAAACAAAATATAAGTCAAAAAATTTCAAAAATACATGTCTTGCACTCTTTAGATGCAGGTTTAGGGGTCCTATTTGTCTGAAGAAATATACTCAGGCATTCAGATATTCTAAAATTTAAGCTTAAATATTTAGTAGAATTAACTCTTTTCAGTGCTTTGATCTTACAGTGAATATAAATTTTATACCTGTCACTATAATGACTTATGTCTGGTTTTTTTCCATCCACTAGATAGAAATCTCCTAGAAGTTAGAGAATACTTTCACCATTCTTTTACTTTCAAGACAACACATATTTATGAAATATATGAATTGTTATATTTATTTAGTGTTAATAGGGAACTGATTATGAGAATCAAGTGTTTACATTCAATTTTCCTACTATTTCATCAGAAAAATCACAACAAAGGCTAGTGGCGAGGTGCTTTGGAAAACATAGCCTGTGTTTCACACAATGTTAGATGTCAAAAATAGAGACAAGGAAAAGGAGCCTTGAAGCCTGGATGCTGGTGCAGTGAGTTAACTAGCTGACTTAACTGGCTGCATGGAGACTTTTGTCCCTGTAATTTTCTACAAAATCAGGATGGTATTCATTGGTCCTGCCTTACAGAGTTGCTTTAAGAAAATCAATGCCTCCATTCACCCCCTACTAGCCCCCACCCAGCGATGTCAGCCTGTTCTCTGTGTACGAGCCTGTCTCTATTTTGTTTGTTAGTTCAGTTTGTTAATTAGATTCCATATATGAGTGAAATCATATGGTATTTGTCTTTCTCTGGAGGGACTGAGCAACAGAAAAAAAAAAAAGGACTCATGGACATGGACAACAGTGTGGTGATTATGGTGGAGAGGGAGGTATAAGGGGTACAAATGGTAATGAAAAAGAATACAATAAAAGTAAATTAAAAAAAGAAAGTGCTATGTAATTCTTCATTTGTTTCAACTGTGTCTTCTTCTAAAATTATTGTTAAAATTTAACAACTTTCCTGAAACTTAGTGATTTTAAATAATAATTTGTTTTTTAAATAATTTTAAATAATTTTAAACTTGAATGTTTTCCCACTTGTTTATAAAGAATTTCTGTGAGCTATATTGTACAGCAAATGCAATCATGGTCAAACCCAATTATTTTAAATTATTTTAAAATAAAATAAGTACAATACAATTATTGACAATACTGTATTGTAACTTTTGCATTTAATATGATACAATTATTTTAAAATAAATAGAACAGGAATTTATGCAGGGATCAGGTGGGCAGTTCTTTGTCCATCAGTCATTGGATGTGGTCATATATATGACCCCATTTGGCTGCTGATTGTCTTCTCTTATGTGTTAGACGCCTAGTGTTCCACTGCAAATCTCTAATATGGGACCTGTCATATCATAACTTATACTAAATTTTGTTTGTCAAAGTAAATAAAGCCCTTGGCCAACTTATAATGGAGATTATCATTTTCTCTTCATGCATCTACAAAGAGGGTTGGGAGAAGAATTGATTGTATGCATCTTGGGAGACTCTATAAGACAATTACACCAAACTTTCCCAAGCTTAAGATTCATCATCCATACATGGGGATAACAGCTTCATGGAATTATGTGGGCTAAGTGAAATAAACTTGTAAATTATATAGTCAGGACTTATTATAGGTAAGAACCCACTGTACATTAGTCATTTTTATGAATATAACAAACATTAATTCACACTAATATTATACTTATTATTTTACTTAAATATAGATAAGACTAGGTAGTAATTACCAAATCTAATTTTAAAGCTAAAGAAAAGAAATAATAAAATTATGATTCTATATTCATAGAGTGGCACTGAGGGATAAAGGAGAATTCAGAGAAAAAGTTTCTGGTAGATGAATCGAATGTAAAAACTTGTTGTCCCACACTGAGTCAATGAGGAGAGAGAGTTGCTATAGCAGGAGAACAGCCAAATTTCCTGGGAATTCTAGACAGCCATTAGATTTGCAGTTTGAAGACTCTAAGTATGATAAAGGGCGGTGATAATAAATTAGAAAGGAAAAGAGAGGAACTTATTAAAACTGAACACTAGGAATTCCCAGTACCCAAGGCAGCCTCTACCCTATATTCTAATGTGCAACAATAAGGAACTTACTGTTTGGGCACAAAAAGGAGGAAATTTATCTAAAAACAGTTGATTAAATTATTTGGCACGAACTAGGAAAACTAGGAAGGATATTGTCATTTTGGAGAAAAGACATATTTAGGGATAAAGGGCAGTTCTTTTTTCTGTTACTCAAAAAACAAAGCAAAATATTTCTATTATGTCATCTTATATGGATGGATAACAAATGAATACCAGAAACTTGAAGAAATAGGGAACCTGAGACAGCAAAACCCAAGTAAGAATAGAAAGCTATCCGATAACAAAAGAGGGAAAAACAGTAGTTGGTATCCACCAAAATTTTGTAAGATGATATTGTATTTACAAAAATAAAAACATTACAATTGCATAAAAATAAGTGGAAATAAATTTAACCAAGGAAATGAAAAATGTACACACTGAAAGTATGACATTAATGAAAGCAATAAAAAAAAACAAATAATTGTATTGAAAGACTTGATATTGTTAAAATATCCATACCACCAAAAATAATATACAATTTCTATGCAATCTCTGTTAAAACTCTAAGCATTTTTACAGAACTAGAAAAAAAATTTTAATTTTTATGAAACCCAGAAAAACCTCAGAGAGACAAAGCAATCTTGAGAAATAACAAAGCTGGTCACATCACACATCCTGATTTTAAACTACATTACAAATCAATAGTAATAAACACAATAGGATACTAGCATAAAAAGAGACAAATAGATTAATGCGACAGAATCAAGAAACAAATGCTCAAAAATTAAATGTACACCTTTATGGTAACTAAACAACAAAGGAAGCTGGAATATGCAATGAGGAAAGAACTGTCTCTTCAACAAATGGTGTGGGGAAAACTGGACAGCCATATGCAAAAGAATTAGAAGTAGACTTAATCTCCTACCCCAGACCCAAAAATTAACTCCAAATGATTAAAGACTCGAGGATAAGTCCTTCTTATTTTCTGCAAGAGTTAAAGGTTTATTAGATGCTATAAAATATAGTAGAGGTTCTGATTTGTTACAATATGTAGATGGCATGTTTCTCTGCATTCTTTCCCAAGCCTCTTCACATGAAGACAGCATTACCTGTAAAAGCTTTTATCCTTGAAAGGACATAAAGTAACTAATGAAAAATTGCAATTTGTTTAATCTCTAGTTTGTTATTTAGCATATCTTACCTCAAAACAAGTGCTGTACCTAAATCCAGATAGGCTTCATAGCATCCTAAGCTTCCCTAAACCCAAAACTAAGCACAAATTATGATCTGTTTTCAGGAAGGAGGCTAGCCAGGTACTGTCAAAAATGGTTCCAAATTTCTTTCTTATGGCCCAATCCTTATATGTGTTACTAAAACATAGCAAACCTAAACTTTTCATTTGAAAAGATCAGGATGACCTACTTTTAATACATTAAAAAAAAAAAAAAAACCTTGATAAACACCCTTGCCCTTGGACACTGAATAATCACCTTTGATCTTCCTTTATATATGAAAAGGAGAAATATGCTTTTGGAGTAATCACTCAAAAACGGAGATCACCATGACCCCACAGCATAATACACGCAGCAGCTAGCCCCTATGGGATGAGGATAGCCCTCTTACCTCAGCCATTCTTCCCACTGTACTTTTAGCTAAGGCCACCTAAAAAATAGGCATGGGATCCCCTCTAACCATCTTTGTACACTATGCAGTAGAATTGCTACTGAATTCTCATCACAGACAACACTTTTCAGCCAGTCATCTCACCTCCTCTGAAATTCCCTTGCTAACCACTCCTCATATAAACTCTTTCTTACTCCAATGACCTCAACCCTGCTAACCTCTTTCTTTCCTCCATGGATGATAATCTTGATGACTCTATGACTCTGACAGATCTCCTTTTGGCCTCTCTGGGTAATTTACAGAAAACTCTTCTATCATGACTTACTGATGGTCCTTACTTAAAAGGAGAAAATGGTAAATATGTTTGATATACTATTGAACTTCTTTTTGAAGTCATTAAGCCAACATCTTTGCCCTTGGTTACCTTGGCCCAACAAGCTGAACTATATACTCTTACTTGGCCTGTATTTTAGCCAAAGGCAAAACTGCAAATATATGTACCGATGCTAGGTGTACCTCTGGAGCAGCCCATGGCTTTGGGATACTATTGAAACAGCAAGGCCTTCTTATTGCAAGCAAGGATAAAATTGCAAATGGCCTCTATGCCCAAAAAGTATTAGATATCATACTCTTACTAGTTACTTTTGCTATTAATAAGCTTCCTGGGCATTCTAAACTTGATCTCTAGAATATAAGATAAATCAACTTATTGAGATTATATATATATATATATATATATATATATATCATTCACCAAAAATACAATTCTTAAGAGGCCAAACACCAAAACTCTGTAAAACTCAAGTAGACAAGATGCTTTGTACTGTCCAGTGTGCATGATTCCTGTTGCAGCTGAGAGACCAGACAGAAATTACAGCTTTGGCGCTCTCTCTGTCCTTGGAGAGAAGCCTTAGTCCCATGCAAGGATCCCAAATCTTAACTGGGGGAAACTTGGGGGATCCACCAAATGTGTGAGACACAGGTTGCACACTCACGGTGAGCAGAGCTTCAAATTTTGGAGTGCTAACATGGAGAACTCAGGATAGGGACTCTTAGAATAAGTTACCATACCCTATTCCAAGAGGCACCTACAGGCTGCAGCCAGCATTCACCTTGAGAGACATTTTGTTCCTTGGAGAGGTTTTATGTGTGCATAACCAGACAGTGACCAATTTTGTGGTGTGGGTACTGCATAAAGACTTATAAAAAGAAACTGAAACATGGATGGGCAAAGACCATGTGCATAGTTGCTCTGCCAGCAAAGAGATCAGGTTGAAATTGCAGCTCCAGAGCTCCTTGTCCTTTGAATTATGTGGCTGTAAAAATACCCACAGCAATAAGGAGGAAAGGGGAGACTAACCACACAACGAGTATACCCAAAGCGGGATCCCTGCAGGCTCCAGACCCTGCTGGGAACAATGCCTTGTCAAGGAGCAGCGACTACACAACATACTACACATGGAAGTAAAGGGCGACTCTTATAGTCACCCAGCCTGAAAGGATAACTCTACCTATTAGCCACCAGCAATTCAGATACAACTACAGTAAGGGGTCACAGAACCCACAATAAACACTCCTGAATGAAGGAGTTAAGGAAATCCAAAGGACTGGGCAACTAACCCTAGCAAGACATCTTTATCATAAAACAATCAAAGTAGGTTTAGGATACTTGGTACCACTACCTAACACACAGACATCAAGTGAGGCAACAAAGAAAAATGTCTCAAGCACAAGAACAACAGAAATCTCCACCAAAATAATTAAAATATTTATGTGAAATGGAAGAAATACAAATAACAGATGCAGAGTTTAAAATAATGGTTATAAAGATGCTCAAAAATCTTAGAGGAAGAATTGATGATCTCAGTGAGAACTCAAAAAGATAGTAAGCATTAAAAATGGAATAGAAACCAAAAATGAGAACCAGTCAGATATGAAGAATTCAATATCTGAAATGGAGTATTCACTTGAAAGAATCAAAAGTAGGCTAAATGAAGCAGAGGACTGAATCAGCTAATTAGAGGACAAGATGAGAGTTATCCATACAAAGAGAAAATAAAAAAGAAAAAAAGACAAGAGAAATGAGGAAAGTCTAAGGGACCTTTGGGATAACATCAAGCATAACAATATCCACATCATAAAATGGCCAGAAGGAGATAAGTGTGAGAAAGGGATAAAGAACCTCTCTGGAGAAATAATGGCAGGAAACTTTCCCAACCTGGTAAAGGAAAAAGACACACAAGTTCAGAAAGGACAGAGAATCCTAATAATGATGAAACCAAAGAGACCAACACAAAGACACATGATAATTAAAATGGCAAAGCTGAAGGCAAAGAGAGAATTTTTAAAAATATTTTATTGTTTATTTTTAGAGAGGCAAAGGGAGGGAGAATGAGAGGGAAAGAAACATCAATGTGTGGTTGCCTTTTGAGCACCCCATACTGGGGACCTGGCCTGCAACCCAGGCATATGCCCTGACTGGGAATTGAACCAGCAATCCTTTGGTTCACAGGCTGGTGCAAAATCCACTGAGCCACTGAGCCACACCAGCCAGGGCCAAACAGAGAATTTTAAAGGCAGCAAGAAAGAGATAGTCAGTTACATACAAGACAGTCTCCATTAGAATCTCAGTTCACAATACTGTCATAATAGAGGATTTTAACAACCCACTGTCAACCAAGGACAGAGCCTTTAGACACAGAAAACAGCACTAAAAGACACACTAGATCAAAATGGATTTAATTGATATTTACTGGACATTTCAACTCAAAGAACAAGTATATACATTCTTCTCAAGTGCATATGGATCACATGTTAGGCCGTAGCAATCTTGTGAGGAAAGAAAAAAAGCTGGGGATATCACAACTCCTGATATCAAACTATACTACAAGACTACTATAATAAAAAACAGCCTGGTACTGGCACAAGAACAGACATATAGGTTAATGGAACAGCATAGAGAGCCCAGGAATACACTTACGCCTAGATGAGCAATTGACATTTGACAAGGGTGACAAGAGCATACAATAGAGCAATGACAGTCTCTTCAATAAATGGTGTTGGGAAAACTGGACTGGTACATGCCAAAAAATGAAACGAGACAACCAGCTTACATCATATACAAAAATAAACTCAAAATGGTTAAAAGATTTACATGTAAGTTGTGAATCCATAAAAATCTTAGAAGAAAATATAGGTAGTAAAATTTCAGATATTCAATATAGAAATATTTTTGCCTATATATCTCCTAAGGTACTGGAAACAAAGCAGAAAATAAAGAAATGGGACTATATCAAATTAAAAAGCTTCTGTACAGCTAAAGAAACCATCAGCAAGACAAATAGGGAAACTACTGTATGGGAGAGTTTTGCCTATGATACATCTGACAAGTGGTTAATCTCTGAAATATACAAAGAACTAATACAATTCAATATCAGGAAGACAAGCAATCTACTTAAAAAATGGACAAAAGACCTGAATAGGCACTTCTCTAAAAAGGACATACAAAGGACCCATAGACATCTGAGAAAATGGTCAACATCACTAATCTTAAGAGCAATGCAAATTAAAACCTCAATGAGATATCACCTTACTTCTGCTAGAATTGTTACCATCAATAAATCAGTAAACAACAAGTGCTGGTGAGGATGCAGAGTAAAGGGACCACTAGTACAGTGTCGTAGAAATGCAGTCATGCAGTCTGATGCAGCCACTGTGGAACACAATATTGAGTATTCTTAAAAAATTAAAATGGAACTCCCTTTTGACTCAACGATTCCACTTCTGGGAATATACTTCAAGGATCTAGAAACACCAATACAAAAAATATGTATGCACCCTATGTATATAGCAGAGTAATTTAAAATAGGCAAGATTTGGAAACAGCTTAAATGCCCATCAGTATGTGAGTGGATAAAAAAGCTGTGGTATATTTACACAATGGATGGAATACTATGTAGCAGTAAAAAAAAAGAAGTTCTCACATTTTGCAACAGCATGGATGGACCTGGAGAAAATTATGCTAAGTGAATTAAGCCAATCAGTGAAAAAAATAATACCACCTGATGTCACTTATATGTAGAACCTAATGAATACAATCAACAAACAAAATAGTAACAGAAACTTAGATATATTAAACAAACTGACAACTCTCAGAAAGGAGGTGGGGGATGGGATGAAAAATGGTAAAAGGATTAACCAAATAATATTTATGCACAACCAATGGCCATAGACAACAATATGGGGACTGGCTTGGGAATGGGTGAGGGTGGGGCTGAGAGGAGGTGCAGAAAGGGACAAAAAGTGGGAACTATAACAGCATAAAACAGTTAAATAAACAAACAACCAACAAACAAATAAATAAATAGATGTTTCAGGCATGTGTATATACATAGTCAACTTGTGATTGTAATGGGATATGTCAGCTAAGAGAGAACCCAGGGCACCCCCTCCATTGACCTGGCTGGGGGATAGGAGACAAGGAGCAGAGCCATTGAGAGTTACTTTGCATATCAACAACAGGCTAGCTAGGAAGATGGGCATGACTTTGACTCATGATGTAACTGGCAGGCAGTTTCCCTGGATACAGCACCTGTGAGGGAGCTTGGAAATGGTTCATTCCACACCAGGGGACCATGCCTGCATAGACTAACTATGGCAGCCAAGAAGGGCAGAGAATAGAGGAGTGTTAGCAGGAGTAGCCAGTTGTGAGAGAAGTTGTAAATGGGGTCATGGATGAGGTTCCTGGCTGGGATTTAAACTAAAGGCAGGCCACCATGAGAAATGGCGAGGAACAATGTGAGACTATGTGGGAAGAAAAGAGGTGAAAGAACTCTGATGGTGCTGGGAACCGCGGGAGGCCTGCCCAGCTGAGTGTGCATTACTGGGAGGAAGGGAGAGTCTAGCCAAGCTACAGACTTCTATTTCTTTTCCTGAGATATGGAACCCCTATGGCTGACTGGCCTGACTGGGCAAAGGGAGAAGGCAGGACTGTGTATTGGTGGGTGTTTTAAAGGGACTTTGAAATTTAACAGCAACATTCTGCCATTACTCTAAAGCTGTATAACTTTTGAATAAATAGTATCTTTCCTTTTCACCAAACTCTGGCACTGAGAACCACAATTCCTACCTGGTAGCAGGCAAGATGAACCTAGAACAGAGGGACCCCAGGGGAGGGGACTTGTTTCAGTAACAATATTGTGGCCTCCAAATGGATCCATACTATAGCATGATGACCTTGGTTTTACAGTAGTCTGTTTGGCTCTCTTTCCCTGATTGGTTTGTTAAGTACTCTGCTTTAGTTGCTATCATACTTAGCTTTTATAATGTTATGGTTATATTGTTTTTGACAAAGCTCTGTTTCTCCAATTGCTTCACAATCTCACCCAATTAGGTAAGACCTTTTTCAGGGTTGGTCTTTGAGTCTAGTCTCTGAGGCTTGTTCTGTTCTAAGAAGACTCCTTTTTAGCTGTCTCATTCC
The DNA here is from genome assembly GCF_021234165.1 of Pteronotus mesoamericanus. Lineage (NCBI taxonomy): Eukaryota > Metazoa > Chordata > Mammalia > Chiroptera > Mormoopidae > Pteronotus > Pteronotus mesoamericanus. Next base: position 76,690,156 of record NW_026555321.1, on the reverse strand, counting down.
CTGATTTTATCTGCTAAACTACTAGCTGGTCTATAGTTTAGCTTGTTGTTCTGGATGTTCCAGCCTCCTTTTAATTGCTTAGCCCAGTATCTCCACTCTTTTCAATAGCATCCTTATGCTTGAATGTTCTTATGCTTTGTTTCAAATAAAGTCTCTTTGGAAGAGTCATGATATGAGGTTTGGATGACATAAATATGTACTTCAGAAAATGTGGTACACTGAAGATGAGAAAAAGCACAAGTTTAGAGAACTCTACCAGATGTAAAAATCTTATTTTGTATTATAATATAGTTAAAAAGTGTCCTATGATGAGGGTATAGTTTACATAGTTTTTAAAAAATATATTTTAAATATTGTATTTATTTATATTTTTAGAGAGAAGGGAAGGGAGGGAGAAAAAGAGGAAACGAAACATCAGTTGGTTGCCTCTAACGTGCTCCAAACCAGGGACCTGGCCCACAACCCAGGCATGTTCCCTGACTAGGAATTGAACTTTCAGTTTGGTGACCTTTCAGTTTGCAGGTCAATACCCAACCCACTGATCCACACCAATTAAGGCAGTTTACATAATTTTGACTGGTGGTAGCATATAACTGATTTTTTTATCCCCTTGAAGTAAAAAAAAATCATCACTATATATTACCCCATACACAAAAAATCAGTTCCATTTTGATTGTAGACATAAATGTGAAATAGAAAACAATGAAGTTTCTATTTAATAAAAAAACAGAGAGAAAATAAAAACATCATAATAGTATTATGAAAAGCAACACTTTATTAAACAAGCAAGTAAAACACTAAACATAAAGGAAAAGTGTCATTTATCTGGAGAACAAGATATCCATAAGGGACTCTGACATGCTTTGGTGCATTTCTGGAGATTAGAAGGCCATGAAAAAGGCACATCTGTCTGCATGTTTAGGAAGGACTTGAAAGAACCTCATCTCTCAACTCTGATTGATGTTGAGTCTCTGTGAAAACAGTAATTAAAAGTTAAGGCAGAATTTCAAACTGTCTGAGAATTGAAGGAGTGCTCCTAAACAACACAAAACTTAAGTTAGAGGGTGTAGGTTTAGAGTTCAAAGAATATAAGGTGAATTCCAACAAATTATTATGTCAACTGACCCAGCTGCAAATAGATTTCAGTACCAACAAACAGGAAATAAATACTTTAAGGGGTTAGTCCAGGAATGTCATTTAGTAAACAAGCATTAACAACCACCAAAAACACAACAGAAAAATTTTAAAAAAACCAAAAAACCTTAAATAAGGGAGATCTAATTTCCAGAGTCGCCTTGTTATATTATGTACTATATTGTTCAATTTTCAACAACAACAAGAAATATGAGCCACAAAGAAACAGTAAAATATAGAAAATAAATAAGAAAACATCTTAACAGAAATTGTCTTTGAGAAGATTTAAGTGTTGGATTTACTACTCAATTATTATTAAAAAATCAAACAATTAATAATCCATGTAGAAATAAATAAAGGAAATAAACTCTGTCATATATCAACAAATAGAGGATATCAATAAAGAAACTAAAATAATATAAAAAGAAACAATAAGAGGTTCTGGAATTGAAAAAGTATAATTATTGACATTTAAAAATTTACTAAAGGGGGATCAACAGCAGATTTGAACTAAAAGGAGAATAATCATGGAACTTGAGAATAAGTCAATAATAAGAACAGCATGAGAACCAGAAAGCAAAAGGAATTAAGATATATGAACATTGCTTCACAGACCTGTGAGACATCATCAAATATTCTAATATGCACATGGTCATACTCCCAAGGAGAATAGAAGAAAGGGGAGAAAGCATATTTAAAGAAATAATGCCTGAATTTTAAAAATTTTATATATGATAACAAGTTATACATCAAAGAAGCTAAACATACCCCAAGTATTTTTACAGACTTAAGAACAACAGCTAGGCACATCATAGTGAAAATGTCAAAAGTCAAAGAAAGAATCTTTCAAGAAGCGAAACAGAGGTGGCCTGCCATATGCCAGGAATGCTCAATAAAATGAACAGCCAATTTCTGAAATCATGGAAGCCAGAGGGCAATGGGATGACATATTTAAATTGCTGAGGGAGGGGAGAACTGTCTATGAACTCTCTCTGTGCTCTATTAGCCAAGGAAGCTAAGAGGTTTAAGAAATCTTTAGACTGAAATCCAAGGTTGCAGTCTTAAATACAAAGTATATCAAAGTAAAAGATTAGGAATAGCTTTTTTGGATAACTGCAGAAGATGTCCCCAGCAAGTTGATCAGGATATAGTATTTTACTGAGTTGTCTTCATTCTATGGTATTAAAATACTCTCAAATCTGACCACTTGATGATTCAGTCATTCCTTGCTGATGACAGATGCTCTATCACATAGACTTTGATAAGTACCATTCATTGAAAGATTGTGGAAAAATCTTTTGATGTGCAGTAGAAACTTATTGTTTCAAAGGTTCTTTCTTCTTATATTTATCTCTTTTTTAGCAATATTCTTATAGAAGTTTGCATTTTAATGCACCCAGCAGGATACTATACCAAATGCTAGGAAGCCCCACTAGAATGCTGACACTATGAGGCCATATCCATAGCCTATGATAAGGCATCATTTAAATTTTATATAATTGTTGGGATCAAAATGTATGAATCCATGACATAGAGAACTATAGTATAATAAAACATAATTGTATTTTAAATTCCCTTGCAGTGGTATTTTTAGTTCTTATTTGATCAACTTATAAGGATTCCCTTTTTATTTCACCATTACCATAAGATATTATTTGTTTGCTCAAGAGCTTTAAATAAAATCAGTGAGTGGGAGTTTAGTACCTAGGATATATGGAACTCAGCTGTGTTAGATACATAAAATTTACATAATAGAGAGAATACACAGTACCTTTAAAAATGAACTTAATGTTTTCCCTGTATTTTTAGCAATTTAAGTATAAGAGATTATAAATGGCAAAAATATGTATGACACTCTAATGAGAGAAGTAGTATGCCACCATGAAAAGGGCAAGGGATATCATTTTGTCTTGTTTCAATTCTCATCCTCTACACTATTTCCCACACTCTCCTATTATATATTTAGTTTTTTTTCCTTATTTTACACCTCACCTGAAAGTATGTTTTTATTGACTTTAGATAGAGAAGAAGGTAGACAGATGGAGAAAGAGAGAGCGAGGGAAAGAGAGAGAAATATCTGCTGGCTGCCTCCCCATCCGGGGGTCAATCCCACAACATTTTTGTGTATGGGACAATGCTCTCACCCACCGAGCCACTACTCAGCCAGGGCTAAAATTATCATTTAAAGGACATGGAATTAATGTTCAGAAATAGAATTGTCTGCTATATTCACAATTATTTCCATTAGAGAAAATTATTACTTCCAGATGGCATGAGGCAGAGTTCTTTTAAATTATGGTACTGGTAATTCTTTTAAAATATGACTTTACTAACTAAAAATCAAATTATACCATTTTTATCAGTGCTTTTATTGTCTCAGTTGTCATTATCTAAGTATAAAGAAAGATTACATTAATACTTAGCACTCTGAAAAAAACTATCTGAACTGATCTTTCATTTTCTTTTTAAAGGTATCTTCAAATTCTTATGCTTTGGTATTTTGTAAATTAGTTCATTTATTTTTATGGCCCAAGATTGTAGTACATATCTTTTCATATAGAATACAAAAATTTTAGATGTAAACATATTTATTCATTAGGATTTCTGCAAGGTATTATTATGACAATTATAAATCATGACTATTACCAAAATACAAAAATATTTTATTTAGGAATGCAAATTTAATGAAAGGTTTTTGGGTTTTTTGGAATTCACATTATGAGCATATTATTATCCTGAAAGAAGTATATTTGAAGACTTTATTTTATTTATTTCATATTACTTTGATTTAATTTAATCTGTAACAGAGTGATGGTTAATAGATATCAGGGATGGCAATCTAATCTCTAACAGAATGAAGATTTAAAGGTCCCACTGGCAAGTATGGGGTGGGGGTGGACAGGAAAATCCAGTGTGTTGCATTATTTTAATGTTAGTATCTCCTTAATCTATTGACACCTCAATGCATTTTATATGAAATTCATCAAAACTTTTCTCAGTAATGACGTTGCTATTACCAAATATAAAAATTACATTTAATTTGACTTGATGTCCTTTGGCTCACTAGTTAGAAAAAAATGAAATAAAAGTAACTATGAATTGATCAGTTTTTTTCCTTTCCTTCTCTATCATCATTTTTAGCCTAAGTATTTGGTTAAGGCATGGAAATAACATGAATAAGAGAGGATATGACAGGCTTCCTTAGAACCTTTCTTCCATTTGTGTTTAAAGTAGGTTTTAATGACAACAAGAAAGAACATGACTTCTGAATCATTGTAGTCACAGACGTAATAAACTCATCTTGCTGTCACTTTCTCTGAACTCCCATGTGCTGTGCATGAGCCAAGCAGAATTCCATGCCAATGGGGCATCACAAACCCTATATGTGAATGAGACAGCAAGAAACAGCAGAATATCTCCTCTGCTTACATGCAATCTCTATTACCCATTTGACTTCAATTACAAAACACAAAACAAAAAATGAGTGCATGAGAATTTCAAGATAAAACCAGCAGAAAATTAAACCAATATTGGAGCCCTCTTGAGTGAAGTATCTGTAGGATTGTGCAGGTCACTGGCCACAAAGGCTGGTTCTGCCCCCGGTTCCAACAGCCTGGGATGCTCTATACCGACCTGGCTGCGGTGTGACATTAACCCCAAGCAGAGAGTCATGAATAGTATAGTCTTACTTGTGCATTTCTCTTCTCTTGCACATACAACTCTCTAATGGCTATGTATCTAAAAACTGAAAAAATTGACCTCATAATTATTTTGCAGTTTTACAGTTATTTAAGGGTACCATAAACAGAGTGCCAAATAATAGCATAAGTTGAATTAATTTTTTTATAATTATGTCTGCAAATTCTTCTTAGCTGTGTTCTCAGTAAAGTGGTTACTAATGATTATTACAAAATCAAAATTCACTTAAGCACTCTTATTAAGTCATAGTAAATTATAATATTAGAGTGATGTCCTCATGTTTATTATATTAGTTACATATATTTCTGATCATAAATTTTTGAAATCTATTTTCTTAAATTACAATCCAGTGCTATGTAACAATCCTTCATCAAAAGATTATTTGAGAGCAGTTGAATTGTGTATCTCATAGATCTTTACCTTCATGCTGACGATAAATATTCTATATAAGGTATAGACAAGTGAAAGAGAAAAAATGTACTATGAATAATAAACCGCTAGACTTGTATCATTTATTCAGTGTAGGATATCTCAGCTTACCAAACAACTGATTTACCATTTATATAGCTTATACTTCATTTTTTAAACTTTTTTTATTTTGTTCTATTACAGTTATCCCAATTTTCCCCCAATGGTCTCCACAACCCCTCCTACCCCCTGCTCCCAGAGTCAGTCACCACTTTGTTGTTCATGTCCATGCGTCATTTATACCTGTCTCTTGACTAGATCCTTCCCTTCTTTCCCATCTTATCCTCTTCTCTCTCCCCTCCTGCTGCTGTCAGTCTGTTTTTGTTTCCATGCCTCTGGTTCTACTTTGTCACTTGTTTGTTTTTGTTCCTTAGGTTATTCTTATTGGTGAGATCATATGGTATTTCTCTTTCATTGCCTGGTTTATTTCACTTAGCATAATGCTCTCCAGTTCCATCTATGCTGTTGCAAAAGGTAGGGGTTCTTTCTTTCTTTTTGCTGTATAGTACCCCATTGTGTAAATGTACCATCATTTTTTGATCCACTCCTTTACTGATGGGGTCTTAAGCTGTTTCCAACACGTGGCTACTGTAAATAACTCTGCTATGAACATTGGGGTGCATTAAGTTCTTTTGAATTGATGACTCTGAATTCTTAGGGTATAGTCCCAGCAGTGAGATCGCTGCATGAAAAGGCAGTTCCATCTTTAGTTTTTTGAGGAAATTCCATACTGTTTTCCACAGTGGCTGCACCAGTTTGCATTCCCACCAGCAATGTACTAGGGTTCCCTTTTATCCACGTCCTTGCCAGCACTTGTTGTTTGTTAATTTGTTAATGATGTCCATTCTGATCAGTGTTAAATGTATCTCACTGTGGTTTTACTTTGCATCCTCTGATGGCTAGTGATGCTGAGCATCCTTTCATATGTCTATGCTCCCTCTGTATGTCCTCCTTGGAGAAGTGTCTGTTCAGGTCTTTTGTCCATTTTTTAATTGGATTATTTTTCTTCCATGTGTTGAGTTCTATGAACTCTTTATGTATATTGGAGATCAAATCCTTATCTGAGGTATTGTTGGCAAATATATGTTTTCCCATAAAGTTCGTTCCTTTTTCATTTTGATGTTTTCTTTAGCCATGAATAAGCTTTTTGATTTGATATAGTCTTAGTTTATTCTTTCCTTTATTTCTCTTAACTTAGAGGATATATAGGCAAAAATATGGCTTCATGGGATGTCTGAAATTTTATTGTCTTTATTTTCCTCAAGGACTTTTATGGTGTCATGGCTTATGTTTAAGTCTTTTATCCATTTTGAGTTTACTCTGGTGTATTGTTTAAGTTGGTGGTCTAGTTTCATTTTTTGCATATACTTGTCCAGATCTCCCAACACTATTTATTAAGGAGAACTGTTTTTTACTCCATTTTATATTCTTTCCCCTTTTGTCAAATATTAACTGAACATAGAGACATGGATTTATTCCTGGGAACTCTATTCTGTTCCATTGATCTATGTGTCTGTTCTTATGCCAGTACAAGACTGTTTTGATTACAGTGGACTTGTAGTATAATTTGATATCAGGTACCGTGATCCAACCTACTTTGTTCTTACTCAATATTGCTGAGGCTATTTGGGGTGGTTTTTGTTGTTGTTGTTTGGCTTTTGGTTTCACACAAGTTTTTAAAATATTTGTCCTAAATCTGTGAAATATGTCATTGGTATTTTAATAGAGATTGTGTTGAATCTATAGATTGCTTTGGGTTGTATAGATATTTTAATGATGTTAGTTCTTCCAATCAACGAACATAGTATATGCTGCCATTTGTTTGTATCTTCCTTACTTCTTTTGTCAGTGTTCTACAGTTTTCTGAGTACAGGTCTTTTGACTCCTTGGTTAAGTTTACTACTAGGTACTTTATTTTTCTTTTTGTTATATTAAGTGGACTTTTTTCCTAGTTTCTGTTTCTGATATTTTATTGTTAGTGTACAAAAATGCCTTCAATTTCTGAATATTGATTTTGTATCCTGTTATTCTGCCAAATTTACTTACTATGTTGAGTAGTCTTTTTGGTGTAGCCTATAGGGTTTTCTATGTACACTATTGTGTCATCTCCAAACAGTGATAGTTTTAATTCTTCCTTTCCAATTTGGATGCCTTTTATTTCTTTTTCTTGTCTGATTGCTATGACCACAAGTCCCAATAATATGTTGAATAGAAGTGATAAAAGTGGACACACTTGTCCTATTTCTGATCTTAGGAGGAGAAACTTTTAGTTTTTGTCCATTGAGTATGATGTTGGCTGTAGGTTTCTCATATATGGTCTTTATTATGTTAAGATATGCTCTCTCTCTTCCCACTTTGCTGAGTGTTTTTATCATAAATGGGTGCTGTACTTTTTAAAATGCTTTTTCAGCATCAGTTGACATGATCATGTAACTTTTGTCTTTCACTGTGTTTATGTGGTATATTACATTTATTGATTTTCAAATATTGTACTACCTTTGCATCCCTGGGATGAATCTCACTTGATCATGGTGTACGATCTTTTCCATGTATTGCTGGATCTGATTTGCCAATGTTTTGCTGAGAATTTTAGCATCTTTGTTCATCAGTGTTATTGGTCTGTAATTTTCTTTCTTGTGTCTTTATCTGATTTTGGAATTAAGAAAATACTGGCTTCATAAAAAGGAGTTTGGGAGTCTTCCATCTTCTTGAAGTTTTTGGAATGTTTGAGAACTATAGGAGTTAACTCTTCCCAAATGTTTGTCAAAATTTGCCTGTGAAATCATCTGATCCAGGACTTTTGTTTTTTGGGAGCTTTTTGATTTCTGCTTCAATTTCACTAGTTGTTATCGGTCTATTCAAGATTTATGTTTCTTCTTGACTCAGTTTTGGAAGATTATATTTTTCTAGTAATTTTTTCATATCACACAGGCTGTGAAATTTCTAGGCATATAATTATAATAATTTCTTACTATCTTTTGCAGTTTTTTGATATCGGTTGTTATTTCTCCTCTTTCATTTCTGATTTTATTTATTTGCGTCTTCTCTCTTTTTTTTTCTTGATGAGTCTGGTGAAAGACTTGTCAATTTTATTTATCCTTTCAAAGAACCAGCTCCTGGACTTATTGATCCTTGTTCTTTTAGTCTTTACATCATTTAATTCTGCTCTGATCTTGATTATTTCTTCCCTTCTGCTCCTCTGGGCTTTGTTTGTTGTTCCTCTAGTTCTTGTAGGTGTACAGTTAGGTTTGTTTGTTTATTTCTTTTGTTTTGAGATGTTTCTATCTTTTTTAGGTATGCATTTGTTGCTATGAACTTCCTTCTGAGGATTGCCTTTGCTGTGTCTCTTAAGTTTTGGTCTGCTGTGTGTTTATTTTCATTTTTTTTCCAAGGTATTTTATTATTTCTTCTTTGATCTCATTCTTAAAGCATTCATTATTTAGTAGCATACTCTTCAATTTACATGTATCTGAATGTCTTTAAGTGTTTTCCTTGAGGTTGGTTTCTAGTTTCAAGACACTATGATCCAAGAAGATGCTTGATATGATTTAACTTCTCTTGAATTTTTTGAGGCTTGTTTTGTGTCCTACCATGTGATCTATCTTTGAAAGTTTTCCATGTGCATTTGAAAAAAATGTATATTTTGCTTTTTTGTGGTGCAAGATATATAGATGATAGATAGATAGATAGATAGATAGATAGATAGATAGATATAAATATATAATCAGTTAAGTCCATTTGATCTAGAGTGTTCAGTGCCACAATATCCTGTTAATTCTTTGCTTGGAAGGTCTATCCGTTGTTGACAGTGATGTGTTAAAATCCCCTACAATGAGTGTATTGTTGTAGATATCTTTCTTGAAGTCCTCCAAGATTTTCCTTATATATTTAAGTGCTCTTATGTTGGGTACATATATGTTTACAAGGGTACAAGGGTTATATCTTCTTGATGGACTACTCCCTTAAGTATTATGTAGTGTCCTTCTTTGTCTCTTTTTATTGTTTTTGTTTTGAAATTTATTTAGTCTGATGTAAGTATTGCTACCCCACTTTTTTTTTTCATGTCCATTTGTTTGGAATATTTTTTACCATACCTTCACTTTCAGTCTGGTAGATGTTTTGTTCTGAGGTGTGTCTCTTGCAGACAGCATATAGGTGGGTTATGTTATCTCATCCATTTACCTCTCCTGTGTCCTTTGATTGGACCATTTAATCCATTTACATTTTAGACAATTATTGATACATACTTATTCATTGCCAGCTTTTTCCCTTTGTACCTGTGTTTCCCCTCTCTCTCTCTCTCTTTTTCTCCATCTTCTTAAAGCAATCTCTTTAGCATCTCTTGCAGTGCTGGATTGGTGGAGATATATCCTTTTCACTTTTTTTTTTTTGGTCTGGGAAACTCCTTATATCATCTTCCACTTTGAATGAGAGCCTTGATGGATAGAGCAGTCTTGGTTGCAGTCCTTTGTTTTTCATTACTTGGAATATTCTTTGTCATTCCCTTATGGCTTGTAGTGTTTATGTTAAGTAATCAGCTGCTGGTCTTATCAGAGCTCCCTTTTATGTTGCTAGCTGTTTCTCCTTTGCCACCTTTAAGATTCTCTCTTTGTTTTTAAATTTTGTCATTTTAATTATGATGTGTCTTGGAGTAGACCCTTTTAGGTTCATCTTATTTTGGACCCTCTGTGCTTTCTGGACTTGCATGACTTTTTCCATCATTAAGTTAAGGAAGTGTTCTTTTATTACTTTTTCAAACCGGTTTTCTCTCCTTGGCTCTTCTTCTCCTTCTGGTATCCCTATGATATGTGTATTATTAAGTTTCATGTTGTTCTGCAGCTCCCTTAAACTCTCTTCATTCTTAGTCTTTTTTCATTTTTTTGCTCTATCTAGGAGTTTTTTTCTACCTTGTCCTCCAGCTCACTGATTTGATCTTCTGCTTCATCTTTAATTCATTCTACTTTGTTCTTCATTTCAGCTATTATATTCATTTCCTCCTGGCTCTTCATGATAGTTTCTATGTTGTGGTTTCTCATGCTGTGTAATTTGCAGTATGTTCCTTGTAGCTTCCGTGTAGTTCTCACTGAGTTCATTGAGCATCCTTATAACCATTATTTTGAACTCAATATCTGATAGTTTGCTTACCTAAGTTTTATTTAGCATGCTTTCTGTGTATTCCTGCTTTCCTTTCTATTGGGGATTGTTTCTTTTTCTTCCCACTTTAGGTGACACTTGTTTTTTTCTGCTACTTAGATTGATCTGCTTTGACTCCTTGTTTTTGTAGTGTGACTGACTGTGGCGGGAGACCTGTGGGATTCAGTGTTGCAGTCTCTTTGATCTGAACTTAATGTTCTTGGGATGCCCTTTATGTCATTTATTTGGGCTCTCTGGTTGCAATTGGGTTTGTTTTTTGTTGGGTCATTGTTTGGCAGGTTCTTTCCTTCAGCTTGTTGACTGACAGTCACTCTGCCCACCACTTGTTGTATTCTGTTGTATTCAATACAAGGTGCACTGTCTTTTCTTTCTGGACCTGACATTTCTGATGTCAGATGGTTTCCCAGTCTGGCCCTAGGCAGCCCATTTGAGACTCCTAGGGATCGACAGTCTGTAGCTGTCTCCTTCAGTTATTAATCTAGTCAATCTGTAATCAGCAGCCAGGCTTAAGTACCACAGGGTGGGGCAGAGTAATTCCTGTGGGCAGAGCTATCGTTTCCTGTTAGGCTGATGCCACTTGGAGGGAACTGCTCTGCCTGAGCAAGATGGCTCCTGTAGTACAGGGAATGACTCAGCATCAGGATACTCACAGCTGCTCCCTTAGGTCTCTCCACATAGCCACCATTTCCAGACTTTCCTCAAGCATCTCTAGTCCACTCTGTTCCTCACCCCCTTTTGGTGGAGCCCAATGTAAGTAGCTGAAAAATGAAATAGTCTGCATTAGCCCTTTAAGAGGCTCTCTGTGTCACTCCCTGGCAGACCAAAACCCCATCGTTTTTCACAGCTGGATGTTATCTGGGTTCCTGTTTGGCTTGCATGCTGTAGGCGGGGGAGGCCCAGCTTGGGGTTTAGACTTCACACTTCTCAGAGGCAACCCCCTGGCCACTGAAATTTCCCTCTGACACTGCAGCTGCCACCCAAAGGAGCCCAGCCAGCCTTCTTACATCTCCTCTACACTCTCAACCATTCCCATTTTGGTGAAATGGTTTCTTCTGTCTTTCCTTGATTGTGTCTTCTTACCACTTATTATGGATGATTGCTCTACAATTTAGTTGTAATTCCAGATCAGTCTTGGGAGGAGGTTAGTGTGGCTTCCACTTATTCCTCTTGGATCCCCTTCCATTTCTAATACATGAGCTTCCATTTCTAATACATGAGCAAGGATGTTTGGTAAGTGTTCTTCATATGCTTCCATCTAATCCTTACAATCACTATTTGTAATATATATAGAACCCTATTTTAACATATGTTTTAAAATAATTATTTAACATTTTAATTATCCCTTATATTAAATATTTAATTTTTTATGAAATAAATTTAGATTACTCTTACCAAAGTAATGTTGTTCAAAACTGTAATAAGTTGAGAAGGTGAACAATGATTAAGTACTCAAATTTTACATAACTCAAATGAGGGTAACTTAAGTACACACTTAGATTAAAACGACTAAATGATTTCTTGCTAATAAGTGAATTAGTAGTAACTGGGAATTAAAAGATGAGAAAAATATATAAATAGTGAGAAATAATAAAAAAATTATATGGTATCATAACTCATATTTCATGTTAAAATAAATTTAGTGTTTTATGATTTCTTCAAAATAACATTATATATGACACTTACAATAAGCTCCTATGCCAATACTAGAGAATTACATAGAAAAATTATTTGCTCCTCCTTAATAAAATGCAACACTCTCTTCTACTGCTGTTAGAATACAGCAAATTTGTCTCTTCAAAGTTTTATACAAAATAGCTAAAATATATTTTTCTCAGAAGTATATAGCGTCAGGCTCTCAAATCAGTTGCCATATTCTTGCCATAAAAGAAGGCTCTTTAATGCGCATAATGATTAATTGAACTCTGTAGAAGACAGGGAGCTTAAGAATTTTGACTCTACATGTTCTTTTTTAAATTTCCTTAATTTAAATAATTTTTATAAAGTTATAAAAGCTTACTTGTTTAATATGTTTCTTCAAAAGAAAAATATCTAAACAGAATGTTTTTCTAAGTTCAGTGACACAAATGTTCTCACGTGCTTGAATGACTGACAGATTCAATAACAAGGTCTTTTCAATAATAAAAAAATAATTCGATGGCTTAAAAACCTCACGTCCTTTAATGATTATATGTATATAATGCCAAAAAATGTTTGGCAGTCTTTCTACTGTCTTTTTCATTTCAGCCATTGTGACACATGGTGTTGCTATGGTAATTGTTCATTATTCCCAGATACAATTTGCTGCAGTAATAATATCCCATGCAGATTTCTGGCAATAGAATTAGAACTGCCTATACATTATCAGTGCATATGTAGAAGAAACAGGTATTTAATATAGTGAGAAGTCCAAGTTGATCTCACCCACTCCATTTATAGGCATATATCTCCTTCTTATACAGGCCAAGATAAGCCAGACCATACGTTCCTTTTTAAATAAAGTCGTGGTCAAACGTGTTCTGGTAAAGCTGTCACAATGACTTATCATGAAAACTGTTAAAAACATGTTGTATAATCCTGAATAATTACCACCTTGTCAGTTTCAGTCTGCTAAATGGTCACTGGTGACACCTTATATTTCCTCCCTTCCTGCCTTCCTTCTTTCTTTCTTTCCTTCCTTCTTTCCTTCCCTCCTTCCTCCCTCCCTCTATCCCTTCCTAACCTCCCTCCCTCCCTCTCTCCCTCCCCTCTTTGTCTCTCACTCTGACTTCCTCCACCTTCCTCCCTTCCTTCTTTCCTTCCTTTTTAAATTACATAAAGGAGAGAAGTAAAATAGTCAAATAACTACAACATGAGGCGGAACATGAACAACACAGGAGGAGAGGTACTGCTTTGCAGCCAGGTTCAGAGTCCTGAGAGATCCTATATATTTGGGAAGGGGATGAAGAGCTTCTTGGAGATGATGACCTTAGAATTAGGCCACTGTATAGGGGAAGGTCTTTCTCAGAGGCAGAAGGGCAGGAAGAGATGGGAGGATATTTCATGCAGAGGAAATGATGTGAAAAAGACACTTGGTGGGATAGTGTTTGCCACATAGGACATATATATTTGGCTAAAGATACATGGGAGAAGATTGAAAGAAACCTCTGAAAATGTAGATTAGTCCCTGATCACAAAGAAACTTGATCAAATGGTTAAAAATTTGGAATTTGTTCTGAGAATATAATCACTAGAAGCATCCTCACAGAGGAATAGGAATAGATCATACTTAGAAAGATTTCTCTGGTAGCATGTGCAGGTCTTCCGTTGATGTTGAGATAAAGTCCCAAATCCTTCACATGGCCTATAAGCTCCTGCATTATTGAACCCCTACTGACTATCCACTCAACACTCACCATAGCTAGCCTTGCTCTCCAGGCCCTTTTGGTTTCTCTTAGCTTGAACGGGGTGGGTAAGTTGCAAAGCTGCTTTCCACTTCTCCTAGGCACACCTTCTATTGCCAGCTAATACCTACTTCTCCTATCACAACTTGGCTAAATGTCATTATCTCAGTCAGTTTCAGCCTGTTAAATCATCACTATTGTTGCCTTATTTTGCTTATTTTCTAAATGTAAAATTAAAATATTTAATAATTTGGTTTCAGAAGATTAATTCTCAGAATAAGAATTACATTTTTAAAACATAGAAAATCTCTTCTTTTGAAAGTAGATGTTTTACCAATGTATATTTACTAATATTAGGAAAGAAATAACATTAATATTTTGCAAAATTTGCCACACAAAAAAGGAACACTTCCACTGTTTACATGAGACCAGTATAACATGACCAGTATGTCATGTCAAAATATGACAAAGACGTTGCAATAAAGCTAGTCTCACTCAAACAAAGATGAAACAATTATTAACAAAATATTATGAAACTAAATGCTACCAATATATAAATAATATATAAAACGCAACCAAGGTGTGATTGTGTAAGAATACATGTTTGTGTTAATATTTGAAAACTATTTAATCTAATTTCTATATTAAAAGAGTAAAGAATATTAACTATATTTGATATCAACAGGTACAGTAAAACACTTGATAATATTCAATATCTATTCATTAGAAAATTAAACACCTTAGCAAATTAGAAGTAAATATAATGCCTATAATCTGAAGAAGATATATATTAAAAGACCAGCAAAAGTTATATCTATTTATTATTTGAAAATACATTTATTTTGTATGTTTTAAAAATAAATCTATAAATTATTTAAAATAAAAAATGAATTTAGCAACATTGCTGAATTAAGATCAATACTCAATTGTTATTTTTTTATGTGGAGGACTCTCACATTTCTCAATTTCAAAACTCACTATGAAGCTACAATAATTATACACAGCACACACACATGCACATATAAAAAGCCCAGGGTGGACTAAAGCAATAATGGCTCTTGATGACTAATATATATATATATAACCACTTTTGGTCCCAAATTTCTACAGGTCCTCAAGTTCATTGATAAAATTTCTCACTATAATATATTCTCTGTTACCTTCATAAGATGGAGACAGAAAGGAAATGGAAAGGACAGAAGCTTACAGTTGGGGATACAATGAATAGCAGGTCACTATGCCCCAGGAATAAAATCAGTATTTGATCCAAATATTTTTTCTATCCAAAAAAAGTACCAGGACTTAAATTTTCCAAGCGGTATTTCAGAACTGCTATGCATGAGGGAGAGTGTTGTGTCTTTCACCCCTTCCCATTTTGAATGGAAGTCATCATCATGTTTATCCTCTCCCATTATCCTTAGTTGTGGAATACAGTTAATATATCCTGGTTATTTGGATAAATAGAATCCATATTTGGACATGATATAGGTCATGAATTTTTGGACTTCATATCTGATGTTCAAAGTGCCTTGAGTTATTTTGGTGGGGGAGATTGAATGTATTTTGTGTATCTGAAGGAAATACATACCCATGATCAAAAGGTGAATTTAAGTAATGTGCTAATAATTCTAGTCTATCTGATAGAATTATATGTTCACGCCTTTATAGTGTTTCTACATAAACAGTGTATACATCTCAGTGTCAGAGCTTTGAGATTTTGTCGTGCAACTTAGTGTAGGTGGAAGTAGTGTAGGGGCAGCAACTGCTGCGGGGGCGGGGGCGGGGTCCGGAATGGAGCGGGTCGCAGGGAGCCTGGCACTGCCGGATCTGAGGGTTACCGGGGCCAGCTGAGATGAGAGCAGGGCTCTGAATCCCTCAGAGCCCATCCCGGCTTGTCACGGATCGAGAGAATAAACAAGAGTTGGTCCCAAACACTTCTCTGTTTGCCAGGAGATGGGACGTGGCACATCCCTCTAGTGGGGAAGGCCCGAGCCCCTTTGTTCAAAGGCTTTTATTGAAAAGGTTATCATCGGTGGGGCTAGGTAACAGGAAAGCACAGGTTATCTCATTACATCCGCATGTTAATGTTCACAGAGAATGGGTGATGTTTTGAAGAAAACAAATGTCAGGAACACACCGATTTACATGGATCGAGAAGAAACTAGTAAACAAGAGAGACAACTAAACATGAGAGCGTAGTAAACATAAGAGTGCCTATGGGTATAGGGTTAGGGTCTGTGAATAATGTAAATTTCCTTCCCAGCATGAGCTGGCTGTAGCTTCTGAGGGAAGAACAAAGCACACTTTAAAGAATTAACTTTTAGGCCTGATTTCCCTGGGAGCCGCCAGATCTGGTTTAGGACTGACTCTGGTATTGTTTCGAGCCTGAGCCAGGCGGCAGGAGGGAGCCGCCAAGAGCCAGGGAGATTTCTTTTGGACAGAATGAGGACTCTGGCCATGTCCAAGCCCAGCCAAGGGGTGCGAGCCTTTTTAACCTTTCTCCGGGTCCCCCAATGTCTTGTCTGCTGCCAATACTTCTATTGATATCTGTCTTAGGTTGATTTCTCAGCTCGAGATAACTTACCTGACATAGATTACTGATCATCAGAGGGCAAAGCAGAGAGGAAGGAGCTATGCCCCTGCCAGGTTACAGGTTAGCCGGGTTACAGGTTACAGGAGACAGGTTATGTCTCCTCAGGAGCCTGTTTCTCCAAGGCCTCCCTGATTATTTCCAGCCTTGAGGCCCTCCAGCCTGGCAGGGTTACAGTTCCTGAAAACAAACAGGGCGTTTCCCAACACAGCCCACAACTGTTATGTGGTTTGACCATATTAAGTATTTTGATTGAAAATCATGATTAACACCAGCATAATTCTAAATATTCTATGTGTTACCGATACTCAAAATTCAAAAGCAGACTTGCATTGAAGCTTAGGGACTTAGTGGAACTCCCTCATAAACACCCAAGTTAAGAACTTTATTTCTTTTCTTTTAAAAAATATTTCCTGCTAAAACATATAGATTCAATATCAGTGTGTTGCATGAATAAATTGTTGTGAAAATAAAATTGAAGCTCTGAAGGGCCTTTTCATCCTACATCTTTAAAATTTGTGGAAGCACTTATAAAATTTTCTAAGTTGTGATACATATAATCATGATTTCTCTGTGGACTCTGATCAATGCAGAAATAGCTAAATTTACGTTACTCTAAAGCTCATGCTAAGTAATGCCATTTTTGAAAAATGGGGAATGACATGGTTATTTATGCTAGAATATAAGCAGATATTTAAAGAATCTTATTTTAAACCTGAAGAGGGAATTTTAAAAAATTAGATTTTCTTTTGGAAAAACTACATTTTTTCCATAGAAATTATGTTAAATCATTTATTATATTAGTCATGTTTTTGTCTTACAATAAGAATACCTTTAATATTATATGTTGTCTACACATTGCTTTGAGTTGAAGCCACTATAAAATTTGATAGTATGTGGATTACTTTATTAAGATAGAAATGTGTCGTAAGAACTGTTTTTATTTGATTATTATGTTTCTCCTATACTCCAATCTCATCGTTTTGATAAGAGCCCTTTTGAGGAATTTAATTATTGACAGTAACTTGATTCCAGTTCCCTAACAGAGCAATGAAACCAAATGAAAAAGGTTGTCTTTACTTTTCAAAGAATTTGACTGTTAAGAGAATAATTGAAACAAAAGAAATATGTGTAATCTTCTCTGATGCTTGAACACTAAAAGTTGGTCACCATTCCAGTTGTCTGTTCTCTGTAAGTACTAAAGCAGTACTTTGAAATTATTTATTTGCTTTTCTGAGATGCCCAAATGTCCATCCCATCAACCATTCTTGTACTAAATCAGAGTCTATTTGTAATACTTGCAGCTCACGACGTTCTAACATAAAATGCTGTGACAGCACTGTCTGTACAGCTGGGTCGGCCCTTTTCTGGGTGCCGTTTCTGTGCTGTGTAGAAGAGTGGAAAGCATATTGAATCAGAAATCCAGCTAGTTTCCCCCATAATTACTTACATTTCATTTAATTAAAAACAATATAAATTCAGGCTCTTATTACCGATTATCTAACATATTGCAATATTCTCTTGCCTGTCCTGCATATTATTGTCACAGTGGCATTTTGATATCAAGACTGTTAATATAACTCTTTTGTTCAAAACTTCCAAGTCTGCCTCATAATCTATTAAATGTTCTTTGTATTCTTAAGACCAGCACTCAATGCCCTATACAATATGATTTGAGCTTTACTTTTTAGCTATAAATTCTAAATGTACCTCTCCTGTGTTCTTCTGAAAATCATTTTTAAAACTGAGTAGTAGTTACTCCATAAACATGTTCCCATATGTTATGATCCTCGTGACCTTGCTCACATTATTTTCTGTTTCTAGAATGTGCATCCTTTCTTAAGGTATCAGGTTGTGTTAAGCTGTAGTCACGGAAAATCTAAAATGGCTTAAAATATATTTTTAAAGATGTATTGATTTATAAAACTGAATTTAGCATTGTGAAGAGGTAAGGAGTTATGATACTCTTGCAAATTTCTGATGCAATCATTTTATTTCTGCCCTAAATACTGTTGTAGTCCTAGACTGTGACAAGTCAGGACTGACAAAGGTATCTGGAGATATGCAGACAATTAGAGATCGTCTTTTACAATATGTTAGATTATTCCTTAAAGCAGGAGTTCCTTTATTAGAGGATGCAGAAACATTTCTTTAAAGGTATTGACTGAAATTGAATACAATGCTTATGCTGATTCAAATCCCTTTTGCAAATTATTGTTGTAATGAGTGTTGTAAGTGGCTTTGCCTGTGTCACTGAAATTTCTATAAACATGGACATCAAATACCCTCAGCTATTCAGCCACTCCAAGGATATAGGAAAGTGGTCAAGTGGTCAACTTTCCTCAAGGCAATGGGTCTGCAAGGAGAAAAAAAAGTAGTTGCTGAGAGAGAGAGAGAGAGAGAGAGAGAGAAAGAGATGCGCCTTGGTAGACCCACATTGCGCCATATCTCATCCACCTTCTTTGCCTGACTGCGCACTAGTGTCTTGAAGTTACTATACGTTATATGCTCCCTCCCAGGCATTGTTCTTCGATGAGATACTAGCAGAAGTCCTTAGTGCTGCCCCTACTATTTTCTTCATTAAGTTCATATGTAAAATGTGTATAAGAGCATGCTTGCAACAACCATTCTGTGACCAAGAAAGTCAGTGACATGACAGAGACGATCCCCTGAAACAATTTCAATAGCCAGCTATGTTTGAATTCATTATTATGAAAGAAAAATAAATCTGTTTAAGTCAGTGTAATTGGGTTTTCTAGTACTATCAGTTGAAAGTATAACTAAATTATATGGTGGGAAAAAATTTTCATTTCAGTAATTGAAAGCAGTGTGAATTGCAACAATTGAAGTATTAAACCTTGTTCTCCTTCTGAGAAGCCAAAAGATGTTCAAACGAGAACTTCCATGAACTCTAATTTTAAAATAATTAATTGTAAAATGAGTTAAGTTGAATACAATATATCTATTATCTAAAATCACTTTTTGCTTGAAAAACTCTAAAAATTTATGATTTTAGAAAATATCCTATAATATGTAGGTTGAATTATTTATTTTTTGTTCTCTCTTAAAGTTCTTTTTATTTTATTTAAATTGATATATTTGACCAAAATAGTTACTAAATAATACCTGAGTGATATTTTATCCTCTCTTATGTAACATGATTATCACAGAGGCTGTGCTATCATAAATAGCTGTGCTATTTGATCAGAGGACATGTTTTGCAGTCAGATTACTGCAATATGTATAACTAACACCTGCATTTCCTTCCACACCACCCCATGCTGGCATTGACAACCTGGTTTATAAATCTCCCCTTCTTATATACTTGGAAACAGAGGATTCTTCCTCTCCTCTCTATCTTACTCTCTTCTGTATTTCAATCCCCTTAATTTCATTCCTCTAAGGCAATGGCTATCGAAATGGGCTTCATAGTTCCTTAAGGTCTTTGACACTTTCAGAAGGTCTTTAGATGAAAAGCTTATTTCCATGATAATGAAACAATGTTGCTTGCCTTTTGCCCTGTGTTAACATATGCAACTGATGTACTGATGCTACATAAACAAAGGTGGCTTATACTGCTTAATCATTAACATGAATTAAGGCATTGGCACCAAACTTTATTAGTAGTCATGGTAACGTTAACTGCCAGAAGAGAATAGAAAGTAAAAATTAAACCAATTTCACTTTAAAATATTCTTGCTGATTCAGTAAAAATGTTAACTTTATGATGTCTCAAAGTATTTTTTTAATATTCATATGTTTTTACTATTCATTGTGATGACATAAAAAGTTAAATAAAGGAACTTCTGGTACTAGTCAAAGTATGATATTTGTCTTAAGGAAAAGCAGCCTAAGCATTGTTGGAGTTATGAGATAAGATCATTGCTATTTTCAGTTATCATTGTGTTTCACTGGAAAGAATGACTGACAGGCAAACTAACCTTAGACATATGTGGATTCTTGGCAGACATTTGCCCAAATATAGATAAAGTGACTCTACCTTATCAAAAAAAGTCGCTGACAGGTTTGTTTGTTATGTTTTTGCCAAAATCAAGTACGGTTAATATTTTTGAAAATTTGTATCCACTAATATCTAGGCAGTTTTCTGATGTGCAAAGACTATTTGATGAGATTGGCAAGGATACTATAAAAGTGGTTTTTTAAAAAAGTTATAAATGAAATGTGTCATTTTTAGAATAGTCACTTAAGTTAGTGAACCAATAGTTTCAAATGATTAATGGAAAATGTTAGAAAATCATGCAGGAGTCAAAAATTTATTTAAAGAGTATTAAAATGGCACATGTTGATATAATTACATAAAATTCATTGCAATTGTTTTAAATTTCATGTTTCTACTAAAGAAATATTACTTGTTAAGTTCTAAGGTAGTATTAAAGAAGAGTATCCAGCATTTATCTCAAAAACTATTAAAATATGCCTGTCTCTTCAAACTGTGTGTGAGGCAATATTTTCCTCATATACTTCAGCCAAAACAATTTACCACAATTTAAATAGGAAAGTCCAACTGTATTGTTTATATCCATTTTTAAAATCAAACAATGCCACCACTCATTGATTTTTTTAAGAAATAGTTATTGTTCTTTTAAGATATTTGGTTTATATATGTTATTCTTGATATATTAATTAATATTAAATTAAAACACTGAGTTATTTTAAATATGTAAAAGTTTATATTATATAATAAGTTCAACATTGTTGTTTGAAATAAAATAAACTATTTTTTCCTAAATCATATTTTTTTATTGTTGTTCTGGTATAGTTGTCTCCATTTCCCCCACCACTCTCCCCCACCCACCTACCCCCACCTCCCACCCTCAATCCTACCCTCCTTTGGCTTCATCCATGGGTCCTTTATACATATTTCTTGATGATCAATTTTTGAAAGCTTTCATTTTTAACTTCTACAAGAAACAGTGATACAAACAACAGCACTTTAGCCCCCTAATTATTTTAAGAGACAATGGAATCTCTGAAAAACATTTTCACAAAGAACACCTTTGTTTATTTTCTTTATAACATATCCAGAACAGAGTGTTAATTACATTTTGTTCTGCAAAACAGAGTGATAATTGCATTTGGTCATACAAAAATGTCTCCGGTTAGAACATATTAACATCAATTAAACTTTGGTAAAATGATTATCCCAAATGAAATCTCATCAAACTGAAATTATTTAACTTTTAATGTATATATATATACATGAAATATGAAAGGCAAATGAAATGAAATACAAGAAATGCTTCTTATGATCAAATAAGTGGCATTCAGTCTAATTTGTGTGACAACTTGAAAATGATACAGATAAATTTTATTGTTATGTTATCTGGTAATGGTTATGTAATTATGCTTTTGAGTGTTAAATGGATAAAGGAAGAATTACATAAAAAAAATGTGTAAAATCACATATCTAATCTTTCTACCTTATAGTGCTTCATGAAACTTAAAAAATGGGAGAGAGATAAAAATTTTGGATAAACAAATAGAATTATATCATATGTAGGTCATTATTCCTGGAAGCATGTTACTTCTCAATTGTGTGTGTATATATATATATATATATATATATTCAGATGTTAAAAGAGGAATATTATATCAAGTATGTATTTGAGACCCCAAAAATTGTAATTCTAAGAAGTGATTGAGGCAGAAACCCAAATAAAGTTCTAATCAACTAAATGCAATGTTTTGTTTTGTTTTTTTCTTAATATGAGAAAGGAAAGGGAAATAATTGTATGTATAAAATGAAGACATTTTTATTACTACTAATAAGCTATATTATTCTTTAGCAATACGTGGCTGTTCACTGATTCTAAAGAACATACATAAGTCTTCGCAGTAAGGACATCCATCTCCTGTTAGCTTTAAAAACAGTTATTTTGAGCCCTTGCTTGTTTGGCTCAGTTGATTAGGCATTGTCCTGCAAGCCAAAAGGCCACAGGTTAGATCCCAGGTCAAGGCACATGCCTGGGTTGCAGGTTCAGTCCCCAGGTGGGGCATGTGCAAAAGGCAACCAGTCTCACATTGATGTTTCTCTCCTTCTCCTTATTCCACCATTCAACTCTCTCTGGAATCAGTAAAATAAAAAAACAAAAAACAGTTGTTTGAATACAGTGTTGATTTTGTCCAGCCAAAGGTTATTTTGTCCAATCAAACATTCTAAAGGTGATTCAAGGAGGAAGACTTGCAAGACAATTCCTCTGGGATGGTGGCCCTGACTCCATTTTGAAATGGCTTGATTTATATAATTTTTAAAAAACTATTTTGAAAAATAAGTCATTATGTGATAGAGAATTTAATTGAACAAGATTGTACTTTATATCTGGAACTATGGATATAAAAATAAAAGGGCTTCTAACTTTAATTGAATATAATTAATGTTATAAAATATTTTTTCCAAAACTTAATGTATTAACTCATTATGCTAGTGCAACCACTTAAAGCTAAAACCTCTATAGAGATCAATTAGGACATAATATACAAGATAAAAATGTTATTTTGTGTATGAAACATAATCTCTTTGGTATGAAAAAATCTTTATGTATAAATAATCATATATATAAAGATTATTCCCATATACATGTGTGTGTATGTGTGTGTGTGTGTGTGTGTGTGTGTGTAATTTCTACCAAGTCAAAGATGAAGAGCTCAGATGACCAAGAAAAATAGGAAAAAAATTGAGGTAAAGTTAAAGGATGAAAACTCTGGTGAAGGCTAAGAGATATGAAGTGATTTATTATGGAAAAAAAGATAAACTTATCTTCTAGAAGTATT
This sequence comes from Pteronotus mesoamericanus, assembly GCF_021234165.1. Lineage (NCBI taxonomy): Eukaryota > Metazoa > Chordata > Mammalia > Chiroptera > Mormoopidae > Pteronotus > Pteronotus mesoamericanus. The sequence continues at coordinate 76,666,939 of NW_026555321.1, read as the reverse complement.
CAAATGTTTTAAAAAATTATGGATTTTTAAATAAAACAATGGTTGACTTCAAAGATGACTATTACCCTCAGCATAAATACATGGGATCAGGTCCACCGAGCCAATAAAATAAAACTGTAGTTTGTTGGCTCACCAGTTAAAACCAAGTTCAATTTTATTGGGATAAAATCAACCTTGTTATCTTTGCACAGCAAGGAACAAATTAAATGAAATGGAACACAAACTACTTATGGTTTAGAGCCCCATGTCAAATCAGGGACTTGATTTGACCTAGCCCAAGATATAACCCCAAGTTCCAGAACAAGAGTGTAAAAGCCTCATTATAGACAGCACTGTAGCTTTTGCTAAGAATATTGTAGTAATATGTTTCTTTAAACATCTAATGTATGGAAGAAGACTGCCAAAACTTAAATAATGCAACTTTGTAATAACAATTGATACTAATAAAAAATAGCTATCTGAATTGCTTTAAATGTCCTCAACACTCTCAAGTCTTCAGGACAGTAAACATAGACTTTTATAATACAGATATTATTAATTTTGTATATTATAAATACATATCACCCATCTTTATCTTTATATATGTGTATTATATATACATACATATAATACACATCTTTATATATATGTATATATAATATGTGTATAACACAGCACCCATCTTTATCTTTAAAAAAACTACTGAAAAAAGTGAAAGTATTAGTTCAAAAATATGCCAATAAAAAACTAATAGTGCTTGAATAAAATATATGTACACAGTACAGAAGGGAATCAAGAGTGGTTCCATTACTTACTAGCATTGCGAATGGAGTAAAAATGATGTAAAACCTAAATAATCACCCTGTTATTTTTGTGTCCATTTTCATTGTTCTTAAGTTATAAATTGAGATTTACTATGCATCTGACATTACAAATTTAAGGATATTATTTGTGACATTTTTAAAAATTTATATACAAGGTGGGGAAAAGTAGGTTTACAGTAATTCATGCGGAAAAATACAATTAATAAATAATGCAAGAACAAACTCTGTTTAGCTAACTCACAAATGTAAACTTACTTTTGCTCCACCCCGCATATCAGTTTCTCCTTTGCCACTAAGAAATAAAGTCCAGATTGCACTGCTTATATAACAGGAATAAATAATCAATAACGTTCATATTTGTGAAAAAAAGTAAGAAATACAAATTCTATTCGTCTTTCTCTTTGGAACCAGTATTAGTAACTTCTTTGAAGTCATACTATTTCCTCTCAGGCTACCTGTTAACAGGATATGCATGAAGTCTGTCTGAAAAAGTCCAACCATTGTTAGAATAATGAGAACAGTTTGCATGATATTAATGTAAACTGGCAGCCAAGGAGAGTGGACTGGAATGCACATGTGTGAACAATGGTGACTTCACTATACTAGTCAGCGGGGGCTGTAGATCCTTTTGAGTGAGCATGTGCACTGTGTGGCCATAACATTCAAAATGACTGATCAAGTAGAGCAATGAATCTGCATCAAATTTTGAATTAAGCTTGAACATTCCTCCGTGGAAATTATTCAGATGACTCAGAAGGCCTCAGCTTTGGGAAACTGGTGATTGGCAGCTTCATCACAGTAATGCACCTGCTCATGCATCATGTCTTATGCAGAGTTGTTGGCCAAATATCAGATCACCCAGGTGACTCAGCCCCACCCCCAGATTTGGCACCCTGCTACTTCTGGCTTTTCCCAAAACTAAAGTTACCTTTTTTTCCCCTTATTCAATATTTATTTAATTATATTTTATTGAGTATGCCATTACAGTTGTCCTGATTTTTCCCTCTCCATCTAGCAACCCCTCCACCCAGCATACCCGACTCCTTCTGGCAATCCCCCCAACATTGTTCATGTCCGTGGGTCATACATACAAGTGTTTTGGATATGCCATTTCCTGTACGTACTTTACATCACTGTGGCTATTCTGTAAACAACTACTTGAACTTCTTAATCCCCTGACCTCTTCACCCATTCCCAACACCCACCTCCTATCTGGCAATCATCAAAATGCTCTCTGTATCCATAACTCTGTCTCTGTTATTCTTATTTTCTTAGTTTTGTTTTTTAGATTCAATTATTGATAGATATATATATTTTTTGGCATTTTTTTAATTCATAGTTTTGATCTTTTTTTTTTTAACAAGCCCCTTTAACATTTCATATAATAATGGTTTTGTGATGATGAACTCCTTTAGTTTATTCTTATCTGGGAAGCTCTTTCTCTGCCCTTGTATTCTAAATGATATCTTTGTTGGGTAGAGCAATGTTGGCTGTAGGTCCCTGCTTTTCATGACTTGGAATATTTCTTGCCAACCCCTTCTAGCCTGCAAAGTTTCTATTGAGAAATCTGCTGACAGTCTTCCGGGAACCTCCCTGTAGGTAAATAACTGCTTTTCTCTTGCTGCTTCTAAGATTCTCTGTTGGAAAACACCCCATGTGTTTTCAAGAACTGTGTCCTCGCTGACAGGCGAGAGAGCCCCAGGCTGGAAATAATCAAGGAGGCCTTGGGAAAATAGACCACTGAGGAGATGAAACCTGTCCAGCTGGCAAAGGCATAGCCCCTGCCTCCCTTATGTCACCCTGCTTGGCCCTGTGATGGTCGGTGTTGATGATGGGTAAGTTCTCTCATGAGGAGAGATGACCTAAGACAGCCATTGGCTGGTATGGGAAGCAGGAAAAGGACTTGAGGGGACACAGAGAAAGGGCACGAAGGCCCACACCCCTTGGCTCGGCTTGGACATGGCCAGAGTCCTCATTCTATCTGAAAGAAGTCTCCTTATCTCTTGGTGGTTCAGCTCCGCCCACCTGGCTCAGGCTTGAAACAATGCTACAGGAAGGTAAACCCTAAACTGGATAAGGTGGTTCCTGGGGACAATCAGGCCTAGAAGTAAGTTTCTCTAAGCATGCTTTGTTCTTCCCTCAAAAGCGATGATAACCAGCTCATACTGGGAAGGAGATTTACATTATTCATAAACCCTGACCTGAGGCAGATCCCTGGTGTTCCTTCAACTGTTATCTATGATCTTTATTTGTTTTTTGTAAATATAGCCTTATGACATTGGTTGATGAGCTTTGCTGTATACCCCTGTGCATATGGTTCTTAATAAAAGCCTTTAGACATAGGGGTTCAGGGCCTTCTCCACTAGAGGGAAGAGCCATGTCCCCTCTCCTGGAAAATAAAGAAGTGTTTGAGATAACTCGTGCTTATTACCCCCATCTGTGACAAACCCGGGACAGGCTCTGCGGAATTCAGAGGCCCTCTCCCTCCTCAGCTGGCTCTGGACAGTAACCCTCAGATCCAGGAGCGCCCGTGCCCCATCCTCCCCGCAACACGTTGCCCCCACACACACGACAATTCTCTCTTTATTTTTAACATTGAGCATTTTAATTATGCTATGTCTTGTAGTGGGCCTCTTTGCATCCATCTTGTTTGGGACTCTGTGCTTCCTGGACTTGTATGTCTATTTCCTTCACCAAATTAGGGAAGTTTTCTTTCATTATGTTTTCCAATAGATTTCCAATTCCTTGCTCTTTCTCTTCTCATTCTGGCACCCCTATCACGTGAATGTTTGGCCTCTTGAAGTTATCCCAGAGGCTGCTTATTCTATCTTCAGATTTCCAATTTCTTGCTCTTTCTCTCCTCATTTTGGTACCCCTATCATGTGAATTTTTGGCCTCTTGAAGTTGTCCCAGAGGCTGCTTATTCTATCTTTATTTTATTGAATTCTTTTTCCTTCTTGTTGTTCTGATTGTTTTTTGCTTCCTTATGGTCCAAATCATTGACTTGATTTTCAGTTTCAGCCACTCTACTGTTGTTTCCCTGTAAATCGTTCTTTATTTCAACCTGTGTATCCTTTGTTTCCAATTTATGCTGTTGAGGTTCTCACTAAGTTCCTTGAACATCATATAATCAGTGTTTTGAACTCTGCATCTAATAGATCACTTATCTCCATTTTATTTAGCTCTTTTTCTGGAGTATAGATCTGTTCTTTCACTTGAACCATGTTTCTTTGTCTCTTCATTTTGACAACCTCCCTGTATTTATTTCTATTAGGCAGAGCTGCTTTAACTCAGTGTGTTTGTAATGAGACCTAGTGTAGTACGTGTCCTACAGGGGTCCAGTGGCACAGCCTCCCCTATCACCCAAGCTGGGTACTCAAGGTGTGCCCATTGTGTGGACTAAGTACACCCTCCTCTTGTAGTGGAGCCTTGGTTACTGTTGGAAAATCAATGGGAGGGATTTACTCAGGCCATTCAGCTGCAAGGATTGGCTGTGACCACTGACCACCAACCAACCTCCACCCTCTGTGGAAGATACTTCTGGTCAAGATGATAAGGTAGACAGACATGGCTCACCTCTTTGCACAACCACATCAAATTTACAGTTAAAATGTAGGACAACCATTATTCTGAACCATCAGAAATGGAGTCAAATGGAAGTCTGTCAACTACAGAATTAAAGAATTCACATGCATCCAGACTGGAAGTAGGGGTGCAGACATGGAATGGGCTGGCCACTCACCCACCTGTGGTGGATAAAAAATCAGGAGGGATATCTCAGGAGTGAGAAGTCCCAGCCCCTCACCAGGCCTCTCAGCCCAGGGTTCCAGTGCCAGAAAGATAAGTCCCCACAACTTCTGGCTGTACAAGCCAGTGGGGACTGAGTCAATGAAAGGAATTGCAGGAGCCCCAAGCAGTTTCTCTTAAAGAACCCACATACAGACTCACCAACTCACTCCATCTGAGCTCCGACCCCAGAATAACAGCTTGAAAAGCACCAGTTCCATAAAGGGAGGGATTGAAGTGTCTGGCATCAAGGTGAGCAGAGGCAGTTGTCTCCTTTCTAAACCCTCCCCATATAGAGCTGTTAAGGTGGTTACGTATCCAAGACCCTATCATCCTGGCTAACCTTGTTTGACATGCCTTGAACATCCCGAGACTCTTCCTCACCCAATTTATGGGCCCTCCCAAGCAACTTTTCCATAGGAATGGCTGATCTTGGTGAGTGCTTCACAACATCCTAAATCATCTCAAACAAGTAAAATCTGGCCTCAGTGAACCCCAGGCCCAGCATTAGCAGCAACCAGACTAGATTCACAGCTGGGCTTCACCTGGGAATCTGCAAGCCCAGCACAAGCGGCAGCCATCTCTGATTATTTTATAGCTTAGGCTTCCTAGCCCTGGGCAAAACACAGGTTGGGGCTGACCTTGACCTGCACCACCCAGGAAACTCAATGGCTAGCATTCCCAGTGGACAGCTACAGACCACATCAGAGCACCACCACCCTGCCCCTATAAAATCACCTTTGAAAGGGAAACAATTTCAGACTGTCGATGAGATTCAGGAAAATATGACAGAGCAGCTGATGGTGATTGGGAGAACTGTGTGAGGCCCCAAGGCCTCTACTTTGAAAAGGACTAAGGCATCATTGTCCAATGTACAATGTTTCTTGTATCTTGTATCTTCTTCAAGAAATGTCTCTATTTTCCATATTACATGGTTGGATACTTTCTGGACAGACATCATATGTTTGAGAAATTTTTGAAACTTTATTAAATTTCATGCTATGCTTTAGGTACGAACCCAGAACTCAGAAAACTAACTTTAAATTTTATAAATAAATGCATTGATTTTAACATATTTCCTTGCCTTGTAATGTATACTTTAGTGAATAACTATGTTAAAAAAATAATTTTAACAAAGAATTTTCAGACCTAATTTTTCACTTTAAAAACGCTTAGAGCAGTTTGAAAATACCAAGCACTAACATAGAATATATTTTAAGTGAGGGTTTCAAAACAGGTATACTTTTTTAAAAAAAGAGCATAAAGAAGTTTTGTTATGGGATAAACAGCTGATTTTTTACCTCCATATATTTAATATGAAATGATCAAGATGTAGAAGATATAGCATTGTCTTGGGTTATTGTTAATTTACATATTTTATTTATATATATTTTTTCAATTACAGTTTACATTTGATATTATTTAGCTTCAGGTGTCAGCATAGTGGTTAGACATTTTATATAACTTACAGTGTGATTCCCTCAGTAAGTCTTACACCCACCTGACTCCATATATAGTTGTTAAAATATTTTTACTATATCACTTATTCTGTATTTTACATCTCACTAACTATTCTGTTAATTTACTTTTATAACTTTGTAATATATTCTGGAAAAAAAAATGTTACACAGTAAGAGGCTGAATCTCCTACTTTCCTGCCTAAGAAAATGGTTAGGATAAAACTAACTAGGTTAACTCACAAAACATGAAAAGGGATTTCCATAAACCAAAAATGAGTTACAATGAACTAGATGTCTAGGCTGTTTCTCTAGGGCAGACAAGAATAAGAAAATTTGTGCTGTACTTTACTATCCAAACAGAGGAATAAAACCAGCAATATACACCAGACCTTTCCCCAGCTTCATCAACCGATAGATACAATCATGATTTTGGACTTTAAATAACAAATCTTTCACAGGAAGAATGAGAACTTAATGATTATATATATTGGCCTTCAGTATTACAGATAGTAATAGTTGTTGCCTTGAGTTGTCAAAACAGACATCGAGTTAATTTCTTTTTTTCTTTTTTTATATACTTTTTTTTTTTTTTTATTGTTCAAATACATTTGCCTCCACCTTCCTGCCACCACTTTCCCCTGTTCCCCTTCCCCACCTCCCTCCCTCAATCCTTCCCCACTTTGGCTTTTTCCATGGGTCCTTTATACATGTTCCTTGACTTGACCATTCCCTTCCTTTTCCCCGACCTCTCCCTCCTTTTCTATTGATTCTGTTGGTTTCTTTTTTCTTTCAATGTTGCTGATTATACTTTCCTTGCTTGTTGTTTTGTTGATTAGGTTCCACTTATAGGTGAGATCATATGGTATTTGTCTTTTGCTCCCTGGCTTATTTCACTTAGCCTAATGCTCTCTAGTTCCAAATGCTTTCCTGGACTTACTTAATATTATTTTATGCTTTTTTTTTCTCTTGGCAATATGTTTAAGTTGCTAATTTTCATTTAAAAACACAACAATGGGAACATAGTTTTAATTATTTTAAGATGCCTTTTCCTTTAATCTTTAATGTAAACATATGCATATGCAACACATTAGTCATAACAACCACCTCCTATCTAATAAAAATGTTATCTAATTCTTACATTCAGCTTTCTTATACTTTTACTCTCATTACCTGATATAAAATTAATTTCTAAAATGTTCCACTCATATTTTTATTATAGTTTAATTCTTCTTCTGTGTCCTGTGAAACTTGTCCCTGATTAGTCTGTTTTTACTTCCCATTCCATCTGTTAAACCTTTCCAGTTTATATAACTTAATTTCATGCATACTTATTTTATTTATATTAATTATTTAAAAATTATTGTCATAATCAGAAATTAATTATTTTAATTTGAAAAAGCAATGTAAAAGAAAAGTAAGTTAAGGAACATAAAATAAAAGCAATAGATTGAAAGCACTTATCAACTATTAATTACTTTTAACCTGTTACTTGGAAAGTTTTTGTGTGCAGTACTCATTTTATATACTACAAATAAGGCTTCTAGTTTCATCTACAACATGTGAAGACCTTGAAATTTATCACTATCATTCTTAACAACAACGAACTAATGGAAGAGTTTGATAATCAAGGACTTAGAACCACCAGAATACTGACATCCCATGGTAAACTTCCATCCTGAAATCTGTTGTTTGGAATACAAGTGAATCCAGAGGATTATAGGCAGGATCTGCTTATCTGGAGGAGAAACCTCTAAAGGAATAAACTTGTAGGGACACTTTGATGAATTACTGGAGGCCAAGTGTGGACTAGCTTGAAAATAAGAATGGTAGACTCTTGGGGAACAGTAGTCTTAACAGAACCCCCACATTTCGTGTGCTTTGTCTTCTGGAAACCCACCAGCTATTCATAGTGAGAATCCAAGAAAGATCCTTTCATGGCTCTTGCAAGAGGTAAGGAGCATAAATTTTGCGCTCTACATCCATAAAATTCTCCACAAAGGTTACTTTCCAAGAACAAAGGTTTTTCTTTCATTTTTTTTCTACTTCTTCTCCTTCTCCTTCTCCTTCTCTTTCTCCTTCTCCTTCTTCTTCTTCTTTATTTTTTCTCAGAGCCATATCCCATGCAGGAGACAGTATTTTTTGTTGTCGTTGTTGACTCTGGCCCCTTTTGCCTTTCCTGTTTCATTTTGAGTGGGTGAAGGTAAAAAACACTTGACAATGGACACACACCTATAAAAGGCTGAGATTTAATAATAAAATTATGCTGGTTGGCCAAAAATTTGTTTAGTTGTTTTTATTTCTTCTGTATGATGCCTCCAGTAGTGCTTAGTTGTCTTTAACTTCATTTGAAACAATTTTGTTAGAATGTATTATGACATCTGTCATATCAGTGTGCATTAAAAAATATCAAAGTTGGTGAATTTTTATGCAGCCATTTTATATTGAAGATGGAAGAAGATATACAATGTTTTCAGCATATTATGGTTTATTATTTCAAGAAAGGTAAAAACACAACTGAAACATAAATAAAGAAAGATTCATGCACTATATGAAGAAGGTGCTGTGACTGATCAAGTGTATCAAAAGTGGTTTGTCAAGTTTCTTGGTACTATTGACATTTGGCCAAATAATTCTTTGCTGCAGGGTTGTCTTATACATTGAAAGATATTTAGCAACACCCTTGGCCTCTACCCACTAGGAACCAATAGCAGTAGATAGCCAATACACTCAAAATATTCAAATCAATAAAGTTATTGGTGAAAATAAAAAAAATTGTCTTTTATGTTACAGAAAAAAAATTTAAATGAACCTTTTGGCCAACCTAATACAATGCTTCTTCCTTATACCTTAACACTGCACAAAGGGGGCTGTAGTGTAACAAATGAATTATAGTTGAAAAGCTATATGACACAGACTCTACTTAGAAAGTAGACACTTCTTAGTGAAACTCAAAGAATGAGGAAGACAAATCCTAGAACAATAGAGGAACATGAAGCCTTTGACACCTATAGATACAACAAATATTGAACACAATTTAACTCCTACCCAGATTAACATAAAATCTTCATAATAAATCCCTGTTTACCTCAGATATCTTGCCCCAAAATTATGTCTGGCTTTCAACTAAAATTACTATTTACAAGGCATGCTAAAAAAACAAGAATCAGAACTAGTATATATAGAGGATTCAGCAAAACTGGGTTTACAGTTTTGAGTCTGTAAAGCAGAGTTTATTCTTGCATTTTTACTTATTAATTATTGCATTATTTTTTATACAAACAACTTTAAATCTACTGTTGTCCCACTCTGCCTGGACCATATCCTTTTTATCCAATTGTGTGTCAAAAGACACCAGTTATTTCCATGTCTTGTCCACTGTGAATAATACTACAATAAACATAAGGATGCATATATCTTTTCAAATAAATATTTTCAAATTTTTCATATACACAATAGAGTGCTACTCAGCCATATGAAAAATTCAATACTACCATTTCTGACAACATGATAGATTTTGAAAATATCATGCTAAGCAAAATAAGCCAATCAGAAAAAAGTCAAGAACATATGATTTCACTCATATGTGGGATATCAAACTGAAAGCAACAAATAAACAAAGACAAAACTCACATACACAAACAAAAAAGTATGGTGATTGCTAAAGGAAAAATGGGTGAGGGTAATAGAGTAAAGACAGTCAAATACATGATGATAAGAGTTGACTTTGATGGTAAACACATAAAAATATACAGTTAATATATTATAAAATCTTACACTTGAAATCTATATAATTTTATTACCCAATTCCACCCTAATAGCTTTAATGAAAAAAAAGAAAGAAAAAAGAAGAAGAATCAGGACCAGACTCAGAAAAGGTACAAGTTTAGGAATTATTACATAGAGAATTAAAAAAAAAAAACCTCTATGAAAAACATAAAATATTCAGGAACAGATGGGAGATGTAAGCAGCATGATGGAAATTCTAAAAAATAATCAAAAGAAAATTCTAGAGAAAAACATTATAACAGAAAAATAAATGCCTATATGAGCCCATCAATAGAATAAAAATAGCCAAGAAAAGAATCAGTGAACTTAGAAGATAATTCAATAAACTTCCCTAATTTAAATGCAAACAGAAGAAAACAATTTAGGAATTCAGAACAGAATGTCCTTGTATTCTGGTACAATTTCAGAAAATGTAATATACACACCAATGAACACGGCAGGAGTAGGAAGAGATAAAAAGAAGGTATATGTGAAATAACAAGGACATGAATTACAGGAGACTTCTCATCAATCATTATCAGTGAGTGAAGTAAAAGGAAATAAACATTATCTAGAATTTAAAATTCACAGAAGTATTCTTCAAACAGGAAAGAAAAATAAAAGCTTCATCAAACAAACAAAATCCAGAAGATTTCTTTGCCAGAAGATCTGTCCTGCAGGAAGAGTTTAAAGAAGTTCATCATGGAGAAGAAGAAAAATACGTCAAAAATTTGGGTCAATTTAAAGGTAGAAAGTGTCAGAGAAGGAATAAATAAAAAATCATCAGGATTTATTTTCAAAGAAACCATCATTTTAACCTAGTTATTTTAGTTGATATTATAAACTATTTCAAAGTCTAAGCAATTCAAAAGTAATTGAAAGACAAACTCTTTACAGGAAGATTATTAGTCTTCATTTGTAATAAAGTAATAATTAAAATGTCCTACAAAAATGAGCTTTAAAATTCATATTAAAAAATTAAAAGGAAAGAAAAATTAGCTGAACAGTTTATATTTATGATAGAATTTTATAAAGTCAGGATCTTTTAGGAAAAGAGGAGCTAAGATGGCAGAGGAGTGAATGGGAGTCATGCTGACCTCCTCCCAAGACCAAACTGGAATTGCGACTAAATAGTGGAGAAATCACCTGGAAAACAAACAATGGAACAATAGAGGGAGAGGAGCCTCAGAACCGTGGACAGACAGCAGATTCAACTCTCACACATCCCGATGGGTGAGAAGTGCGGTGGAGGCTTGAGAGGGTAGGCTGGGCGCCCACGGGCACCAGCACCAGAGGGACATTGAAATGGCCAGTTGGATCCCCCTGAGAAGAACAGGGTCTGAACCATAAACAGGGACCCCTAGACTACAGCAGCTGAAACCAGGAAAATGCACAGACAAAACACAACCCCAAAAAGCTTAGGGGCGCTCTCTGCCAGAGACAGGAAGCTGGGGATGCAAAGAGACATTTAAAGGGCCAACACAAAAATTTGCAGTGGCAGCTGCCCTCCTTGATCTCTGGGTAGAGATGGCAGCAGAGTGGGCTGGTGCCTGGGAAAAGATTGGTGAGGAAAACTTTGTGAAGAGAACTCAGACGGTGGCTGGCAAAGCCCCGGTGGTAACGCACCTCCCACTCTGCAGCTACCATCTCGCTCAGGCATAAGGGAATCAATTAACCTGCCTTTTGTGCGCTCCGCACACAGCTTGTGCATGTGAGCTAAGTGCAGACAAGCTGGAAGAAATAGAGGATCCCTGGCCAAAGGAGTCACACAGCTGCATAGAGCCTTGAGGAGAGACTGGAGACGGAGGCGTTGGGGAAAGAATGGGAGGAGGAACCGGGGAGTCCTGACTCCTTCTCCTTTCTATAGTCTGCACTGTGCGGGAACAGGCCACACTACCAAAGAGCCAACACACAGCCCAAAGCCACCCAGTGCAGGTGCACACACTTTCGCCGAGTGGCCAGCGAGGGTTGGTGAGGGTGTGTGTGGACCCACGTGGGCTGGCGAGGGCTCGCGCAGGTTGGTGCCCATGGGGCCTGCAAGGGAGTGCGCAGATCGGCGAGGGCAGGCGAAAACCGACCTGTGCGGGCCTGAGTGCAGAGTGGTCCGCAGAAATAGTGGATCCCGGGCAGAAGGGGTCACAGAGCTGCCCAGAGTCCCTGGAGGAGTGACTGAAGACAGGATTAACCAGAGAGTCCTGGAGCTGACTTCCTCCCATTTCCATAGTCTCCATTTGGCGAGGGCAGGCAATGCACCCAAAGAGCCAAAACTGGGGAAAGCACACAATAGAAGACCGTAACCGGAGCAGTGCCAGGATGCCTGCTGGCCTGGGGGGCCAGATGAGTACGCGAGGTCGCGAATAAGTCCCCTGGGCTGGGGCAAGCATGCATGAGCCCAGGCGGGCGGGGGATCCTGTCGGGCTGGGAACAAGCTCAAGGAGGCGGTGGGAGAGTGCAAAGCGATCCACAGAAATAGTGGATCCCTGGCCAAAGGGGTCACAGAGTTGCCCAAAGCAGGAGTCAGACACAGATAATAGACTCGTGGAAAGCTCAAACAAACTACCCAAGGTCATATAGGGTCAACAACTGACACCATCAGAGGCAGGCCCAGGAAAAAAACTAAAGAAAAAACAAACAAATAAATAAACAAAAAGATCTGCCTAACTTTCACAAAGTTAGGAAATCTAGACGGCCCAATTGAAGCAGAAGCAAAAACAAATAAATAAATAAATAAATTACTGAACACACTCTCACAAAAATGGGAAGAAAAAGAAGTTCCCCCCAAATGAGTGGAAAAGGGGACTCCCCACAGGGAGAGCTAAATGAAACAGGCAAGGGAAGTATCAGATACTGAATTCAAAACAATGGTTCTAAGGAAGCTCAATGAGCTCAGCCAGCTCAAAGAGAACTATGCGATACTGCAGAGAAACTATCAGGATCTTACAGCAAACTATATCAACCTGGAAAAGGACATAGAAACTATCAAGAAGACACAAGAGGATATGAAGAATACCATTTCTGAATTGAAGAACACAGTAGAAGGAATCCAAAGCAGGCTGGATGAAAACGAGGATCGAATCTGAGATGGAGGATAAGGTAGAGAAAAGCTCCTAGAAAGAACAAGACGTGGAAAAACGGCTCAAAAAGAATGAAGAGGCATTTAGGGAAATGCAGGACAACCTGAAACACAGTAATATGCGCATAATAGGGATCCCAGAAGGAGAAGAAGAGGAGCAAGGGATAGAGAACCTCCTCGAAAAAGTAATGATGGAAAATTTCCCCAATTTGATGAGAGAAGAGGTCTCATGGATCCAGGAGGCACAGAGGACCCCACTCAAGAGGGACCCAAGGAGGTCCACTCCAAGACACATTATCATTAAAATGACAACTATCAAAGACAAAAGAGAATCTTCAAGGCAGCAAGGGAGAAGGAGTAAGTAACATACAAGGGAGTCTGGGTAAGAGCTAGGAGCTGACTTCTCAACAGAAACACTACAAGCCAGAAGGGAATGGCAACAAATAATCCAAGTAATGAAAAGCAAGGGCCTACAACCAAGGCTGCTCTACCCAGCAAGGCTCTCAATTAAAGCAGAAGGGGAAAAAAAAGGAGTTTCCCAGACAAAAGAAGGCTAAAAGAATACATCTCTACCAAACCAGCACTACGAGATATGCTAAAGGGACTGGTTTAAGCAGATGAAGGAAAAGAGTGAGAAAGAGAAAAACACAGGTACAAAGAGAAAAATGAATGTTTCTATCAGTAATAACTCTCAATGTAAATGGACTAAATGCCCCAATCAAAAGACACAGGATAGCTGAAACGATAAGAAAACATGACCCACACATATGCTGCCTACAAGGACCCACCTCAGAGCCAAAGACCTACACAGATTGAAAGGAAAGGGATGGAAAAAAATATTCCAAGCAAATGGGCAAGAGAAAAAGGCCGGGGTTGCCATGCTTGTATCAGACAAAGTAGATTTCAAAACAAAGGCCATAAAGAGAGACCCAGAAGGGCACTTTATAATACTTAAAGGAAGAATCTATCAAGAAGACACAAACATTGTAAACTTACATGCTCCCAATATAGGAGCCCCCAAGTTTATAAGGAAATTGTTGTATGACTTCAGAAAAGATATAGACAGCAATACACTGATAGTAGGAGATTTCAACACACACTGTCAAAAATGGACAGATCTTACAAACAAAACATTAATAAACATATTGTGCAGCTGAATGACACACTGAATTAAAGAGACTTAACTGACATATATAGAACCTTACATCCCAAAGAAAAATACACATTCTTTTCAAATGCTCATGGCAGTTTTTCAAAGATAGACCACATAATAGGACACAAAGCAAACCTCAGCAAACTCAGGAAAATTGAAATAATATCAAACTTTTTCTCGGACCACAAGGGCTTGACACTGGAAATCAACCTCAAAGAGACACTTCAAAAACTTGCAAACTCATGGAGACTGAACAATAGACTATTAAACAATGAATGGGTCAATCATGAGATACGAGAAGAAATAAAAAAAATTTCTGGAAACAAATGAAAGTGAACAGACAACAGTCCAAAACCTATGGGACACAGCAAAGGCAGTCCTGAGAGGGAAGTTCATAGCAATACAGGCTTCCTTAAAAAAGATAGAAATGTTTCAAATAAAAGACCTAACACTACAACTTCCAGAACTGGAGAAACAACAACAAATAAATCCCAGAGCAAGGAGAAGGAAGGAAATAGTCAAGATTAGAGCAGAAGTGAATGACATAGACATGAAAAGAATAACTCAAAGGATCAACCAATCCAGAAGCTGGTTCTTTAAAAGATAAATAAAATTAACAAGACTTTAAGCAGACTCATCAAGAAAAAAGTGAGATGACCCAAATTAATAATATCAGATATGAAAGAGGAAAAATAACAACTGATACCACAGAAATACAAAGGATTGCAAGAAATTACTATGAACAATTATATGCCAAGAAATTTGAAAACCTTGATGAAATGGACACATTTTTAGAAAAGTATAATCTCCCAACACTGAAGGAGGAAGAAACAGAAAGCTGGAACAGACCAATAACAGCTGGGGAAATTGAAGCAGTAATCAAGAAACTCCTGGCATACAAAAGCCCAGGGCTGGACAGTTTCCCAGGAGAATTTTGCAAAACATTTAAGGAAGAGCTAACCCCAGTCCTTCTCAGACTCTTCCAAAAAATCCAAGAGGAGGGAAGACTCCCAGACTCTTTTTATGAGGCCAGTATCACCCTAATCCCAAAACCAGATAAAGACCCTACAAAGAAAGAAAACTACAGGACAATTTTGCTGATGAACATAGATGCTAAAATCCTCAACAAAATATTGGCAAACCACATCCAGTAATACATTAGAAAGATTATCCACCACGATCAAGTGGGAATCATCCCAGGGATCCAGGGATTGTTCAATATATGCAAGTCAATAAACGTAATACATCACATAAATAAAAGAGAAGACAAAAACCACATGATCATTTCTATAGACAGAAAAAGCATTCGATAAGGTACAGCACCCATTTATGATCAAAACACTCAGCAAAATGGGAATAAATGGGGCATTCCTCAACGTAATAAAGGCCATATATGGAAAACCTGCAGCCAACATCATACTCAACAAGCAAAAACTAAAAGCTTTCCCACTATGATCAGGAACACAGCAAGGATGTCCGCTTTTACCTCTTCTTTTCAACATCGTATTAGAAGTCCTAGCCACAGCAGTCAGACAAGAAAAAGAAATAAAAGGCATCCAAATAGGAAAGGAGGAAGTAAAGCTATCATTGTTTGCAGATGACATGATAGTGTACATAGAAATCCCTGTAGACTCCAACAAAAAACTCCTCAACCTAGTAAGTGAAATTGGCAAAACAGCAGGATACAAAGTCAATATTCAGAAATTAAAGACATTTTTGTACACCAGCAATGAAATAGAAGAAAAATCAGAAAAAAATACCATTTGATATAGCTAGAAGAAAAGTAAAGCACTTAGGAATAAATTTAACCAAAGAGGTAAAAGATCTGTACGTAGAAAACTATACAACATTGAAGAAAAAAATTAAGGAGACACAAATAAATGGAAGCATATACCTTGCTCATGGATTGGAAGAATTACTATCATCAAAATGTCCATACTACCCAAAGCAATTCATAGATTCAACGCAATCCTTATTAAGATACCAATGACGTATTCACAGAAATAGAACAGACATTTCAAAAATTTATATGGAACCATAAACGACACCAAATAGCTGCAGCAATTTTTAGAAAGAAAAACAAAGTACGAGGGATCACAATACCGGACATCAAACGCTACTACAAAGCCACTATACTCAAAACAATCCTGTACTGGCACAAGAACAGACCCATAGACCAGTGGAACAGAATAGAAAGTCCAGAAATAAGCGCAGAAATATATGGGCATCTAATATTTGACAAAGGGGGCAGAAACATAAAATGGAGCAATAATAGCCTCTTCAACAAATGGTGTTGGGAGCGCTGGACGGCTACATGCCAAAAATTGAGATTGGATCATCAGCTGACACTATACACAAAAATAAACTCAAGATGGATAAAAGACTTAAATATAAGTCACAACACCATCAAAGTCCTGGAGGAGAACATTGGCAGGAAACTCTCAGATATCCCACGCAGCAATTTTTTCACTGATATGTCTCCTAAAGCAAGGGACATAAAGGAAAGAATAAACAAGTGGGACCTCATCCAAATAAGAAGCTTCTGCACAGCTAAAGAAAACATCAGCAAAATGAAAAGGGAGCCAACACTATGGGAAAATATATTTGCTAATGATACATCAGATAGAGGTTTGATCTCGAAGATATATAAAGAACACACTCGACTCCACTCCAAGAAGACAAACGATCTAATCCAAAAATGGGCAAAGGACCTGGGCAGACACTTTTCCAAGGAGGAGATACAGAGGGCCCAGAGACATTTGAAAGGATGCTCAGCATCACTAGCCATCAGAGAAATGCAGATCAAAACCACCATGAGGTACCACCTCACACCAGTCAGAATGGCCATCATAAACAGATCAACATACAACAGGTGCTGGCTAGGCTTTGGAGAAATGTGAACACTAGTACACTGCTGGTGGGAATGCAGACTGGTGCAGCCATTGTGGAAAACAGTGTGGAATTTCCTCAAAAAGCTGAAAATGGAACTGCCTTTTGATCCAGTGATTCCCCTGCTGGGACTCTACCTTAAGAATCCCAAAACGCCAATTCAAAAGAACCTATGCACCCCAATGTTCATAGCAGCACAATTTACAATAGCCAAGTGTTGGAAGCAACCTAAATGCCCATCAGTAGATGAGTGGATCAAAAATTATGGTACATTTACACAATAGAATACTACGTAGCAGAAAGAAAAAAAGAACTCGTAAACTTCGTGACAGCATGGACGGAACTCGAGAGCACTATGCTAAGTGAAATAAGCCAGGAGGCGAAAGACAAATACCATATGATCTCACCTATAAGTGGAACCTAACCAACAATACAAAGATGCAAGGAAAATAAGGCCAGCAACACTGAAAGGAAAAGAAATCAACAGAGACAAGAAGGAAGGAGAGAGTGGGGGTGGGGGAAAAGTAAGGGAAGGGGAAAATCAAGGAACATATAGCAAGGACTCATGGACAAAACTAAAGGGGAAAAGTTAAGGGAGGGAGGGAGGGAAGGGGCAAGAGAAAGTGGTGGAGGATAGGCAGAGACAAATATATTTGAAAAAATTAATTAATTAATTAAAAATATTTTAGTGGACAAAAAGAAATAAATGAATTTCTTCTAAACAGACTATGGCTGGGTCGTTTTTAAAATCCAATCTGCTAATCTCTTCCTTTAAATTGGTATATTTACATGATTTAATGTAAGTTGTGATATTTTGTGGCTTCAAAATGCTATTTGACTTTATTGCGTTCTTTGTTCTGTTTTTCAATTTTTTACTTTTCTCTTTTTCTGCCTTGATAAAGTTTACTTAAACATTTGTTTGGAATTGTATTTGGATTTATCTCGTGTTCTTATATGTAAATGACTGTATAACTATTTTTTAAAATGCTGTGGATAATACATCATACCTTCATAATATGTCTATTTCTGTTGTCTTTTACTGGTTACAGTGAAGTTTAATCACCTTACTTTCCTTTTCATCCCTCTATTCTTCTTAATTTATACTATATTTTATTAAGAACTTTATTAACCAGTGTTTTTATTTTTACTCAACCACTATTCATAATTAGGAAATTCAAAATAAGAAGTTAAATCTGCTATATTGAATCATGTTTACACTTTCCATTGTTTTTCTTATTTCTTAATATCACAAATTTATAGTTTTAAAAAATTTTTATTTTGTGGAAGTACCCATGATTGTGTTGTTAGTAAACTTGTTATGGTTTTACTTGGTCTGAAAATTTCCTGATTCCTCCCTATTCTTGAAGGATATTTTTACTGCATAAGATTTCACCTTGATAATTCATTTCTTTAACACTTGAAAAGTGCTATGCAACATTCCTCTGGACACTATGATTACTGAAGTAAAATCTACTGTCATTCTAATAGTTTGTTATTTTTTTCCCTATAAGTAAGGTGTCTTTTCTCTAATTGTTTTTAACTTTCTTTCTTTTTAATTTGACAATTATAGGGTTTTGATGTTGATATAGATTGACTACGATATATTTTGTCATAGAGATCTTTGACTTTAACCTGTTTGCAGTTGATTTTGGTTCTTCAATCTAAGCGCGCACGTGCACACACGCATGCGTGTGTGTGTTTGTGTGTGTGTGTGTATTGCAAATATGGGCAGTTTTCGACAGTCAGTTCATATAATACTTTTATAAGCCCACTTTTTTGTGCTTTCCCTCTAGGGTTTCCATGACAATTTTTTTCCTGTACACTTCCAGGTTGCTGAAGCTCTGCTCATTTATTTTCAGTCTATTTTCTCTTTCTTGTTTCATTTTTGTAATTTCTATTTTATTATCTTCATTTTCATTGATGATTTCTGCTTTCCAAATGCTTTATGTCTTACTAGTTTGTCCCTTAACACATCATATGACAAAAGAGAAAAAGTGGTGTTTTGTGTGTGTGTGTGTGTGCTCATTGATATTCTAAGTTGTTGATTTTTCTGGTACCTGCCCTGAAACACATATGACCTGTTCTTGGGTCCTAAATTTTTTAACCAGTCTGTATTCTGTTTCAGATAGCCTAGGAACTGGCATTCACATCCAGCCTGTTTCAGTTACACTTGGCTTGACCTTGTGCAGATAAATGTTATCTTTCTCAGTTGCCTTATATACAAAAAGAAGACAATAAAAGGTAACTCAAAGATCTTGGTAATGGTGGTGAAAAGGAGTGGTGTCAGGCAAAAAAATATTCTTGAACAATGTGACATTTGACATGAAACCAGGAGTGAGACCAACTTACTCATGCAGATTGGTGAATGAGTTTCCATGTAGAACCCAATTGGAGCACTAAAGGTTCTAGGCAGAAAGAAGCATGGGGGAATAGACATCTGAAAGAAGTCTGGAGAAGTTGGAACTTGACTCAACACAAAGGAACCTGGAGTTGCACGAGTGAATCACAGTGAAAAGTTCAAAGTCAGGGGAAATTCTGCTGTTTTATTATCTGCTGATTGCCGGGCCTATAGTCATCTGATTATTAAACATACTCATAACAAGGAACTTTTGCATAATATATCCCCAATTTACAAAAACATCTACTTTCAAAGGGATGATACATCTATTTATTAATTTTGCCATAGATTCCACTGTAAATGCACTGGTTCTAATTTGATGAATTTGAGATGCCAGACATCCCAAACAAAGTATTTTTAAAGTGGAACAACACCTCAGGGAAATCCACAAGGCCAAACATTCAATCATTGAAAACATTGCTGACTTTTACTTCCATGTCTTATAATAAATTTTTTAAAAATTAAAAGTGTCTACTCAACTATCTGGTAATTACTGACATTAAAATTTCATTTAAGTATGGGTTGGCCAAAAAACTCATTTGATTTTTTCTGTAAGATGGCTCTAGTGGAGCTTAGCTGTCTTTAACTTAATTTGAAACTGTTTTGTAAGATTGTATTGTGATAGCTGTATATCAGAGTGAAATAAAAACAAAAAAATTATCAAATCGGTGAGTTTTTTTGTGTTGCCATTTTAATATTGAAGATGGAAGAAAATGCTTATCATTTTTGGCATATTATGCTTTGTCACTTCAAGAAAGGTAAAAATGCAACTGAAACACACACAGAAAGATTTGTGCAGTGTATGGGGAAGGTACTGTGACTGACTCAAAGTGTCAAAAGTGGTTTGCGAAGTTTTGTGCAGGAGATTTTCGCTGGGCAAGGCTCTGTAGATAAGTTGAAGGTAATAGCGATCAAATCAAGACATTAATTGAGAGCCATCAACATTATACCATGCAGTAGATAGCGAACACACTCAAAATATCCAAATCAATAAAGTTATTGGTGGAAATGAAAAATGTGTAATTTATTTTCCAGAAAAACTAAACAAACTTTTTTGCCAATCGAATACTTTCCAAAAAAAAAATTTAAACACTACTAACGCTGTACTTACTTTATCTGCTTTTGTAAATTACTAGAAGATTTATTATATTACTATCCATTTACAACATTTTTATGGAAAAGTATACAGTAAGTTACACATGATTATCATGCAGCAGTGTTTTAAAACATAACTATCATTAAGTGTTTTGTATAAAAGGAAAATTAATCTTATATAAGAGGAAAATAAAGTATTGCTGACAGAAGTGACTGTTACAACACAATCATTTTGTTCCACAAAATCATTTTATGGGAACCATTGTGAAGGAGATCTGCTAGTCTCATTACTATGTATTTAAAATCAATTATAAAAGTCAATTAAAAGTCAATATAACATATTCAAGGTTATTTGATTCTAACTCCTTGGTTTCAATGATCACATCCTTTTGATTAAAATTATAACTCAAGAAGAGAATACTTGAAGTAGTTTCTATTGTCTTGAATATTCTTTAAAAGCTAGTTGGTTACTACTAGATAGCAGAGATATTTATCCTTTCTACATGTCATTCTGATTATTTTTATCTTTCACAGTGTATTTCACAGAATTAGTAAATTGAGTTCCTATATCTCTATATGTTTTTCTTTATTTAACAAGGTCTTAATTTTGAAGGTTTTTCTCTTATACATGCTTTTGGGAAATATAGCTCTAAATAAAGAATTTAGTTATTCTCTGGAGATACATATTCTTTATTAGTTTTAAAATTGAAAATGTTGAAAATTTATTAACAAACAGTATATATTAGTAGAAGATGCTTTAAACACAATGATAATGCAGGATAAAAAACATTAGACCTAAAAAATTTTTTAAAAAAATACCAAAGAATACTAACTCGCTTTTTTTTCCAACTATTTTTTATATAATTAGCAGTTCCATATAAAAACAAACTCTCCATTAAGTATTTTCTTGAAAAATAAGCAGTTATGTCAAGATAATCACTAAATTAGTGTAATGTAGTCACTTTTTAATTGTCATGAACTTTAGTTTTGAACAAAATAATTACTTTTGGTTATTGTTTTATAGGTTATTTAACAATAGCACCTTTCATTAAGCATCTTCCATGTTCCAAGCATGGTTGATAGATGATGAATGTATAAAGGTAAATGAAATAGACATAGTCACTGCCTTCATAGAAATTAAAGTTTAATAAGAAAGATGGTAAATTAAACCATAGTAATAAAAGTGGCTAAATGCTATAAGTACATGGCAGACAGAATTAAACTTTTCTTATGGAAGATAAGGAAACAAAAGTCTCTTATAATAAGTATCACATAAGCTGTCATCTTAGGGACTGTTGTGTGTTGAAATATAGATAACCCAAAATTGTAATTTCTAGTACCTCAGACTAGAAGTTGGAAGAAAATGCTTATCATTTGGAAATAATGTCACTGCAAATATAATTAGTTAAGATGAGGTTATAATGGAGTATGGAAGACCCCTAAACCATTTTGACAGATGTCTTTACAAAAAAAATAAATAATTAAATAAGGTGACACACACACATGAGGAAATTTCAATTTTGCTGCCATGATCTAAGAAACCATTAGGCACTAGGAGAGAATCCTGAAACAAATCTTTTTTAGTTCTTTCGAAGGGAGCATGAACCTACTGACACCTTGAGCTCGTGTTTCTGCACTCCACTACTTTGGGCTAATTGATCTTCATTTTTTTTAAGTCATTTTGTTTGCAGTACTTTGTTATAGCAACCCTAGCAAACAAATGCAATAATGATAAGGAATTTCAAGTTGAAACACTTGAGAAGAAAAGGAGCTATTGCACACTGAGAATTGATTATTATTCTAGTTATAGTTAAATAGAGATACCACTACACTCCTGTTAGAACAACCAAAATCTGGAACACTGAGAACACTAAGTACTGGTTAGGATGTGGACCAACAAGGACTCACATACACTACTGGTGGGAATGCAATATTCTACAGCAACTTTGAAAGAAAGTTTGATAGATTCTTACAAAACTGAACATACTCTTATATGATCTGGAAATTACTTCCTTTGGTATTTATTAACATAAGTTAAAAACTTATATTCACATAGATGTAAACTCTTGCAACCCTTTGAATTCAAACACTTTTATTGTGATATTTTCTTTAAATGGAATATTCCCTTCATTCTCTCCATACTTGCTCATATAAGGAAAAGTACATGATTCATGCCTAGGAAACTCTGAAGCTGGTTAGAAATGCCTCTGATAGAAATTTGCAGGCTCAAGTGGACACAGGGTAAAAGTGGTTATACGATATTTGTGAACGTAATAACATTAATTAGAATTGTTATTCCCCTTGAAAGAGAACATAGACTTTATGAAGAAAAGTGATCCCCCTCAAAAAGGGGAATTATCTCAAAATATGACTTATTATTCACTTTAGTTTTATAAATGGAAAGCTATAGGTAGAGAAAACAGTCCAATAGTTGAAAGAGTTTGAGGTTACGAGTAGAGGCTTTCTACAAGGGGCACTAAGTAATATACTGGTTAGTCTTAACGGCTCCATATTTTGATTTTGGTGGTGATATGCAATCATATCTACTCATCAAAATTTGCAAGACTGTGTTCTGAAGACATTGACTTTCCATAATTAAAATTTACCTTAATTTATCTTAAAAATTAATAAAATAATATTTTTGAGGTTACAACCCATTTAGAATAAACACATAATTCCACTTTTGGCTTATGCAGTCAACTCTTAAACAACACAGATTTGAATCACACAGGTTCACTTCATATGCAAATATTTTTTCCATAAATACACAGTCAGCCCTCTTATCCCTGGGTTTGCATCCTCAGAGTCAAATAATCTGATAATGAAAAGAATATTTTCAATCTGCAATGGGAATCTGTGGATTCAGAGAGCTGACTCTATGCATTCTTCCATATTATTTTATATAAGGAACTTGAGCATCAGAGAATTTTGATATTCACAGGGGGCCATGGAACCAATCCTCTCACAGATACCAAAGAATGACTGTAATTAAGATTTTTAAGGAGTAAAAATTTATATGTATATTTTTGACAACACAGAGTTCGGTACTCCTCACCCTCACATTAGTCAAATGCCAATTGTATATAGTTAACTTTTAAAAGTCTACATTTTGCTATTCTTGTTCATATATACACCCAAAACACAGCTATCTATTTATTTTACATTGCCATTTTGAGGGAATATATTTGTAGAAACATTTAAATCTATGTACTTGTACATCAATTATTTTTTACCTCCATATAAACATAAACATATGTATTGAATAGCATTTATCTAAAATGTATAGTGCATATTTTTTTGTGGTTGTGAGATTTAATATAATATCTATTTGTTTTGTTTTGTGTCTTGTATTTTTTTCAAGTGCTTAAATTACCTATGATGAGCATGTATAATTTTTCCAATTTTTTCAAAACAAAAATCAAATATATCAAAAGTGAGAGAGATGTGCATTTGGTAACTGAACTAATTGGATATTAGAGTTGTTTTATTTATTTTATTTTTATTTTTATTTATTTTATTTTTTTATTGTTCAAATACATTTGTCTCCACCTTCCCGCCACCACTTTCCCCTTCCCACCTCCCCCACCTCCCTCCCTCAAGCCTTTCCCACTTTATTTTGTCCATGGGTCCTTCTTACTAGTTCCTTGACTTGACCCTTCCCTTCCCTTTCCCTGCACCCCCACTTCTTCCCTCTTGTCTCTGTTGGTTTCTGTTTCCTTTCAATGTTCCTGGTTATATTTTCCTTGCTTGTTCGTTTTGTTTGTTAGGTTCTACTTATAGGTGAGATCATATGGTATTTGTCAGAGTTGTTTTAAAATAATTTATGTAAGCAATCACTTTTGTGAAGCTGTAATTACCCAAAGACAATTTTGGTCATGTATGACATAAAGTGATGAGCTCTTCTAGTTACCAGTGACCAGATAACGATGCCTTATGAGATTACTCAATATAGATTAAGTTCATAATGGACCATGGTGAAGATATCAAAGTTGTCTTGCTTTCAATAGTTGTAACTTGGGTTGTTTTAATAATTTGTCAAATACCATCTTTCTATAATCTTTAAGGCCTTTTAGGGGTCATATATCTAATCTTCATAAACATTGAAGAATCAGAACACATCTTGTCCGAAAAGGTGTGCCCTGACAGCAGATAGCTTGCATCTGCTCCTGCTTAATGCAGGATCATGCTCTTAACATATGTAAAACTTACAAGCTAGCTACAAAAATGAAAACACAAATGTAGTAAAAAGTATGTTTTTATTTTCCAGTATGCTTCATTAAAAAAGATACAGTTTTATTAGTAGTACATTAATAACCTTAACAAAGTGACAAGTTTTTGTCACAGATATTAATTTATATTTTACAAACATTCACCAAAACAATTAAAAATGAAATAAATACATTTACATGTTATATTTCTGGTATTTCTCATTTTATTTTAATATTTATAAAATATATAATATTTATAATATTTTATTTATCTTTGAGAGAAACTTCAAGTGTGCAAATAAGTGAATTATGATTTTAAAATATTAAGGAATAAGAATAAATCATAAATAACAGTTTTAGAGGAATGAATAAAGGAATTATTTAAGGAGAATTCATGGTATAGCAGTATTGAGTGGCAAAATGTTTGTTATTAATATCAGAACATCTACACTTACCTTTAAAAGTAAAGCACAAGGTTGTCCTTGTGCATTTAAAGCTTCTCCACACTGCTGATTTCTAGCAGTAATTCTAAATAATTTTTAAATTAGTACTTTTTACAATAACAAATCAAAATTCTCTCAAAGCTAGCATTCCACGTAGACAAAAGTTTATGAATAAACTTTGCTGTAGATGAGGGAGATGACGATTTACAAACTAATGTTTTCTCTGCTTACATGGTTAATATGGGCTTGACATTTATTTTCAAGTGATTACTTTTCTACTTGTTAAATCACAGTTCTGTGATCAAAAGCTTTCACACTATCAGTTGGTATAAGCCTGGAAAATGAGCAAGAAATGATTAGTTATTATTCTCCTTTAAAATAATGCTGGATGATAAATGTTATAATACACATTACCTGTATATTACCTATTAAAGTAGATTTAAATAAATATTTTTTGCAATATAACAAATTGAAAATACCCCTGCTTTAATTTACTTCAGCTTAAATGAATTGTTATTTTTATCAGGCAAAATATGTTTATAGTAGTTAGCAAAATTCAAAATATTTGAATGCCTTTCTCTGACCTTAGTATGTGTTATACAATATTCTCCTTGAACTTGCACTATGCACCTATAATGAACCCTTAAAATGTGTGTATGTATATACAAATGTATGCAGATATACATATGTACATATATACACATAATGTACACACACAAATACCAAGGCACTGGAAGGGTTAACACAAAATTAAGCTTTCTTCTGTTAAAATGTGCTCTAGTATAAACTACATTTTAATATGAATAAATCTAAATGCTTCTAAATCTAAATTAGATGAGAAATAGAGATTAAGTATTTTTCATTCATGAGCTTTCTCATTCAGGTAATCCAAGTTATAACCAATGACAGTAGCTAATATTTGTACTGTAAAAGAAAATGCTAAGTACTACCTGCTAACTAAGGAAAATCAGAATAATATTTTTAATAAGTGGCTGCTCCACTAACTTAGTTATGTAGTAATTTAGGCCTTTTTTGTATGAGTAGTATCAAAAATAAATGTAGTATTATCATAAATTTTAATTCATTATAATTTATAACATAAATTTAAAGATATTAAGAATATGTATTTGAAATATTTTAATATAATCTGTTGTTAGCATTTTATTATATATACATATGTATATATATATAAATATATGTATATGTATGTGTGTGTTTGTGTTGCACAAGGAGATATAAACCCATACATATCTCATTGTGCACCTTTTTCTTCTTCATACACATAAGCACAGGCTAGAATATTTTTATGATGTGACAAAAAAGATATTTATACTAATTTCCTTTTGTATTTTTAAAATGAAATGCTTTTAAAATCTGACATTAATTTTTAATAATTATATTACAATTACATAAAGGTTTAAACATTTTTTTTCTTTTGGCTAACTTGCCCACCTTATATTTCCTGTAGAGTAGCTTATCAGAATGTAGACACACAGAGGTTACCACAAGGTGGGACTCATTGAGAGACACAACTCTAGTTAGTAGCAGAGACTGTATGATGAGCTGGCTGCCAACAGCTTCACAGCCTAGGGTTGATGCCTCCCTCTATTTTTTCTCCATTAAAAACAATAGTGGTTTAGCAAGGCCTATCTTCGGTGGGCTTCTTATTTTAGAATGACTTTTGTGTTTGATGGATACATATTAAAAAGGAATTGTACAGTATTACCCTAATTATGAATATGTAATTAGTTTTGTGGTCAAAATAAATTATATTAATTGTTGCATTTTTCCAATATTCTTTTAACATGTCCTAAGCCCAACTTAACACTTGCACATGTATAATTATGAACCTTTAAAAAAAGTGATTCAGAATTTAAATCAGATGCAAAGTAAATTGATAATCTATGATTATAGAAATAATTGGATGCTAATTTTTTAATTATAATGGTAGTGCCTTTTTACAGATTATTTTTCATTCTTGAGTGATATTTTTTCTCCTATTTACAAAATATATCAAATCACCTTATTAGATATTTGGCCATTTTCACAAGGAAATATCCAATTTTGTCTTAGTTAGGAACATGTTAACAAGACAGCATTTTTTCCTTTTTTTTTTTAATAGGCAGATGGTTGTTTAAAAGCAGATCTCAGTACAGCTATAGTGAGGGACAGAAAACGTTTTTCACATTATACAAAAAGTTATGTAATATTGGAATCTTGTATGTATACACCCTCAACAAATGCTTCCAAATTTCCAACCTTTTCACATCTGGAATTCCTTAAAAAACATACCTAAATTAACTCACATTGTTTGGAGTCATATAATAAATTTTTATGACATGGTAAGAGAAATTTTTAATTTTATCTTCATATCTCTATTTTATCATAAAATATTACTAACATGAAAAAATTTAACTAGTATAATAGATTTGAGATCACTTTCTAGAAACATTTTAATTCAGAATTAGCTAGGGTTAGGATTATAAAGAATTGTTTCTCACACCAGAGTTGTTGATATTATGCTTTTCTACAAAAATGTTGAAGTCAGTCACTGAAAATTTATGAAACTTTACTTTGAAAATAAATTTTATTAGGTAAAATATAAATCTTCTTAAATGAAGGACAGAACAATATGTTCATGAATGTTTCCTTCATTCATAATTAAATTAACATTGGCAGTGAACAAAAGAGTTAATATAATGATCCAAGGAAGAAATAGTTCATTTCACATTGTGTCTACCATAGGTCAATATTATTATCCTTTGCAATTTTTAGGAATGCTTTAGAATAAGATAAACAAAATAAGAGTGTCAGTGTCAAATCATGAAATGAGAATACAAGGAGAAATCTACATCAGCAAATTAAAGTGTTTTTGTTTTTTCTTTGATGAGATATTTTGCATGCTAGTGTCCTTGTTGCCGTATGGTTTTTGCCTCCCTTAGGCCACTCATAGTACAATTATAAGACATCATTAATTCACAATCTGACCCAACATGTATTTTGCATACAAAATAATCTAAAATACAGAAATAACCATTTAATTGGTATTTTTATTTATAGATAGCTTACAATTTGTATATTATTTACATAATTCAAATCATTCATTCTTTTTTCTTCAATTTTAATGAAAGCAGTAAACTGGTACAAATCAACCGAAAGAGATCAAGCTGTTCTGTTCATTCAGCATTATTCACAGATGTCTTCCAAAATAGAAATGCTTTTGAGATTTCCTTATGACCTTTTCTTCCTGCTGAAATTTTATTTTGACTTCACTGTTGATTTGATGATATTGTTTCTCCAAGGTCTAAAATGATGAATCTCTTTACTCTATTTATATAGTCATGGTAAGTGGCAATACAAAGCTCAGTTATGTCAAGTTGTGTACTTTACTTTGCTTGTAGCAGCAGAACTGCCGGCAGCAGAAGCAGTAGCCTGACTGCCTAAAAAGAGAGGGTCCAAACAAGCTACTTTGGCAGCAAAGAATGAATGAATACAGTGAAGAACAGCAAATAGATTAGAAAATTCCAGCTCCTAAAAAAAGAGAAATAGGTCAGAAAAAATGTTTTTCTTTAAAAATTTGATATGTAGGCAAGTAGAGCATAGCTAAACATTTTTCACATGCAATAAACTTGACTATAATAAACCACTTCTAATGTTTGGCAACTGTAGGAATTTTTGTTCAATATGTAAATTTTATATATATTGTAGATTTACTTCAAAATATGGTGATCTAAGAGCTTGAAGCTCTAGGCATCCTTATCATTCATGAAAGTCATTTCAATATTGATAAATGATGCATAAAAATATATTTGACCAGATTAAAATTTTATGCTTGATAAAGTATAACTAAAGTGAACCATAAGAGTAGTTTAAAAAGTATTTTTATTTCTTTGTACAAACTTCAAATGATAAATTTGGGTTGGAATGATTTTAGAAAACATTACTCATTACTCTCTATAATAAGTTGCTATTTGGCATAGAAAATTGAATATGAATTACTGAAAAAAGAGATATAAATGTTCATGACATTAGGAGCCTGGGGGTTCAGTTTCAAAAAATAATACATTTTATTAATTTTTAATTTAAATAATGTTAATTGATTTACTTGGTTGTTTAAAATTGTTGTACTTTATTTTTGTTAAAATCTTGAGGTAATGTTAAGATAGGTTTTAAAAGCTTATGAAAATCCATAAAAATATAAACCATAAAATTATTAATTCAAAGAGAATGGAGAGAAACCAAATATATATATGTTTAATGAAATATATATAATAAACTTATAAAGAAAACAAGAGAGTAACAAACCATATGAAATTGCCGATGAAGCTAATGCTATATAATTACATATTTTTAATAAAAGCTACAAAATTATAATTGATGTTCATATTATTGTAGTTTTGTAATTTATAAGATGTGGAAATGGAAAATAATACAAATGGAAAAAAAATCATTTAGGACATATTTTAACGTCTTCATGTACCAGGGAACTATTTAAATAAAATAATTCACTTTGCAAATATTTTTTCTGTCCATGCCATAAGAGTGCAATATAGCACAATGTAGATTTATAGTTCTGTACAACATAGATAAAAGTAGCCATACTGTCTCAACAATTCCCTTTAGAACCAGTATTTCATAGAGAGTTTCCTGTGGCAAATATTGACTTATCCTAGAAAAGAGGAAATAGTTAACAATTCTAATGTCCTAAAATGTTTCCATGTAAAAATTATTTTAGTTATTCCATCATTATTTCATAAGTTTTTTTTAACAATAACTACTTCAGTGGTACTATGATATGTTATTAGTTATCTAACAGGTTTTCTTCTGCCTTAACTATATTCATCTCTTCATTCTTTGTGCAGTCATCATATTAGATGCAGCTGCAGATTTTGTTGCTTCCTGTGTTAACTCATATTAAATCCACCAGAAATTAAAAAATGGGAAAGTCTTGGAAAATATGAGATGTGCCTGTGTACAATTAAATAAATAAAACAACAACAAAAAAACCCCACACAATTCATTCTTGGTAAAAGGAAGAATATTGTTGCAACTTACAACTAGCAAAAATATAACACATAACTTTTCTTAAAACTAATTCTGCCACACTCTTAATAAATTGGATATTATATTGTGGTTATTAAAAACCGAATATCTAAATATAAAAAATTTTTGAAAGGGTTAAAATTTTCAGTTATTCACACCTTGTCAACTATATACCAATTATGTAATGTAGGTTGGTACTTTAAAATTTTTACACCTTTTCTCAGGGGAGCGAGTGACGGGCAAACATATATATTTAAAAGGGAAAGCAGGAGGCAGATATGTGTTCAAGTTTGGACCTTGATTCCAAAGTCAACTCATTTTTCCTCAGTCTCAGTGATCACCTTTGACAATTATATCTACTTCTTGAGTTTCAGTTATTAATTCTATAGAACTAATGAACTTCTTTTATTCTTTATAAAATGCGTTTTAGAACTTCATATTTATCTACCTATTGAGCATCCACAAATGATTTATTCCTAGTTATATTTACATCTAATAAAGCTCTTCTGATCCTCATGAATCTCACTAAGCGTAAGTTCTTTGCAAATTTAATCATTCACTCGTCAATAAATATTTGTTAATGCTTACTATGCAGATAGTGATTTTCTTGGTGAAATAATATAATAGTGAGCAAAATAGACAAAAAAATACAGATGGTACCTACATTCTGGTGGCAGGGGGAAAATTATAGTAATTAATAGTGATTCAGTAGAGGTCAAAGAAATAACACAGGCCAGAATTGGTGGTTCCATATGGGACTTTTATGATTTTTACTGTGAGTGAGATGGAAAACTGCTGGCGTTCTTTAGCAGAGAAGTGACAAATATTGATGTTAAGCCTTA
Organism: Pteronotus mesoamericanus; assembly: GCF_021234165.1. Lineage (NCBI taxonomy): Eukaryota > Metazoa > Chordata > Mammalia > Chiroptera > Mormoopidae > Pteronotus > Pteronotus mesoamericanus. The sequence continues at coordinate 76,635,981 of NW_026555321.1, read as the reverse complement.
AAATGATAATTTGGGCTATACTGTTGAGAATGAGCATTTTGTGAATAAGATTTTAAAAAGGCAGAGGAGGTTTAAAGATTTTCAATGAGAAAAGATGTAGTATTTAAAGTTAAGTAAAGATGATTCCAAGATCTATGTTTGAGCAACTGGAAGGAGAGAGTTATCATTTACTACAAAAGAGGGATGGAGGGAAACACAAGTTTGGCATAAAAGAGCAAGAACTTGGTTTTGGATATGTTGCATTTGAGAGCAAATTAGAATTGCAAGGGATAAGTATATAGTTGTACAGGTTAGTGTAAATTTAAGGGAATATTAGGGATGGGAATAAAAATTTAGGATCTGTCAGCATGTAGATGATAAGTAAGTCTCTTAGTGAGAAGATCAAGGTATAGAGAGTATGTAGAGAAAAGAACAAAGAACTAATTCCTGGGATCCTACAGTATAAAAATGTAGAAAATAAGAAGGAACCAGGAGAGAAAAGGGAGCAGTAGTTGCGAAGGAAGTGAGGGAGAGAAAACAGGATGTTTTCCAGAATGACAACTGAAAATTGACCATTAAATTTAACAACATGTCATTTTTATTCTTTACAGGAACAATTTTTATGGAGAAGTGGTAGGAGAAGAATTCATAAGGAATGGGTTCATGAGTACTTGGGTGGAAAGAAATTACAAAATAAGTATATATAGAAGGCCTTAAGAAGTTATTTTTTTCTCCAAATTGAACAGAAAAAATTGGTCAATAGGTAAAGTCAATAATGTTTTTCCAACAATTAAAAAATTAAGGAATATATATATTTTTATATAATATATATAAATTAAGGATATAAAATATATTTATATATGTACATATCTATACCTATATATTTTTATATAATATATATCAATTAAGGAATATAAAATATATTTTATATATTTTATAAATATACATATTTATATCTATATATATATATCTAACAGATATTAACAGAACTAAAGGGAGAAATAAACAGCAACATAATACTAGCAGGAGACTTTAATACCATACTTACATCATTGGATAGATCACCAGATAGAAAAATCAGTAAGGGAAGATGATCATCAGATAACACATTAGAGCAGATGAAGTTGACAGAAAGTTCTATTTAACTGACAGAATGTACATTCTTTTAAGGAACGCATAAAACACTCTCCAGGATAGGTTACATGTAGGTCATTAAGGAACTCAATAAATTTTAAAATTTGAAGTCATATCAAGCAATATTTTTGGCCACACAATGGTATAAAAATAGAAGTCAATTACAAGAAGAAAATTGAAAAATTTAGGTCTGGCTAGGTGGCTCTGTTGGTTGGACATTGTGCTGTACACCAAAGTGTTGCAGGTTGGATCCTTGGTCAGGGCACATACCTAATTTGTGGGTTCTATCCTCATCCAGTGTGTGTACAAGAGGCAAACAGTCAATGTTTCTTTCTCATATATCAATGTTTCTCATCCTCCCTCTCTCCCTTCCTCTCTCTCTAAAAATCAATAAACATATCCTTGGGTGAAGATTAGAAAAAATAATTGCAAATACTTAGAGATTAAACAACATGCTACTAAACAGGCAATGGTTAATTAAACAATGAAAAGAGAAATAATAAAATGCACTGAGACAATGAAAATGCAAATGTAACATACTAAAACTTATGGGATGCATCAAAAGCTGTATTTTTCCTCTATGAACTTCTAAGTGTGAAATTCATGGAGATAAATGCCTACTTCAAGAAATGAGAAAAATCACAAGTAAGTATCAAAAGAAATTTACAGTTCAAGGAATGGGAAAAACAAATGAAGTCTTAAATTAGGACAATAGAGTAAATAAAAATGAGTGGAAGTAACTGAAATAGCAACAAGAAAAACAGTAGAAAAAATTAATGAAATCAAGAACTAGTTCATTAAAAAGACAAACAAAATCAACCTCTGGCTAACCTCACCAGAAAAATGGGAGAATCGTATAAATAAAATTAGAAATAAAAGAGAAGACATTTTAACTGATATCACAGATAGACAAAGGATCATAAGTGATTTCTGCTAATAATTATATTCAAACAAATAGGACAACCTAGAAGAGGGGGGTGATAAGAATAGTATAGGAAAAGGAGTAGCCTAAGAACTTATATGCATGACCCTTGGACATGAACTAAGGGGGGATGGCAGCAGGGAAGGGGGGTACCAGGTGGAGGGGGGCAAGGGAAAAAAATTGGGACAACTGTATCAGCATAACAAATAAAATATACTTAAGAAAACAAATGGGACAACCTAGAAGAAATGGATAATTTCCTAGACTAAAACCTTCCAACAAAGGATCATAAAAAAATATAAAATCTGAACAGACTAATTACTAGTAAGAGATTAAATCAGTAATAAAAATAAAACCTTCCAACAAGCTAAAATGCAGTACCAGCCAGAATAACTGTTAAATTCTAGGAAACAATAACAATAATTAAAACAAACTCTAATCAAACCCTGCCTAAAAATAGAGGAGAAGGACTACTTTTAAACTCATTTTACAAGACAAGTATGACCCTGATAATAAAACATTATCCTGATTCCTTGACAAAGATTCCACATGGAAAGAAAATTACAGACCAATATACCTGATAAACATAGATGCAAACATCTTCAACAAAATATTAGCAAATTGAATCCAACAAAACATTAAAAAGATCATACACATGATTATGTGAATTTATCCCAAGTATGTAAGCATAGTTGAACTTCCACAAATCAAATACTTGACATACATTAACAAAATGAAGGATAAAAATCATGATCATCTTAATATATGCATAAAAATATTTGACAAAACCTAACATTCATTTATTATTAAAATCTCTTAGCAGAGTGGGTATAGAGGGAATGTATATCATCATAATAAAGTCAATGTACAGCAAAGCCATAGATAATATACCCAACTGTGAAAAGTTGAAAACTTTTTCTCTAAAATCAGAGCACGTACAAGAAGCAGCCAATGAATGCATAAATAACAGAATCAGCAAATCTCTCTCTCTCTCTCTCTCCCTCTCATCATAGGCAGAAAGAAAGCTCTTGATATCAGTCTTGGCAGTGACTTGTTGGAGAGCAGATTTCAAAAACAGAGCAAAAACATACAAGTGTGACTATATCAAACTAAAAAGCTGTTGCACAGCAAAAGAAATGATCAACAAATGAAAAAGCAGACTGTTGAATGGGAGAAAATAATCACAAATCATATCTCTGATAAGGGGTTAGTATGTAAAAATGTGAAGACTTTATACTACTTAAAAGCAAAAAAAAAAATCCACTTAAGAAACGAACAGAGAAACTGAACAGACACTTTTGGCAAAAAAGAGATACAGATGGTCAACAGGTACAGGAAAAGATGCTCAACATCATTAATCATCAGGTATATGCAAATCCAAACCAAAATGATATAGCACCTCATGCTTGTTAGAATGGCTATTAAAAAAAGAAACAACAACAAGAACAAGTAACAAGGCAAGGATGTGGAGAGAATGGGACATTCGTTCAGTCCTGTTAGAAATGTAAATTGGCGCAGCTAGTCTGGAAAAAACTATAGGTATTCTCAAAAAATAAATGTAGTCCTGGCTGGGGGCTGGGTGCTCAGTTGGTTGGAGCTTCATCCCATGCACAAAAAGGTCACAGGTTTGATCCCTGGTCCAGATGTGTATGAGAGACAGCCAATGGATCTCTCTCTCTCTCTCTCTCTTTCCCCCTCTATCCCTCTTCTTCTCCCCTTCCTCTCTCTCTAAAATAAATAATAAAATATATCCTATAGTGAGAGTTAAAAGAATAAACTTTTATATAATATAATATTCCCACTTATGGTAGTTATCTGCAGAAAATAAAAACACTAATTTGAAAAGATATGCACCCCCATATTCAACAAAGTGTTGTTTACAATGGCCAAGAAATGGAAACAACTTAAGTGTCTATCAGTGGGTGAATGAATAATTAAAAGTTATATATATAAAATGATGGAATTCACCATGAAAAAGAATGAATTCTTGTCATTTGCAACATAATGGATGAAACTTGAGGTCGTGGTGCTAAGTAAAATAAGTCAGAAAAAGAAAGACAACGGAATATGATCTAGCTTATTTGTGGATTTTTTTAAAGCTTAAAAATATAGAGAACAGATTGGTGGTTGCCAAAATGGTTGCCAGAAAGTAGCAAAGACAGTAAATCCTAAAAATCCCCTTCAAAGGAAAAAGTTTTGATTGCACTGTGATGGATGTTACATGTACATTTTTGTGACCATTTCACAATAAATACAAATATGAAAGCATTATATTGTATACCTGAAACTAATGTCACACATATTTCTATTATACATCAATTTTTAAAAAGCTGTGTTAATAGCCTCATAAATTCAGAAAAAAAATCCACAGTTTTAATAAATACAAATATAAAGATTAATATAAAAATCTAGAATACTTCTTTGTTAATCTTTGCTTTTTGTTTCAAATGTTTAACCTATTTATTTTTATTTTTTATGCTTATTCTATTACAGTTGTCCCATTTTTTCCCTTTTTGCCCTTTACCTCCCTTCACCCAGCCCCCTCCCTTCACCCAGCCCACCTCTCACCCACAGTCAATCCCCTCTCCATTGTCCATGTCCATGAGTCATTCATACATGTTGACTATTCCTCTTCCTTCCATCATTCCCGATTCCCTCCTCCCCTCCTACAGTTACCAGTCTGTTCCACATTTTCATGTCTTTGGTTCTACTTTTCCTGTTAGTTTACTTTGGTCATTGAATTCCAGTTATAAGTGAGACATATGGTATTTGTCTTTCACCAACTGACTTATTTCACTTAGTATAATAGTTCCCAGTTCCATTTATGCTGTCTCAAAAATATACATAAAATAAAATTTATATCTATCATTTGCTATTTATTTACTATAGATCTCAGTCTTTTTTGTTCCTTTATTTCTCCATTACTGCTTTCTTTTATGTGTGTATATATTCAACACTATAAATACATATATATGTTTATCTTTTTATACTATATGCTTAGTTATTTTCTTATTCTGGAAATATAAGTAACATCTTCAAACAATCTTGTTAGATCAATACAAACTTAGTTTCAATAGTATTAAAAAATTGTTCAAATATACCTCTGTTCTTTCTTCCTCTTTTATATTATTGCCACACATTTTATATCTTTATAAATTTCAGGTCCAATGAACTTGTCTTATAAAATTGTTTTTTTAAACAGGAGATTACAAACAAAATGTACTTACTCTGCCAATTATATTTAATTATGTGGTTACTTTTAAGTGTTGTTAATTTTTTCATGTAGATTCAAGTTACTGTTCCTTTTTTAATTCTTAAGGACTCTAATATTTCTTGTAGTGCAGATCTACTGGTGAAAAATTATTTGGTTTTTATTGTTTAATCTAGCTATGTCTTAATTTCTCATTTGTTTTGGCTTGTTATGAGAAATTAACTGCTATCTTTATTAATAATCCCAATTATGAATCACATTCTTTTTCTTTACTGCTTTCATGATCTTTATTTTGGGGTTTTGAAGTTCAATTATGATATTTTATTTTTTTGTGTTTAGCTTACTTTGGAGTTCATTGAGTTGGGATGTGTAGGTTAATGCTTCTAATCAAATTTAATTTTTTTTCTTTTTATTGAAGATATTGGTGTGACACTGATTAACAAAATTATAGAGGCTTCAGGTGCACAGTTCTATAACCCATTATCTATATACTGGTTTCTGTGTTTACTACCTCAAGTCAAGTCTCCTTTCATCAACATATATCCCCCATTTTATTTCTTCAAGTATTCTTTTTGCCCTTTCTTTCTATGTTCTCCAAGGATTCCCATTAAGCATTCAATGGTGTACTCACTTGATGCTGTCATACAAGTTACTAAGAAACTAGTATTTTCCTTAGTTCCTACCGATTTTTATTCATTTTGTTTGTCTGTTTGTTTGTTTGTTTCTTAGGCTAGATATTCTCAAATTACTGTGATTGAAATGTATTGAAGTTTTCAAGTTCTCTCACTATTTCTTAAAAAAACTCAAATATGTTGTTTAATTCCTTCAGGGAATTTTCTTCAGTTATTGCACTTTTAAACTATAGAATTTTATTTCTCATTATTATTTCTATCACTTCATTGACGTTCTCCATGTCATGAGAACACTATATTTTGTTTTAATTATATGGGCATGTCTTTCTTCAGTATTTTAAAATATATGTATTGACATTTCAAAGTTTTTGTCCAATAAATTCAACACCTGAGTTTCCTCGGGAAAATTCCTTACTGACAGCTTATTTTATTACATAAAGACCATAATTTCCTAATTCTGTGAATGCCTCTCATAGTTTTTTTAAACTGGACATTTCAAATAATGTACTCTGAAAATTTGATTCTTATTCCTCTGAAGAGTTTGCTATTACTATAGTTCATTAATGTGGTATTTTTCTTTTTTTGTGTGATCTTCCCCGAATAATTCATAATTCTTTAAATCTTGTCTCTCCTAGCAGTGTTGCCAGTAAAGTGCTTGTTTAGCCTCCTGGCCACCTAATGATTTGACAGATATTTCCTTAAATGATTTGAAGCAATGTTTCTCAATTTTTCCATGGGGTTTTCTGTGTATTTTGTGACATTCCTTACATTCTTTCTAAGATTTTACTTCTTTCACAAGGTCATAAGATCAGGCAGAGATGAGAAATTAAGGTTTCTTTCCTCGTCATCATACAGTCTTGTTCTTCTAGGTTGTCTGAAATATACTGGAATTTTTTCAAAGCGACTTACTGATATCTTAATTCTCAGATTTTTTTTTTCCAGTTTCCCTACTTTTGTGTTTGTTGCAAGTAATATCACCAACCCAAGCACCTGGAATCTTAAACAACTGTTGTTGATTGTTCTCAATAAATATTTTGGGGTAGGATTTTACTAGTGACAAAGGTCTGAGTTATGTCAAGCACTGTAAATGGGCTTTATTTAAAATTGCCAGAGAGATAGACCAAATAATTCCAATTTTCTCAGGATAGAGCTTTTTGAGGTGCTTCAAGCTTAGTCTGCACTTTTCAGTTGTTTCTGTGCTGCTGATTTTCACAGTTATCATGTTTTCTAGGCAGCTTATTTTCAAAGTGATAATGAGCTATGGAGTGAGTGATAGAAATAGAACAAGTTAAAATTCAACAAAGCTCCCCAATCATTACCAAAATTCACTTGTTTGTTCTGTTTCTAATAAAAACTGTGCAGTTATTACAAATATATGCATAAATTTAAGAATTCTAGGTAGGTAAATTTTGATAATTTGACTGTTTTCATTTATTTTCTAGAATAGTGCCATTTTAGAAGATATTTTTGTGTCATCTGGAAGTCCAACTAATATTTAAATTTGATTTATTGAACTGTCTTAGAGTAAAATGAATTTCAAAATTTATGTGGACAATAAATATCAATTTATTTGCATTGCAATGTTTATTAGCACATATTAAATTCCAACCTATTTTTGGGGTCCTTTTATTTTACACACTTTATCTACATTATGGGTCCCCATTAATAACAGCCTGTACCTCTTTGTGGTTTGGGTTATTGGTTCATTATATTTATCTATACCCTGACTGCCACTATAGGGCTTGGTGAAAATAGAAACTGTTTTCCAATCCATATTAAACTGTTTGCTTTTAAATCTCAGATACTTTTAAAAATCTTGATGTAATATAATCTTATTTAATAATACTTGTTTAATTCCTTCAAGTTAATTTTAAAAAATAAGAGACTGATATATGTAAATATCATTTATCTAATATTAAGTTCTTTAGTAAATTGACATGTGTCAATAATGTCTTAATACCTAGGACCATAAATTTGAAGGAGATATAGCTGTTGCAATAAGAAAGCTCGAGTCATTTTTTAAAACTAATTTAAACAGTTAATTTTAATACAAATGCAAAAGACTAGGTACTATATTTACAGCCTGAAAACAATTTTATGGTACTTGTTTTCATCATCGAATAATTTATTAGATTGAAATCCAATTATTTTTCTTATTTTAAAATGCTTTCATGAATGTTGTAATTTTTTAAATTTATTTTTCCATTATAGTTGACATACAATATTATATTAGTTTCAGGTATACAAAATGTGATTAGACATTTCTGTTCTTTATGTAAGATTGTCCTATATCTAGGATGCATCTGGCTACAAATATTGTTATTACGATATTATTGACTGTATTACCTATACTGTACTTGCCATCCTTGTGACCATTTTTATATTTGACAATTTTTACTTTTTCATCCAACCATACTCTTCTCCCATCTGGTAAACCATCACTTTTATTATTGTAATTTTGCTACTATTTCTTTAATATGAGAAGATAACACATTACCAGTTTACTATACTCTGTATATTAAGTTATTTACATCCTTGGAAAATGCTTTCAAGTGCATCTTTGTGCTTAAAATTCTGAATTTAAAGATATTTTTACTTATATAAATTAAATTAAAATGTAATTACCTTTTTTTCTATAGGTAAATGATATCTTTAGGCAAAAAAGAAAAAATCATTATACTACGAAATAGTTTCTCTTGACAAGCTACTTATTTTGGAGATAGTAAATATTATTGTTTTACTTAAAAGTTGCTATTTTAAGTTTTATAGTTTACATTAAAATTATCTTTTGGACATAACATAAGAATGTTTTGGAGTCCTAAAACATATGTGTAAATAAACTGTAACATCCCTACCAAGAATAAAAGGAGACTTGAAAAATACATTATGGATAAAAGAAAAAAAAATCAGAGAAAGAAAGTGGTTCAGTACCTCAGTGATTCCCAGGAGGTTAGAAATTCTATTAAAGGTAAAGGCATATGCTTTACTATGTATTCTCCTTTACTACATATTCCTTTTCTTAACCCAGTCAATAGTTCAAAATAAAATCTCAGATAAAACAAGCAATATGTAAATTACACATATGTAATTGACTTTGATTTTCCCTTGATTTATTCCCAGCTGCTTCAATTCTGTTTACATATGAAGCAGAACCTGAATTTTTAATTAGGTGCCCTCTCCTCATTTTTCTTCTCAATAATCTAAAGAGCTGGTGCTCTGGACAAATTATAGTGTAAGGAAAATGATCTTGCAATTTTCTAATACTTTTGGTCCCAGATGCCAAAAAGTCTCAGAAATTGTGAAAAGCAGGACAGATAAAAAGCAGAGCCTTCTATTTTGATGCAGAGATACATCCTTCATCCCAAAGAGACCTCAAGTGCCAAAAAGGAATTTATTTACTTTAACCAAACACATCATGAATTCTTCAGTGGGGATCTTTGGCAGACACTGGCTGTGCATACAAAAGTTGTGTTATATATTCAATCCTTACCTTCAAATCACAGAATGTTCTATCCCTAAAGCAATCTTTTAAAGTGGGCATTTTATCCACAATTTATAATGAGAAAATGAAGATATATGACGATTAGCTAGAAAGTGCCATTATTAAAAGTCAATCCTCAATTTCTTACTTGAGTCTTAAATGAAAAAGTTCTTTCACGGCAGCATGGAGTCTGTGAGACTTTGGACTGGAACAGAACAAGGTTTTGGGGAAGAAGCCTGCAATGAGGAAATCTATTTCAAAATATTTCCAAACTCCGCACTACTCCACTGAGTAAAAAAGCGATTTTTCTTTTCCTTCTATTATTGAACTGCACAACGAGTTACCACTTCACACCATCAAAATGGCCATCGTTAACAAATCAACAAACAGCAAGTGCTGGCAAGGTTGTGGAGAAAAGGGAACACTAATCCACTGTTGGTGGGAATGCAGACTGGTGAAGCCACTGTGGAAAACAGTGTGGAATTTTCTCAAAAAAACTAAAGATGGAACTGCATTTCAATCCAGCAATCCCGGTGCTGGGATTATACCCTAAGAATCTTAAATCACCAGTTCAAAAGAACCTATGCATCACAGTGTTCGTAGCAGAATAATTTACAATAGCAAAGTGCTAGAAACAGCTGAAATGTTATCAGTAAGTGAGTGGATCAAAAAACTATGGTACATTTACAACTGGAATACTACACAGAGGAAAATAAAGAAGGAACTCCTACCCTTCACAACAGCATGGATGGAACTGGAGAGTATTATGCTAAGTGAAATAAGCCAGTAAGTGAAAGAGAAGTACCATATGATCTCACCTGTAAGTGGAATCTAATCAACAAAACAAACAAATGAGCAAAATAGAACCAGAGACTTGGAAATAAAAACAAACTGACAGTGACCCGGGGGCTCAGGGGAGGGGGATACCAAGGAAAAGAAGAGGAAGGGGCAAGCCAAGGAACAGGAGTAGAGGGCTCATGGACATGGACAATGGGGGGAATTGACTGTGGGAGTGGGGGTGGGGCTGGGGAGGGGAGAGCAATGGGGAAAATGTCATGACAACTATAACTGAACAACAATGTAAAAGTGCACTATTTTGCCTTCCAGATTTCAAATCCAGTATTTTAAGATTCAGATACTGTTAGTTTAGGATATATATTTCTTATTAACCTAGGAAATTTAGTTATGGACAACTATGAAAATATATTAGTATTCTTTGAGGTACTAGTGTCTACATTAATAATATATATAAACCACTTTTTAAAAGTTTAAAATAGCAATAAAATAAGCTTATATTGTAAACAGACAAGTAAGAATAGCGATCGGGACATCAGTTGAACATCATTATCCTGTTCTAGGAAAGTTTTGAAAAGTTTAATGAGGCTTTGGAAAACAGAAGGAAAACTTATTAAACTCTGAATAAAGAAGTGAGAATTTGAGCTTCTGCTTTCAGAGAAAAAAGTATAACAGATTTGTGTCATGACAATGTTCTTATGTAGCCTGATAAAAGCAACAACAATGAAGCAAATTTTCCTCTCTCACGTAAATACACATGACTTTTTTTCAGTATTTCTGAAACTTCTTCACAAACAAAAAGTTAAATAAAAATTATAACTTTCAATCTTGCTGTACATTTGGCAACTCAAGCAATCATGTTCCCCCCAGCCCAAATTTTTTGTTAATTAAACTCTGGTATAATGTATTTACCTAGTAAGTGGGAATGTACATTTATATTATTAAGTTAAGGTACGTTTTCTTACAAATACTTATAAATATGTGGCAATATATGAATCCACTCTGGAAATTATTGTATCACTTTTTAAATTATTTTAAAAACAAAAGGAGCATTGTAACACCTTCTTTATGTGACTATTTTTTCTGACCCATATTTCAAATGTTAGCTTATTTTTTATTTTTATACACTTGTTTGATATCTTTGACATGAAAAATTATATATATTTAAAGTGTATGAATGATGTTTTGATATATGTGAAGAGTACAAGCAAGCTAATATATTTTCAGCTCTACATAGTTATGATTATTTGTGTGAAAATTTCATTAAAATATATTGTCTATGCAAAATTCAAGTCTACAATACAGTATTATTATCATCATCACATTTTATATTATATCTCTATTCATTTTGTATAACTGAAGCTTTGTACCCCTTGACAAACACCACTCCATTTCTGACTCCCCAAGACCCTGGCAAGCATTAGTCTATGTTGCATCTGCATTTGAGTTTGACTATTTTAAATGTCACATATAATTGAGATCATGCAATATTCCACTTTCTGTATCTTGTTATTTCACTTAGAATAATGACCTCCAGGTTCATCCATGTCACAAATGGCAGAATGTTTTTTATTAAGGTTGAGTAATATTCCAATGTGTATGTGCCTAATTTTATATATGTGTATAAAATATATAATTATATATAATTTTATATATATAGCCAAATTTTATATATATATATTCTTCCCAGAAAGTACCCAGACATGTAATATGAAAAATGGAGACATTTATTGAAGATACAAGATACAAGGAACATTGTTCATAAAACAATGATGCCTCAGTCCCCTTCAAAGTAGGCATCTTGGGACCTCACACAGTTCTATTCACCATGAGCTGCCATGTCATATTTCTCTGAGTCTCATCAATGGTCTGAAATCTCTTCCTTTTCAGAGGTGATTTTAATTTTGGGAAAGGCCAGAAGTCACAGGGCTCCAAATCTAGGCCATAGCGGGGTTGAGTCACCTGGGTGATTTTTTGTGTCACCAAAAAACTCTGAATGAGTTTTTATTTATTTATTTTTCTATTTTGTATGTGTGGATGGAAGATTTTTAGTTAGATATAACCTCACTTCCCTTTTGTCTATTGTGGTTTTTGATGCTTATATTTTTGGTGACATATCCAAAAAATTATTGCCAAGGTCATAGCCAAGAAAGTTATTTTTTACTTTTCCCTTCTTGGAAATTTATGGATTCATTTTTTTACATTTAATATAATCCATTTTGTGTCTATTTTTATGTATGGTGTGAGATTGTGGTCCAATTTCATTCTGTTGCATGGAAATAACAAGTTTTTCCCTTCTGTTGTAAAGACTGTTCTTTCTTTGTGTTTTATCAGAATATTTGTCCACAGTCAAAGGACCATAATGCATGAGTTTATTTCTATAGTCTCTATCTTGTTCTATTAGTCTATATGTATATTTTTATGCCAGCATCATACTGTTTGGATTACTGTAGTTTTGTGATAAAATTAGAAATTAGAAAGTGTGATGCTTCCTGGTTTATCCTTCATGCTCAGCATTACTTTGACTATTTGGAGTATATCGTGGTTCCATATGAAATTAGTTTTTGTTTAATTTCTGTAAAGATATCATTGTAATTTTTATAGGTATTGCAGGTTGTTTTGGGTAATATACATATTTTAATAATATTAATTTTTCTATCTCATATAAATTGCTATTGTTCCATTTATATGTCTTAAAATTTGCTTCATCAATGTTTTGTGTCATTATACAAGATTCTTTTTTTACTTTTTAATGTAAATTTCTAATTATTTATATTTTTTCATAAATGGGATTTTCTTAATTTCCTCAGGTAGTTCAATTTTATGTCAATTTTATACCCACAACATTACTTAATTTATTAGTTCTAAGGATATTTGTATTCTTTATAATATTCTATGTATATGATCATATCATCTGGAGACAGAAATAATTTTTACTCTTTCCTTCCAATTTGCAAGTCTTTTATTTCCTTTTCTTACCTAATTGCTCTGGCTACCATTTCCAGTACTGTGTTGAATGGGAATGTCATGAGAAAGAATCCTGGCCTTGTTCCAGAATTTAGAAAAAATGCTTTTAATTTTTCCATATTGATTATGATGGTACCTGAAGGTTTTTAAATATAACCTTATTGTATTGTTATCTCCCTTCTGAACCTATTTTGTTGAATTTTTATCATAAAATATAGTTAATTTGTCAAATGCTTTTCTACATCTGAAATAATCATTTGCTTTTTAATCTATTATTCTGTCAATGTGTTATACTATATTATTTGATTTTTTAAAAATATTGAACTACCCTTGCATCCCAAACAAAAATCTCACTTAGATTGGTATATTATCCTTTTAATGTGCTGTTGAGTTTGATTTTCTAGTATTTCACTAAGGATTTTTACATCAATGATTATCAAGATATTGACCTATGGTTGTCTTTTCTCATGCTGTCTTTGGCTTTGGAATCAGGGTGATTGAGGTCTCATAAAATCATTTTGGGAGTTTTTCCTCTACCATTTTTAATGAGAGTTTAAAGAGGGTTGATATGCTTGCTTGAATATGAGAGTGTGACCATTTTGATTCTAAGCTTTTCTTTGTTGGAAGGTTTTTGATTAGTGATTCAGCTCTTTGTTTATTAGATTTATTCAGACTTTCTATTTCTTCTTGATTTAGTCTCTATAGTTTTTATATCTCTAGTAAATTATTCTCTGTTTTCTAGGTTATCCAATTTATTGGTATATAATTGTCCTTAGTAGCCCTGTATGATCTTTTATTGTTTTATTTTTGTGTTATCCATTATATTTGTATCTACCAAATAGAATATTTTGTTTTCTACATAAATATGTAAAAATATTTTAAGTCTGTCTAAAACTATCCCATAGTTAATAAGTACATTTTAAATACTCAAATATTTTTTCATAATTTGTCCTGTGTAAATTTTACAGTTAAATGGCAATTGATATTCTTAAGTGATATAAAACAACCATAAAACTATTTTTGATAACTATCTCCAAATCAGCAATAAGCAATGTAAAATGTAATGGGCATCATAAACTAGCTAGTAGAATCTTGAAATACCAGGAGACACTACCATACTATCAATATTTTTAAATATCATTTATAGGTTATCCATTTGCTTACCTCTGTAAAGTGGGATCAAAGTAATGAATGCAAATTTTGATTTTGATAAATACCATTTAATATTTTTAGAATAAAAATTTTTTTGATGATAACTAATGGAATGAGAAAGGTAGAGAGAAACAAATTCTTGTAATGCAAGCAGTAACTTTTATCTGAACAAATTTTTCTGGGATTACTCTCTCATTAAATAGAAACTATTAAATTTAAAATTGAGGATATAAATGTTTAAAAGTTAACTTATGTTATTTTCAAATAATGTAAATTCCTCTAGTACTTTTTATTTATGTAAAATTTGTTATTTTATCATGTCAGGCTTGCAGGAAAAAATAAAGTAGATCCAAGGAATTACAGTGTAGGAAGTTTATTATTCCACAAAATATATCCATATAACTAGGTCTCTACATCTAAAGAATTCTTCCAAGAGTTTTCTGTTATAATAAGAGCCAGGTTCATAATAATTTTTATTGTCAAATTCTTGTTGTATTTTAGTCACTATTCCATTGGCCTTATATAAGGTGAGAAAATACTAGACTATGACAATTATTTTTTATGTATAAGCGGCATTCATATTGCATCCTATAAAATAATTATAGTTCTACATTTGGGGTGATGGAGTAGATGTATGTTTCCCTATTTCTCTCACTAAGTATAATCTAAAGTTCTGGTTATCATTTGCAAAACAAACAAATGGACCCTTGAAAGAAGGTGAGAAGAAGGCACATTGGCTAGGGATTTAGAGACCTCAGGACCCAAGGAACAACATCACAGTTATTTTTCTGGTCTTTTCTGTTTGCAACATATATCTCAAATAAGATAGTGGAGACTCTGGGCAACTGGACATACCAGTTAGTCCAGTAAGAAAAAAAAGCAAAAACAAACAAACACACATACCAAGAAAAAAAAAAAGAACAAACGAGGAGACATGTACTCTCTTTAGCCATTTGACTGGAAAACAGGCAATATAGCCAGGAAGAGCACTTGTATACATTAATTGGTCTACTTTAGTCAAATACTACAGAAAAAAAATTGCAGTCCCACACCTGCTTCCAGCAGAAAAAAGCCAAATGAAAAGCCTAGACTTCTACTCTTGTCAAGCTGTAATAATCATTTTTTTTAAAATAAGGATATTATTTTATCCTTATAAACAACTTCACAAATACCTTTACATCCATGTAGTTTTACATTTGTTTCTGATGCCCTAGTAACTAACTGCATTTATCTTCCAGAAGTCTTTTTGCTAACGTGCCTTAAAACAATTATTTCTATAGTATTTTATTTCTGTTGATGAAAAGTGTAAATTAAATCAAAATTTTAAAAAAATAAGGAAAAAGAAATAATTAGATAAACAATTCAGCATGGAGTTACACACAATAAACTCTAAATATTTCTTTGGCTCTTCTAATATGCACTCATAGGTGGGTTTTTATAATCTATTAAGATTATGACTACTTAGTAAATTTTGAAAAAGAAAGATTAAGAGGAGTGACTAAATAATAATACCAAAAAATATTAATTAAAGCAGAGACAGTTATTACTTGTCTGCTTCCAAACAATCATTAAGTAAGCTTTAAAAATACTATGTTGTAGGCATATATTTTGTGTTTAAAAGTTCTTTTTTTTTAAATTAATTTATTTACTTTTTAAATACATTTGTCTCTGCCTTCCCCCCACCTCTTTCCCTTGCCCCATCCCACCTTCCCTCCCTCAGCTCTTCCCCTTTGGTTTTGTCCATGGGTCCTTGCTATATGTTCCTTGACTTTCCCCTTCCCTTCCCTTTCCCTGCCCCCCCCCTTCCCTCTTGTCTCTGTTGATTTCTTTTCCTTTCAGTGTTGCTGGTCATATTTTCCTTGCTTCTTTGCATTGTTGGTTAGATCTAGTAAAGAATGCATGGTAGTGGACAAATATCATGAAGTAAGGGTACCAATGTTATGGCATTTATAAATTTAGAAGAGTTATATAAATATAAGAGAAGTTCCTGTCCCTTTCTTGGAGACAGAGACTCACGGTAAATTTCCCATATTGAAATTTTTTAAATTAAAAGAACAAAACACAAAAAATGTTCAAGGCATTTGATAAATGACACAAACTTAGGTTATGGTTGTACACTTAAATTTCTTAAGTGTGGGAAGGGCCACAAATATACATATGCTAAAAATCATCTTTATTAATCTTTCTTCTAATAATAATAGCTACTCTTTTATTACTTTCTCTGTGATTATGCTAGGTTCTGGCCTGACATCCTGAATGCATGGTGCTTCAAGGTTCTAAGGACAAGAGCCCTACACAGACACTTCACTGTTTTTTTATGAACTGTCCTCAGAAATTGTGTAACATCATTTCTGCCACTATCTGCTCTTTGTAAGGCAATATAAGATCATGTACATTCAAAGGGGAGTGTCAGATTCTAGAAAGACACATGGGAAGGAAAATATTTTTGTGGCTACCTTTGAAAAAATACCCTCTATAAAATCTCAAAAAATTAAAAATAAAGTAAAATCTTCCATCAGTGATTTATTGTCTACTGTGTACCAGGAACTGGGAATATTTATTTCTATACATTCCCTGCAACATAGCAGTTGTAATTTAGTAATAAATACCTAGTTAATATATTTAGGAAATGATAAAGAAGAAATTTTAACGGATGGACACCTGGTTGTAATTTTTCCACTGTATCATACTGCCTACCTACTCATGAAAAAGGTCATGTTTTAACAAAGATAATTTTGAATTCTCAGATTACATCAACTTTAACTATAAACCATTCTATGGTACAAGGGTCCCATAAATCCAGTAATGTGATACATGCTTGCATTATCTTTGCTTTCGTTTTATGATGATATCTTTGATTATTGCTCACAAGTTGCAATTATAATGGTTATAATATAGTTAGCATTTGTACTATTTTAAATTCTTAAACAATTTATGTGTTAGCAGAGGTAATACATACCAGTATGGTTAACAATTCTATAGAACCAATCGACATTCTGATTGGTTAGGACCATGGTGGTGTTGAGGTCTCTCTTTATAATCAGGTACTTTCAGTGTTACCCATTGAAGTCTTACTACTCCTCTTTCATAGAAGGAGATGATAACTTTGAAGAAACTCAATAACTCACTAAAGAGTGCTTTTGAGTCTTCTCTTTCTACTATTCAAAAATTTCTGCTTACAAGTTCAAGAAACTGAGTCGAATATCTTCTGAAACTAGCTTTTAATAAATACATTTATGAAATATTGCTTGAAAACATTATAATGAGTAATATTTAAAATCTGGCAGATACCTAATTAGGTAACTAAAACTAGTGAAGTTAAGTAAGTATAATCAGTTCCATGCTAGACTGAAATTTAAAGACCATAGTTTGTAGTCATTTCACTGCATTCATCCTCTATGTTTTTGTTGTCCACTAAGGAATTTTTAGCACATTTAAAAGGATTTGAAGAGAAGTAGTTTGTCAAATGCTATACTGCTGTCAGCAACCAGTGGTTGAGGTTTCACATTAACCAGAAAAATGTAAGAACTGAGAATATTAACATCACTTACCAGTGTTAGGATATGTCCTGTGTTTTGAAAGATTGATAAATCTACCAAAAACTAAAGATAAATATTTTGGACAATAGTAATACATTTTTTATAATAACACTAAGAATAAATTTAACGAGAAGTGTTAGTGGCTGGAATAAAGTAAATTTTCAGTAAATGGTACCCCCAGGAGAAAAGAGAAGTAGGTGTGGCTACCTCTTTCACCGCCTGGTTTAAAAAGCAGGACATGAAGAGAAAGCAACTTCATAGATGGGCCTATATTTAGCAAAGAGGCAGTGATGGAATGTAGATTTGAGAATTATGAAGCAATTAAAGAAAGGAAGTAGATGGAGTCACCAAGACATTTGTTTAAACTGACAGGAGTCAAATACAAGACAAGACCATGGGTAACACCAAAGCTTTAGAGAAATGCAGTAGAAAAGTGAGCAGCAAAAAAGAAACTTTAAGCCACAGTTCCCTCTTTTAACAACCTACAGGCTAGGAGCAGATGGTAAGAAAAGTCCAAAGAGAAACATAAGACAGAAATGGGGTATTCTAAGAAAAATGTTGATAAAAAGCTAAGGAATTAAAAGTTAAAAAAAGAGCATGAGCTGATATATAAGGTAAAAAAAAAAAAAGAAAACATTTGGTAAAAGAAGAATGAGAGCCTGAAAATAGATAGGATCATTCCTTGAAACAATGTGAATGTCAGGCTATGACTATTATTCCCTGAATTTAACAAGTACAAGAATGTAACAGAATTATGCTAATTTAATCCATAGTTAAAATTATATTTTGGTTTTCAATAACATAGAATTAAAATTTTCATTTTGAAATTTATTATTTACCCATTCTTCCACACAGGAATATATATTTACAGTTTATTCTAAGATAAACATTGTTATTGTAAATCCTATAGTAAATTAATGGAAATAATTAAAGCTTTGAATATTTAAAAATATATGTATTCTTAAAAAATAAAAATACTGAATCTTTTTTGAGGAGTTAAAAAAACAGCTAAACAGTTGAGAATTCTGAGAATTTGCATGAAGCAAAGCAAAATGATTCATTGAAATGTTTAACATATAAAAACATGAGAAAAGTATGATATGGCATATAAATATTTTTTTTAAGGATTTATAGTCATCAAAATAGAGTCAGAAATTTTTTAAGCATTTTAAATTATAATTTAGTGTCTGAAATGACCAAGAAAGCAACTTTTTTAATTCCTAGATTATTTTAGTGTGATGCAAATAAAGTTCATAAGGAATTAAAACGAAGAACTGCAATAGTTGTATAACTGATTTTAAGTTATGCCTTTCAGGAAAAATTAGCGATTAAAATCTTTAAGTTAATTTTTTTTTCTTTTTGCCGTGAGATGCAGGCCAAGGTAAACAGAAAATGTATGCTTTTGCTCTTTTGGTTCTTCTAAATTGCTCCTCCTTTGATTCATAACAGTATTAATGTAGTTACAGGCTGTTTATGCGATGAACTTGGTTTTACCTTTGCTTCAATCTGTTTAGTATCTGGATTCTGAAACAAAAATTTGATTTTGCTCTTGCCATCATCTGAAGAACCTTTAAGCTGAGAAAACTTATACCTCCAAAGTACAGCCTAAAAGAAAAAAGAAACATGCAATTCAATACAATTAATATCTTAGTTCAAATCAAGTTATAATTCTTTTTTAAGTGGAAAAAGTTATGTTGTTATTACTATATACCAATATTAAAAAATAAATTAAAGTATATTTATCAAAAGCTATAATTTAAATAAACCAGGCGGTGAAAGACAAATACCATATGATCTCACCTATAATTAGAACCTAATCAGCAAAGCAAGCACGCAAGGAAAATATGACCAGCAACTTTGAAAAAAAGAAGAAACTGACAAGGACAGGAGGGAGTGAGGAAGGGAGGGGAGTAGAGGGAAGGGGAAAGGGAAGGATCAGATCAACAAACAGGTGTGAAGGACACATGGACAAAGCCAAGGTGGGGAAGGATTGAGGGGGGGAGGTGGGAGTGGGTAGGGCAGGGGAAAGTGATGGCGGGTAAATAAAGACAAATGTACGTGAAAAATTTAAAAAGATTGTTTAAAGATATAATTTAGTATTCAATATATACTTGTATTTCTAGAAATAACTTTTGTATCCATGAAATAATTATTTCAAAATATATGTACAGATAAATCAATTTGAGTGTACTGTTTTACATTATCATGAAATAAAAACAAGATCACTCAAAGCATATGTTTATGCCAGTGAGTAAGCAATAAAGCCTACTATTTTTTTTTCTTTTCTTCCTTTTTATTGAATTTATTCGAGTGGCACTGGTTAACAAAATTATACAGGTTTCAGGTGTACAATTCCACAACACATCGTTTGCACTCTGTATTGTGTGTTCACCACCTCAAGTCAAGTGTCTGTCCATCACCATCAGATCAATTGTTTTTAAGTTAACTTTACTCTACTCTGTTTTTCTGTATTATATTGGGCTTCTTTTTTTTTTTTTTAAACCAAGTAGTCTATTTTGTAAGTAAAATAAGTAAAATCCCCACAGGAATTCATCTTGTAGGTTCAGCTCATCATTCCTTCAGATTCCTCTTTAACCTCTCATTCCATCACTCCAAGTATTAATTATGGCTCCCAGTTACAACACACACACACATAGATCAGGCACATTATCACCATGTCTTTATCTGAGTTCTTAATAAAAAGTATCAAATAAGACAAGGTCAAGGACAATGCCCTCCAGCATACCCTGATAGACTTTCTTCCACCCTAATGTCAGCTCAATAGGCTTTGGGTGAAGTTGTTCAACTAGAAATAAACTGAGAGAATAATAATCTTCTAACAAGGGAATTTCAATTTTATTCTTTTTATAAAGATCTCATGAGAGTCCTGGTCATAAGATATACTGAAATCAAGAAATACTACTACTTCTTACTAGAAGAAAATGAAGATTATTAGACTGTAACATCTAAAAATCTATCTTTGAATTTGTTTAATGTTCGATAGTAAACTTATATGTCTACAGATTCAGAGGTTTGTTCCCTGCCACCCTTTAAAAATCAGCATTACTTTTGCTCACTTTCATTCTTCATGATTTCTTAAAGATTAAAAAGAATCATTCTATGACTACACCATCCACAATACTAAACAGAAACATTTCAGGCCAGAAGCAAGTGGCATGAAATACTCAAGTAATGAAAAGCCGGGACCTACAACCAAGGCTACTTTACCCAGCAAGGCAATCATTTTCTTTTAAATTTTTCTATGCGTTTTTTTAATTTTTAAAATGTATTATTTTATTCTTGTTCAAGTAGAGTTGTCTCCATTTTCCCGCCACTACTTTCCCTGCCCCACCCACCCCTTCTTTCCCCCCTCAATCCTTCCCCACTTTGACCTTGTTCATGGGTCCTTTATACAAGTTCCTTGACCCTTCCCTTTCTTTTCTCCCATTACCCACCTCTCACCTTCCCTCTTTTTACTCCTCCCCTCAAGTTACTCTTGGTTTGTTTTTTATTTCATTGTTGCTGGTTAAATTTTGCTTGTTTATTTGTTTTGTTGATTAGGTTCCACTTATAGGTGAGATCATGTGGTATTTGTCTTTTACCTCCTGGCTTATTTTGAGTAGCATAACACTCTCCAGTTCCATCCATACTGTAACAAAGGGTAGCAGTTCTTTCTTTCAGCTGTGTAGTATTCCATTGTGTAAATGTGCCATAGTTTTCTGGTCCACTCATTTACTATTGGGCACTTAGGTTGCTTCCAATACTTAGCTATTGTAAATTGTGCTGCTATGAACATTGGGGTGCATAAGTTCTTTTGAACTGGTGTTTCAGGACTGTCATTTAAAATCAAAGGAGAAATAAGGAGCTTCCCAGACAAGAAAAAGCTAAAGGAATTTGTTAACACCAAACCAGTATTGCAAGAAATGTTAAAGGGCTTGCTTTAAGAAGAAAAAAAAAAGAGCCCTGACTGGTGTGTCTCAGTGGATTGAGCACTGGCCTGTGAATCAAAGGGTCGCCAGTTCACTTCCCAGTCAGAGCAAATGCCTGGGTTGTCCCTAGTAGAGGGAGCATGAGAGGCAACCACACACTGATTTTTCTCACCCTTTCTTTCTCCATCCACTCCCTCTGTCTAAAAATAAATAAATAAAATTTGAAAAAAGAAAGACAAAAACAGTCTAAAAATAAAATGGCACTATGTAAGTATCTATCAATAATTGGCTTAAATGCTCCAACCAAAAGACATGGGGTAGCTGAATGAAAGAAAAAAGACTGATGTATATGCTGCCTACAAGAAACCCATCTCAGGTTGAAAGATACACACAGATTAAAAATAGAAAGATGGAAAACATATTTTATGTAAATGCTTCTTTGTTTTGCATCAATAGAAATGGTAATGCCATTTTGAATTGAGAACTCTGGATAATTCTGTAGAACTTTCTTTTTAAGCTCAAACTAATAACCTGTAGCATTGTCACAATGAAAGTCAACCTGAGTAAATAATTATGACAAAAATTTACGTGATGCCATCATGAGATTGAACTGGGATAGACAGACACTTTATAGAACTAGCTCAATCAGACTATAATATCTCAGTTCATTAGAATATTTATTTAAAAGCCACTTTCACACATTGCAACAATAAGTTTAGATAATGTGAAACCTCTATAAGGACCAAAATACTAATTAACACATAACTCTGTTCTTATTTTTCAATACATAGTGACATAGAAGCACACTGACAAGTCCAAACATATTTTTTGGTGGGTTGAGAATATGTACAGATATATACATTAATTGAGAAAAAAATAGAAGATGGTAAGGAGAGTTCCTATGTCCTCACACATGGTTTATTTTATTGCAATATCTCACAGCAATATGGTACACTGTCATAATTAGGGAAACAATATTGGAACATTATTATCTAGAGTCCATTATTTATTTCAATTTCCTTAGTTTTAACCTAAAAACTGTTTATGGTACAGGGTTTTATCCAGGATACCACATTGCATTCATTCATTGTGTCTTTGAAGGCTCTACTTGGCTCTGACAATCTCATTTTTTTGTTAGACTATCCTTCACAATTTGATGATTACTTGTAAGATATTTTGTAGATGGTCCCTTGTTGGAATGTGTCATATTTTTCCATGACTACATGGAACAAAGATTTTATAAAAATAAAATAAGATCCTATAGTTTCTGTCAACAACCCCAGTGTGTATTTTGAAGAGGTTTCAACTTAAAACACATTATAGTAGAGCTTATAGTGTGTTGACTATAAATTTTGTTAGTCTTAACATGATTCAATAATTAACTTATACATAAGCCTATATAAATAAAAGAATAATTTTAAATATGAATTCTAATTCTCTTATTTATTAAAGTAATTATACTCTATATAATTTAATTTTTTAAAAAGCTATTACTGCTAGCTTTGTGTACCTACATATGGTGTATTCCTATATATGGTATAGTCCAGAGAATGTTCTACATTCACTTGAGAAAAATTTGCATATCGTTCTGGGAGTGTTCTGTGTATGTATGTTAGATATAATTGGTTATAGTCTGGTTCAAGTTCTTTATTTCCTTGTTGGTCTTCTGCTTAGTTTTTTTTCCCATTATTGAGAGTGGACTATTGAATTCTTCAACTATTATTTTAGAATTGTTTATTTCTCCTCCCATGTTGAGTGTTGAGGTACGCTACTCTACAGTACTGTTGCTTTGGCATGACCTGAAAATGTGGCCTTAAATAGTCAAAAACTGTCACTAGCCCTCTCATGCAAGTTGCATGGTCACAAACACATGTAAGCTCCTAATATGACTTCCCCAAACATTCTTGGTTTGTGATCAAGTCTTCAGAGCCTTCCAGCACCTCATACTTTGTGAACCACTTACAGGATACCCCCATTAGACTCACCAAAACCTTGCTCATTTGGTTTGAATTGACCAATGCAGCTCTAGCCCTGGAACTTGAAATCACACCACCTATAGATTCTACTTAATGAATTTATTTTCCTGAAGTCTTGTCACAATCCCCCACGCTGACCCTCTCACTTCCCGCATTCTGCCTTGACCTTCCCATGTGGCATCTCAAGGTACGCTGTGCTCTGTGTTCCTCCTCCAGGACCTGTGAGTAATATACTTTTGTATTTCAGGATATTTTGTGGTCCATTGTCGAATCAAAATTCACCAACCAGCACCCTGTATTCCACTTATTAAATGATAAGTTAACAAAGTCATAAACCTATGATTCTCTTAATGTTTGTTTAATATATTTTGGGTCTCTGATGTTTGCATCTATACTTATAATTATTATATCCTTTTGTTGAATGATTGTTTTATCAACATATAATGCTCTTCTTTGTCTCTTGGAAAGGTGACTTAAAATCTACTTTTTCTTATATAAATTTAGCCATCCACCTCTCTTCTGGTTACAATTTGTATGGAATATCTTTTCACATCATGTTTTTTCAACCCATTTGTGTTTTCCTTTAAATATAAAGTTAGCCTCTTGTGGACAGCTTTTGGTTGGATCAGTGTTTTTTTTCTTATTCTGTAGAGAGAGAAAAATTGAAGTTATTGCTTAATGATTAAAGAGTGTCAGTTTGGGGTGATGAAAAGTTTTGGAAATGGTGCAAATTAATTAATGTCACTGCATTGCAAAATTAAAAATGGCTAAAATGGGAAATTTTATATTATATATCTATTACAACAATTGAAAAAACTTTTAAAAACTGTGTAAACATTGTTTCTTTAGAATCCATTCAAAATAAATGTTAATTTAAAACTTCACACTTTAAAAAGTTTAAAATAACAAAGTCATAAATCTCTTAAAAATAAGGATTAAAATTTTATCAAAATATATAATAAAGTATAATAATTTATATAAAATGTCATTCATTTATTATTTATTCATTAACCAAATCCTTAAAAAATGGCTACTGTATTATAAGCATTTCGCTAAATATTTATATAAAGAAGACAGTGCCACTATCCTGGATACTAATCTCTATATTTAGAACAGCCTGTTCTTACTATCATTTTGTTCTTACTATGAGAATATATAATTTATAGAGAAGCAATATCCAATCATTACAATTTTTCTTATTTCTTTACATATAATTTCTTATAACATCTCAAGAATGAAATTATAAGGGGTAATTAACTTTCTGAAAAAACACAACAGTTAAATAATTTATCTCAAAACTTCCACTGAATAAAATATATATGTTGTAAAGAATTTAAATAACCCATATTATAGAAAAACTGCAAGTATCCTATAGATAAATACTTAGTAACTTTTGAAAACAAGGAGTTCTAGACACAGAATAATAAGAATTACATGCTCATTATTTACAATGAATATATGTTAAGAAAAAATTGAAAACAAAAGCAAAAGGCTGAGTTCCACTTAGCAAGAAATATGGTAGAATATAAGGAAAATTCTAAACACTAAATAAAAAGGCAAACAATTTTAGACAATTTTAGACAAAAAACATTCAAAAAAGTGGGAAAACAATGATCATTTTAATAAATAAGAGAATATGTTTACCCTCCCTAGATATAAAAAATGTGGTAATATTAGAATGACTTAGCTTTTTTCAAACCTTATATCAGTAAAGATCACTAAAAATTATATCTAAAGTTAGTAAGATTATGTTAAAACAAATATTTGCATAAAATACTAACAACAGTGTGAAATACTTTAGGATAGAATTTTAATACATAGTTTAAGCCTTAAAAAGATACTATTATTTAATCCAGAAATTTAATTTTTAAATATTAACTGTAAGAAAAACAATATATAAAAATGAAAGTGCTAAAGACTTTATTATTAGTATCAAAAATGGAAATGCAGAACAGTTTGCATTAATGTTTATGAAAATCATGTATTTACATAGGAACATGCAAATAATATAATGGTAAGGGGGATATTAGAACATAAAATTAGAAGAGATACCTATGTTTAAACAAAGGAGCTTCTGAAAAGTTGGATGGAAAAATGTCTTCTAAAACATATTATTATATATAATTCAAGCCCTGCCATTAATCTAATATGCAATTTTAAACAGTAAAAACCTTTATTTCTTGCTTGGTTTTGCTCTAAAACTAAAGTTTTTCAAATTCTCAAATTGTATAATTTTGAAATGCTATTTTATATAGTCATAATAGTATAAAACAGGAATTTTCTATTTGAACCATATGACTTTTCAAGAAGTAAAACAGGTCTAAAATATGTCTGGATTCAAGAACTCTTAGGCTATTCTATTTTTTTATGACAATATTCTGTTTTTAAGATTTTGATAAACATTATTTCAACTATGTTAAGAATATTAATATTAAAAAAAAGGTGCATGAACACTACTGCCTTCATAACATGCTATTTATATTGCTATGGGTGAGTACAAATGCAGGATTCTTGTAGCTGGCTATAAGGTAGACCCAGGTAGGACAGAGTTAAGTGAGATGTGGATGGAGAGTAGGAATTTTTGTGATTATTTTACAGACTTTGTACAAGGTGATAGTGAAGAACAACAGGAACAGGTATCCTTTGCCTTAAGAGCTTTCTCTGAGGGTAGAAAGTAAACTAAGATACAGTAATAAGTTCTCTGTAAAGTACATGTACACTTTTGTTGTAAAAATGATTTTGAATGATGCTACACCTAAGCTTAGAAGGAATGTGTAAATTTTCTGTCTTCATTTTTTAAAATTCTGGTGTAGTTCATTTATAGTGGAATAGATACCTATTGCCTACATGGAATGAGATTAGAATTATAAAGGCCAGAAAACCCTCCTTCCTGATCATCTACTTTTGGTGTTCTCTTAACCATTAACAGTAAATTAAGATCTTTTTCCATATTATAATACATATATCCCAGGAAAGATAATGCTTTTTTTGACAAAGCCCTGAAATTTAAAAATAAAATACTGATCTTAGAGTCTTAGAGTTATAAATATTTAAATGTAATTCAAACTTTATATCCTATTCATAAACCACATTACCTTGAAACAGATTATCCATCGACTAGAATCTGAGTACATTCTATTAGGATTTAGAAATAATAATACTTGACTATCCAAATTTAAAGGGTTACTATGAAAATGAATGTGAAGCACGGACAATGGGGATGAGGGATTGCAGGAGCGCGGGGAGGGGAGCAGCGGAGAACAATGGGTAAAAAGGCAGGACAACTATAACTGAATAACAATAAAAAATAAAAACTTTAATAATAAAATTTGATAGTTTAAAAAAAGAAGATGAATGAGATGAAAATGTTTATAATATTGCTTTGTAAATTGCAGGGGTTTCTCTTCTTTTTTATTATTTGAAATTAGTTTAGTTGAGTGTTTTCCAATAAAACAGGAGAATATGGCAAGCTGCCCAAGCTGGCAGTCCAGATTTTCAAATAATCACCACCCTTGGACCTGAAACACTCCATAAACTCGCAAATATGAGCACATAGGGATAAGTCTGTTATGGGTACCCAAGAGAGCAAAAAAAAAAGAACCCTAAGATTTGTCCACAGATAGACAGATTCAGCATGTTGGAGTGTGAGTGGACAAGATGCACCTTTGTAAACAAGCATTTTCACATTCCTGGCTTTGTATTTGGTGGCTAAAATTTCCATCACACCAGATTTTCCTCATAACCACAAGTGAATATTTGGGGTCATTACTGATAAAATTTAGTGCATTTAAACAAAGGGTGTTAACTACAGCTTGTTTTTTCAGGTCTCTTTTGGTAAAGTAAATACTGAATATTTTTCGGTCTGTGAGGCAGTTGTACCAACTTGCTGGCTGCAACCTGCCCCTTGGCATCTTAAATGAATGAAGCTCTCTGGAAGTCTGTGAAGAGGGCCAGTGGGAAACAAGAAATTATAGATGGTATAGACATAAAAGGTGCGCAGAAAATGGGGTAAGTGGAAGTTCTGTAAAATTTATAGGAAGTAAACTGAATACTCTTGTGATAGAGATCTTTTTTAATGTATGAGTAAATAAAAGCTATTTTATAATTTGACATAGTATAAGTTTTGCAAAAACAGTAAGTAAAAACAACAGTGAGTATAATGAAAGATTAACTAGTGAATCTAAGATCTCAAAAGTTGATAATGAATGTATAATTAAACAGATTGTATTGTGATGTTTACTTATCCACTATGTGAACCACAATATCCCCAATCATATAAAACAAACAAAAAAACTAAATTATAAGGTACTTGAAATATTAGTATTACTTTTTAAAAAGTGCTCAATATGTTGTTATATTTACATAAATTACTATATTTAAAAATTATTACTTAGGCATAATTTTTTATTTAGATTAAATGACCCTTTTTAAATTAAATCTGGTCATTTTGAAATTCAAGTTTTCTTATACATGTATCAAAGTGAAGTTATTAATATTGATTTGTCTCCATTAGCAGGTTTTTTCTGACTTTAAAAATTTTTGAAATTTTTCAATTATAGTCAACATACAATATTATTTTTAGTTGTACAACCCAATGATTAGGTATTATTATATCATTTACTAGATGATCACCCAATAAATCTATTACCCATATATCATACATAGTTGTTAAAATATTATTGGCAATATCTCTTATGCTCTAATTTACATCTTTGTGAATATTTTGTAACTATCAATTTGTACTTCTTCACCCAGGCCCTTAACCCCTCTCCCGTCTGGCAACCATCAAAACATTCTCTGTCTCTGCGAGTCTGCTTCTGTTCTCCTTATCATTTATTTTGTTTTCTATGTTCCACATGTAAGTGAAACCATAGTGCATTTGTCTTCCTCTGTCTGACTTACTTCATTCAGCACAATACCTTCTAGGTCTACCCATGTTGTTGCAGATGGTAAGATATTATTCATTTTTATGGACAAGACATATTCCATTTTATATATGCACCACTCCTTTACGCATTCATCTATTGATGGACACTCAGGTTCCTTTTATATCCTGGCTTTTATAAACAATTCTGCAATGAATATATGGATATATATGTCTTTTCAACTTAGTGCTTTTAGGTCTTTGGATAAATACCCAGAAGTGGAAATTCTGGGTCCTTCTTTTCCTCTTGTTACAATATATAGCCTTTATTTTAAAGTCTTTTTTTTTCTGGTATAAGTATTGCTACCCCAGCTTTTTGTTATTTGTTTGCTTGTTTCCATTTTAATGAAATATTATTTACTTTGAAAGAGGAGCTAAAAAGGTTTAATAGATCTTTCTTATCTATTTAATTTCTAAAAAAAATGTGTTGAACATTAATTTGACAAGTTGAATATAACAAATGAAAAAGGGGAAGAGATAGAAATCTACCCAATTCCTGAATCATGTGTTGGGTTTTGGAACGTGATTTAATCTCGTACTCTTTTTTGTTGGTCCTCTTTTGGTATTTACTGTCTTCTGATCAGCTGTATTATATCTTCCCATTTTCACTGGATTCTCTTTAATTTTGTGGAGTTCATTCATCTGTTGCCTTCTAGAAATGTGTTTTAAGTGAAAGATCTTAGATAATTTAGCTAGGTATATTTGCCGTTCATTCTTGATCTTTTGGTAAGCCTTTGATTCTTCTTCCAGTTTAAGTAAATAGTATTTCACTTGATGTTCAAGATGCCTTTTTTCTTTTTCTAGCTTTTCAAGTAATGAAACTAAGGATTTTACTGACATTCGTTCATAGGCACGAATAGAAGACAGTCTATTTGAAGGGTCTACATGGAGTTTTTCCCATTTCTCTTTGAGAGTAGCTATTTGCTTTTTTAGTTGATCGTTCACTTCAAGTTGTATCTCATAACAGATTTTCCATCCATTGCCTATATTAGCAATAATGAGTTTGGCTTTCAGTTCCATTATTTTGTGTCTTAGTTCAATTATTGAGAATTGTATTAAGTCTTTCATATGAAGTTCTTCCAATAACTCCAATTTCAGTTGTTCAATGCTCATATCTTCAAAGTTGTCACCTCTTTCGTTCCCCATAGCGTCAGGTCAGAAAACTCTCCACACTCTTCCCCTCAGCACCTCAGACAGAAGATCTGAAGGGGCAGCCAAAGCTGCCCAGAAAAAGCATTGTCATGAGCAGTTACCATGGTGAGCTGAATTCCAGAATCCTTGGTTGAAGTCCCCTCACCCAGCATTTTGTATATGTCATAACACTACCTCTTGTCTCCATTTTTTTTTTTTAGGTAACGGATTATATATTTTTTATTTTTAAATTACACTTTACATTCAATATTGTTTTGTATTAGTTTTGGCTGTACAGCGTAGTGGTTAGACAATCATATACTTTCCAAAATATTCTCCCTGATACTTCCAGTATCCACCTGGCACCATAAATAGTTATTACAATATTATTGACTATTAATATATTCCTTATGCTATGCTTTATATCCCCATGGCCACTCTGCAACCAATAACCTGCACTTATTAACAAATCTTCATTCAAAGATATGCTTATTGATTTTAGAGAAAGAGAAATCAGAAGAAAGAAAAATATTGATGTGAGAGAGAAGCATTGATGGATTGCTTTCCATACACACCCTGACAGGATCAAACCCACAAACTAGGTATGTGCTCTGACCTGGGATTGAACCCGAAACCTTTTGATATATGAGACTATAATCCAAATGAGTAAGCCATCTGGCCAGAACCCAATTTGTACCTTTTTTCTTTTTTTCCAATTTGTACTTCTTAACCTCCTCACCCTCCCAACCCAGTTCCCCAAACCCATACCCTACTGGCAATTACCAGTCTGCTCTCTGCATCTATGCCTATGTTTGTTTTGTCTGTTCATTTATATTGTTCCCTAGATTCTACATATAAATGAAATCATATGATATTTTTTATTTTTCTGACTGACTTATTTCACTTTGCATATTGCCCTCTAGGTCCATCTATTCTGTCCCAAATTTTAAGATTTTATTCTTTTTATGGTCAAGTAATTTTCCATTGTATACTCATATATGTACCACAACTATTTTCATCCACTCATCTACTGGGCATTTCCATCATTTCCATTGCTTCCATTGTTGCTTATGAGAAATCAACTGTTAATCTTCTTGTATTTTCTTTGCATATTATATGTAATTTTTCTCCTGCTGTTTTTATGTTTTTCTGCTTGGCTTTGGCTTTCAACACTTTGATTAATATCTTTCTAGTTGTGAATATTTTTGTGATTGTTCTACTTGGAGTTCATTGAACTTCTTGAATATGTAAATTAAAGTTTTTCATCAAATTTGAGAAATTTCACCCATTATTTCTTCAAACACTTGTTATTTTTTTTCCTCTCTTCTGGCACTCCTGTTATGCATATGTCCTGTGTTTAATGCTGTCTCACAGGCCTTTGAGATTATTCTGTTTTCTTCATTTTTTTTCCATTCTGTTCTTTAGACTGGGTAATTTCTATTGACCTACCTTTCTTAAAAAAAAATTAAAAGATGTTTTTATTGTTGTTCATTTACAGTTGTCCCCGTTTTTCCCTCATTACTCCCCCTGCCCTACCAACCCCCCACCTTCCACATTCAACCTCTCCCCCATTGTCTTTGTCCATTGTTTTTTATACACATTTCTTGACTTGACCCTTCTCCTTCTTTCCATTGTTATTCCCTCCCCCCACCCCCAGTCACTGTCAATTTGTTCTTTACTTCCATGTCTCTGGTTCTATTGATTTACTTTTGAGTTTGCTGATTATTTGCTTCTAGAAGCTCAAATCTGCTGTTGAGCCCCTTGAGTAAATTTTTCATTTCAGTTGTTATATTGTTTAACTACAGAATTTTCATTTATTTCTATAATTTGTATCTCTTTATTAATGGTCTCTATATGATGAGTCATTGTCATCATATATTCCTTTAATTCTTTTTACATGGTTTCCTTTAGTTATTTGAACATATTTATAATAGCTTATTTGGAATCTTTATGCACTTTATCTATCACCTAGGCCTTCCCAGAAACAGTGTATAAGCAATTTCTCCTCTGTATGAGCTACATCTCATTTCTCTGTTTTTAAATATTTATTTATTTATTTCAGTCATGTGCTTGGAGTAATTATGTAGTGTCTATTTACCCTGCAGTGTGTTACCACTGAAATTTCTGCTCAGATTTTCAAAAATCCTTGTTCTTATATTTAAGCCTAGCTTCCTAGGGTTCATTCACTCTTGGGTCTTCAAAGCCAGGACCATATATAGTTATTACAATATTATTGACTATATTACTTATGCTGCATATTAATTTCTCCTTTGATTCCTGGATTATTTAGAAGTATATTTTATAATTTTCAAATAGAGATTTACTGTTATCTTTTTGTTACTGATTTCTAGTTTAATTCTACTGTGGTCTGATAATATACACTGTGTGATTTCAGTCCTTTGAATTGTAAGATTGGCTTTAGTACTTCTGGTCAATATGACAGCATAGGTAAACACAGCTCACCTCCTCACACAACCATATCAAAATTACAACTAAACCATAAAACAACCATCATTCAGAACTGTCAGAAATTGAGCTAAGTAAAAGTGTCATAACTACGGAATTAAAGAAGAAACCACATCGAGGCTGGTAGGAGAAGCAGGGACATAGAATGGGCTCATCCCACATCCACATGTGGCAGATACAAACTGGGAAGTATATCTCAGTAGTGAGGATTCCCACCTCCACATCAAGCACCACAGTCCAGGGTTTGAGTGCCAGGAAGATAAGTCCTTATGACTTCGGGCTGTAAAAACCAGTAGGGATTGAGGCTGAGAAAGACAGAAACTGCTGTACTCCCTGGCAGCTCCTCTTAAAGGGCCAGTGCACAGACTTACTCAGATTCACTGCCTCTGAGCTCCGGCATGGGGAAAACACATTGAAAGGCAACAGAGACTTACAGGGAAGAACTGAATTGTCCAGTATCAAGGTGAGAGGTGGGGGTCAACTTTTCCCCATACAGACGTGTTGGCAGAGGCCATTGTTCCTTTTTTGAGCCCTTCCCGCCACAGAGCTGGCAGGCAGGAACCATTTTTGAGACTATCAACCTGCCTCACACTGTTTGCCCCACTCTGGTGATTCCCTGCAGCCTTACTCAACCAAACTTTCAGGCTTACTCAAGATGTTTCCCGTGGCTTTTCCATAGGAATTGCTTGTCTTGGCCCATGCTTCAGATTTTTCTAAATTCTCTCAAATAAGCAGCACCTGGCTTCGATGAGCTCCGTACCTGTCGCTAAATTGCCTCAAGCCCTGCACTAGCAGCAGCCAGTCTTGGTTCACAACTTGGTCTACCCTGGTTACCTCCAAGCCCAGCATAAGTAGCAGCAGATCACTTTGTAGCTTATGCTATATGAGTCCAGACAGAACACAGGAGGTGGATGACATTGGATATACTGGCAACAATCAAGGCTCAACTACAACAGGTAGGTGTGGTCTACACAGACCACATGAGGGCACACCATGAGTACCCCATTTAGGTGACAAGGGAGACTTAGCCACTGGACCCTACGAGGCACCTACTATATTTGGCCACTCTACCCAGCCTGGGAAATGTAGCAGCTCTACCTAATACATAGAAACAAACACAGGGAGGCTGTCTAAATGAGGAGGCAAAGAAACAGGGCCCAAATGAAAGGCGAGAACAAAACTCAAGCAAAAGAACTAAACAAAATGGAAACAGGCAAGCTACTAGATACAGAGTTAAAAACACTGGTTATAAGGATGTTCAAGGAACTTCGTGAGAACCTCAAGCATTAAAAATTCCAGTCAGAAATGAAGGATACACTAATTAAAATAAAGAACAATTTACATAGAATCAACAGTAGAGTGGATGAAGCCAAGGATTAAATCAGTGATTTGGAATATAAGGGAGCAAAAAAACAATCAGAACAGTAAGTAGAAAATTTTTTTTTTTTTTTAATGAAGAGAGCATAAGGAGCCTCTCTGACAACTTCAAGCATATCAACATTTACATAATGGGAGTGCCAGAAGAAGAAAGAGATTAAGAAACTGGAAATCTATTTGAAAAAATAATGACAGAAAACTTCCCCAACTTGGTGAAGGAAATAGACATACAAGTCCAGGAAGTACAGAGAATCCCAAAAAAATGAACCCAAAGAGGCCCCCACTTACTTCACTTAGCATAATGCTCTTTATTTGTTGGTAATGGGAAATTATACTTCTCAATTTTTATCTGCCACATGGGGGTATGGAATCAGTTGTTCTGTGTCTCTACCTCTCCTACCAGTCTCAATGTGTTTTCTTCTTTATATCTTAAGTTGTAGGACTTGTGTTCAGTTAGATTTCAGGTAGTTCTGAATGATGGTTGTTCTGTAGTTCCATTGTAATTTTGATCAATCAAAAACCATGTTTACCTTTGCCAGTATCTTGACCAGACATTGTCTATCAGTGTTTCAATTAGAAAATGAGTTAATTTTCGTAACTTTATTTCACTTAATTTGTAGAATCAAAGTAAAGATTTATAAATTTCATTATGTAAAAACCACAATATATATCGCAATGCATGCTATCATAAATTCAGTTAAACCCTTCAGCATTCATTGAATATGTTGTTTGTAATTGCAATGATAATATGAATATTTACTATAAATAAAGCACAGTAGCTGTTAAATTCAATTTTTCTTATATTAAGAAATACATGTAGCTAAAATGTATTTGAATTAGTTTTGGTAAATACACCATTTATAATTGCATCTTAACAAGCTGTGATACTTTACTAAATCATGTACAAAAATAATGACCCTGCTTGTTAATGCTTAGATAATTGATATAAATGTCTCTTAGATTTTCTTTACTGTGCTTAAATATATGTTTTAAGCATTATAATATTTTAAAAATAATTTTTGAACAGAACCATTTTAAGAGTTTACCAATATCATGAATCCATTTTATCTAATAATCATTTATTATTACATTGTGGGCAGTAAATTGCATGCCACCTCAATTATTGGCTACAAAGGGGCCTGATATTCAACTAGGAATATAGGGAACTCAAATTTGAGGAAAATATTTGATTACGTGTTCTCTCACATCTATTCCGTAGACCAGACACCTGTTAATGATCAATAATCATAAGTGGACAATATTTTTCATTTGTTAGCTTTGTTTCTTTATGACTATCCCCACTATATCTGTGATATTCTCCAAAACCAGTGACCCAGGCTTTTTCTGACATCAAATGTGGAAAAGGTAGTTACCTCAGATCATTTAAAGTATAAGGCAAATGTTAAATACAAGTAATATCATAAAATAAAGGGCTTAAAGTACAGTGAAAACATGAATCCATTTTCATTTTCTTTTTCTGTTTTTTTACAATTAGAGTGATCTCCCTCAGTCTCTCTCCTTTATGTTTCTGAAAGTAAATAAAAAGACATTTCATACTTCTTGCTTAACATTTTCTGTTCCCTCTGCTTGAAAATTCCCCCAACTCTCTCACGGTTGTTGCATTCTCACTACCTAGGTCCCCACTAGAAGTATATTTGCCTCAGAAACTCTTTTCCTGACAAACTATTAAAAGGCCCTTCTGAGTTCTTCTCTTTCTCAATACCTTGCTCATTTCCTCACAGATCTGACTGCAACCTGCAATCATGCTGCTCTGTCTCTCTCCATTGTAAAGAAAGCTTCAAGTGGACAGGTAGTTGGTGTAACTAGCTCAGCACTGCATTTCTTGATTCTAACAAGGTAGCTGCTATACAGAAGACACAAAATGAAACTAAGTTTGTAAGAGAAATGCATTAAGATAAAATAAATATTGAAGAATAAAAATGTTGCATTTCTTTTATTATTTCATTATTATGCTGTTGGAGAAGTGCATTTGGGAAGGGTGAGGAAACATACACTAAAATGAGAACCTACAAAGTAATGTGAAATTTCCAACCCCTAGTAGTAGTCTTAATTGGTTTAACTTGATGTAGATCAAGACCAAAAGGAGGAGGTAGAAGAAAAAGAAAAATAATAAATAAATAAATAAATAAATAAGATGTATGTGTATGAAGAAATTTCTGAATATTTTTACAATCTGTAATTTGACCCAAAGCCTTTATAAAGTATGATCACAGACTATATATTCACTTTGCCAAGTCTTCCCACAGATACCTTCTATACACCCCTGGAGAAAAAGGAGTTCAAAATGGTCAAATACATTTGATATTGGAGGTTCATTTGCACAAGAAAGTCTCAGTATATTTTCAGGCAAGAAACTCATTTAACTTTGTTTAGCCACATATCTTTTCTCATGCAATGTATTTCAAGAAATGACAAAAATTCACACTGTAAATTAAAATATTTGATGAATTTCAGTATAGTTATAATTGATTCAATATACCTTTTTGATTTACTAAAACTTATTTATTTGCTTGTTTTTGACAGTCAGAAATAGTATTTAAGGTGACGTTTCTTTGAATGATAAATATACAATATATCTGGCATTTTGAAGTTACATTTAAATATTTTAAGAGCTTAAAAAACTGGAAGCAAAGGTAACTATATGTATGAAAAAAAGAAAATGATGAATCACAACATTTTTAATACTGTTATTATAATAAAGTCACTGAAGATGACAAAGGAAGAAAAGCAAGTAATATGAAAAGACAAGGCTTGTCCAGAAAATATCCAGCCACATGCTATGAAAAGTGGAGGCATTTATTGAAGAAGATACAAGGTACAAGAAACATTGTACATAGGACAATGATGCCTCAGTCCTCTTCAAAGAAGACACCTTGGGACCACACAGTTCTCCCAAGCATCATTAGCAACTGCAGTATGACATTCCTTCTGCTCTTGTAGCAGAAGCTGTGGAATGAATTTTGCTATGACAACTTTCATGCCAAGATCTTGCATCAAAATCTCAGTCACAGGGGATTTTGGATCTCCCAGATCAACTTTTAATTCTTGCACTGTCACTTGTCGATCTTTGTTGACTGCAGCCCATACATGTTCAAAATTCTCAGCTATTCTGCTTATTGCAGGCTTTCCAGAATATGGATCACTTTCAACAGATTCTTGACCATCGTTGAAGCATTTGTGCCACACTTTTGTTTGCAGTGCACTCATTGCATTATCCATGAAAGCCTTCTGAATCATGAGAACAGTTTCCACAGAAGAATGTGCAAGCTTAAAGCAAAATTGGATGCAGATTTGTTGCTCTACTCACTCAGTCATTTTGAATGCATTGGCTGCACAGTAAACGTGCTCACTCAATGGTGTCTACTACCCCTACTGGCTAGTACAGTAAAGTTGTTATTGTTGACACATGTGCACTACAGTACCCTCCCCTTGGTGGCCAAGTTACATCAATGTCATGCAAACATTCTCATTATATTAACAATGACTGGACTTTTTTCTGGACAGATTTCATATATAGTAAAAGCTTATTGATCAAAATTCTCTCACACTTAAAGATTTTGAAGAACGATTCATTTGCCTCTGAGCTACTCTTTACAATACATATATTTTATATAAAACAATGCAGGCAAGAAGATAAATGGTAGAAACCTTAGACTTAATGCCATTTGACGTTTATAATTTAAAGTCGCCATTCTTTCCTTTTTTAATTGTTGTTCAAGTACAGTTGTCTCCATTTTCCCGTCACCACTCCCCTTACCCCACCCCACCCATCCCTACCTCCTACTCTCTACTTTTGACTTTGTCCATGTGTCCTTTATTTATGCTCTTTGATGACCCTTCCCCATTTTTCCCCTCTTAACCTCCTCACCCCTCCCCTCTGGTTACTGTCAGTTTGTTCTTTATTTCAACGTCTCTGGTTATGTTTTGCTTGCTTGCTTATTTAGCTTGTTCACTTATGAGTGAAATCATATGGTATTTGTTTTTCACTGACTGGCTTATTTCACTTAGCATAATGCTTTTAAAATCCGTCCATGCTGTTGTGAAGGGTAGGAGCTCCTTTTTTCTTTCTGCTGTGTGGTATTTCATTGCGTAAATGTACCATAGTTTTTTCATCTTCTCATTTACTGATGGGCTAAAGTTGCCATTCTTAAATCAGGAATTAATTTTTATAAAATGTGCTTATAAACAATGATTAATCTGCATGTTTTGAAGATGAAATATTGATTATCATCAAGAAAAATATTTATGTGAAGAAAATGTGGTACAATATGGACTCTATCATTTATTCCTGACATTGATGGGTGAATACTTGTACAGATCATTTTAAAAATACCTCATTTAATACCTGTGAAGTATTTTGTGTATCAGCTTTTATCTTTCCATGGAACATTGTCTTTGTTGTTGCAATGAACATAACACTATTCTAGACCTTGTCTTACATTTTCTCCAATCTCTGCAAAGGCTATGTACTTTCTAGAGTATTGACATTTTCTGGGTACAATTAAAAAAAACATCATACACATTCATAATATTTAACAACTAATAAGTGGGTATCAAACCCAAGTCTGTGATTCTCCATGGTTCATATTTCTTCATTTATCTCAAACTGTAGCTTTGTTTTCTGCAATTATTTGTTTAATTAAACATCATAGACCCATTTTTTGAGAATGATTATAGATGAATTGTCATTACAAATGCCTGATTCCTTTCTTATAATAGAGAAGAGACCTGAAGTCCCATTTAGTACAAAACACTAAACCCAGAAAAGCAATTTATTGATTTTTTAAAACATAGCATGTTCTGAGTCATAGTTTCTTCCTCCCTGCAATGCTGTTATTATTTTAAGCTTTCTTTTCTCTTTCTGCAAGTAAAAATATTCCATTAAGCTGTTTGTTTGTGTAAGATCTGTTAGAATTCACTTAAAGTTTGAAATGCCACTTATTTAGATAACTTCAGTGGGAAGGAAAAAGAAAAAGCCTACCCTTGCTATTTATTTTTGCTCTTTATAATCAAGATTATCAAGGCTGGCTATAATCCATCATAGAACTGGAAGGTAAAGCTGGCTTAATTGAGGGGTGCAGGTTAGTGAATGAATTCACCTTTATATAGCATCAAGTATTCCTTGAATGAATAATATTCAAAAAATGCATTAATCATATATAAATAAAAATAGTTACATAATGATAATAAAACTATTATGTTGAACAAAATAGGCAAAAATAGCATATAATACATCCTTTATCAATTTCCTTATCAGTTCACTGTTTGCGTGCCCCAAATTTCAATGCTTCACAGAAAAACTCCTCTTCAAAAAAAAAACTGAAATAAATTCTACATATGAAGGTAATTTAGGCAGTATGTCACCAGTTTTATGAAAAATGGAAGTAGACTATTACTACTGAGGGGGTAAAAACAAAAAATAGCACTCCATATGGATTGCAACTTATAGAAAACAAATTAAAAATTACAATAAAGATGCTTTGAAGCTAGGCTACAACTCACTCCATATAATACCAATCACATGGTATTTGATATTTAACTGTTTTCCCAGCAATACCCATAAACATGCTTATTTTTCTTACAGGTTGTATTTATGGGTCTTCTAGTTAAGCAGTACCTCAGATCTTCCCACACAATCCTATTTCTATTTTGCACTGTTATTCAATGTCACAAAAAGCCCATGTGCTATATCTTCTTTTGTCTTCTATCTACCCATCTCCCCAATGTTAATGTTCTAAAAGTGGCTCCTTGTTCTTCCTTTTTATGTCAATGAGCTAGGAAGCATATTTAATAGAAAACTATGAGAAACCTTTTCTCTCAAATGTTTTTTTCTTTACATATCTTTTTATTTCTCACATCATTCATATGAAATTATCCTAAGTAAGTATTTTTGGGCTTAAATAATTATATTTTTACTAACATTAGCACTTCAACTACACAGTAATTTTATACATTTTGTAAACTGAGTGATGGTGGTGAATAAAGGGATAAAATAAAAACATCAAAAGGTCATAGAATAGATGAAAGCTATAAATTTTATTTAATTAAAAGTATCATATTCATTAACATATTTACCATTAATAATTAAATTAATTATGTGTGCTTGACCTGTGCTTGAGTCTAGACAAAGAGGTTAGAGTTAATATCTCTGCCAGACTCAGCTATAATGCATAATGATGGATAAATGCTATGTTAGGGTATGCTTACAATTCTCTGCTCTCAAAGGGACATCTAAATCAGATTGGTGAAAGAAGGCTTTCTGGATAAAGATTTGAATTCAAGGATAAAAATAAGTCATGGGAATGTTATTTGGAAAGTCATGGAGAATGACTGAGCCACCAAGCTGAGGTAATGCAGGAGATGGGGAGGCAGAGACCAGAGCACTGAAAGGCTTTTCTACTATGCTAACAGTTGTCTTAACGAAGTAAGAAGCCACTAAAGTAATTTAGTAAGAGAGATTGATGACATAGTTGTCTTTACACTTTAGAAATATTGTTAATCTGGTAATTGTGTGGAAAGAAGCACAGAAGGGTGTCACCTCAGTCTTCAAAATGCTTTAGCTTCTCCGCATACTTTCTGAAAGCACCCAGGTCCAGATCTGTTTTTCCAATTATATTTCAGACTCTTTGAAAGAGTTAACTATACCTATTTTTGTATTCCTAGTGTCTATGTCACATAGCTGATGCACAAAAAGTGGCTGTTCAATACATAAATTGAGAAGCCCTGTTGAATAGTATTACATTAATCCAAACAAATTGAGATTATCCAAGTTAGTTAGGGTAAACCTTCTAGGTTTATTTAGAGGGAGTTGTTGAGGAAGAAGTAAAGTATGAAACACAATTTTTATTTTTGTGATAAAGAAGTCAGGCCAAAATGAACAACAAGCTCACTGTTGGACACACTCTGTTTAATATGCAGCCTTAGGGATCAAGATGCAGGCCTGACCTGGAGTTAACAGCACAGAAATTCATTATCTCTAGGAAGGTTGCCTGAATTAAAGACTGGATGAAATTCTCCAATCAAGCACAGAGTCTCCATCAGACATATTTCATTCAAATTGATTCCTCCAAAATGGGCTCTACTTTTAAGGATATAAATATAAATATAAATAATCCATCAAATACATGAAACATTCAAAGAAGAGTATCATTTTCACTCTAAAAATTCACTTGGAATCTATAATGAAGTAATGAAAAAAGCAAAGTAAGTGTTTCTGAAACTCAGACTTTGTGGGTTATTTTGTAATAAAATCATTAATCTGGTGAGTTGATGTACATAGAGTACATATTTTAATCATGCTTATGTAAACATTTTCAAAAGGATAATACATGTGGGAATGAAGTGCTAACATCTCTTTACATACTATTAGACATGGAATACCATTTGCTATTCTAAATATACTAAATATTCTAAATATTCTAATTATCTAATTTTATTTTGAAAAACTTTACCTGTTGTCTACATAATAAACACCAGCAAGAAAACTTGGTTTTGTTGGTATAAATTTCTCAGATATTTAGGGTTTTTTTTTGTTTTGTGTGCTGTTGTTGTTTTCTAGCAATACAATAAAATTCAGTTGCTCTTATGCTTCCTATTATCAATTCTTTATACAAATCAACTCTTCTAATTCTTTATTTTGATCATATGCACACATAGTAGCCAGCTCAATGGATAGTAATAGCTCTAGAGAGAAAATGAAACGAGTTTCCTGTGAAAGCTTCATCTATGTCAAAATACCTGTGCAATGTAGTAAGCCATAACTGTTTCATTCCCCCTAGATTTTCTTCAGGCTGGTCTGCTGACAGAGATTAAGCACTTTATTAAATAATTGCTAATTTAACACATAAGCTTCTGCATACCTTTATTTTGAAGCAGCACTATGTTTCACATTTACTAATTTGATTTCTAAAGTTTAATTATGAACCTTATTGGTATGAATCAATCATTTTTTTCCCTCTAACATAATAACAACTCCCGAAATTGAAAGAAATTTGTATTCTGGAAATTGATTACTTACATTTGACTCAAATGTAAGTTATAACTTAGGAAACTATTGCATTCAATAAATCAGCAACATATAATGATAATGGATTATATTGGGATGCATAATCTTCCTGCATTGAATCATTTTGATTTAGATAAAAAGGCCATATAATATTGCAAGCAGTTGGAGATGAGAGTTTAAATTATGCAAGTTTAGGGAGAGAGTATATAAGTCTAATGCATGAATGAATCTATTAA
Organism: Pteronotus mesoamericanus; assembly: GCF_021234165.1. Classification (NCBI taxonomy): domain Eukaryota; kingdom Metazoa; phylum Chordata; class Mammalia; order Chiroptera; family Mormoopidae; genus Pteronotus; species Pteronotus mesoamericanus. The sequence goes on along the minus strand of NW_026555321.1, from coordinate 76,594,104 downwards.
GAATAGATCAATATGAGTGGTCCCAGGTGGAGTGAAAAATGAATTTGGAAATACTTTATATTTTGGTTTCCTGGTGAATCCTCCCAGTCAGAAATTTGTATTAGAGACCAAGAAGTCTCTCTTTTTCTTTTTTTAAAATAATTCTTACCTGACTATATGTTTTTATTGATTTGCAAGAAAGGGAGGGGGGAAGAGACAGAGAGAGGGAGAAAGATAGACAGACAGACAGACACATCAGTTGTCTCCCATATGTACCCTGAGTGGGGATCAAACTCACAACTCAGGTATGTGCTCTGACTGGGAATCAAAATGGCAACATTTTGGTGAATGGGACGATGCCCCAACCAACTGAATCATCTGACCAAGTCAAGACCAGGAAGTATCTTTAGATAGAAGTCATTCTGAGATGAGTAATATGTTATATAGCACTGCATAGTATACAGACAATCTATTAGAACAATACTTTGGCATTTAAGTCCACAATATACTTTATCTGTTTATAATATTGATATATCACACTATGCCAGAGTGGATTTTTCTATGATAGAGAGACAAGTTATTTAACTAATGTAAGATGTATAGCACTAGAAGAGTGAAAAAAAATGTCCTCATTTTAACACTGAGCATAGCAACTGTTGGGAAATGTCCCATATGGTTTCAGGAACTGCAGCCACACTGACAGGTGAGAGGGCCCCAAGGCTGGAGCTAATCAAGGAGGCCTTTGGAAAATAGGCCACTGAGGAGACAAAACCTGTCCCTCACATCACCCTGTTTGGCCCTGAAGGATGGCTGGTTAGTCAATGACAGGTAAGACCGTTTGATGGAAGGGGCAACCTAATACAGGCGCAGCCACATGGGCATTAGAGAAGAATTTGAGGGACACAGAAAAAGGGCAAAAAGACCCTCAGCCCTCAACTTTGATATGGCCAGGGTCCTCATTCTATCTGAAAGAAGTCTCCTTATCTCTTGGTGGCTCTGATCCCCTGCCTGGCTTAGGTTTGAAACAATACTGGAGACAGCCTTAAACTGGATATGGTGGTTCCCAGGGGAAATCAGGCCTAGAAGTAAATTCTTTGAAGCATGCATTGTTTTTCCTTCAAAAGCTATGATAACCAACTCATGCTAGGAAGGAAATTTACATTATTCACAGACCCTGACCCTAAATCCTTTGACGCTCTTATGTTTACACTCTCATGTTTACTCGTCTCTGCTTGGACCCATGTAAATTGGTGTGTTCCTGCCATTTGTTTTCCTCAAAACATCATCTATTCCCTGTAAACATTAACATACTGATATAATGAGATCACCTGTACATTCCTACTACCTAGTCCCATTGATAACCCTTTCAATAAAAGCCTTTGGACACAGGAGCTCAGGGCCTTCTCCACTAGAGGGAAGTACCACTCCTTTCCCTGGCAGACAGAGAAGTGTCTGGAATAGCTTAATTTATTTCTCCTGTCCATGACAACCCTGGGACGGGCTCTGAGGGATCAGAGCCCGCTCCACCTCAGCTGGCGCCTAAAGGGACTCTCAGATCCAGAGCCCCACGTCTGCCTCAAGTAGCAATTCAGTGACCTCTCCAAAACTACTTTCATGACAGTTAATTCAACAGATATCCTGAAAAATCCACTTATTTTTATTATATTTCCTTTTTTCACACAGTTGCTCAGGTCAGAATCTTTGTTGTCATACTTAGTTCCATCCTTTCTTTCTCCAAGCTCTATTGAGAACTTAGCATTACTATTACTCAATCCCTACCACTCTGCATTTTCAAAGCTCCCTACTCTAAGCCCAAGGTTTTCTAATGACCTCCTCCCTTCCCAACATTCACTCTTCTCTTTCTCCAAATTATTCTCTATCAGGGTATCAAAGTCACTGTTGATCGCATCCTGTTGCTCATATAAAATCTTAGTGGCTTTCCATGGTCTTTGGCACTAATGGCATATCAGCCTTAATTTTCATCATCCCTGATAACCATGTCTATTGCAATGTAACTGTGAATTGTCCTCCCACCAGGGACTATAGTGCTCTGTCTTCGTACTTGATTTTAGTCTAAGTCACATGACATGATTTGACCAATGGGATTTTGCTATTGTTCCAACAGCAAAGGCTAGAGAATTGCATATTATGCTTGTTCTCTTCTGCCTTTGCCATCTGCAAGAAAAGAACATGCCTGGGCTAGCCTGGTTCCAGGAAGAATAGGGCACAAGCAGAGAAGAATTAAAAAGATGTTTGAGGGAACCATTCAAACTGCTGACTCACCGATGAGCCCTCTTCAGATTAATAGTAGTCTGGATTCCACAAAATGTGAGAAATAAATATGTACTGCTGTAAGCCAGGGAAGTGCTGTCATTGTGTGTGTGTTACATAGGAATTTTGCGGACTCCACTAACTGATGTAAAGTGTCAGATATTTGCTGTGAGATCAAGGCTTCTCATTGTTTGGTGTCTCATTACTTTAAAGAATTTTTTATTCTTACCTGATTTAGTTCTTTCTATACTCAGATTATAAATACTATAGGCTATAAAATGTATTAATCTCTACAGCAGTTTTATAATATCCTTGTATTGCAACTAATGAATAAAAAACCCAGGGTTTTATTATTATTTTACAGCTATCTATTATTGTGGCATGAAAACTTGGGTTAATACTTTCCTTTTGAATATTTACTTTAGGGGGATCTTTGAAATGCTTGTGGGTTAAAAAGAAATTATCTGATAGGTTGTTTCCCTAAATGCCTGAGTTTGTTTTGGAAAAAAAAATGTTCTTCATTCTCCAAAAAGCAAAGATGAAATAGTTTATCTGAAGAGGAATATAAAAATTCCATCAAACACCAAAGTATCTTTGCCTGTGTTTTGGAGCTGTAAGTTATACAATTAGAACATAAAAGATTGAAAGATAATATAAGAAGAAATATGCTAAGAATTATATAAATATTGCCATAATGACATCATAACATACATATATTTAAAATTTCTACTTATGTGGAAGACATTTCAAGGAGATAGTAATTTGAATAATTTCAACTTTTCCTTTTGTATTTTTAATAATCACCTTTGATATGAATAATTTATTTACTATAAAATAAATAGCATAAATTTTTTTAAAAGGTAAATTCTATTTTGAGAGGTTGTAACTATGGAATTTACAATTATAATTATGGTATAATTATATAAGTACTTTTTAGAAAAAGTCAAATACACATTATGTCATGTATGTGTATGTATGAAGGTCATATATTTTGAGGAGAAAATGTATTGAAACAAAGGGTCCTTATGACTTTGATTAAATTTAGTTTTAAATTCTAACTCTAGAAATCATCTCTCTCTCTCTCTCTCTCTCTCTCTCTCTCTCTCTCTCTCTATATATATATATATACCCCTCTTATAGTCATTGCCTTTCCCCTCAGAAAGCCCACAAGGCAGTGGAAGACAATAACCTGGACCTGACTAATGGTCACATGGACCGGACATCTAGCAGTCTAAGTTATATTTCGGCTTCTAAGCCCTAAAGTGAAATGACACCCTGGCTACTTTCCCATTAGACTGTGCAGACGGACTCCAGAGCTGACCAAAGAGCTGTCTATAAGACCTAAAGAAATGATTTTTTATTAACTTTACCTCACCTCCAACCAATCAGCTTTTAGTAAGAACCCTAACTCCCTAAGCCTGGATGTCTAGTGACAACATCTAGGAATCTGGTCTTTAGACCATTAATTCCCCATGCTCTGAACTGGCCAATTATTTAATAAACCTAATTTCTATACTACAAACTCCTGCTCATAAATTTTTGGGAGCCACACTGTATAGGCAAATGGACTCAAATACTGGGGCCCTGGTAACAGTAAGAATAAAATATAAATATTGAGATATTTTATTTATCATTGTATTAACAGTGAACTTAGTGCTGAGTACAATTATTTGGGAACAGAATGTCTTTTAATTGTATAGAGAAAATATAGAAAGCAAGAGGAAATGATTTCCTCTTTTATTGCATAGAACATAAGTCTCTAACATGCAGGTCAGCACTGTCCATCATTTTGTTGTTTTTTTCCTAACAAAATGTCATGGTTTAAAAAAAAAAGTTATTCTCTTAAATTATCGAGGGGAAACATAGATGTCCATTAATTCAGTCTTGCCTCCATCCAATCAATGCAATCTGTACACCTGGGCAAAAATAATCTTTCTGCAATATCAACCTGCTTTAGTTCAAACATGCAATGTCACTTAACCATGTGGTCCAGTTTCTTTTTTTTTTCCCCATGTTGTCCTACTTCCCCCTACTGTACTCATTTTTTCACTAAATATATGATGTGATTATTTTTATACTCGATTTGCAACAATGTGTTTTTTGACCTCATCTACCACAAATACTGTGTTCTCAGGAATGTGGCATAGAGTGATAGATGCCCAGTGCAGGACAGATGTTAAGAACTTAGAATCTGGTGTTTGTCCAGGTTCTTTCAATCTCAGCCATACACTGTCCTGCATGTTTGTTCTGTCAAATACATATTTGATTATTTCCTTATTATATCCCAAACCCTTCAGAGGTATTATTTTCTTAGTATCAAATCCAAATTCTTTAATAAGCCCCCTTTTGTAATCTGGCTTTTAGTTAAACACAGACTTGATCTCTTATCTCCTCTGATATCAAATTAAATGTCCTTCATTATTGACAGATATTTGTCTGGATAATCTTACCCTCAGTGTCTCAATTTCTGTAAAGCCTTCCTTGAACACCCAAGACTGATATACACACACACACACACACACACACACACACACACGTATATATGTATATATACATATACACACACACACACACACACACACACTCCTTCTGTATCCCTGTATGGACAGCAAGTTTTCAATAAATATTTATTGCTATTAAAGTCTCTGTTTACATGGAAATCTATTAATAGCTATAACTAATTATTGCACATTTGTATGTTTAAAAGAATATAATGGCAACAAATCTATACTTTTAAGATATGAGAATTATACGAGGTGTTTCAGAAAAAGGCTAGTCATTGTTAATATAACAAGAACAGTTTTCATGACATACAAACCTGGCAGCCAAAGAGAGTGGACTGAAACCCACATGCGTGAACAATGATGACTTTGCTGTACTAGTCAGTGGTGGCAGGAGACGCCATAGAGTGAGCCTGTGTACTGTTTGGTCATCACATTCAAAATCACTGAGAGAGTAGAGCAACAAATCTGCATCAAATTTTGCATTAAGCTTGCACATTCCTTCATGGAAACTATCTGGATAATTTAGAAGGCCACAGCTATGAGCAACTGGTGATTGGCAGCTTCGTCACAACAAGGTACCCACTTACGCATCATATTTCATAAAGAATTTTTTGGCAAAACATCAAAGCACCCAGGTGACTCAGCCTCCATACAACCCATATTTGGTGTCCTGCCATTTTTGGCTTTTCCCAAAACTAAATCACCTTTGAAAAGGAAAAGATTTCACATAGTCTATGAGATTCAGGAAAATATGACAGGGCAGCTGACGGTGATTGGGAGAACTGTGTGAGGTCCTAAGATGACTTGTTTGAAGGGGACTGAGGCAACATTGTCCTATGTACAATGTTTCTTGCACCTGGCATCTTCTTCAATAAATGTCTCTGTTTTCCATATTATATAGCTGGACACCTTCTGGACAGAACTCATATAAGTATTGCAATATCATACTTTGACACATTAGTGAGAAAACCTTTCTTTAACATTGAAAAGGCTGCTTTTTCATAAAAATGGAGATTACAAAGAACAAGCTGTGTTGTCTATGACAACATACTATGACAACAAATTATGTCTATTGTCATAGACAACACAGCAATACTAAAAGAAAAAGAAGAATGTATAACCTATTGCTATGTTACTAACATAAAGTGAAGTTTGTGGAATACAGTGCTATTTAGTGTGTCTTGTACTCTCTGGAAATTCAGGAAAATGGTTTTCCCTGGGGACTTTCACGCACAAGTAATAAATAGTGAAAATGAGTTTGACATTTCCCGACACCTCACTGCTTCCAAACCTGCAGCATTTTAATAGAATTTAAAATTATGCTGACTCTCATTCCCTGTCATAGGAGTACCTGATCTGGTCTTTTAGTTTAATTTTTCATTAGTGTTTATTTTGATTTTTATTTTTCAAAATTTCTTGTAAAAATGAAAATAAAGGGTTTTAAAATACATTAATGTGTCAATTCTCCCCTTCGAGATCTGTAAACAGTGCAGTCTTTGCTTCATACCTAATGAATTAGCCACTCAGAACACCATTCTCCCCTGTCCTGGAATCTGTACTTTATTATCAGACCTTCAGTTTTCTTGCACAGTCACTTCAAAGCCTGATCAAGATGCAGAGCAGAAAGACAAAATATGTACAGCTAAAGAATATGAGTAGTATTGTTGACATCATCTCTAGCGTTCAAACATTTTAAAAATCTGCCAGATACATCCTTAAGGATTCTTTCCACATGCATACAGAGAAAAAAAATAACTAAATTTTATTGAATTATTTTAACAAATTATTATAATGAAACACTCTAATTTATATTTAACAATGGCTTTTTTTTTTTTTTGGTATTTAAAAATAACTTCTGGGCTCACTCCATGCGGTAACACAATGTTTTTGCAGTAAGTTCAGCTCAGTGGTTTGCCCATGGCTCTCTTGGGTTTTACTTGTTGTCCTGGCATTACTATTAATAGCCCTCCCTTTCATGTTCCAAGTATCACAGTTTTAGCAATGGTACTGTCTTAATTATAATGTGTGTAGATTATTTTCCATCTCTCTCAAATATCTAATTGCCTTGAAGTTAGATACTCCCAACAACAGAAAGAAACAAAAAGGATAGTGATTACTATTCCTGAAGGTTTTTGGTTTTCCCTGTGGGTCAAACTTGGACTGACTAAAATCTCATTTCCTACTTAATAGTTTGCCCTGGATGGCATCATGACAATTTGCTTAGCTTCTCCTGACTAATCCCTCCTGCCCAGCAGACCCGGGCAAGAGACCATCCATGTCATCATTTTCTTCCTTATGCACCAAGAACGCTGATGCGGATTAGGATTATACTAGCCTTGAAAAGCTCAGAATATATTCAGGCTTTCATGAATGTGTTCAGATGAATTGTGTTTCCCTCTTCTCTACTTTACCATATGATAGGATTTGGTGACAATCGTGGCAATAATATTTCCTTTTCTAAAGATCAAACTTCAACTTTCTTTTTCCAATCAGATTTATTTAAAAAATTAATTATTATATTAATAAATACATATGAACTTGGTTAATTAATAATTAAATTAGTAAATTCATTAAACTGATTTAATACTCATGAGCCTATCCTGATTCTGAAAAGTATTTCTATGTATACTCACATACTCACATATATAGAGATTTTAATCATAGGAAAAGTTTATATACAAAGTTTATATAAGTCTCATATGAAAGTTATTGAAGGAGCTGCTGGCATCTGAAATCCCATATTCAGAGAAGAATTTTTGTAAAGGCAATACACTAGACAATCAAATCTGACCAGCATATGTGTGCTATTTATTAATTTTACACTTTCAAAATAAAAAGAAACAGCCCTGGCTGGTGTGGCTCAGTGGATTGAGTGCTGGCCTGTGAACCAAAGGGTCATTGGTTCGATTCCCTGTCAGGCTACATGTCTGGGTTGTGGGCCAGGTCCCCAGTAGGAGACATGTGAGAAGCAACCACACATTGATGTTTCTCTCCCTCTCTCCTTTCCTTCCTTTCTCTCTAAAAATAGAGAATAAATAAAATCTTTAAAATAAATAAGTGAATGAATGAATGAATGAATGAATAAATAAATAAGAAGAAACATTGGTTGTCCTTAAATAACATGAGATTTTGTGTGACAATCTTGATTCCTTAGTTACAAAAAACCGTAAGATCTCCAAACATGAACCCACATACTACTTGGTTGTGAACAACTGGCTGTGCCACTGGTCTCCCATTTTCCCAAGATCAAAATAATCCCACTATCATACACTCTGCCTTTCTCATATATATATACACACACATATATATAAATATATATATATATTGCTGTCTCATTTTATTTGCGTTTGTTTTTGAAAATCTTATAGAAGACTTAATTTCTAGGTAAAATGTAAGTTTGCCAGAAAAGAATTACCCTTTATCCTTAAAATTAGTGATAAGGAATATATCAGTTTATTCCGGAGACCACACTTCGATAAAAGAGAAAGTGGGATGAATCTAAAGAAATGATGTCCTTAAGGAAAGAAACAGAATGACATCTGTGGGGACCAGAGCCCCAGTCACTGCAGCAGTGACTCCAGTACTAGAAGGATATTAGTGGTGGGTCGGGGGTCAGTTGAGCTTTAAAATGTTTTAGATATGACTGGCTGTGACGGTGCCCTTCATCACTCAGTATATATAACTCCCAGAGACATAACCTTTATGGAAAGGGTACCCAATCAGTATAAGACCTTATTAAGTTAAATATTTACAAGAATTATACGCCCTGACTAGAAACTTCAAATATTTAAATTCCTCCATTCTATAATTCTAACATATTACTTATGAAACTGAAAAATATGTTTTCTCTATTTTCATATTAGAGTTGCTGATAAAATAATCACAAGAACATTTTCTTTAAAAGAGTATTTGAGAAAGAAAATTTCTCCTCAATATGATACCATACATTTAGTAAAAGAGAAAAAGAATATATAAATTCTCCACCAAAAAACAGAAGTCTCTTCTGGAGGGCAGGCCCCTTAAAGTACATGCTTCCCTGAAGGTGAGTATTCTTGGAACCCGTCTGTATCAGTGTACCAGTTGACGTTGTGGTCAGAGGCTGCCTTTGGTTTTAGCAATTTTTTTTGAAGATTTTTTCAGTGTGTTTGCCCATTTCATGATGGGTGATTTACAAGTGCACCTGCCCACGCCATGCTGAGTGTTGAGCAGTTTTTGAGCCAAAAAAAAAAAAAAAAGCATGACCCCTGTTCCTCACCTTCCCTATTCACCCAATCTCACCCCAAGTGACTTTTTTATGTTTCCCTGATGAAAAAAGTCCTCAAAGTGAAATGTTTTGCTGATATGGAACAGGTGAAACAAAAAACGGCAGAAGACAAAAAGACATCAAAATCGACAAATTCAAAAACTGTTTTGAGCCATGAAAAAATGTCTCAATAGGTGTATTTCATTAAATGGAAAGTACTCTGAAGGTGACTGAAATTCAAACATGTAAGAATAAATACACAATTTTTAAGGAATAAATTGTTTTTGGTCCCCTCTCATATACAAAAATATAAATATATATATATATACATACATACACACACTTAGTATATATTCAATGTATATGATTCTAATGTTTTGTGGCAACACATTTGTTATATTAAAATTATAAACTTTTGTTTTCTATAAACAGATAAAGTATAATTTAACTTTTATTAACAAAAGTCAGAATCTAAAACTCGATACATGATAACCAATTAAAATGCTGACAGGAGTTTGAATTATTTCAATCATTCTTAAATTAGGATGTCCAGACCACACCTCTCAGAGCTGACCCAAATGCATTACCTTTGTTGCAGCGTCAAAGCAGATAAATCCTGTGCTAAAGTCAATTGTGAGTCCCATTAGATGACTTTCTAGCACACATGCATATGTCTTGCACTAGATGAAATAGAAAACACTGTTACTTATTATGCAATTGATTTAATATCAGTATTAATAGCTATTCTTTATCCAAGACTGTGTGGAAACTTCTGTGATAAGTTCTTACTTATGTAATAGCTAACGATAGCAGCAGTGATCATGTAAGGTAGCTATTATTATCAATATCTTAATGTTAATAAAACAGAAGTCATGTTGTTTTTGACCTTCCAAGGGGTATGCAGGGCCAAGTTCCCAATCTTTTTTAAAGGACTCTTTTTCTTGGGTTCCATGCAGGCTCCCCTGCTATAGTAGCAATAAAACTGGTACAAAAATTTTTAGGTGTGGGCAAGATTATGAAGTTGTTAGGTCCTCCAACTAAATATCATTGCATTTTCATTAAACCAAAGATGAATTATTAAAGATTAAAGTATTATTCAAATTCTTGACATGTCAATTTTATAGATACTATTAAAAGAGAACTGTGAGGCACACAAATAAATTGTGTAATGAAGGCAAAAAATACAAAAAAGAGCTTGACCTTAACAGTCTCTATATGTTCACTCATGTGGCACGAGCTATTTCCCAAAGCCATTTACCACTTATTATTATTTGCATAAACTGTTGATTATTCATAAAACAACAATCAATGACTTTTCACATTGAGATAGATTAATTATAGTTCTACTTATATAAAAATTTTGGAAAGACATAGAATTTAGATACTAAAATATGATAATAAATGAAATAAACATGGGGTTTATATACAACACAGTACATTTTTATGATTATAGGCCAGTTCAATTTGCATTCAACTGCAAACTGTAAGTGGGATTTAAATAAAGAAAAATAATTGTAATTAAGGAGAAAGAAAAAGAGGGAGAGAAATCTACCTTAAGCAAATTTTCAAAAGCAAACCTTACATCATACTGGTTTTTGTAATACTGTAATTCAACAGTGCATTGAATTAATTACTTTCTCACTATAATGATGAATAAATGCTTTTGCCTTCACCAAAAAAGCTGTATTCTATATACATATGTTTAAGCCCAATTTGCATAGGAAAGTTATAACCATGGAAAATTATTCATTTGGAATTAAGATTTTCAAAAAAGAGGATTAGAAAACAAACTTAATAGGCTCTTTAAATTCATTTTGGGTGTGATTTTATCTAATACATGAGGCTATTCCATGCTTGCATCTACCTATTACTATTTTGTTAAAACTATTATCAAATCAAGGAATGTTCAAGTTTTCCTCCAATTTAGACATAATTATTTGCTACTTTCAAATGCTATCATTTAAAAATACACTGTCTCATGGAAACATGAAAAATTACAGAACTTTAAATTTATTTCTTTAAGCTCATAAATACAAATTAAATTACATTGTCTCAATAATCATAAATGAAAATGATATAAATTGAGACATACTGAAATTTAATGTTATATAATCAAAATAAGCATATATAATGATACACTTAATATATTTTAATATTAAAATATTTGATTTGATTTCTATGTTTTATTTATAATAAAATTGAATTATAGTTAGGAAAAAAGCAAAAACATTATGTTTTTTAGGGAAGATCAAATTAAAAACACTTTGAAAGATTTTTGCACAATTATATATTATTACACAATATTTGAAGATACATCACACATACAATACTTGTTAATATGTTCTTTCAGATGACAGTTAACTGCTTTAGCTTGAAAAAACACATATGAGTTTGAAATAATATTCATTTAAGAAAACCAGTTTTTGAAAGTATTATACTTTTTCTTTAAAAAATTATTTTAAAAAAGTTATATTTTTTCCAAATTGAATTAATGTAAGTTCAAAACAATTATCTACTTCTCACTAGTACTTATTCACTTACTCTTGGAAAATTGTTCACAAATAAGACAAACACAGGTACTAGAAATAATGTAAATGAATTAAGCCCTGTTTGGTACTTTTAATACTAGAAACATATTGTAAGATTTTATTTATATAAAATTTTATCTTTTTGTTATAATTTTCCAAATTTTGAGGTGTTAATTTAAAAGACATTGTAAAATGTTTAGAAATGCCCTGCATTCAATGAATGCCTTCTTAAAATAACTATAATAATATTTATATCATTATTAAGTATATTAGAGATGAGAAAATGTGTAAGTAGGTATAAGAATAGATTAAAAACTATGAAGTGTTAGGGTGCAATCTCATTTATGAAAACCAGTTTTAAAATGAAATATAATTTTATTTCTTAATTCTTTAATTACATTAGTCAATTCAATAATTTTCCATGTTTCTGCTTATTTCACAATAGGCCCTATGTTCCCCCTTTATTTTATTACTTAATCAAATTTAGTAGTAGTGGGACTATTGTGAACATAGAAGGAAACACTAATATTTTTCATGTACATATGTTCATATCTTTGAATTTTGAAAATAATACTACCAAAGTGTTGAGTCATCGACTATTGATTTTTGATACAGTAATCAAAATAAATATTGTTATATTATTGTAGAAAATTTCTACAAGAATTGACTGGGAAATTATAAAATACATTTAAAAATCTAAAGCATTTCCTGGCTGGCTCAGTGGATTGAGCGCTGGCCTGCTCACTAAAGGGTCGCTGGTTCAATCTCAAGCCAGGGCACATGCCTGGGTTGCAGGCCAAGTCCATAGTGGGGAGCGCACAAGAGACAACCACATTGATATTTCTCTCCCTCTCTTTTTCCCTCTCTTCCCCTCTCTCTAAAAATAAATAAGTAAAACCTTTAAGAAAAATCTAAAGCTTAAAAGGCATTAAAAATTTTATTTTTTAGTTACTCTGTGTATCATAAATTGGTATTTTGAATAAATAAGATGATAGTCCAAAGAAATGCATTGCTCAAGATATCAGCTTACAGAATATGAATCCCAGGTTTTAAAAAAAGTTTTGAAATACAGTGAAACAACATAATTTCACCTCTCTTATTTCTAAACTTCAGGAGTCTTGAAATGAAATGTTAAATTGAGAGGCCAGCAAGTTGAAAACACCATGTAGCTGTTTCCAAGAAAAGTGTGATATTTTAGGGAAATGAAGATTCAAAATACCTAAAAATATCAGTATAAATTTGAAATTGAAAATGTCAATGCTTATTAAAATATTTTAATATATAATCTTTATTATATTTTTCTATTACCATTTAACCCCCATAGACTCCTTCCCCCCAGCAATCACCACACTGTTGTCCTACTATAAAATAATCTTAGATATTCATACTTGAAACAAAATAATAAGATCCTTTCTTTCTATATATGATACTAAAGTATTTTCTGTATTGAGGTTCTATACAGTTAAATTATGAAAACAATATTTCTCAGTTATTTAAACATCTTGGATATATGCAGATTAGCAGAAATATTAGAAAACAGTAAATGAGAAATGAAACAAGTGAAATTTTAGTCTTCTCCCTGTTCTCTTCCCCTGATTTTCATGTCAAATGTGTGCAACTTGATGTACTGAATACAGAATTGTAATCAGAAAAAAAATTTAATAGATGTTACAAATCAATTTAATACACCGGAAAAAAATGCATCCAAGTATCCTAGTGCAAACAAGCATTCCAGAACTATTAAAAATTATTTAACTATTTTCATATATTTGTTTCCAAAAGTAAGTATTTACTTTTGTGTTTATTTAAGTCCTAGCTCTTAATCCATCTGCATGTGGCATGTGCATCGTTAACTGTATAGTTTTGTCTGTTATCAGTGGCAGAGCGAATGTTTGGTAGCCTGATCCATTTCATGGTTCTGTGAATTGGAGAGGCTGAAAGTTCTATAAAGTTTGATTAGCTATAACTTTATGCTTAATAAATAAAGTTTAATAATTGTCTTTTGAATACTTGTGATGTACAAAATGCACTATAGTTGCTACATGAATAAAAACATCTCAAATAAACTATAACTCAGTGTGAGCAATGTCAAGCACACATCATTCCAATAACATGACAGAGAGAGCAGAGCTAAGAAAATAATACTGTTGACAAAACAATGTAATATTGGTGTTCATAAGCCAGGGGTGGGGAGCCGGGGGTGGGGGTGTTAAACAGAATTGTTGTGGATGGAGTAGTGTTAATGAGTAGGCAGAGTAGCCTGAAAATTAGAAAAATCTTCATGGATGATATGATCCATGAAAAATTTTCCAAGTCTGCATGTAATTTTGAAAGGTAGAAATGAAGTGAAGGCTTTCTAGCAAGAACAGCATTATGAGTGAATGAAGCCATTTAGCTGAAAATCAGGTAGGTTGTCATGATTGGAGAACAGGAAACAGTCTTGTAAAAGATTAATTAAAATCAGAACATTTTCATTTAGATTTAAAATGGAGCTGAATCTAATTAAAATTACCAATATACTTTTGATGAGTGGTAAGAAATAGCCTAGAGTGATCAAACTGTAAAAAAATTAAAATTTTCAAAACTGCATTACTATTCACTTAATTACAATGGCTAATTATCAAATATATTTGAAAAGGAAGTCAAGACTCAGAGAACTGTATTTTTATACAAATTTGAATTTATATGAGAACTCTAGGTGAGTGCATGCAACTATGTGAGTCACAGACTCTAAAATTAGACAGACTCCCACCTGTATCCTTTCCACTTCCAGAAACGTTGCTGTTTGGAAGGCTCTTTCCCACTGGGCAAGGTCACAATCTAACTCCACAGAGAAGTAGAGGTCCTCTCCAGTCTCAGACTGCACAGTGAAACAGTGTTTCCGCCGATCCAACAGGTCACTGTCCTGATGAAAACCTGAAGTTACACAGGCTGGCATACATCAATTCATATTGCTAACATGGTCATACCTCTTAAATCAATGTCAATTAATGCATGGTGGAGATGCCAGTCATCAAGAGTACACTCCATGATATCACTAAATTTCATTCAAAATGGTCACTGCTCAGAAGGTGACTAACTTTGGGTGATGAGCATACAGGCAATACATAGAGGATGTATTATAAAATTGTATACTTGAAACCTATATAACTTTATTAAACAGTGTAACCCCAATAAATTTAATTTAAAAAGGGTCAGCCAAAATTCCAGGCCTCAAAGTCCATGACTAACACATTTCATCTCCTTATTGACATTGAAGCTCGTCTGTAAAATGGAAGTTAGGATTTCTGGCTTCAACTTTTAATAGCAATGTTTCTTACTGTACAAAGAAATAACATACAATCTCCATTTTTTTCTTACAGAACTGTCAAGCTGATGAAATTAAATAGAGTGTGAGTTTGGCCCCAAGAAAAATAACAGGTTCCAGAATACTTTTTGTGCATTGGAAAATATCATCTAAAAATGAAAACAAAATATTAGCTAAGCATACATTTGTGCATTTTTCTCATGTATGACATCTCCTTCAGAAGTATTTTCTGGTCTTTCAGGTTTATTCCAAGTATCATGGATATTTTCTGCAGACTAATAACCAAATATTGCCATTTCTGGGATATTACTCAGATTTATAAAGCAATATTACACAGAAACGACATATTACAAATGTTTTTGCTAATAATGTATATATTCTTCTAACATATTCAGATGTCAACAGGCATAAGCAAAGTTTTATTCTTAAAAAATAAAACCTGTATTTAGAATAACTATTGACCACATTGATATCACTAGGCACAAATTTTCTATTATACTTAAAATACATAAAACTAAAGGCAGAAAAAGTTGCCTAATATTGGTGAGTTATCCTTATGGCAAGCTTCTGCATATATAGGTATAATTTCTTCTTTCCTTCCCATTACAGTTATGTAGCCCAATAGTTGTTAATATGGCAAGTCACAAAAAAAGCGACTTTACAGAACACAAAAATCATCAATAATAAATTATTTTCTTCAGGTTAATGGCATTTTTGACATTAAAAATGCAAGTTAAAAAAGGTAGATGGAAGAAATATTTTTATATCACATTAAATATAAATTTATAAACTATATGTCTAAATTACTGTTTTTATTGTTATGTTTGCTACTGTTTCTTTTACTTGAACTTGTCCTGAATCAAGAAATCATTCAGTCATTATACATGAAGTTAGTTAAAAGTAACAAAAACTGTGATGTTTTTATGAAGAAGGAGAGCAAACAGGGTATATTTTTTAGCAATAAATGATTATTTTTTAAAAATTATTCTAATAATTGAAATGAAAGGAAAAAAATACCATCAAAATTAAATCCTGCCAATTAATTTTGAATTAGAATTTTGGGAATAATCAAGTCTCTAAAGTGATATGAAATCTACATCAAGCCATATACAAATAAATGATAGTTTTAATAACCTATTATACTATTTTTTATTTTTATAAAATATTATTCTTAATATCGTTGTGTAGTGAAAATTTTGAAATAAGTCAAAATATTTTTAGGAATATTTTCTACCATTATGTGTTTCAAAAAAGAGATTTAAGAATCGGACTCAAAATATTACAAATCTAATCCTGTACATCACAGAATGAAAAGAATATTTGTATATAATTCAGACACTACGATATATGTGGGAAAATAGCATTTATTTTTAAGTTACATTGTAACAGAGTGAAATGCTGGATCTCTCTGACTCCATTCTCTTCAAGCCCGCATTGTTCCCCTGTCCTTCACTCAGACGTGCTCATCAGAGAAATTCTGCTTGTGACAGGTTTAGAAAAAACAATCCCTCCCCTTTGTCCCCCACCCACTGTTTCATAAAGAAGCCTGAACTCTGGACTTAGGGTGGATTTGAGGATCAGATCTCTCCTCTTCTTTGTTGGTGCCTTCTCAATCAATCAACCTTTTCTTACTCCCAAATTTGGTGTTTTGAGTTTTGGCCTTTTAAAGCATTGAACATACAGAATTTGGAACAGTAACAACATTAACTCAATAATTATATAATTTCCGCTTTTTGCTATTTTTGCTATGTAAAAATACATCAAATGTGAAAGTGATGTCGATAAATTTGAATATTTTCATTTTTTATACCTATAACAGGTACCAAGATATCAAAATCACTTTTCTATTAAAATGTCACCTGATGCCTGCCAGAATAATTACTTTGAATATCACTAAACTTGTAAATTATTATTTATGTATTCACAGGCAAATCTCATGATCTGAAAAGTAAAAGTGTTTAACTTTAGAAAACTATAATTTAAATTAAAAAATAAATTAAAATTCAATACATTTTAGGTATTAAAGTTTCATTTAAAATAAATCCAAATGAACATTCCATATACATAAATGAATTCATTTTTCTAGATATTAGTTGTCTTATCAGGGAAAAGAAAAAATAGAACTTTAATTTTTCTGCTTCTTAGGAAATTTGAATTCCAATATAAACGGACACAAAGCAAACTTTAGAAAAACAACAGAACGCATATCTTTCAAATACAGTCTCTAAATTAATCTTTATAATAACCCATCAAAATAGTCTATCATCTTCATTTCCCTGAGGAGGTAAATAGGTCTTTCAGACATTAGCCACTTCCACATTTTAGAAGCTCTTTGGTATAAGGATTAAAATTCATTATTAGCTTGGAAGTCATTCTGTGCAGAAATAGTGCAGACATTTTAAAAAACGGGATCACAGTAGTTTACCTCAAGGATCTTGTAAAGATTAAATGACTTTAAATGTATATCATTTAGAAATGTGTCTGGCTCATGTTAAGTGCTCCATAATATCACTAATAATTAACAATGTTAGTCATCATTAATACTGAATGTCACTAAAGCCTGGTTTAGATCAAACTCTAAATTCTATATCCCTGTACACATACAGACAAGCACCCCCTCCTTCAGAGTACAGTGTGACATTATTATGTAGAATATAGGATATGTACATTAAGAGAGTCAGAAAGACTCAATTTTTTTAACAAAATTAACACTAGTCACAACAGAAGGGAAACATGCTTGCTGAAGTTGATGTTACATAGGCAAATTTGACTTTTGCTATTCTCTAAACATTTTGTGTGGACTGCATTTATGTGTGTGTCCACAGAGGTATGTGAATTTTGTCCCTGCTTAAAATAGCTTTGTATATGGTAACCCTGATCCTTATAGATATTTGTTTATTATTCCTGTTAATATTTTTATTCGAAGAACATCATATATATTACAAAAAGCTTTTACATACATTATCTCCTATTCATTCTATGTTGAGATGATTAAAGTCTAAAAAGTTTAAATGACTTAACAAGTAAAGATACTGAAAATTCTGAGATTTTTGCAATTTTAATTAAAATGTTTTTTAAAAACAACCATTCACAAATTGAGTGGATTATTGGCATTAGAATGAATATTCTAAGATTAAAATTCTTAGGTTCAGTACTTTATGGGGGAAAAGGCAAGTGGCTTAAATAACGTGGATGTGGGATAATTTCCCCAGACCACCATAGCACTAATAGAATGATAGCTTCAAAGGACAAAAAGTCTTTTTGGAGCATCTCTCTTGGCACTAGAATTTACCTGATTCAGATGCAAATGCATTAACTGATATCTTAGAGCAAAACCAGCATTGTTTTTTGTGCCTCTTTTAGGTAAGGGATACAATGACCCTAACCAACTTCCTGTCCTTCCAGCATGCTCCTCAGTTGCAGAATCCATAACAATCTCCTTGTTTAAATCCATCCACCAGCATAGCTTAAGCACCTTGACTGACTTAATATGTGTTTGAGTTAGCTTTCCACAGGACTTGGAGAAGAAAAAGGAAGAGTTTCAGTGAAGACAACTATGTCTTCACTGCCCATGTGGAAAAGTGCTGTGCCCCTTCAAAGGAAGAATGTTTTTTTATATAATAACTTTTTTAAGTTTATAAACAATATCATATAATCAAAATAAACTTTTATTATGACATTTGATTTGCATTCATGATTTCTTATTTAATATACTTGAATATATTTTCATTATTATTTTATTTTTTAATCCTCACCTGAGGATATGTTGATTACTTTTAGAGGGACAGGGAGGGAGAGAGAAAGAGAGAGAGAAAAAGAGGGAAACTTCAACCAGTTTCCTCTAGTATGCACCCCAACCAAACAAATCACAATCTCAGTATGTGTCCTAATGCGGAATCGAACCCACAACCTTTTGGTATGGGATGAGCTCTAACCAGCTGAGACACCCAGCCAGGGTAGTTTTCATTATTATTTTTACTGATATTAGCATTTTCTCTATGATGTTACTATTGAAATAAACAGGAAATTTACTGCTATAAATTAGCATTACTAGAAAGAGAAAACAAGAGACAAATGAAACAAAATTTAATTTCTTATAATATTATTAAAACAGATGATTTACAAAATTACCTGTTGAGATTAACAGTTTTAATTAATAGTTAATGACTCTCATATTCCAGATTTCAATTCTAATATTTTACTTCTGAGGATAATTACATTACACTAAAAAAAAAAAAACCCAAAAACCTTTTAAATCCATACTTAAAACTTTTCTGGAAGAGTATAATGTTTTCTGTAGAAAAGGCTTTCTAGTGGAGAAAAATATATACTACTTCTTAGTATACAGTAATTATGGCTGGTCATTTAGTCCTGCCTTCAAGAACCAATTCAAATAATCCTACTTTTAAATATCTCCAAAGAATGAAATTTTTTTTTAGTTTCTTTTTTTTTTATTTTAATTAATTAATTTATTTTTTCAAATACATTTGTCTCTCCCTACCCCCCACCACTTTGCCTTGCCCCCTCCCTCAACTCTTCCCCTTTGGTTTGGTCCATGAGTCCTTGCTATATGTTCCTTGACTTTCCCCTTCCCTTCCTTTCCCCCTGCCCCCCTTCCCTCCTTCCCTCTCATCTCTGTTGGTTTCTTTTCCTTTCAGTGTTGCTGGTCTTATTTTCCTTGCATCTTTGTTTTGTTAGTTAGGTTCCGCTTATAGGTGAGATCATATGGTATTTGTCTTTCGCCCCCTGGCTTCTTTCACTTAGCATAATGCTCTCTAGTTCCATCCATGCTGTCGCGAAGTGTAGTAGTTCTTTTTTTCTTTCTGCTGCGTAGTATTCCATTGTGTAAATGTACCATGGTTTTTTGATCCATTCATCTACTGATGGGCATTTAGGTTGCTTCCAACACTTGGCTATTGTAAATTGTGCTGCTATGAACACTGGGGTGCATAGGTTCTTTTGAATTGGCGTTTTGGGATTCTTAGGGTATAGTCCCAGCAGGGGAATCACTGGATCAAAAGGCAGTTCCATTTTCAGCTTTTTGAGGAAATTCCACACTGCTTTCCACAATGGCTGCTCAAATTTTAATTTCTACCCTTTAATACTCTCTATGTGAAAACTGTTCTTCAATCTTCTTTTTTGACAACTGAATGTCTCATATTGCAGTTCACATTGTTTTTGTTCTTAATCTTTGTTCACATGTGATTAAAAACAGTGTGGCCATCACTTCTTAAAAAAATAACCTTTTATAGCCTTGAGAACAGCTGTAAACATACCTTTCAGTCTTCTATTTATAAAACCAAATCAAGTATATTATTTTACCTCTCTCCATTGTTGCTGTTTTAGCTCCTTATCTCAGTACCTTTTTATTTATTTATTTAAGAGAAAGAGAGAGGGGGGGTGAGGAAGTAATGAGAGAGAGA
This sequence comes from Pteronotus mesoamericanus, assembly GCF_021234165.1. NCBI lineage: Eukaryota > Metazoa > Chordata > Mammalia > Chiroptera > Mormoopidae > Pteronotus > Pteronotus mesoamericanus. The sequence continues at coordinate 76,573,849 of NW_026555321.1, read as the reverse complement.
AAGAGAGAGAGAAACATCAATTGGTTGTTTCACCTAGTTATGCATTCATTGGTTGATTCTTGTATGTGCCCTGACCAGAGAGAGAACCCACAACCCTGGTGTATCAAGAAGATGCTCTAACCAACTGAGCTCCTGGGCCACAGTTATCTTAGTATCTCTTCACTGTAATCTATCGAACTTTTTCCTTATCCCTCAAGATGTAAAATCCATTAACCAGCCAGAATGGACCTGTATGGATCTGGCCAACATGAGATATAAAGGGAATTACTTGTGTCACCTAAAACTACTCTTTTATTTATATTCCCTGCTATGCTTTATTGGGGCTATGCCTGGGAAGATAAAAAAGGTGCATATCATAGTGGGAAGTAGTATCTGGCTAGCAAAGTTTTCATAAAATATGTGCAATTAATCTTAAATATTTTGTCAGTAAAGGGGAAGATTTTGGGCCCCAGAGTTCAATTAGTACTCATGAATATAAACAATATAACCTTTGGCCTGGCTTTTGATTTTGTCTCCTAAAAATCATCACAGTCCTATTAGATGCTATTTATTTTGTTGTTGTTCTTGTTACTTCTTTTACAAGTACAGTAACTTTTAACTGCAGAAATATTTCCAGCAGAGTTCAAAATAGTATACTCCCACTGCTACATCAGAGACTATTTTACCCTTTGCCTACAGTAGATATTTGGTTTGTGTCAATCAAAAAAGTATTGCATGTTTGCTGCATGCCAGGCACTGTTCTATTGTAGACAGATATCGCTGAGCAGAACAGATGACATCTCTGCCTCATGGAGATTTTGTTTGATTGAAGGTGGGACAATTCACAGAGAAAACAAAAAAATTACTTAATCATAACAAGTCATCTGTTGATAAAGCCTGTTATAAGCTTTTGAGAGTCCTAGCCTCTGGGGGCATTGTCATTTAAATAGAATGCTTAGGAAAGCGCTCCTTAATAAGGTCCCATTTGAAGAATAGCATGAAGTAAACCATTTAGATATCGGGTGGGGGAGGAGGGTGACAACAAGTTAAAGAACATAAGGCTGATGTGTGCCAAAACAGAATAATGGTATTGCAGTGAGTTAAGGGGAAGGTAGCAGCACACTAGAGAAGACAGGTGGAGGCATGAGGAGGGTGGTGTGGTAGAGATCTTAGAGGGTCCTGCAGTTGCCTTGAAAACTTTGAATATACTTTGAGTCAAATTGAAAGCTACTAGGAGGCAAAAGTTAGGCATAAAAATAGGGGGAAAACAATTAGACTATTGCAATTGAGACATGAGGTTGACCAGTGTCATAGCAGTGGTTTGGGGTATTTTATTTGATACAGCATATACGTGTATGAGAGAGAGAGACTTGAGATTGACTCTGAGGTGTTGGAAGAAAGCAAGTGGAAAGTCAAGATGGACACTAACTGAGGTGGGCACTTGGACTGTGGGAGGACATAAGTTTGAGAACTCTATTAGATGTCCATGTAGAGATATCTAGAAGACAATAAATACATTCATTTGGAATTCAGGATAGAACTCTGAATGAATTCATAATTATTGCTATATAAATTGCATTTAAAGCAATGCTATTGGCAATTGGGAAAAATTCCAAATGGTGATTTTCCATAAAGAACTATTAGCATACTGGATCATTCTGAGGAACTTTTGGTTTTTCTCTTTCACTTTTCTATGTAATAGTAAAGCCATCAAAAAACATAGCAACAATAAATTCCCTTTCTCACTTAAAAATAACATTATTGTTATAAGTATATATAACAATGTATAATTTAAAACGTATATAATATATAAAATGTGGCATATATAGAGATATACTAATGAAATGCGTTTTAATATAAATAACATTTTTGAAAAATACATTCTGAACATACTTCATCATGTTAGAACTCAGAGCCATTATATATCTGGAATAACACATACTCTTCTTTCCTTTTGTATGTAATTCTTTTCCATTCCTGACATGTAAAAAGCTATATGCTCTTTAGTATTCATTGTATATTTCCACATCAATAACCTTGATTTTATATAAATACAAAGCATATAGGTATTATTCTGTCCAAAATAAGTTTTTATTTCTGCAATCAAATTTGATGAAGCTCTTAGTTAATGCCCATATTTGATTGATAACATTTATTTTATTAGCTCTCAAATTATAAGCTCAATTAATAAATATAGTCTATATCAATGTATTTTTTTTTTGTCTAGATTGTTATTGAAACAATCAAGTAAGCCAGGACAAGTGGAATAGGGAAACAGAAGATAGCTGAACATACTGGATGAGTAGTTTACAGCCAGATACAGGTCACTTCCCCAGAGATAATATCTAGGCCTCAGATGTATTTCAGCTCCAGGCCCAGAAAAGCAGCAAAACCAGGTGGGTGAGGCCAGGACCAGCTGAAATGACTAATTACCATCCATATTGCAGCACTGACCAATCAGTAGAGACTATGACCCTGAAAAAGAACACCTGGAATGCGTATTTTGCTGAAACCCCCTCCTGTGGGCCTGAGCAGACCCACTCAGGGCCAGGTCACCTGTCCAGTAACAGTTATGACTTTTTTTATTTGAAAGCATTTCTCCAGAGAAGAGAAATGTAGGGGAGGAGACAAACCAAACAAAATGAATTTTAAGTATTGGTTTAATTCTATTATGTTGTGTTTTCACATATTGTCCTTAGGGTCATTCTGATGAAATGTCAATGCAGATTCCACCTGCAAGTCATTTACTGTTGATGAGACTGAGCTGGCTGGAGCTATGAGCTCATACCTGGCTCTGTTGTTACCTTCTGTCTCACTTCTATGTCACAGAAAAATACTTTCAGGTTGCCAGGACCTCAGGATTTTACACTTGGTGGTCATAGGTCAAACTGTAGGATGATGGAGAAAGGAAGACAAAAGAGAGAGAGAGTGGCTGGGCAGCTGGTTGGCTGAAGTTGTGGGCAGAGTGACTGCTGTTCTCTAACAGTCTAGTTTGTAGTGCTTTCCCTTAGTCATTTCAGTGTGTACAAGCTTAGATCCTCTCCAAGCAGAACCTGAAAAATGACACATAATAGGGACAACACATCACAGTCCAACAAGAAAAAATGAATCTATTACTATCACATGTCATCTTTAGGCAGGGGCCATGATAATGTCTGTATTTTATTTTTATTATATGTGTTGCCCAAGTGAACACATGAATCTATTAATTTTAGCGCTTTGATGACATTCACAATATTTTACACTCTGTGTGTTGACCAACTAAAGGGTCATTGTCCTTTTGTCTCTAAATCAAAAAGCTGAAGCCCATAAAAAGTGTATTATACAAACAAATATTCCTGATATGATTTACAAATTCTGCGAGAACATCAAGAAGAGAACACTTTTTGAATCATACTGTTTGAATTGTTATATTTAGAAGGTATGTTATATTAAGCAAACCTTTAAAATAAAATTGCCTATTATAGACAACACCCATTTTTAAAATTTTTATTGTATTTTTTTCATTAACTTTTAGTTCCCTTATACCCACCTCCTCCTTGTAATCACCACAATGTTGTCCATGTCCATGAGCCCTTTTTCCTTCCTGCTCAATCTCTCCAACCCCTAATAAAAGGTCCCACAAAGCAACAGTGATCTTGAGAAAGAACAAAGTTGGAGGAATCATGCTACCTAATATCAAATTGTACTAAAAGTACTCAGAACAGCATGGTACTGGCATAAAAATAGACACATAGATCAATGGAACAGGATAGAGAGCCCAGAAATAAACCCACATCTTTTTAGTCAACACTACCCATTTTGAAGAAGCTATCTGCACTACATGAATGTCCTTGTCTCCCCTACTGTTATACAGGTTAAGCAGATGGAGCAATGAGTTGAAGGAATTGCAAATGATTCAGTCAATTACTATCCCAAAGAATTTTCCTAATTAAACGCAGTGGAGAAAAAGCCGCACCCTGGGGGCCAGCTGACCAGGGTTATATTCCCAGCCTCAGGGTATCCATGCCACCTAGTTTCCTCAGCACCCAGATAGACTTCTATGTAAGATGTGCTTGCTGAGAAATATGCCAGTGAATTATAGGTACCTCTATCTAGGACACTCCTTATTTCTCTTTCTATAAAGTATGTGGTTGTAAGGGGACTGATACCCCACCCAGAGAATAGAAACCTTCAAGAGTTACAAAAATAGTAAAATTCCAGAGGACCAAGAACCAATATTATTCTTTTAATATACAACCATCGCTCAAAAGACTGTCTTCTGATTCCAAAGATGAAAGGGATATCTCATTTAAATACTTATCTGGACTAAGGTAAAACACATATAGGTCTTCATATTTCTCAGAAAGTCATATCACTCAGAAAATGGGCATTGGAACTATAATGAGTAAAAGTAAAGGAGCTGCCTTGGTGGACATGACTGATATCACTTTAGGATGACACACATTTCAGGAGAAATTTGGAGACAGAAATTACTAACATTTATTCAATGTCTATTAAATGTCCTTTCTTAATATACTTATGCATACCAGTAATTCTAGAAGGGAGCTATAATTATAATTCTTGATTTATAGGTAAGGAATTGAAATAAAGATAAGTAATTTATTAATGATATATTGCTGGGAATTAATGGGTCCAAACTGGGGTCAGAAATCAAGCACAGACAGCCTGATTCAGATTCATATTGTTAACATGTCACTGTTCTTTCTGTCGACCAGCTAACCTGGTAATCATGATAATGTAGCATACAGAAACAAATTTATAATATTTAGTACATAATAAATGGCTGAAGTATGAGCAAATGTTAGGGAAATAAAAATAAAAATACAGTAGTAAGGTTATCTATTGAAATAGAAGTAACCATAAATCTATTCCTAGAATCGTCTTGGTTCCTATTAAGTCCATTGGCTGTTGTTCAGAGCGAACGATGATGCAGTAAGACAATAAAATATTTGCATAGTGATGCTAAAACAAAACTGAACTTTATTCAATGTTTCTATAAAACAAATATTTATTGAAAAGTTAGCTATTATTTGCAAAACATCATGTATTTCCACAGCACAAAATGCAAAACACACACATACACACACCTTGGAAAGGGAAACATTTCACAAGAGTTCATCATTTCCTTCTTAATTACTCTTTCCTGGCCACAATAAATTGAAATCCTATAATAAATCTTCTCAAAAGAGTTTTTTTTTAAAAAAATTAGGAACAAGGTAAATTTAGACATGATCCAACTGTTGATTGATGTAACCCCAAAGATAAATATAAATACTCCTAATTTTATTTTTATAAAAATGTTAATTGAAAATAGAACTATAGGCACGGAAACTTGAAACAGACTGAAAGTGACCAGAGGGGAGAAGAGAGGATAATAATGGTAGAAAGAAGGGGGAGGGACTAGACAAAGAACATATATGAATTACCCACAGACACGGACATCAGTGTAGGAATTAACTGTGGAGTGGGGTGTAGGATGGGTGAAGGAGGGCAAAGGTAGAAAAATTGTAATATGTATGTAATAGAATACAATATATATGTAATAGAATAACAATATAAAATGATTTGCAATAGAAATATAATATGTAATATAATAATAATATAAATATATTTTATATATAAATATAAATAAATAAATAAATATAAATATATTAAGACAGAGATTTGATCTCCAAAATATATAAAGAACGCACACGACTCCACTCCAAGAAGACAAATGATCCAATCAAAAAATGGGCAAAAGACCCGAACAGACACTTCTCCAAGGAAGAGATACAGAGAGTCCAGAGACATATAAAAGGATGCTCAGCATCACTTGCCATCAGAGAAATGCAGATCAAAACCACCATGAGGTACCACCTCACACCGGTCAGAATGACCATCATGAACACATCAACAAATAACAGGTGCTGGCGAAGCTGTGGAGAAAAGGGAACCCTAGTACACTGTTGGTAGGAATGCAGACTGGTGCAGCAACTGTGGAAAGCAGTGTGGAATTTCCTCGAAAAGCTGAAAATGGAACTGCCTTTTGATCCAGTGATTCCCCTGCTGGGACTATACCCTAAGAATCCCAAAGCCCCAATTCAAAAGAACCTATGTATGCCAATGTTCATAGAAGTACAATTTACAATAGCCAAGTACTGGAAACAACCTAAGTGCCCATCAGTAGATGAATGGATCAAAAAACCATGGTACATTTACACAATAGAATACTATGCAGCAGAAAGAAAAAAAGAACTACTAAACTTCGCGACAGCATGGATGGAACTAGAGAGCATTATGCTAAGTGAAAGAAGCCAGGGGGCGAAAGACAAATACCATATGATCTCACCTATAAGTGGAACCTAACTAACAAAACAAAGATGCAAGGAAAATATGACCAGCAACACTGAAAGAAAAAAAGAAACCAACAGAGTTCAGAGGGAAGGAGGGAAGTGTGTGTGGGGAAAAGGAAGGGAAGGGTCAAGTCATGAAACATATAGCATAGACTCATGGACAAAGCCAAAGTGGGGAAGGATTGAGGAAGAGAGATGAGATAGGGGGCAGAGGAAAGTGGTGGTGGGAAGGTGGAGATAAATGTCTTTGAACAAAAAAATAAAGTAAAAAAATAAATAAATAAATAAAAAATAAAAATATAGGTTAGAAAGGACAGAGAGCAGCATGGTCCACAAAGTCCATGCCTTACATGTTCCTCTACACAGCAATTAAGTAGTTGATAGGCAGAGTACCTCTAATCTTCATTTTTCCTACTTTGTAGAGTGAGATGTTGAACAAGAGGTTCAATCTAGTTAACTCTATTAAATATGCAAATGACAAGTTACAAAATGCAGACAGTGTTCAGTGTGTGTTGCTAAATCCCTGCAAGAAAAATCATTGTTCATAGAAATTGATATTCTAAAAACACAATTACAAAGTAACAAGAACAATCTTTTATCAATTAAAATGTGCAACAGCAAAAATATAATTACTATTAATATTACTTACATGATGCAATTGAATGCTGATACTTTAAGTGAATTATGCCATGGCATTATTTTTAAAAAAAGACAATCTAAATAAATTTGAAGGACATTTTAACACTCTTCTGAAATATTTTTTAAAAGATAAAGGTTCCAAAAGAGTCTGACACCTGGTTCTTATGGTATTAAAACTGTATTTTTACTTTAAATAAATAGTATAAAGTTGTGGAAGTCCAAGCAGTTTTAAGATTTCATACAATAGTAAATTTGCAAGGCAGAACATTTATGGAAACAGAATATAAAAGAACTAAGTTAAGAAAGATTATATAAAAACCTAGAATGGACTTGAAGGAATTAAACTGAAAAAAGATTACAAATGATTCCATTCTTAAAAGATGAATGTTGGGACTGGAACAAATTCATTTGAGTGACAAAACCAATTTTATAGCTTTCTCCACACACAGAGGATATATTCTAACTACCCACACAAAATTTCACTAACCAGAAAATTATTGTGGAAGATAAATTGCTATTTATTTTAAATGATTTAAAAGTTTTAAATTTATTAATAATTTATTAATATTATATATATTTCATTTGGAATATGTAAGAAAAATATACTGATATTTTATTAAAATCACCAGAAAAAATTAGAATGTTATTTAAAACAGAAATGCTCCCTAGTGCTTATTTTCAGAATATTATTTTTTCGAATTCAGTTGAAGGGGAATAGATTTCTGCAACACAAAGTTTTAATAATTTATAAACATAAGATTCTTAGACCTACTTATTTGGGGAAAAAAGGCTCCATCAAAATTACATATCAGAAAATACAGAGATAAGTTAAAGGTTTATTTGAAAACCTTAGATTAGATATATTGTGTATTGTTTGTAAAAAAAGAAAAAAGAAATTAATCATTTTATTACCACATTCCATTGCCAAGAGATACTTGTATGGTTTCAGTAAGGACCTGGGTTTACTTTAGAAGCTTCATGAAAATATTGCAAGGCTGTGATTTTATTATGAAAAAGACAAACAGAATGAACATGGGGATGCCTGAGGATTCAAGAAGTTTGAGGTGTAAGTGGAAGCTATACAATCCTTCTCCCAGAATCAATCTGGAATCAGAACTAAATTGTAAAGAAATTATCCTGAATAACCAACTGAACACTGGCTGGAGAGAAGCCTTATAACTAAGGACAGAGAGAAGAAATAATTTTACCACAACAAGACTGGTAGGGAGTGCAGAGAAGATACAAGGAGGCACTCTGGGCTCCTAGGGGCAGCAAGTGACATTCTGGAGGTATATTTCAGTGGCTAGGGCATCACCCTTAGAAGTGTAAGGTCTAAAACTCAAGCTGGGTTCCCCAACCTTCAGCACCAGAGCCAGAAAGGAACACAGATAGCATCTAGCTGTGAAAAGCAATAGGGTTTCTGCCAGGGAGAGATGGCTGGAGACACAGAGAGCCTCTTAAAGAGCCAATGCACAAAATTCTGTTTTCAGCCACTTACCCTGGGCTTAGGCACAGGGAGGTCAGAGTAAACTAGAGATGCCTGAGGAGAGTCTGGGGTCATTGGCTCTGGGGGAAGAACTGGAGTCACAGCTACTAGGTTCACTGTGCTGAGTCATCTCCCAAACTGCAGAAGCCATCTTCTCAGGCAGAGCACCCCTTTCTAAATGGCGTCAGTCTGAGGGGAAACAATAGCCCCGCCTTCAGGAATTACTCAGCCACACCCTCTGTTGTTTAAACCAGGTTATTGATTATAGCTAGAGATTATATCATTGATAAGTTAAACAACTAAGGCTGAATATACAAAGAATCTGCCAAAATGGGAAGACAAAGAAACAGAACCCAAATGGAAAAACAAAACAGTTCTCTATAGGAAGAACTAAATGTAATAGAGGCAAGAAGTTTATCAGATAAAGAGCTTTGAGTAATGATTATAAGGATATTCAATAGCATGAAAAAATACATAGAAACCATAAAAATGACTTGTCAAAAAAAGAATGCAATATCTGAAATACATAATACACTAGAAGGAATAAACAATAGGTTAGATGAAGCAGAGGACTGAATCAGTGATTTGGAAGACACGATAGAAAAAAACATGCAAGCAGATAAGCAGAAAGGAAAAAGTTTGTTTGTTTTTTTAATGAAGAGAGCTTAGAAACATTTTGGAAAACATGAAGCATAACAAAATCTGCAGCATGGGGATATCAGAAGGAGAAGAGAGTGAACAAGGGATCAAGAACCTCTTTCAAAAAATAATTAACAAAAACTTCCCTAATGTGGTGAAGTAAAAAGATAATACAATTCCAGGAAGCTCAGAGAATCCCAAAAATGTCAGACCCAAAGAGGCCTACGCTGAAACACATCATAATTAAAAAGACAAGGCTTAAAGACAAGGTTTAAAGGCAAGGAGTGAATCTTAAAAGACACAAGAGGAAAGCAGGTAGTTACATTAAGGGAACACTGATTATTCTGTCATTTGATGTGTGGTGATGTTTCAAGGCTGGATGAGTTCACAGGATTCATGCAGATGGAAGAAAAGTCACCGAGCTGTGGGGATGCTTGACATGGCTTTGTTCAAGGGTGGGTGATCCACGAATGGTGCAGGCTGTGTGTCCCTGTGTGGCCAACCTTGTGGCCCCTGTCCCCTCTCTCTCCTGTGTGTTAACAGGGAGCCCCTACCCCCTTAGATACTGAAGACAGACAAAGCCGGCAAAGAGCCAAAACAGGTTGTAGAATATAGTGAGATTCTGTGCATGTGAGCCCACTGAACGCTGTGAGAGTGCTTTTTGGGCCCAGTCTCAAGCCTATGAGAATACTATTTATATTAGTTCCCCACACATCTGGATGAGGAATCCAGATTGCCTCCATTTACCCTACATCTGATTCCTCAGCAGAAACATTTGAGGCCAGAGGGAGTGACATGAAATAGTAAAGGTGATGAAAAGCAAGGACGTGCAACCGAGGCTACCTTATCCAGTAAGGTTATCATTTAAAGTTGAAGGAGAAATAAGAGCTTCTTAGACAAGAAAAAGTTGGAGAAGATTGATACCAAACCAGTATTACAACAAATGTTAAAGGGCTTGCCAGAAGAAGAAGAAGAGGAAGGGGAAGGAGAAGGAGGAGAAGGAGAAGAAAGAAGAAGGAGAAGGAGGAGGAAGAGGGGGAGGAGAAGATGAAGAAGAAGAAGAAGAAGAAGAAGAAGAAGAAGAAGAAGAAGAAGAAGAAGAATAGAAGGAGAAGAAGAAGAAGAAGAATAGAAGGAGAAGAAGAAGAAGAAAGAGGAAAGAAGAAAGAAGAAGAAGAAGGGGAGGAGGAGGAGGAGGAAGAAGAAGAAGAAGAAGAAAAGAAGAAGAAGAAGAAGAGGAAGAGGAAGAAGAAGAAGGAGTAGGAGGAGAAGGAGAACAAGAAAAAGAACAAGAAGAACAAGAAGAACAGGGGGGAGGGGAAGGAGGGAGAGGGGAAGGGAGGAAGGAGGAAGAAGGAAGAAGATGACAACAGAGGAAAGTAGTTTAACAATAAAATGGCACTACATATGTACCTATCAATAATCACCTTAAATGTAAATTGTTTAAATGCTCCAACCAAAAGACATAGGATAGCTGAATAGATAGGAAAGAAGACCCTTTATATACGCTGCCTCCAAGAGATCCATCTCAGATTGAAAGATACACACAAACTAAAAGTGATGGAAAAAGATATTCCATGCAAATAGGGGAAAAAAGCCCGAGTAGTAGTACCTATATCCAACAGAATAGATTAAAATCAAGGCTATAGTAAGAGACAAAGAAGGACACTACATAATGATAAAGGGGACAATCCAACAAGAGGATATAACCTTAGTTAACATTTACACACCCAATATAGGAATACCTAAATATGTGAAGCAATTCTGATATACACAGAGACAGATCGACAGAAATACAGTCATGGTTGGAATTTTAATTCCCCACTGTATTCAATGGAAAGATCTTCCAGACAGAAAATCAACAAGGAGACAGTGGCCTTAAATGACACATTAGGTCAAATGGATTTAATTGATACCTTCAGAGCATTTTACCCCAAAGCAGCAGAATGTATATACTTTTCAAGTTCATATGGAATGTTTTCTAGGACAAGACCACATGTTAAGACAGAAAACAAGTCTCAATAAATTTAAAAAGATTGAAATTGTATCAAAGATCTTCTCTGATCACAATGCTATGATACTAGAAATAATTCACAAGAAGAACACTTAAAAACATGCAAGGACATGAAGCTAAAGAACAGTTATTAAACGGTGAATGGGTCAACAATGAGATCAAGGAAGAAATCAAATGATACCTTGAAACAAATGAAAATGAGGACACAACAATCCAAAATCTGTGGGACACTGGGAAAGCAATCCTAAGAGGGAAATTAATAACATTACCAGCCTATTTCAAAGAAACAAACAAAAAAAAACACACAAAAAACCTCATATAAACAATCTAACTTCATACTTAAAGGAACTTGAAAAAGAAAAACGAAGCCCAAAGTGAATAGAAAGGAGATAATAAAATTCAGAGCACAAATAAATGAAATAGAGTCTAAAAAAATGATACAAAAGATCAATGAATCTAATTGCTTGTTCTTTGGAAAGATAAACAAGATTGACAAATCTTTAACCGATTCATCAAGAACAAAAGAGAAAAGATCCAAGTAAATAAAATCAGAAATGAAAGAGAGATAGCAACTGACACCAAAGTAATACAAAGGATTGTAAGAAAATATTATGAACTACTATATACAAATGGGACAACATGGATGAAACAGTGTAATTTCTGGAAACATACAATTTTCTAAAACTAAGTCAGGAAGATTCAGAGAATCGAAATAGATAGATTATACCTAGTGAAATTGAAGCAGTAATTAAAAAAATCCCTTAACAAACAAAAGCCGTAGACTGGATGACAAACATATCAAGAATTAACACCTTCCTTCTCTTTCATAAAATTGAAGAGGAAAGAAGGCTCTCAAACTCATTTTATGAAGCCAACATTATCTTAATTCAAAAATGAGATGAGGACACAACAAAGAAAGAAAAGTTTAGGCCAATATCCCTAATGAACATACATGCTAATATCCTCAACAAAATATTAGCAAACCAAATAGAACAATACATCAAAAAGGTCATATATCATGATCAAGTGGGACTTATTCTGGGAATGCAAGGTTGGCACAACATTTGCAAATCAATAAATGTGATTCAACACATATGCTGAATGAAGGATAAAAAACACATCATCATCTCAATAGATGCAGAAAAAGATTTTGATAAAAACTCTCAGCAAGGTGGGAATAGATTGAACATATTTAACATAATAAAGACCATATATTATAAACTTACTGCCAGCATCATACTCCGTGGGCAAAAACTACAAGGGTTCTCCTTAAGATAAGGAACAAGGCATCCTTTCTTATTCAACATAGTACTGGAATTTCTAGTCCCATCAATCAGACCCCAATAAATAAATAAATAAATAAATAAATAAATAAATAAATAAAAGACATCTAAATTGGAAAGAAGTAAAACTGTCATTATTTGCAGAGGACATGATACTGTACCTAGAGAAACATAAAATTCCACCAAGAAACTACTAGAACTGATAAATGAATTCAGCAAAGTAGCAGGATACAAAGTTTATGGCCAGAAATCAGTTGCATTTTTACATGCCAATAATGAACTAACAGAAAGGGAAATTAAGAAAACAGTCCTATTCATAATTGCTACAAAAAGAAAACCTAGGGATAAACCTAACCAGAGATGTAAAAGACCTGTAAAGGATGTAAAATACTTGGAAAATTATGACACTGAAGAAAGAAAATGAAAAAGGTACAAATAAGTGGAAACACATACTGTGTTCATGGATAGGAAGAATGAACATCATTCAAATATCCATATTACCCTAGCAATCTATAGATTTAACACAATTCTTATCAAGAGGCCAATGAGATATTTCACAGAAATAGACCAAGTACCACACAAAAGGCCCCACATAGCAACGGCAATCCTGAGAAAGAAGGACATAGTTGGAGGAATCACACTATCTAATATCAAAGTATACTATAAGGCTATGGTGATCAAAACATCACGGTACTGGCATAAAAACAAACGCATAGATCAATGGAACAAATAGAGAGCCCAGAAATAAACTTATACATTTATAGTCAAATAATATTTGACAGAGAAAGCAAGACCTAAAATAAATTAAGGCAGTTTATAAATGGTGGTAGACATATATGTGCAGAAAAATGAAACCAGACAACCTTCTTATACCACACAGAAGAATAAATTCAAAATGGATCAAAGACTTAAATGTTAGACCCGAAACCATAAAAATCCTAGAAGAAATCATAGGCAGAGAAATCACAGACATTTCTCTTATCAATATTTTATCTGATACATCTCCCCAGGCAATGGAAACAAAGGAAAAAATAAACAAATGGAAATACATCAAACTAAAAAGTTTTTGCCCAGCAAAGAAAATCAACAAATAAAAAGACAATCCACAGAATGGGAGAACAAATTTGTTGATACATCTGATAAGGGATTAATATTCAAAATTTACAAGGTACTTAGAAAATTCAACACCAAAAAAAAAAGTTAAAAAATTGTCAAAGGACCTCAATAGACACTTATCTAAAGAGAACATGCAGAGGCAGTCAGAGAAAGACAAATACCTTATGATTTCACTCATATGTGGAATCTGATAATCAAACCAAGGAAAATGGGGACAGACGCATAGACGGAGAGCAGGATGACAGCTAGAGAGGTGGGAAATTAGGGTGTAGAGGGATTGAGCAAAAAGGAAAAAGGACTCATGGATGTGGACAAAAATGTCATGACAGGGGGTTTAAGGGCACTGAATTGTAATGGAAAAACAAAATTAAAAATTTTTTTAAAGTAAAAGATAAAAAATGTAATTTACCATTGGAAAGAAGTAAAGCTTTTGTTACTGAATATTTACCAGGTGATTTAATTCCGTGTATTGACAACCCTAAAGATCCCACCAAAAAAGCTATTAGAACTGATAAATAAATTCAGTAAGCTAGCAGGATACACAATTAGTATTCAGAAATCAGATGCCTTTGATATACCATAAATGAACTATGAGAAAGGGAATAATACAATGCCATTTACACTTGCCTCAATAAAATACTTGGAATAAATTTAACCAATGAGGAAAATAACTGTACTCAGAAGATCAATATTGTGGAAAAGAAATTAAGAAAATGCAAATAAACGGAAGCATACACTATGTTCCTGGATAGGAAGATTGACATCAATTAAAATGTCCATACTACCAAAAGCAATCTATAAATTCAACACAATTCCAATCAAAATAACAATAGTATATTTCACTGAAATACAAGAAATAATCTAAAAGTTATAAAACCATCAAAGACCCCAAATAACCACAGCAATTTTGAGAAAGTAGAACAATGTTGAAGGTGTCACACTACCTGACATCAGAGAATACTACAAGGCCATAGTAATCAAAACAGCACAATGCTGGCATTAAAAATAGATATATAACTCAAAGGAACAGGATAGAGAGCCCAGGAATAAACCCACCCCTATGTGGTCAGTTTATATTTGACAAAGGAAGCAAGAATAACAATGGGGTAGTTATTATTCAATAAATGGTGCGAGGAAAACTGGAATGATACATTAGAAAATGGAACTAGACTAAATTCAAAATGAATTAATAACGTAAGCAGGAAACTCACATATCCCACACAGCAATGTTTTCACCAATATGTCCCCTAGAGCAAGGGACATAAAGGAAAAAATAAACAAATGGGACTTCATCAAAATAAGCAGCTTTTGCATGGCTAAAGAAAACATCAGCAAAATGAAAAAGGAGCCAACTGTATGGGAAAATATATTTGCCAATGATACCTCAGACAGGAGTTTGATCTCCAAAATATGTAAAGAACTCACATGACTACTCCAGGAAGATAAACAATCCAATTAAAAAATGGGCAAAGGACCTGAACAGACACTTCTCCAAGGAGGACATAATCAGGGCCCAGAAACATATGAAAGGATGCTTAGCATCACTAGCCATCAGAGAGATGTAAAATGAAACCACAATGAGATACCACTTCACACCAGTCAGAATGGCCATCATAAACAGATCAACAAACAATAGGTGCTGCCGAGGTTGTGGAGAAAAGGGAACCTTAGTACACTGTTGGTGGGAATGCAGACTGGCGCAACCACTGTGGAAAACATTGTGGAATTTCCTCAATAAGATAAAAGTGGAACTGTCTTTTGACCCAGCGATCCCACGGCTGGGATTTATACCCTAAGAATCTCAGAACACCAATTCAAAAGAACCTATGCACCTCAGTGCTCATAGCAGCACAATTTACAGTAGCCAAGGGCTGGAAACAACCTAAGCTCCTAACAGTAAATGATTGATCAAAAAACTATGGTCTATTTACCCAATGGAATATTGCACAGCAGAAAGAAAGAAAGAGCTACTATCCTTCTTGACAGCATGGATGGAACTAGAGACCATTATGCTAAGTGATATAAGCCAGAGAGCGAAAGACAAATACCGTATGATCTCACCTATAAGTGGAACCTAACCAGCAAAGCAAGCAGGCAAGACAAATATGACCAGCAACATTGAAAGAAAGAAGAAACCAACAGGGACAGGAGGGATGGAGGAAGGGGGGTAGCAGGGAGGGGAAGGGAAAGGGTCAGATCAAGGAACAGGTGTGAAAGACACATGGATGAACCCAAGGTGGGGAAGGATTGACAGGGGGAGGTGGTAGTGGGTGGAGCAGGGGAGAATGGTGAGGGGTAAATGGAGACAAATGTATTGGCACAATAAAAGAATTAAAAATAAAAAAATATATTTTTCTTTTTTATTGCTCTAGTTACGCTCTTGAAAGTTCAGAGGCATCAGAGTTTAATACTCTTTTCCTGCTTTGTTTTCAGACTGGAGGTTTCCAATCATTTTTGTTTGTTCTTAATTAGTGGCACACATTTCTATCATTCTTATATTATTATTATTTTTATGTGATATCTTTTACACTGTATTTTCTATGTCATGCCTGAACATATTTATTAAATATTTCCATAAATGTGTATGATTTCTGAAACTTATGATTCCTAAAATTTTGGTTTGCCTTCGTTATTTTATATATTTTTATTTAATCTTTGTTGTATTTTCCCATTATCATTTAGTCACCTTATACTCCCCCTCCCCAGCAATCACTACACTATTGTCCAAGCCCATGAGTCCTTTTTCCTTTTTGTTCAACCCCTCTACCTGCTAACTTCCCATGGCCAGCTGTCATCCTATTCTCCATCTGTTGAGTCTGTCCCCATTTTCATCACCATTTTCTTTGTTAGTTCAGTTCATTAGATTCCACATATGAATGAAATCATATGGTATGTATTTCTCTGACTGGTTTATTTCATTTAGTGTAATGTCATCCATACTGTCGCAAAGAGTAAAATTTTCTTCTTTTTTATGGCCAAGTGGTATTCCACTGTATAAATGCCCCATAGTTGTTTTATCCACTCATGTACTGGTAGACGTTTGGGTTGCTTCTGTATCTTGGCATTTGTAAGTAACCCTGCAGTGAACATAGGGGTGCTTATGCTCTTTCAAAATAGTATTTTGGGTTCCTTCAGATATATTCCCAGAAGTAGATAGCGGGGTCAAAAGGCAGATCCATTTTTAATTTTTTGAGGTATCTCCATACTGCTTTCCACAATGGCTGCACCAATCTGCATTCCCACCAACAGGATAAAAGTGTTCCCTTTTCTCCACATCCTCACCAGGACTTGTTATTCTTTGAATGTGAGGTAAAAATCACTTGTGAAGCTATTCAGTCCAGGAATTTTTGTTTGTTGTGTTTTTTAATTACCGTTTCTACTTCATTAGTTACAATTGGTCTGTTCAGATTTTCTTTTTCTTCTTGATTTAGTGGAGGACTTTATGTTTCTAGGAACTTATCTATTTTTCCCAGATTATCCAATTTGCAAATAGATAGTTATTTGTAAAATTTTCTTTTAATCCTTTGTATTTCGGAAGTGTCTGTTTTTATTTCTCCTCTTTAATATCTGATTTTATTTATTTGGATCACTCTTTTTTTTCCTGATGAGTCTGGTTAAAAGTTTAATAATCTTGCTTAACTTTTCAAATAATGAAGTGTTGGTTTCATTGATCTTTTGTATTATTTTATAATTCTTTTTTATGTATTTCCACTCTGATCTTGATTATCTTTTTCCTTGCACTCCTTTTGGCTTTGTTTTTCTTTATCTGGTTCCTTTAAGTGTAAGGTTAGATTGTTTATTTGAGATTTTTCTTCATTTTTGAGGTAGGTGTGGATTGTTATGAATTTCTTTCTCAGAACTTTTTGGCTGTGTCCCATAAATTTTGTGTTACTACGTTTTCATTTTCATTTGTCTCAAAGTAACTATTGATTTATCCCTTGATCTTATTCTTAACCCATTTATTATTTAATAACATGTTTTCTGGCTTCCATGTATTTATGTTCTTTTCAGTTTTATCTTTTAATTGATTTCATGTTTCATACCACTGTGGTTGGAGAAGGTGTTTGATATGATTTCAAGTCTTTTTAAATGTATTGAGCTTGTTTTGTGTCCTAATATGTTTTCTATCCTAGAGAATGTTCCATGCAAACATGAAAAGAAAGTATATCCTTCTGCCTTCGGGTGAACTTCTCTGAAAATATGAAATAAATACGTCTTGTCTAGTGTGTCATTTAAGGCTATTGTTTCTGTGCTGATTTTTTTGTTTGGCTTATGTATCCATTGATGTTGACAGCTTGTTAAAATCCACTACTATGACTGTATTTTTGTCAATCTTTCCCTTTATATCCAGGATTTGCTCTATATATTTAGGTGTTCTTATGTCAGGTGCATAAATCTTTACAAGGGTATTATCTTCTTGTTGGATTGGTCCATTTATTATAATGTACTTATTTGTCTAATTATAGCCTTTGTTTTAAAGTCTATTTTGTCTAAGTATTGATGTATCAGCTTTTTTGTTTCCATTTGCATGAAATTTCTTTTATCATTCTTTTACTTTTAGTCTGTGTGTATCTTCTTTCTAATGTCATTCTCTTGTAGAAAGCATATATATATGGGCCTTATTTTTTTATTCATGCAGCTACCCTATGTCTTGTTATTAGAGCATTTAAGTGACTTACATTTAAAGTGATTATTGATAGGTATGTATTTATTGCCATTTTATATTTTATATCTGTTTTATTCCCTCTTCTTCTTAATGACTTTTTACATTTCTTATAATACTGGTTTAATGGTAATACACTCCTTTAGATTTTTATTTTCTGAGAAGTTCTTTATTTCTCCTTTAATTTTAAATGATAGCATTTATGAGTAGAGTAGTTTTGATTGTAGGGCCGTGCTTTCATCACTTTAAATATTTTATGCCAATCATTTGAAGAGATGATCAAAGAATACACAGCTCCCCAAAAACATACGGGTAAATGATTCTATAAAGCTGTTACATGGTGATTAAAAATATAATGACCTTTTTATAAATTTAGCAATTTTGTGGTATTTGTCCACTTTTAAAATTATTCAGTACTATAATTTTTTTCTCATTCTAAATGTTCACTTTTGAGACTAATTCTATATTTATAATACTGTATACTTTTTAAAAACTTAGGTCTCAATATTGAAAAAAAATAAATGATAGGTTTCAGGTTTCACAACACCTGGACACATCCCTCTTGATCGGCACCAAAGGCTTCTAATACTAAATGTACCCAATGCTGAGACTTAGTGTGGTATTGGTCGATTGTCTAGAGAATATTGGCTTTTCCACTTTACATAAAATATCTGTTGGCCATCCCTCCTTCTTCTATGTCCTATAAATTAACAAAATTTTAGTATTCTTTCTTTCTTCTCTAGCCTCCATGTTGTTTCATATTCTTCTCTAATTGTTCAATCATAAGTTTTAGCTGTTTAACATCTTAAATTTCTATTTGACATGTCAGTGCATACCTGTGTACACTTG
The DNA here is from genome assembly GCF_021234165.1 of Pteronotus mesoamericanus. Taxonomy (NCBI): domain Eukaryota; kingdom Metazoa; phylum Chordata; class Mammalia; order Chiroptera; family Mormoopidae; genus Pteronotus; species Pteronotus mesoamericanus. The sequence continues at coordinate 76,554,843 of NW_026555321.1, read as the reverse complement.
AATATTTAGAACTCTGGGATGAGGTTTGGGTGTAATATATGCATTGGAGTTCATTAGGATAAAAATGTTGGTATTCCTAGTATATGAGAGTGGACAAGACCGATTACACTGGGAATTTCTGGCCTTAGGTAAGAGCAAGGGGTCATTTACCAGGATGGGGCTGTAGTGGATATTTGCAGTGCTGAGCTAGTTTGTTAATAGGAAATAAAATCACTACCTAAGAGTGACAATGAGAAGAATATGTTAACTTTCAGAAAATAAAAGAGTTTAATATAGGTCTTAGTAGATTAGGCAAGCAGATGGACTTAATAAATATAGTATGACTACAAGGCAAAATTAAAGACTTTTTGAAGTTTAGTCTAGACTTCAAGACATCATGCGTCTTTTTCCAATTACATTCACTTCCAGTGACATGCTAGCAAGTTAGATCTCAGGTAAACAGGAAAACAAAAGCAGTGTCATAGTGTAGACATGTGTGTGGTGACTGACTATGGACCTTTATGTAATCTTCTACTCAAGTCCCTCTCTTTTTCCCCACACCTCTCCATCCCTTGTTTTGAACATGTCATCTCTGACCAGTATCTTTGCAGCAGTTCCTGGTATGCCCCTCTCTGACCCTTCCTGTCACATCTCACATTGGACCTAGAAGGCCTTTTTTTTTAATGTCCAAGGAAGTTTTATATATTTATTTTTATTCTGTTCAAGTACAGTTGCCTCCATTCCTCCCCTATTCCCCCCATCCCACCCATCCCCACCTGCCACCCTTGATCTCATCCCACTTTGGATTTGTCCGTGTGTCCTTTATACATGTTCCTTGATGACCCTTCCCCTTTCTTCCCACTATTGCCCTCTCCCCTCCCCTCTGGTTACTGTCAGTTTGTTCTTTATTTCAATGTCTCTGGTTATGTTTTGCTTGCTTGTTTGTTTTGTTTTGCTTGATCTCACCACTTATAGGTGAGATCATATGGTAACTGTCTTTCACCACTGGACCTAGAAGACCCTTTTTAAAAAGGTAATCCCTGTCACTAGTCATGCTTGGAATACTTCAGTGGATCTCTTTTTTTTCAAGTAAAGTTCATATTCCTTATTATTTTTTTTTAACAGTTTTCCCCCACGCAAACATTAACACAATCCCCTACCTAAGCAATCCATAGCCAAGCTGAATGTTTTATAGATGTTTTATAGTTGTTTAAGTGTACACTTCTTTATACACTTTGGCATGTTTACACATTATATCTTATGCACAGAAAGCTTTTTTCTCATCCCACTCACCAAACTCCATCCCCAACCTAAACATATCGTCATCTGTTGAGTCCTTTAATAATCATTTATATTTTAATTTTATTTAAGGTCTTCTCCACAATGTCTTTACTAAGTTCCTTTGCTGCCAGGGTTTTTGTTAGCTTAAGCTCCCTATACAGTAGTATGGAATCTCTAACTTAATGGCATGTTTGACATCTAAAGAGTACTTATTAAATATTTATAATATGAATTAACAAAAAAATTCACAAATTAATTAATAAACTGCTAATCTTTACAATAACCTATATATGCTTAATTAGCCCCATTGAACAAATGAAAGTAGAGGTTATGCTGACTAATAGATTTATGAAGGATAATGTCATATCTTTTTTGTAAAGGGATTATCTCTCATCAGTACCAGGCCAGGTTTCTCATTCTCATCTTTTCAACCTATCAATGTTTATAGTGTGAGAGAGAAAGGGGAAACATAATATAACATGTAAACACATAGATTGAGACAGACTGCAAAATTTAAATTCTTAGAACTAACATTTACTAGTTATATTTTCTTGAGCTATTTACTTAAACTTTTCTGCCTCAGTTTTCATATCTTTAAAATGAGAATATTAACTTCCTCATAGCAGTGTTGTAATGATTAAATAAATTATTACATAAGATGCTTAGAGCAATAATTGGTACATACATATGAGCTATATATACTGTATAATGATTATTTCTTCATTTTTGTTATAACAGAGGGTTTTCCCAATTAGTGGTTCCAGGTGAGATATTCTATGATCCAAATCAATAAACTATACTTTTAAATTTGTTTTATTTAAAGAGTCATTCTCTGGAGAAAGAAATCTACAACTCACACTTGATGGGAACTTCTACCTCACAGTGGTAGCTGGCTGGTTATTAGAAGCTCCGTTTGAGATTTGCTACCCAAACAGAAATATCTGAGACTAGGCTTTTTGTCAAACTAATGATCATCCTGGCACTGATATGCATGTGGGAAAATAATTCATCTAGCAACAAGTCTTATGCCTACTCCTCTGTCTTTATGCTATATAAAATATTCTTTTGGGAAAGAAAATCTTCAATGCATAATTCTATATGTCAACTATAAATCCATAAAGCATAGAACATTAGTGTTTTATTCAATGATGGCAGAAACATTTCTTATTTACATATAATAAGTGAGAGTAGATTTGTATCTTATTCAACGTCAAAAATATTTATCTACAAGGCTCCTAAATCTATGTAAATACTTTCCAAAGCAACTAATAAACTTCAGGTAAATTTTATGTAGAAAAAGAGAAGTACTCTTTAATTTTAATTTGAGCAGAATGCAAATACTTGGGCACTTCCAGGTACTTGTGATAGTATTATATACTATTATGGACTTTCCTGTAGGCAATTTAGACATATAAACATTGTCAGTATATTAAAATATTTTCCACCCAGGAATTCCTAAACTTGGAATTTATATTAAAGAAAGCTACTTGAATGTTATATAATAGCCTATGGGCAAAGATCAATTCTTTACTACCTATTTTTTCTCCGTTTATATTTACTTAGACTGCCACCCTAATAAAATGTAAGCTCAATGAAAGCAGAATGTTTTTCCTGTCTTTTCTTTCAAGCCATAACAAGTGTTTAGCAGATTACCTGGTATACAGTGATAATCAAGGTTTATCTATTAAATATCAAAGAATGATCATTTAGATATGTCTGGTAGACTAAGTATCTAAACTACTAAATAAATATGGCCAAATAATTGGATAGATAACAACTACAAGGAAAAAATCACAGTATTTTTAAAATAATATTACTTTACATTTTAAATTCAAGACATTTTTACATAAAAACAGATTACAAACTATATAATCTTAACTTGCAAAAAAATAAAAATAAAAGTGTTTATAGGAACCAGAGATAATGCATATTGTCTCCTTTAAAATTGTCCTTATTTAAAGTATTATAATAAACTACACTATTTTTGAATGTTTAGATCTTTCTTTTTCCAAAAAGAAGTTTACAAAGGTTAAACTGGAAAGAGTTGAAAAATAAATCTAAATAAGAATATAGAAATGCATACTAGATGTGAAAGTTATATTAATGTATGAAAAAGATATTTAAGTATGATAAGAAAATGGACACATATCACTGATTTGTTAGGGTAGTTTCTGGATTTCTGTTTTTCTTTATTTTTCCTTTTTCTCTGTTTCTCTTTTTTTGTTCCTTTCTTCCCTCCCTCCCTTGCTTCCATCTTTCCTTCCTCTCTCTTTATTCTTTCTTTTTAATTATACCAACATTTCTTTTCTTTGTTCTTTTCTTTTTCTTTTTTTGCTAACAATTCAGTTAGAAAGCTATCTTATTAGCCATTTTGGTAATTATTTCAGATAACTGAAGTTGAGTATGGTCTCTTTTTCCTTCAGATACTTGTACATCTTTTAGAAGTCTCCAGAGCTTTTTTACTAACAATAAGTTCAAGCGTATCAAAGTTACTCTTCCACCATTAGTCCCACAATATAATTAAAACCATGAACAGTGATGAACAAGCAATGGCCTATATTTTCTTTAGCTCTGTGTTATTGTAAATGTCAAATGTAAGCTAGAGATTTTTATACAGCAAAAAAATTATGAACATTTTTGAGGTAATCATTTTTCTTCATCTCTACTTTCAGACACATTTGATAAATTTCATTTTCTTTCAAACGTTCCAGCATTTTCTATGTTACTCAATCTTTAACTGGAAGGGAAATAATTGACGTAAAATGCAAGGAATGTAGTTCTCCTTGATTACACAAGCAAGATCAACTCTAACAAGGAATAATAAGCAATCTCTAGTACTTCCAAGCCCACAGATCCTAGAGTAGAAACTGAATGTTTAAAGAATTCTTGATGATTTTCTATTTCAACAATTTTATGTATAGCAGAGGCAAATAATTAAAAACAATTGTATATTGTTTTGCATACTTAAAGTGTTAACCTAACTCTGATAATTTAAAAAGAAACAATCTTTCTTCAAATATGCCTTTATATTTTCTGTATTTTCTAAATCCAAATTTTATCCAAATCTTTTTTTCCTGTATTTTATTCAGCAGGAAACTATGGTAATAATTAAGGTTTAAATGAAGACAATTTCCAGTTGAACTTTTTACTTCTTCCTCAGTGGATTTCTGTCACACTTCTCCTTGTTCCTGCCCCAGACTGAGGGATGCAGAATCTGCTCAGCAATTATGTAGTCCAATACAAGGGTGCCAACACATTTTTCTGCCATACATATATCTATTGCGTGTATTTATCTTATATTTCTTTTTCTATCCATGCATTTCTTCTCAAGAATTACTTATGACCCCAGAACTGTTTGCTGAGGACAAACCATTAAAATATTCACTACTTATTAATCATACCTTGAGAATCTTGCACATAATCTCATAAACTGAAAATGTTTTTTCGGCTCGAGTCCAGTCCCACGTTGTCACCTTTAAAAGATGAGAAACGAATATGCTATTTGTTTTAGAAAGATAGCTCTTATTCCCTTTTATGCTATTTATATACTACGGTGCATAAGGGAATCTGTCATATGTACTATACAGTCTGTCAGTTGTGAAGTTACACTCATAAAGGTCAATATAGAATGTTGCAGTTTCCTTTCTTCTAAGCTTTATCACCATTTCTCTTCCTCTTTCAGCAAATATGTCATATTACATGCGACAGGCTCCATTTGCTCAGTATCCTTACATATTTTAAATAATGTGTGTTTTCTTTATATATAAATATTGAGTATTTCTATTTCATATATATGTGAAAAATACTCAATATTTATATATTATGTAAATAATTATGTATTAACTGGTGATAAACTAATATATTTATATAAATAGATAATTTATATATTTATTTACATATAATTTTCATATTTATATAAATTATATAAATATAAGTTTGTATATAGACTAATACATATGTTTACCAATATATTAGTTTATATAAATATATTACTTATATAAATATTAGCAGTAAACTAATGTATATTAATTTATAGAAATATATTAATTTTATTATATATTATTATATATTATATATTAATTATATATAATAATTATATTATATTATAATATAAATATAATACATTATATTTATATACTATATTTATATAAACTAATACACATTAGTTTACTACTAGTTACCTCCAAAGAAAAATATTAGATAATAACACTGGCTTTAACTTTTAAAAAAGACACAATTTATAGTAGAAGTCATTCCAAGATGTGAACACTTTACAAAATTATGATGATACCAAACACTATAATGAAATTGTTTCATTATTGAAGTTTGAACCATATATCTGCCCGGTCATAAGAAATTATTCAGAATAGTAATACAGTAAAAAATATAAATATTATTGGATTTTTACCTGCCTTCTTGATGTTTAGAAATTGTATTGACAGACATTCAAAATAGCAGCAAGTCTGACTTGATAATTCCAAGATCTAATCCATTTTTTAGACCTGTAAGTGAGTGGTCTGGCATTTGGTATTTATTTTCAATAAATATTTATTAAGAACTTACTATTGGGTTAGGTACATCTTTCCAAAAGTAAGACATTAAGTGCAATAGGTATCCATACATATATAATACAAAGCCCAATGACTTGTATATGGGATATCAAAAACACTACTGATTTGATGTAGGCAGACCTGGGTCATATCAACATATTTTGACTGTCATAAATACCTAAATAGAAAAAGTTACTAGATTTTTCAAGATTTATAAGTTAGTGCTTAATGCCAGAATTTATATATTTAGTGAAATACCGGCTCTGGCACAAATAACGCCCCCTTTTTTATTACAAAATCTTTATTAGAAAATCATAAGCATGCAATTCTGTAACATAATAACACTACACTCAAGCATACCATAGGACCTTTTTAGGTGAATGTTCAAATTAAAACTATAAATTATTACACCCATATTATTATACTACCAACCATACTCAAGCAGGTGTTACCTCTGCCGGGCCCTATATATTCAAAAAAACATTTGGACTGTTTTCTATTTTTTTCTGTATCTTATTTTCAAAATATATCGGTTACATGCAATATATTATCATTAAGTTGATGTTACTCTTTTGTGATAATATGGGAAAAATAAGTGTTTGACAAATACACCTACCGGGGGTGCCAGAAACTTGTAAAGGCAGGAGCCCCTCAGAGCCAGAAATATTGGAGAGTATGCACAATCTGGAAGGGGATCCTGTTCCCGTGCTTCACACCAGCCCATGTAGACTATCTGCAGGGAAATTGAATATAATTACTGCCAACAAAGTCTCATATCAGATGTATTATGTGTATTTTTCTTATCTGTAATATCTTAAAGCTCTAATAAAGTTATCAAATTAATTAATGCAAAAGCACATTAACCAGCTTTACCTTCAATAAACATATGTGAGCCACTCATAATAATTTATAATCTGTTTCCACCACCACTTACCTAGCATTAATTTGTGCAATCCAGCTTTGCATGAATTATGTCTCCCTCTTTATACCATTTGTACTAGGAAAATATTAATTTGTAATAGAATTTATTGACTTGTACCATCTGTTTTCCATAGTGACATTTCATTATCTAGGAATGTGATACCAGGATAAAATATTCCAGTGGGTAAGGAGATAAACCAAAGAGAGATACTTGATGTTATTTCCACTAGTGTGGTGTACCAATTTTTCCCTGTGCCTCTCTTGATTTAGTCACTGATCTAAGATGAATCAAGTTTGTTCAAGATTATTCATATATCAAACGGCAGCAACAAGAGCTCTTTTAATTTAGATGGATCAATTTCCAAAATAAAATTATGCAGTTACTCCTCTTTCCATCATTTGATAGTTGTGAAAGTCAAACATGTACACAAACATTTATTAAATGAGTATTACATTCTTAAAATGTATTTATATAATTTCACTTATCTCTTACCACAATCTATGTGGTAGAGGTACCTGGGAGAATATATTTTCCACCACATGTTTGCAGAAGGAAGAGTTAGATTGATAACTAAATCTCAACAGAAACCATGAAATGCAAAATATTATAGAACATAAACTTAAAAGGTATAGAATGAAAGTAATAGCCAGCCCAGAACCTCATCCAGAGCAAAATTCTCTAAGTTGAAGGTAAAATTTACACTTCTGTAACATATTGACTTAACATTCTAAAATCAGCACTAAAGAAAAAATTAGATACTTCTGAGAGAAAAAAATAGACAAAGGGTTGAAATATTTGTGTAAATTTATTAATAATTTTAGCATAACAAAATACTAAAATTTAGGAGATAGTTTTGGTTAAAATATTTAAGGTCCTGCATTATATGGGGAAATTATATAAGAAATATTTAACATTATGATTTAGTAGTCTACATTTTGTAATATCTAAAGTATTTCGGTGATAATGATAATCTCTAAAGTAACCTCTTTGCAAAAGGGTATAAGAGAGTAAGCAGCAGTTCCGAAACTTTGGAATTGCATCCTTTGTTATTCTTAACTAGAAGATCTTGATTGTTTCATAATACAGTTATGTTTTTAATATTTACCATGTCAGAAAATAAAACTATAAATTTAAAAATTATTAAAAGTATAAAAGGAAAGATGACAGTGAAAAATATAAAACTCCACAATAAATGGGAAAAACACAAATACTAATCAATACTCAAAAGAAAATGTAAAAGAAATAAAAGGAAAAAGAATTAATAAAAGGTATAATATATAATAATGTTACAACTAATAAAGTATAATATATAATAAGGTTACAGAATGTAACCAAAATATGGTAATAACTATACTACACATAAGTAGAATAAATGTATTCTATAGATATTTTCACTTGCATACACACACACATGCACACGAACCCTATATTCATTTTGTATAAGGCACATCTAGGAGTACAGAAAGTTTTTAAAGAAAGGAATGAAAAATTATAACAAAAATACACTTGCTTAACAATGCAAATATTAGAAAATATAAACTTAAGGTAAGAATTATTACTAGAAATAAAGTGGAAAATTTCATAATGATGCAGTGTCAAATCTAAAAGACTCCATAGTAATGTTTAGATTTCATATATCTGATAACCTAATTTTAAAGGCTATAAATAACAAATTGCCAGAACAATAACAAAATAAATGGACAAAATGATAATCATGAAAGGAGAGTTTAACAGAATTCAATAAATAAGTAATCAAATAAAAGTAAAAAAAATCTATCAAATTATGGAAATTTTGAACAATATAATTAATAAAATTTGTCTAATTGGCATTTAGGACAAGAGACACAACAAAAATTGAATACACTTTTTTTTTAAGTTTACTGGAAACTGCAAGAAATTATTTTTTTTGGCGATAAAGGTAGTCTCAAATAAGCATTATTATTTAATAATGTGTTGTGTCCTAAATATCAATAGAATTAAATTTGAGAGCAATATTTAAAGATAACTAGAATACCCACCCCCAAATATTTAGAAATTAAGTAATAAATGTCCACAGGTTAAAGAAAAATCACAAAGAAAGTTAAAAAACAGTTTGACTTAAATGACAAGGAAAATTTGATATATTAAACTTGAGAGACTCAGCAAAAGCTAGTCTTAGAATTTTAATCTATGTGTGTGTATCTGAAAATTCTTAAGTTAATAAACTGGGAATTTCAATCAAGAAGTTAGAAAGTATTGGGTTGGTCAAAAAGTCCGTTCTTTATTTTTCCTCTCCATTCGATGGCTCTCGTAGGGCTTAGTTGTCTTTAACTTAATTTGAAAAAATCTTTGTTAGATTGTTTTGCACAGTTCTTATATCAGCATTAAAAAAACATCAAAATTGGTGAATTTTTGCAGTAATTTTAATATTGAAGATGGAAGAAAATATGCAGCATTTTGGGTGTATTATGCTGTTTATAATTTTAAGAATGGTAAATAAATGTAACTAAAATGTAAAAAATGATTTGTGAGTATATGGAGAGAGGTACTGTGACTGAGTGAAAGTGTCAAAAGTAGTTTGCGAAGTTTCTTGGTACCATTGGCATTTTTGTCAAATAATTCTTTGCTGTGGGGCTGTCTTATGAATTGGAATGTTTAGCAGCACCCCTGGCCTCTAACCACGAGAAGCCAATAGCAGGAGATAGCAGACATATTCAAATTATTCACATCAATACAGTTATTAGTGTAAATGAAAAATGTATCTTTTATTTTAGGGAAATAAGCTGAATGGTCTTTTTGGCCAATCTAATATTAAAAGGTGAGAGAGAAAGACAAATTTAGAGAGAGAGCGTGAGAGAGCGCTCCAAAAACAAAGTAAAAAAGAAATAAAATACTGGATGTAGTCATTCATGAAATGGAAATGTACAGTAGATATTCATCAGAAGCAAAAATATTATTTAATAAACACTAATAAGATGAATACTTATGTCAGAAGAAGTCATAAATTACTAACATCCACAATATCAGAGCCTACAGACATAATCATGTTAAAATGATGTTATAAACAACAGTTTTCAAATTTTAAAATTTTAATGAAATATACTAATCCCTAGAAAAATATCAGGACAGATGCAAGAAGAAATTTTTTAAATGATCAATCTTGTAGTTATTTAAGCAATTTGATCTGTAATTTAAATATCTCAAAAATAAAATTTAGAGTTCTGTTTAATTTACCTTGTGATCTCTACTTAACAGTTAAGAAAAAATAAACCAAATATTTGTAAAGTCCTCAGAGAAAAGAATAACAGAATGATCACTCCACAACACAATTTATGAGGCCAACCTGACCTTAAAAGCAAATCTGACAGGGATAGCCAATATGAAAAAGGAAATTTATATTTCATCATTTTAAATACAACAGATGCAAATTTATTAATCAAATAAATTTAGTGATATTTAAAAGCATCAGTACAATTTCCCACATAAACAGAATTAAGGATTAAAATTGTGTAGCTACTCTGATGTACACCTGTAACTAATAAAAATAATTTTAAATGCAAATTTCAGGTGAAAAATATATTTAAAAAATCAATAAAGTATCTAAAAATGTAAAAAACCTTTTAGTGTAATCCAACATCTATTCATAACAAAGACTCTATTAATATTCAATAAAACTTTTTAATCTAAGCAAAGATATTTATATAAAAGAAAGAACACCGCACTTAATGGTTAATTGTTGAAAATATCCCCTTGAGATCAGTAACAGTACAGGAATATTCACTACTATCATTAAAAATCAACCATAAATTTAAGATTTTACCCAATGTTTTGTGGAAAAAAATACAAGTGGTAGATTTAAGAAAAAGAAAAAAATCATCATTATATTATAAATTGAATTTGTGTATAAAAATATAAAATAATTTTAAAATAAAGAACTAGAGGTCTCCTTAAAGGAAAGAAGAATGCAGATAATAGAAGGTGGGAGTGATGCTGCAAGTTTTATTTACATCACAATTATTTTTACATCTACATGCAACTATATGGTTATGAAATAGTCTTAATCAAGAATAGTCTTTGATGACTATGTTTTACTTAAAATTATAGTTAGTCACAGTTGACCATTGAATTATATAAAGTTTTAATTACTTTTGGATTATAAAACTATACATTTAAATTTTCCATTAAGATATTGAATTTTTTGGTAACAAAATGTCATATTTTTAAAACTACAATTTATAATGTGCTATAAAATAGCATAAATGTTACTTGTCCTTGGATCTTGCATTGATTCAATATGTAAAAACAGTTGTCAGAATTTGAGTTGATTTATTTTAATTTAAGAAATGTGGTCATTTTGAAGATTGTCCTGGAATTTGACTCATTCCTAATGTTTGATCTTTAAAATTAAAAAGAAAAAGAACTATAAAAAGTTTGTAAGTTTGTCAATGTTTCTCATACAAAATTATAACTCAGAAATAAATGATATTACTGAGTATCCCAAATATTAAAAAATAAGATTTTAAAATGAGAAAATGACAATAATATGAAATAAGAAAAAGAGAGACAGATAAGCATATTAATGATTCATTTCCTACAGGAAATTTTGGTTATTCAACTCATACGATATATTCACCTTAAGTGTTCATAAAAGAAATGCTGGTAGCTTTATTGAGGTATACTTGACATATAAAAATTGTATTTATTTTAGGTTTAAAAGATGATGTTTCTCTTTCTCCCTCTTTTCCACTGGCAAAAAACAAAAACAAAAACAAAAAAAACCCCAAAAACCCAAAAACCAACAACAACTCCATGAGATACAAAGTAATACAATTTAAAAATGTGCAAAACATTTGAACAGACACTTCACCCAAGGAGAGTTCTGTACATGGCAAATAAACATATAAGCAGATATTCAACACTAGTTATTAGGGAAACACAAATTAAATCTGCAATGAGATACCACTACACACCTATTAGAATAGCCCAAATTAAAATGACTAACCAACCATATCACATGTTGGAGAGTATGTGCTGGAAATACAATTCTCATGCATTACTGGAAGGACTATAAAATAGTACAGCTACTTTGGAAAAGATTGGTAGTTTTTTAAAATGTAAAAAAAAAAGTTGATGTTTATATATATATATATATATATATATCATTGTGAAATGATTATTACAGTCAAGCTAATTAACACCTCGGTCACCTCACACAATTAACATCAACTCTCCTAGTACACTTCAAGAACCCAGCACAGTATTATTAACCATAGTCATCATTCTGTACATTGGAATTTTGTAACTTATTTATTTGGCATTACTGAACTTTTGTACACTTTGGCCAACATCTCCCTGTGCCCTTCAACCTTCAGGTTCCTGAGAGCCACCATTTACTCTTTTCTTTTATGTTTGTTTGTTTTTAAATACATATTCCACATAAATGTGAGATCATAGCGTATTTGTTTTGTTTTGTCTGGCTTATTTCACTTAGCATAATGCCTTCAAGGTTTATTCACATTGTAACTATGACAAAATTTCCTTCTTTTTTTAAAGCTGAAAAATATTTACATATATAATTTTCTTACCCATTCATAGTCAATGGACACAATTCATTTATCATATTTTGGCTATTCTGAATAATACTACAATGAACATGAAGTGCAGAAATCTCTTAGAAGAATTGATTTTATTTTTTTTAGGGTATACATCCTGAACTGGGATTGCTGGATCATACAGTAGTTCTATATTTAATTTTTTGAGAAACCTTTATACTGTTTTTCATAATGGTTATACCAATTTAAATTCCCACCAACTGTGTACATTAGTTTTCTTTTTGCCATGTCCTTTCTATAATTATTGTTTTTCTTTTTGATAATAGCCATTTAAACAGGTGTAAAGTAATATTTCTTTGTGGTTTTGATTTGTATTTCCCTGATGCTTTAATGATGGTGACTATCTTTTCATATGCCTATTGGCTAATTGCATATCTTTTGAGAAATGTATATTCAGGTCCTCTGCCTTTTTTTTTAGCTGGGTCATTTGCCTTTTTGGTTATATGTTGTTTGAGTCCTCTATAAATTTTGGATATTAACTCTTAATTAAATATACGATTTCAAATATTTTTCCCACTCCAGGAGTTGTCTTTTCACTCTGTTGTATTCTTTGCTGCTCAGACGCTTTTATATTTATTCAATCCCATGTGCTCACTTTTTATTTTATAGACTATGTTTTTGGTATCATGCCTAAAAAGTTATTGGCCAGACCAGTGTCAAGAAGATTTTTCCTTATGTTTTCTTTTCTTTCTTTTATCCAAAGATGAAGTTTTAAAAAAAATCTCATTCACAATAGCAACAACTATTATAAAACATTAAGGAATAAACTTGACCAAAGAGGTGAAGAACTTGTACACTGAAAATTATAAAACATTAATTAAATAAATTAAATGAGAAATAAATAGAAAGATATCTCATATTCAGAGATTGACAGAAATAATATTTCAAAATATCCATAATTTGAAAGTAACCTTCAGATGAGATTCCACTCAAAATCCCAAAGTCATTCTTCATAGAAATAGGAAGAAAACTCTAAATTTCATATAATACCAATAAAGACCCTAAGTAGCCAAAACAATACTGAGCAAGAAGAACAGAGCAACAATAATGAAAACAGTAAGATATTGGCATAAAAGCAGATATATAGACTAATGGGGACAGAAGGGAGAGCCCAGAAAGAAATCCATGCATTTATAGTGAACTGAATTTTGACAAACATGCCAAGAACTCAAAATGGGAAATTGATAATCTCTTCAATAAATGGCATTGGGAAAACTCAATATCCACATGTAGAAAAATGGCCCTTATTTCACACCATATAAAAAATCGACTCAAAATGAATAAAATGCTTAAATGTAATACTAAACCATAAAACTATAAGAATTGCAATATTAAAACAGCATATATTTCCCATGTATATCTTCCAAAGAAGATACAATTAAAAAGACAAAAATTGCCAAAATTTTTAAAGAAACTAGAGAAATAAAAAAGTCATACATCTGGTGAAAGTTTCATTCTTCACTTCTTAAATAAACTCAACACAAATGTACACTGAAGAACATGTACAAGAATGTTCATTGTGGCTTAATTCTTATTAATCTCAACTATGTTCAAATAGTTTAAAATATTAAAAAATTGTGCAAATTTAATACATTCTATAGACAAATATAACAATAAATTATGATATAATAAAGTAATAAGTACAGCAAGGAGAATTAGTAATTAGTTAAATGAAATAACATAAACCTCCCAAAGCATGTTAATTGAAAGAAGCAGATATTGATAAAAATATTTATATATACAATACGATTCCAATAAACTATAGTGCTTGGGAATTAATTCTTTGTTGAAAAATTTATTTTGTAAAACAAGATAATTATTACCCATATTGCCAAGACAACTGTTTACTTTAGAAACTAGTTGTGACTGGAGAAGAAGACAAAGTAAACAGAGAAATTGAGCCACCAACAATCTACTTTTCAAGACCAGAACTGGGGTTACACAGGGATTTGGCTTTTTGACAATCAAGGTGTGTGTGTATGTGTACACATACACATATATACATATATGATGTTCTATACACATATATATGATATTCTATAAATCCTCATTTTTAGAATACCATACTATGTATATTATTACTAACATTTTTGTGACAATCTTGTCTTAAAATAACAGAGCTCTGTAGGAGTTATACAAGAAAGTATTCTGACAAATATGGTTAAAGTGCCCTGTCATCCTGGGGCCATTGCAAAGACATGACATTGTAGTTATTATGAATTATATCACCTTTAATCATTATATTATTTCTCAGTTAACTCAGTCTTTCATTTTAATCTGATAAAAGAGTTTCTCTCTGTTTATGACTTCTTTGTATGAGCCAGGGAAACAAAGAATGATGTGGTATACGTAATCACAAGAGAAAAATATTTAAGTTTCTTAAGACTGAAATTTGAATTTGTTGTCTCTTCTCGTCTCTGTAATTTGCTAGAAGCTGAAATATTAAGAATGATATAAGATCTTTTCAAGAAATATCAGAGAATACAATTTTATTATTTTGAACAGACTATAGTTTTGGGGGATGAGCTGAGGCTGGAGCTAATAAAAATGGAATTTCAGAGCTGTTAGGTATCTTTCATTTTTAATTTAATCTTTTTTGTATTTTTTCCCATTACCATTTAGTCCCCTTATACCACCCTCTCCCGTGCCAGCAAAGAATTTTACCCTTTGCCACAGTATGGATAGATCTGGAGAACATTATTCTAAGTCAAATAAGCCAGTCAGAGAAAGACAAATACCATATGATTTCACTCACATGTACAGAATATTCTTTATGGTTGCTCTCTGGGCCAAAGATTGACCTTATTATTTTCTATGCCAAAACAAGGGAAGTGGGCTCCTCTCAACCGGCATAGATGCCAAAATGCACTTTTTGTTTTTCATCATTACCACGATTCATGTTAAATAGTAATATGGTTGAAGAAACATAAAGCATTTTCAATAAATTATTCCTATGCATGTTATTGCAAATGATAATTCTAAAGAAAAATTTAATCTTTTTAGATTTTTAAAAATGAATACTTAATTTTTAAAAATTTTAAAAAATGGATAATATAGACATGATTATTTTCAATAGAATATTTTAAAAACAAATATAATTAAATGGAAATATTTCACTATGCATATGCAATAACATGAGAACTTCCAAATGTGTATAATTTTAATAAATATTTTGGAAGCGTGCCTATTTTTTCCTACTTTATTAAGGTATTAGTTGACAAATAAAATTGTAAAATATTTAAATTGTACATTATGATAATTTGCTATACATATATATTATGAAATAATTCTTTCTGTAATTAAATAACACATCAATTTATATTGATCTGTCTGGAAAAAGTCAAGCCATCATTAATATAAGGAGAAAGGTTTGCGCAACATTGATGTAACCTCATAGCCAAAGAGTGTGGACTGGAATGTGCATTTTTGAACAATGATGATTTCACTGTACTAGTAAATGGGGACAGTCAGTAGACACCATTGAGCAAGCATGTGTACTGTATGGTCTTAGCATTCGAAATAACTGAGCAGGAAAAAAAAATGACTGAGCAAGTAGAGCAACAAATCTGTCTCCAATTTTGCGTTAAGCTTGAACATTCCTTTGTGGAAACTATTCAGAAGATTTAAAAAGCTACAGCTATGAGCAACTCGTGATGGGCAGCTTCATGACAACAATGAACCCCACTCAAGCATCATGTCTCCTGGAGGTTTGGCAAAACATCAAATCCCACAGATGACTCAGTCCCCCGTTCCCAAAGCCCGGATTTATTGCCCTGTGTTTTCTGGGTTTTCCTAAAATTAAAATGACCTTTGAAAGGAAAGATATTTCAGACCATCGGTGAGATTCAAGAAAATATGATGGGGCAATTGATGGCTACTGGGAGAACTGTGTGAAGTCCCAAGGTGTCTACTTTGAAGGGGACTAAGGTGTGCGTCATTGTCCTATGTATAATGTTTCTTGTATCTTGTATCTTCTTCAATAAATGTCTGTTTTTCATATTATATGGCTGGACACCTTCTGGACAGACCTCATATATAT
Source organism: Pteronotus mesoamericanus (assembly GCF_021234165.1). Lineage (NCBI taxonomy): Eukaryota > Metazoa > Chordata > Mammalia > Chiroptera > Mormoopidae > Pteronotus > Pteronotus mesoamericanus. The sequence continues at coordinate 76,538,481 of NW_026555321.1, read as the reverse complement.
ATTTACATATATGTAGATAAAATATGTGTTTGTGTGTGTGTGTGTGTATGTTTGGTGAAAATATTTAAAGTCTACTTTGTAAGCACATTTTAATCATACAATGCAATATTATCTCTTGGGAACTATCTCGCCTGGTTTCAGGGACTGTAGCCTTGCTGACAGGCCAGAGGGACCCAAGGCTGGAGCCAATCAAGGCCTTGGAAAACAGGACACTGAGGAGACGAACCCTGTCCCCCTGGCAAGAGCACAGCCCTTGCCTCTCACATCACCCTGCTTGGCCCTGTGATGGTTGGATAGTCAAAGACGGGTAAGATTCCTCATGCGGAGGGATGACCTAAGACAGACACGGCCGGTGTGGGCAACAGACAAGGACTTAGGTGATGTGGAGAAAGGGCAAAAAGGCCCACATCCCTCAGCTCAGCTTGGATATGGCTGGGGTCCTCATTCTATCTGGAAGAAGTCTCCTTATCTCTTGGTGGTTCTGCCCCACCCTCCTGGCTGAGGCTTGAAACAATACTAAAGGCAGGTACAGCCCTAAACTGGATCGGGCGGTTCCTGAGGACAATCAGACCTAGAAGTAAATTCTTCTGAGTTGCTTTGTTCTTCCCTCAAAAGATATGATAATCAGCTCATACTGGGAAGGAGATTTACATTATTATTCATAGACCGTGACCTGAGGAAGAATTCTTGGGTTCCTTCAATTGTTATCTGTGATCCCTATTTGTTTTCTGTAAACATAGCCTTTTGACATTGATTGATGAGCTTTGCATCCATACCCCTGTGCATATGGTTCTCAATAAACGTCTTTGGACACGGGGGTTAGGGCCTTCTCCAAAAGAGGGAAGAGCCATGTCCTCTCTCCTGGCAAACAGAGAAGTGTTTGTGACGACTCATGTTTATTCCCTCCATACATGACAACCCCAGGATGGGCTCTGCAGGATTCAGAGCCCCGCTCCCTCCTCAGCTGGCTCTGGGCAGTAACCCTCAGATCCTGGAGTGCCCTGCGCAGCTGCTCCCTGTAACAATGATCTACTATATTTACCATTTTATACATTAGATCTTCAGACTTATAGATGAAAGTTTGAACCTTTATAATAATTTCATCATTTCCTTCACTGTTGAGGCCCTGGCAACCACTATTTTACCCTATGTTTCCATGACTTTGACTTTCTTTTTATGTTTCATATGAGTAATATTGTGAAGTATTTTATTTTTTTTCTGACTGGCTTAATTTTACTTAATATAAAGCTCTCAAGTTGCATCTATGTTGTCAAAAATGACAGAATTCCCTTCTTTCTCATAGCTGAATAATATTTAATTGTACATATATACCAGGCTTCTTGATACATTCATCTGTTGACTGACTGTTTACATTTCCTGACCGTGAATAATGATACAATGAGCATGGGTGTGCAGTTGTCTCTTCAAGATTTTATTTTCCTTTGCTTTGGAAGAAGGATTAAAAGTAGGATTGCTGGGTTGTATGGTAGTTTTATCTTTAACCATTAAAGGAATCTCAACACTGTTTCACACAGTGGTTGTACCAATGTAGAATCTCACCAGCAGTGTATAAGGATTTCCTTTTCTTTATGTCCTCACCAACGCCTACTATCTACCTTTGGGTGATAACCATGTTAACAAGTGTGATGTGGTATCTCATGGTGTTTTTTTTTAAATTGTTGTTCAAGTACAGTTGCATACCATTCTCCCCAGCCCCACCCTCTCCCACCTCCCACCCTCAATCCTTCCCCCCTTTGGTTTTGTCCAAAGGGCCTCTATACATGTTCCTTGGCAACCCTTCCTCTTCTTTCTCCCGTTATCCCCCTCCACCTCCCCTCTGGTTACTGTCAGTTTGTTCTTTATTTCATTGTCTCTCGCTATGTTTTGCTTGATTGTTCATGGCGATTTTCATTTGGACAAGCGTGCCTATTTTAAACTATAGGTGTAATTATATGACAACATGACTTCCATGTAAAGCCTTTCCTTAATGACATTTATTATATTTTATATTATTTAAAAAATTATTATATTTTAAACTATATTTTACCCCTTAAAATGTATTTTATTTTTTAAGCAGTTGTAGGTTCGGTGCAGCATTGAATGAAACATACAGAGATTTCACATAGAACTCCTGCACCTATACATGCACAGCTTGTGAGAGTTTCCCATTATCAACATCTCTCACCAGAGAGATACATTTGCTACAACTGAAGATCCTACATTGACAGGTGATTATCACGCAAATTCTACACTGAGTTATGGTTCACTCTTGGTGTTTTATGTGGTGCAGGATTTAACAAAAAGTATAATGACATGTATCCACCATAAAGGTATCATACAAAATAATTTCACTGTCTTAAAAATCGTCCGAGTCATCAATTAATTTTTTTTCCTCAAACCTTAGCAACCATTGATTTTTAACTACCTTTATAAAATTTAACCTTTGCCAGAATGACATATTGTTGAGATTATACAGTCTGTAGCCTTTTCACATTGACCTCCTTTACTTAGTAATATACATTCAAGATTTTTCTATGTCTTTTCAAGGTTTGGTTGTACATTTCTTTTGAGCACTGAATGATATTCCATCTTTGGATGTAACTTGTTTTATTTATTCATTCACCTAGGGAAGACCATTTTGGTTGCTTCCAAGTTTTGGTAAATAAATATGCTTTAAACATTTATGGGCAGGTTTTTGTATGGATATAGAATTTCAGTTCATTTAGGTAAATGCTACAGAGAATCATTGCTAAGTGTACAATAAAATCATGCTTAGTTTATTTAGAACCAACAAATTGTCTTCCAAAGTGGCTGTATATTTTGCATTTCCACCAGCCAATTATGAAAGTTCTTATTCCACATCATCACCAGAATTTGATGTTGTCAGTGTACTAGGCTTTGGTGATTCTTATAGGTTTGTAGTTGTATCACGTTGTTTTGCATTTGTATTTCCCTGATGACATATCATGTGGAACATGTTTTCATATGTTTATTTGCCATCTGCATACCACTAAGATAAGATTACTGTTCATGCATTTAGCTCATATTTAACTGAGTTATTTGTGTTCTTACCTTTAAGTTTCAAGAGTTCTTTGTATATCTCAGATAATAGTCCTGTATCAGACATGTGTTTTGCAAATATTTCTTCACAATCTATGGCTTTTCTTATTCTATTGATACTGTCTTTTGCCAAACAAAGGATTTTTGTTTGTTTGTTTTTAATTTAATGAAGTTTAGCTTAACAATGATTTCTTTCATAGATCATTTCTTATATGCTGCATCTAAAATGTTATCAACATGTTCAAAGTAATCTACATTTTTTTCCATGTTATCTTCTGAAAGTTTTATAGTTTAGGATTTTACATTTAGATCTGTAATTATTTTTTTAAGTTAATTTTTGGAAAGAATGCCAGGCCTATGACTAGGTTTTTGTTTGTTTGTTTTGCAAATAAATATCCAGTTTTTATAGCACCATTTGTTTAAAAGTTTATCTTTTCTCCATTGCATTGCCTTTGTTTCTTTGATAAAGATTAATGAATACTTGTGTGGGTTTATTTCTGGTCTCTCCGCAACATTGATCTATATCTCTATTCTTATGCCAATACCATACTATCTTGTTTAATATAGCTTTAAAGTGAGATTTGAAGTCTGGTATTTTCAGCTCTCCAAATTTGTTAAAATTCATTATTATGTGGACCATTCTGCATCTTTTGCTTCTCCATATAAATTTTAGATGCAGTTTGTAGGTATACACAAAATAACTTGTTGAGATTTTTATTGGGATTGTCAAAATTTAATAATGATTATTTTTATACATGCATCCTTAGGTTTTGGAGGGTTAAATGGGAGAGAGGGTTACTTAAGAAGATACAATATAGCATGTGACAACATATTTATAATAAGTGACAAACTAAAGCAAATGGTACATTCTTACAGGAAAATAATTAAAGCACCCTAAGTCTTTTGCACTTATTAACATATGTCAACAAGTTTGGCGCTGACTTTGTTAGACAAAGTGAAGACAGAACCTTATCTAATCTCCCTGTGATTGTGCTTGTCCTTGGTTCATTAGCATCAGTATGACCTAGAAACTTGTTAGAAATGCAAATTATTATACTCTGTCCCAGACCTACTGAATCAGTAACCTGGGGTTGGGGCCCAGCACTCTGATTTAACAAACCATCAAACTGATGCTGATGTCGCCTTACTTTTGAACATACTCATCTTAAAATCAGGGAGTAAACCATCTAATTATGTTATACTCCTAACATCTGGCAATACTGTGAATTATTGAGAACAATGCTTTTTTGTTTGTTTCACTTATGACAGAAGAAGCCATAATGAAAGTATTCTAGTATTTGAAAATGAAAAAAGAAATTATATTATTGATAAGCAGGGTATTTCCAAAGAAAAGCAATGGAATACCAGCTTTGAAGATTAAACTGAAATAGAACAACAAACATTTTGTAAAGAAGTTAAAAACATTTAGGAAGGAGACATTTATTTGAAAAGATATACACATCTCTATATTCATTGCAACATTATTCATGCAGGCCAAGGCAGGGAAACAATGAAAATGTCCTTTGATAGATGATTGGGTAAAGAAAATGTGCTACATATATACAACAGAATATTACTCAGCCAAAAGAAAAGATGCACTATTGCCAGTTGCAACAACCTGGGTGGATACTGAGAATACCAGGCTAAGGCAAAATAAGTCAGACAGAAAAAGTGTAGAACTATAAGACTTCATTCATATGTGGGACATAAAACTGAAAGCAACAAATGAACAAACAAGAAAAACAATAAAAACTCATCCACAAAGACAACAGTATGGTGGTTACCACAGGGAAGGGAGGTGGGAGATAGTAAAGGGTAAAGGGGGTGAAATATATGGTGACAGAAGAAGATTTGACTTTGGGTGGTGGGCACACAATACAGTATACAGATGATGTATCAGAGAATTTTACGCTTGAAAACTATATAATTGTATTAACCAATGTCATCTCAATAAATTTAATTAAAATATGGTTTGTTTTTTTTAAAAGAGTATTGCAATGTAACTGTTGGGAAATGCCTGGCCTGGTTTCAGAAGCTGTAACCCTGCCAACAGGTTGGAGGGCCCCAAGGTTGGAAATAATCAGGAGGCCTCTGAGAAACAGACCCCTGAGGAAATTTGGCCTGTCCCCCACCGGGACAGAGGCGCCCCTGCCCCTCTGCTTAGCCATGGATGGTCAATGGCCAATGACAGGTAAGTTACCTCGCGCAGAGATATACGACCTAAGACAGGTATTGGTCAATATTGGCAGCAGACCAGAAATTGGGGGACACGGAGAAGGAGCAAAAGGCCCCCACACCTCTTGGCTTGGCTTGGACACGGCCAGAGTCCTCATTACAGCGGAGAAACAGTTTCCTTATCTCTTGGTGGTCCCTCCCCGGCCAGGCTCAGGCTTGAAACAAAGCCGGAAAAACAGCTCTAAATCAATCTAGCAGGTCCAGGGGTAATCAGGTCTAGAGGTAAATTCTTTGGAGTGTGCTCTGTTCCTCCCTCAAATCTCTGATCAGCTCATGCTGTGCAGGACCTTTGTTTACACCCCTTACCTGGTATTGTTAAGACATTTATTTACACTTTTTACCCTATATCTTTAAGGCGCCTTTAAGTCTACTTCCCCCTTTAGTCTCTATTGTTGATTCTAATCTCCTCTCAAACCCTTGTATATCAATGAACTCCTGTCACTTGTTTTCTTAAAAGTATCTATTCTCTGTGAAGCTTAATATGCTAATGTAATGAGATAAAGTTTGCATTCCTGTTACATACCCCACTGATAAGATTTTCAATAAAAGCCTTGGAACAAAGGACGACCAGGCCTTCCTCACAAGACCGACTTCCCCATTATGGGGATGTGCTATGGTCTTCCCCACTGGAGGGCTGTACCACGGCCTTATCCAGTGAGAGGGAAGCGCCCCCATCAGCTCTCCTGGCAAACAGAGAAGTGTTTGAGACGTTTTCTGTTTTATCCCCTTCATCTGCGACAACGCCTGGACGGACTCTGCAGGTTTCAGAACCCTGCTCCCACCTCAGCTGGCCCAAGCCGGTTTCCCTCAGGTTTCAGAGAGCGCTGCATTCTCTGCGGCACTCCCCCCGCGGTGATGCGCCCCTATACTGCCACGCACACGACAGGTAAGGAAGGCACCAAGAAGCAGCCCAGGTCCTAGTGAAATGTAAAGTGCAGAGGTATGAGTCACTATCAGTGCCACTTCCATCATGGCATTTGTTGTCTGAAAACTAGCTGCAGAGGAGCTGACAGAGTGGAACGCAGCAGATTCTAAGATTTATGTAACAATAGAACATGTAACTCATGTTCTATTTCAGAGCCTTCCAACAACAACAACAACAACAACAACAACAAACTCAGCAGGATACAACATATAAGTAAAAATAAATGAGTAATAGGCTAAACATCATAAAGATTGTGGTCTAGTTCATAAGCACTCAGTCCTAACAGTGACTTGTTAAACTGTACTTCTGATTTTATTTTGCAGGAAATAAAAGCAACTCATCTCTGAAGCAAGATAACATCATCTGAGCCTCAAATTATGTCTATAATTTTATGAGCACTATCTAGTATTTAATAATTATTTAGGAGTCATATGAGGAGACAAAAATAAATACAATTCAGAATAGCAAGAAATAAAACAGAAGCACACACATAGGAGATTCAGATTTTGGAGGTTTGAGATCCAAATTTTACAATTAGTATTTTGCTCAATATGTGTTCAAAATTTAGATGACTAGGTAATAAATTAGAGAAGATAACTAGAAATTGTGAAATAATAAAACACATCAGAATAACAAACTGCAATACAATATAAGGATTTGCCAGAAGTTTATACAGAATTAAGTTAATGAATAATCACTGTATACAGAATCAGCATAACAATCAATTGTCTTTCTATAGTAAAAAGATCATTTTCTATCCTGTCATGTGTGTGCATACATGTGCATATGTGCATATGTGTGTGTGCATACACAGATGATTGGCAGTTTAGATGTTACAACTAAAATCATCTGGGAGTAATGGCTATTTCTCAAGCCACATCAATCTAAAATGTCTACAAAAAGCTAGATAATTACAACAATTAAGTTATTTGTCAAGGAGTCCTAATTTGGCAGTACTCTCATCTCATGGCACTCCTCAACTTGCAGAAATTCAGAATTAATCTCAAGTCCCTAAATCAAGGGAGAGGAGGTGTGATAACATCCATATACCCTCATCTTTATGTTCTACCTAGACTCTTACTTGTTGTGAAACGACCCATCTAGTTTCAGGAACTGTGACCCTGTTGGCAGGCAAGAGAGCCCCAAGCATGGAAATAATCAGGGAAGCCTTGGGAAAACAGGCCCCTGAGGAGACAAAACATGCCCCACCCCACCTGCAGGGGCTGTGCCCCTGCCTCTCTCACATCACCCTGCTTGGCCCTGTGTTGGTCAGTGATCCATGACGGGTAAGTTTTCTCGTGAAGAGAAAACCACCTAAGACACACATCAGCCGGTATGGGCAGCAGACATGGGCATGGGGAACACAGAGAAAGGACAAAAAGGCCCGCACCCCTCGGCTCAGCTTGGACATGGCCGGAGTCCTCATTCTATCTGAAAGAAGTCTCGTTGTCTCTTGGCTCAGGCTCAAAACAATACCGGAGTCAGTCCTAAACCAGATCTGGCCGTTCCCAGGGAAATCAGACCTAAAAGTAAATTTTTTAAAGTGTGCTTCATTCTTCCCTCAAAAGCTATAGCCAGCTCATGCTGGGAAGGAAATTTATATTACTCACCGACCCTAACCCTATACCCTTAGGAGCTCTCCTGTTTACTAAGCTCTCATGTTTACTCATTTCTCTTGTTTACTAGTCACCTCTCGGACCCGTGTAAATCCATGTGTTCCTGCCATTTGTTTTCTTCAAAACATCATCTATTCTCTGTAAACATTAACATACTAATGTAGTGAGATGACCTGTACATTTCTATTACCTAGCCCCACTGATAACCTTTTCAATAAAAGCCTTTGTACAAAGGGGCTTGGTGCTTTCCCCACTGAGGGAAGAGCCACCATGTCCCTCTCCTAGCAAATGGAGAAGTGTTTTTGACTCATGTTTATTCCCCCCATCCGTGACCACCCTGGGACGGGCTCTGTGGGATTCAGAGTCCGTGCTCCCATCTCAGCTGGCCCAGGATGGTAACTCTCAGATCCCAGAACCACCGCATTCCCAGCGACGTGCTCCATCCCGCACGGCAGTTGTTGCCTGGACTAGGGATGAGCAGTTACCCCCAGGGCTCCCCAATGCAGCACTTACTCATTTAGACAGCAACATCAACAGCATCTAACAAATCCGTATGTCTGCTTTTGATAATGTTAACAGGAGATTTCTGACAAAACCATGCCTATACAGTTGACACTATGTGGTTGCTGCTACCACTGTGTGCCTCACTGGTGTTTTCTCACAGTGTGTACCCTCTACATCTTGGACAGAAGCCTTTCTGTGGACCATTGGACTTGAGTTATGGATTGGCTCACCCACTTTCTAATATAAATGCATTCTTTATTCTCCTTCCATTGTTCTTTGCATTCAGTGGACACCACGCCCAAAAGGTGAGGTCGTTCAGCTCAAGTAACAGGCCAGGCTATGTCTCATCAAAGCCTCTGATGTTATTTGGCTGCAGGTTCATGCTCCCTCTCAAACCAGGAGGCCAGCCTGCTTCTTCTCTCTAGGTGTAGCAATTGAAATCACTCCTTCAGTCCTTTTCAGGAAATTACTTCTCTGCCCAGCCCCTTGTAATGTCAGTCACCCACTGTTTGATAAATGTTTTGTCAGGTGATTTTATTTTGGAGGGGGGACTTTTACAAAACTTTTACTGTGCTAATATTTCTCTAAGAGAAATCTTAATAAAGTGAATTTGAACAAGAGTTAAAAATGGAAGAAAGATTATAAGATGAGCTAAATGTTTCCTGAGTGCTCTGGTACAAGAAGAAAGTAATCTTCACTTTTGGTAGAAGGGCACAAGGTTGATTATGCATTTACAAATGAACCCATTGTCATTTTTATATCAGTCGTAGAAAACTACCTCCTCTCCCTCTTTCCAGCTGCTTCCCTGAAAACCACTGCTGAGCCAGCAAATACTTCAGTAGCACAAAGCCCCTCAAATGGGGGACCATGGCAATTACTCTGATTTGTCACCACAAAGGGTTGGCTATAAAGGCATTTTTCAAGATATGGAAATTAAGCATCTTGACATTTTGCCAGGATATACTGGAGAGTGGTAATCAGGAAAGAAAAAAGCGATGCCACTGTCAGCACAAAAAGGCAGGTAGACTTTGCAGCAGGGGACATGTGTGTTGATAGGAAATATGATAGCTATTTTCTGACAACGTGTGTCAGTGTTATCTGAAATACACTGTTCATTTTCCATTGATCACTCTCTGACAAATAAAATAATTCTAGGCTGTACTGATTCACAATTAAAGAGAAAAGCGGTAAATTTTTGTTGTTGTTTGGCAAAGAGATATCACAGATATTATGGCATCTGAGCTCTCTGCATATAAAGGTAATGTTTTCAGATGATTGGTAACCTGAACATGTTTCCTTCTCACAGAGATAAAAATTACAGTAATTAATTCAAGCCTCTCTTATTAACATTGGGGATACAGCAGTAAAATAAAATGCAGTAATATAGTTTAGATTCTATTTTGGGTGATTGAGAATGAAAAAAAGAAAGAAGTAAAATAGAGGCTATATTTAAGAATACAGAAGTCCTAAGGGAAACAGTGTACTGTGGAAAGCAGTATGGAGATACCTCAAAAAATTAAAATGGATCTGCCTTTTACCCAGTGACCCCACTTTTGGGAATACATCTGAGGAAACCCAAAACACTAATTTGAAAGAACATAAGCACCTCTATGTTCATTTTAGTGTTGTTTACAATCACCAAGATATGGAAGCGGCCCAAGTGTCCATCAGTAGATGAGTGGATAAAACAATTATGAGACATTTACTCAATGGAATACTACTCAGCCATACAAACTGAGAAAATTTTACCCTTTGTGACAGTACAGATGGACCTGAAGTACTTTATGGTAAGTGAAATAAACCAGCCAGAAAAAGACAAATACTGCATGATTTCACTCATATGTGGAATCTAATGAACAAAATGAACTAACAAGCAAAATAGAGATATACTTATAGAGAGCAGGATGACAGCTAAGGTGGTGGGGGAGTTAGGGGGTGGAGGAATTGAGCAAAAAGAAAAAGGGCTCATGGACATGGACAACAGTGTGGTGATTGTGAGGGAGGTGTATATAGGGGGTTAAATGGTAATGGAAAAATACAATTAAAAATTTTTTAAATATATAGAAATTTTGGGAACAATTCTCCCTATTTTCAGGGACTGTAGCCTTGCCAACAGGCGAGAGGGCCCCAAGGCTGGAACTGAGCAAGGAGGTCTTGGGAAAAATAGACCACTGAGGAGACAAAACCTGTCGCCTGAAAGGGGCGCAGCAACCCCTGCTTCCCTCACATTATCCTGTTTGGCCCTGGAGGATAGCTGTTTAGTCAATGATAGGTGAAACTCCTTGATGGCAGGGGCAACCTGAGACAAGCACGGTCGCATAGGGGCCATCAGAGAAAGACTTGGGGGATGCGGAGAAGGGGAAAAATACCCTCACCCCTCAGCTTTGCTATGATCAAAGTCCTCATTCTATCTGAAAGCAGTCTCCTTATCTCTTGGTTACTTTGCCCCGCCAGCTTGACTCAGGCTTGAAACAATGCTAATGGCAGGTACATCCCTAAACTGGATTGGGCAGTTCCCAGGGACAATTACGCCTGGAATAGAAATACATTTAATCTTATGACACTTACTTTGCTAAGAATGCCCTCAAGTTAATGAGTACTGATGTTTGGGATTGAGCATAGAATGTGATCAGTTTCCCAGGTTTCAGGGCAGAGTGGGTGCCACCCTGACCTGAGTCAAATCTCTTCTGTTCTTTCAATTGTTATCTATGATCTCTATTTGTTTTCTGTAAACATAGCCTTCTGACATTGATTGATGAGCTTTGCAGCCATGCTGTATACCCCTGTGCACATGGTTCTCAATAAAAGCCACTTCAAGAGAAGGGCTCAGGGCCCTCTCCACTAGAGGGAAGTGCCACCCCTTTCTCTGTCAGACTGAAAGAAAAGTGCCTGGGATGACTTATTTCCTCATCCGTGAAGACCCCGAGTATACTCTGCGGGACAGAGTCCAACCTTCGCTTCAGCTGGCGCCCAAACAGGGACCTCCAGAGTCCTCCTCACAGAAGTCCTAAGGAAAACAGTTTAAAAAACCACAGAGAAAGGAAGATAGGAAGTATTGCAAAGTGTCTGAAATTTTAGATGAAATTGCATAGTCTCACAAAGAGAACACTTGAGTATAGGCTTAACAGAAGTGAAAGTTCTCCATATATCTATCTATCTGGAGGAAGAGAATTAAGGCAGGGGGACTAATGAAAAGATAAAGACTGTAATGAAAAATCCTGAGAGGACTTTTTGGGGAGAGTTATGAGGCCAAGAAAGTTAGAGAAAAATAATTTAGAGAGGAGAGTTGCTCATGAGCTAGACTGGAATGTCACCTCAGATTTGTACAGACTTACAGGCCACTGTAATAACTCTGTCTTTTGCTCTCAGTGAGATGTAAGTCATTGGAGGATTTGAATAAAGAAGACATAAAATCTGATTTGTGTCAGAACAAGGAGCAGTATCATGCAATTTAAAAGAAAGTGGAAAAAAAGGCAAAGCATCCTGTAAGAATGCAATCACAGCAATTCAAGCAAAAGACAATAGAGGTTAAGGAAAGGTTGGCAGCAGAGGAGATTTTAGGAAGTTGTTGGACTCTGAGTATATTTTGAAAATTGAATTTCAACATATGGTGTGAAAGAAAAAAGTGAGGTTAAGGTTGATACAAGATGTTCAAACTTTACATCCAGAAGAATGGAAACAACAATTATGAGGTAGAAAAGGTTTTGAGAAAATCAGCATTGGAGGGAAAATCTGGAAGTCAGTACTATATATTTTAAGACTATAATCATCTCAGACATAAAGTGGACATTCCAAGAGGCAAATTTGTTAAAGCATGTGGAGTTGTTAGGAATGGTCAAGTATTATATAGAATTTTGATTCGTCAATTTAAAACTGACATTACAGCATTGAAACTGGATAATATGTACAGAAGAGAGAAAAAGCACAAAGACAGTCTTGGAGCAGCAGATGACAGTGGCAGAGAAGAGGAGGAAACAACAAGCAACTTTGATGTCTTGAGAGTCAAGTGTAAAGAGGATGATCACCTGTGTCAAATGCCACTGATGACACAATTACAATGAGGATTGAGAACTGGTCATTAATAGCAAAACAATGTTCATTAGTAACCTTGTGGTAAATTGTTACTGGGTTGGGCTCAAGAGAGAATGTACAAGGACTAACTGAACACACTGAATGTGTAGTCTCTTTCTTTTAATGAAGTTGGCTCCAAATGAGCAAGAATGGAGTGGTTGTAAGAAAAATTTAGTGGAGAGAAAAATAGTGATGCAAGGAGAGAGAAGTGAGAGCTGTTTGAATGAGTGATAGTGATCACTAGGAGCTCAAAATTCAGTTATAGCAACAGCAGAATATGCACATTCCTGTCTTGTTCCGTATAGAAAGAAGTATTAAAGGACTAAGTGTGGAGATATTTATACTGCACAATAAGGAAGTCAAACTTTCTTCCTTATGTCTAAATGCATTTTTCATACAGCTAATATTCTTCAGGAGGCAAAATAATTAATGCATGTTTACTTAAGTTTTTAATAATTTTTGCATTGCTAAAAGAACTTCTCAAGCAAATATCCAAACTCATTAAGGTGGAGAGATTACAGTAATCTCAAGTCTACAATAACAGAATAACAGTACCTAGGAATTTTAATGATTAAAAAAAATAAACAACAAAACAAGCACACCACTGAAACATGAGAATCCAACATGAAGATTGGCCATAAAAAATACAATTGAGTTTGTCAACAATTTAGGAGACAGTGATTTCAGACATAAAAATCTCTGTTGATAAACTTGATAAAGGGAACTCTCATTAGAATAATTTGTTGAAAAGATCAAAAGTCTTGCAACATCATTTTATACTAGAAGTTAACTAAAAGTTAAGCTTACTAATAGTTAACAGCTTTCAGTTTATAAATATTCAGACAAGGGAGTTTAATTGAAACATTGTTTGAATATAAGTATATTTGTAAATATATATTACTATAATAGAGATGTAAATAACTCTGCTAACAAGACATTTTGAGCATGATAATAGAAGATTCTTTTGGGATCAGTAATACATATTTCAGTACCTTAAGCAAATACATATATTTAAAGTTAACATGGAAGCAATAAAAGCAAATCACATTTTTTATAATTCATTTTAATTTTATTGCTATGCTAGCATCTCAATTTTGTTTTCTCATACATAATTTTAAAGAAAAAATGCAAAAAAAATTTACACATAAGAGAAGCATATGAAGAACATATAAATATTAAAAATTTAGAGAGCTTAGTGAGGCATTGTCCAAAATTTATTATTCTGATAAAGACCAATGACTAAAGTACCATTGTAAAAATGAATAAGCCAATGAAATATTGTAATAGCTTTTTTCTTAAAAAAATTTATTTCACTAACAGATTTTTTTTAACAAGATAATTAGCTTACTCTAGTATAAAACTTTAAATTCACATTTCCATTTACTATATTTATAATTTCTACCTTTACATAAATAATATCTTCTTTATGTAAAATGTAGTTAAATTTGTACACAATTGAACTAATGTTATATAATATCCAATTATTGAATAGTTAATAAAACAAACAATAGTCAGAAGCATTTTTCAGCTTTTTGAGCATATAATTTTGATCTTTCAGCTAACTTCAGTTAACTGAATCAATCATGAATCTAGATCTGGATGGAATAATCTGCAACAAATTATCAGTATTTATGCCTTTGTAAATATATGATATTTTATTGGTGTAGGGAAACTGCTACAGTTAAAACACTCTATTCTAAACTCAAATTTTAATTATACAACAAATTTTAAATGAGGTAATAGTATCTAAACTGGAAACCTTGAGAGAGTTTTATTCTGTTAGGAAGAATGTCTACTGAGAGAAACATATAGTTACCTCCTCTTCCAGAATGGAGGTGGGATGGAATCTCAAGAAAATGCTCAGGAATGACTCATGGTCTTATGAATAACTGCTTTTCTTCATTCTCTGCACATATCATTTTCAATTAAAACACCTCAGGGGAGTTCTTATCCTGCTCTACCTACTTCCATTGGAGTTGATAATGTTCTGTAAAAAAATTCTTGGAATTCTACTCCTTGGTGTTTTGCTAAAAAAAAATAGCAAAAAGCAGATGAGAAAAATCAATATTGTTATATGATACCTTTGAATCCTCACTCATTTATAAACAATTGCTTTAAAATGGCATTTCACTTCCAAATACCTAGATCTACATTAGTTTCTTATCACAGCTATAAAAATAACCACAAATTTAGTGGCTTAAAACAGCACAACTTTATTATATTACAATTTCATTGGTCAGAAGTCTGAAACAAGTCTCATTGGGCTAAAATCAAGATGCCAGTAGTCTGCATTCTTTTCTGGGGAAAAAGAATCCATTTATGTAACTGGTCCAATTTCTACGGGAGCAGGGGGCTTTCCTCATGACCCTCCTCCCTCATTCTTCAAAGCCAGAAAGGGAGCATCTTTTCACTGCTTCCATGGTCATATCATCACCTTAACATCTCTTTTGCTCTCTCATTCACACACCTTATCCTGAAATGGTTCTTTGTTTTTGAGTTATGTGATTTAAATAAGCACACCTAGATAATACAGGATAATGTCACCATCTCAATGTCCTTAACAAAAATTACATCTGAAACGTCTCTTTTTGCATGAAAGGCAATTTATTCAAAGGTTCCAAGGATTAGGATAGGAACACATTTTTGGTGGCTATTATTCATATTATTATTACAATATTTTTTAAAGAAATACAAGAATCAATGTGTTGAGAAAATGTGCTAAAGCCTGAAGACTGTACTAAATACTGTAGTGAAATAAGATTAATGAATCCTGTATCCTAAGCCTGTTTCTAAAATTTACTTGCTTTATAACCTTAAATAAATAATTTAACCAAAATATATTTTAAGCTCCTTGAAAATAGGATGATTTATTCATATCACACCATCAAACTATGAAAAGTTATCTTGTAAAAATAACAGAAAGAGAATGCATTGAATTAAATTAATATTTTGGTTTTCTTATCTCAGTAAAATGAGGAAATTAAACTCAAAAATTCCTAAAAAGTAATTCTAAATTAAAGATTTTATATAATTATATAACCAAAAAACCCCCCACAAATTTTACTCATCATAAGACACCAGAGTCCCAAGCAAGTGAATATAAAATGCTAAGGTTTAGAGCTAATTTTAATAAATGAAGTTGAAAAATACAGTTAGGTACCCAGAAGGGCTATATTTCCCAGGCTTCTTTTCAGGTAGGCCTGAATATGAGACTAGAAATCACCAATGGCATGTCAGCTGAAATGATGTGTACAATTTCCAGGCTAGGTTTCTCTAGCCTGTCCTTCAAACTGCATACATTTTGATACTAGGACTATGGAAGATAATGAAGTTACAGCATGAGTTTCTGAATCACACTGTAGAGACAACTTGTCTCTACAAGTTAGAATTTGTCTCTACCTGTTAGGAACACCTGTCTTGGACTGTTAATTGAGAAAAGTAAAAACAAAAGACTTACGTTGTGTGTGAGACATTAAATATTTGGGACTTTCTTTGTTATTGTAGCTTATTTATCTTGACTAATATAATTAGAGAAATTAACATTATTATAATTATTTCATATTTTTCCAATAATAGAAATCTTATTATAATTATTTAAAACTGCTATGATATAACAATATGCTGGTGTAGCTCGGGAATCAAAAAGTGTTATCTCCTCAAAACTTAAAGTTTTACTTATGCAAACAGTAGGTGATGAATCTACATTAGTTCTTCCTTTCCTAGTTGTTATCAAATTCTATTGAGTGCCTGATCTTTCCAGGCATTATATGGAATGTAGGAAATGAAGACATTAATTTATTTAACAACTATTAATTGAATCTCTAGATTATCATGAGATCCTATACTAGGTAATGAGGCAGAAATTTTTAAGAAAATACCCAAGACTTATTTAGAATTTCTGAAAGTCTAATAAGTCTTTTAGAGAAAATAAAATGTTTTTAAAAAGTGAATGCTACCATAATACCTGTTGGCTCATCCACTTTCATAATTCCCTTCTTTTGAGCGTGAGTAGAAACCCATGAATATGCTAGCTGTCATTCCCCGGATTATATATTACATGAAGATGAAGACATATTGCACATATAATTAAAATCTCTAATCAGTTGAGTAAATTTAATCAAAAGGAGACTATCCTGGAGGAGCTTAGTTGAGTAAGCCATCTGAAGGAGACTGGAAACAGCAGGAACACAGGCCAGCTGACCTTTAAGAAGCAAACAGCCATGCTGTGAATAGGGCAATGTGTTAGGAAAAGTCAGATAGCCTCTAGAGGGAGGGACTCAGTCCCACCCATAGTATGGACTGAATTCTTGAAGAGAACTCCCAGCCTCACATGAGATAATAATAGAGGTCAAACCTTGATTTCAGTTCTGGGAGACACAGAGTAGAGAAACAAGCTAAGATAAGCTTGGACTCTTGACCCACAGAAACTATGAGATAATAAATGTGTATTGTTTAAGGTCATTATATTTGTATAAATTTTTTATGTCATAATAGAATACTAATAGAGATTTTGATACTGGAAGTAGGATAATTCTGCCATAAATATTTAAGACATAGGAATAGCTTAAAAATTGAGAAGTAAATAGGTAAAGTCTGGAAGTATTTTAGGGTAACATGACAGAGCAAGTCTAAGTCACATTCACTGATTAACAAGACATTCAACTTGAATTGTAGTAGAAATCTGGACTTAGGAGTGCTACTAACCGGTGAGGATTCAGAAGGAAGAAACACATATTGATATTTTATTTAAAACTGGAAGAAAGGAGATCCTTGCTATATATTGAGAGCAAGCTTGATGGAATTATCTGTTGCAGCTCTTTGGAAAGCAAAAATTGTAAAAAATGGACTGCTTTATATACCTATGGGGATTTTCAAGCAAAATGTTGAAAGTATTGCTTGGTTCCTTCTTTCTGTAAATAGTCAAATGAGAGAAGAGAGAAAGAAGGGAAAAATTTGGCAAAAAAACATTAAATACAAATGAAACAAGGCTTAATGATTTTTAATATCCTCAGCTTCTCCAGATTTTAGCATAGAAGGAAGACTAGATATGTAACTATACAAACTTTCACCAAAAATCTTTGAAAAATCAAAATTTTGCACAGAGGGTCCTTTTAAAGGATAGCAGATATGACTCAAATCTTCTAAACTAGGGTCTCTAGGAAACTTAAGGGTGTTGTCCCCAGACATCTCAGCATGAGACCAAGATAGAGAGAAGATTATCTCAAAAAAATCTGTGAAGATAACTATTGTCTAACAGAGTGAATACCTTTAAAATCTATGAGCAACTTCAAATAAATAAGAAAATTGTTTCAGCAGACAACATTGCTAACATGAACTACAACAGGGACAGAAACATCAGCAAGCTCTTGGATTCCCTAAATTCTATTGGCAGAAAGCATTCCTTATGAAACTACTCAGCTGCAAACACATGCTACCTTTCCTGAAAAACTAAACAATGATTTAGAGAATAAAATCAAGAGCTACAAAGAATTATGACCAAATCTTGAAACCTAATCAACTATATCCAACATTTAAAACTGTTATTGACCAGTGGCTCCTTTTGAACTTACATTTCTCCCCATTTTGAACTGGAATGTCAATGCATTTCCCACTGCTGTGTGTTAAAAGCACTGGAGGCAGATAAATAGTTTCTTTAGCTTTGCAGTCCATAGATAGAAAGGAATTAAAACCCAAGAACTGCGCTGACTGGATTACACCAGGAAGTTTCATTTGTGTGTTATTTATGTGATTTAAATTATTATGTTTTAACTTTTGAACTGATAACCTTTAGATGATACCTTAAATTTTGAGCTGATTCTACAATGAAATAAGACTTTTGGAAAACTTTGATAGTGTGAATGTATTTTACATTTCAAAGAAACAAAATCTGCTGGTGGCCAGAGTACATATTGTGGTAGTCAATCACAAATGATTACATGCTATATCATTGTACTTATCTAAACTTTTTGAAAAAGAACTTAGAAATGGAAAACAGATTATTGATGTTCATAGATTGGAGAAAATGTGGAGATAGCGATGGATGTAATTATGAAAAATGTAACACAAGGGATCATTATGGGGATGAGCATGTTCAATATCTTGACTGGTGGTAGGTAAATGGACATATACATGTTCTGAAATTGTATAAAAATAAATAGACACACATACTACAAATGCTTATAAAGAACTGGAGAAATATGAACAAAGTATATGAATCACACAATTTAAATATCATAGTTATGACATTATACTATTAGTTTTGCAAAATGATGCTAATCTGGTAAATTAGGTAAAAGGTTCTCTCTTAATTATTTCTCAAAACTATAGGTGAATCTAAATTTTCTCAAAAGAAATTTTAATAAAAATTTTGTTTAATAAGACAAACAACCTGAATGAAAAAAATACCATGTCTGCAAACCTTGAAGATGAATTAAAAGATCTATCTGCACAAGATATGAACAGGGTTAGGCTGAGGACTTATTTTTACCATGGGCATCTAGATTATTGACCCAGAGAGTTTATCAGCAGCAATGACTTGTTTCCATAGTTAGTGGTCCCCAAAGGAGTCTTTAATCTGCCATTTTGTAGTTTTCCAAGTGACAGACCAAATAGCTGGGTCACAGATTAAAGATCAGTAAAAATACAACAAAGGTCATCAAGGAGAGCATTGTTAAGAGCTGTGAGAATGGCCCTGAGTCTGCCCACTGAGTGGAGTGACTGTGTTCACACTTGGGTCTGTGCTGCTGGTGCTGAGCTTCAACTCTCCCGGCAGCCCAATGGACACCTTCAGACTTCAGCTTTGCTGAACCATCAGTGACCCAAGTCCAGATATTTGAAGTGACCTGTGTGAATAAAGGTCTTCTTTGAGTTGGTGTTTTTACTTTAGATGTCAGAGGAGAAATAAAGTTTCCCCAAAAGTGGAAGTTGTAAATTTTTCATGGAAAGGTAAGATGCTGCTGAGACCAGCTGACAGCATTTTTAAATATTCCATTTCCATTTCACAAGTGAGGCCTCTTGGGTTCTTCCTATCTTGCTAGTTGTGGAGTTTGAGCTGAACAACTATAAAATGGATATGTCAAGCCAGAGAGTCCTAAGACCTACCTGGGGCAGCTCAAGTATGACACATAAAGAGCTCTTTTTTAAAAGAGGTATGTCTGGTAATGATGTCAAGAGGATGACAAGTCTAACCCCTAGGGTTGCTTCTAGGTGGAGGCTGTCTCCTTTTGTCAGGATTTTAAGTAGCTAAATCAGTCACAGAAAAACTCTAGCTTGAAGGGGTCACATAGGTCATGGAACCACAAAGGTGCAAGCTCATCTCTGCATGTGGTAACTTTCAATCAAGAGAATCTCCTCTGGCACTTATGAAAGAGGGAAGCACAAACATATAATGCATCAGTTCCTACTATACATACAGATGTAAAAGTAGCAACATGAGGGCATTGAATTGGCTCAAAAGACTTCAAGGTCACATTAGACTCTCACGTATTTTAAACCCTTTCCAAACAGCATTTGTTGAATTGAGGCATTCTGCCGTCCCACAAGAACAGGTGGGCTGATAAGATGAGTACTTGTGTCAAACAGAATCATACAGGTTTGAACCCCTTCCTTGTCCAAAGTTCTCCAGCTTATTTGGATAGTTATGTATCAGTTGTTCTTAGAATCAGAGTGACCTCAATAACTGCTTTTTCTCCCAAATGATATTTCCTCATAAGAAAACTTGGATCAAGGTAGGGACAGGGATAGATCATGATAAAGAGGAAGCATGAAGCTCTATGCTACAAAGCAAGATGCATTTTTTTCCTATTTGAGCAGAAGCTTTGTCATTCTTTCTTATGAAACATTATGCGCTCTGCCTTCTCATCTCTCTCAAGTGAACCAGGTAGAATGCTAACTATTCAGCTGACTTCTGTTCATAATGGTTATAAATTTCTCTTTTTTAATGCTTAGTGTGGAAGCACATCTGTAATCATTGTCTGTAAAGAGTCAGAATATTCGGCTTTCCTAGAACAAAATCAAGCTGTCATAAGGTGAGAGACTTGAGATTGATTCTATGACTGGTGAGCAAGACTCACCCACTTGAAGTATAGTAAAAACACCTGAGGGACTATTTATTCATAAAGCTGTTTTTTAATCTACTTTCTAGTCCTCTGCCTGTAATAATTTCTAAAATTCTCCTCTTTAACAGGCAATATAATGGACAATATCATGGTATAATTGACCAAACAATTTGATTGACATATTTGCTACTGATGTTCATGGACTTCTCTCAAATCTGATTGATGGTCCATGTGCCCCTTAGCCTTCATCTACCAAAAAGTCATATCTCTGTCAGCATGTCATCTTCACTGCAAACTGTTATGAACCATGAAAAGTCTAAGATTTTGTGAAATTAGACTGTCACAGGTTTATGGATTCTGCCAGATTATAAGATTATAATATTCTTAGTTCAGAGACAAAGGACCTTATTAATCATGGCACAACAGACATCATGAATATCAGCATATTTGTGTCAGATGTGCCTGCATATAGAGTGGGTTGCATTACACAAGAGCATTTAGGAAAACTGAAATCTTTCATAACAAACAGTAGACATGTCCTCCTCTTTCTCTGAAGAAAGCTATTATCTCATTTGTAAGAATATATGCAACTCTTCCTTTTGCTCTAAAGAGGAACGCTATCTCTATTTTATGAGGCTGTTTGCTACATAAATGTCATTAAAAATAGTCTGGAACTGAGTGTTTCTGTTTATGAGACATGCAGAAATGCAAAAGACTCATAGAGAAATGTTTCCCAATAATCTGGCAACATTTTGGTGATGCACTTAGCACCTCTCTTTTCCCTGATCATAAGGATCTGAAAGGTCTATGTCTGTGATTCTTCAAATGAAAAATGAAATGAGCTGCAGCCCATATTTTGAATATGTGTTTTCTTTCTGTGTCAGTAGGTCCTATTGATGCTAAAAACAATGATCATATTTAATTTGAAAATTACATCTTCCTTTCATTCATTAGTGTAAAATGTTTCCTTCCCTTACTGACATGTCCAGCCATGCACAGTTATATTTTACTTTGGTAGCCATCTTACCTTCTCCTCCATGGATATAAAACACCAACGCACACATGTCATAGACAACTGGACTTCACAGCTCTCCTCTTTGATGTCCTGTCCCCCCACTTTACCTAATTTACATCAAGATCTTACTTATCATACTTAAATTTTCAATCCTTGCCTTACCTTTTGTATTTATTGTTTAGCACTATTTTTTAATGATAACTTTTCTCTTCCCTAGCTGTGCTATCTCGGGTAAAATGACTATTTAGTTCAAATGGGCATGGAGTTCTCCCACCCGGGGCCTAGGTTTCGTAGCACAGATACTACTAACCTAATTATGGGCCTGCAAGTGAAAAGGAATAGCCTTAACCTTCTTTTGCTGCATAGCCACAGTTTCTTTTTGACAATATTCATATATTTGGCTTTGGGTTTGATTATGTTTTATCAGTTTTATAATATCTGGCTAACAGTTTTACATGATTTAACTCTTTTACTTACTATTTCACAATAGAAATAGCACACACAATATATTTTCTTTATGCTAATAAAAATAAAGTATATGATATCTATTTTTTTATAATACACTTCCCAAATTCCCAAGCAGGCAACTATGTTTTACTGCTAGAATGTAACTATAAATATAAATATAATTTAATAGACAGTTTTGTTTTGAGCGGTTTTGTCCTTCAGTTAATGGTATATATTATACCTGTGACAATTAACCACTGTTGAAAAATATCTTTTCTAAACAGTGCAGTATTTTTTTCAAGTGAATTTGTGTTAAAGTATCCCTTAATGATAAATCACTTAACAGACTAGTTACATTATCTGAGTTGTATTTTAACATTTCAACTAACACACAAAAATGCTTGTCTAGTGAAATAAAGCAGACATGTGCATTGGTTTAGTGTCTAACATCAAACCTGTTAGGAAAGGAATCCTGGCAATAAACAAAGTTTCTGTCAGTGTATGCTTTGTGGAGCATAGGATCAATCCATTAAATCCCAAATGGGATGCATGTTTCTCCTAAGCCAAACATTCTTACTATGCTTTTCTGTGGTACTAATCACCTATATCTTCCTTCATATACCAAATGGAATGAATTACACAATTTGTCCAATTAAATTATGCTTAAGGAGTGACATTGGAAGCAAAAAACATATATCTTTTTTTCTATGCAGCTCGCCTTACTTGACCTTTGCTAATTCACCTCTATAACATGTTATCTCCTCCTTGAATAAATCTTTTGGTTATGTCATCAGAGTCATTCATTGTTAATTTGATTAAGTTAACGAAATGTTAAGAGTATTATTTAAATATATGGAAATAGTATTACTCAGGCAAGTATACAAAATGTGTGCTGGTTTAACTAGACTTGTTTTCTTCTGTTGTAATAAGATCACCATTGATGATTATGAGTAAACAGTGTAAAATGTCATATTAACATTCAAAATAGTTGTGCCCACTTAAAATAAGGAAATAAAACTTCTCTGAATTTCTTAGTGCTACTATCAAGTCATGGGTTCTTGAAGCAAGGAACTGTATACAAAATAAGGCAAAAATGTTTGCCTTTACTTTTACAAGAAAAACTCTTCTTTTCACATACCATGAAAATCAGACCTGTAATTATTTTTCTAGTTGATTGCTCCGAACTGAACTGAAAGAATAATAAACTTCCCTTAATCTCTTTGGGAAGACCAAATGGTATTAGCTCAAAGTCCCCAGACTAAGACTTCAAGGTGTTAGGAAGACCGAATTGCTCCTACTTTACTTTATGAAAATACCCTCCAGGTCCATCCATGCTGTGACAAAATGTGAGATTTCATTTTTTTTTTATAGCCAAGTAGTATTCCATTGTGTAAATGTACCACAGCTTTTGAAAAGATATGTGCACTAATAAATAAATAAAGTTAGATGGCCTTCTTACTCCATTACAGAAGAATGAACTCAAGGTGGATTACAGACTTAAATGTAAGACTGAAAACAACAATTATCTAGAAGAAAACATAGGCAGTAAAATCTTGGACAATTCTTATAGCAACTTTTTTTTAGAATATATCACCTAGGACTAATAGGAAAAAAAAAGAAAAAGAAACAAAAAAGACTACACAAAACTAAAAAAGTTTTTGCACAACTTTTAAATAAACCATAAACAAAATGAAAAGACCACCCACTGAATGGGGGAACCCAGTTGCCAATGATACATCTGATAAGGGGTTAGTATTCACAATTTATTTTAAAAAACTTATACAACTTTAAACAAAATAACAGTTCAATTAAGAATGGGCTAAGAACCTGAGTAGGCATTTCTCCAAGAAAGACATACAGATGGCCAAGAGACATATGAAAAGATGCTTAATGTCACTACTTACCAGTGAAGTGCAAATTAAAAACAATGAGATAGCACATCACACCTGCCAAATAACTATCATTAATAAAATAAACAACAAGTGGTAAGGATGTAGAGAAAGGAAACCCTAGTGTACTACTGGTGGGAATGTAGATTGGTGCAACCAGTCTGGAAAGCATTATGTAGTTACCTCAAAAAATTAAAAATGGAACTACTTTATGAATAAGAGATTCTACTTCTGAGAATATGTTCAAAGAATGCTGTGCTATTGACATCTATTAAATAACATCATACATTAAAGCAAGCAATTTACAGGAGAGGTAACTAGAATACAAAGGCAGTCTATGACAACTACCAAGGACAGTCAGTAAGAAGTGGGGAGATTAGAAATTTCATTTACATAACTCCAAAACTGATGGTTAGTTACTAGTCTGCTTTTATCACAAATTATATAGGTAAATATTTAGAAATTTAAGGCAGATAATCTCTACACTCTGTTCTCTTAAAACCTGAAACAATACCAAGTTCACCACTCTCTTTAAAGGAGATTTAACGTAAGATATTTATCACCTAATTATGGAAAGATACAGGTATAGACATAAGCCAAGATTTCAAGTCTCATTTATATTTCATGATGTTACATAAAAGTGTGTAAATATTTAAAACCTTTCATAAATTGCTACTTAGCTTTTATCATTTCTAATTTCTCATCGATATTCCCAATTGAAATTGAATATTGAAAATTATTATGAAATTAATCAAATATTAGAGAAATCAATAGATTTGTCAACTTAAAAAAAATCAAACATTTGCCATACATAGGCCCTAGAATAGGTGACATGGTCATACATATTAATAATATCAGAAGAGCATTGTTATATATTTCCTTTGACACAATAGCTAAGTTCATCAGACAATATATCTTCCCAACATTTTTCATTACAAGATGTGCCAGTTACAGTATAGAATCTTAAAAAGCAGAGAAAATAATGAATTTACAGTTTATGTGAGCACAGGCTAATAAACATGGCTGTGATAATAAAGTGCTCCATGTAAATAAAATACATAAAAATAAAACACATTGTTCCATGTAAATCTTATGGAAATATAAGCAGCAGATGAGTAATAAAATGAATATTCTATGTTTCATGTCTAATTTTGAGAATTCAGTATTTTCTCAGCTCATAAACATGGTTCATGTCACTGATGACACATTTACAGGGTTTCCAGTAACAGAAAATATTTATGATGAGCAAATATTATAAATCTCAGGAAAAAATTATTTTCATGTTTTTCTTTTTATAACCAGAAAATTGCATTAATCATCAGGGTATGGTCAGTAAGGATCTGTTAAGTTAAATACTTTCAGAAATTTTTCTGCAATACTGAATAGAGTTGGCCTGTCTTTTACAGCCTTGACCAGGAAAAAAATCACTTCTATTGAAGTATCTCCTTAGAATCTTTATAATCTCTTTATACTTACTACAACACAAGGAAGATGATGAACAGAACATATAATTTCAAAATATATCCAATAGAAAATATTGCAATAATAATTTAAAGTGTAATAAAAATTTTATAAATTCAAGAAAATTGAATAAATGAAAATTTCCCTTTACATAAAAAAACAAAGAAGATGCATAATGGCCACAAGTAAGACACTATAGAAAAAAAGAAAAGAAACATTCATCTCAGAAGAGAAATGAAAGCAAAAAAATTAACATTCACTGAAATTATGTTAAAGTTCTAGATACTGTTAGAATAAACACTGCTGAAAACTGAACCAAGAAGAGATAATATGACTAAGAAAACGAGGAAACAAAATAGAAAAAGACAAAGAACATAAAAGTGTTGATAAGAAAATAAGAAATAAGACATTCAATATGGACATAATCAGAGAAGCTGAATGAGACAAGAATTAAGAGAAAAACATATAAAGCTGTATTTAAAGCAAACAAATTTGCCAAATATGAGCTTATCTGATTCTATCAATTAAGTAGACATTTTGTGTTCCAGGAATAATTAAACCAGAAAAAGCAATCCTGGGAGCTACATCAATCAAGTTATTAAACTTTAAAGAAAAACAAAAGAATCTTTGATCAGCTAGACCAAGTCAATAAAGAAAACTTCTAAGGGAAAAAATAAAATCAATTTAGCTTCTGTAACCTCAACTGCAAAATTGAACACATGAAGATAATGTTCCAAAAGAAAAAAAATGTGAACTTCCAATACCATGATGATATTCAGGAATAAAGGACACAGTTTAAAAATTCTGAACATTTAAAAACAAATGGAAAATATATTCTCCTGAAAAGAGAATGTTCTTTAGATAATACAAGAGGATAAACTCCTGGCAACCAAGACATGAACGTATTTAAAAAATATATATGATATTGTATAGTATAAAATATACTGTTTTAAAAAATAAGCACTAAAATTAAATTGGCAATTATTGTTCCAAAAGAGGATTTAACTACTGCAAAAGAGGATTTAAATGTGCAATAAAATAAATAAGAAGAGTTGGTAATGGCTGCAGAAAGAAAACCACCAGTAGCATAATTATGCTCACTTTATCATAATGGCCAATTATCCAAATCTATCATTCAAACAGAAAAAATACATATATTGGCAAAATTTTTTGACAAGCCACATATGTACAAAAGAGAAAGGACAATCTTTTCAATAAATGGTGCTGGGAAAATTGGAAAGCTACATGCAAAAGACTGAAGGTAGACTGCTATTTGTCCTCATAAACAAAATTAATTCAAAATTAATCAAAGACCCAAACATAAGATCTGAAATGATAAAACACATAAAATAAAACATAGGTATCAAACTTACGAAACTTGTTCTTAGGATTTTATATATTTGACCTCAAAGGCAGAGGAAGTAAAAGCAAAAACTAATGAATAAAACTATACCAAACCAAAAAGCTTTTGTACAACAAAATAAACCATCAGCAAAACAAAAATGTAATCAAATGAATGGGAGAGGATATTTATAATCAAAACTTCCAATAAGTGGTTAATATCCAAAATATATAAAGGAATCATGCAATTCAATAACAACAACAACAAACCAATTAAAAATGGGCAGAGGACCTGAACAGACACTTTTCACAAGAAATCACACAAATGGCCAACAAATACATGAAAAGATGTTCAACTTCACTAGCTGTTTGGGAAATGAAAATAAAAACCATAATGAGACACTACCGTATACCTTGTTAGAATGTGTATTATTAATATGACAAGTAATAACAAGTATTGGAGATGTTGTGGAGAAAAAGAAAGGCTTTTTTGTTGGTGGGAGTGTAAACTGGTACAGCCACCATGGAAAACAGTAGGGAGGTTCTTCCAAAAAATTAAGAATAGTTACCATGTAATCCACAAATCCCTCTTCTAGGTATCTACTTGAAAAATTTAAAAACATTTATTTGTAAAGATATATATATACCCCTATGTTCATTGCAGCATTATCCACAGAAATGAGATATGAAAACAACCAAAGGGTCCTTTGATAGATACTTGGATAAAGAAGATGTGCTATATATATATATATAAGAAAAAAATGAAATACTGCCTTATTAGATAACATGGGTGGGTCTTGAGAATATCATGATAATCTATGTAAATCAGACAAAAAAAGTTGATAACCATATGATTTCACTCATATATAGGATGTCAAAATGAAGTTGACAATCAAATGAACAAAAAGTCATAGACTCAGACAACAGTATGGTGGTTACCAGAAAAAAAGAAGAGTAGGGATGTAGGTAGAAAAAGGTAAAGGAGATAAATGTATAGTGACAGAAAGAGATTTGACTTTGGGTGGTGAACGCACAATACAATATACAGAGATGTAATGTAGAGTTGTTCAACAGAAACCTATATATAATAATTTGTTAACCAGTGTCACCTTCAATAATGGGATTTAATCAAAATAAGAAGCTTCTGTACAGCAAAAGAAAATATTAGCAAAATGAAAAGGAAACCAACTGTATGGGAAAATATATTTGCCATTGATACATCAGATAGAGGTTTGATCTCCAAAATATATAAAGAACTCACATGACTCCACTCCAAGAAGACACACAATCCAATTAAAAAATGGGAAAAGGACCTGAACAGATACTTCTCCTCGGAAGAGATACAGAGGGCCCAGAGACATATGAAAGGATGCTCAGCATCACTAGCAGTCATAGAAATGCAAATTAAAACCACATGAGATACCACTTCACACTGATCAGAATGGCCATCATAAACAGATCAACAAAAAACAGGTGCTGGCGAGATTGTGGAAAAAAGGCAACCCTAGTACACTGTTGGTGGAAATGCAGACTGATGCAGCCACTGTGGGAAACAGTTTGGAATTTCCTCAAAAAGCTAAAAATGGAACTGCCTTTTGACCCAGTGATTCCACCGTTGGGATCAGACCCTAAGAATCCCAAAACACCAATTCAAAAGGACTTATGCACCCCAATGTTCATAGCAGCACAACTTACAATAGCCAAATGCTAGAAGCAACCTAAGTGCCCATCCGTAAATGAGTGGATTAAAAAACGATGGTACATTTACACAGTGAAATATTACACAGCAGAAAGAAAGAGCTACTACCCTTCAGGACATCATGGATAGAACTGGAGAGCATTATGCTAGGCAAAATAAGCCGGGCAGTGAAAGACAAATACCATGTGATCTTATCTATAAGTTGAACCTAATCAACAAAAGAAACTAGCAAGAAAAATATAACCAGCAACATTGAAATAAAAAACAGACAGTAGCGAGAGGGAAAGAGAGAGGGGGGTAATGGAGAAAAAAGGAGAAAGGTTAAATAAAGGACTATGTATAAAGGACCCGTGGACAAGACAAAATGGTGAAGGATTGAGGGTGGGAGGCAGGAAAATGGAGACAAATATATTTGAACAATAAAAAATAATAATAATAAAATTAAATAAACAAAACATAAATACATTTAACAAAATTTAAAAATATATATATTATTCAATGCTAAAACTCAATAATATTAAAAATCAAGTAAATAAGTACAATATGTAAAATAATTTATTGAAATAATGAGATACTTAAAAAAACAATAAATGTATACATTCCCCATTTTTCAAAATAGGTATTTTGTAACTGATATCTAATAACAGAAAATGATTGTAATTTAGATGATTATACTTAAGGTAAACCTTCTCAACTAAAAGTAAGTGTAAACAAGGAATATTAAATAATAAAATTTTTTATTAAACTGATAAAATATGATTGTAGAATTGAACCACACATAGATGTTCTTTTTAAAGATTTTATTTATTTATTTTTAGATAGAGGGGAAGGGAGTTAGAAAGAGAGGGTGAGAAACATCAATGGGTGGTTGCCTCTTGTGTGCCCCCCACTAGGACCTGGCCCACAACGCAGGTCTGTGTCCTGACTGGAAAATGAACAGGCGACCCTTTGGTTCACACATGGGCACTCAGTCCACTGAGCCACACCAGTCAGGGCTTACACATAGATCTTATTTGAATTAATATAAATTAAGTAAATTTATCCATTAAAATAAGATGTCTTTAATATTAGTTCAGCAAGCAAAATACAGCTTTGTACGATATGCAAAAACTGTGTAAAATGAGATGATTTAGGAAAGTTAAAAATAAAAAAGGATTAACAAAGACAGATATAATGGGAAAATGGAACAAAATAGAGGTGGTAGTGTTTATGTCACAAAATAGAGAATTCAGAGAAAAAGTCATTTTATAATAATAAAATATGCAATCTGCAATACAATATACATACATCAAAACATTAAAATCAATAATAGAAAATAAATGCAAATCATATGAGAAATAAACTGAGACTTTAATTTATATTTCTTTTTACCATGACAGATCAAGTCAATAAACTTAAGTAATAACATAGAAGATTGCATCTTTCTAAATCCAGGAACATATTTTACTTAATTTCTTGAACAGACATACAGTTTACACTTGTACTGCTGCCCTCATAATTTACATCTATGTGTACTCAATAATGGCTATAACTAATATTTTCAGTGTACTTTTGAAATACTTTGACAACTCTAACAAGAAATACGGAGTAAAAGATGATTGCTATGCAAAGGAAATTCAGCACACATTCTCACAGGTATGGTAATGCCCCTGAATATACCTAAGAAGCTGCTGAATCTAGAATAATCTGAAGAAGCTTATGCTGTCAGGTGAATATGTGTTTGAATTCTGATGCAACAGGAATCTTTGAACAACTTAGAAAACCAGTCTGAAACTGTGAATATAGCTTAAGGAAGTGAATGTGATCTCACTGCCACAGTAACACTAGGAGAACAAGCAAATAAGAATTACCTGTTTTCTAACAGAAGCGTTAAAGATAATTTAACAAATATATATTCCTATCCCACCCTAGCTATGTGAATGATATCTAGACATATCCAGTAACCTAGATCATTAACAATTTTATAACTAATTTGGATGAAAGCAGAAAATATGCAGTGAAAAGGAGTTGGGAATATTAGCAAATACATTGAAGTGAAAACGGCAATCCAAACACTTTTTGTCTCATTGAACCAAACTGATAGCATTTAAAGTAATAAATGTAAACTATTAGTTTACTTTTAGAACATTAACTACAAAAGAGTGCAGTAACCTGTGGTTGCAATACATTAAAAAAAAATTTCTAGTTGCCTAAAAGATCAAGATAAGCAAATGGTTTGACATACAGGCATACCTCATGTTATTGTGTTTCATTTTATTGCACCTTGCGGATTCTGATTTTTTTTTTTTACAAATTGAAGATTTGTGGCAACCCTGAATCGAGCAATTCTATCAGCTCCATTTTTCCAACAGCATTTATTCATTTAATGTCTCTGTGTATCAGTATCTCAAAAATTCTCACAATATTTCAAACTTATTCATCATCATAAATTATGGTGATCTCTGATCAAAAATATTTGGTTACTATTGTCATTGTTGTGGGACCCCACAAACCATGCTCAGATAAAATTTGAGCTTATTCTATAAATGTGTATACTCTCACCAAACCCTCCCCTATACCTTTCTCTCCCTTCAGGCCTCTCTATTCCCTGAGACACAAAAATAATATAATTAATCCAATTAAAAGCCCAACAGTACCCTGTAAATTGTTATGTGAAAGCAATAGTCACATTTATTTCATTTTAAATTTAAAGCTAGAAGTGATTATGCTTAATAAGGAAACCATCTTGAAAGCCAAGAAAGGCTGAAAATGTCCTTGAAAAAAAACAGAATAAAAGTGGTACTCCAGTGAATATAAGAATGATAAGAAAGCAAAATAGACTTACTACTAATATGGACAAACTTTTAAAGGTCTAGATAGAAGACGAAACCAACCACCACATTCCCTAAGCCAAAGCCTAATTGTGAGTAAGGTCCTAATTCTCTTTAATTCTGTGAAAACTGAGAAAGGTGAGTAAGCTACAGAAGAAAAGTTTGAAGATATCAGAGTTTGATTTATGTTGTTCACGGAAAGAAGTCATCACTGTAACACAAAAGTATAATTTGAAGAAACAAGAGCTGATGTAGAAATTGCAGGAAATAATCAAAGAGGTCTACCTAAGGTGACTATGCCAAACAATGGATTTTCAATGAAGGTAAAATAGTCTTGCATGATAGAAATAATAATTTTTCTGTGTGTTGAGATTCCAAAAGACTCAGTGATATCATTGAATGATTACTGCCAAAAACATGATTCCTTACCATTTTAAGGTAACTTATAAACAATAAACATTTTACTAGTAGAAAACATTAACTTACAAATAAAGGAGTAAGTTGTTTTGAAAGTGTAATGCATAAACTAAGTACAAGTTAGCTAGAAAGATGGTGATGTTAAAAAATGGAAGATCAAGGGTCAGAATATATTAGACCTTTCTCAAAATTAGAATCACACAGCTCAATAAAGGGTATTAATACTATTTACTTCAGACTACTTTAGCTCAAAACTGGCATATTTTCTCAGAGCAGTACTACTATCATAACACTCTATGCTGGTCTTGACCTCATTCTCTCAGAAAATTGAGCATTTCATTCCCTTTGTACTACCTCTGACTTAAAATGATTTTCAGAGACATTTTTCTCACCCTAGCAAAGCTGATCACAATTGATAAGTGACCAGAGTGAACCAGACAACTAACAGAGATTCCCAATATATAAGGAGATAAAACAATTTTAGAGCCAGCAAATAAAGGTATCAAACTACTCAGTATTACTGGTCAGCAGAGGTGGTTTTCTGCCAGAGGTAAAGAAATAAATCATTGCACACACAAAAAGTAAATGCGTGAATTCTAGTGTGAAGTACTGAAATTAAAATGGCACTAATGGCCACTCTAATATGGTTGTAGAGACATTTTAAAAATATTAATAACATGTTGAAGGCAGTTTTGTGATAGATAACTAAGTGTAAAAATAGTTATTAAAATTATGTGACTCAACAATTTATTAAAATTTTTATAAGAAAATAAACAGAAATTTACACAAATAACACATGGGTTGTTTATTGAATTAATAAGTTTAAGTTTGTAGAATAAAAATGAAATTATAACAATAGAAGATTACATCTAAATACCTTGCTATGATTAATAAAGATTAGATGGGAAAGAGAGATCTAAGATGGCAGCAAGGTAGGTGGACACTATACACACCTCATCCCATGACCAAACTAGAATTACAACTAAATTATGGAATAATCATCTTGAATAACCACCTGAAGACCAGCTGAGGAGAAGCCTTATAACCAAGGATTTACAGAGGAAGCTACATTGAGACCAGCGGAAAAAGTGGAGACAAAAATAGGGCTGGCATGATCCCATGGGCAACAGGTGAGATTAAGGAAGGATATGTCAGCTGAGGGGAGTTTTACTTGAGAAGCATGGAATCTAAACCATAAGCCCTGCTCCTCAGTCAGGAACCTGAGCCAGTCAAGCACCCACATAACATGGGGCTGTGAAAAGTAATGGGATGTCTGTCCACCAGGTAGGGATGTCTGGAAAAATAGGCATCCTCATCTGCATAAATGGACCTGGATGAAATAAGTCAAACAGAGGAAAAATGCTATATAATTTTACTTAAATGTGAAATTAAAAAAGAAAATAAATGAACAAACAAAACAGAAACAAATTCGTAGACAGGAGATTTTGAAGGTTACCAGACAAAAGGGGCTTAGGGGGTGGGGAAAAGAGGGAAGGGATTAAGAAGTATAAATTTGTAGTTACGTAATAGTCATGGGCATATAAATTATAGCATAGCATAGGGGACATAACCAATAACATTGCAATAAGTATGTATGGTGTCAGGTTGTTATTAAATTTATCCAGGTGATCACTTCATAAGTTAAATAAATGTCTAATCACTATATTGTAAAAAAAAGTTCATAGTATATGATTTCATTTTTATAAAACTGTAGACAAAGCAAATTAATCTCTAGTGACAAAAAAACCCAT
Organism: Pteronotus mesoamericanus; assembly: GCF_021234165.1. Taxonomy (NCBI): domain Eukaryota; kingdom Metazoa; phylum Chordata; class Mammalia; order Chiroptera; family Mormoopidae; genus Pteronotus; species Pteronotus mesoamericanus. The sequence continues at coordinate 76,505,183 of NW_026555321.1, read as the reverse complement.
CAGTATGTTTGGGGGTTGTGAGGTGGCATGAGAGGGACAGAGAAGTGGGGATGATTACAAAAGGGCACTAGGAGTCTTTCCGGGGGGATGAGTATGTTCATTATCTTAACAGTGGTAATGGTTACATGTATGTACACTTATACCAAAACCTCAGATTATACACTTTAAATATGTGCAGTTTATTGTATATCAATTATATCCCAGTAAATATATTTAAAATAAAAAGTAAAGTAAAATAAAATTGGCAGTCTGTGAAAATTTTGACAGTGCTTGTGTGAAATCAAAGGGAAACATTCAAGATGTAAAGTCTGAAATCCACATTTTTGATCATTGAATAGAATATTTTCTTTCCACTATAAAACTCCATGCCTCTAGTATACTCAGATGTTTTTATACAGCTAAATTGTATCTTATGGAGAAATATAAGTCTAAGATATCTCTAATTATATTTTTATTAAATTAATAAAACTAGATGCCACAGTTTGAGAATTTAAAAACATTTTTGTGTATGCAAGTTAGTAAATTAACCTTACTTACATAGCTGAATTAGTGATTATTCACACATAAGTTAATACAATTTAACGTAATTTTTTACTTATTTTGTATTCTGTTTACTTATAAAAACTTTGAAAATTTGATTTAATAATTTCAAGGATTTTTTTATTGTAAATATTAAATTGTAAATGTTTGTTATAAGAAATTATATTTAGGAGGATTTTTATAAAACTTTATTTTGGAAAACTGCATCTGCTCACTTAAAGTTGTATATGAGTCTTGCCATTTGTTAAGTGACTTAAAATTAAAACATTGACTATAACCTCACTGTCTTATTTGATGAAACTCAAGAGGTATAAAACATAAATTTGCTCTTAAAATTATTAATATAGGTAAAGAAATTCTACCTTATACAACTATATACTCTAATAAATATTAAAACATACACTTTTCTCTAATTCCAATGAAAACAATCTAACTTTACACATTAAAGAACAAATTAATTTCCAAGGTAACAGAAGGAAAGAAACAATAAAGGTTAAAACAAACTAAATAGAGACTAGAAAGACAAATTGAGATAATAAACTTAAAAAAACTGAATTGATTCTTGAAAAGAATCAATAAAATTGATACATTTTAGCAAGATTGGCTAATAAAAAGTATGAGAAGATTTAAATAACTAAAATTAGAAATGAAAGAGGGGCCATTACTATCAATTCTACAGAAAAAAAAGAAAAGGAATTATGAGAGAATACCATAGAATTGCATGCTAATCACTGAAATCTAGATGAAATGGGAAAAGAGAGTTGTTGCCCCAAGAGGCATGTGTGTATAACATAATACAATTCAGTATCTCGAAGAATGCCGTGTACTTGAAAATTTTGAGACAAATAATCTAATAAAAAGTATAAAATTATGACTATATCATAACAAAAGAAAATCACATAGAGAGTAAAATTTATTAGTCTATAACCATGTCTCAAAGAATGGTACCTCTTTATGTTCACAGCTCCATTTAATCCTCTATCTTCTCATTTTAATCAGTAGCTCCAAAGCCGCTTGCCCTGGACTGCAAAGCTCTGAATGACCTAGAAGTTGCCATCTTTCCTGGCTCACCTGGGACCACTTTTTATCATCTAGTATGCTCTAGCCATGATTACTTTCTTTACTTACAGGAAAAAGCCAAGATCGGTTACCCTCAAACAGGTTTGCACTGGCCCTTTGCTTCACCTTTCCTCTACACTCTTCCCAGGTATATCTCACTCTAGTCCGAGAACTTTATTCACCCATCAGCCTCCTCTACAGGAGACATCCTGACACATTATAAATATGTATTTTTTTTATTGTTTAGTTTGCTTAATTAGGATTATTATGCTCATTCTACACATGTGGAAACTGAAGTCTAGGAAGGGTAAAAAGCTTATATAAGGTCCCACAGCAAATAGGAGCTGTGCCCAGCTCCAAAAACACGGTATGATCTTCAATCCTCCATCTCCATCATAGTGGGTAAAACTATGTCCCCCAAACCACTCCTTATCCCCAGATCATATAAATATGCCTCTTTATATTCCAAAAGGTACAGTGTAGATATTGTTCATTTTAAAGACTTTGAGATGAGTATGTTTTCCTGGATTATTCATGTGGGCTCAATCTAATCACATACGTTTTTAACAATGGAAGAAGGAAGCAAAAGAGTCCGTCATAGAGGCAATAAAAGAGGCAATAAAAAAGAACAAAGATTCCAAGCGGAAGAGGGACTCAATCCACCATTCCTGGTTTTAAAGATAGAGAAAGAGAGGCAAAAAATACAGTGATCTTTGGAATTTCATAATGGCCATCATCTGACAACTAACAAGAAACTGCAGACCTCAGGCCTATAACCACGGGGACTGTACACTCTGTCAATGACTTCAGAAGAGTTTGAACAAGAGAAGATATTTTTCCTTAAGTCCTCCTCAAAGGAACACAGTCCTGCTTAATACCTTAGTTTTAGTCTGATGAGAGACTTCTGGCATACAGAAATGTACAATAAGAAATCTGTGTAGTTTAAACTGTTAAGTTTGTGTTAACTTACTATGCCATCAACAGAAAACAAACACAACCATACTACTTATCCACAAATATGTCTCTAAATGAGGCTGAAGCATATGAATCACTACATTTCAAGTAGAAAATGGTTAAATCAGGGCTAATGAAAAGAAAAGGATAATGCAGGTTTCGAGAATGCACAAAGGTCCCAAACCAACTACTTTCTTTGAGCTACGTGTCATAAACTAACCCAGAGATGATGGCAGAGAAATAGACATTTTCACATATTGTTCAGGAAATGTAAATTGGTACATCCTTTTTGGGATATAATTCTGCTACTACTGTCAAAAGAACTTAAAATAGTCATCATATTTGAAATAAAAATCCACTTATGAAATACATTTCTAATCCATGCCTGAAACATCAAACATTTGCATGTGCCATATATTTGTCTTAGTGCTACTAATGAGAACATAATCACTCTGATACTCTGTATTAGAAAATCAAGACATGCATACTATATAAAGGTTAAATTATACAGAATAAAACATGTTATATATTTGTAACAGTGGGAAATTGTAACACGCTCCACCATTCTTTTGACATTGTTTCTGTAAGCGTGGACTCTGACAAATATGTATCTTGTAGATGAACAGCATGTTTGTATAAGAATCCTAGGAACTAATTTCAAAAGATAAAGACCCTGACCTTCAGGCATCTCAGCTCTAGGATATTTGCTGACCTCACTCATGAAACCAGGATGACATGAATCCACAACGACTAAACCAGGATGATGCACACTGGACCATCACTTTCCTTATGGAGATGGACTGTGTTGAGCTGCGTAGAGAACTTTGTAACCACCTCCCTTGATCTCCTTGGTCAGTTCCCCTCTCCTTCCTTAAAAAAAACCTCGGCCCACTCAGGGCAGAGGCTTGGGTTGCAGGCCAGGTCCTCAGCTGTGGACATGTATAAGAGGCAATCAATCAATATTTTTCTCCTTTTCTTTTTCCCTCTTCTCCTCTTTCTAAAAGTATATAAAAATAAAATCTTTAAAAAAATAAAATACAAGCTGGAAAAAGTAAATGGAATTTTCCCGAGAGCTTCTGTGGAGAGCACACTCTGTTGCGCCTTGATTTCAGCCCAGTGAATCCATTTCTGGCTTCTGGCCTCAAGAAATGTAGGCCAAGTGTGGGGTCATTTGTCAGCAGCCATTTAAATATAATTCATCTTCCAAAGAGGAAAGTACTATGAAAAATTAAAATTCTATAAGGACTAAGCAGGAAAATAAGTTTGGGGTTTACTTTGGGGGTGTTTTTATTCTGTTTTATATGGTTGTGTGGTGGACGTACACACAGGTGACCCCAATGAATCATGTAGTCATGTCTTTACAAAATTTTCTCCCCTTGAGGGAACCGTGACTTTCTTCTAACCAACAAGATATTTGTGTAGCAAAATTCAATCTTGTGAGTATATTCTGGGGAGAATTACCTGCTGGACCTGAAGAAGCGAACAGCCATGTAATGAACTGCCTACGCACAGGGACACTAGAAAGGATATTGCAAGGGGTAACTTAGTATTTGAGATCTATAGCTGACAATCCAGCAGAAGCTGGTGCCCTTTTGCAAAGCTACAAGGAACTGAAATCTGCCAAGAACCTAATTAAATTGAAAGTGAATTCTATCCCAGCCAAGCCTCCTGGGAGAACATAGGCTGTCCAACAGGTGGCTTGCAGCCCTGGGACACCTGACCATAAGAACAGGCTAAGTTTGGGAGGAATCCTGACCTGGAGAACTGTGAGCTTATGCAATGTATATCATTTTAAAGAGTTTACTTTGGAGTAACTTATTACAGCAGCAATAGAAAATTCTCACAGGTCTCTAGTTAGATTATTTTGAAAAAGTTAAACATCTTGTAATAGATAAAAATCTACTAAATGATAAGAAAATACTGTGAATATAACGTAGATTTTTAAATAGTAATTGGAACAGAACAGTGGAAAATGCTTAAGACATAAAATGAACACACAGCAAGTAAAATTCCTTGGTTAAAAAATTCAAGTACACAACAAATTTTAGGAGACAACCAAGTACCAGTTATAGATATATATGTACATGTTTTCTTGTTGTTATTGTTGTAATGATAGTGCTGTTTTTCACTATTTTCTAGTAATTTGTAATTTTAAGGTTTTGTAATAGAAATCACAGGTTATAAGTAAAAATTTAAATATAACATAATATCTTAAGAATATGTAGATACTGTCCATTCACTTTGACTTTTCTTCATTAAGTTAATTAATTATTAAGAAGTTGCTGTCAGCCCTGGCCAGTATAGTTCAGTTGGTTGGAGCATTGTCTCACAAACCAATAGGCTGCAGGTTCAATTCCTGGTCAGTTCACATGCCTGGGTTGTGGGTTCAGTGTGTGTATGGGGGGCAGCCGATTGATGTTTCTCTCTCACATAGATGTTTCTCTCCCTCTCTTTCTCTCTCCCTTCTCCTCTCTCTAAAATTAATAAGCATGTCCTTGGGTGAGGATTAAAAAATGTTGCTATCGGCCAGGCTTATTTCCCAGTATTCAGGTTACAATGTTCAAAGACAAGAAAGATCTCTGTTTCTTGGGTCTTACATTCTTAATTTATTTCAAGTTTCCCAGTGGATCACATTTTAATTTTTTCTTTCTTATTTTGTTTATGGTATATTATAAAACTTACTACTACTCTATGTTATTGGCTTAGTCATACTGACACTTGAGTTGCACATGCCAAGATTCACTTGTTCATTCAACCTTATTTTGATATGAAAATATGCCATACAAGGTTAAAGCTATCGGGAAAGGGCCAGTGAACACAACAAAATCCCTACTCTTTCAAGTATATATTCTTGCAAGCACAGTAGATAATAACGAAATAAAGAGACATATAGTATGGCTTCGGGTAGGAATAAGTGATGTGCAGAAAATGAAAGCAGGGTGAGTGAGATAGAGAAATCATAGAATGATATTAGGTACAATATTCTGGGGGTAGGTGTACCTCAGATATTTGACCAGACCTAAACGAAGTAACCAGGTTAAGTGCTTATACAGTAGAAAGACTATGGGTAGAGATAAAAAACAATTGTCAACTCACTGGTGCGATAATGTACTTGGTAAATTGAATGAGTATCAAGAAGACTAATGAAGCTATAGTTGTCAGATGAGGGAAAGAATAGTTGAGGATTAATTTTGAATGGTATCTAAAAGGCAGGTCATATATTTTTTCCACAAGCTTGTGCCAAGCGTATGCCAACTCTCCTGCTCTTTTCTATTATAGTGTACAGAGAACCTGATCATCTTGACATTCTGCATAATATTACAGGTCTATTACATTGACATTTTGCTAATTGATTCTGGTCTCATGAATTCTGGGAAGCCAAAGAGGCTAGCTCAAAAAACAAGGTTGCAAAGATAAAGGGACTTTGCTGTTTGTTCTCAGCTGCTTCCTTTTTGTTTCCTATGAGCGTCCCTCAAAAAGACTTCACTCTGGAAGTAGCAAATTCTGCCCTGTATGAGTAGCAGTATACTTGTTACTGTCAGAGCCAGCTTAATTGTGCCCCATTTCAAAAGGTCTTACCTTCAATTCAGAGACACCAGCACTAGTTAATGAGTGCCTTCTTCTCCTCAGAAGTCCAAATTTCATTTGACCATACACATCATATAAGTTTTTATTTTAATTATCCCTACTTATGATGGTTAATTTTAAGTGTCAACTGAGCTAGGCTAAAGTGCCAAGTATTGGTCAAATATTACTCTAGATAATGATACGAAGCTATTTTAAAGATGTGATTAACATTTACAATAAGTTAACTTTAAGTAAAATAGGCTGTACTCCACAATGGAAGTGGGGCTCTTCCAATCAGTTGAAGGTTTTAAGAGCAGAAGTTGAAATGTCCTGGAGAAGGACTCCTGTCTCAAGACTGTAAAGTTGAAATCCTGGCTAACTTTTCAAACTGCTAATTTGTCTTATAAATTTTAGACTTTCCAGCTCCAAAACTCAAATGAGCCAATTACTTAAAATAAATATCTTTCTTTTTCTGACTAGATAGAACAATAGATGACAGATGATAGATAGATTAGATAGATAATAGATAGATAGATAGAGAGAGAGAGAGAGAGAGATGATGGATAGATGATAGATAGATATCCTATTGGTTCATTTTCTTTGGGGAACCTGACTCATGCACTACCTCTTTCCATTTTCCCTTTAGACCTAGGTGTAGGGGATGCTTCTTGCCAAATCTGTGATAGTACCTCCCTTTACCTTTTAAGTTACTCACTTAACACTAGTTAAAATTCTTTACATTAAATTCTCTCTTTTCAGATAATCTGTACAGTTTCTGTCTTTTGATGGGTCTCTGGATAATTCTTTCTTGTAAAGCCTTTGGGTAGTATTCAAAGAGTGGTTAGAAGTTTGGAAGAGGTCTTATGAAATGACAGTTTCTCATCTCTACCTTTAACAACCTATCTAACACCTATCAAAAAGGGATGTTGACTGCCCATGCCCCTCACAAAGGTTTATTCTATATCTTCTTTTCAAGTTCTCTAATAAAAGGTGTAGCAGAAGAGTTTCTCTATGTGGAAATGCTAAGATGTTTTAATTGAACTGAATGTCAAAATAAACTGTGTTTATTTCTGTTTCTTTCTCCAGCCACAGTTGTATTCTGCTTCTAGATTTCCTTCTTTCTATTGTATTATCATAGACTATTCAGTAATTATTAACTTCTAAATATACTATGTCATTTTTTAGTGAAAAACTGTTCCTTAACAATTTTATCTTAAAACATTACATTATCATACATCTTTAGTTTTTAAATTAAATTAATGACCACTTAATATTAAGTATTATATTTATCATATTTCACATATATTTTGATACACATCTTACATTTATTACTTTTCTTATGGAAATAAAATAAACTAGTACACAGAGTGTAAGAAATCCAAGTAAATTTCATTTCTTAAAATTTTCACAGTTTTTATCATTAAAACAAGTACACATTAAGCATATTCATGTAATTATTCTCAAATGTGCATGTTGTTCAAACTGTGATTAAAATTTACTCATGCCTCAGTGGGTAAGATTATGTAATTAAAATGCAAATTTTGGTATAGGTCATTGCTCATTGAGTAGATAAAAATAACTACAACTATTATCATGACATTCTACTATATGTTAATTTGTCAGAATATACTCTGAGGCATGACAAATTAATTCTCCCACTAGATTTCTAATTTCATTTTTATGGTAATATCAAAATTAACAAACCAGGAAAGTTTCCATATTTGGTGAATGAAAATTATCTCCTGATTTCTTGCTATTGTAAATAGTATGGCTCTCCTTCTGCTGTAATAATCATAGGCATTCTAATTTAGAAAGAATCTTCTTCAAGTTTAATAATATCAAGGGTGGCTTTTCTGTATTTTAGAAATATGTTGGTGTGTTTTTCTAAATATATTTGAGTTAAAATTTTCTTAAAAAGCTTTAAGAATCTGTCACAAAAATTCAAATATTCTATCTAAATTTTCTCATTTTTGTGTAATAATTGTATCCAATATAGTATTATTTTCTTATTTTCATTTTTAATTTAATAAATAATATCTATGTAATTGTGTATTAAAAATAAGCCAAAAATATATATAAAATAAAATATTAAAGTTAAATCTTTCCTCTCCTCCAGAGCCAGTGTTTTCCCTAGAGACACTGAGGGATAGCCATGCTTAGACATCATCTTAAAGTCAAAAGAGAAACCTGTGAACATAGGCATAATCAACCCCAAACAGATGGAACCAGTGAGTGCGACAGTGTTTTATTTCTTCACTTTTATGTCTGCATACATAAACTTTTTTGAATATGTTGGTATTATTATCCCTAAAATGATTGTAACAAATTTATATAACCATTCCTATATTGGTGGAACCCGTTGTTTTGTCTTCAGTTTTCCATTGCATGTATATTTTTCTGTTAATTATATCTTTAAAAATGTTGAGTCAAACAATATGTGCAATTTAACTTTTGATAATTAATACAAAACTGTCTTCTGAAATTTTTAATATCATTCACATTGTAACCAAGAGTATATAGGAATGTCTGACTATTTAAATGTATTTAGAGTTAATACTTTTATAAACACAAATACATTTAAATCTGATGATATCTGTGTTTCACAAAATTCAGTATTTGCCAATTCATTAATATATGGGAGAATATATCCCAAATGTATCTTCATTATTTCTCCTTATATATTCCAATTAACCATGTAAAACTATAACTATCAAATTCATACTATTTAATTTGGATTTTCAAATAATTGTGATTTATTATTGCTCAGTACAAGGAATACATTCTTGGTGATAATTACATGTACTCACAGGAGTTTTTGTTGTTGAAAAAAAGACCCCTTTTATTTGTTCTACATCTCAAAATAAAGACACCATAATTTTGAGCAATCAAAATACTCTACATTTTTTCTCGCACCACAGCAGGTTTAATTAACTTCATCTAAGTCTATCACACCCACTCTATCTACAGAAAGCATGGGTATGAATTATACTAGACTAACACTTCGTGCTCACCTGAAGCTTTAACATTTTTCTATCACTACCATCAGACACAAGGCTCTATCTTGCACTTGTATTGTGACATAGGCATTTCTCCCATTTCCCCAGTTTTTAAGCGGGTCCCTTTCTGCTTTTGCATACCTGGGAAGTAGCGTTACTATACTTAGTAATCTTGCTTAATGTACTCATCCTTTGCACTAAGATTTTTGACATCATATTGCTTGTTTTAATCTTTCCAGGAATTAAATTTGTCTAAACTACTGCTTCCATTTATGATCCAATTTATCTACATCCCTGCATGCAGCTGATGACCAGATAAATGCTGAAGCTTTATATTAGAATCTAAACACTAAATTGGTGCTTGAAATTGCTGTCCATGACTCTACAGCTATGCTGTCCTAAAACATTTGCCTACACTGAATTTCTTGTAAAGATAGATTAAAAATATATATATACACACACACACACTCATACTATTATTTATCTGTCTTTGTGTGTATATGTAATATATGCTGCAAAAAGTATATGTGAATATATACACACACACATATATATACACATTTTTCAGTATATATATATACTTTCAGTTTTTTAGAAATAGACTTATGTTTTTATAATAGTTCTTTAACTTCAATAGCCTCAAATTTCCAGTTTAATGTTTCACTACTTCTTATTTACAAAAATGCTGAATTTTAAAAACAAAGCATTTAGTAGCATTTATTTAGATTTTAACAAACTCTGCTGATATCAAACAAGTTAAAAGCTGGAAAAGATTGTCAAAAACAACCATTTCAAGGCTCTGGAGATTGATTAAAGACAGACAACAAATCAAAAAAATGTTACCCTTCAAAATGTGCTAGAACTTTTCATGAGGGCCATGGGAGTCTGTGGTTTTTATACCTCATTGTGCTCCTACCCTCTAATCCCACCTGCAATGGTCAGTAAAAATAAAAATAATTAGTTTACACATGTAGGCCTAGAAGTGAAATTTGACGGCTTTGCTACACAAATGGCTGGAATCAACAGGACATAAATAACAAAACTTGTAGAATTGGTTGGTAAAGTAGTTAACTGGGCAGGATACAAATGTGGCAAATATCATAAGATATCAGTGTGAGGTTGTGATACCTATTGAATAAACTGTCAGAAAACTGACAGATTAACAAATTGACCCTAGAAACACAATATATAATGAAGCGAAATGAGAGAATTAAAAAAAATGATAATTTGATATTTAGGTATTACAATAATAATAATTGATAAAACAGTTAATGAAAAAGTGAGTAGAAATATAGAAGACCTGAACTGCATCATAAACCAGTTTGAGAAACATGATATTTAAAAATATTTTCCACCCAAAACAATAGAGTAAATACATTTTTTTTTATAAATACACATGTAATATGTCTCAGGATAAACCATAACATAAACCTGAATGAAACTGAAAGATTTGGGACCTCATAATATATGCTTTCCAGCTAAATCATAATTATATTAGAAATAAAAGGTAGGAATAAATAAGGGATGACCAAAAACATTTTTGAAATAAAATCTTTTTTAAATAGCCATGTGTGAAATAAAACAATTCTTAAATATAATTGGAGAATTCTGTGAAAAGATTGCAAAGGAATATACATGCCAAGCTTGATGACATGCAGTTAAGCAGTATTTTTAAAAAATTTCTAGCTTCTAAAATATATATTAGAGAGGAAGAAAAATTTAAATTTTGTAACAGCTAATCAAGAAAATACTTCAAAAAAATGAACTCACAGACTAACTCATTTTATAAGGCCAGCAGTACCCTTATCCCAAAACAAGATATAGGCACTACAAAGGAATAAAATTGTAGGACAATATTCCTGATGAATACATATGCTAAAATTCTGGACAAAATACTACCAAAACAGACTCAGCAATACACTAAAAAAATCATACATCAGAATCTAGAGGGATTTATTCCAGAGATGTAAGGTTGGTACAATATACACAAATCAGTAAACATGATCAATCACATACACAAAATAAAGGATAAAAACCACATGGTTGTATCAATAAATGCAGAGAAAGCATTTGATAAAAACCAGCACCGATTTATAATAAAACTCTCAGCAAAGAGGGAATAGAGGGAACAAAAATAAACATACTAAAGGCCATATATGGTAAATGCACAGCTAATATTAAACTCAGTGAGCAAAAACTATTAGCATATCCCTTAAGAATGGGAGTACTGGAAGTCCTAGCCACAGAAATTAGACAAGAAGGAAGAACAAAAGATATTTAGATTGGAAGGAAAGAAATAAAACTGAGATTTGCAGATGATATGATGCTGTATATAGAGAACCCTAATGACTCCATTAAAAAAAAAGAACAACTACTAGAACAAATGAATTCAGTAAAACAGCAGGATACAAAATAAATATCCAGAAATCAGTTGAGTTTTTATACATCAATAAAACTATCAGAAAGGGAAACTAAGGAATCAATCTCATTCACGACTGCATCAAAAAATTAAAATACCAAGGAATAAATTTAACCAAGGATGTAAAAGACCTATATTCAGAAATGTACAAGACACTGAAGAAAGAAATTGAAGAAGATATAGATAAGTGAAAGCACATGTTACATTCATGGATAGGAAGGCTTAACATAATTAAAATGTCCATACTATCACCTTGGCCAGTGTGGTTAACTTGGCTGGAGGGTTGCCCAATAAACTGAAAGGTTTTGGATTTGATTCCCAGTCAGAGCACACACAAAAGGCAACAAATAGATGTTTCTCTCTCATGTCAATGTCTCTCTCTCTCTCTCTCGCTCTCTACTTCCTTCCCACTCCCTCTAGAAATCAATAAATATGTCCTTGGGTGAGAATAAAAAAACTGTCCACAGCACCAAAGCAATTTACAAATTCAAAGCAATTCCTATCAAGGCACTAATGGCATATTTCACAGAACTAGAACAAATATTCCAAAAATTTATATGAAACCACAAAAAAATCCCAAATAGCAACAGCAGTCTTGAGAAAGAAGAGCAAAAAGTAATTATGCTACCAGATAACAAACTACACTTCATGGCCATATTACTTAAAAAATATATAATATTGGCATAAATACAGATATCTAGATCAATAGGACAAAATAGAGAGCCCAGAAATAATCCACTCCTTTATAGTCAAATAACATTTGACAAAAGATGCAAAATCATACAATGGGGTAAAAACAGTCTATTCAATAAATGGTGTTGAGAAAAATGGACAGATATATAAAATAATTAAACTAGACTACTTTCTCACAACATGCACAGAATAAACTCAAAAATGGATCGAAGGCTTAAATGTTAGACATGAAACCATAAAATACTAGAAGATAACATAGACAATACATGCTCAGACGTTTTTTGTAGCAATACTTTTTCTTATATATCACCTCAGTTAAGAAAAACAAAGAGAGATCCAGGATTATGGCAAAGTAAGTGGAAGCTACACTAACCACCTCTCAGGACCAAACTGGTATTACAACTAAATTATAGAAGAAACATTTCGATAACCAGATGAACACTACCTGAAGAGAAGCCTTATAACCAAGGACTTGTGGAAGGAACCATAGCACCACAATAAGAGTGCTAGGAAGTGCAGAGGCACCAGAAAGCTGAAGGGGCTCCCACAGGCCATAGCTGAAGTTACAGAGGGATATTTCAGTGGCCAGGGGGTCCCCCTGAGAAGTGCAGATTCTAAAACATGAGCTGGGCTCCCCAGCCTAACGCATCAGACTGGGAAAGGAACCCAAATAACATCTAGCTGTGAAAAGCAATGGAGTTTCTGTCCACGGGAAAGAGATGGATAGAGATGAAGAGAGCCTCTTAAAGGGCCAACACCCAAAATATATTTGTGGCCACATACACTGGGGTATGGCAAAAAAAGAATAAAATGGAGTAGGGAGAGTAAAGTGGTTCTGGGTAGAGCTGAAAGGTCAGCCACTAGGATCCCAGTGCAGATTTATTCCCTGAACTGCAGGAGCCATCTTTCTTAGGCAGAGCACTCTTCTCCAAGTGTCATCTGCCTAGGGGAAGCAATAGCCTCACGCACAGGCATCCCTCTCACCCCACCCTGTGGAGCTTAAGCCCAGTTGATGAGGAGTACAGATAGAGGCACTTTCATTGATTAAGGGTTATAGAAACTCTGCAGGTGGAGGTGTATCTCTGGGAGCCTTGAGACTTTAGCTGAGCCTCCTCCAGGCCCAGTGATGGCAAAAGCCAGCCTTGGTGTGCAGCTTAGCTCTTTCCACACACAGCCAGCCCCAGCAGATGGAGCCAAAAGCTATGGATCACTGATAGCTCGAAACAGGTTGCCCTGGGCCAGTCAGTCACAGGCAGAGTCTGACATAGGCCTGAAACAGAGTCTTTGCAGATCTACTTAATACAAAGAAACAAACACAAAGAGGCAGCCAGAAGAAGATAAAGAAACAGGCCCCAAATAAAAGAACAAGAGAATTCTCCAAAAAAAAAGGAAAATGAATTGGATGCAAGTAATTTATCACATAAAACGTTTAATGTAATGATTGTAAGGCTGCTCAAAAGCATAAAAAAGACAGAAAAAATGTAAAAAGACAATTTAGAAATAAAAAAGCAATATCTGAAATAATATACTGGAAGGAATAAACAGTAGGTTAGATGAAGGATCAAATCAGCATTTTGAAAGACAAGGTAGAAATAAAACACCTAAGCAGAGCAGGAAAAAAAAACTTAAAAAAAGAATGAGGAGAGGTTAGGGGACCTTTGGAACAACATAAAATGTAACAACACCTGGATCCTGTGGATACCAGAAGGAGAAAAATGTGAGCAAGAGATTGAAAACCTATTTGAAGAAATAATGACCCAAAACTTCCTTATCCTGATGAAGGAAAAAGACACTCAAGACCAGGAAGCACAGAGAGTTCCAAACAAGATGGACCCTAAGAGGCCAACACAAAGACATATCATAGTTAAATGGCTTAAAGATAAAGAACTTTAAAAACCACAAGAGAAAAAAAGTTAATTAGCTACAAGAGAAGTTAGTTACCCATTAGAATGTCACTAATTTATCAAGAGGAAAATTTCAGACCAGAAGTAATTGGCATGAAATATTCAAGGTGATGAAAAATAAGGACCTACAAATTAGGCTATTTTACACAGCAAGGTTATTATTTAAAATTGAAAGAGAAATAAGGAGCTTCCTAGAGAAGAAAAAGCTAAAAGACTTTGTTACCACCAAGCAAGTATTTAAACAAAGGTTAAACAGCTTGCTTTAAGGAGGAGGAGGAGGAAGAAGAAGGAAGGAAGGAAGGAAGGAAAGGGAACACTGTTTAAAAATAAAATGACAATAAATATATATATACCTATCAATAATCAGTTTAAATGTAAAAGGCTTAATGCTCCAATTGAAAGAAATAAGTTGGATGGGATAAAAAAACAAGACCCATATGTATGCTGTTTCCAAGAGACCCACCTCAGAAAAATACATGCAGACTAAAAGTAAAGGGCTGGAAAAAAATATTTCACGCAAATGAAAAGGGAAAAAAGCTGGGGTAGCAGTACTTATATCTGAAAAAATAGACTTTAAGATCAAAGCTATAGTAAGAGACAAATTAGGACACTATGTAATGACAAAGAGAACAATCCAAGAAGGGGACACATCATCAATGTACCCAATAGAGGAGCACCTATATAGGTAAAGCAAATATTTATGGACATAAAGGGAGAGACTGACAGAAATACAGTAATAGTAGGGGATTTTAACACCCCATTGACTTCAATAAATAGATCTCCCAGACAGAAAATCAACAAGGAGACAGTAGCATTAAATGACACACTAGATCAAAAGGATTTAATTGATATACTCAGCATTTTACCCCAAGAATCCGAATATACATTCATTTCAAGTGGCATGGAATGTTTTCTAGAATAGAACACATTAGGACACAAAACAAATCTTAATAAATTTAAGAAGACTGAAATCATATTAAGCATTTTCTCTGACCATACTACTACACAACTAGAAGTCATCACAAGAAGAAAACTGAAAAATACACAGACATGGAAGCTAAATAGCATATTATTAAACAATAAATGGGTCAACAGTGAGATGAAGGAATAAATTCAAAGATAACTTGAAACGAATGAAAATGAGAACATAACAACCCAAAATCTATGGGAAACAGGGTGAACAGTCCTTAGAGGGAAATTCATAGCTCTACAGGACTATCCCAAGAAAAAGAAAAAGCACAAATAAACAATCTAACTTTACAGTTAAAAGAAATTCAAAAAGAACAACAAGCAAAGCCCAATGTGAGTAGAAGGAAGGAAATTATAAAGACCAGAGCAGAAATAAACAAAATTGAGTCTAAAATAATACAAAAAATAAATGAATTCAGGAAGTGATTCTTTGAAAAAATAAACGCTGACAAACCATTAAGCAGATTCATCTGAAAAAAAGAAAGAGAGGAACCTAATAAATAAAATCAGAAATTAAAGAAAAGAAATAAAAACTGACATCAAAGAAATACAAAGGATCGTAAAAAAATATTACAAACAAATATATGTCAAAAAATTGGACCACCTGGATGAAATAGATAAATTCCTAGAAACATACAGTCTTCCAAAAGCAAATCATGAAAGTTCAGAAAATCTGAATAAATAGATTACATCTAATGGGATTAAAGCAGTAATAAAAAACCTTCCAACAGTCAAAAACCTTGGTCCAGATATTTAAACAGGTAAATTTTACCAAAAGCTTTGAGAAGAACTAACACATCTCAAACTATTCCAAAAAATTCAAGAGAAGAGAAAGCTCCCAAGGTCATTTTAGAAGGCCAGCACTACCCTAATTCCCAAATGAGATAAAGACACTACAAAAAAGGAAATTAGAGGCCAATATCCCTGATGAACATAGATGCTAAAATGCTCAAGAAAATATTAGCAAGCCAAATACAACAATGCATCCCAAAGATTATACACCATGATCTAGTGGGATTTATTCTGGAAATGCAAGTTGGTACAACATTTGCAAATCAGTAAATGTGACTCACCACATAAACAAAATGAAGGAATAAAAACCACATGATCATATCAATAGATGCAGAAAAACCATTTGATAAAATCCAGCATCATTTATGATAAAAACACTCAGCAAAGTGTGAATAGAGAGAACATAAGTAAACATAGTAAAGGCCATATATGACAAGTCTACTGCCAGCATCATTCTCAACAGGCAAAACCTATGATTGTACCCCTTAAGACAGTTTACAAGTAAGAGATGTGTGTTAGCATCATTTTATTCAACATAATACTAGAAGTCCTAGCCACAGCAATGAAACAATAAGAAAGTAAAAGTCATCCAAATTGGAAATGAAGAAGTAAAACTGTCATTATTTGCAGATGACATGATAATATACATAGGGAACCCTAAATACTCCATCAAGAAAATACTAGAACTGATAAATGAATTCAGTAAAGTAGCAGGATACAAAATTAATATCCAGAAATCAGTTGCATTTTTGTATGCCTATAACAAGCTAACAGAAAGGGACATAAAGAAAACAATCCATTCAAAATTGTATCAAAAGGAATGAAACACCTAGGAATAAATCTAATCAAAGATATAAAAGGCTTGTACTTGGAAAATTATAAGACACTGAAGAAACAAATTGAAGAAGATACAAATAAGTGGAAGCACATATTATGTTATTGGATAGAAAGAATGAACATCATTAACATGTCCATATAACCCAAAGCAATATATAGATTCAGCCTATTTCCTACCAAGGTACTAATGAAATATTTCACAGAACTATACTAAATCTTCCAAAAATGTATATGGAATCACAAAAGCTCTGAATAGCAACAGTGTTCTTGAGAAAGAACAAAGTTGGAGGGATCATGCTACTTAATATCAAACTATATGATAAGGCCATAGTAATCAAAACAGCTTGTACTGGCATAAAAAAAAATACATACATCAATGGAACAAAATAGAGAGCCCAGAAATAAGCACACATATTTATAGTCAATTGATATTTGACAGAGGAAGTAAGCACATGCAATGAGCTAATGACAGTTTATTTAATAAACAATGTTGGGAAAATTGGACAAATAAGTGCAGAAAAGAGACACTAAACCACCTTCTTATACCAAACACAAGAATAAATTAAAAATGGGTAAAGACATAAATGTTAGGATCAAAACTATAAAAATTCTAGAAGAATACATACATGGTAAAATCTTGGATGTTTCATAGCAATATTTTTTCTGATACATTTCCTTGGGCAAGTAAAACATAAGAAAAAATAAACAAGTGGGACTACATTAAACTAAAAAGGTTTTTCAAAACAGAGAAACCATAAACAAAATAAAAAGAAAATTCACTGAATGGGAGAATATACTTGTTAACACATATGAAAAGGGTTTAATACCCAAAATTTATAAAGAACTTATAAAACTCAACACAAACAAATCAAACATTCCAATTTAAAAAATGAGCAAAGGACCTAAGTAGACACTTTTCCAAAGATAACATAGAGATGGTCAATTGACATATGAAAAAATATTCAACATCATTAATCATTAGAGAAATGGAATCATTGTGCTTTCACACATTTCAGAATGGCTATCATCAATAAATCAACAAACAACAAGTGTTGGCAAGGGCTTGGAGAAAAAGAATCTTTTTTGCACAGATGGTGGGAATGCAGATTGGTGCAGCCACTGTGGAAAGCAGTATGGAGTCACATCAAAATTTAAAAATGGAACTCCTTTATGACTCAGTGATTTTGCTTCTGGAAATTTATCCAAAGAAACCCAAAACACTAATTCGAAAGAACATAAGGACCACTATGTTCATTGCAGTGTTACTTACAATAGCCAAGATTTGGAAGCAACTCAAGTGTCTACCAGTCCCTCAGTAGATGAGTAGATACAAAGATATTGTACTTTTATACAATGAAATACTACTCAGCCATAAAAAGAAGAAAATTTTACCCTTTGTGATATCATGGATAGACCTGGAGAACATTATGTTAAGTGAAATAAGCCAGTCAGAGAATACAAAGACCATTGATTTCACTCATAGGTGGAATCTAATAAACAGACTGAACTAACAAGAAAAATAGAGATAAACTCAGAGAGCAGGCTGACAGCTCTCTCAGGGGCTTGGGGTATGGAAGGTTGAGCAAAAAAAGGAAAGAGGACTAATGAACCTGGACAACAGTGTGGTGGAGGAGGAAGTCATGGAGGTGGAAAGGGATTATGTAGGATATGTGGTAATGGAAAAAATAGCATAAAAATAGACTATTTTAAAAAAGAAAAATGTAATAAAAACAAAGCAACAACACACAAATGGGACTGTATCAAAATAAAGTTTTTTAAAAAGCTAATCATCAACAAATGAAAAGACAAATTGCTGAATGAGAGATCATTCTGATATATTCACAGATACATCTAATAAGAGGTTAATATCCAAAATTCATAAAGAACTTATAAACAAAACATGAAAAAAACCCAATAACTTAATCAACAAAACAAATAAATGAGAAAAATAGAACAAGAGATTTGGAAATAAAGAACAAACTGACAGTGACCAGAGGGAAGGGGCCCGGGGGATAATGGAAGAAAGAAAAGGAAGGGACAAGTTAAAGAATATCAATGGAGGACGTATGCACATGAAAAATGGGGGGATTGACTGTTGGAGTTAGGGGAAGAAAAGTGGGACAACTGTAATTGAACATCAATTAAAAAAATGAAAAAAAATAGGTGTGACTTCAAGATGGTGGAGGAGGAAGTGAGTCACACTGACCTCCTCCCAGGATCAATCTGAAATTACAACTAAATTGTGGAGAAATCACCTGGAAAACAACAGAACAAAAACAAGAGAGGAATCTTAAAACCTTAGACAGACAGAGGTATAGGCTTCCGCATAACCTAACTGATAAAAAGTGCAGTAAAGACTCGAGAAGGTGGGTTGGGTGCCCATGGGCAGCAGCACCAGAGGGAGATTGAAATGGTCAGTTGGATTCCCCTGAGAAGAGCAGGGTCTGAATCATAAGCAGGGACCTCCAAGCCTGCAGCACCACAGCCTGATAGAAACACACAGACAACAGACAGCTGCAAAAAAGTGTAGTGGTGCTCTCTGCCAGAGACAGGTGGCTGGAGACACAAAGAACCTTTTAAGAGCCAATGCAAAAATTTGCAGTGGCAGCTACTTACCTTGGTCTCTGGGCAAAAGTGGGGGCAGAGTGGCCCGGAGGAACCTGAGGAGAGATTGGGGAGCAAAGCTTTGGGGAGAGAACTGAGGCACTGGCCAGCAGGACCCGGGTGCTGACTCATCTCCCACTCTTCAGCTTCCATCTTGCTCAGGCATAATGGACATAATAGCCTCACCTTCAGGATATTGTGGAACTGAACCACGCATTAGATCAAATGGATTTAATTGACATATATAGAAACTTTCATCCCAAAGAGGCAAAATACACATTCTTTTCAAATACACACCAAATATCTTCAAAGATAGACCACATCATAGGACACAAAACAAGCCTCAACAAATTCAGGAAAATTGAAATAATAACAAGCATTTCTGTGGATGACAAAGGTTTGAAACTGGAAACTGACCTCAAGGAAAAACCTCAAAAATACTCAAACTCATGGAGACTGAAAAGCACACAATTAAATAATGAATGGGTCAATAATGAGATAAGAGAAGAAATCAAAAAGTTTCTGGAAACAAATGAAAATGAACACACAACTGTCCAAAATATATGGGACACAGCAAAGGAAGTCCTGAGAGGGAAATTCATACCAACACAGGCCTACCTAAAAAAGATAGAAACATTTCAAATAAAAGACCTAACACTACAACTTCAAGAACTGGAGAAACAACAACAAACAGAGCCCAGAGCAAGTAGAAGGAAGGAAATAATCAAGATCAGAGCAGAACTGAGTGACATAGAGATGAAAAGAACAATTCAAAGTATCAACCAAGCCAGGAACTGGTTCTCTGAAAAGATAAACAAAATTGACAAGCCTTTAAGCAGACTCATCAAGAAAAAAAGGGAGAGGACCCAGATAAATATTATCAGAAATGAAAGAGAAGAAATAACAACTGATACCACAGAAATAAAAAGGATTGTCAGAAACTACTATGAACAATTATATGCCAAGAAATTTGAAAACCTTGATGAAATAGACAAATTTCTAGCAAAGTATAACCTATCAACACTGAATGAAAAGGAAGCAGAAAGCCTGAACAGACTAACAGCTGGTGAAATTGAAGCAGTATTCAAAAAACTCCCAGCACACAAAAGACCTGGACCGGAGAGTTTCACAGGAGAATTTTACAAAACATTTAAGGAGGAGCTAACCCCTGTCCTTCTCAGATTATTACAAAAAATCCAAGAAGAGGGAAGACTCCCAAACTCTTTTGATGAGGCCAGCATTGTCTTAATCCCAAAACCAGATAAAGACACAACCAAGAAAGAAAACTACAGGCCAATATCGCTGATCAACAGAGACGCTAAAATCCTCAACAAAATATTGACACACCACATCCAGCAATACATTAAAAGTATCATCCACCATGATCAAATGGGATTCACCCCAGGGATGCAAGGATGGTTCAATATTCACAGATCAATAAACATAATACATCACATAAACAAAAGGAAAGGAAAGACGAAAACAACATGATCATCTCAAAAGATGTGGAAAAAACATTTGATAAGGTACAGCACCCATTTATGATAAAAACATTCAGAAAAATGGGAATAAATTGGACATTCCTCAACATAATAAAGGCCATATATGAAAAACCTACAGCCAACATCATACCCAATGGGCAAAAATTCAAAGCTTTCCCACTAAGAAAAGGAAGACAAGGATGTCTGCTTTCACCACTTTTGTTCAACATAGTATTGGATGTCCTAGCCACAGTGATCAGACAAGAAAAATAAATAAAAGACATCCAAATTGGAAAGGAGGAAGTAAAACTATCTTTGTTTGGAGATGACATGATAGTGTACATAGAAATCCCTATAGACTCCACCAAAAAACTACCCGACCTAATAAGTGAATTTGGCAAAGCAGTGGGATACAAAGTCAATATTCAGAACTTGAAGGCATTTTTGTATACCAACAATATAATATCAGAAGCAAAAATCAGGAAAAAAAACCCATTTGCTATAGCACAAAGAAAAATAAAAAAAGTACTTAGGAATAAATTTAACCAAGGAGATAAAAGACCTGTACGTAGAAAACTACAACAATGAAGAAAGAAATTAAGGAAAATACAAATATACCGTGTTTATCGATTAGAAGAATTAACATCATCAAAATATCCATACTACTCAAAGCAATTTATAGATTCAATACAATCCTTATTAAAATACCAATGACATATTTCAAAGGCATAGAACAGTCATTTCAAAAATTTATATGGAACTATAAATGACCCTGAGTAGCCGCAGCAATTCTGAGAAAGAAAAACAAAGCAAGAGAGATCACAATACTGGGCATTAAATTATATTACAAGGCCACTGTAATCAAAACAGTCTGATACTGGCACAAAAACAGACACATAGATCAGTGGAACAGAATAGATAGCTCAGAAATAAACCCATGCCTCAAATGGTCAATTAATATTCAAGAAAGAGGGAAGAAGCATAAATTGGAGTAAAAATAGCCTCTTTAACAAATGGTGTTGGTAAAGCTGGACAGCTACATGCAAAAAAATTGAAATTCGACCACCAGCTGACACCATACTAAAAAATAAACTCAAGATGGATAAAATACTTAAATATAAGTTGTGACACCATAAAAGAGCTAGAGGAGAACATACGCAGGAAACTCTCAGATATGTCACGCAGCAACATTTTCACTGATATGTCCCCTAAAGCAAGAGACATAAAAGAAAGAATAAAGAAGTGGGATCTCATTAAAATAAGAAGCTCCTGCATGGCTAAAGAAAACATCAGCAAAATGAAAAAGGAACCAACCATATGGGAAAATATATTTGCCAATGATACGTCAGACAGAGGTTTGATCTCCAAAATATGTAGAGAACTCACATGACTCCACTCCAAGAAGACAAAGAATCTTATTAAAAAATGGGCAAAAGACCTGAACAGACACTTCTCCAAGGTAGAGATACAGAGAGCCCAGAGACATGAAAGGATGCTCAGCATCACTAGCCATTAGAGAGATGCAAATTAAAACCACAATGAGATATATCTTCACACCAGTCAGAATGACCATCATGAATGAATCAACAAACAATAGGTGCGGGTGAGATTGTGGAGAAAAGGGAACCCTAGTACAATGTTGGTGGGAATGCAGACTGGTGCAGCCATTGTGGAAAACAGTGTGGAATTTCCTCAAAAAGCTAAAAATGGAACTGCTTTTTGACCCAGCCATTCCACTGCTGGGATTATACGCTAAGAATCCCAAAGCCCCAATTCAAAAGAACTTATGCACCCCATGTTCATAGCAGCACAATTTACAATAGCCTAATCCTGGAAGCAACCTAAATGCCCATCAGTAAATGAGTGAATCAAAAAATTATGGTACATTTACACAATGGAATACTATGTAGCAGAAAGAAAGAGCTACTGCCCTTAGCAACAGCATGGATGGAACCAGAGAACATTATGCTAAGTGAAATAAGCCAGGGGGCGAAAGACAAATACCATATGATCTCACCTATAAGTGGAACCTAACCAACAAAACAAACAAGCAAGGAAAATATAAACACTAACACTGAAAGAAAAAAGAAACCAACAGAATCAAGAGGAAAGGAGGTGGAAGTGGGAAAAGGGAAGAGAAGGGTCAAGTCAAGTCAAAGAACATGTATAAAGGACCCATGGACAAAGCCAAAGTTGGGAAGAATTGAGAAAGGGTATGGGGGAGGGGAGCAGGGGAAACTGATTGTGGGAAAATGGAGACAAATGTATTCGGACAATAAAAAAGTAAAATAAAAAAAAATAGGCAAAGCCCCGGACACTTCTCCAAAGAAATAAAGATGGCCAATTGACATACGAATAGATGCTCAATATCATTAAGCAGCAGAGAAATGTAAATTAAAACCATAATGAGACATCACCTCACACCTGTCAGAATTAATATCATAAATAATCTCATTAAATAACAAGTGTTGGTGAGGATGTGGAAAAAAAGGAACCTTCATACACTGCTGGTGGGAAGGCAGATTGTTGTAGCCACTGTGGAAATCAGTATGGATTTACTTCAGAAAAATTAGAAATGGAACTGCCTCATAACCCAATGACTCTACTTCTGGGAGTATATCCAAAAAATCCTAAATTATTAATTCCAAAAAAATATATTCCTCCCTATGTTAATTACAGAGTTATTTGCAAGAGTCTAGATTTGGAAGCAACTCATGTGTCCATCAGTAGATGAGTGGATGAAAAAGTGGTGGTACATTTTCACAATGCAATATTACTCAGACATAAAAATAGAAGGAAACTTTACATTTTGCATCAGCATGGAAGGATGCAGGGAGTATTAGGCAAAATGAAATAAGTCAGACATAGAAAGACAAGTGCTATATAATTTCACTTATATGTGGAATCTAATGAACAAAATAAACTGACAAAATAGAAACAGACTCATAGATACAGAAGAGGTTTGAGGTTTGAGTAAAAAGGTAAAAGGATTAAGCAAAGAAAAAAAACCTCATAGATTCTGGCAACTGTATGGTGATTACAAGAGAGAAAAGTGGTGGAGGGAAGGTAAGGGTAAAATTGGATAATGGTGATGGGAGGAGACTTGGCGTGGTGAACACACAATACACTATATAAATGATGTATTATAGAACTGTATACCAGTGTCACCACAATAAATTTAATAAACAAATAAATAAATATAAAATAGGAAACTAATACAAGTAGCCATAGGCAATATGTAAATAGAAGAGGAACAGAGGTTGTGTTCCAATAAAACTTTATTTATGGATGCTGAAATTTGAATTATATAAATGTTCATGTGTCAGAAAATATTTTCTTTTGATTTTTTGATCATTTCAATATGTAAAAACCATTGTTAGCTTGTGGGCTGTACAGAAATATGGATTTTGGCCTGTAAGTTATAGCTGAAAATTCCTGATCTAGGAATTAATGCATTTTTTTAATCAAACGGTCTGAACTTTTGAGAATTTTTCAGTTCTTAGAAGAATATGCATATGAGCTTTAAAATGTTCTTTGCTTCAACATATGAAATGTGTTACAGTTCATTTTTTTCACATGGTGTGATAAAAATACCATTTTCAAATGTACAATACATTTTAAAACATTTTTTTCTAACCGTAACAAAATAGAGATAAGCTCATTCACTGTGAAATTTTATTTTGTCTTGGTATTTTTCACATATTTTTCATATTGTTTTGTGAAACTGGTGCTACATAATTTTATTTTAAAATTGATATTTTAATAATAATAAATACTGATTTTTTGACCAAAACCATAATAATAAAAATAAAATAAAAATTTATAGCCAAAAGAATACAGAACATAATAAATATCACAATGAAAAACATCAAAACTGAAAAATAAGAAAGCAACAAATCAAATAAAAATTTGGGTCTTTAAAAAAATCAAGAAAATGAATAAGCTTTTACTTAAAATGATAAAATAAAAAAAGAAAAAATATAGATGTTATAATCAGGAAAGTAAGAGGGTACAGGAGAGAGATATAGGATAATATTGTGAATAAATTTATGCCACACAGATCAGTAAAACAAAATGCATGAATTTCTAAACAAACACAAATGACCAAATCTTACTCTAAAAGAAATGGCCTTAATAGCCCTATACTTACAAAAGAATATAAATTTTGGTTGGAAACCTACACATAAATAAAACTTCAGGTCTATATAGCTTTACTGGGAGAATTTTAGCAAATATTTAAAGAGTAAATAATAACAATGCAATACAAACTCCTGCAGAAAATTCAAGAAATGTGACTATTTCCCAACTTATTCTATTAACCTACTATTACTGTGCTTTTAGGTCTTATAAACCCCTAAATAAGTTAAACAATGCTTTTCCAAATACCTATCAGTTAAAAAATTAAATAAGTTAAAAACTATCTCAAATAAGATGCAAATAAAAATGCAGTATATCAAATTTGATTTCATATAAAGATATTAGAAGAAAGGGATGAAAGAAATAAAGACATTAAAAGAATAGAAAACTATGAATCAATATCTCAGAAACATAGATGTAAAATTAAGAATATATTAGAAAATTGAATCCAATAATACATAAAAAGTTTAAGCTATTTTGAACTAATGGTATATATACCCCTCAAAAAAAAGTTGGCTTAACATTTGAAAATATATAAATATAATAAACCATGCTAATATAATAAAAGGCAAAAAATACAGTATCATATCAGTTGCCACAGAAAAGGCATTTTAAAAATTCTCGTATTTGTTCCTGATTAAAAAAGAAACTCTCAACAAACTAGTAATAGGGATTTCTTACATGATAAATGTCATCTTTGAAAAACATTCTGTTAATATCATACTTTATATTGAAATATTAAACGTTTTCCCACTAAAATCAGAAGTAAGGTATGAATGTCCATTTTCACTAATTATATTCTGCATTGTACTGGAGGATCTCATGGAGCCATAGCCAATTTGAAAAAAAAGAAAAAAATATATTTCTCACAGACAACAGGATAATCCATAGTTCCTAGATATTAAAAATGATTTTGCAAGGTTACAAAACACCAATCATTTAGATATATAATTAGAAATTATAAATTTATATATATTAGAAATTTAAGAAATAATATAGTTTAATAGCATTAGGAAATTATGAATAAATTTGGTAAAAATATACACAAGGTCTATCTATACACTAAAATATAAATACTATTTTTGGAAGAAATTAAAGTCCTAAAAACATGGAGAGGTATGCCATATTTATGAATCTTAAGACTAAATAATGGTAATATGTCAGCTTTCCTGAAATTTAGTTACTGATTCAACAAAATCCCAATAAAATTTCAAATACCTTTTTAAAAATACACATATATGTCCTGGCTGGTGTGGCTCAGTGGATTGAGTGTCGGCCTGCAAACCAAAGGGTTGTTAGTTCAATTCCCATTCAGGGCGCATGCTTAGTGGGGTGTGCACAAGAGGCAACCACACATTGATATTTACCTCCCCCTCTTCCTCCCTTCCCTTCTATCTATAGATAAATAAATACAATCTTTAAGAACACACACATACATTGATCATTTCATTTTATTCACGTAAAAGGAGTAAGAGCCTAGAGTAGCCAAAATAATTTTGGATAAGAATTACATAATTAGGAGACTTATACTACTGATTTTCAGGTATTATAAAGCTACAATAATACAGGCAGTGTAGTATCCCTGTCAGAATATATAAATTTGACAAATTCAACAGAACAGAATGTCCATAAATCAATCCACGAAAACATTGTCAGATTTATTTTTTGATAAAAGCTTGAAGCAATTCAGTGGATAAAGAACAGTATATTCAAAAAATGGTACTGGAACAATTAGATATTTATTTTAAAATGTCTTTCACTGATATATCACTCATAAAACAATACTCCAGATTTCTGGTCAAGATGGTGGTATAGGAAAATGTGGTACTCCAATTCTCACACAACCACCTCAAAATTACAACCAAACTACCGAAAATCATCATTCAGAATCACCTGAAATTTAACTGAATGGATGTCCTACAACTAAGGATATAAAGAAGTAGCCATATCAAGACAGCAGGAGAGGAAGAGATGCAGAACAAACTGTTCTTACTTTCATGTGTGCTGGATAAAAATTGAAAGGGATTCCTTGACTGTGAAGGTCCACCCTAAGAAGCAGAGTCACAGCTCCATATAAGAAGCCCAAACCCAGTGTTCAAGTGCTGGGAAGAGAAGTCCCCATAACTTCTGACTGTAAAAAGCATCTAGGTTTGTAGCTGGGTGAACTGGAGGGCTCTGGAATCCCAGGTGTTCCTGTTAAAGGGCCAAAAAAAAACTTACAGTGTGGCCTCTCTTGGGTACTTCCAAGCTGGCAGAAGTAGCAGCTATCTGAAGATCACACTGTAGCTAATGATGGGTAGCCCCAGGCAGGGCACAGGAGGAAGCCAAAGTTGGCCTGCACCTCCTGGGTCGTCCCAGGGGCCTACACATTTTGTAGAGATATTTAGACCACCTTGAAGCACACCCAACCACTTTCACAAGCAACACATACAAGAAGTAGATTATTTGGGCACCAAAGCTCTCCTGACATTAGTCTTCCTTCATGGAGTCAGTCCCTATACAGATGATTCTCCACAGTGGTCTCAGTCATTTTTGCAAAGAATCTGCCAATGGTTAAATCCCTCCCAATGAGGTAAAACTTCAATCAGTGATCAACTACAGCAGGCAGGTATATACACTACAGACAAGAGGTAAACCTGGAGTGTCCCGCTCTGATGCTTCAGGAGCCTGTGCTGCTGGAACCTATAGGGCACCTATTAATGTCTGCTTTACTAAGCCCAGGAGAAATAGAAGCTTTACCTAATACACAGAAACAAACAAGGGGGAGGGGACAAAATTAGGAGACAAAGAAATATGCCCCAAATGAAAACACACAGAAAAAAACCCCAAAAACTCCAGAGAAAGATTAAACAAAATGGAAATAAGCAATCTACCAGATGCAGAGCTCAAAACACTAGTTATAAAGATACTCAATTATCTTAGGGAAATAATAGATGAATTTAGTAAAAACTTCAATCAAGAGATAGGAAGCATAAAGCCAAAGACAGAGCAGATTAAAAAATGCAATCAGAAATGAATAATACATTAACTGAAAGGAAGAACACATTATAGGAAATTGACATTGGATTAGATAAAACAGATGATCAGGTCAGAGATTTGGAACATAAGAAAGCAGAAAACACACAAACAAAATAGAAAAAAAAGGTTTCAAAAAAAATAAAAATAATATAAGGAGCTTCTGGGACTTCAATCACACCAACATTCACATCATAGGTGGATGCCAGAAGAAAAGAGAGAAGAAGAAATTTAAAACTATGTGAAAAAATAATAACAGGAAATGTCCTTAACCTAGTGAAGGAGATAGACACACAAGTCCAAGAAGTGTGGTGAGTCACAAATACAATGAACCCAAAGAGGACCAACTGAAGATACATCATAATTAAAATGCCAAAGTTTAAAGGCAAAGAAACTTAAAGGCAGCAAGAGAAAAGCAGTTAGTTACTTACAAGAGAGCTCCCATAAGACTTCAACCTGATTTCTCAACAGAATCTTTGCAGGTCAGAGGTGATAGGCAAGAACACTTAAATTGATGAAAAGCAAGGACCTACAGCTAAGATACTCAACCCAGCAAAGCTATCATTTTGAATCAGACAACAGATAGAGTTTCCCAGGCAAGGAAAGCTGAAGGAGTTCATCACCACCCAACCTAAGTATTATAAAAGAAAATGTTAATTTAAGGGTCTACTTTAAGAAAAAAAAAGTTCAAAAATGTTTATAATAAAGTGACAATAAGTACATATCTATCAACAATAATTTTAAGTGAAAATGGATTAAACATTTTAATAAAAAGACATAAGGAAGCCAAAAGGAAAACAAAGCAAGATCTTTAGATATGCTGTCTACAAGAGATTCACTTCTTATCACAAGACACACACAAACTGAAAATAAGCGGATGAAAAAAGATATTTCATGAAAAAGAAAACAAACAAAAAAGCTGGGTTAACAATACTTACATTGGACAAAGTACACTTTAAAACAAAAGCTTTATAACAAGAGACAAAGAAGGACCCAGAAATGTCACTGCTTGGTATTTATCCAAAGAAACCCAAAATAATCAATCAAAAAGACATACATCTGTATGTTCATTGCAGCATTATTTCCAATAGCCAAGTTATGGAAGCACCTAAGTGTCCATCAATAGATGAACTGATAAAGAAGAAGTGGCACCTACTTATTGTACAATGGAATATAACTCAGCTATAAAAAAAGAATGCAATCTTGTTATCTCCAACAACATGAATAGACCTGAACAGTATTGTGCTGAGTAAAGTGAGTCAGACAGATGAAGACAAATGTCAAATGAATTCACTTATATATGGAATCTAACAAACAAAATAAACAAACAATCTGAACACTCACAGACTCATAGATGCAGAGAACACTTTGATGGTGGCCAGATGGGAGGGGAGTTTGGAGGATGACAGAAAAAGTTGAAGGAATTAGGAAATACAAATTTGTAGTTACAGAATAGTTGGGGGTATATAAAGTACAGAATAGAGAATATAGTCAATAATACTGTACAATCTATTCATGGTGTCAGATGAGTACTAGATTTTTGGGCGTGGTCAATTAGTAAGTTATATAATGTATAACATTGGATGGTATCCCTGAAACTAATATAATATTGTATGTCAATTGTAATTTAAAATTATTTGAAGTAAAATAAATAAATGAATACATACATACATACATACATACATACATAGACTTCTAATGGATTATACCCCTAAAATAGAAATTTGTAAAATAATCAAGGACAGAACATAGTTGAAAATCTGTTCTGGAATATGCAAAGATTTTTTAATAAAATGGCAAAAGTATAATTTATTAAAATATAATAAATTAGATTTGGACAACATATTTGAACAATCACTTCAGAATATAAACTATACAGTGGGAACATAATCACATAAAATCATGTTTAATGTAATTTAAAAACTGACACCAATAAACTCTCTTTACAATGCTGGTATGAATGTCATATGATGAAATCCTTTAGAAAATAGTTTCTCATTTTCTTAAAATGTTGAAAACACCTCCATATTATCCAGGTATAGTATTTTAGCCAAAGAAATAAAAGAATATGGCAATACAAAAACTTATTAGTATATTTATACTATCTTTATCTGTAATGCACTAAAATTTAGAGTAGAACAAATGTACATTAATATGTGATTGAATGTACAAATGGTAGTACTGTCATCAATGAAATACTATTCAGCAATAAAAAGCAATGAAGAATTGATGCATTTAGTAGCCTGCAAAAAGCTAAAAATAATCATTCCATGTGAGAATTCAGATAACAAAATCATACATATTGTATGATTCCATTTATATAACGTTCTGAAAAATGCAAACCATTCATTACTGGCAAAGACTATCTGGGGATGGGGAGAGGGTGGGCCTGACAGGGAACAAGATTCTGCAACTCTTGTGTTGTATAGGTTATCTCCTCTTAGGATGGATTTTATGCTTTTCAGTTGGAATGTGCAAGAATCTAAATGAGAAGCATAATTGAAGTTAAGTCCTAAGGATATTTATTTGTGAATATTTCTTTTTTTTTTAAATTGCTCAAATACAGTTGTCTCCATTTTCCCGCCACCACTTTCCCCACCACCACCCACCCCCGCCTCCCACCCTCAATCCTTGCCCACTTTGGCTTTGTCCATATGCCCTTCATACATGTTCTTGATTTGACCCTTTCCATTCTTTCCCCCGTTATCCCGCTCCCTCCTGAGGCAAATGCTGCAGACGAAGTGGCAGCTTTTGCTAGCAATGAAAGTTCATGGAAATTTGGGCTTCATCTATTTAGCTTCCACTGTACCTGTGCTGTTGTTACCACCCCATTACTCAGTATCCTATTACTTCCTTATCAATGCATTTACCTTAATATAAAAGACTACATTCAGTATATACTTCTTCTACCTAATCATGTGTCTATTATCTATCATCTATCATTTATAGTCTATTAAGCTATTGATCAATATGTGTGTCAGTTATTTTGTGTATATACATAAAAAAAGTTTGTTTAATGTTATGTGTTCCTCCTTACCTCAGGATTTTATTTTTTGTTTAGTAAACAAAAAAAATGAGAATATGACAGCTTTTTTCAATAACAAAGCAATGTACAAACACATAAACACATACACAGAGCATCTCACTTTTTAATCAACTCTCTTCCAAGATTTCTAAATGTAGTTTATTTTATCTTCATTGCAGTAACTAATACCTGTGTGTAATTAAGTGTGGGCTCTTTTAGCTCAACTGAAGAATAATTTTCTTAACTCTGTCTTTTTACTTTGAAACACTCTGCTACTAATTTTTATAGGGATTTATAATATCGTTGCATTTACATAAATTAACTGAAATGTTACTTTTTTTGAGGAAGTTACTTTTTTTGAGGAAATGTTACTTTTATTTACTTAAAATAATAAATACCAGCATATTTCATCACCAAGTATTATAAAATGGATGAAAAGAGCAACAGGCTCATTAACTCCAGTTATGTGATCTATGATTTGTTGTCAAAATATAAAAATAATATTTTAAGTTGAATAAATAAAGAATTTTTAAAAAGTTTTCTTACAGTTGAAAAGAAACTAGACTCTGAAATACAAAGTAAAGACCAATTGCTAGTCTTACTAATAGAATAATATGTTTAAAAAATTCCCCCCTACATACACACACACAGACATATTTTCAACAAAGCTGAAAATACATTTAAACACATTGTCTCATATTAGATTACACATTTTACACTAGTTGGTTTTTAATGGTGCTTGGATCACATCTATACAATCAATAGATCTGAAGAGATAGATTGCACTTGAAATGTAAGCTTATTTTTCTTTTCCCTGTTCCAACTTAAGCTTTATTGTATTTTTTCCATTACCTTTCAGTTCCCTTGTACACTCCTCCCCCCAGCAACCACCGCACTGCCGTCCCTGTCCCTGAGTCCTTTTTCCTTTTTGCTCAAACCTTCCATCCCCTAACTTCCCCACCCACTAGCTGTCATCCTGCTCTCCATTTATGAGTCTGTCCCCATTTTCCTTGTCAGTTCAATTTGTTCATTATTCAAGGCTATTGAATTACTGGAGAGTGGGCATTAGGAGTAGATCAAGTTAAAATGCTGCAAAGCTTACAGTTCCTACAGATTCAGCTGTTTTTCCTTGAATGTGTGCGCCTTGGGTTCAGCAAGATTTTTGTGAATTTTCATAGTTGAGAAAAAGTTCATTTGGGACATTTTTGCTGGTTTTCTTGTTTTTATGGAGAGGTAAATTTCGGAGGTACTTACTTCTCTCTTTTTTTTTTGATGATACTCCAAAAAATGGATTTTATAATTTCTTTTAATTTCTTAGCTCTTTCAACAGAATTTGAGACTGATTCCAGCATTCTACGAATTGGATGTAGTTATCTATAATAATGAGTCGAAGTAAGTATAGGTAGACAAAAATGAATGGCTCCCTAAGGTTAATACCTGAAGTAATATTTTATTTATTTCAAATAAGTATATGTTATTAATTTAAAATGTTATAATTTAATGATATTATTTGTATAGTATCCTATGCAAAAGAAACTCATTACATTTTCAGGAAGAATTAGTCCTCTAACCTGTCCCCTTGGTAATTATAGAAGATATTGATTGTAAATGCTATTTTTCAGAAATTATAAGGCATTATTGAAAATGGAAGAATTTTGGTTAGTAATTATTAAATAATAAAATGTAATAAATTAATGACATATTTTGGTACATATTGCAATGTGAAATAGATACACTTGTCTAAATGGTTTCTATTTCACTGTGAATTATCAAAATATGTTTTATACTGAGCTGAGGGTCATTGCTTAGTTTAACAAGACTACTGTCACCATTCCTCTTGCTTTCTAATAAAAGTATCAATTGAAGTTTAATTTTAGTCTGTTCATTTTATAAATGAACATGATCATAATAGTAATACAGAAAACACATGTCTATGGCCCAGATGCATAGAGTAAATGAGAAAGTTAGTCTAGCAAAAAGTGAATTGGAAGTTCCACTCTTCTAATTTCAAGGTTACACAATAATTAATATTAAACTAAACCTCAATGGCCTTGATTTAATATAATTTCTAATTTATTTAATTTCCAGCTAATGTAATAATAAAAAAAGTTATAACTTTATTGGAGTGTAGTGACATAAGTCAATATTTATAGGGGAAAGTCTGGTAAGTTTTGACATATGTATGTGCATGTGCCTATCAAACTATCACTACAATTAATTTAATGAACATGTCCTTGAACACCTAAAATTCCCCCATGCTTCTTTATAATTCTTCCTTTTGCTACACCTTCCTTTCCCCTGACAAATGTTGATTTGCTTTCTGATTTTATAATTTAGTTTGAATTTTCTAGGATATTATAAAATAGAAACATAGTAATTTTGAGATTGGATGACACTGAATAATAAAATTATAAATGTTTTAAGTGCACAATTCTATGTTACATTATCTATTGGTTGGATTGTATCTACCACCAAACTTCAAATCTTCTTCTGTCACTGTATATTTGACTCCCTATAGCCTTTACTACTTCCTACCATTTCTGTAGTAACCACCATATTATATTGTTTTTTTTTTTAATTACTGAGTAATGTCCCATTGTAGAAATATGACTTGGTGTGTTTTTCCATTCACCCATTGATGTAATTTGAGTTGTTTCTTATTTAGGGCTATTAGCATAGAAAGCTGCTACGAATATTCATGAACAAATCTTTTTTATGCTCATATGCTTTTATTTCCTAGGAGTAGAATGGCTGGATTATGTGGTACATGTACATTTAACTTTTTAAATAACTGCAAAACAGTTTTCCAAAATGATTGTGACATTTTACATCACCACCTGCAATTTATAATAATTCAAATTCCTCCTTATCATTACTTAGTATGAACAGTTATAATTAGTCATTCTAGCTAAGGTGTAGTGTTATTTCATTGTGCTTCTAACTTGCATGTCTCTAATGAGTTTGAGTATTTTTTCACCTGCATATTTGATATTTGTACACTTTGGTGAAGTGTTTGTTCAAATCTTGGTATCTTTTCTTGTTGCTTGTTTTCTAAAAGTTTGGCTTTTAATTTTTAAAAAATATATTCTAGATGCGAGCCTTTCATTAGATATGATTTTCAAATATTTTCTTCCAGTGTGCTCTGTATTTTTCCTTAAAAGAGTAACTTTTGAAACGTGAAAATTTTAAATTTTGATGAAGTTTCAGATTTCTAACATTTCTTATTTAAAGACACTTTCAAACTTTTTTTATTTTTATTTTTTATTTTTTAAAATACATTTGTCTCTGCCTTCCCCCCACCACTTTCCCTTGCCTCCCTCCCCCCGCCCTCCCTCAATCCTTCCCCTTTGCTTTTGTCCATGAGACCTTGCTACACGTTCCCCTACCCTCCCATTCCCTTCCTTTTCCCCCATCCCCCTCTCCTTCCATCCCTCTTCTCTTTTTACATTGAGATCTCTACAATAATCACGATACATAAGGCACTGTGTTAAGAGAAAATGATATAATAAAAACTAATATTTTTACCTTCAAAATGTTTACAGTTGAGTTTGGGCTGGGAGAGGGAGGATGCATTAATAAAGAATAACATATAATGTGATAATTGCAATAAGAGGGAAGTGCTTAAGGTCCTATGAGTGACAATATAAAAGAAACAATATAAAATTAATAGAAATAAACAATGGATTTTTTATTTTTATAAGTTTTGATTTGATTAAAATTTAAAAATAATACACAAACACTATGATCCAAAAATATTGCTAATTTAGGCTACATAAAAATACCAAAGGTGGATTTTCTTTATTTATTAAGTATGCAGTCCTTACAAATGAATAAAAATGATAAGAAGAAAATGTCTGCACAGCACCCAGCCAACTGAAAATTGAGGTTATTTCAGATCCTTTGTTTCTCTTCATCATGCTCAAGGGTTAGTTTGGTTCTTAAAAGTTTCACAGGAACTTGAGGACATTATCTTTCTTCATACATTGCCTCTCGTGCATTTTCTTCAGTCTTTCTGCAGTATTTGCTTTATGGAGCTTCTCATTAACTTTATGTCTGACATTAGCTTTCTTATATTTTCCTCTTTTAAGTTTCCACATTCTGATGATATTCTCAGATATATTACTTCAAATTACATATTTTCTTCATTTTAATCTATTTTTCAATAGGTTAGCTATTTTAATTTTAAATACACACTTTTTTAGTTTTTGAACTTCTATTTGGTTCTTTTGATGATCTACATTTTTGACATGTCCTCTTTTTGTCTTACACTTTATATTCCGTTTTTTGCTGTCTGTAAGAGGGTCACTTTATTTTATTTTTATCTTGCATTTTCATTACCATTTAGCCCCCTTATCCCCCTCCCAAAACCACCACTCTATTGTCCAAGTCCATGAGTCTTTATTCCTTTTTGCTCAATACCTGCCCCTTCCCCTCCCCTCCCAGAGCTGTCATCCTGCTCTTTCCAAGTCTGTCTCTATTTTGCTGTTAATTCAGTTTGTTCATTAGATTCTAACTATGAGTGAAATCTCATGGCATTTGTCTTTCTCTTGACTGGCTTATTTCACTTAGCATATATTTATTTCATAAAACAAAAAAGTCTGAAGGGGAGGAGACGGGGGAATGGTGGAAGGAAAATGAAGGGACAAGTCCAAGAACATGTATGAACAACCCATGGACATGGACAACAGAGAGGGGATTAGTTGTGGGCTAGAGGTGTGGGCTGGGTGGAGGGGGCCAAAAGGGAAAAAAGTGGGGACACTGTGATAGAATAAATAATAATTTTAAAAAAGAGAAAGAACTCATAAAAAAAACAAAATAAGATAAAAACAATTTTGGATTGTTCTTTAATCTTCACACAATGTTTTCTCTTGCAATGGTTTATTTCCTCATATGGTTTACATTTGATTACAATTTCTTCTTTGGTGAATATCATTTTACTGAACATCTCATGTATTCTGAACTGTGGAAATATAGCTAGGGAGGTAATCTGTGGTACTGTCAACTCCCAGGTAGTAGTGAATTTCTCCAGCTCAAGTACTTTTTGTTTTGTTTCTGTTTTAATTTCTCTGGTTGCGGTTGCCATAATCCCACAGGTGGCCCAATTCAAAATCAAATCCCACAATAAATGGGAAACTTCTGTGCCAATATACTTGGGTGACATCTTATTTTTCTATTTTGAGACCTAGAGCTTTGAGGGGGCTTGATTTTCATTTCATAACACTTAATATTTTAAAATATGCCATAATATTTAATCAGAACCACACATATCAACATATATGTAATATAAAGTTCAGAAAATTTTACATGAGAAATTAAGTTAGGAAGAAATTTGAAGTGAAAGCAACAATGTGGTTTAGTCCAAGATAAGTGGGCTAAAAGAGTTCTGTTTGAAAGGTAAATCTGGATGAGAAATGAGATTATATGTGTTTTTAGATTTTTATTCCTTAAGGTGGCTCAGATTTTATTAAGTAAGGAATAGACTCTGCTTTCCTAATTCACTGGTATAACACTATGCAGGTTATGGATATATATGAATGTTGAACTATTGTACTTCCTGATAATCTTTATTTACTTTATAGAAAGTAGTAAGAAAAAAATCTGTTAACTTTTGCTTTTGTATTTTAAAATGACAGGAATAATTAATTATAATTTAAAAATTATGAAATGAGAAGAGATTTCAAATTAAATTTCAGTAATGATATCACAAAGTCTAATAAAAAAACCATGAATACTAATGCTGACTTATGTTTATTATATATGTGTGTTAAATATTAAAAATTTATTATCATTATTTTATCAATAATTTTTTAAGATTATTAACTTCAGTCAGTATTATTCAAAACCTAAATAAGTGCAGAAGTGGCAAGGAACATTACAAGTCATTAAAATAAATATATAGAAAGTGTTAAACATAGTTTTCATTATAAATAAAAAATAGCTGCGGGGTTGTCAAGGTTGTGAAACATTCACAGTATTATAAATTATACTAATTATTAATTCTTCACATGTTGAGTTCAAAAGGGCAAAGAGGGGCGATAACACAGATATTAGAGTCATTCTTCAAAAATGTTTATTCTTTATATTTTTAGCAAGAATTCCCCAAATAAGTAGATCTATATTTTTATATATCTAACAAAAAAAGCAATGTCTACCAATGGATATAAGAATCTTCCCCCATGGCTGATGCATCTTTCTATTTGAATAATTTCTCATTAACAGATTTTCCCTCTACTTCAGTCCTATGAAATTGTTAAATTGTTCTTTCTAAGATGTCACCTGTGCACCACCAGCACTGGGATCACCTGGGATGGGATGGGAGCTACAAAGAGAATCTCTCTGGTCATCACAAAGCTACTGAGACATCAGTTCTGGTCTAGAGCTCTGGTCTTAGCACTTTAAACAAGGGCCTCAATTACAAACACAGCTTGCTGCAGAGTGTGGCGAGACCCATATATCTCTCCAACCTCTGCATCTGTCCAACACATCAAATTAGCTCAGGCATGATGATGTGAATTTAAGAAGCAGGGGACACGTAGGGCTGGAAATAGATAGTTCAAGAAATTGTAGACACAATGAGTACTTCAAAGCTGTTCTCATTAATATTTCAGTAACACACAGCTTAGCAGGTTAGTCAGGGTTGGCAGTATAACTAGTGATACAATTTATATGAGAATGTACATTTTGTGTTCCAAGGGGAAAAGTTTAAAAATTTAACACATTAATGATAATAATGGTATATATAGAGAACTTTACATGTGCTCGTAGAGATAGGTGGGGGAACTGAGGTATAGGTAAGAAAAGTAACCTAGTTTTTATAAGCTAATAAATTATTTTTAAAATTTTTACAATTTAAATTAGCTTCAGATTTGTGTGCCATTTATAAATAGATATCTTAGATATTTAAATTGTGATCTTTGGTTGAAAATTGAGGTTGTTGCCAAGAGTAAGTTTATGCCTTTCAATTGCTGTTCCACCATCACACAAACTTGATGTACCAATGACATGAGTCAAAGCACTGAGCTTTCACTTACTTTTCTTACCAAATTAATATTTTAGTATGTTTATAAAAGTAACACAAAAGCTAACTTTAGTATAATAAAGTTGTAAGGAGAACAGTTATTTTTCTATAATTGTTTTATTCTATAATCAATTATTAGTCTTATAAGCCAATGAAATTCACTGCTTGATTAATCAGACATTTTTATTCTATGCATTTATACTCATTTGAAATACAGTCAGTAAACTTTTCAAATCCCTTTTAGGTCACTTATGTAATGTTCTCCCAAATGTTGATACAGTAAAACTATGTCATGTAAATTGCTCTTCATGTTCTTCAAAATTGTATTTAAATAAATATAATTTGTGTAAAAATAGTATTTACTTTATTTAAAGTTTTTTAAAACCGCTTCTAATGTGATTAGATGAACAAATGTATCACATGTAAAAAAATCTAATAGGTTAGGTATTTTCCTGAAGATAGCTAATGGTAGTACCAATTATTTCCACATAAAAATTAAATTCAATCAATATTCTTTTATAATAAGTAAATCAATATTGTTTTCATTATTCTTTTATAAAATTAAATAAATTTATAATTTGACTTTCTAAGCATTTCTCCATCTTACCTGCTGGTTTACAGGGAAATTTCTGTTGATTTTTTTAATCTGCAATGATAAATAAATAATAAAAGTAAGAACAACAAAGATAAGGTGACACAAAATTTCCCAAATTTAATGAGAAACAATTTTTAGTCAGTAAATATGTAGACATTGTAAAATCATTGCATATAAAACAGTAATTATGAAAGAAAAAAAATTTTTACTACCAAAATTATTTCAAATTTCATATGTACACTTTTTTAATGAATATTATGAAGCCACCTCAGGAGAAGCAAGAAGATCATCTGTGCAATAACTTATACATATAAAAGAAAAAGGAGACTTTGTTGTTATATAATTATCTACGAAGAACATAGAAAGTAATGTCCTGTAGCTTATTATTTCACTCTGAAATCATGTTATTTTAAATTTCCTTGAACTCTCAAGAGAACAGAGGCAATAGAATATTCAAACACTAAAGTATATGTGTCAAAATATTTTCAGTCAGGATCCCAAATAAAGTATAACATTTATTTTCAGACAATTTGATGAGTGGCATTTTATAAGAATTTAATGTAAATCTTCAAAAAATGTGGTTTGTTATAAGTTATGTAAAAAAAACTCCAAAAACCAAATAAAAATGAATAGGAAATTTAGATTAATGCCCTTATCTTATACAAAGTCATTGTTCAGAACTTTACTAATTAAAACCAAATGTAATTCTTCATTGTTTTCCTTATATATCTCATGTTATTTTAAATACATTTATTTCAAAGACAAATATTTTAAACTATTTAAAATGATAGAACTTAAAAATTTAATAAATCTTATGTGAACTCTTAGCAAAAAAAAAAGGTGTTAAAGAGTTTTCTTATATTTCAAAGGATTTAAATACACTGAAATTTTATAGAGACTTCTGTAAAAAAAGAAAAATTAAATCTATGGCACAAGAAGCAGAGTTGATTTGTTCTTCTTCATTAGGGAATAAAATATGTTAGGGAGTAAGATATGTTATGAGTGTGTTTCTTTAGAAAGGATGACTACAGAAGAAAAAAGCTGAAACTCAAACAAAGAATGATACATTCCATGCAAGATAGCTTTGCATCTATAAGAATTTTTGATACCATAGTTATTTACAAACATATGAATTGGTTTAACAACTTGTACTCATTTTGGAAGAAAATATCTATGTTGAGGATGGTGTGACCTATGCAAAAGAAACAAAATCTAGGTAGTGATTATTTTTTATTTTATTTGAGAACATAAGTTTCATATAAGTATGATAATGAATTTAAATATTTCAACATCAAATATCATTTTTTTTCAATTGTCAAAAGGTAATGCCCAACTTGTGGGTCATTCTTAGAATTAGATTTAAGGCCTGCAAAACAGTAAACATTTTAAGAATGGAAAGTCTTTCTATTATTAGTTCTCTCAGCATGTAACTTTTATTTTCTGAATGACAGAAAACTTATAATCAAAAGTTAAAGAAATGACATTGTTTTGTGTAATATTTATAAAAATGTCATTCATTAAAAATTGTTATTGAAAATCAACTTA
Source organism: Pteronotus mesoamericanus (assembly GCF_021234165.1). Classification (NCBI taxonomy): domain Eukaryota; kingdom Metazoa; phylum Chordata; class Mammalia; order Chiroptera; family Mormoopidae; genus Pteronotus; species Pteronotus mesoamericanus. The sequence continues at coordinate 76,465,033 of NW_026555321.1, read as the reverse complement.
TGCAATTTCATTTGCTTAAATAAGATCCTCCAGATTTGTTCAAGAAAACAATGTGTAGTGTTTTAATTTCTATTTTTCTAAAATTATACTGGACAATTTATTCCAAATAGAAAATCACAATACCTCAAGTAAATTTCTTTTTCAGATTTATATCATAAATATATGCACACAATTAGAACTTTACAGCATACTATAATTTTATGTTGTAGACAATCTATGGAGATCTAAAAAAATTTCCTGGTTAATCTGTATTCATATGATCTAACTGAGTATATGTTGAATAATTTTAAATAAAAAAATTTGAAAATAATAACCTGAACAAATCTTTTCCTTAAAATAAATGAAAATATCAAAAGTAAACAAAGAAATCCTTTAAGTTATCATGGTGTAAAAAAGAAAAAAGTTAAGTTGATGTTTCTTCATAATTTCATAGACTTAGAGGTAGTAAAACAAAGATATAAAATGGTATTGTTTTATAAATGGTCTTTCCCTGATTTTTTCCCTCCATATCATTTAGCATTATTTAATACTGTTTAATTAATAAATTATTAATTTCTGTATCTGTTCCCTTGCGCTAGAAATGTACTTTTGAGGTCACCAATTTTTGTTTCATTAAATACATCACTTCTTGCACCTACAAGATTCCCTAGGTCTCGCCAGGTGCTCAAACAATACTGGCTAAACAAGTGAAAAGACAGAATATCTCAGTAAGAACAAAGAGTCAAAGTCTTGTATCTGAGTTCTGAATTAGTCTGGGAAACAAGGCCCTTTTAAAGAAAAAGAATCTAAATTTTTGAGTTTGAATGACTATAGTAATTCTGATGGCTTTCAAACCTACAATTTATACCATACATAAAAGAGTTGGAAGGAATACTTAATGATTTAGAAGTCCTCATCTCACAAGGAGAATACTTTCTGGTTTGAATACTATATATATAGTGTGTGTGTGTGTGTGTATATATATATACTATACAGTATATATATGTATACACATATATACATATATGTATAAATATATGTGTATAGATAGATTATAGATAGATGATAGGTAGGTAAATAGATAGATGATAGATAGATGATAGATAGATGATAGATAGAAGGTTTGGACTCCTTTAACTTGGCATTTTAGGCCAACTCTTAAAGGATTGGAAATAAAAAATACAAATTAGCTTGGGAAACCCCAGTTTAGTAGGCTTCACACTGTCTTCCCTATGTGCTCACAGAATTCCCATGAGAAGCATAGTTTCAAAATGATATAGCAGCACATTATCTAAAGGATATGTTTCAGTCTGAAGGAGATAATCAAAGATTTCTCACGCCCGCAAGGCTGGTGGAAAGATAACCAGGAGTGCTAGACAAGAAGAAACTTCATGAGATTTGTGCTGGAGACATTGGTGGGACAACACACAACAGCAACGAGCGCATCAGGAGCAAAGGGTAACATTGAAGACCACCTGGAAAGATCTCTACAGAAGAGTTTACAAGGACCAATACCAAAATAATGAAATATTAATGCAGAAAAAAAAAGAGGGTGGGAAGGAAGAGGAGAACTACAATTTAGGTATTTACCCAATAAGATTGAATTCTAATTTGGAAGTGACTAAAATACTAAGAATCACCAAGATTGAGATTTTAATACTAGTAGAAATGATAAAATGAATTCAGTGAGATTTAAATAGATTTCTTTTAAAAAATTCTTATGAAACCTGAACACATGGCTTATCCAGTAAATTATTAAATGTAACATTCTCAGTGCAATTTCCAATCATCTACTTTTCCTGACCTGTGGCATTGACTCACATCCATTCAATTTTAGAAAGGATTTTTTTTAAATTTAGTCATCCAGTTTATCACGTGGCAAAAACAGACATTGGAGGTAAAAGGACTTATTTCTATAAGTATACATGTTCTTTAAAAGGGTAAATGATTAAATATAACATTTCAAGTTTGTCTTATACCTTCACTGCGCATTCCTTCATGAACAACAAAAAAACAGAATTTTATGGCATTCAAATCCCTCCAAGATCTGGTCCCTGCCTCTCTTCACAGTCTCACCTATACCAGGTCTCCATCTGTACAGAGCCACTAAATATCTTTTGTTGTGTCTTGGGCAGTGCCTTTGCTCAAGCACACTCTCCTCTACACCCCACCTGCACTCATGTCCTCTCTATCTCTCCTTTTCACCATCCCTTATTTCCTCTCTAACACTTTCCTTCATTCCCTATCTCTCCTCTTTTTCACCTGTCAACTTTTTATCTTATTTTTTATGTTTATCTGAGATGCAGCTTAAATTTACCTTGAACATAGCACAGCCTGGCTCTGACACCAAAACTCATGCTATTTTACTACCTAATCCAGAACCATAACCAACATGAAACTTTCTCTTTAAAGAGAAAGACCAATGACTTTCTCTTTAGTGTTCCCCATGGGTCTAAAAGTTCTTACATTGTTCTTGATGCATGTACTTACTGACCTCTACCATACCACAAGCCTTTAATTGCAGAGACTGTGCCTTTTCTACTTTATCTACTCTCAGGCTAGTAGTGTGCCCACACTACTTGACAAACACAGCCAGCCACAGTTACCATCTTGTGATCCCTCTTGCATGCTGCTCTGAACTTTCAAACGTGTTGAAAATCCTGTCTCTGAATGAAAATAATGCCAGTTGCTCCTTCTGCTGCTGTTAATGCTCTGAGATCATCACCAGAGCTTACAGTGATGCCCCCGTTTCTAACTTGAAAATCTATAACCATCTCAGCTATTTTAATTCTTCTTACCTAGAATCTAACACTCCTTAAGTATAACTTGAGAATCTGTAACTTATTGAAAGAACACCATGTCTTATGTTATTAATGATTTTGCATGAGAAAAAAATAATAGAAATACAAAAATAATGAACATCATTAATAATGTATACTTTAGAAAAAAAGAGAGCAGTTGGTACTAAAATATGGCATATTTTGTTAGACTGAAATACACCAGTGTTCTATTTTTTATCAGAAATTGTGGAAAGTTAATTTTCATGACAAATTTCAACATATACGAAGGAGGACCCCCCAAAAACTAATTTATCTTCTGGAGGGAGGACCCTTGTAGTACAGGCTTCTCCCACTAGGTGAGTGTTCTAGGAACCCATCTGTATCAGTGTACCAGCTGGCATTGTTGTGAGAGGCTGCATTCAGCTTCAGTGAATTTTTTTTGAAGACTTTGAACACATTTGCCCATTTCGTATTGGTGATTTATGAGCACACCTGCCCACACCTATGCTGAGTGCTCAGTAGTTTTGGATCAAAAATGGCATGACCCCTGGGCCTGACCATCCTTATTCATCCGATCTTGCACTAAGCAGCTTTTTTGTTTCCCCAGATGGAAAAAGTCCTCAGAGGGAAACGTTTTTCTGATGTGGAAGAGCTAAAACAAAAAATGGCAGAAGCACTAAAATGCAGCAAAATCAATTAGTTCAGAAACTGTTTTGAGCAGTGGAAAAAAAACATCTTAATGAGATGAGTGTATTACATCAAATGGAGAGTACTTTGAAGGTGACTAAAGTTTAAACATGTAAGAATAAATACACAATTTTTTGTAAATAAGTTCCAGGGTTTTTTGGGTCCCTCCTCATAAATTTTTGATATTTATGTTAAGTTTCAACAATGGTGAGAACTAAACACAAAAACATATTTTAAGCCAGATATGTTTTATGAAAACACATCTATGGGATAGCTATATTAAGACAAAAAATAATGTTATAAGTCCTATATATGAGGTCTGTTCAGAAGGTATCCAGCCATGTAAAATGAAAATTAGAGATATTTATTTAAGAAGAGAAAAATACAAGAAACATTGTATATGGGACAATGATGCCTCAGTCCCCTTCGAAGTAGGCACTTTGGGATATCACACAGTTCTCCTAATCACCATCATCTGCCCTGTCATATTTTCCTGAATCTCATCAACAGTCTGAAATCTCTTCCCTTTCAGAGATCATTTTACTTTTGGGAAAAGCCAGAAGTTGCAGGGTGCCAAATCTGGGCTGTAGGGAGATTTAGTCTCTTTAGTGATTTGATATTTCACAAAAAACTCTACGTGAGGAGATGAGTTGTTATGATGAAGCTGCCAATCACAAATTGCCCATAGCTGCATCAACAAAATAGATTCTGTGGAAGAATGTTCAAGCTTAATGCAAAATTAGAAAAATTAGGAAACATGGAGCAGACTGAAAGTCACCAGAGGGGATAGGGGAGGAGGACAATGGTGGAAAGGATAAGGGACTAAACAAAGAACATGTATAAATGACTGATGGACATGAACAACAGAGTGGGAATGGATGGTGGGAGTGGGGGGCAGGGTGGGATGGGTGGAGGAAGGCAAAGGGGGAAAAATTGAGACAACTATAATAGAATAAACATGATTTAAAAATAAAGCAGAAAATAAATTAGATTCAGATATGTTGCTCTATTTGCTCAGTAATTTTGAATATGATGGCCACACAGTGCACATACTCACTCAAGAGCATTTACTGCCCCTACAGACTAGTACAGTGAAGTCTTCATTGTTCATACATTCGCATTCCAGTCCTGCTCTCCTTGGCTGCCAGGTTCCATCAATGTCATGTACACTATTCTTGTTATATTAACAATGGCTGGACTTTTTTTGGACAGACTTCAAATATACAAAAACATTTTTAACTTTAATCCTTATTTTATAAAGGTATGTTAAAAATATAAAAGGTAAAATAAGAAAATAATCTTTTTTAAATCATGTTAAAGCAACATTTATTTCAACTTAACAAATATCATGATTTAGTTAAACATATGGAATCCATTTAACAAAAAAATATAAGATTTGCCTTTATCGGTATTATTTAAAAATTATAGCCAGGATAACATAGTGGAAAATAGAATGTAAGGTATGACTGTCAGAAATTTCAGGCACATGTGAAGTTAACAGAAAATAATCAATCATATCATAAATACCCAAGACATTTAGATTAAAAATGACTAAGCGATTTCAAGGTGTTTGAATACTGAGTGTATATATATATACACATATATATGTATATATATATTTATTTCTTATGTTTGAAAAAAAGATATAGAAATAGAATGAAATATTTTTAATCCCTCAGGTTAGAATACAATTCATAACAATTAATTTGATATGTAATATATAGATCCATTTTCAAATCTATATATATATAATTGAAATTAAAATATTTGGTGATGTTATTTTGATGCAACTCTTTTTATGTCTTTATGAGTCTGTCAAGAATAAATAATTAAATACACCTAATGATATTTAAAACAGTGTTTTACCATTGCAAAACTAAATGTGCTAGCAACTTTTAATAGAAAAATAATGATTGAATCTACAATGTATATTACTGAGTTAATTATAGATGTTGCATTTTATACTTAGAGAACAAGACTGAAAAAATTCTTAATGCAGTACATATTTAATAAACACACATTTGAAAAATAAAAAAAAAATATTTGGTTACTAAATGGAATGGGGTAGGAGGAAGCACATCTTCCTTCTTATTGATAGAAACTAGAATGGAAAAGTAAACTTCCTAAAAGCATTTTGTTTAAAGGTGTCTGAGAGCTCCTGCTGTGTTAAGGGTGTGCATAGCTAAGATTCCAAAGATATGAGAGGAACCAAGATGTGAGTTGAGCCTTGGCCAGCGTGTCTCAGTTGGTTGAAGCATCCTGCCACAATGGAAAGGTAGCAAGTTCAATTCATGGTCTGGGCACATACTTAGGTTGTGTGTTTGATCCCTGGCCTGAGCTTGTATGATCTCCATCCAGACATGCACAGGAGGCAACCAACTGATGTTCCCCTCTCTCTTCCTCTCTTTCTAAAAGCAATAAAAATACCCATGGATATATATACATATGCATGTGTGTGTATGTGTGTGTGTGTGTGTGTATACATGCATACATGCATACACATACACATATATAGCCACTAAATAAGCACAGGGAAGAGACAGAAAAGTATAATATGACCACACAAGGAAGATGCAGATGGTGAAAGGTACAGAACATTACTTTTCTCCTAGGATAATAACAACAGTAGAACTTGGGGGGTTTCAAATATACTGTTGGTTTTCATCTTAAGACATTTGCTGAATTCTGAACCAAACAAGCCAAATGGTTACAAAAATTATCAGTAATCTGAAGATGTATGAAAAAGTAGCAAGAAATCTTAGAAATCTTGTTGTGCTGAGAGGTAAGCAAGAAAAATGTATAGTCATCTAAGAAGAAGGGATTCCAGGAACAGACCATGCTCTCACCTCCAAGGCCTAGAATGCTGTATCTTTGGGGCAGGAAAAAATAAAAGTAAACAGAGTCTTTAAAAAGCTTCGTACTAGACTCAATTCTGTTGGGAAACGCCCTGTCAGGTTACAGGAACTGTAACCCTGCTGACAGGCCGGAGAGCCCCACGACTGGAAATAATCAAGGAGCCCTTGGAAAAACAGGACCTTGAGGAGATGAAACCTGTCCGCCTTCATATCCCCCTGCTTGGCCCTGTGATGGTCACTTGTTGATAACGGGTAAGTTTTTGTCGTGAGGAGAAAAAACAACCTAGGAGAGACATCGATCAGTATGGGCAGCAGACATGGGCATGGGGGCAAAAGAAGAAAGGGCAAAAAGGGCCGCACCCCTCCGCTCAGCTTGGACATGGCCGGAGTCCTCATTCTACCTGAAAGAAGTCTTCTTGTCTCTTGGCAGCTCCCTCCCCCAGCCTGGCTCAGGCTCAAAACAATAATGGAGACAGCCCTAAACTAGGCCTGGCCGTTCCCAGGGAAATCAGTCCTAAAAGTAAATTCTTTAAAGTATGCTTTGTTTTTCCATCAGAAGTTATAGCCAGCTCATGCTGGGAAGGAAATTTATATTATTCACAGATCCTAACCCTATACCATTAGGCATTCTTATGTTTACTATGCTTTTTGTTTACTCATCTCTCTTGTTTACCAGTCTCCTCCGGGACCCATGTAAATCAGTGTGTTCCTGCCATTTGTTTCCTTCAAAACATCACCCATTTTCTGTAAACATTAACATACGGGATGTAATGAGATAACCTGTGCATTCCTGTTACCTGGCCCCACTGATAACCTTTTCAATAAAAGTCTTTGAACAAAGGGGCTCCGGGCCTTCCCCACTAGAGGGATGTGCCACGTCCCCTCTCCTGGCAAAGAGAGAAATGTTTGCGATGACTCATGTTTATTCCCCCCATCTGTGACAACCCCAGGACAGGCTCTGTAGGATTCAGAGTCCCTGGTCCCATCTCAGCTGGCCCCGGACTGTAACCCTCAGATCCCTAGTGCTGTGCTCCCCATGATAATCTCCGACCTCCCGCAGCAGTTGTGGCGGGGACCAGGGACAAGTGGTGATCTGCGGCGCTCCACCATGTGCCACGCAGCACAATTCAATTGATTGTATTAAGACATTAATTTTGGTTTGAAAGACTGAAGAATGCTCATATCCTTTGATTCTTATTAAAGATACTTATATTAAGATATAATCAACAAAATTTTCACCGATTAATATAACAAAATATTTGTAGTACACTTTTATATTAATAATATATTTTAAATGATTTATATGTGAAATAATTAATTCAGCAATTATGATATAAACAAATACCAAAATACCTTTTAGCCCACTAAAATTAGGTAATTTTAAAATATATCTCCTGCCATGGGAAAAAGCTAATAAGTAAGCGTTAACTGAACAAATGATAATGTCATCTACACAAGAGAATGATAATTTTATTTTATATATATAAACAAAAATACATATGTTGAAATGAATATGTAATCCATACACAACAAAAACACAAGCAATACATATACCATTATTATTCCAATATTTTGTATAACTTCTTGTCATTTAGGAAGGACTAACATTAAAAACTTATAAGGAACTTATGCATGGCTAAAGAAAACATCAGCAAAATGAAAAGGGAGCCAATCATTTTGCAAAACGGAAAATATATTTGCCAATGATACACCAGAAAGAGGTTTGATCTCCAAAATATATAAAGAACTCATACAACTCCACTCCAAGAAGACAAACAATCCAATTAAAAAATGGGCAAAGGACCTAAACAGACATTTCTCCAAGGACATACACACGGCCCAGAGACATATGAAAGGATGCTCAGCACCACTAGCTCAGCACCACTAGCCATCAGAGAGATGCAAATTAAAACCACAATGTGATACGACTTCACACTGGTCAGAATGGCTATCATAAATAAATCAACAAACAACTGGTGCTGGCAAGATTGTAGAGAAAAGGGAACCCTAGTACACTGTTGGTGGGAATGCAGACTGGTGCAGCCACTGTGGAAAACAGTGTGGAATTTCCTTAAAAAGCTGAAAATGGAACTGCCTTTTGACCCAGCGATTCCACTGCTGGGATTATACCCTAAGAATCCCGAAACATGCAAAAGTACCTACGCACCCCAATGTTCATAGCAGCACAATTTACAATAGCCAAATGCTGGAAGCAACCTAAGTGTGCATCAGTAAATGAGTGGATCACAAAATTATGGAATCTTTACACAATGGAATACTATACAGCAGAAAAAAAGAAAGAGCTACTAGCCTTCTTCACAGCATGAATGAAACTGGAGAGCATTATGCTAAGTGAAATAAGCCAGGAGGTGAAAAACAAATAACATATGATCTCACCTATAAGTGGGACCTAGTCAACAAAACAAACAAGCAAGAAAAATATAACCAGCAACATTGAAAGAAGAAAGAAACCAACAGAAATGAGAGGGGAGGAGGGAGGGGGGTAATGGGGAAAGGGACGCTAAGGGTCAAATCAAAGAACACGGATGAAGGACCCATGGACAAAGCCAAAGTAGGAGAGGATTGAGGGAGGGAAGTGGAGGTGGGTGGGGCAGGGAAAGTGGTGGCAGGTAAATGGAGACAAATATATTTGAACAAAAAAATATAAAAAAGCAAATGTTAAAATATACTTGTGACCAATTCTATTTCCCTAAAAGGCAAATGGGGTTTTTCACTTGATTTTCTAGAAAACAATATGCTAAAGATAAACAAAAATCAAATGATGAGTCTTCAATTCTTTGTTTTCAATATCTGCATATCTTCTAATATATATAACTGTATATAACATATATAATAATATATTCAGTTTTTCCTTTATTGATGATAATCACTGAGTTGAGCATGTTTTCTATTTTTTAGACCTTTCGATATCTTTTCTGTGCTTGTTCATTCATATGCTGTGGAAATGGGCACAGCTATAAATTGCAGGATAGGCCGTTTGGGATGATAGAAATGTTCTAAACTTTGTTATGTGATGGTTGCATAACTCAGGAAAGTTACAAAAAAAATCACTGAACTATGCACTTAAAATTTGTAAGTTTTATGGTATGTAAATTATGTCTCAATAAAATTGTTTTAAAAATTAAAAAAAAAAGATAAACAAAAATCAGATAATATTGATATATTTTTTTTTCCAGAAAGTAAATTTTGAAAAAAATTTTTAAAGGAAAGTGTAAATTAAAAACCCAACATGGGAGGCCCTTGATATTTTGGATAAAATGAAATAGAAAAAAGTTATTTTTCAAGATCTTACAACATATTGCTGAAAAATGTACTTGCTGCATATCATTCACATATTTTATAGATTAAATAATAATAGAAAAATGTATATATTTTATCAAACATTTTCACCATTTGTTCTGCCTTCTTATTTTATACTGTCACATTAATGATGTTTCCTATCTCTGGTATCAATAAAGTCTTACACTTAAAGAAACAAATAGTTAAAATCTCTATTATATGCATGAATATATTTTTTATTATTAATAATGTACCTAACATCAAGTGGTTTTGTCATTATCAACTTTTCTTTAAAATTTTGAATGTTAAATTTAAAACTGCTTTAGAAACTTGAAAAACAAATTTGAAATCATTGAATGTTTATATAACAAATGGTTTCCAAATGATATTCCTTATAGTCTACTTGACAACTAAAAGGGGAATGATAATTCTACTACATTTCAATTCACCTAATATCAAAAATGAAAGTCTGCTTAAATATTATGAACAGTATTTTTAGAAATAATATTAACCTTGTCTAAATGCAGGGGGAAATGATAAATATGTGCCCCTCTTTTTTTGGAAAAAAAAATACCATTAAAATTTATTGTTGGAAACCAATTAAATGAAGCTTAATTATTGCTGACCTATTAATTTGCAATATATATAATTGTACAACTGAATCTAATAAACATTTTTTGAAGTTAATTTATTAAAAATAAAATTTGGGGTTAAAGGAGGGTTATTTGTTTTAAGTGTTGTTCTTATTTTTTAATCTTTTCATAATATACATTCAGTTTTAGCATCTTCAGTTGTACCCAGAAACTAAAGCAGTGATATCCTCTTTTAAATATCTCTTTAGACAAAAAGAGGAATGCAATAGGAAGTTCAAATACTCTTTTAAATAAAAAAACCTTTTTTCATCTGACTTTAAATGTCTTTAAGGATATTTTTTGTCCAAGTAAATGTTTAAAATTCTAGTGATAATCTATTTCAAAAAATTTATCCTAATTGTATTAATCTTTTAAAATTATTTTTATTTTTATTTTGTTCAGCTACATTTGCCCCGCATTTTCCCCATTGTTTTCCCCTTCCCCAACCCCACCCACTGCCACAGTCAATCCCCCTTGCGCTGTCTCTGCCATGTTCCTTGGTTTGCCCCTTCCTCTTCTTCCCGTTATCCCTCTCCTCCCTCCCCTCTGATCACTGTCAGTTTGTTCTTTATTTCCAAGTCTCTGGTTCTATTTTGCTCCCTTGTTTGTTTTGTTGATTAGGTTCTGCTTATAGGTGAGATCATATGGTATTTGTCTTTCACTGCCTGACTTATTTCACTTAGCATAGTACTCTCCAATCCCATCCATGCTGTTGGGGAGGGTAGAGACTCTTTCCTTCTGCTGCATAGTATTCCGTTGTGTAAATGTACCACAGTTTTTGGATCCGCTCATTTACTGATGGGCACTAAGCTGTTTCCTGCACTTGGCTACTGTAACTAATGCTTTCTACAAATATTGGGGCACATAAATTCTTTTGAATTGGTGTTTCAGGATTCTTAGAGTATAATCCCAGCAATGGGATTGCTGGATCGAAAGGCAGCTCAGTCTTTAATTTTGTGAGGAGATTCCATACTATATTCCACAGTGGCTGCACCAGTCTGCATTTCTACCAACAATGTACTAAGGTTCCCTTTTTCTCCACAGCCTCCCCAGCACTTGTTTGTTGATGTGTTAATGATGTTGCTTTTTAAAAAATCATACAAGAGTCAGTTTTGATGACTGGAGAGGTATGCAGTGAGATTCTGCTAATAAAGTATATTTTCTACTGAAAATTTATTTTGAAGATTTACACAAACAAATCTTTCTTACAGAATCAGGAAACAATCCTCTAATTCTCTTAGAGGTTCATAGCCAATATTATTTAACAGATGTGCAAGAATGTAGAGAGAGATTTATTCCGTAGATATATATCCACCTGATAACAAATATTACTGTGGAGCACATCAAAGTAATAATTCATTCTGCAACTGCTAATAAACTCTCTTTACTCTGTAAATGAAAAAATAAAAAATAATTTTTTCTTTGAGAAGCCACATTTCAGTTTACATTTTTCATTTATTTTTCTCTGTGATAACGATTCTATGACCTTACTATGTTAGCTATTCCCCATGCCTATGGATAAAATGTTAAAAGCATTCCATCTTGCTTTTGGAAACACATTCATTAGCAGTAAATCAATACTTCAGGATGATTTGGTGTTATATCTGAGCTTTTTTAAACTTTATTTTTCCTAGTAGAACAAATGTTCAATTTCATCTGTCACAATCTTTCAGATTTGCATATTTATAATATATATCACATATAACACACACACACACAAACACAAACACCTTATCATGTATTAGAAGCCTGGAAATTGAAAGTAGGCTGCAGCCTTTTACAAATATCAATGTTTATTCATTCAGAACTTACTCATCCTTCTGTGAATTCATTAAACATCATTGAAATCTACTGAAATGGCTTTTTGTCAGGCATCAAGTGAATGCCAAAAATACAGTATTCTTATCCTCATTAATCACCTGGTATTAATGGTAAAACATACATGTAACAGCTAATTTTAAGACTTTGGGATAAGCATTCTAGCCGGTAATATACGGCACTGCAGTAAAAATGAAAAAGAGCAGAAAACTTGCTGGAGAGGTAGGTGTGCTGAAACACTAGAATTACTGTGGGTTTCAAGAAATGAAGGAACATTTTTAATCTATCAGTGTTAGTCATACATGAAAAAATAGGTATGCCATTGCTACATTATTAGTCAGGATTCCCAGTGAGGGAAATGGACAGTGTTTACACAGAAAGATTCAGATAATAATAGTCAGGAGATGTTTGCAGCTGCCTCTGTCTCCTGGTCATGTGTCCTTAGCTTTAAGCTTCATTTTAGAATGAGGATGTTCTAAAATAGAGTTATTGGTCAGCTGAAAATTTAAAATGATTTCTTGCCCAATTTCCTCATGATGCTTCATCTCTCTAATTAGCATAATTCATTTATGCTTCTCTTTCCTATTATGCCTGCTACTAGGTGAGTCTGTATCCTCTGTGGAATCCCTGTGGAATTATCACTATCCTGGAATGAACATTGGGAGGTAAAATGTAATTTCTTAGTCTTGCTTCCTTAGAAATAGAGCCTGAGGAAAATCCTACATGTTAAATTTTTATTGAGGGAGCAGATCCAAACCCGAGGGATCAAGAGTAAAACAAATGTGAAGGGAAGTGAGATGGGAGAGCAGAAAACAAATATAAGGTGGTAACTTTCCCATGTCACTGAGCTGGACACAGCATGTCAATAAAACATTTTTGGTTGTTCAGTCGTTACCTAAGTCACTGAGATCCCACAGCATGTCAATAAAACACTATTAAGTTCAGTCAAGTGAGATATGCCCACAGAGTCTTATGCAATCACTGTATTTCCAAACAGTTGATCTACTGAGGAAGGGCAAGTAATTTGTTAATTAGCTTCTTTTTGTCCCTAGTTTTTCACTGGACAATATATTACCGGGGGGGGGGGGGTGATTGATTACTTCATATTCCTGTTGGGTTCTCATTATTCCTGGAGTAGCTTGTGGGATCAGCTCTTGCCACTATGGGCATGATGGAAAACATGTTGAAGTTTATCCCCAGGGATGTGGGCAGCAGAGGGGAGTACGAATTGGGGGGAGGCCCCCTGTGCAGTTCCTGTAGCTTTGGGACTGCTAGAACATTAAGAACTGGGAATGCTCTGTCCAGGAAGAACAGATGAGGCCTAATGAGGAGGGAAGTATGAGTGAAGCAAGTAAAGACCGATTGAATCAAGGGTGGTATATAAATTGTATCCCATAAAATTGCCTCATTTTATTATGATTGCAATAGTCAGTTAACATCAAAGCAGGTGTTTTAGATTGTGCAAAGAAATCAGCTAATATTTTTCTAATATCAATTTTGTTTTAAAACTTTAACTTTTAGTGAGTAGTTTCCCGAGACAAAATAATTTAGTTATTTTCTTGAAATGCCTCCTGACATAAAATGCCAAAATAAACTCTAATTGTATAAAATACAAACATATGATTGGCAAAAATATGGATATAATTCCCAAACTTTCCCTTGCTTTGTTCCCAAACAACTGAAGTTGTTTGATTTCACTCTCTGTTACCCATTTTTGATTGATAACTGCATGTCCGACATTCATATTTTTGTGTATGAGGAAAAACATGTAGAAACAACAACTCACTGGCACTAAAAAGTACATGTAAGGACTCAGAAGTGTCAGCAGCTATAAAACGGGAAAAAAAGTCTACTTGAGTGACACCCATGTCTGTCAGAACCACACTGTGCAACCTCTCATCGCAGTCTTTAGTTCATTTTCAGTAAATCTCTTTTCTGTTACATTTTATTTTTTCATGACTTTCAATTCACCTACAAGATTTGTTAAGTCTTTTCAGTGTGGCAGACATAACAGAAGTTTTTTTTTTTCTTTTTTTCTTTTGCTTTTCACATCCAACATGTTTATGGAAAAATATTCCATTATTCTACTTGCAAATGTTTACCATCTATTTTAGATCTCCTCGGGGCAAATATATATCTCCCTATTTTTAAACTTCTGCAGATAAATGAGTAAAATATAGAAGATAAATGAAATATTTGCTTAGTAAACTCAAAAGACTGATTGTGTGAGTGTGTGTGTAAATTCTGAAGGACAGTGAGGAATCCACACAAGTTACAGAGAATGTTGATTATACATTTTCTTTATGATTAATATGCTTTTAGTATTAAGCAAGGTGGTAGATATTGTTCATTATCTGAATAAAAAAATACTCACAATCTTCTTTTCTTGATCATATCCCACTATAAATGCTAAAGGTAGAGGCTAGCCATCTTCATTGCCCTGGGACACCTCCTGCTGGAATTGTCATGGGACTGAGTTCAAGAGAACAAGAAGTGAGTGTTACTTAGTCCACTAAAGCGTTTTTAGGAAATTTTCTTTTAGCTCAATGAAAGGAAAAAAATGCAGGTGATGCTACTTATTCTTTTTCCCTTCCTTCCTTGTTCTTAATGCTGAAGGGATGTTCAGAACTGTTGCAAACCTTGTGTGACCATGAGTTGCCAAACATATATAAAAGCCAATACTCTAAGGGTAGTAGAGGTTAAATATGTGAAAAGATAAAAGATAGGTTCTTGGTGGCTTCATGGAACCACTGGGTGCCAGCAAATGCCACTATCCAGTATTTTTATCAGTTGAGGACAAAACCCAATTATTTACCCTCTTAGTCCATAAGTCTTATTTGTCACTGAAAACATTCATAATTGTTACACACATTTTGGGAAGAGAGTCTATTCTTTCTCACAAAATAAAATATGAATTATATACTTTGAGCATCTCATATATGCAATTATACATTCTCATTTAAGATAACACTAATTTTTACCAAAACTTTAAGGATAGAAGCATTAAATTATCCATGTATCTATTATCTACCTATCATCTATCTACCTATCTCTTAATACACACAAGTAACATATTTCAAGTAACACATTTCATTCCCATAAGGAAATGAATACATAAGATATATATGAAAGAATTTAGAATATTAGAGGATATTATTTTACCATTGCAGTAGTAAAGAATGATAGGAAAAGTGAGCTTCATGAAATACCAGCTGAAAGATAGCTTTGCATCTTATCTGCTTCTTCTGTCACTTTTAAAGATGATGGAACTGAGGGGCACATATCTGGCTTGCTAAAAGTCATAGCTGCTTAATGATCTAGTCACTACTGGACATTTATTTTAACTTATTATGTAAAATTTTGTCAACTTTATGTTACCTGAACAACTATCTTTCAAAATCTCAAATAACAATTTGTTAAAACAAAGATGTGCAACCTCACAATGAAGAAATTAATACTGTCTTTTATTGATGGTTTATGGATTAAAGCATTTTTAAAGAATGAAACTGAAAAGATGGAAAAAACAAATGTTTCAGGGCCAGAATAATTAAAATACTTTCTTTATTTAATCCTCATGGTGACTGAAGTTAATTTTGTGCCTGTTTATGAGGAAAAATATGAAGCCCTAGTACCATAACTAGTAAATAAGGAAGCTAAGACTTTATATCAAATCTGATGACACCTGTCCTATCACTTTTTCCACATTGCAAAACTACCTCTGCAAATACATCAGACTCAATTTCTTTTGATTCCTCAAACAATAGAGTGTTTTGAAGTTATACTTCTTTCTAGTTTCAGGGCTAGCAAACATGCAAATATGTTTAACTAATTGTTGCTGTATTCCCAATTTAGTAATACAGATCTTAGTTTTTTTCTTTACCATAATCTTCAATAAATATTTGTTCTTCCTATCATAGCTTATGTGTGTGTTTATGTATGTGAATAGCTTTGTAATTCATTTAATTAATATCACAAATGTTCTGCAGTTAATTGAGATTAGCCTAGAAGAGAGTTGAGGAGGTAGTCTTGTTGACTTCCCAAAATCGAATCTCTTCTTAATGACTTTTCTTTTTTAATTACATCTCCATTTCCATTCAACCCTGGTATTCAATGAGCTGGTACTAATAACTTTATAGCTCCCAATTATTTTAGGAATATATCTAGATTTCCCTATTTGGCAAGATTCTAATTAAACAATTTGGACACATATTTCCTGGATAATCAAAAGTTTCAACAGTTTGCCATATGGCACAGGGTAACCATTATTTTATTAAAGATGGATATAAAATAAAACAGACTTTATATATTATAATTATTATTTTGTAACAGAATGAGTAGTTAACACTAAAAATATAGGACAAATATACAGTAAATTAAAATCTGTTCTTAAAAAATGAAAATTTATAGAAACTCACTATTTTGATCTAAATATTTTTATTTTATGAACAATCACTGACAATTTTCATAGGAGATCCATTGTTAAGCTTAATTTTATTAATTTTCTCTTGTACAGATATATACTATTACCTCTGTATAAAATGTCTTCCTCTACCAATTCACCTATTTTACTTATTGTTCATATATCAACTTTAGGAAACTGTCTTCACATTTCTGAGTATGTACAGACATACTCTCTCATAACACTTCTTTATGTTATCTATAAATGTTGTAAATTTCAACATTACTTCTGTGTTTAATTGATGTCTCCCTTCCTCACTAGATTATTTTCTCCGTGAGGACAAAGATTATCCTTTTTTGCTCAAAATTATAGTGTTAACACATAGCAAATTGATACTGTAAGCTCTCAAAAATATTTATTGAATTAATAAATGTATCAGTAAGTCAAAGAGTTGACAATCACTTTGAAATATGGTCTATATGATATTAATGTAAATAAAATATAAATATATATATAACACATATATACATACTTATACATACTTTATTTTTTATTAATTTTTTTCTGTTCAAATACATTTGTCTCCATTTTCCCACCACCACTTCCCCTGCCCCCCCACCTCCTTCTCTCAATCCTTCCCCACTTTGGCTTCATCCATGGGTCTTTTATACATGTTCATTGACTTGACCCATCCCTTCCCTTATCCCGCCTCACCTTCCTTCTTGACTCTGTTGGTTTCTTTTCTCTTTCAATGTTATCATTTATATTTTCCTTGCTTGTTTGTTTTGTTGGTTAGGTTCCACTTATAGGTGAGATCATATGGTATTTGTCTTTTGCCCTCTGCCTTATTTCACTTAGCATAATGCTCTCCAGTTCCATCCATGCTGTTGCAAAGGACAGTAGCTATTTCTTTCTTTATGCTGCGTGGTATACCATTATGTAAATGTACCATAGTTTCCTGATCCACTCATTTACTGATGGGCATTTAGGTTACTTCCAAACTTGGCTACTGTAACTTGTGCTGCTATGAACATTAGGTGCATAGGTTCTTTTGGATGGGTGTTTTGGGATCTTAGGGTATAGTCCCAGCAGGGGAATCTCTGGGTCAAAAGGCAGTTTCATTTTTAGCTTTTTGAGGAAATTCCACACTGTTTTTTCCACAGTGGCTGCACCAGTCTGCATTCTCACCAACAGTGTACTAGGGTTCCCTGTTCTCCACAGCCTCACCAGAACCCATTCTTTGTTGATCTGTTTATGATGGCCATTCTAACCAGTGTGAAGTAGTATCTCATTGTGGTTTTAATTGGAATTTCTCTGATGGCTAGTGATGCTGAGCATCCTTTCATGTGTCTCTTGGCTCTGTGTATGTCTTCCTTGGAGAAATGTCTGCCCAGGTCCTTTGCCCATTTTTTAATTGGATTGTTTGTCTTCTTGGAGTGGAGTTGTATGAGTTCTTTATATATTTTGGAGATCAAACCTCTATCTGGTGTATCATTGGCAAATATATTTTCCCATAAGGTTGGTTCCCTTTTCCTTTCCCTAAAGTTTTCTTTAGCCATGCAGAAGTTTCTTATTCTGATGAGGTCCCACTTGTTTATTTTTTCTTTTATGTCCCTTGTTTTAGGGGACATATCAGTGAAAATGTTGCTGCATGGGATATCTGAGTGTTTCCTGCTTATGTTCTCCTCTAAGACTTTTATGGTTTTGTGACTTATATTTAAGTCTTTTATCCATCTTTAGTTTATTTTTGTGTATGGTGTGAGTTGGTGATGAAATTTCAAGTTTTTGCATATAGCTGTCCAACTTTCCCAACACCATTTGTTGAAGAGACTATTTTTACTCCAACTTATGCTTCTGTCCGCTTTGTCAAATACTAACTGAACATAGAGACATGGGTTTATTTCTGGGCTTTCTATTCTGTTCCATGGACCTATGTGTCTTTTCTTGTGCCAGTACCAGACAGTTTTGATTACAGTGGCCTTGTAATATAGTTTGATGTCCGGTATTATGATCCCTACTACTTTGTTTTTCTTTCTCAAAATTGCTGCGGCTATTCGGGGTCATTGATAGCTCCATATAAATTTTTGAAATGTCTGTTTCATGTCTTTGAAATATATCATTGGTATTTTAATAGGGATTGCATTGAATCTGTAAATCGTTTTGGCTAGTATGGACATTTTGATGATGTTAATTCTTCCAGTTCATGAACATGGCATATGCTTCCATTTATTTGTGTCTTCCTTTATTTCTTTTTTCAATGTTGTATAGTTTTCTGCGTACAGGTATTTTAACTCCTTGGTTAAATTTATTCCTAGGTACTTTATTTTTCTTGCTGCTATAGCAAAGGGGATTTCTTTCCCAGTTTCTGATTCTGATATTTCATTTTTGGCATACAAAAATGTCTTTGATTTCTGAATATTGACTTTGTATTCCACCATTTTGCCAAATTCACTTCTTAGGTCAAGTAGTTTTTTGGTAGAGTCTGTGGGGTTTTCTAGGTACACTATCCTGTCATCTGCAAACAATGACAGTTGTACATCCTCCTTTCCAATTTGGATATCTTTTACTTCTTTTTCTTGTCTGATCACTGTGGCAAGGACTTTCAAAACTATGTTGAATAGAAGTGGTGAAAGCAAACAACTTTGTTTTGTTCCCGATCTTAGTGGGAAAGCTTTTAGTTTATGTTCATTGAGTATGGTGTTGGCTGTAGGTTTTTCCATATATGGCCTTTATTATGTTGATGTATGCCCCCTTTATTCCCATTTTGCTGAGTGTTTTTATCATAAATGAGTGCTGTAAATGTTTTCTCCACATCTATTGAGATGATCATGTTTTTGTCTTTCCTTCTGTTTATGTGATGTATTACATTTATTGATTTGTGTATATTGAACCACCATTGCATCCCTGTGATGAATCCCACTTTATCATGATGGATGATCTTTTTAATGTAACGCTGGATGCAGTTTGCCAATATTTTGTTGAGGATTTTAGCATCTATGTTCATCAGCAATATTAGCCTGTAGTTTTCTTTCTTTGCTGTGTCTTGCTCTGGTTTGGGGATTATGATGATATTGGCCTCATAAAAAGAGTTTTGGAGTATTCCCTCTTCTTGGATTTTTTGGAATAGTCTGAGAAGGACAGGGGTTAGCTCTTCCTTAAATGTCTTGTAAAATTCTCCTATAAAACTGTCATGTCCAGGGCTTTTGTGTGCCGGGAGTTCTGTGATTACTGCTTCAATTTCACCAGCTGTTATCAGTCTGTTCAGGCTTTCTGCTTCATCTTCATTCAGTGTTGGAAGGTTATACCTTTCTAGAAATTTGTCCATTTCATTGAGGTTTTCAAATTTCTTGGCATATAATTGTTCATCGTAGTTTCTTAAAATCTTTTGTATTTCTGTGGTATCAGTTGTTATTTCTCCTCTTTCATTTCTGATATTATTAATTTGGGTCCTCTCCCTTTTTTTCTTGATGAGTCTGCTTAAAGGCTTGTCGATTTTATTTATCTTTTCAAAGAACGAGCTCCTGAATTGGTTGATCCTTTGAATTGTTCTTTTCGTCTTTATGTCATTCAGTTCTGCTCTCATCTTGACTATTTCCTTCCTTCTCCTTGCTCTGGGATTTATTTGTTGTTGTTTCTCCAGTTCTTCAAGTTGTAGGCTTAGGTCTTTTATTTGAAATGTTTCTATCTTTTTTAGGTAAGCCTGTGTTGGTATGAATTTCCCTCTCAGGACTGCCTTTGCTGTGTCCCATAGGTTTTGGACTGTTGTGTGTTCATCTTCATTTGTTTCCAGATACTTTTGATTTCTTCTCTTATCTCATTATTGACCCATTCATTGTTTAATAGTGTGCTATTCAGTCTCCATGAGTTTGAATGTTTTTGAGGTTTTTCCTTGAGGTGGGTTTCCAGTTTCAAGCCCTGTCGTCCAGGAAATAATGTTATTATTTCAATGTTTCTAAATTTGTTGAGACTTGTTTTGTGTCCTACCATGTGGTCTATCTTTGCAAATGTTCTGTGTGCATTTGAAAAGAATGTGTATTTTGCCTCTTTGGGATGAAAGTTTCTATATATGTCAATTACATCCATTGGGTCTAATGCATTGTTCAGTTCCAGAATATCCTTGTTGATGTTTTGTTTGGAAGATCTATCCATTTTTGACACTGGGGTGTTAAAATCCCCTACTATCAGTGTGTTGCTGTCTATACCTTTCTTGAAGTTCTCCAAGATTTTCCTTAAATATTTGGGTGCTCCTATGTTAGGTGCATAGAAGTTTACAATGTTTATGTCGTCTTGATGGATTCTTCCTTTGAGTATAATAAAGTGTCCTTCTGGGTCTCTTTTTATTGTCTTTGTTTTGAAATCTATTTTGACTGATGTAAGTATTGCTAACCCTGCTTTTTTTCTTGTCCATTTGCTTGGAATATTGTTTTTCATAACTTTATTTTCAGTCTGTGTAAGTCCTTTGTTCTCAGGTTGGTCTGTTGAAGGCAGCATATGTGTGGCTCATGTTTTCTTATCCATTCAGCTATCCTGTGTCTTTTGATTGGGGCATTTAACCCATTTACATTTAAAGTTATTATTGGAAGGTACTTATTCATTTTTTCCCTTTACACCTGTGCTCTCTTTCTCACTCTTTTTCCTCATTTTCTTAAATCAGTCACTTTAGCATATCTGGTAGTGCTCATTAGGTGGAATATACTCTTTTAGCCATCTTTTGTCTGGGAAACTCCTTATTTCACCTTCCATTTTAATTGAGAGCCTTGCTAGGTAGAGCAGTCTTGGTTATGGGCCTTTGCTTTTCGTTTCTTGGAATACTTCTTGCCGTTCTCTTCTGGCTTGTAGTGTTTCTATTGAGAAGTCAGCTACTAGCCATATTGGGGCTCCCTTGTATGATACTACCTGTTTCTCCCTTGCTTACTTTAGGATTCTCTTTGTCTTTAATACTTGCCATTTTTATGATGATGTGTCTTGGAGTGGGCCTCATTGGGTTCCTCCTGAATGGGGCCTTCTGAGCTTCCTGGACTCGTGTGACTTTTTCTCTCTTCAAATTAGGGAAGTTTTCCATCATTACTTTTTCAAACAGGTTCTCTATCCCGTGCTTCTCTTCTTCTCCTTCTGGTATTCCTATTACATGGATACTCTTATGTTTCAGATTGTCCTGCATTTTCCTAAATGCCTCTTCATTCTTTTTGAGTCTTTTTTCATTTCTTCCTCTTTATGGGAGTTTTTTTCTACCTTGCCCTCCAGCTTGCTGATTCGATCATCTGCTCCATCTAGCCTGCTTTTGATTCCTTTTACTATGTTCTTTAATCCAGAAATGATATTCTTCATTTCCTTTTGTCTCTTATTGATAGTTTCTATGTTCTTTTTCAAATTGATATATTTTGCAGTAAGTTCCTGATAGTTTCTCTAGTTTCTCATACTTCTCTTTGAGCTCACTGAGCTTATTGAGCTTCCTTAGAACCATCTTTTTGAATTCAATATCTGATAGTTTACTTGCCTCTATTTCATTTAGTTCTCTAGGTGGGGATTCCTCCTTTCCCCTCGACTGGGGGCTGTTTCTTTTCCTTTCCATTATTTGTTAGACTCTCAATTTTTTGCTTCTGCTGCTTAAATTGATCTGTCTCAATTTCCTGACTTCGTGGTGTGAAATTCTATGGTCGTAGGCAGGTCTTTTTTTTTTTTTTCCTCTTCTTTCTGGGTCTTTCTCTGATGATGTCAGTTTTTGACACTCTCCAACCTTAGGTAGTCTGTTTGAGACTTCCAGGAATCTCTTGTCTGTGTCTGTCTCCTGCAATTTTTAATCTAGTCACTCTGCCCTCATCAGTTAGGCTTAGGCACCAAAGGGTGGGGCAATGTCTCCTGACGGTGGGGCTATCATGTCCTTACAGGGTGCTGCCACTCAGGTGAGTGGTTTGCTTGAGCAAGATGGAGACTGTGAAATGGGGAAGGAGTCAGCTCTGGGAATTCCCTGGCTATCCCCTCAGTTCTCTCCCCAATGCCTCTGACTCCAGTCTCTCTTCAAGCATCTCTAGGCAGCTCTGTGTCCCCTTTAGCCAAGGATCTACTATTTCTGTCAGCCGCACTGCACTCAGCACCCAGGCCTGGACGCTACTCTTCAGTGGAGTGTCCTGAGGGCGGGGCTATTGTTTCCTTTACGCCTGAGCGAGATGGAAGCTGCAGAGTGGGATGTCAGTCATCACTGGGGCCCCGCTGGCCACAGTCTCAGCTCTCTCGCCAAAGCTTTCCTCACCAATCTTTCCTCAGACTCCAGCCCACCCTGCTCCCGCCTCCGCCCAGAGACCAAGGAAGGTGGCTGCCACTGCAAATTTTTGAGTTGGCCCTTTAAACATCTCTTTGCATCTCCAGCTGCCTGTCTCTGGCAGAAAGCACTACTTTGCTTTTCATGTTTGTCTTTTGCCTGTGTGCTTTATTGGGTTCTGATGTTGTAGGCTAAAGGTTGCCACTTATGATTCAGACCCTGTTCTTCTTAGGGGGATCCAAGTGATCATTTTAATATCCCTCTGGCACTGCTGCCTGTGGGCACCCAGCCCACCCATTAGGATGTGTGAGAGCCTATTCCACTGTCTGTCTGAGGCTCCAAGTCTCCTCTCTCACTATCGTTCCATTGTTTTCCAGGTGATTTCTCCACAATTTAGTTGCAATTCCAGTTTGGTCCTGGGAGGAGGTCAGTGTGACTTCCTCTCACTCCTCTGCCATATTCCCTCCACATATTTTAAATAAACATTATTTTTTAAAAATTTTTAGATTTACAGCAATATTCCAAAAATAACAATCCCTATACACCACAAATTTGTTCATTATTAGCATCTTATAATTTACTATGATGGAAGATTTTTAAATTAATGAAACAATAAAAAATACCTTATTATTAATTAAATCCACACTGTTTTAGATTTCTTTAGTTTTTATATAATGTACTTTTCAGTTCCAAATTTCATCCAGGATACCATATTTCATTTAGTCACCGTGTCTGCTTAGGCTATTCTTGGTTTTGAAAGTTTCTCAGACTTCCTTTGCTTTTCATGACATTACTTTTGAGTCTTATTGGTCAGGTGTTTTGTAGAATATTCATTAACTGGAATGTTTTGATGTTCTTCAGATGGCATAAGAAATGCCCTAGATTTGTAGGAGGAAGACTGCAGTGGTAAAATCATATTTTTACTACATCATGCCAAAGTACTTACTGTCAACATGGCTATAACTGTGGAAGTCAACTTTGATCATTTAGCTGAAGTTATGCAGTTTTAGGTGTCTTCATAAAAAATTTATACTCCTTTCTTATTTTTATTCTATATTCTGGAAATAAGCCACTATGCCCATTAAAAAACAACATTAAGAAAGAAAACATATCTTTAGTAATCTCATAATTTTCATTAACTTACTAATATCCTCAAGATTTTATTTCCATTTCCATTGTAAGCCATACTTCTCAAAAATGGAAGTTATAAGTGATGGCATTTTGCAGTTACAGAAACATCTTATTTGAATCTCGTTGTTACCTAGTAAGAAACTCAATCTTCAAACATTTAAGAAACTGAGCTTTTGCCTAAATGGTTTTAGTATGGCTCACTTGCCTCACATTTAGTATTTTGTATTTTGTAACCCAAGAAGCAGTTCTAACTCATAAGTGTATTCAAATAAAAAGATGCATATTTAAACTTTGAATCTTTTCACTACTGCTAATAGTATTTATTAATTAGAAATCATGAATTTTGATTAATCATCATAATAAAAATAAAATCAATGAGTGCTTTTAATAAATGGATAATACACAATCAGTAAATAAATGCCAAGGAAATAATCAATCCTTAAGATATCCTTAAGAATTCATGGTAATGTCAGTAATGAAAGCTTAGAGAAATAATTAATACTCTACTTATTCTAAAATGCTTCTACATACAGAGACAAGGCTCATGTTGAGAAAGCATAGGATGACATTCCAGTAAGGAACAGGAAAAAAACAGTAATATTACTATTTTAAAAAATGTCTTAGCTGGCCTGTTACCCAAAGGGTTGCCAGTTCGATTCCCAGTCAGGGCACATGCCTGGTTTGTGGGCCAGGTTCCCAGAAGGAGGAGTGCAAGAGGCAACCATACATTGATGTTTCCCTCTCTCCCTTCCCCTTTCCCTCTCTAAAAATAAATAAATAAAAATATTTAATAAAAAAATTGGCATATGATAGTTGCCATTATATGTTTGAGGAACTGCCAAGTAAAGGTGGAAGGAAAATGACTGTGTACTTTTCCCATGGCAGAACTAGTACAAATGGATGAGAGTTACAAGAGAGAGTTTTGCTCATTATAAGCAGAATTTCCTAATACTAACTGTCAAATGTTCAGTTGCTGCATGATGAAGCAGTGGGTTTTGTTGACATTGAGAGGCTTCCAGCAGAGTTGTCTGCATGAAACTTTGCAGGAGACATTTCTTAATTGGGTGGGAGGTGAGTCAAGATGACCTTCATAGTTCCTTCTTATGATAAAGTTTTAGGAAAACACATGTTAAAATGTTCTTAAGAATCATGGTTGTTGTGCAACATACAGATGTTCAAATGTATTTCCTTGATTTGCAATCAGATATTCCTTAGAGTTGATTTATTCTTGAACCTCTGGTGCACTGTATTTTCTACCCTTACCTACTAGAAAGTCACTCAGTGATTTATATGAAGAAGCTTTATTTCAGAAACACATTTGTTTATCAGACGCTATGATAGGTAAAGATTTATAAGGGATAAAGGGAACTATGTCGAGACAACAGGCAATCTACAGAAATCATCTGTGGCACACAATGCTGCCAGCACCTCTTCACAGCTACTCTAATACTGCATAGATGATTCTATAGTGTGTAAGAACTTAATAATTACTATTTAATGAGTTGTAATAATTTAATGAGAAGCTCATACTGCAGTGTTTACTGTAGCTCAATAAATTTTCCCTCTTACATCTTTCATTTCACTTTCTCAGTAATATTTTTTTGAAGAACTGCTGTTTGCTGATGGACTCATTTATTCACATTATATTTGTTCATCATGGACAGTGTTAATGAAAAATACAGAGACATAGGACATAGTTGCAGCCTGTTTAATGACAACCAAATCAATCAGGACACACCAGCTCCTTGCTCAGGTCCACTGCTAATATTGTGACTTTGAGTCAGACAGTACTTGGAACATCACTCTTCACAGTGACTCTCTTTGACTTCAGTCACCATCGTACTCAGTCTGACCTCCTAAAGACTGGACAAGTCACACTTGCTCTTCAGTTCTTGTTACTTCTTTCATGTAATTTTTCATCTGTTTTTTTTTATAGTATTGAAGGTTTCTAGCCACACTTGCCAAGGCCGTGAGAAAAATAGACCCCCACTAGGTGTTCTAGGAACGCATGTGCATCAGTGTACCAGCTGGCGTTTTTGTGAGAGGCTGTGTTTGGCTTCAGTGAATTTTTTTGAAGACTCTTTTGATGTATTTGCCCATTTCATGATGGGTGATTTACGAGCGTACCTGCCCACACCACAATGAGTGTTCAGCAGTTTTTGACCAAAACGTCATAATCCCTAGGTCCCTCCCTCCTTATTTACCCAATCTTGAACCAAGCAACTTTTTTATGTTTCCCTGGATGAAAAAGTCCTTAAAGGGAAATGTTTTGCTGACATGGAAGTGATGAAACAAAAAAATGGCAGAAGCACTAAAAAGCATTAAAATCAATGAGTTCAAAAGCTATTTCGAGCAGTGGAAAAAACATCTTCATTGGTGTATTGCATCAAATGGAGAGTACTTTAAGGGTGACTGAAGTTTAAACATGTAAGAATAAATACACACTTTTTATAAATAAATTCTATTTTAGGGAGGTTCCCCCATCATATATACATTTATGTGTGTGTGTGTGTGTGTGTATTTTTTTAATACCAAAAAGAGAAACTCTGTGGCCAGGTATTACTTGAATTGCTACTTACATTGTGCTTTGTGAGGTTTGAAATATTAGTTGCTATTGCTTGTAGCCAGTCAATGCAGTCTTCAGCAGAGAGGCACTGAATAATCCCACTGGAAACCCCGTCCACAGCAATGACTTGAAAGGCATTCTGCCTGCAGATATGTCAGAACAAATCATATCAAAACATCATCTCATTAATCAATTTGTAACTTGAAATTAGATCTGCAGTATAGCTCTTCTTTCAAACAATATAAATACAGCTTCAAATTTAGATTTGCTTACTTTTCTTAATATCTTTATTTTTAAATGGGAGACTAAAGATAAACTGAGACAACATGTAATTTTGAATTACTAGACTAAATCTTGAGATTCAGAAAAAATTTAGAGACGCTGAGTTATGAAATATGTATTACATAAATGGAAATACATCTAGTATATTTTAGGATATTTCTTCCCAATTTACCATAAAATTATACATAAAATTCATTATTTTGGCTACCATCATCTCTTCTTTACATTTTTCAATGCATCTTCTTATTTATAAATGAAAGATCATATAAAAACAAATATTAAGTATCAAGTAAAAAATCACTTGATAACATAAGCTGCAGCATTTTGTCAATGGTTAAACAACTTTTGATCTCAGTATATTCATCTTCTCAAAGTTGGTTTGGAAAAAGAGGTTTTTATAGCTCTTCTTCATGTCTCAATTTTCATATTCTATAAATTATGTGAATGTTGTGCATTTCAATAACCAACTTTCCTTAAAATGCAATAACCAGTCTAAATATCTATATTATCTTTTGTTATTGTTGGAGAAAAATGTTTCCATTCTAAATTGCTTACCAGAGTGCTATAGAATTTACAGCAGTTCTGTACAGCTTTAATATTTACATTTTCCATGTATCAAGTTCTTGCATGTTAGAGATAAACTTAATGAACAGAAATAATCAAAAATCTCAAAACGAATGGAAGGTAACCCCATTGTCTTATGCTTGAGAATCACTCTGTTCCACAACACAATGCACTTTAGAAAATGGACAAGTTACACTTAAATTCTACCTTAGAACTGGGCAGTTGGTAAAAGCCTTTTGTCTGTAAGACACTCTGCATCTAAATTTTTAATATTTTTAGAGAAACTTGTCCTTGTATTTTTGACCAAGCACTTTCAAACGATAACAAAAGAGTAATCAAATATATTTTTTCACTTTATCTTAAAACTCCATGAAAAGATTTTAGTATGTACAACTGTTGCTTGTCTCTGAAATAATTTTTTGTTGAACTGGTGACAAAAATATGCATAGCATGAAAAAATATAACTTTCATAATTTTCTTACTTTTAATTTTGATACTCAGCAGTGCATAAGACTTTTAAAAATATCTAGACAGAAGCTCAACCATCCTTGAAATATGTGAACTAATTTGAGTTTAGCAGTATGCATTTCTTTCCATTCCCTGATAATCATAACCACTGCTTCATGTATCATAAATTAAAGCATGTCTTGAGCATGTTTGTTCTTTCTGCTTTAAATAAATCATAGCAGCTTGATATTTTTAGCTGATTATAGTTAACACACCTAGATCACACCTGTAATATATCTAATTATATATGTAACATAGTTCCTAGATAAAATAATTCTGAAGAACCTTTCATAAACCCAGTCTTGTATATTAATATATATCACTTTTACATTCTGTTTATATTTTTCAGGTTGATTTGATGAAAACTCCATCATAAATATAAGTGAAGTAAGTAAAGCCCTGGCTGGGTGGCTGAGCTGGTTGGAGCATCTTCACATACACCAAAAGGTTGCATGTTCAATCCCCAGTCAGGGCACATAGCTACGTTGCAGTTGCGATCCCCAGGTGGGGTGCTTACAGGAGGTAGTCAATCCATATTTCTCTCTCATATCAATGTTTCTCTCTCTTTCTCTTTCTCTTTATCTCCCTTCCTCTCTCTCTACAATCAATAAACATATCATTGGGTGAGGATTTAAAAATAGCAATAAATAAATAAATAAATAAAGTATCTGAACAATTTCTTTGCTTTAACTTCTTTTGCTTTGCTTTAAATTTGTGAGGGGGCAAAACACTGATTTGAAAAATTACACCACCCCTATGTTCATTGCAGCATTATTTACAATAGCAAAGTCTGGAAACAACCTGAATGCCCATCAATAGATAAGTAGGGAAAAAAAGCTGTATTATATGTATATACAATAGAATATTATTCTGCCATGTAAAAAGAATGAAATTTTACCATTTGCAACAGCATGGATGGGCCTAGAGATTATTATGCTCAGTGAAATAAATCACTCAGAGAAAGACAAACATCTTATGAATTCACTCATATGTGGAATCTAATGAAGAAACACATTCCCATTGTTGGGTTTGTGCATGAGTTTTTAGTCTATTGAGAATGTTATATCCATTGAGCTAAGTTATTTTTATTATAATAGCACCAAGTTTATGTTAAATATTACTGGAATATACTGTAATACTGAAATTATAGGCAAGATACCTTTGAGATTTTTTTTAAAAGCTATGCTAATATTGATACTGAAAATTCAATATATTGGGAAATTGAACTTAATCAGCACCATGAAGGCATTTCTATGGAAAGTAATTAGCCAGAAAAATAATTAGAATTTCTGGATGTTGAAATACTAAAAAATCTTAATTCATCTGGCCAAACATAGCAAAGTTACAAATAACAGTGGACAAAGGAGGAAAACATTATATTAGCTTAATAAAAAACTGTGATGATACATGTAAAAGGTTTTTTGATTGGCTGGGATGCTTGCTCCCCTCAGACTCCTCGTTTTCCTGTATTAGATGTTTTCTGTTCCTAATCGGTGTTATTGTTTAACACTGTTACTCCTGTTCCTAATGTGTAAATGTTATACTAGATGCAGAAAAACAACATGTAAGACAAGCAGCAAAAAGACTTGGATCATGGTAGCTCAAAAATTAGAAAAGATACAGGATATTTTTGAATGAGGACATTTAGGATCTGACTGCCTCCCATTACCTGTTTTTGAATAATAACAAGTTAACCTTAAATGCCATCTAAAATTATGGTCTTGCTCCATTCACAGCATCTGCCCTGTTTGGCAAGACAAACGCTGACTCTAGAGGCTTCCTAGGAATGAGACTTCCTAGCACCATGATTCCTCGTTTTCCAACCAAATGGTTGGTCATCAGTGCATCCTTTAGATTGATTTATGACCAAAAGGGGAACGTGTGGAAGAAAAGGGCCACGTATTAACCTGACAAGATCAGAGGAGGCCTGCAAAGCAGACTTTCAAACTCAGAAACCTAAAATAACACAAAGGATGATCTAAAATTCAAATTTATTAAGGCAGTTCATGGTGGGTAGTCATGTCCTTGGCCAGTATTTTTCTCTAACAGAGGTCAATCTTTACCTTAACTAAGCTTCTCTATTGTCTTTTTGCATCTATGATAACATACTTTAGGAATGGCAAGGTAATCTCCCTTTTTCCCAAACTCCTTGGGCACAAGGTGAGACTACAAATCCCCTCATTGTTATTGTTATGTTCATTGTTAACTATCCTTTACCCCCCTATGTAAAATAACTATGTATCTATCACATTACCTTTTATTCAGTCCCAGAGGTTCCCCTGCTTTGCTTTCTCCTGCCTCCCCTAACTTATCACCAGTGGACTTTGTGTAACCCCTTATGCCTCCGTTGATTCTAATGTATAAAATAAGGTACTAAACTGCCATTCTCCAGCATATTTCTCAATGTGTTGAGATGTTGCTTCTCAGCAGCCATCATCAGTTTGGCTCAAATAAACGTAAGAAATACTCGAAAGGGAGGAAAGAAGGAAGGAAGGGAGGAAGGAAGGAAGGAAATGAGGAAGGAAGGAAGGAAGAAGAGAAGAGAAGAGAAAAAAAGAAAAGAAAAGAAAAGAAAAAAGAAAAGTAAAAAGAAAAGAAAAGAAACAGGAAGGAAGGGAGGGAGAGAGAGAAGGAGGAAAGGAAGTAGGAGAGAGAAGGAAGGAAAGATAGGAAGAAGGAAGGGAGGAAGGGGAGAAGGAAGGGAAAAAACAACATTAAAACAGGAAAAAAGTTGTGAGGAGTCAATAGAGGGCAAAGTGAGAAAGCATTTCAAGCAGGAGGAGCAAATTTTACAGGTTTGGAGAGGCTGCACTACCACTTCCTTGACAAGCATGAGATATCACAGTGGAAAAGCAGGCAGGCTTGGAGGAAGTGCCTTTCTGTAATGCAAGGAGCTTCAAGTCCTCCATGAGGAACCACTGCTGAACTTACCATAGAAGACTACCACAGTCATATTTGTCTGGAATGCTTGGTCCTGTGAGACAAGTTAGAGACCTTTATAACCGAAATAAACATGTGTTTGTGAGAGTGGAAAAGAAACAATTGATTCAAGGGAGTTTTAAGGAATTAAAAAGGATGTGATTTAATTAATTTTTTAAAAAAATAAAATGTGAGGGAGATAGTAGAATTAAAATTACTCCAGAGTTTTGGCCCTATCTGGTTGTATGGCTTAGTTGAGGGAGGAAGGGAAAGCACACATTGTTTGACAGGAGATAATTAATCCTAAAACAAATACGAGCAGTGTGAAAAGCATGACATTTTGAGAGAAATGCAGGTTGTTTGACTTTTTGCACATGCATATGGGAAGGTGCCAAGTCATAAACTGGTGATGATGCAAAGCTTAATCATTAAGAACTTTGCAAGCCATGCTACAACAGTTCTATCTAATTTTGAAAGTCAGGGAGAATGAACAAAAATATTTAAGTATTGGAACACAAGGATCACATTTTGTATTTTAGAAAGATATCTTTGTGGTGGTTAAAAAGATGTAAAACGTAATGAAAGTAAGAAAGATATAAGAAGGATATTAGAATCCTAAAGACGAACAATGAAAAGAATCTGTTTCGAGAGAGTGATTCTGTCTATGTAGGAAAGGATATTTTTACTTAAAAAGTATTGGAAATATAACATTTACTTGATTTGGTTATTTGGGAAGTTGGTGAATGAAAACAGACATAAAAAGAAGCACTCAGGTCAGTGATTTCAACAATTTATTTCTTAGTGAGTTCAGTTCACATATAGCAAGTTCAGAATTGTTTCTGACCTATCTATATATGCTACCTTCATTCACTTGCTTATTTCCTTTCTTATTATTCAGGTTTCAAACCTAAACTGTTTGGTGAGGTACATGAGTTATTTCAAACCATTTTGTTTCCTATTTCTCAAGGTTAAATTTACTAAACTGTTTTATGATTAAAAACCCTGAAACTCATCATTCCCCAAAAGCACCTCTTTCCTTCAACCCCAGTATTTCCTTTGTCTAAACTGCCCTTTTACCTCACTTAATTTACTATCTGTAAGGTTATTACAGGTAAAAATGTTATGTAACTTTCTGACCTCCAATTTATCTGTGTACAAAATAAAGATGGCAATATTTGTCCTGCATACTTCACACATATAAAGACTATTTTAAAGCCTTTTTTTAGTTCCTTTTTTCCCCCTTTATTTCCCTCCGCCTTGTACCACCCTTTCCCTCAGGGTTCCCCCAACCCTTAGTTCGTGTCCATGGGTCGTACATATAAGTTCATCTCCATTTCCTATACTATTCTTAACCTCCTCCTGCCTATTTTGTACTATTTCTGCTGCTTATTCCCTGTACCTTTCCCCCCATTCTTCCTCCCCTTCTGTGACTCTGTTCCTGTTCTACTTGTTTGCTTCGTTGTTTTTGTTTTTTAGGTTCAGTTGTTTATAGTTCTGAGTTTGTTTTCATTTTACTGATCGTAGCTTTTGATCTTCTTTTTCTTAGATAAGTCCCTTTAACATTTCACATACTAAGGGCTTGGTGATGATGAACACCTTTAACTTTACCTTATCTGGGAGCACTTTATCTGCCCTTCCATTCTAAATGGTAGATTTGCTGGATAGAGTAATTTTGAATGTAGGTCCTTGTCTTTCATCACTTTGAATACTTCTTTCCAGCTCCTTCTTGCCTGCAAGTTTTCTTTTGAGAAATCAGCTTGTAGTCTTATGGGAAATCTGTGTAGGTAACTGTCTCATTTTCTCTTGCTGCCTTTGAGATTTTCTCCTTATCTTTAATCTTGGGTAATGTAATTATGATATGCTTTTGTTGGGAACCATCCTGCCTGGTTTCACTGACAGGTGAGAGGGCCCCAAGGCTGGAGGTAAGCAAGGAGGCCTTGGAAAAATAGGCCACTGAGGAGACAAAACCTGTTCCCCTGGCAGGGGTGCAGCCCCAGCCTCCCTCACCTCGCCCTGCTTGGCCCTGGAGAACGGCTGGTTAGTCAATGATGGGAAAGATCCCTGGATGGAAGGGACAACGTAAGATAGCCACAGCTGCGCGGGAGCCATCAGGGAAGGACTTGGGGGACATGGAAAAAGAGCAAAGACCCTCACCCTTTGGCTTTGTTATGGCCAGAGTCCTCATTCTATCTGAAAGAAGTCTCCTTGTCTCGGCTGCTCTACTCAGCTGCATGGCCAGTCAGTGAAACAATCTAAAGGAAGGTATAGCCTAGAACTGGATCAGGCAGTTCCCAGAGACAATTAGGCCTGGAAAAAGAAATGCATTAAATCTTATGAAACTTCTGTTGCTAAGAATGCCCTTGAGTTAATGAGTACTGATGTTGGGGACCACTGTGTGGCATTGGGAACTATAGCCCCACAAAAGAATATATTGTATCCACTGGAGCTTGCTCTGCCTCCCACTGCCCTAATAAGGAAAAACCAGGTGTCTTACCTCATGGCAAGGAGACAGATAATTTCTGAGCCCTGAAAACTGTGCCTTAATGAGTATCTGGTGCCGATTTTTTTGACAGACCTTCATTTAAGATAAACCTCTCTATTTCTTCAATTTATTATCTATAGTCTTTTGATGTAGATTGATAGGCTTTGTATGTATGCTGTATACCCCTGCTCATGTCATTCTCAGTAAAAAACACTTCAAGGAAAGGTCTCGGGGCATTCTTCACTAGAGGGAATCACCCGCCCCTTCTCCTGACAGGCAAATTCTGTCTCGTACAGTTTATTTCCCCCATTCGTGGCAACCCAGAGGGGCTCTCATCATGCTTTGGTGTGCGCTTCCTTGGATCAAACTTCTTTGGAACTCTCTGAGCTTCCTGGATCTCCTGGAAGTCTATTTCCTTGGCCAGATTTGAGAAGTTCTTCTTCATTATTTTTTCAAATAAGTTTTCAATTTCTTGCTCTTCCTCTTCTTCTGGCACCCCTAAGATGCGTATGTTGGGTCATTTAAAGTTGTCCCAGAGGTTCCTATGCCTCTCCTTATTTTTTTGAATTCTTGTTTCTTCATTCTGTTCTGGTTGAATGTTTATCTCTTCCTTCTGCTCCCAATCATTAATTTGAGTCCCAATTTCCTTCTCTTTATTGTTGGTTCCCTGTATATTTCTCTTTATTTCATTTTGCATAGCCTTCACTTTTTCCTCTATTTTGCAACCATACTCAACCATTTCTGCAAGCATCCTGATTACCAGTGTTTTGAACTCTGTATCTGATAGGTTGGCTCTCTGTTCATTGCTTACTTTTATTTTTGGAGTTTTGATTTCTTCTTTCAGTTGGGCCATATTTCTTTGTCTCAGTGTGTCTGTTACATTGGGAGGGGCAGAGCCTTAGATGTTCACCAGGGCAGGGCAACCCAGGTCGCTGGGTTGTAACACTGTATGTAGGGGAGGGGTCAGAGAGAGAATAATGCCACATGTTCAGCTCTCGGCTGGCTTTCAGTGACTTCTCCCACTACCCACAAGCAAATTGGGTCCTTCTGGTGCTGATTCCTGGGTGGGTGAGTTTATGTATATTCTAGGACCCTGTGGGTCTCTCCAATGGACTCTCCCATGAGTCTGGGAGTTTCTCCCGCTGTCATACCCACCACAGGTTTTTACCACCAGAGGTTTTGAAGCTTTCTTTTCCCACAGTGGAACCCTAGGTTGTGAGGTCCGTCTCACTCCCCAGCTGTTTCTCACAGTTTATCTGCACACAAATATGGAACTACCCAGTCCTCAAGCAGCCGCCTTGCCAAGCATCCTCTCTGCCCTAGCTGCCCATCTCCACCCCTTGTACCAGTCTGGATAAATGTTTCTTATTTAGTTCCTTCATTGTTGGACTTCTATACAGTTTTATTTGCTGGCAGTTTTGGTTATTTTTTGCTTTAAATTTGTTGTTGTCCTTCTTTTGGTTGTGCGAGGAGGCAAAGTGTATTTACTTACATCTCCATCTTTGCCAGAATTCTAAAGCATTTTTTAATTCATAGCAAAATTAAGGAGAAGGTACAAAGATTTCCTATATACCTCCTGCTCTCATATATGCAAAGCCTCCCCAATTACCAACAACTCCCACCTGAGTGGTATATTTGTTACATTTGATGAACCTACATTGGCACATCATTATCACCCAAAGTCCAAAATTTACCTCAGGGTTCACTCTTGGTATTCTACATTCTACAGGTTTAGACAAATGTATAACAACATATGTCCATCATTATATTAGACAGAATATTCTCACTGAGTAAAAGTCTAATCTGTTCTACCTATTTATAAATATGAACACCCTACCACCTCCAGCTCTGGCAACTACTGATCTTTTATTGCCTCCATAGTTTTTTCTTTTCTTGAGGGTCACATAGTTGGAATCATACAGTATATAATCTTTTCAGGTTGGCTTTTTTCATTTCATAATAATTATTTATGATTCCTCCATGTTATTTCCATGGTTTGGTAGTTATTCTCTTCTTAGCATTGTCTAGATGTACCACACTTTATTTATCCATTCATCTACTGAAAGATATCTTGATTTCAAGTTTTGGCAATTGTGAGTAAAGGTGCTATAAATATCTGGGTGCAAGTTATTGTGTGAACATAGTTTCAATTCATTTGGTTAAATACCAAGAAGTTTGATTGCTCTATCATATGGCAAGGGTATTTTTAGATTTATAAGAAAACTCTGAATGTCTTCCAAAGTGACTATACCATTTTGCATTCCCACAAGCTATACATGAGAGCTCTCGTTGCTCCATATCCTCACTAGCATTTGATGTCAGTGTTCTGGGTTTTTACTATTCAAATAGAGGCATAGTGGTATCTCATAGTTTTAATTTGAATTTCCCTGTTGATGTATGTTTATTTTTCACTACTATATCTTCTTTGATGAGGTGTCTGTAAAAGTTTTTAGCTCCTCTTTGTTAGTTCTTTCTTTTTTTTTAATTGTTGAGTTTTAAGAGTTCTTTGTATATTTTGGAGAACAGTCATTTGTCAGATATTTCCTCTGCAAATATTTTCTCCCAGGATATGGTTTGTCATCTCATTCTCCTGGTGTTGTCTTTAGCAGAACAAAATTTTTTACTTTTAATGAAGTCCAGCATATCAATTATCTCTTTCATAGATTATGTCTTTGTTGCTATATTTAAAAAATCATCACCCTACCCAAGGTCTTATAGGTTATCTCTTATGTAATCTATGAGTTTTAGAGTTTTGTGTTTTACATTATGTCTTTGATACAATTTGAGTTACTTTTTTGTGAAAAGTGGAAGATCTGTATTTAGATTAATTTTTTTTCAATATGGATGTCCAGTTGTTCTAGCACCATTTGTTTAAAAAACTAACTTTTTTTCTGTTTTATTGCTTTTGCTCCTTTGTTAAAGATCATTTCATTTTCTTGATTTTCTCTATTGGTTCCCTGTTTTCAATTTCATTAATTTCTGCTCTAATTCTTACTTCTTTTCTTTACTTTGGGTTTAATTTGTCTTTTCTCTTTCTAGTTTGATAAAGTGAAAAGTTAGGTAATTGATTTTATGTCTCTTTTTTTTTTTACTATATGTAATTAATCCTACAAATTTCTCTTTAAGCAATGTTATTACTGAACCCCGAACTTTTGATAAGTTGTGTTTTTATTTTCATTTAGTTCAAGATATTTCTTAAATTTTGTTTGAGGTTTCTTCTTTCATACATGTGTCATTTAGAAGGTGTTATTAAATACCCATGTATTTTGGGCTTTTTCAGTTATCTTTCTGTTATTGTTTTCCACTTTAGTTCCATTGTGTTCTGAGATCACATATTGTATGATTTTTCTCATTTTAAATCTTTTCAGTGTGTATTATGGCTCAGAATTTGGTCTATCTTGGTGAATGTTCTATTACATTGTGTTTTAAAACTTATGGATTTGGCTTCTTAAAACCTTTAAAACCTTACAATCTGCTAAAAATTCTTGTTTTATTATTTCTTCTTGTCAAAATCCAATTAAAATGTAAAAAAAAAAAAATAACAGGTGCTACCTGTTCCATGTTATATTTTATAACCCATGTATTTGAAATGAATCTCTACCATTTTAGTACTCCCATTTTTCCTAGTCCATCTAGTATAGTACTTGTTCTCTGTATTTATTAACCTGTTTGTATGTCTGCTACATACTGTTCTTTTTTACTCAACTACAAGTTGGATGAGGAGGTGCCATGCATGTTAATTTTCATCGCTCATAGTACTGGTACAGTGTTAGTGCTCTGAGCCTTAACTTGGATGTGCAAATATATCATCCCCATTTTATTTTAACAGTCTCCTGTTTTTGCTAACTTGAGATCTAGTTGTCATTCCAGACAGTTCGACTGTCAGGTTTGATTTTTGACATTTTTGTTCTTTGACTATAACCTTTTACTTTCCATACCTACCTAATTAACTTTTTCTTTTTCATCTTTCTTTTTTTCCTTTTCCAAATGGCTTGAACTTATTCCAGATATATCTGCATTTCTCCCTAGACTGTGCTTTCTGCTCATATATATCATTAGGAATTTGTTTGTTTTTTCCCACCCTAGAATATCCTGTCATTTTGACCTCCAGCTGTTTCTACCTTACTAACTCTTAGCTCTCAAAAACTTCAGTATATAGCCTTTTCTTCTTAATGTGCCATAATTCTCTGGAAAAAGGACAATTTGTTCAAAAGCTCTCCCAATACAGTTGGTGTCTGGGAATCAGGATTTTAGTTCCTAAGTACACTATCTTTCTACCCTCATGGTAGTCAGCATTGCAAATTCTTGTGCCCACCTATCAGTCATTTTAGTTATCTCTTTCTGACTGAAAAATCTTATTTCTTATAACATACCTTCCATGTTTATCTCTCTTTCCTAAATTCCTGAATCCTTCCATAACTGTGAGAGGATAGCTTTGACTTTCTACTCTTAAATATCTAGTCTCCACCCAGTAGATGCACCACATTGTGTGCCTTTAGTCTGTTTTCGTCATAACTTATGGGTTTTTGAAATATATATCTTCTCATTTTATCAATCGGAAAATCTTTCATCTGACCCTAAAAAATACTGGAATATGCTGTTTTAAAGGTTATTCCTTATTGTTTATTTTATTTTCCAGAGATATTCAAGTTCCTTGGGATTCTATCTTTTTCTGGCTATGGAAGATTCTAAAGTAGAATTGATAGTATTGTGTCCTTGAATAAATATGTCAAAAACTGGAGAAATGAAACCATTAGCAAATCTTTGACAACATAATTTTCTCCAGTTTGAAAAACCTATAATAATTGATCTAGAGTTGCCCATAGTAAGTGTGAGCTTTTACAGAGAGAATTATATATTTTAAGGGGTTCATGGAATTTCTTCCTTAGCACCACAGTACAATTGTGTTAAGAACAGGTGAAAAGGTGGGTATATATGAAGATTATTCTAGACAAAGGCAAACACATAACTCAGGGAGTAGCTAAATCAAGTAGGATCTTAATTTTATTTAGTTGGATTTTTTAAAATCATTGAATATTCTTGGTTTATATAGAACACATTTGTGTGTATGGGCCAGGATGGGGACATGTTGGCCTGTGAAAATGGAGGAAAGTCAATCAGTTCAGTCACTCTGGAGACAAATGTATAGAACCACATGTAAATATAGAGCAAAGGAATGGCAAGGGCAATGGCACATCAACACAGGAATGCTTCCTATTTTTGGTATTGAGTCTTCCCCTTAATCAGTAACCATGGCAATGATATGCCTTGAAATTTATATCTCTCTCCTTCCCCCTCATCATATTATAAATACAATACCCTTACAGATTGTTTCTTTCTTTACCATCAATATTCTTTATGTAACAAACTGTTTTTTCAATCCAATTAGCTCCAAAAACTATTGTGCCCAAAATCACCACTAAATTAATCACTGTTCCTCAGTATTTTTGGTATATCTTTTATGTAATTGATATGATCAATTTTTTTATTCTCTTTGCACTCCTGTTTGCAATATCATCTTTGATATTATAGTAGTATACTTAGTTATTCTGTTTACTTTTTTTCTATTTCATACTCACTGGTTCCGTTTCCTCCCCATACCCCCTAGTGTACATTCTTAAAAGTGCCATCCTTCAATGAACAACCATGAACTGAGTGTTTACAATGAGCCTGATTTTATTTGGGTTTATTATTAGAAACTCATTTGATAAGATACTTTGATTACTGAAAGCACAGTTCTCACAACTACACTCCTTACTTTCTTTCAAGTACTAAATTTCATCCAAAAGTGCTCAGTATGGCACCATCTCAATTGTCCTAACCCCAGGAGAAAAATGCTATGTGCTCCTGAAAGGACATTAGAAATTCTGCTGAAATTTCCTAAAAGTAATAGTGAAAATTAGCTCACTTTATTTTAAAACTATTTTCATAGTTTCTAATAAACGTGCAATCCATGATAGTGCTACTCAAAAAATAAATTCTTCCTCATTATAAGTCATAATATTCAACACTTTTGAACCGTAAAGCATGTTAAGCATTGAAAGGGCAGAGATAGTGTTTCCAAAACTCAATTATATATGATGCATATATTATATATATATAGTACTATACATATATTTGTTATACTTATTTATTCATCTATTGAAAATAAAGCTTAGAGATTAAAAGATCAACCAAAGTTCACATATCTCCACTTCCCATTATAATGCACTGACATGGCAATGTTATGACACCTCAGAATTAAAATTAGGTATATACTTATTAATTCAGGGCCATTACCATGAAATGTACGTAACTGTCTCATTATTGATAAAATATTGTGATGTTTTAATTTATCTATGCAATAGCATAGGATGGCAAAAAATTTTGTAGCAATTAAATAGAAGTATTACATCTCTGAAGTTAAAATTATGGACCTTGGCAAAACCAGCCAGCAAACTATATCTTAGTTTTTGAACTAATCTAAATAATCTTCTCTATATTTGTCATCATAGGCCATTTATTTATCTTTCCTTTTCTTTCCTATTTTTTAATCTTTGCCGCTTCCACTGCCTATGAGCTTCTTTAGGGAAGAAACAAAACACAACGGTTCCCAATTATAGACATTAAATCAATTTTTATTGGGTGAATGAGTGGACAATAAATTTGCTCTTGAATCTGAATTGCTGTGCTATCCACTCTAAATAGTACTATGTTTATAACAACTTATTACTGTAATATTTATTGTGTAATTAATTCAATTGCTATAAGCTGTTGATGTGTTAAACTGTCATAAAAATAGAACTGTGAGCAGCCATCTCGACTCACCCAAACAATATTTTTATTCTCTTAAATTGTTTTAGCTAAATACTTCTACATCATGAATCTATACAAAAGACTTCAAAATAAAAAGAAAACACAAATGTACACATTTTTAAAAATTAGCATGACTAGAAATAGTAAGAGAGTTTCTTAACATGAAAAAGGCAGGGCAGAGCAACAGGGAAAATTGTGGGACAACTGCAATTGAACCACAATTTAAAAAAAAGAAAAATAGAACTAAAAACCAAAAAAGAAATAATGAGAAACAGAAAAATTAAGTTTAGGATATATATTTGGATACAAAGTTATGTGAAAATAATATAATTAATACCCAAGGAGTTTAAATTATACATATAATTTAAATGATTTCAAAAATATACCCAAGACAAGGAAGGAATAAAGGAATTAGTGTTCTAGGTTTCTAGCATCTTCTGAAAAAAATTAAAAATTAATTTCATTAAATTCTAATAAATCATGTACACATACTCTTATGATCTGAATGTTGGTGTCCTCCCCACTCCCAATTCATCTGTAAAAATCTTAATACTTAATGTGATGGGATTAATAGGTGGGATTTGATAGATGCTTTAAGGCTGGATACCTCATGAAAGAGATTAGTGCCTTATCAAAGAGGCTCCAGAGAGATCCCAGCCCCTTTCACCAAGTGAGGACACAGAGAGAAGGGATCAGCTCCAAACCAGGAGAAGAGCCTTCATCAGAAGAACGCATGCATGATGATGTCTTGATCTTAGACTTCCAGCATTCAGAGCTGTGAGAAATAAATTTCTGTTGTTCATAAACCACCCATTCTGTGGTATTTTGTATTGAAGCCCAAAAGGATTAAGACATATGGTGTAATGTTTAGGCAATAATTAAAACATAATGTAAGATTCCATTGATATAATGTTCTTAAAATGACAAAATAATAGAGATGAAGAACAGATTAGTAGTTGTAAGAGATTAGAGACATAGTGGGGAAAGAGTGAAGCTGGCATGGTTATAGGGCAATTAGGGGATTCTCATGGTGAAGAAACTGTTCTATACATTGACTCTGTTGGTGAATACAGGAGCATGCACATGTGATAAAGTGTTATAGAATTAACCATAATCATACATGAAAGCTGAATGAATGGTGGATTTGATCAATATCAATTTCTAAAATGTGGTATTGTACTAAAATTCTGCAAGATGTTACCATTTGAGAAAATAGGTAATTGGTAAATGGAATCCCTTTTATTATTTTTTAACTTCATGATAAATTTGCAATTAACTCAAGATAAAATATTTAATGATAAAAGACAAAAAAATAGAGTTAAAAAGAATACAAATTTAAAAGATAGATATTATCCCAAATTTTTCAGTAATTACATTAAAAGTAAATAGACTTAATGATCCAAATAAAAGGCTAAGATTGTTACTTTGGTTTAAAAACAAAAGAAAAAGAAAAAAACCAAACATATACAGCTCAAAAGAGATATATTTCACAGATTAAGACTTAGAAAAGTTGAAAAATGAATAAAAAGAAGTACAATCAAATATTAACCAACACAGAGCTGGTATAATTATCCTATTATTAAAGTAAACATAGAAGCAAAAACATTTCCAGAGATGCAGAACATTTTATAATAAAAGGTTCATACTTTAGGAAGTTTCAAAAATCCCTAATCTGCTAGTACCGAATAACATGAAATTTAGTATATACAGCGTATATTGATACAACTGAAATAAAAAATACATAAAACCACTATCTGCGGGAGATTTGAATGGACTTTTCTTAATATCTAATATAATAGACAAAAACATCTTCAATGATACAGATCAGAACTCCTAGTGAACAAAAGTGACCTCTTGAAATATATAGGACACTACACTAAATAAATATTTTAAGTGCATATGAAACATTTGCCAAAATTATCTATATATTGGGTAAAATCAAGCCTCAAAAATATCAAAAGATTGAAATCATTCAGGGTAAAATTATACTAGAAAGCAACAACGAAAAAGATAATTAAGAAATTTTAAAATAACTTAGTATTTTGCAATACATTTTAAAATAGTCCATGGATCAAATAAGTAATAAAAATTAGAAAATATCAATAAACACATTTTTCTTTTTTATTGTATTTTTTCCATTACCATTTAGTCCCTTTGAAAAGACATGAATATCAATACTTGTGATCTTGCAATTCTGGCCAAGAAGGAGTAGCCACATTTTCCCCAGGTGTTTCCTAATACAACAAAAGAACATTGGACATAACCCAACAAACATAGGTATTCTCTGAAAGGTACAATGATAAAGCTGACTGCCAGGGACCTCAGGACCTGAAAATGACAAATTGATAATTCCCCTGGGTTTCCTTACTCTCTCCCACACATCCTAAATATATCCTCTGGAAGCCTTTAACCCATAATCACCAACAGCAATACCAAAAAGTGCTCCAAGGAAAGCCTATTTTCTCTTGTTAAAACACTGGGAAATAAGTGGGCTAAAAAAATTAAATCTTTTTGCTAACCATCCCTAATCTAGTCAAACATCTATAGAGAGAAAGGCACTGTCCCCTTCCCCCCAATGTTTCAGCAGAGGTGAACAGGAATCTGGTCTTCCACCCATCCTCTAATTCCTCCACCTGATGGTGTTCAAGGGGCAGGCACGTTCCTGATCTTCCATCCCCCACCTGGAAGAAGGAGGTAATATCCAGTTCCTTTCCAGTGTAGTGTCAGTGGGGTCCAGTGGGGAGCTGAACTTCCACCTCCATCTGGCAGCAATTAAACTGAGGGAGGCAGTATGAGATGTGGCTAGTCAGTACTCGGCCACCCTCCACTACTGAACATCATGACCCAGTTGGGAGATGAACATCCAGTCCCACCGGTCATCACCAAGATAGAATCAGGTGATGGGAGGTGAGGCTGATTTCCCTCAGCTCTTCCTCCATCCTCTCCCTTCTCTCAGCATGGTTCTGTGGTGAGCTGAGGTTCTACTATCACCCAGTAGAAACAAAACAATGTAAATCAGCTTCCCATGTCCACCCTCTCAGGTGCCAGCAGAGTCAAGGAAGAAACTGAACTGACACCATATTTTAAAGTCCTGAAAAAAAAGGATTGTCAACTACAAATTCTATAGCCAGGGAAACTATCCTTAAGAATGAAATTAAAATAAAGATATTCTTGGACAAAGAAAAACTAAGATAACTTGATACCAGCAAATTCACCTTTAAGGAGTGACTAAAAAAAATTAGACAGAAAATGTTTACAGAAGGCTTGGAAATTCAGGGGAAAAAATAAGTTTGGAGTGGGTAAACATTGGGTTAAATACAAAATGTAAATTTACAATTGTTCATATGAAAATAATATAATTAATAAATACTAATAAAAGAATAAACTGTATTTCATGAACTCACAACTGCATACTTACTTTTGTTCCACCTTGCATAGATTACCCTTTTTGTATGAGTTTTTGAAATTATTTTAATAACTAACACAAAAAATCATGTCACTTGATAGGGTGCTTGATGTAGGTACAAAATTAAGATAATTATACTTACAAATTGGGGAGGATAAAAAGACCTAAATGGAATTAATCTCGAAAAGTTAATGATCAAATGAGGGTTTGGCAAAACTGTGGCTTATGGACTAAATCTAGCCTGTCATCTCTTTTTATAAATAAAGTTTCAGTGGAAAAGAGCCATGCCCATTCATTTGTATACTGTGTATAGCAGTTTTCATTATAAAAGGGCAGGGTTGAGTGGTTGTAACAGAGACATTAGAGCTCTCAAAGCCTAAAATGTTTACTGTACCATTTTTTATAGAAAACTTTCTGGACTCCAAGAACTTCCATCTCAACTAACTAAAAACAAAAAATCAAACCAAAGAGTTTCAGAAATGGAAACAATCAAGTAAGCAGCAGAAAATCATGATTTACAATATGTACATGTAATAAAGATTTTCAACAAAGTACCAAATCAGTCCATTGAAAAAAGAAATTTATGAAATTTACAGCCCCCTAAGATAACTGAGCAAGATTAAAAAAAGAAATTTCAAGAGTGAAAAGGAGCCCTAGCTGGTGTGGCTCAGTGGATTCAGCATTGGCCTGCAAACCAAAGGGTCACCAGTTCGATTTGCAGTGTAGGGCACAAGCTTAGGTTTCAGGCCAGGTCCCCAGGAAGGGGCATGGACAACTCAACCACACATTGATGTTTCTCTCCCTTTCTCCCTCCTTTATCCTCTCTAAAAATAAGTAAATAAATAAAACCTTTAAAGAATGAAAAGGAAGACATCACTAGTGTTCTTACACTTATTTAAGAAGATAATAATCTGAGAATATTATAAACTACATGAAAATAACTTTTGCTATTAAGTAAATTATACAATTTCTTTGAAAAAATAAAACATTAAATAGAATACAAGAAATACAAAAATCCAATAAAACTGTATCTCTTAAAGGCACTGATTCCATTACAAAGTTAGAATTAGAGTTGAGGTTGTTTTGTTTTTTTTCCCCACTAGATTCATAAATGTTTTACTGTATTATACTATTTTTGTCTAGTTCTTCTTCCTACTATTAAGAATATGATGAAAATAAGAATCATAAGGCATACTATGTTAAGAGTTTGACTAAATGTCTGTTTTTCAGTCAACAGAAAATCAGAACTCAGTAACATGAACCTACCGACTCAAATCTGTCCCAGGCACATACTGAGAGAAACGACAATGAAGCAAAGGGATCAGTCTAAGGTCACACCATCGCTTTTCCCATCTCAAGCCTGGAGATGTTGGCCATGAAGAACATGATAATGTGTCCTGAAAAGAATACCAACATTCAGTATTGTTATTTTTATCTTTTTGTGTTTTGAGTTTCTATGTCACAAATTCTTTTCATCTGAGGTATATTTTCTCCTAAATAATCAAAAGATATTTACAGATTACCACAAGAAGAAATCTATATGCATTGACAATAAAATTGTATTTGTTCACTTCTTTA
The DNA here is from genome assembly GCF_021234165.1 of Pteronotus mesoamericanus. NCBI lineage: Eukaryota > Metazoa > Chordata > Mammalia > Chiroptera > Mormoopidae > Pteronotus > Pteronotus mesoamericanus. The sequence goes on along the minus strand of NW_026555321.1, from coordinate 76,420,094 downwards.
TGAATTGAATTCTTAAGAAAGTGGAGTGTGTCATTGAGATAAAGAATGGTAGAAAAACATTAAAAAATGGAGTGGGAGACAGAAAAAGAAGTAAATGTGTGAAAGAACTGAGTGCATCCACAAATGGGAAAGATGGGACAGAACTGGTAATTGCAATGAACTCGTAAGAGACAAACTAAAACAAGCTGTACTTAATTCAATTAGCCAGTATTTTCTGAGTATCTGGTAAGCACAAAACACAAGTGTTTCTGATTTATCAGTTACTTGCAAATATTTCTGAGTATAATGAATTATCTTATAAGGCAACTTTTAAAAACTACTCAAATATTTGCAGGCCCATTGTTGTAACGTCATGTTTATAAAAATATATTTTATTGTATTATTAGATAATATACCGCTGATTTCAAATTACATATATTTTATGTTTTATTAGAAGTTTGGATTTTTTCTTTATGTATAGAAGAGACAGATTTAAATAAAATTTGAGCTTTTCACTTGATGTTGATTTATGCTTGTATTATCTGAGGTTCACTATTAAATTTTCTTCATGGCACTAACACATGGAATAATGTTGATATTTAAGTTGGCATGGGTTGTAACAGGCCAAGGCTTAATTTGACCATGGAACTGTTGATACTGATTTCTCTATTCTAAATCTGAATAATTATATTAGAAAGAGGTTCTATTTTAATCACGTAGAAACTGTTAGTCTATTATTCACCTTTTCTTTCAGATATTAATTTATTTAAAATTATTTATGGAATAAAAATGACAACTCTTATTATTATTATTATTATTAAAGGTCAAATGTTCCTTAGCATTATCATGCTATTTGTAACCAATTGTGGGAATATAAAACTATTAAATCCTTAGAACAGTTTGGAACACTGAGAAGGGTGAACTAAAACCACTCAGTGTGGAGCCCACTACTGGTGTTTCAGTAAGCACTTCAGCTTAAGACACCTATCCTTTGATGCAAGACAGTTGCTTTTAATGCCTGTCCAGTGATGGCAAAAACACAAACAGAGGTTTCCTGTTAATCTTTTCCCTGGCCTTCATGTCAGATGTTGTAGACGATCAGCATGGGGTCATTTGGGCGGCAGCACAAGGAGATGAAGACCAAGGCTCCAGATCAGAATCAGACCACCTGGTTTCAAGATACCAGTTTCCCAATTAAATAGTCCTTTAACCTAGGAGCAGGTTATGTGAACTGTTTGTGCTTTATTGTGCCTATTTCCAGATATAAGGCTATCACAAGACTCCTCTAACAAAAAAATAAAAAACCCTAGAGCATTTTTAGATGCATTAGAATATTGTTTCCCCACATTTTCTATGTAAGGCATTTGAAGAAACAATAATCACTTGTGACACACTATGAGAAACAGAATAGGTTACTGTGGTCAGGCCAGAACTAACCATATGTATCTTAAGCGTCTCAGGTCACACCAAGCTGTAAAAAATTAGGCCCAGTTCTGCAGTCAATAGTTGATCTAAGTCATCCAGCCAGCAAATGACAGTGTCAGCATTGGCACAGTCCTACATTTTTTCTAATTCGAGGGCCAAAACATCTATCACAGCACATTTAATATTTATAAACAGAGGTGAAACTATGAAAATGATTCAGATTTGTATCTCAATTACTTTATAATTTTGCTATGTGAGTATAGACAAATTATTTAAATATGGCTCCTCATCTTTCTTGAAAAGCAAAATTAATATCCCTTACTTTATGTCTATAAACAAATGGGATAGTAAATGTAAAGGAACATAACAGACATAGGCAATGAATATTACAGACAGTGATAATCACCAATAGATGAGTATAATGTTTTACAAATTTATTTTATAGATTTCATAGATTGGTAGACATGGAAATGCATGTGATCCTTTACATGACTTTAATGTAAAATCTTGGTTTGGTGCCTTTAGGTACCAAAGTTGTGAAATTTCACTTTGTTTTAGTTTTTCTCCTTACAAGAATATGAATAAGCCCCACTTCAGCTATTGAACTAATCGGGTTAATATATTTCATTTTATAGGTCTGTTATTTGTGATTCTACTAATAATTTTAAAGATGATTTATTTTTATTTTAATTATGAAAATGTAATATAAAATTGCCATCTAGTTTTTTTCTGTAATAGCAGCCTTCAAGTTATTTTAATTGTATACAAGATAATCTAAAAACAAAAAAAATTGTATTATTTTAAGGCCTGTAACTACTTTTCAAGAGTTTTATTCTTCAATGCCAAAAATATTGTTTCTGATGTTATTAATAATACGAATGGGGAAAAGTAGCATTTACATAGTAGTTGCTTTAAAATATTTTCCCCCAAAACTTAACACATTTCAAGGTATATTGCCACAAAATAAACTTAAGAACATTTATCTCACCAAAATAGAATTGTATTGATGGCAGAATGCCAAGATTTTGTTAGGGACTTGGCATAAAACATATTCATTAAGTATATAGTTATGAAAAACATGTTTCTAAACACCTGGCTAAATGATTATCTGAATTTAAGTCTCCTTGTGAACATAAAGCTAATTACTTTTGTCTACCTTGGCTGGCAAACCAATTGACTCTATACCCTAAAATTGATAACCTAAAATCCTTAGGAGGTCTAGACTATATTTATTAAGTGAGATAGTGGAGCAATGTTAATATATTATAAGGTGTTATTTTCCCTCTTGCTTACAACGCTGTTTCCAAAAAACAGAACTGGGCTTGCTTACTTCAAATTTGCTTCAGAGAATAATTAAGGCAGAGGAATTAAAACTGAAGTTACCTGGGCCCAAAATAGAATTGAGGATTTAGAATATCAAATAATTAAATATTTCTCTTAAGACCTTATTTAATATGTGTACATTCTGTGGAAAATATATTTTTAAATGCATGCTTCCTTCCAAGTTTTTACTGTTTATTGTTATTTAGTGATGAGTTAGAAGTAAACAAGTGCTTAATTGCTCCTAATTTTATAAATCCCTGAATGAAAATATCATCCTTTCTTCACACCTGCATCAAAACCTATTCAAGACGTAGAACAGAAATACGGAAGAGCATGAGCTATATAAGTCAGTGTGATCCCGTCAGGCTTGGAGGTTATTCTCTGATGAGCAATAGTCCCTAAATTTTGTTGAATTAAATTAAGTCAGTTGTATAAAAGTCTCTGGTAGGTCTTTACTCTGATATTAGAATGCTAACATCCATTATTCTTTTTCTACTCAAAATTAATTTGATGCATTTGTATATAGATCTGAATTTTAAGCTTTTTGAATCAAGAACCATAATTAACATCTCACCCTAGTACCTAGAAGAGTGTTTCCACAGAGTAAGCTCATGGCAAATATTTATTTAACTGAAATTCATTGAGACTATTTTTATCTTTAATATATATACTTTATTTGAATTTACATTTGTCTTGTTATCATCTAAAATCATAAGTACCCTCAAGCTTAAAGATCTTTGACAGCATCAAAGTAATTTTTAATTTTAATGCTAAAAATAAATGTGCCTTTGAAAATGGAAAGACATATTTCCAGTAAAAGATTTTCTGACAATTTTTAAAAAAATTTTATACAGCTGGATTTGTTTAGAACAATTATGTTACAGAATTACTCAATAATTGTTTTTGCTTTATTTATATCTTTCTAAATAGAGGCACAACATATAAAATTAATGCCACAGATATTTTTATATGCCAATGAAACGAGTTAAAAACAAACCAGAATGATTCTTACCCATAGATATTTCATTCTGACTTCTCTACTTTTCATTATTATAGTATAAAAATATTACCAAACAGTCTTCTCCAACCAACTCATCCAAACCAGCTCTTCCTTCCTGTCTTACCAGCAGAGCTGACAGGGATTCTTCTGTGAATGTCTTGTGAAGGGAAAGTTCTCAGGAGAAACCTGTCAGGACTGAGGGAAGCCATGGGTGAGGCAGGGAGCAACCTGGCCAGAGATGTGGTCTGGGGTTGGGGGGTGGCTGCCAAGGCTCTGTGAGGACGCCTGCCTTTACACCCTTATCACCTATCACAAATCCCTGGCTGCAGCCACACTAGGGTGGGGAGTGGTGACCCCTGATTGGCAAAATATTTTTCTCACAAGAGGGGTCAACTATAAATTAGCAGCAGCAAATACTGACAGCTGCTGAGGGTACACGTGCTAGCCCAGTAAAGGAACTGGGTGGGCATCGAAATTATCAGAGCCTATAGAGTGTGAGGGGACAGGTGGTCAAAGCAGTTGGTAAAGTAAAAGGTAAAGATAGGTAAAGATTTAACTGGATATTGTAAGTCTAGGGAATTCAGAAGGGAGCTGATGGAGCACCGAGTGTATAGATTCATTTTCTCATTAGTCAATGTTTAAGTCATTTTCCTCATTAGACCATGTTAAGATACTCAGATCTTACCATCTTCTGAAGATTAGCATTTTAATATTAGCTCTTGTGTGACAATTATTTCTCTGACAATAAAATTAAAAATAAAGTCAACTTAAATATTCTCAGATGTGGTTAGTTTATACTTGTGGAAGTAATGCTTGGCCTTGCCAAGGATCTTCAGGAAATAGATAGATTATAGATGATGATAGATAAATGATAATGATAGATGATGATGATGATAGATAGATGATAGATAGATAGATAGATGGATAGATAGATAGATAGATAAAAGCACTTGGGGACCTAAGGCACTCAACCACATAACAACACTGGTGCAGTCAGGTACAGTGAAAGTCATTCAGATCTAAAGACATTCAAAAGGATCATTTTGAAGTAAAATGTTGCAATTAGGTCAATAATTTCAAATGGAAGATGAACCATGTAAGTCAAAAGTAGGTGTATGTCCCATATATCCCAATATGTGGAATGAAAAAATAGAAGCCTTTTAAAGTTAGCTCTGCTAAACTTCATGTTTGTGAGTATAGTGGAAAATTGTTAGTTTTATATATAACCAGAAAGAATTGTTTTGTATTTAGAATGTGTGAATGTTTTAAAGTGTGAAATACATGAAGCTTCAAAAACTATATATAAAATTCAAATAAAAGCTGTTTATTCCAAAACATAACTGAAAAATTTAAAAATAACATTCTATTAAATATATATAGACACACATGCCAATTTTATCAATTATTAAGTACATGTATAGTTTAACACTCATTACATTTAACATATTGTATAGATTATTTCCTCACCTTGTATTAACTCCCTGGTAAGCACAAAAGTTTCTAAGAAATCCTTAACAATGACAAATGAAATAGCTACTTTTAGCTAAATAATTTAAATAGAAAAAAGGTAAAAATCATAACAAATTATTTAGAGCATGAAATTACATATAATATGCAGTGTTACAAAATGATTATAAGGCGTCATGAATGACCTCTTGAAGTTAAAAGTTTCTATAGCTTAGAGATTTTGGAGAATAAAAAAAGACATTAAAAAAATAAATGACCTACTTATTTTTTCCTTTCTGGCTTGTCATAATACTTAAATGATGAAGCAACCAAGGATTTTTAGCAAGATTCAACAGCAGGTATTTCAAACTATAAGTATACATATTTTGAGGGGCTTCCTTCTGTTAATCTTATTAATGTGAACCATGCTTCAGTCTTACTGTGTTGTTGGGATGGTAGTTGAGATGTAAGCCACTGTCACAAAGAGGAGAGGACGTGCCACTACTCTGGTCACTTGGTGCACCTACAGGAAACAAAGACACAACACCCGACTGGTCAGAATGCCAAAGAGCTCCTGACTAACACATTCTACATTATTATATTTCATCAATTATATCAATTAAATCAGGTAATAAAATGAATTTTTATTTTACTTATATCAAAGCCAGGGTTTTGCAAGTAAGTTAACTGACTAAAGTTATTGGGGCACTAAAAGAGACTTGGAACTACTAATCTTTGATTTCAGAAAAATTAAGGCTTTATTAAAGAAAACAAACAAGTAATATTTTATTTTATTATCCAAGTGGGCTATTCTTATGAACCATACTTATAATAGTTAATAGTGCAGGATTCTGTCTTTAAATTTCTACATAACAATTTTGTTTATAAATTTCTCCAACTTTGTTTATAAATTTTCCATGTTTCAACCTACTGCTAAATCCTATCTTTAGATACCATAATATTCCATGGTGCAAAAACAATATTTTCCTGTGGGTTCTTGGTAAATACTATAACTGGAAGTACCCTTTTGACAGTTATCTACTTTTGCAAAATGCAACTAAAATCTTAATAATACTAATATCTATTTTTAAAACATAAGTTATAGATGTTTTAAAGACTGTTGACTTTTAATTAGTCCCTTCCCCTTCTTTCCACCATTAAAACCCTCCCCCACCCCTCTGGTTGCTGTCAGTCTGTTCCATGTTTCCATGTCTGTGGTTCTAGTTTGTTCATTAATTTATTTTGTTCATTAGATTCCTGTTATAGGTGAGATCATATGGTATTTGTTTCTCACTGACTAGCTTGTTCCACTTAATATTCTCCAGTTCCATCCATGCTATTGCAAAAATTAGAAGTTCCTTCTTTCTTTCTGCTGGATGTACTCCATTGTGTAAATGTACCCCAGTTTTTTGGATCCACTCATCTAGTGATGGACACTTAGGTTATTCCCAGTACTTGGCTACTGTGAATAGCACTGCTATGAGCATAAGAGTGTGTAAGTTTTTTGAATTGGTGATTCGGGATTCTTAGGGTATATTCCCAGCAGTGGTATCGCTGGGTCAAAAGGCAATTTCATTTTTAGGTTTTTTGAGGAAATTTCATACTGATTTCCATAGTGGCTGCACCAGTCTGCATTCCCACCAACAGTGCACTGGGGTTCCCTTCTCCACATCCTCGCCAGCATGTTTTTTGCAGGTTTATTGATGATAGCCATTTTGAGAGATGTGCGGTGATATCTCATTGTGGTCTCAATTTGCATCTCTCTGATAACTAGAGAGGTTGAGCACCTTTTCATATGTCTGTGGGCCATCTTTACATCCTCCTTGCATAAGTGTCTTATTTAAGTCCTTTGCCCATTTTTTAATTGGATTGTTTGTCTTCCTGGTGTTGAGTCATATGAGTCTTTATATATTATGGAGATCAAACGCTTGTCTCTAGGTATCATTGTAAATATGTTCTCCCATTCAGTCGGTTCCCTTTTCATTTTAATGATGGTTTCTTTAGCCATGCAAAAGCTTTTCAATTTGATGCAGTCCCATTTGCTTATTTTCCCATTATTTTCCTTGCCCTTGGAGATGTATCATCAAAAATATTGTTGTGTGAGATATCTGAAATTTTACTGCTTATGTTCATCAAGGATTTTATGGTATCATGGCTTATATTTAAGTATTTTATCCATTTTGAGTTTATTCTGGCAGTATGGTGTAAGTTGGTGGTCTAGTTTCATTTTTTTTTTTTTGCATGTACTAGTCCGATTCTCCCAACACTATTTATTAAAAAGGCTATTTTTACTCTATTCTATGTTCATGACCCCTTTGTCAAATATTAATTGACCATAGAGGCATGCGAGTATTTCTGGGCTCTCTGTTCTGTTCCACTGATCTATGTGTCTGTTCTTATGTCAGTACCAGACTGTTTCGATACCAATAGTAGAAGTACTACTGGTACTTGTAGCTTGTAGTGTAGTTTGATATCAGGTATTGTGATCCCGCCTACTTTGTTTTCTTCTTTCTCAAAATCATTGAGGCTATTCAGGATTTGGGGGGAGGGGTGTTTTTTTGTTTTTGTTTTTGTTTTTTTGGTTCCATATAAATTTTTGAAGTATTTGTTCTAGATTTGTGAAATATATCTTTGGTATTTTAATAGGGATTGAGATGAATCTATAGATTCTTTGGGTAGTATAGACACTTTAATGATGTTAATTCTTCCAGTTCTTCCAAATGGAATGATATATGCTTCCATTTGTTTATATCTTCCTTAATTTCTTTCTTCAGTGTTCTATAGTCTTCCAAGCACAGGTCTTTCACCTCTTTTGTTAAATTCATTCCTATTAGTCTATTCCCATTAATCACAAGTGTCCTTAAAGGCATCTAGAATGGTGAATCCTTTTCATAAGGCTTTCAATTTACTTTCAAGATCCATCAGAGTAATCACTATTTATGGAAACTATAGCTTTATGAAATGTATTTCATTTCATACAGAAAAGAATAAGCATTAATAGCAAAAATGAGCAAAAAATGGTAAATTAGACTTTATCAAAATTAAAAACTGAAAACCTAATACAACTTTATGTAAAAAATATAGTTATATACCCATGGAGTGAAAATGTAAAACATGAAGCTGACAAAGGTTTATATACAGATTATATCTTTAAACTTCTGCAGTGTGGTAATAGAAAGGCATGACAATAAAAAAATTGGGAAAAAAATAGAACAAACACATAACAAAATAGGATATGCAAATTGGCAATAAAGTATGCAAATACCATATTATAAAGAGCTAATCATCATTAGTCTTCTGAGAAATGTAAATTAAAACTACAAAGAGACACCACTACACATTCCATATAATGGTGAAAAATCTTTGACCATCAAATATTGGAATAAATGTACCCAACTAGAAGTTTCATAAGTTGCTGGAGTAGGAAGTAAGAGGTCTTGAAATATGTGCTTATTTTAGAAATACTCTTGGCAGTTTATTAACAAGTTACTTATATATCTATTCTGTGACTCAGCAGTTCTACTTCTTGATACTTATAATTACGACATAAAATTATAAGACCTCCAATACCTGTATAAGAATGTTCATAGCAGTTAAATTTACAATAGCAAAATACTGGAAACAGCTCTATTGTCTATAAACAAAAAAATGCATTATGAAACTTTAATATATTTATATAATGGAATATTACATAGCAAACTAAATGAACAAACTATTGAAATATATAACAAGTGCTTGTATATAACGGAAAAAGCCAGACACAGAAAAGTAAATATAGTAATATTCCATTCTATACAGTTTTAAAGGGAACAAAGGGGATAATGGGGACAACTGTAGTTGAACACAAAAAAAAAATAAAATAAAGACAGGCACAAACATAATACATGATGATAAGATATAAAGTCAATGACTGTTTCTGGAGATACTATTTACTGGGAAGAGGCACACAAGAACCACTCTGTGATTTAAAGGTTGTGGAGTAAGCAAATGTGTATTTGTTAGAACTGCTCCAACTATTCATTTAAGACCTTTGCACTTAATTGCATGCAAATTATGTCTCAATTAAAGATATATTCTTCTGTGATAGTGTGCATGGTAGAGAAATTTTTAAGGAGCTCTTATGAAAATTAATACAGTCCCACATATACTGGTGCTTCTTTCAATCTCACAATTTTCATCCAGATGGCTTAAATGTAAATGCTTGTTTAGCAAGTCCAGTAGCTAAGTACATGTCTATAAGCTTTTCCAATTAAAGATTTGAAAATAACTGTAAATGTAATGAATACATTCTGCAATAAAAATAACATCTGTTCTTTTTGTGTGAGGATTAATAAAACAATTCGTGACAAGAATGTTTGTGTTTAGGAGGAAATCCAAATTTTAAAGTGAAATTACTAATTAATGTAAGGAAATAATATTTAAAAAGTAAATGCAATGATGTGAGCATTTCACCTATACTTCATAAATGCTTACATGCACAATCTTCATTCAGTGGGAGTTTGAGGAAAGCAGGTGCTCTTTTTAAAAAAGACACTGTTAGGGTCACTTCTTCTCCAGCATTCCGAAGAACTTGAACCTAAAATTAAAAAGCATAAATAATACCATTATGAGTATGTTCACAAAATGTTTCCAATTGCAAAATCTTGAAATGATTTGTCGCCTTTCCCCCTTTGATTTTCTTTCTTAATGGTAAAAGATATTTTACAAAAGACAGAGGAGTAAATTATCTAACATTGTAGAAATACAGCCATCAGTGTTCTTCCTCTTTCTATCATTCTGTGGTCCCCTGTTCACATACAACATCATCCTCTTCCACTCACATTTATTGAGGTTTTCTTGAGTTTATGATCTATATTAGGCAAATATGAAGGATCATGAAGTTTACAGGAAAAATGGAGTGCTCAAACTACTATATTTATTAATTTAATATTTATTGAGCATATATTATGCAATATTTGGAGGTAAATAAATGACCCTGCAGATGTTCAGAAGGCTAATTTTATTGAAATAAAATCTTCCTAATTAACTCCTACCTTTTGCAAAATATGGGTATTATTTTTCTATTACACCATTGAACATTGTGTTTTCCTTTCTCTGAAAACTTAGAATAATAATGAAAACTATTATCAATAACCCTAAACATTTTCCAAATCATAGAATTAATAGGTCTCATTCTACCTGTTGAAATAATGGCAGTTTCTCAAAAACATCCAAAACAGGAGTAAAAATATTAAAACAATATAAAAAACTGAGGATTTATTTAAAGCAAACATACATAGAAAAGATATAAGTATATTTATACTTTTAAAAATTCACATAAACTAAGAGAATTAAGATAATTAGAGAAATAGTTGTTAATAGACATGAGAACATAACTTGATATAAAAAAGTTGGAAAAGATGATCAACTTCAAGTTATTAAAGAATTAGCTATCAAAATAATTTATAATAACTTCTGGTTCCAAGAAGATGGCATAGATTCATCTCTCCTTGCTTCCCCTCCCCTAATAAGTACAACTGTAAACGATGGGGAAAAGTGCAAGAGATAGCCCAAGGAAACCGAAAAGTAGAATAGAAAATAACCGTGATTAGGGACCCCGGGACTGAAGCAACAGGGCAGAGCAAGGATATTTTAAATGCTTTTACTCAACAGAGGGATCATCTACCCACTGCTAGGTAAAGCACCCCTTTATCCTAGGGGCACTAAGGAAAACTCCACTTCCTCAAACAGCACCAACAGGGAATAATAGGAGCCCTGGGGACACAAGGTAAGTCAATCAGATCAAAGCACCTATAAAGATCCTCTAAGAATCATATTGGCAATGAAACCACAGCCACAGACACAGAAGTAGGTTAGTAACATGTGTGCTAAAGAGAATGAATCCCTACTAAAAAGAACAAAATCTTAAATCAGTAGGCACTCCCTTAACATAAGCAAAATGGCCAGGATAAATTAAAATAACATGTCACTTTAAAAACCAGAAAAACATAATTTGAATGAGAACAGATAATACCAACTAGATGAATAACATACTGAAATTATCTAATAAGAAATTAAAAACCACTTTAATAAAAATATTTCAATAGAAAATACAAATTCTCTTTTGAACCAAATAAAAATTACAACATTTCAATAAAGAAATACAATTTTTTAAAAAATAACCAAACAAAAATTAGAGAATTAAAAACACAATAATATAAAATTTATTGGTTCAATAAAAGAAACCCAGAGAATAGAATAAGTTAACTTGAGAGTAGAACAATAGAATTAGCCCAATCTAAAGAACAGAGAAGATGTAGACACATATGCATAAAAAACAATATATTCTATCACCTTAACAGTAGAAAAAAAGGGTTTTAAAATTAAATATATAATTAATGCAATATATGCAAAAACATTTGATAAAACTCATTTGATAATGAGTATATAAATGAGTATCCATATTATAAAGACATTATTAGTGATGAATTTCTAACATTATTAGTGATGAGTTCTTAAAATATTTCTCACATCAGAAATCAAGCCAAAATGTCCACTATCTTCATTTTTTTCTTATTCTTCAGATATTAATTCAATGAGACAAAAAGTTAATGAAATGTATAATAATTAAAAAAGAAATTAAACCATTATTATTTGGAACATAGAAAATCCTTAACCTATAAGCATTATTACATGACACATTAATAGATTAGTTAATAAGCAAGTTTAGTAAGGAATAACATAGATACAAAGTTAATATACAAAGATCAATTGTTTTGATTTAATATCAATAAGCAAATATAACATTAATTTTAAATAAATGGAAGAGTATGCAATGTCATGGATTGCTTGATGATTGATATTGTGAAAATATCAAATCTCTTCTACTTTTCTATAGACAATCCCATTCAAAGCCTTACTTTTTTTATTCAGTTTGGTCTTAATATGAACTTGGCTTATGTTTTGCACTGTTTAATATTGATATTATCATTATTATATACTATATTGGAGTTTATGACTCAGTGAAACATTTGGAGCAATTGAATGCAATAAAAATTCATATTTTATAGTAAGTATACAATAGCTATTATATAGAGTTAAAATAAAGAAATAATAGCATGAACATCTTAAGTCTAAACATGACAATAGATTAGACATACATAAGTTAAAATAAATGTAGCTGCCTCAGAAATAGACAATGGGCATTTATTTTGAATTCAAAACTTTACATTTGCACTTCAGTTTTGAAGTTCTACTCATGTGTGACTGAGAAAAATAAAAACTCTTTTAAAAATTATAAAATCTCAATCTGGAAAGAGAGTTTTGTTTTATTCTTTCTCTCTTATTTTTGATTTAATCTTTATTGTCTTTTTTCCATTACCATTTAGACCTCTTATACCCCCCGCCCCCAGCAATCACCACACTAGTGTCCATGTCCATGAGTCATTTTTCCTTTTTGCTCAATCCCTCTATTGTTTTCAATAAACGATCAATTATGGATACCTTTCTGAGCAATCACAATTGCAATCTTCAATAGATCTTTTTTATATTAATGCAAAAATATTTATTTTTTTTAGTGAACAGGATGGGGATAATGTGTTTTAATTTTTTTCAGTTTTCCTACTACACTTTGAATGCATATTTCATCCACCTGATACTGTCAGCTTAGAAAATATAGGTTCTACATCATGAATAATGATAAATGTCATCTTCCTGCAAAATCAGAAATCTGCACCCATGTATCCAGTTGTTTTTTTCATTTTCATTCACATTTTGTAACACAAATCAAATACTATGCATTTTAACTAGATAATTCATTAACACAGTCATTGTCTTCAATGAATACATGGGCAAAGGGAGAGAAATTGGTAAATGATGGCAATCAGAAAGAATGGAAAAGGACAATGGAATTAAAATAGATTTTTATAAATTTACTGTATTAAGCCACGACACATCTAACAACTCAATTCATGAACTGAATATTCTTAAGTTCCATTCATCAGTTATGAAGGAAACTTTGTAAACTCGTTTTGTAATTTTTGCCCTTTTCTCCGTCCACCCAGAGGCCATTCTAAATGACATTTTAAGAAGAATTTAGGTATCTGCCAGTGTTTTGGTATATAGTCAAGAATATTCATAGTTGGGGACTGTTTTATATTTTCATTTTTTTCTCTGTGGCTGTGCAGAATTTTAAATTTCTCCCTGGGAAACTGTAATAATACATACTCATACACACACACACACACACAAGCATTCAATTTTAAAGACTTTATTTTTATAGAGAAGTTTTAAGTTCACAGCAAAATTGAGGGGAAATATGGAGATTCCTCATAGACTCTGTCCCCACACATGTATAACTTCCCCCAATATAACATCCCCCACAAAAGTGCTGCACATTTATATTTGATGAACTGATATTGACATATCACCCAGAGTCCATAGATTATATTAGGGTTCACTCTTTGTGTTGAAGACTTTATGGGTTTGCAAAACTGTGTACAGGCAGATATGCACCATCATATCATACATACTATTTTTAGTGCTCTAAAAATTTTCTGAGCTCCACCAAGTCCTCCTTCTCCCCCATCCTAATCTAAAAGATTGTTTTTAATTGATGAAAAGAGGAACTTCTGCTTTGCCTGGACATACTGTAAGCACACATCAGGAATCTCACAACACACACATATACATACACACACACACTCTTCTTCCGTGGCAACCAGCGCACTGAGTCAACTCATAGTTAGTAGTTTAGCATGATGCCTAACAACAAAATAAGATTTAGATTTCAAGAGAGGAAGACAACTATTGTTGCTCACTGATGGTCATGATGGACAACAGTTACATAGATTTTCACATTAACATTGGACTCATCCATCTTGACATTTTGTTAAGTTTAGTAAATCTTTGGCTTAAAGTCCTGACTCCTAGCTGAAATAGGAAATTAAATGTTACTTCAAGGAATGATTTTAACTAGGATGCTTTCCAAACAAAACAATAACACTAAAAATAGATACAATAACGTGCTTTACTGTTCATGTTAAAGTATGGGTTACATGTGGACACTAAATAAATAAGTAATTTTGTATGGAATAGTATTAGATTTTGGGGGGAGTATTTGATTTATTAGATATGTTATAGGACAAGAGCTTGAAATGAAACTGTAATTTAAAGGTTTTCTTAAAATGGGCTATAGAGTCCTCTAGTCATTGTGTATCTACCTTCTATTGTGAACCAAAATTCATTTGAGGCCCTAATAAAGAATAAAAACCATTTATGTGAGCAATAAAAAGAGCTGCAACCTGGGAGACATTGATCAAGGTAGCTACCTAAATTGTGCTCCACTGAGACAAAGGGTGGGCCACCTTTTGTGGTTAAAGTTCTACCCAAGTTGCCAATTAGTTTCATTTTATGTAAATGTCAATATTGTATAGTTGCGATTGGACAGTGCAGGTCTCAGTCCATTGGTAGAGAGATGAAACCAGGTTCTCCTTGCCATAGTTGACTCAGATGACATAAACAAGTGGTGCATAGTGTAGTAAACTGAGAGTTCACTCTGGGCTTCTTCCCAGCCTGCAAAGTATGTGAGAAGCCTTTGTCAGCGTATAGTTGCTAGGCTCTTATTACTTATAAAATTTGGGCCACCAGTTTGACCATGAGGAGTTCATCTCAGCAGATAACTTTTTTCTCAGAGTTCATATTAAATGAAACTTTTTAGCTCAGGGTCTTCAACAGTCAGGATTACAGAGAAATCTCAGAGTGGCAGGGTGATGGAGCTTTCTACCCTTTCTGTAATCTGGGTACAGGTATATATACATTTATACCTAAGGATTACACACGAAGTCGTAGTGGCTAAGCTTGTAGGGAAGGAGATAGGGACTTCTAAAGTAATAAAATTTTGGATGGCTTGGATAGTAAGTCAAGTGTAACAGCAGAGATTTTCTAAGTAAAAACAGGATATAGAACTGAATCCAAGAAAAACATATTACATCATCATTTGAAATAAAATATAATGCAAGATTAAGATGAAGGAAAGCAAAATTAAAAAAAGAATTTGGGAAAATTTAGAAATATCATTTCTTGTCTTGAATTGCTACCACAGGTGATACAGAATAGCATTGAAAAAGCTATAAATAGGAATAAGGGACAGGATTTGAGATTATTGTGAACATATAGCAAAAAAAAAAGTCATAAAAAGTCATATAGTATTACTGAGAATGCATTTTAGGCATTCTTGAATTTAGTCACGTTCCTTGCATTTTATTTTTATAAAAGGCATGCCATATATATAAAGGAAAACAGTACTATCTTTGCTATAGTCATTGCTAGTATAAATTTTATGTTGTTTTAAATTGAGAAGTCAAAACAAAAATGTATATCTGGTTATGAGTTTAAAAAGCTACTAAAATTTCAATATTTCAGAATTTCTAAAGATTCAGCCTAAAATAGTGTTCAATTGTGCAATTATTTTTGCATTCCTGTAAACATTACAATTAAGAATGAAAGATACCCTGGGCAACGTGCTCAGTTTGTTGAATCGTCATTCCATACACTAAATGTTTGTATGTTAGATCCTCAGTCAGGGCACACATGGAAAGGAACTGACTGATGTTTTCTCTCACATTGGTGTTTCTCTCTTTCTCTCTTACTTCTCTCTGCATCTCTCTATCATCCATCTATCTATCTTTTTCTCCCTTCCTCTATCCCTAAAATCAATAAAAACGTATCTTTCGATGAGGATTTAAAAAAGTAGAAGAAAGGTTGACTGAATGATAAATTTTAAATGTAATAATCATGGTAAAATAATAGTAATATATAATAAATATCAAGATGAGAAAGAACCATTTACTTCAGAGAAGCAAGCATATTGAAAAACTTGATTGGATTAATTAAAATATTTAAAGCTATAACTAAAAATGATCCTATTACTTTCAAAGGTCCCATTAAAACAAAATTCTGTGAAATAAAATTGGTGAAAAACCATATTCTAGATGAGTTGAATTTTAACTCAACAAGCAAAATACTTTCTTATCTAGTTAACATGAAAATAAAAGAGCTTTCCAGCATTTGATTTAATTTCATAATTGTTTCCTTAATGATTCAAACAATATTTTACTTGGTCTTAAGTTTTAGCAAATTCTTCAAGATGTTATTCCAGCAGAAAATTATTGATCTTTACAATCCATATTATTAAATCAAATGAAAATTAATATAAAAAGAGTATATAAATAGTCCTTCAATAGAGGATTGGGTAAAGAAGATGTGGTACATAATACAATGGAATACTACTCAGCCATAAGAAAAGATAAAATATTGCCATTTTCAATAACATGGATGGACATTGAGAATAAAGAGTTAAATGTAAATAATACTACCAAAAAGTTGTAAGAAACTACATAAGAGATTCCAAGTAAAATCTAGTGGTGAAAATAACATATTAAATTAAACTAGAAACTTAGAACTTAGAAGACATACCTATATTTGTAAAGATAGGTAGTTATATATGTATATAAATGTAAATTTTGTAACAGTTATGTATGTTCTTTAACTTTAGCTGAATTAATCACTTCTTTAAAATAGATAAGAAGAGAACTTTTTGAAAAATTTGTTTGTTTGTTTGATTTTAAGTCACAATGTCTATACACAACTCATATACAGGGGTAGAGTTCATTTAACCCTTGGCATTACACTTTTGAGTGATCTCAAAAGAAAAAGTCCATGGTTCTTAAATTTGCTAAGGCAAATAAATAAGGAAGAAGAGTTTTCAAGTTCATCATTTCACTCTTCTACTGGTTCATCACACACACAAAAAATAAGCTTGAATCTTACATGAAAAAGGACATAGAATAAAAAAGGACCAATCAGAAATAAAGAATACAATACCTAAAATGAAGAATACACTGGAAGAAATAAACAATAGGTAGTATAAAGCAGAGGATTATATCAGCTACTTGGAAGACAGGGTAGAAACAATCAGAACCGGAAAAAAATAGAAATGAGTATAGTTTGAGGGATTTTCGAACAACATAAGGCATAACAACATCCTCACAATAGGGGTACCATGAGAATAAGAGAGAGAACAAATGATTGAGAACCAATTTGAAGAAATAATTAGTGAGCTCAGAGAGAATTACAAAACACTACAGGGAAACTACAAGGAACTTACAGCAACTATATCAGCATGAAAAAAGACATAGAAACTATAAATAAGAGACAAAAGGGAATGCAGAACACAGTTTCTGAATTGAAAAAGCACACTAGAAGGAATCAAAAGCAGGCTAGATGAAGCAGATGATCGAATCAGCAAGCTGGAAGGTAGAAAAAAACTCCCAGAAAGAGAAAGAAAATGAAAAAAGACTCAAAATGAATGAAGAGGAATTTAGGAAAATGCAGGACAACCTGAAACATAATAATATCTGTATAATAGGGATACCAGAAGGAGAAGAAGAGGAGAAAGGGTCAGGGAACCTGTTTGAAAAAGTAATGATGGAAAAATTCCTTAATTTGAGGAGAGAAAAAGTCATGCAAGTCCAGGAAGCACAGAGAGTCCCATTCAGGAGGAACCCAGCAAAGCCCACTCCAAGACGCATCATCATTCAAATGGTAAATTTCAAAGACAAACAGATAATCCTAAAGTAAGCAAGGGAGAAAGAGGTAGTAACATATAAGGGAGCGCCAGTATGGCTAGCAGCCAACTTCTCAGCAGAAACATTACAAACCAGAGGGAATGGCACGAAATATTCCAAGTAATGAAAAGCAAAGGCCTGCAACCAAGATTGCTGTACCTAGCAAGGCTCTCAATTGAAATGGAAGGCAAAATAAGGAGCTTCTAGGACAAAAGGAGGCTAAAAGAGTACACCTCCACCAAATCAGTATTGCAAAATATGCTAAAGGGACTGCTTTAAGAAGATGAAGTAAAAGAGTCTATCAATACCCAGTTCCTTTCACAGTCACCGGTAAGTGATATTACCAATACTTTTAATACTTATTAATCTGATTGTGACAATGATGTGTTATTTTAATTGTTACTTGATTATTGGTTGAAACTAAACCTGTTTTTGTATATTTCTTGCCTATTTCTTTTTTTTAAGCTTTAAGTGATTTTTCAGTATTCTTTATCCATTTTTTGATTAAATATTTGTAGAATTCCCCCCACCCAAAAGAGAAATAACTGTTAACCCTTTTACAGATGTTACAAATACTTTCCTATTCTATTATTTGTCCTTTAACTTTTTTACATGAATATTACTGTATAGTCTTAAATGTTTAATATAGACATATTGTCAATATTTTACTCTATAACTTCTGGGTTTGAATATGTTACTTCAGGGTAAAAATTATATTATTTTGTATCTTCTCCTAAAACAACTTAGATTTTACATATTGATTTTTAACTCACCTGAATATTTGTTGTATAATGTGTGAAATAGGACTCTATATTTGTTTTATTTCAAGTAATAGTGGTCCATGCACCTTATTTGTTGAATAAGTCTTATTGTCCCCATTGATTTGAAATATCAATTTAATCATATATTACCTTGTAGACAGATATATATGTTTGTTTCTAGAATGCTCATTTTATTTCATTGATCTACTTGATTATTTCTGTGCTGGTGTCATGATTGCTGAGACTTTATAACAGATTTAAATTTTTTAATATTTTATAATGGATTTTGACATTTAAAAAATAAATAAGTAAATAAAATCTGCATTAAAAAAAAAGAAAGAAGGAACTCCTACCTTTAGTGACAATATGGATGGAACTGGGGAATATTATGCTAAGTGAAATAAGCCAGTAGATGAAAGAAAAATACCATATGATCTCACCTATAAGTGGAATTTATTCAACAAAATAAACTAATGAATAAAATAAACCACAAGCATGGAAGCATGGAGCAGACTTAAAGTGACCAGAGGGGTTGGGGAAGGAGAACAATGGTGGAAATAAGGAGAAGGAACTATACAAAGAACATGTATGAATGACACATGAACATGGAAAACCAAGTGGGAATTGACTGTGAGAGAGGGGGTGGGGTGGGATGGGTGGAGGAGGGCAAAGGGGGAATAATTGAGACAACTGTAATAGAATAAAAATGATTTAAAAATAAAAATTAAAAAAATAATTTAAAAAAATAATAATTACCCAAATCTGCTCTGACCTGGTGAAAGAAAAAGACACAGACGTTCAGGGAGCAGAGAGTCCGAAAGGAGATGAATCTATAACATACAAAGATGTGGAGGTTAAATAATATGTTACTAAAAAAAGAATTGGGTAACAAAGAGATCAAAGAATAAATAAAAAGAAAATCTTGAAACAAATAAAAATAATGACACAACAACCCAAAATCTAGGTGACACTTAAAAGGCAGTCCTAAGAGGGAAATCCATAGCATTATAGGACTAGTTCCAGAAACAAGAATTCTCTCAAATAAACTATCTAATTTTACACTTAAAGAAACAAGAGAAAAAACAACACTCAACATCCAAGGTAAGTAGAAGGAGGAAAATAATAAATATCAGAGCAGGAATAAATTAAATAGAGTCTAAAAGAATGATACAAAAGATCAATGAAACCAAGAGCTGGTTCTTTGGAAAACAAAAAAACAAAAAACAAAACAAGATTGACAAACCAGCTTATCAAAAAAAAAAAAAAAGAGAGAGAGAGAGAGAGAAGTCAAATAAATAAAATCAGAAATGAAAAAGGAGAAGTAACAATTAACATCAAAGAAATACAAAGGATTGTAAGAAAATATTATGAACCACTACATGCAAAAAAAAAAAAAAGGCAATCTGGACAAAATGAATAAATTCCTAGAAACATACTACCTTGCAAAACTGATTCATGAAGAACCAAAGAGTTTGAATAGACAGATTACAACTAGTGAAATTAACATAGTTTAAAAAAAATCCTAACAAACAAAATTCCTGGACAAGATAGCTTCACAGGTGAATTTTACCAAACATTCAAAGAACTAACATCTATTCTTCTCAAACTATTCTAAAAATTTCATTAAAAGGAAACACTCCAAAGTTCATTTTATGAGGCCTGCATTATGCTAATTCCAAAACCAGATGAAGATACTACAAAATGAAAAAATTATAGACTGATATTCTTTGATGGACACAGATGCTAAAATTTTCAGTAAATTATTAGCTAACTAGATCCAGCATCAAAAAGATGATACATCATGATCAAGTAAGTTTTTCATCACTCTTATTCACATAGTACTGGACTTACAGCCACAGCAGTCAGATATAAAGTAAAAATAAAAAGAATCCAAATTGGAAAGAAAGAAATAAAACTGTCATTATTTGCAGATGACATGATGCTGCATATAGAGAATCTGAAAGATTCCAGTAAAAACTAAAACTATAAAAGAGTTCAGTAAAGTAGAAGGACAAAAAATAAATTTCCAGAAATCAGTTGCACTTTTGTACACCAATAGTGAGCTATCAGAAAGGAAACTAAGAAAACAATCACATTAACAATTGCTTCAAAAAAATAAAATAAAATACCTAGAAATAAATTTATCCAAGCATGTAAAAGTCTTATACTCAGAAAATTATAAGACACTGTAGAAAGAAATAGAAGAAGATACAAATAAGAGAAAGCATAATGTATGTTCATGGATAGAAAGAATTAACACTACTAAAATGTCTATCCTACACAAAGCAACCTATAAATTCAGAATTCTTATCAAGATACCAATGGCAAATTTCACAAAACTATAACAAATACTCCAAAAATTTATATAGAACCAAAAAGACCTCAAATAAGCTCAGAAAACTTTATAAAGTAGAGCAAATTTTGAGAAAACATGCTATAGTTTGATAACATGTAGTATATCAAACTATACTACAAGACTACAGTAATAAAAACAACATGGTGCTGGTATGAAAAAAAAATGTATATATCAAAGGAACAGAATAGATAACTTAGAAATAAACCCAGCCCTTTATTGTTAATTAATATTTGACAAAGGATCCAAGAACATACAATAGGGTTATGACAGTCTAACCAAATAAACAGTTTTGGAAAAATTGGACGAACACTTGCAAAAAAACTGAAACTATACCACTTCATACACCAAGAATAAACTCAAAATGAATTAAAAACTAAATGTTAGTCTTGAAAAAATAAAAAAAAAATCCTAGAAGAAAACATAGGCAGTAAAACCTATGACAGGTCTCAGCAATATTTTTCCTGATATATCTCCTCCATCGAGAAAAACAAAAGAAAAAACATAAGTAAATGGGACTACATCAAAATAAAAAGTTTTTGCACATCAAAGGAAACCATCAACAAAATGAAAAGACAACCTACTTAGTGGGAGAAAATATTTACCAATGATACATCTGATAAAAGATTAATATCCAAAATATCCAAAATTTATCAAGAACATATGAAACTCAACACCAAAAAAAATCAATTAAAAATGGAGAAAAAACCCATTTCAAAAGAGGTCATATTTCATATGGCCAAGAGCCAATAGCCATATGAATTATGCTCAGCATCACTAATCATCAGAGAAATGCAAATTAAAACCACAGTGAAATACCATCTTACACTTGTCAGAATGGTTGTCATTAGTACTCAACAAACAAGTGCTGGCAAAGATGTGGGGGAAAGGGAACCCTTTTGCCTTTTTCAGGGAATGCAGCTTGGTGCAGCCACTGCGAAAAGCAGTACGGAGGTAACTCAAAGAGTTAAAAACGGAATTGCCTTATGATCCAGTGATTCTACTCCTGGAAATATATCAGAAAATACCCAGAACACTAATTTGAAAGAATATATGCCACCCATGTTGCATATTCATCGTTACTTAAAATAGCCCAAGTGTCCACCAATGGATTAGTAGATTAAAAAGCTATGGTACATTTATACAATAGAATACTACTCAGCTATAAAGAAGAAGAAGTAGAAGAAGGAAGGAGATGAAGAAGAAAGAGGAGGAAGAGGAAGAAGAAGAAGAAAGAAAAAGAAGAAAAGAAGGAGAAAGAAGAGATGGAGAAGGAGAAGGAGGAGGAGAAAGAAAAAGAAAGAAGAAGAGGAAGAAAAGCTTACCCTTTAAGACAGCATTGATGGACCTGGAGAACATTATGTTAGGTGAAATAAGGCAGTAAGAGAAAGACAAATGACATATGATTTCACTCATATGTGGATCTAATGAACAAAAATAAAGTAACAAACAAAATAGAAACAGACTCATATATAGAGAACAGATTGACAGCTGTCAAAGGGGAGGTGTGTTACAGAACTGGATGCAAAAAGGAAAAGGATTTAGGCACCACCACCACCACCATCTCATTGACACAGACAACTGAATGGTGATTACCAGAGGGAAAGTAAGGTAGGGAGAGGTCAAAGAGGGTGTAAGGGGATAAACGGTGATGGAAGGACACTTGACTTGGGTGGTAAATACACATTACAACATACTTGTACAGATAATGCATTATAGAATTTTGCACCTGAAACTTATGTAACTTTATTAACTGATGTCACCCAAAAAAATTAAGTAAAAATAAAAAAAATACAATACACCTGAAAAAATAAGGGAAAAAAAAGAATCCTTGGTCCCATAGCTCAGTTTGTTGAGCATCATCCTGATACACTAAGGTTCTGGGTTTGATCCCTGGTCAGGGTACATGGAAGAATCAAGCAATGAATGCCTAAATGTGTGGAACAACAAATTGATATCTTTCTTATTCTCTCTCTCTCTCTCTTCTTCCTCCCTTTCCTCTTCCTCTCTGTTTCTAAAATTAAAACAAAACAAAACAAAACAAAACAAAACTAGAGCAACATGGTAAAAGATAGCTGTATCAGAGCAGGGGTTCCACCCAGTTTGTCTTGAATGTTGCTATTATTCTTAATTAACCTACATACACAGCAATGGTTTTTTAAACACTGCACTTTCAGAGATGACAGTGACATATAATGTAACATTGTTAAAATATTTTAACAATAACTCAATATGACAATATATTCTCTAGTGAATATTAGACCATTTTATCTTACCAATATATAATTATGATTTGTTAATTTGTTTCTACTAAAAGTTTTTCATTTAGCTGTATATTTAATGATCCATGTTTATATAAATGAATAATGTGTTACCAAGTGGTATGAGTTACAATGTAGCCTTATCTTTATAAAATAAAGCCTGTGAAGTAAACAACATAAAATTTACTACTTTTTATTTTAAAAATGAGAATTTGAAAACATTTAAAAGTTCAGTGACTTGCTCAATTACAACAGCTAATATATGCGAGTGGGGACCACCTAAAACGTAATTGTCATCTGGATGGCAGGCCCCTTGTAGTACAGCCTCCCCCTACTAGGTGAGTGTTCTACAAACCCATCTGTATCGGTGTATCAGCTGGAGTTGTGAGAGGCTGTGTTTGGCTTCAGTGAATTTTTTTTTTTGCAGACTCATTCAAGGTGTTTCTCCATTTCATGATGGGTATTTAGGAGTACACTTGCCCACACCACATTAAGTGTTCAGCAGTTTTTCATGAAAAATGACATAACCCCCATGCCCCACCCTCCCTATTTACCTGATCTCACACTGAGCAATTTTTTGTTTTGTTTCCCCAGATGAAAAAAGTCCTCACAGGGAATAGTTTTGCTGATGTGGAACAAGTGAAATAAAAAACAGCAGAAGCACTTAAAGACATCATCATCAACAAGTTCAAAACCTATTTTGAACAATGGAAAAAAAAAGTCTCTATAGGTGTATTGCATCAAATCAAGAGTAGTTTTTAGGTGACTGAAGTTTAAACATGAAAGAATAAATAACACCACATTTTATAAATCAATTCCACATTTTTGGGGGGAGTCCTCCTCATGACCTATTGGCTAGTAAAACTGTATGTGTAAGGGAACTTTCCATTCTTTCCAGGGGGCCATTTTCCAGAGAGTCTATTGGTTTTTATTTAATTTTTAATAAATATTTTACTTTTAAAAAATTGTATTTATTTGTTTGTTTGTTTGTTTGTTTCTTTGAGAAGGGAGGGAGGGAAAGAGGGGGAGAAACATCAATGTGTTGTCGTGGGACCTGGTCTGCCACCCAGGCATGTGCCCTGACTGGGAATCAAACCAGCGACAACCTTGCTTAACATTCTGGTGCTCAATCCACCGAGCCACACCAGCCAGGGCTGAATTTTTAATAAATATTTTAAAAGCACATTTGACTCTCAGCAATTTTAAGATGATAATCACCACCTTTTAGGTTCCAGATATATGTTTAAATATAGAAACCAGCTACACAGCACCACCTCACTGTCCACATTCCAAGAGGGAGATAGAATATCACGTCCACGCAGGTGCCAGAAAACAAGATGAAATGGAGTAAAAAGTTTCTATATAAACTGGTTAAACTACACTCATGTAGATTACTTACTTATGCATATTTTCTTCTTGAGATCAAAGAATATAGAGTTCACATCAGTGCAACAAACGTGCAAGTCTCTACCATGTTCAAAATACCACATTATATGACATAAAGTGTTCAATGTTGAAATGAAAATGATAAAGCGCTTTAGCTCCAGAAACTCCCAAATGAATAAGAAAACAAATGCTCACAATAAATAAATAAATTATAAAAGAGAAAAAAAGCACATAAGGAAGGTTTGAAAAAATAAATAGCATATGTAAATTCCTCAGGCCCAAATTTAGTCAGCATAATAGGTAACACAGTACTTTTTTCTAGTCATTCTGCTAACAATATTGATAACATTAGAGTGTTTCAAACTCATTTTATTGCTTACCATGATAAGAAACAAATAAAAATAAAACCTTCACAACGTGAACATCTCAGTAGTCTTGCCAGCAGTTTCTATAGTTCTCTCATTGGTCATACTACAGAAATCATCATTGACTTTGTCAAATGAGCAAGGTTAATGAACACATCAAATGTAATTATATGTTTACTGAGGCCCTAATCATATTTTCATATTTGAATGGCCCCCTATCTTACTTCAATTATGAAAATTATACCTATAAAATGAGTCATTGCACATTAATAAAACATATTCAATTCAAATATTGGGAGAGAAGAGAAAAAGACATATTTTACAGACCAAAAATATTTTTTTAAGGTTTATTTTATTCTCACTTGAGAGAAAGGGGAAGGGAGAAAAACATCAATGTGAGAGGAAAACACCAATCAGCTGCCTTACTCCCAACCCCCTACAGCTGGGGACAGAGCCTGCAACCTGGGCATGTGCCCTGACCACGAATGCAGCTGGCAACTTTCGGTTATGGGATGATGCTCCAAGCAATTGAGCCATGCTGGCCAGGGATAGGCTGAAAATGTGTTAGCAGATTTTGTATATGCAGTTATGATATATTTGAGGCAGGATAGTGCAGTACAGAACATCTCCATGTTTATTTAGGAAGAGCTATAGTGTTTAAAATACCTTCATTCAGAGGATAATATTTTTAATTATCTCAAGATATTTTCTTTTTTATTGCTGTTCTATTACAGTTGTCTCAATTTTCCCCCTTGGATAATATTTTGTATAATCAAATTTGACTAAAATAACTAATGCACAGATTTATTGTAACTTCATGACATTACAAAGCACAGCTACATGGATGTCTAATTTGTAAATAGTGCACAGATTTTAGTAGAATTTTTGAAGGAAGAGAGGGAAATCATAACACCTTTCCTCATTTTTAAGAATTCTGTATAAGATTATCTTATATAAAAAGAATTGTCAAAATCTGAAAAACAAACATTATTATCCCACATTAGATTTGCAGCTGGAGCAAACAGTTACTACATATCTGTTAAGGGATATTATCACGTTTGCCCAACATAAATCTAAGAAGTAAATATTTTAGAACAACTTATGCTATTTCCTCCATAAACTGTCATTTTAGCCTATTGCGTGAGTCATTCACTGACATCATTCTGAATTTAAATGTCATCTCCTGTGATGCTCACTGAGTACAGTATAAATACTCTGATACCATTAGCATCATCATTGGGACACCAGATAAGGCTGAGCGAGCATTTCTTTGGTAACTAAGGTTTGCACAGGGAAAAACACAGCTGTACTGCCATGGGAAAACAGTAGTTTCTTTGGGCGTCTGGTAATTTGAAATACTTGAAAATAGATGTGTATGTCTCAAATATAATACATTAAATGAGTAGGAAGAAAATAGTTTGCCTTATATGCTGCTTAATACATGAAGAAAATTTATGCTTCTTCTATTACTTCCTAATGACTTTAAATCTCAGCCTTCAGAGAAATCTATCCTGCACAAAAACATTGAAGAGATGACAATTGTACAAACTATACGATATTTATAAAACTATGCATGATACATGTATTTTATGAGTGCATGCACTTTATTTGGAAACTATTTCCCATCTTACTTATATGGAAATTACTGAAAATATTTTGCATAAGAATGACTGTTGGCAAAGTGTAAACTTATTTTCTTTCTATTTTGTCTTCTTAAACTTTTCTCTAGTCCTACTTTTCTACTTCTATTCCAACAAAGTTCCTAAGGAAACTCCTGGGACCTGGTATCTGAATGACAAAAGCAAAACAAAAAACAAACTCTGTGGGGAAGCTCTCTGTGCACACACTCAAGAGTCCAGGCTCAGGTCTCATTGTCACCCCTATTTGTCTCCAAACCACATGGGCCATCTTAACCCAAAGAAATTGTCTGGAATGGGGTAAACACATCGATGACAATATAATAAAAATAGTTCTGGGCCAGTCTATTTTTATAGCTTCCATACTAAAATTGCATTTTATCCAAGGACATCTAAAATCATATGCATCTTTTGTTACCTCACAGCAATGGTTTAGTGACAAGGAAATTTAAACTCTCTTTAAATGAGTAGAAATATATTCAGGTTGTCTATAGGCTATTCAGTTCAGACATAAAATTGAAATGGTTTATGTTCAGATAGAAATTTTGGAAGAATGTGTTGATTTAGGGTATGCGAACTTACAGATAATACTTTCAAATGAAAGAGCATTGGAGAAAACTATTGATTGTAATTTTCACAAACATTTCATTTGAAAAGCAGGTGATAAGTAGGTGAGAATAAGGGAAGCTGGCTGGGCTCCCTGCTCAGATGGAGTATTAAAGACACTAGGCTCATATGTCTTTGAAATTCCCTTAGTGTCATTCTTCTTGCCTTAGTTATATTTGAAGTGCTAAGTACAGTGAGTTAATGTTTGCTAGTAATAAGAGGAAGGAAAAAAGCTTTCCTTCCATATTTATTATTGCCCTGGCTCCATAGCAACCAAGGGCAGCACACCCCCAGACAGCGCTGCTTAACAACTGCAACGTAGTGAGAGAAAGAGGAAGCATGGGAAAGACATGTTGACGGATTGATTGGGGCAACACTGTGTCAGGTCACTGGTCTGGGAAATCACTACAGCTATGCTGCTTTCTCTGTTCCTACCTTAGCTTTGTAAACTAGAGACCCAATAAAGATGTCTCAAACACATAGCATGCATGTCTGAAAAATCTACGACCAGCAGTGTTTCTGTTCACTGCTAGAACTGACCATCTCACTTCATTACAGTGCAGGAAGCACAAAAGTATTTAATAACAACAAATATGACATTGTAAAGGAAATCACTAACAGTAACAATGGATACTTTCTATTTGATATTGCTTTGTGCAAGAAACCGAAAAGAAATTCTTAGTCATTTTCTAAACCAATTGTCACACTCAAGTGGATATTACTAGGAGGTATATAACCTTATTCCAATTATTGATAAAGAAAAATGTCAGAGAAATGTTATGATCTTTGTTATTAAGTCCAGAGTAACAAAGTAGAAAAAAAAGTGCAGACCTCTTGTCCATTATTTATATATAATCTTAAAGGGTTTTAATTTAGAAAAAGAGTCAAGTTTTTAAATTTCATTTGATGTGTTCAGTTATTTGTTACCAAATAAGCATAATACTTCACATTCCTTGAATAAATATGTGGAGCATGATTAATTATAGGGACAAAGTGTAAAGATATCAAAATAAAGCATATATTACATATTGTCTACTACTAGCATCTAGTGGTACCTTATGTTGTATGCTGTATATAATACCTCATACTGCACACTATATATAACAACTTGTATTGTATGAGCACTATTACTGGTGTTGTATAGGTGCTATCATCTTAAATATAAATTCTACAGGGAAAAACAACCTCTAGTGTGACTTGTTAATCCAAGAGAAGGCTATGTGTACATTAGATATTCAATATATATTTATTTATAAATATTATAATTATGGCTTTCTGTCTCTGATATAGTATTTGAGTTACATTACTTTAAAAGCAGAGGGAGGGAAGAAGGGAGGGGGCAAGAGAAAGTGGTGGGAGGTAGGCAGAGACAAATGTATTTAAAAAT
This sequence comes from Pteronotus mesoamericanus, assembly GCF_021234165.1. Classification (NCBI taxonomy): domain Eukaryota; kingdom Metazoa; phylum Chordata; class Mammalia; order Chiroptera; family Mormoopidae; genus Pteronotus; species Pteronotus mesoamericanus. Next base: position 76,391,560 of record NW_026555321.1, on the reverse strand, counting down.
AAAGAAAGAAAGAAAAAATAAAAAATAAAAAATAAATATTGACAATAAAAAAAACTATGCATGCTCTCATTTTGACAACCTATGAATATTTCAGTTAAATATTTTTATTGTTAAATACAAGCTGATTCATGCTGTGAAAATAAAAATATTTTACCAATGATTATTAGATAATATAAAATATTCTATACCTGATCATCAAAATATAATTTTGTAAAGAATATAAAACACTTTTTACAACAACTTCAACATCAAGTCAGTGTGAAATAAACACTTTAGAGATTATAAATATTTCCTGGATGCTTTATGTTAACATTTTCATGCCAAAAATTATATCTCATCTAATTACTTCTGTGCTAACTAGCAATTTGTTCCTTTTTACTTTCTTGGATTTTTTTATGATGCCATATGTGATTGTTTATGACACCATATGTGACTTTGTGTGAGCAGTTGCCCAGGTAAATAGCAATTACATACAAATAAAGCAAACCTTACAGCTCCAATCAACGTAATAGATTTAGATATATTTTTGTCCTGAATATTTTTAAGAGATCTCAAGTCAGTAAACTGAAAGTGGCTGTATCCATTTCAAATGTGACCTCACTCACTTTACCAAAGGCTGGCCCTGCAGTTAAATTTGTTCATATTGGAAAAGATCTCAAAGAAGAAAAAGATGATAATATTGGCCAAAGCTAACTTTAGACCCCACAGTCAGAGTCAGTAAAAATGTGTGTAAGTTGAAGGTAGGAAGAAGCGGGAGAGAGAGTGACTTACCAAAGAAGGTTATGTTGAAAGGGTTATAATACCAATTATTATGAGTTAAACAAAATAATAAGTATTACAGTTACATTCCAAGATATTTGACATATAGTTTTGGACAGAGATGTTCTTTCTCCAGTTAAGGGCTTACTATTTTATGGTCTCTGTAGTGAATAATTAATCTATTCTTATAATCTTTTCTCATCCAATTTATTATTCTTATGAACAAATATTTACTTGGCTTCTACAATGAAAATTACAACGGCATTTATTAAGAGCCCAGGAAAACTCGAAATACAGATAAGTAGCTGTGATTGTCAAGGTCTAGATAATAGGAACTATTTTTGGTTATTTCAAGCAGAGGATTTAATCAAGAATTTGGAGAACATCTAAACAGAGGAATGAGGCAATGTGTAGACTAGCAACAGCAGCAGAAATCCACCATGATATAAAGGACATAGGAAGGGGTTGATGCTGGCTGGGCCCGGGAGCCACAGTGGGGCTAGACTCAAGACAAGGCTCTCCGTGAAAACAGAGGGAAGTACTCTCCACTGAGTTATAAAACGAAGACACGATGTGCAAATCGTATTTCATGTGAATCCAAATTCTCTGGAGATGAGGGGCTAAAAAAATCACGAGAAACACTTAGAATGTGAAGGAAAGTTGGATAGGAAAAAGAAAACAGCCAAGAATTTTCCCTCAATGGAGAAACAGATAGAGGACAGGCATTAAGAATTCTATTTCAAAAGCTATAGGAGAGAAATCATTTTTCTGTTTATATACATCGCACTACAAATTTAGAGTACTTAAACACACCGATGGACAGTAGGCATCACATAAGATTCACATCAGAATAGAAAGTTGAATAATCAAGACAGTCCTTCAATACCCAAGACACGTAACATTCCCAAAGGAAAAAATATAAAAAAGAAAAAGCCAAGAACTTTAATTCCCTTTGTATTTTCAGAAGATTATTATAATAATATCAACCCCAAACTATTTCATGTAATTGGCATGTACTTGTTAAAATTTGAGCTCTGGAGCAAGACTTCATTAGTTGAATTCTATTTCCACTATTCTCCAGCTATATAGAGCCCAAAGAATTTTCCCAACACAACTATACACAATGGTAGGTGGCGATACAGATTACTGTTAATTCAACTCTAATCATATGTTCTTTGTGGAAAAAGTAAGGGTATATTTTAAAACCAGTAGGCCAAGGGCTGATAACTAAAGCTTTCTCTCTGAAGTTAGTACAAGAGCTGTTTGGCAGCTGAATATAAAAACTGTGAAGATTATTTGGAAAGAAGAAGAAAAAATAAGGAGGCAAAATCTACAAGAGGTAAGAAAATTATTTCTTAGACTAAGGGAGCAATCTAGTTTGAGGTGGGAGGGCGTTTCAATATTTCATTCACTATATATTTATCAATCACCTGATTGTGTCAATATATAACTCACTGAATAATAAAGAAATAATTCTCACTCACAGGGAGCTAACACATTCCTTCAGGAGAGAGAAAAAGTAAAAAATCAAAGAAAAAGAAACCAATATAAAATCATGGCGATCACCATTTTATTCAGTTTTTTAAAAATAAACTTGTTACATTAGAACAAATTTAGATTTATAGAAAATTGAAAAGAAAATACAAAGAATTTTCAACACTCCACACTCAGTTTACCCTGTTATTAATATCTTACATTTACATAGTAAATTTGTCATAGGTAATATAAACAAATACTGATATATTTTTATTAAAGTCCACAGTTCATTCAGATTCCTTAGGTTTCTTCTAATGTTTTTCTTTAGTTACAGGATTCCATCTGGAATGCATTACATTTTATTTCATTTTATTTTTAATTAATTTTCATTATATTTTTTCCATTACCATTTAGTCCCTTTATACCCCACTCCCCCAGCAATCACCACACTGTTGTCCATATCAGTGAGTCATTTTTCTTTTTTTGCTCAATCCCTCTTCTTTCTACCCACCCCCCACATTTTTCTGTCACCTGCTATCTGTGAGTCTGTCCCCATTTTCCTTGTTAGTTCAGTTTGTTTATTAGATTTCACATATCAGTGAAATAATATGGTATTCGTCTTTCTCTGACTAGCTTATTTCACTTAGCACAATGTTCTCCAGGTCTATCCATACTGTCACAAAATGTAAAATTTTCTTCTTTTTTTATGGCAAAGTACTATTCTATTGTGTAAATGTGTCATAGTTGTTTTATCCACTCATTTATTGTTGGACACTTGGGCTGTTTCCAAATCTTGGCAGTTGTAAATAACACTTCAATGAACATAAAGGTACTTAGTTTTTTTCAAATTAGTGTTTTGGGTTCCTTCAGATATATTCCCATAAGTGGTTTGGCTCGGTCAAAAGGCACATTCTTTTTAATTTTTTTATGTATCTCCATAGCTTTCCACAGTGGCTATACCAATCTGCATTCCAACCAATAGTGTAAAACGGTTCCCCTGTCTCCATATCCTTGCCAGCATTTCATGTTTGTTGATTTATTGATGATAGTCATTCTGACAGGTATGAGATGGTATTTCACTGTGGTTTTAAATTGCATTTCTCTGATGATAAGTGACATTGAATATCTTTTCATATGTCTTTTAGCCATCTTTTTTTTAAATAAAGATTTTATTTATTTATTTATTTTTTAGAGAGGGGAAGGGGAAAGAAAGAGAGGGAGAGAAACGTCAATGTGTGGTTGCATCTCACTCACCCCCTGCGGGGGTCCTGGCCTGCAACCCAGGCATGTGCCCTAAACTGGGAATTGAACATGTGACCGTTTGGTTCACAGGCCTATGCTCAATCCAGTGAGCCACACCAGCCAGGGCTATTGGCCATCTTTATGTCCTGTTTGGTTGGATAAGTGTCTATTCAGATCAATTGCCCATTTTTTAATTGTGTTGTTTGATTTTTGGTGTTGTGTTTTGTAAGTACTTTATAAAGTTAACCCCTTATCAGATGTATGAGCAAATATGTTCTCCCATTCTGTGGGTTGTATTTTTTATTTCATTGATGATTTCCTTTGCTGTGGAAAAATTTTTAGTCTGATGTCTTTAGTCCCATTTGATTATGGTTTTTTTTTTCCTTGCATGGGAGATACATGTGATAAAAAATTGCTACAAGCCATGTCCAAGATATGGTTTCTTCTAGGATTTTCATAGTTTAAAGTCTAACATTAAAGTCTTTGATCAGTTTTGAATTTATTCTTGAGGGTAGTATAAGAAAATGGTCTAGTTTAATTTTTCTGTACATCTGTCCAATTTTCCCAACACCTTTTATTGAATAAACTATCTTTAGCCCATTTTACGTGCCTGTTTCCTCTAATATTAATTGACTATAAAAGTGTGGAATTATTTCTGGGCTCTCTATTTTGTTCCATTGATCTATGTATCTGCTTTTATGCCAGTACCATGCTGTTTTGGTTACCATGGCTTTATACTATAGTTTGATATTAGGTAGAATGATTCTTTCTTAGAATCACTGTTGCTACACAGGGCCTTTTATGGCTTCATACAAATTTTTGAAATATATGCTCTAGTTCTGTGCAATATGTCATTGGAATCTTGATAGGAATTGCATCGAGTCTATAGATTGTTTTGTGTGGTATGGATATTTTAATGATGTTAATTCTTCCTACCCATGAACATGGTATGTGCTTCCACCAATTGTATCTTCTTTAATTTCTTTCTTCAGTGTCATGATTTTCCAAGTACAGGTCTTCTACATCCTTGGTTAGGTATTTTATTCTTTTTTGAAACAATTGTGAAAGGGATTGTTTCCTTAATTTCCCTTTCTGTTAGTTTATTGTTGGCAAATAAAAATGTAGCTGATCTCTGGATACTAATTTTGTATCCTCCTGCTTTGTTGAATTCATTTATCAGTTCTAATAGTTTCTTGGTGGAATCTTTGGGATTATCAATGTACAATATCATGACATCTGTAATAAAGTCAGTATTACTTCTTCCCTTCCAACTTAGATGTCTTTTTTTTTCTTCTTCTTGTCTGATTGTTGTGGCTAGGACTTCTAGTACTATGCTAAATAAGAGAGGTGAAAGTGGGCACTTGTCTTGTTCCTGATCTTAAGGGTAACTCCTGTAGTTTTTGCCCATTGAGTATGACACTGGCAGTGTGTTTGTCATATGGCATTTATTATGTTTAGGTATTTTCCTCTATTCCCACTTTGCTAAGAATGTTTATCATACATGGGTGCTGGATTTTATCAAAAGTTTTTCTCTGCATTTATTGATATGATCATGTAGTTTTTATCCTTTATTTTGTTTATGAGTTGAATCACATTTATTGATTTGCAAATGTAAAAACCTTGGATTCCCAGAATAAATCCCACTTGATCATGGTGTATGATCTTTTTGATGCATTGCTAATATTTTGTTGAGGAGGTTAGAATCTGTTCATCAGGGATATTGGCCTATAATTTTCATTCTTTGTAGTGTGTTTATCTGGTTTTGGAATTAGGATAAAGCTGGCCTTGTAAAATGAGTTTGGAAGACTTCCCTCCCAAACACATAAAACTCCTGAATTTTATGAAGTAAATTGAGAAGGAGAGGTTTTAGTTTTTCTCAATATGTTTGGTAAAATTCACCTGTGAAGCCATTCAGTCCGGGGCTTTTGTTTGTTGGGAGTTTTTGTTGTTGTTGTTGTTGTTTTTTATTACTGCCTCAATTTCACTAGGTGTACACTTTCTATTCAGATTCTCTGATTCTTCTTGATTTAGTTTTGGAAGATTATGTGTTTCTAGGAATTTATCCATTTCATCAATGTCCATTTTGTCAAAGTTGTCCAGTGTCTTGGCATATAGTTGTTCATAATATTTTCTTACAATCCTTTGTATTTCTTTTTTGTCAGTTGTTATTTTCCTCTTTCCTTTCTGATTTTATTTACTTGGGTCCTTTCTCTTTTTTCTTGATGTGTCTGGTTAAAGGTTTGTCAATTTTCTTTACCTTTTCAAAGAACCAGCTCTTGGATTTGTTGAATTTTTTCTTTTTTTTCTTTTTTTTCTTTTTTCTTTTTTTTCTTTTTTCTTTTTTTTCTTACATCTATTTTTTTCCTTCCATCTTTAAGTGCATCAGTGTCCATATACGTCCATTCCATTTTTTAATCTTGTTTTTCTTGCATTACTCTAATTCTTGCCCCATGTGGAAAAACTAGATGATTTCGAAGACTTTCTTCAGCTCCCCAATAAGCTGCCAGTCACTCTTCTGCATTTCTTCTCTGAACCTGTCTTTGAGAGCGTCGATGGACTGCCGGCTGATCTTACTGACAAGAATGTCTGTAGCTTCAAAATGTCTTCCATACATTTTCGGAGATTCACCAGGGATAGGTTCTATTTTGACACAGACTTCTTGTCCCTTTTTTGCAACATCCACTTGTTTATTGTTTATTTCAATACTTGTTACTATTCCAATGTCAACAAAATTTTTGCTAGGGATGCACATGGGGGTCCCCTGTTTTACTTGACCTGCTTCCACAGTCACACCAATCACTATTGGATCTCGAGAATTGAAAATATACTGAGGAAGGATTTTCATCTTGCAGGGAAATATTGCTATGTGCTTAAATTCTTCTTGTTTCTGTTTCTTGTAGTCTTGTCTATATTTTGTAAAGGCCTTAAACAAATGATAAATAATTTCTGCACTAAAAATTCTAACTCCTAAACTATCAGCCATTTCTTGCGCATCCGGTTCAATTCTCACATCAAAGGCCAAAATCACTGCATACTGAGGATCATGTTCCAACATCACTGAAGCCTTCGTAACGTCCTTTTTATGGACTGGACCGATGTTAATTCCTGCATAGGGCACCTCTGACGTTCTTAGAAATTCCAGTGGAGCTTCCAAAGAGCCCAGTGTAGATGCCTGGACATAGACTCCTTTTTCTTCTAATTTAATAGCATTTAGTGTCTGCTTTAACTCATGAATCAATTCATCTTTAAGCACCAGAATTTCATCTTCCTTGTAAACTACCAACAGGGGTAAACCAGCCAATGTTTTCTCCAGGTCCTTTCCAAGAATCTTTACCCCCTGAGCTGCTTCTACTTCTTTATGCTTTTCATACTGGTTCTTCACTCTTAACTCCTTCATAGGGGGTGGTAACAGGAGGCCTCGGATCTGAGTTACAATAGGCCCTTCTACTCCAGGAACAATAATTGTATCTCCTTTCTTCAAATGCCCATTGATCAATATTACATTTATAGTGGTGCCTATTCCTGGGAGAGCCTTCACCTCCATCACCTGAGCTCTCAGCTCTTCACAGTGTGCAAGTCTCTTGCTCAACATGGTCTGAGTTAGCTCAATGAGAAGGCAGATGAGACTTCCCATTCTATCACCAGTATATGCAGAGGTAGGTACCAAAGACACAAAAGCGCGGGGATCTTTATTCTCATAAAACAAAGCCTCATTCAAACCCTGCTGTGCAAATTCCACTATAATAGCCTTTGCTCACTCTTCAAATTCATCTTTTGTATTCTTTTTCTGCTTCTTTAAAGTGACAGGCACATCAGAGTCGGGACTTTTTTTCCAATCATACAGCCTATCAATCTTATTAAGTGCAACAACAAAGGGACATTTTTTGGATTTTAGAAGGTTGATAGATTCAATTGTCTAGGGCTCCAAACCATGCATAATATCAACAACTAAAATGGCAATATCACAAAGAGAGCTTCCTCTGTTTCTCAGATTACTGAAGGACTCATGCCAGGGAGTGTCAATAATCAGCATTCCTGGAATTCGTACGTTCTCTCTGTCAAAATTTTTAATCATCTTAGTCTGCTCATTAATAGCTTCAAGGGGAACATTGGTGGCACCAATTTGCTGTGTGATACCTCCTGCTTCACCGTCTTGTACATGCGTGTGATGGAGCTTATCTAGAATTTTTTTCTTCCCTGTGTCCACATGTCCAAGTACACAAATAACAGGGACTCTCAGCTTTTCCGTATTTACATTTTTACTATGTTCAAGTAGTTGTTTCTCAATCCCCCACTTTGCTTTGTCATTGATTTTTTTAATATCATTTTTAGGACTTTAATTCATTTATTTATTCTCTGATCTTTATTATTTCCTTCCTTCTACTTACTTTGGGCTTTGTTGTTCTTTTTCAAGTTCTTTTAACTGTGAAGTTATATTGTTTACTTAAACTTTTTCTTGCTTTTTGGAGATAGGACTATAATGCTATGAATTTTCCTCATAGGATTGCTTTCCCAGTGTCCCACAGATTTGGACTGTTGTGGCCTCATTTTCAGTTGTTTCAAAGTATCTTTTGATTTCTACTTTGACCTTGTTTTTGACCTTGATCTTGTTATTCACTTTTATAAAGTTTTTTAGCATCCAAGCCTTTGTGTGTTTTTCTGTGTTCTTGTGATTGATTTCTAGTTTCTTAGCATTGTGGCCAGAGAAGATACTTGATGTGATTTCAATCTTCATAAATTTATTGAGATTTGTTTGTGTCCTAATATGTGGTCTATCCTAGAAAATGTTCCATGTGCACTTGAAAAGTATGTATATTCTTCAGCTTTGGGGTGAAATGCTCTGAATATATCAATTAAATCCATTTGATCTAGTGTATCATTTAAGGCCGCTATCTCCTTGGTTATTTTCTGCCTGTAAGATCTATCGATTGAAGTTAATGGGGTGTAAAAAATCCTGACTATGACTTCATTTTTGTCGATCTCTCCCTTTATGTCCATCAAGATTTATTTCACGTATGTAGGTTCTCTTATGTTGAGTGCCTAAATGTTTACTAGGGTTTTATCTTCTTGTTGGATTGTTCTCTTTATCATTCTACCTTGTCTTTTACTATAGCCTTAAAGTCTGTTTTGCTGGTTATAAGTATTGGCAGTTTCTTTTTCTTTTCCATTTGAATGAAATATCTTTTTCCGTCCCTTTGCTTTTAGTCTGTGTGTATTTTTCAATCTGAAATGGGTCTCTGAAGGCAGTATATACATGGGTCTTATTTTCTTATCCATTCTGCTGCCCTTTGTCTCTTGGAGAGAGCATTTAAGCCATTTACATTTAAGTTGATTATAGATAGGTATGTGTGTAGTGCCATTTTATTTTTATACTGTTTTCCTCTTTTTTTTCCTTGTTCTCTTCTCTTTTTCTTCTTCTTAAAACAAGCCCTTTAACATTTGTTGCAATACTGGTTTTGTGTTAACAAACTCCTTTAGGTTTTTTTTGTCTGAAAAGCTCCTTATTTCTCCTTTGATTTTGAATGATAGCCTTGCTGGGTAAAGCAGCCTTGGTTGCAGGTCTTTGTTTTTCATCACCTTGAATATTTCATACCACTCCCTTTTGGCCTGAAATGTTTCTGTTGAGTAATCAGATAACAGTCTATTTGGTGCTCTCTTGTGGGTGACTATCTGCTTTCTTCTTGCAGCTTTTTGGATTGTCACCTTGTCATTTTAATTATGTATCTTGGTGTAGGCATCTCTGGGTTTGACTTGTTTGGGATTCTCTGAGCTTCCCAGGCTTGTTTGTCTTTCCTTCACCAGATTAGGGTGAAGTTTTTGGTAATTATTTCTTCAAATAGGTTTTTGATCCCTTGCTCACTCTCTTCACCTTCTGGTATTCCCATGATATGGATGTTATTATGCTTCATGTTGCCTAAAATATTTCTTAACCTCTCCTCATTTTCTTTTTTGTTGCTGCTCTGCCTATGTGTTTTTTTTTTCTACCTTGTTTTTCAAATCATTGATTCAATCTTGATTCAGCTAACCTACTCTTTATTCCTTCCAGTGTATTACTTATTCAGATATTGTATTCCTTATTTCTGACTGGTCCTTTTTTATGGTTTCTCTGTTGTGTTTTGTTTTGTTTTTTACATGCTGCTGAATATCCTTATAATCATTACACTAAACTACCTGATAAATTGAATGCTTCCATTTCATCTAGTTCTTCTTCTGGACAATTCTCTTGTTCTTTCATTTGGGGTCAGTTTCTTTGTCTTCCCATTTTGACTGATTTTTTTTTTTTTTTTTTTGTATTTTCCACCTTAGTTGTTTAACTAATCAGTTGTCAAGCTAATCAGTAGTTATGCTAATTAGGCTGTAATCAGCAGCCTGGCCTAAGCTCCACAGGGTGGGGCAGAGTAATTCCTGCAGGTGGGGTTATTGCTTCCCCTCAGGCTGATTCCACTTTAGGGGAGTGCTTTGCCTGAAAAATATGGCTTTGCAGTATAGAGAATGGTTCAGCACAAGAATCCTGGCATCTGTTCCTTCAGTTCTTTCCCCAGAGCACTAACTCCAGACTCTCCTCAAGTGTCTCTAGTCCACTCTGCCCTCCCGCTGCTGAAACCCAGGGTAAGTGGCCACAAACAAGATTTTGAGCATTGGCTCTTTAAGAATCTCTTTGCTTCTTTAGTTGTTTCTCCCTGGCACATAGAAACCCTGCTGCTTTTCAAACTGGCTGTTATCTGGGTTCCTTTCTGGCTCTGGTGCTATAGGTTAAGAAGCCCAGTTTGGAGTTTAGACCCCACACTCTTCCAGGGGAATCCCCCCCAGCAGCTGAATTATCCCTTGAGAACAACAGCTGCCACCAATGGGAGCCCAACTAGCACTCTTTCACCTCCCTCTTACTCCCTACCAGTCTTTTTATGGTGAAGTAGTTTCTTTGGCCCATCCGTGGTTATAGAGCTTCTCCCTAGCTAGCGTTCAGTTGGTAATTCAGGATGATTTCTCAACCATTTAGTTGTAATTCCAGATTGGCCCTGGGAGGAGATTAATGCAGCTTCCAATTACTCCCCCACCATCTTGGATCACTCAACATTAGATTTTACTGCCTCATTTTCTTAAGCTCATCTTGGCTGTGACAGTTTCTCTGACTTGTTTTTGATAACTTTAGTAATTTTGAGGAGTACTTGTTAGATGTTTTGTGGAATGTTTATGAATTGTACCGGTGTGATATTTTTCTCATTATTAGATAGAGTTTAGTGATTTTTAGAAGAAGACCACAGAAGTATAACATCATTGCCCTTTTATAATATCAAGAGAGCATACTATCACCATAACTATTAAGGTTATGTTGACCTTAATCAATTGGCTGTGGTAGTGTTTGTCAGATTTCTACACTCCCAGCTACTCTTTCCCTCCCTTCCTTGTCATACCACATTCTTTGGGAAGAAGTCACTATGTACAGTCCATATTTAAGAAGTGAGGAGTTATATTTTTGCCTCAAAGAATGTGTAATATCTACATAAATTGATATTGTTCTGCACATATTTGTCTATTCATCAGCATTTAATTACTCATTTTTTTATATTAGGGCTCATAGATGTGTATTTTAATAAAAATATAATCTAATAATATTTTACTCATTTTGTCATTTAAATGAGTCTAGCTTTGGCCATTGGGAGCTCTTACAGTTGGCTTTTTTTACCTTTAACATCCATCCATCAATGTGCTGTGTGTATGTGAATAATAATAATCATCCAAGTAAGTGATGAATGTAAAATTTAAGTAAGTAGTTACAGTTGGAAGGCTATGATTAAGATGGGATACAAAATGGGTATTTTGTGCATTAGACAAAATTTTATTTCTTGGCATAGTATTGATTAAAAATATTTGTATTATAATAATATATTAAGCTATATATTTGCTTTCTGATTTTTCCTTTTATTTTACCACGAAGTAAATGAAATTAAATTAAAACAAGTAAATTTTAAAATTATGTTTAAATGGTACTAAATGACTTCTGCAAATGTATTTTTTTACCTAATATATTTATTGATAAATTATTTATAGACCATTAAATCCACTTATTTGAAGTGTACAAATTATATGGTTTTTAGTATGTACATAGAGTTGTGTACCTATCACCACTAACTTAGGAAAAATTGTTGTCAACTCAAATGGAATCCCTGCACCTGTTAGCGTTAACTTTCCATTCCTCCATCTCCACATTTCTAGGCAGTTACTAGTCTACTTTCTGTCTCTATGCATTTGACTTAACTGGATATGTCATGTAAATGAGATCATATAATATGTAGTCTGTCATGACTACCTTTTTTTACATAGCATGTCTTCAAGATTCATCTATGTAGTCCCTTGAATTACTGCTTCATCTTGATTATCATCAAATAACATTCAGTTATGTGACAATGCCATTTTCCCCAATATATAAGTTAATGTGTTCTTGTGGCTTTTGGGCTACTATCAGTTATGCTGCTGTTTGCACTTGTGTATGAGTTTTTGTGTGAATATGTTATTTCTCTTGTGTATCTACCACAGAAACTCAAACTGCAGAAAATCAAACACAAAGAAGAAATGCTGAAATAAGACATAGATTAAGTGAAACAATTTACCTATAGAGAAACAAAGAATAAAATTATAGCTTACTTCTCATGACAAGCCATGAAAGCAAGAATAAAGTGAAGTGAAATATTTACCGTATTGAAAGAGTAAACCATAAACTCAAAATTCTATATCCTGGGAAATTATTCTTCTAAGGTGGAAAGATAAAATCTTCATCAGATACATAACAACAGAGAATACTTTACTAGAAGCCCTATATTGCAACAAATGTTATAAAAATTTCTTTAGGAATTAAGAATATATGTCAGGAACTCTGATAAACACAAATATGTCAAAAGATAAAAAAATGAATGAAAATAAAGTATTTTATTTTTCTTATTCTTGATTAATTGGAAACATAATGTTTCATTTAAAATAGTGATAGTAACAATAAATGAGGTTATTAAAAAGTACAGATAAGTGACATGAATAATACCAGTATTGTAATATATGAAATGTGTGAATTAAGAATAATCCACTATAAAGTACCTGAATTATGCATGAAGCAGTATAGGGCTATTTGAAAGTGTATGCACAGAAATGTGACTTGGAGTGGTGATCACACAATGCAGTGTACAAATGATGTGTTGTGGAACAGTGCGCCTGAAATTTGCATAATTTTTCTTAATCCTCAACAGAGGATGTGCTTATTGATTCTAGAGAGAAAAGAAGATTGAGAGAGAGAGACATCCATGTGAGAGAGAAACATAGGTTGGCCATGCCCACACACTCCAAAACCTGGGATGAACTTGAAACCTTTTGGTGCACAGGGTGATGCTCAACCAACTAAGCCACCTAGCCAGGGCAAGCTGTATAATTTTGGTAATCAGTTTCACCTGAAAAAATTCAATAAAAAAGAAAAAAGTCACACAGATTAATTATAAATGTATACTGGAAACTCTAAGATAAACACAAATTGTTTTTTGTGTACAGTCAATACAAAAAAAAAGATATAATGAACTTATATAAAAAGCTTAATTTAACATTTAAAAAATTTATATGGAACCACAAATGACTCTGAATAGCTGCAGCGATTTTGAGAAAGAAAAACAAAGTAGGAGGGATCACAATACCAGACATCAACTTATATCACAAGGCCACTATAATCAAAACAGTTTGGTACTGGCATAAGAACAGACACATAGATTAATGGAAGAGAATAGAGAGCCCAGAAATAAACCCATGTCTCTATGGCCAATTAATATTCGAAGGGTAATTAATAAAGGGTGAAGAAGCATAAAATGGAGTAAAAATAGCCTCTTCAACAAATGGTGTTGGGAGAACTGGACGGCTACATGCAAAAAATTGAAATTGGACCGCAAACTTACACCATACATGAAAATAAACTCAAGATGGATAAAAGATTTAAATATAAGTCACGACACCATAAAAGTCCTGGAGGAGAACACAGGCAGGAAAATCTCAGATATCCCACTCAGCAAGTTTCACCAATATGTTTCCTAGAGCAAGGGACATAAAGGAAAGAATAAACAAATGGGACTTCATCAGAATAAGAAGCTTCTGCATGGCTAAAGAAAACATCAGCAAAATGAAAAAGTAGCCAACCATATGGGAAAATATACTTGCCAATGATACCTCGGACAAGCGTTTGATCTCTAAAATATATAAAGAACTCATACAACTTCATTCCAGGAAGAAAAACAATCCAATTAAAAAATGAGCAAAGGACCTGGACAGACACTTCTCCAAAAAAGAGATACACAGGGCCCAGAGACATGTGAAAGGACGCTCAGCATCACTAGCCATCAGAGAAATGCAAATTAAAACCACAATGAGATACCACTTCACACTGGTCAGAATGGCCTTCATAAATAAATCAAGAAACAACAAGTGCTAGCAAGGTTGTAGAGAAAAGGGAACCCTGGTACACTGTTGGTAGGAATGCAGGCTGGTGCAGCCATTGTGGAAAACAGTATGGAATTTCCTCAAAAAACTAAAAATAGAACTGCCTTTTGATCCAGCAATTCCACTGCTGGGATTATACTCTAAGAATCTCAACACACCAATTCAAAAGAACCTATGCACCCCAATGTTCATAGCAGCACAATTTACAATAGCCAAGTGCTGGAAGCAACCTAATTGCCCATCAGTAAATGAGTGAATCAAAAAATTATGGTACATTTACACAATAGAATACTATACAGCAGAAAGAAAGAAAGAGCTACTAACCTTCACAACAGCATGGATGGAACTGGAGAGCATTATGCTAAGTGAAATAAGCCAGGGAGTGAAAGACAAACACCATATGATCTCACCTATAAGTGGAACCTAATTAGCAGAGCAAGCAGGCAGAGAAATATGACAAGCAACATTGAAAGAAAGAAGAAACCGGCAGGAACAGGAGGGAAGGAAGAAGGAGGGTAATGGGGAGAGTCAGGGGAAGGGTCAGATCAAGGAACAGGTGTGAAGGACACTTTGAGGAAGCCAAGGTGGGGAAGGATTGAGGGGGGAAGGTGGAGGTAGGTAGAGCAGGGGAAAGTGGTGGCGGGTAAATGGAGACAAATGTATTTGAAAAATTTTAATAAAAGAAACAAATTTTTTTAAAAAGTTTAATCCAAGGACATCAAAAAGTAATTGTGACCAGGGATGAAGGAGGACAAAAAAATACATGCAGCAAATAGAAAAGGGTTACAAACATGTGGGATACTTATTGTTTTATTAATAATCACTTTATATTTGAATGATCTAAATATATCAATTTAAAGACAGATTGTCAAGGAGATGTAAAAGACCAAACTACAGCTCTGGCTGAGTGGTTGTTTAAAGAACCATCTGTGCACCGAGGGCATGTGGATTTGATCCCTGAGGGAGCAGGTACAGTAGGCAACTGAGTAATGTTTCTCTCTCACATCAAAGTTTCTCTCTTTCCCTTCCTTTCTCTCTAAAATCAATAAACATATCTTCAGGTAAGGATTAAAAAAAGAAGCAACTAAAAATTTAAACAAAAATTTGATTTAAAGATATTGATAGTTTTAAGGTAAATGCATAGAGAAACATATACTTTGCTAATACTATCAAAGATAGCTATGAATATATAATAATTACATACAAAGCAGACTTCAGAACAAGAAAAATTATCCAGGTTATATAAGGGAATTAATTAATAACAAAGTGGTAGAATCTCTAAGAATACATAGTAATACTAAAAAACCTAACAATAGAATATCAAAGTATATGATGCAAATGCTGATGGAACTGAAGAGAGAAATAGACATACTCATTATAATAGTTGTAAACTTTAATAACTCTCTTTCAGGAATTGATAGTTCAAGCAAGTAGCAATATGGTAAGGATATATTTGAACTAAACCACACTACTTTTAAATCACTATAATAGACTTTTAGAGAACAATCCAACCAAAGACAACAAGATGTATATTCTTCTAAAGCTGATATGAAATATTTACAAAGATAGACCAGAGTCTAGGTTAAAAATTAAACCTTAAAAGATTCAAAAATAAAAATAAAGATTATACAAACTATATCACCAGACAACAAGAAATTTAAACTAGAAGTCAGTAACAGAAAGGTAGCTGGAATGCCAGATCTTGGAGACAAAGCAATACCTTTCTATGTAACATATAAGTTGAAGAAAAAGTCTAAAGAAAAATTTTAAAATAATTTGACTAATTAATTATGAAAGAAAATTTCCAAGATTTGTGGAATGCAACGAAAACAGTACTTATAAAGAAATTTATACCATTTAAATGTATATAGTGATAAAGAAGATTGAAATCAATGGTTAAACTTCCTTTATAGCAAGCTATGAAAAGTAGAGCAATCAAAGCCTAAGGCATGAAGATGAAAACAAATAATAAAATTGCAAAGGAAATCAATGAAATGGCAAAGAAGTAAACAAAAACAACAGAGAAAAGAATCAATGAAACTAAACTTTTACTCTTTTGAAATAATTAATAAAATTGATAAACCTTTAGTAGACTAACCCAGAAATTAAAAAAAAAAGATATTAATTACTAATACCAAAAATAAGAGTGGTCAACCATACTGACCCAAAGACATTTAAAAAAAAGGTTTTTTTAATGAATAACCATATGTCATCAATTAAATAATTTAGATAATATAGATCAATTTTTAAAAACACATTACTATAACTTCTACAAAGAGAAATCAATGTTTTAAAATGACTTCTATCTCCTAAAGAAATACTACTATGAATGTGTGCAAATATTTTTTTAAAGAGTATTGAGGAGGTTGGGGGATATGATGAAATGCAGAATGTGCCAAGAGGATCTTATATCACAAATGCTTGACACAATCTCACTGAATGGCTTGTGGTAGTGCTACTGACCTATGTAATTTTGGAAATGAATGAAATCAGTAAGACTGAATGCAAAGGTGAATTGTACATAAACCCTTTAATCTACTCAATACATTTTTCCCACATGGGAATGAGTTAACTATTTTGACACTGCTGCACATATGTACTGGATTTGAACAGTTAAGTAAATGGATGACAGAGGGTGTGACCACCTGTTTGAGCGAGATGTTACATATAAGCAAAGAGAATGATCACTGTGACGATTAATTAAATTAGAGGTGCCATATAAACTTAATATTTTGTTTAATATAGATGTGATAGTTACATATAGAAATGTGTATGGATATGTGTATATGAACAAGTTTATAGACATTCATATGTCCTGTTCTATAAGCTGAGAGGGCCTAGAAGACACTGTTACTCCTGTAGCATCGAGCACACCTAGCACCCAGATTATGTTCTTTAATACATTCTCAGATAAAGGGACAAAGGACCTCTCAAAGAAATAGCTGACTCTTAGACTGGCAGAAAATACGCACAATGAACTCCAAACATCTTTTAGTGCCAGCAACATATGAAGTGTTCAACAACAACAAAAAAATCACGAGAGTGTTTCAAAGCAATGCTGAAATTGACTGAAAGAGCTCACAGTATCCAAAGCTGAAATCACTTGAGAAAAATAAATAAATATATAGAGTTGATTTTTAACCAAAGTATAAAATAAATGTTTACAAATCTATACTTATATTTCAAAGTGATAGGATAAATTAATTAATTGAGAAGAATAGACACATTTCCCATGTAGCATAATTTCAAATAATTCATGTAGATAGTCGATCCTTGTGGAGGTACAGCATATTCTCTGCTGCTTATGCGTGGGCTCTGCATAGTGACCTTTTTCCAAAGAGCACAGTATGGAAAGGAAACAAAAAGTAACCTTAGAGTGGAGGAACCTGACAAACTCTATCTCAGCCAATTGATCAAGGTTAATGTCCATGTTGATGAAGTCATGTTCAAAGTATGTACACTTAATATAACATGAGGACAATGACACTTTCCCTTTGTGGTCTTTGTCCCCAGAACACATAAACCCAATCTAATCACAAGAAAAACATCAGAAAAATCCCAGCTGTGGTATATTGCACAAAATACCTGACCACTACTCCTCAAAAGTGTCAAGGTTATCAAAAACAAGGAATCCTAGAAATTATAAGCCAAGAGGAGCCTAAGGAGACACAACCAGTAACTAAATGTAATGTGTATTCTTGATGAGATCTTCAAACATAAAAAAGTTACTAGGTAAAAATTAAGGAAATCTAAATAAAGTATATATTTTTTGTTAAAGTAATATATCAGTTTATTAATTGTTAGAAATGTACAACAATATAAATTATTAGTAATAGATAAAACAAGGTATGAAGTGTATTATAATTGTCAGTTGTATTTTCACAATCTATTTTTATAATTTTCTGTCAAATTAACTCTTTTAACATAAACAGTTTATTTTAAAGTCAAGTGTAAAAAGAACCTTTTAAGGATTTACATTTTTCATATGACAACCTGGCATAAACATATGCAAGTAGATTAATAGAACATAATTTTAAATCTAGTAATAAACTACTACATTTAGGGCAATTCATTTTCTCCAAAGTACTAAAGCAATTTAATGAGAAGGAATAATTTTTTCAGAAAAAAAGGTACTAGGAGCAATTGAATACCCACATTACTATACACAAAAATTAACTCAAATTGATTGTAGACTTAAATATTATAGTTAAACCTATAAAACTAAAGGAAGAAAAAAAGCAGTAAATTTCATGTTCTTACATATATTAGATAAGACAGAAAAAGTATAAGTGATAAAATTAAAATATACATAAATTTGGATTTCATGATATGATTAAGAAACTGAAACTGAAGAGTAACTACTACAAATAAAATTTTAAAATAATAATAAAAAATGGAAGCAACAATCCATAGGCTGCAAAATAAATTTGCAAATCATATATTTGACTTGTAGGTAGAATTAAAAAATATTTTTTATCATTTTTGTCCAATTACAGTTGTCCCCATTTCCCCCCCATGACTCTCCTCTGCCCTACCCACCTCCACCTCTCACATTCTATCATGTCCACCCTCTGTTGTCTTTGTCCATTTGTCCTTTGTACATGTTCCTTGATGACCCTCCCCCTTCTTTTCCCCATTATCCCCCTCCTCCCCAACTCTAGTCACTGTCAGTTTGTTTTTTGTTTCCGGTTCTATATTACTTGCTTATTTGTTTTGTTGATTAAGTTCCACTTATAGGTGAGATCATATGGTATTTGTCTTTCATTGCCTAGCTTATTTCCCTTAGGACAATACTCTCCAGTTCCGTCCATGCTGTCCTGAAGGGTCGGCGTTCCTTCTGTCTTTCTGCTGTGTAGTATTCCATTGTGTAAATGAACCACAGTTTTGTAATCCACTCATGTACTGATGGACACTTAGGCTGTTTCTAGCAGTTGACTATTGTAAATAGAGCTGCTATGAACATTGGGGTGCATAGGTTCTTCTGAATTGACCTTTCAGGATTCTTAGGATATAATCCCAGCAGTGGAATTGCCAGGTCAAATGGCAGTTCCATTTTTAGTTTTCTGAGGAAATTCTATCCTGTTTTCCACAGTGGCTGCACCAGTCTGCATTCCCACCAACAATGTACTAGGGTTTACTTTTCTTCACAACTTCGTCAGAACTTGTTGTTTCTTGATTTGTTTATGATGGCCATTCAGACTGGTGTGAAATGGTATCTCACCAGTTTTAATATGCATTTCTCAGATGGCTAGTGATGCTGAGCATCCTTTAATACCGCCCTGAAAGTGCCCGATATCATCTGATCTCTGAAGCTAAGCAGGTTTGGGCTTGGTTAGTACTTGGATGGGAGAATTAAAAAAGTTTAATTAAAATATAAAAACTCTTTCAGATCAATAAAAAGAAGTGAAGTAACCCAATTAATTAAGAATATATAGGAAGGTCCAATAAGCACATGAAAAGATGCCCAGTATTATTATTCATTAGGGAAATGCAAACTAAAATCAATGGATGATGCCGCTCCATACAGAGGGAAGCAGAAACATGTAGATATGCTTTTTTTTCTTGCTTTGTATTTTGTTTGTATTTGAATGTATACACATCAAATCTAGGTAATTTTCTTATATCATTTCTTAGATAACAGCCAATCCTTTTATTTCATGCATTTCTTTCTGAAAATTCTATCAGTCTGATGTTAAAATTTTCAATGGAATATCTTTCATATTTTTTCTTATAGCCTACTATTAACTAATATTTTATTCCATTTTGAAAGGCTTTTCAACTTTATAACCTTTCTACATTCTACATATTTTTCAATATTGCTATCAAAATTTTAATATCCACAAACTTTTTCTTACATGTTCCTTTTTATATACAATGCTTGAGCTGTTTTATTTATATAGTAATTTCTGCCATCTTTCAAAAACTATTAGAGTACAAAGTTCTTTTTTTTCTCTTAGCCTTGGGTTACCTGTTTCCTTCAATTTTTTTTCTTTTTGTTTTTGTCTTTGCCTTTGATGAGGATGATTTTCTTCAAATCCTGGTAATCCTTTGGTATCAGTCAATGTTTACGTGTGAGACGCTGAAAGGCAAACTGACAGCTCTGGGTAGAGGGCGCATGGTTTACCCATGACTGAGGCCCCTGCAGAGTTAGAAGTGGGAACCCAGCCTGCTGTGGAAGAGCCCAAATGTGTGCCTCTGCAACTTGTGGGTTTATTCTCTTAGATAAATTTCACTAAGGAAGAATCTTTTAACATCCTCTCTTAGCCAAAACAAAATAAAATATCTGGCTGCTAGTGTTCTGAGAGTTGAAAAAAAGGCAAAGGCAGAGAAATAAATTTACTCTTCAGAATACATCTCCCGCTTTGTTTTAGTGCAGAACCTCATCCCTGCCCTCTGCTGTGCCTGGGACCAAATACTCAGAGACTCATTGAATTCTAGTTTAATCTCCTATTCTTAGCTATACATCTTCACCTTTCCTTTTTAATATCTCTGCTAGTTCTGATTCTGTATTTTTGTAATGTGAATACTTGCTAGATGCTGGCTTTCTTAATTTAGTTTTTAAAAAGATTTTATTTATTTACTTTTAGAGAAGGGAAGGGAGGGAGAGAGGGAGAGAAACATCAATGTATGGTTACCTTTGGCACAACCCCTACTGGGGACCTGGCCCACAACCCAGGCATGTGCCCTAAATTGGTAATCAAACTGGTGACCCTTTGGTTTGCAGGTCAGCAATCAATCCAGTGAGCCAGTCTAGCCAGGGTGCAGATGCTGGCTTTTGCTTCAGCTTTCTCATACCTTCTAGGACAGTGTCCACTGAAAAAAAATACCTGCTTTTCATCTTCAAAAAATTTACCTGTTTGTTGTCATATAATAAAGTTAGAGGAGAGAAGAGAGTAAAAACATCTTTAACTCCACATCTCTAAATTGACTTAAAGCTGAACACATACCACTGTGGAAAGTATCTTACTCCGTTCAGGTTGCTATAACAAAATACCATACACTGGGTTGCTTAGGTACATCAGAAATTTATTTCTTACAGTTTTGGAGCCTAGAAATCTGAGGTCAGGGTGCCAGCGTGGTTGTGTGAGGGTTCTCTTTGGGGTTGGCACACTTTTATCCTCACGTGAGAGAAGTGGCTATGGCTAGGGAGCTCTTTGGGACCTCTCTTACGAGCACTAATCCCATTCATCAGGGCTCCACACTCATGACGTAAACACCTCCCAAAGGCCCCGGTTCCTAATGCCATCACTTTGGCATTGAAATTTCAACATATGAATTTGGGGGGTGACATGACTTTCAAACCATAGTAGAAGACCTTAGGTTTGTCTTTTGATAGATAATCTTGAAAGGGTCAAATATGATTTTTTCTTTACTACTTTGATATTCCAAACCAGGAACACAAGGAGGTTTACTAGGAGTTTGTTTATATATACATCATTGATATTATTGAATAAAAGTATGATAATTTCTATAGGACAATTCTGTAGCAACTCTCTTAGAACTCCCAGACATTCTTAAAAATAAACATACATATGTAAGATATCTTTCTGCCTTAAAGTTACCCAAAAAGTCTCTCCCTACCTGAGTGACCACAGATATATGGATCTTTAACTATATCTTGGACTTTTTTCCCCTTTCTGATTTTCAGATAGCTAACTCAAGGAGTCATGTCTATTGCCCAAATGACCTCCAGTAGTAGCTGACAGCTACTGCCCTAAGATGTCTCAGAACAGTTACAGAACTTATAACTCCAGAAACTCCTCAGTAAGACTTCCAGTAGTGCTCAAGTATAACTGTGAATTCTAGAAATTTTCACATTGGCACAGTGCCATAGTGAAGTTTCCACAATCTGAAGGATTCAAACTATTTTCTGTTCATTAATGAGAACTGGCCACCTTAAGAGTGAACAATGAATGTATAGCTCTTGTCTCTCATACACACACACACACACACACACACACACACACACACACACACACCCCATAAGATTGCAGAAACTCAGTCTCCACAAACTATTATCTACCCTTGATGTTTCTGGGTATGACCATGTGCTTAGAAACCAGTCATTTATATTACCCAATGTCCTGTTCTTTCATTTTCTTTTTTCTTCTCTTTCTTTTTTCCTTTCTTTCTTTCTCCCCCTCTCTCCATTCTCTATATTTTCCCCATGCTGTTCAATCTTTCATTTATGGCTGACCCTGACAAGCATTACTGTTTTTCCTCAGCATTATGGCTGCTCCTATTGTGTACCATTCATTTCATTGTGTAGTGGGAGTAAACGTGTTCATGAGGCATTTTCTAAGAGATAGCAATGCACTGTGCCTTGTGTCCTGATATTTTAAAGGTATTTTAAAAGATGTTTCTTTCCAAACATTTTCCTTTAGGTTTTGTTCCCTAATGAGGTTTCTCCTGGGAACTGAGACATAAATGAGTTATGGGTGTCTGAAAGAAGTACCTAATCTTAGTAATTATGACAGTTTTCAATATTGTTTTTCATTCCATACTTTTAAAAATATTTTATTTATTTACGTTTAGAAAGAGGGGAAAGGAGGGAGAAAGAGAAGGAGAGAAACATCGATCGGTTACCTCTCACATGCCCCCAACTGGGTACCTGGCCTACAACCCAGGCATGTGCTCTGACTGGGGACCTTTTGGCCCACAGGCTGGTGCTCATTCCACTGAGCCATACCAGCCTGGGCTTTTCCATAATTTTTATATACACTTCCTTTCTTATAAAACATGGTAATTTTCTACATACCCACTTTCTCATGAGAGAGTAAAGGGTCGTGGTGGCATGGTATATTTGTTACAATTGATTAGACCATAATGATAAATTATTATTAACTAAGACCCATGGTTAGGTCCATTAAAGTTCACTATTTGTGTTGTATTGTTCTACAGGTTTTCATGAAAGTGTGTGCTCTTATAAAATAAATGAATTGAACATTTTAAGTGGAAAAGATACTAAGAGTCATCTACTTCAAACTATTTGTCTTTCAAATAAGAAACATGAATGTCTAATTTAGGCCCTTTATGAACATCAAAGAACTGAGAAGTGTCTATAACAAAAATATAACTTAAAATTTCACACTTCCATTCTAATACACTTTCTTCTCTTTATCTTCCAACTTGGTCGTTGTGAAAATAAACCAGCAAATGCATTTCTACCACATGTTTCCACTCTTGGTTCATACAGTATGGTACCACAGTGTGCTACATATTCTGCATGTTAATTTCTCTAGATTAAAATTGGTGGAGTCCCAACTAATTGGTCTATCAGGCTGGGGTTCGTTTCATTATTAAGGGAGCTGCAAAATCAAGTGTTTGAACTACATGAGACAACAAGAAGGAATTTAATGAGAATCAGTAACCAGAAGTAAGGAGGATCCATTTAATGAAACTGTCATTTATGTCATCTATATTCATAACCTAATTAGGGGACAGAAGCAAAGGAACTCCTATGTGTATGAACAAAAAGTTAGTATGTAATTAAGGCCAGTTCTGAATACTTTTTTTCTTTTCAAAATAAGAGATAGTATAAACAATATTTTTCACCTTTTTCCCTTTGCTCTTAACATTTCCCAAACCAATTAGAAATATTAAAAGTTAAATTATTTCAAATATGGCTTTCCTTGGTTGGTAGTTAATTTGAAGTAAAAGAGTCCACTATGGTTAGAATTCTTAAGGAAATTATTAATCAGTTAGAGCTCAAAACCTATTTCTAAATTGAGAACAAACTGAGAATTGTTAGCACTTAGGTAAAACATAATTTACCACTAAATGTCATTTTAATATTTTTGCCCAGATCTAAAATAATTTGTGTTCTCAAATCACATCCTAGTTTCCAACCTCCTAAACTTTTCCAATATATAAATTAATTATTTTCTGATGATATAGCATATCCCTTGAAATGTTATTTTCTTATTAAGTTAAAAAATGTTTTTATTTCAATGGAAATTTTAAATTAAGTTAAACATAACAATTAAAATGAAATTAAGTCAAGTTTTATATTAGTTTTATCAACATTTGTTTTCATTGCATGACTGTATAATTTTAATTTACATAATTTTAGCTAACCATTTTTGCTTTTGTAAGAGTTATACAGTTTTTTAGGGTTGGATATAAAAATCACAAATTAAAAGTAGAGGGATATTCTTTGCATTTCTAATTATCTAATTTTTTTATTAATAAAACCATAAAAACAAAAAGAGCAGATGAACCTCTATTTTAAGACTGATAAATCTCAAACCTGAAACCAAAAATGTATTTTAGAAGAAAATCTCTGGAATCACCGATCCATTGACCCTGCTTTGCCTAGTTATGAGCTGCTGTATTTCAAAAGTTTTGTGAGATAGAAATTTCAATTATATTAATGGGTTTGTACATCCAACAAAGTTGACAGCAGAATCAGGATACATACTTTTCTGCTATAATTAAATCTTATTTACTTTTATTTCTAGTGAGTATAGACAGGTAACCATTATTATATTTTGAAGGCCACTGTAAATAAACATTTTTCATATCACCCTTTCCTAATAATTTTTGTATATTCTTAATTATTAAACTCTAAGTGAAATGATGTCCATATAGTAATCTAGTTAGAAATATATAAAGTTATTTATATTCTTTTTCTTGTGTCACAAATGACTCAGTTTTAATTCCACTTCTCATAAATGTTACTACAGATGTTTTTACATGTAATCAGGTTACCTGACAAGTGAAAGAAAATATGGATAGCTTGATAAAGAGATGACAATCACTAGCCAGCCTCAGTTCACAGCTTAGCCTCTTTCAGTTGCTTCCAAATCTCACATAAGTGACAACCCTCTGCAGATTACTTTGTAGCTCATACCAAGTTGCATCAGCTGCATACAGGTAGCAAATGACCATGCTCACTAGAGCTCCTCCAAACAAATATGCCAGGTGGCCAGTTTCTAAACGATACCAGAGTACTACCCAACCACCTGCATGCATGACACACCCAAAGGACAGACTCAGCATGCATCAGAGCCCTGCTAAACTGAATCATCCTCAAGGGTCAACCCCTAAAAAACAGCTCCTCTATTGCGATCATAGCCAGTATTGCAATCAAACCCATTCAGCCTAAGGGTCAATCCCTCCAAAGAGCAATCAAGACTCATCTACAACAGGAGAGGTTAGCTAATCTACCTGATACACAGAAACAAATACACAGAGAGTCAGCCAAAGTTGGAAGACAACAAATATGTACCAAATGAAAACAAAGGAAAGAAACAACAAAATTCCAGAAAGAAGAGCTAAACAAAATTGAGACAGGCAGTCCACTGGATGCAGAGTTGAAAATACTAGTTATAAGGGGATGCTCAATGAACTTAGGAGAAAAGTAGATAAACTCAGTGAGAACTTTAACAAAGAGATAAGAGAATATAAAAATGGAGGTAGGAAACATAAAAAGGAACTATTCAGAAATGAAGAATACAATAACTGAAATTAAGAATATAATAGAGGAAATCAACAATTGATTAGATGAAGTAGAGGAATGAATAAGCAATTTGGAAGATGAAGTAGCATAAAACACCCAATCAGAACAGCAAAAAGTAAAACAAAAACTAAAAAATGAGGATAGTTTAAGGGGCTTCTGGTACAACATCAAGCACGCCAAATCTACATCATACGATTTCCAGAAAGAGGAGAGAGAGAGAGAGAGAGAGTATGGAATTGAAAACCTATTTGAAAAAATAATGACTAAAAACTTTTGTAATCTGGTGAAGGAAATAGATATATGAGTTCAGGAATCATAGAGTCACAAACAAAAATAAATCCCAAGAGGTCCACACCAACACAAATCATAATTAAAAGGTCAAAGGTTAAAGGCAAAGAGAAAATTTTATAAGCAGCAAGAGAAAAGCAGTTAGTTAATTCCAAGGCAACTTCCATAAGACTGTCAGCTGAATTCTCAACAGAAAATTTGCAGACCAGAATACATCAATATAAAACCTATATTCAAAGTGATTAAGTGAGAACCTACAACCAAGATTGTGCTACCTAGCAATGTTATCATTTAGAATCAAAGGAGAGTTAAAGATCTTCCCAGACATGAAAAAGCTAGAATTCATCACCACCAAACTACTATTACAAGAAATGTTAAAGTATCTCTAGAAGAAGCAGAGGAAGAAGAAGGAAAAGGAGGAGGAGAGATCAAAAGTATAAATAATAAAATGTCAATAACTATATACTTATCAATAATTATT
Source organism: Pteronotus mesoamericanus (assembly GCF_021234165.1). Classification (NCBI taxonomy): domain Eukaryota; kingdom Metazoa; phylum Chordata; class Mammalia; order Chiroptera; family Mormoopidae; genus Pteronotus; species Pteronotus mesoamericanus. The sequence goes on along the minus strand of NW_026555321.1, from coordinate 76,365,389 downwards.
TTAATTGTAAACGGATTAAGTGCTCCAATCAACAAACATAGAATAGGGTGACTGAATGGAGAAGAAAACGAGACCCATATATATGCTGTCTGCAAGAGATACAGTTCAGGTCAAAACACATACAGACTAAAAGTAAAGAGGTAGAAGAGACACTTTATTCAAATCAGAACAAACAAAAAAAGCTGAGATAACAATACTTATAGTAGACAAAACAATCTTAAACAAAAGTTGTAATAAGAAACAAAGAGAGAAAGTAAAAACAGCAGTCTCCAACCAAAGAAGTTCACACCACAAAGTCAGGAAATCAAGACAGAGCCACTTAAGAATCAGAAGCAAAAGAGAAGAGTCTCACAACTAATGGGAAGACAAATAAATATCCCCCACTCAAAGGGAAAGGAGGAATCCCCAGAAAGAGAAATAAATGAAATAGAGGCAAGTAAACTATCAGATATTGAGTTCCAAACAATGGTTCTAAGGAGGCTCAATGAGCTCATTGAGCTCAGACAGAATTACAAAAAACTGCAAGGAAACTACAAGGAACTTACTGCAAACTATATCAGCATGAAAAAGGACATAGAAACTATCAATAACAGATAAGAGGAAATGAAGTATTAAATTTCTGAATTGGATAACACAGTAAAAGAACCAAAAGCAGGCTAGATGAAGCTGAGGATCAAATCAGTGAGCTGGAGGACAAGGTAGAAAAAAAGCTCCCAGAAAGAGCGAGAAAATGAAAGAAGACTCAAAAAGAATGAAGAGCCATTGAGGGAAATGCAGGACAACCTGAAATGTAATAATATCCGTATAATAGGGATACCAGAAGGAGAACAGGTTAAGGAAGGGATAGAGAACCTGTTTGAAAAAGTAATGATGGAAAACTTCCCTAATTGCAGGAGAGAAAAAAACACACAAGTCCAGAAAGCACACAGGGTCCCATTCAAGAGGAACTCAATGAGGTCCACTCCAAGACACATCATCATTAAAATGGCAAATAGCAAAGACAGAGAATCCTAAAGCAGGCAAGGGATAAAGAGGTAGTAACATATAAGAGAGCCCTGATATGGCTAGCAGCTGACTTCTCAAGAGAAACACTGCAAGCCAGAAGGGAATGGCAAGAAATATTCCAAGTACTGAAAAGCAAAGGCCTGCAACCAAGACTGCTCTACCAAGCAAGGCTCTCAATTAAAATGGAAGGCAAAATACGGAGTTTCCCAGGCAAAAGAAAGCTAAAAGAATACACCTCCACCAAACCAGCACTGCAAGATATGCTAAAGGGACTGCTTTAACAAGATGAAGAAAAAAAGAGACTATGTATAGACAGTTCCTTTCACAGTCACCAATACTTGATATTACCAATATGCTTAATACTCATTAATCTGATTGTGACAATGATGTTATTTTAATTGTTCCTTCACTATTTGTTGAAACTAAACCTGTTTTTGTATATTTTTTTGCTCATTTCTATCATTTTTTTTAAAGCTTTAAATGACTTTTTGGTATTCTTTATCCATTTATTGATAAAGGTTTGTAGAACTTTTTTCCCTAAAAACAAACAGACAAAAAAAACTCTATTAACCTTTTTTTAGATGTGTTGCAAATACTTTTCTATTCTATTCCTTGTCCTTTAACTTTCTTTATATGTATATTACTATATAATCTTAAATGTTTAATATAGTCATATTGCCAATATTTACTTTATAGCTTCTGGGGTTGAATATTTTACTTCAGGTCATGAAAAATATTAGTTCTATTTTCTTCTAAAACTCCTTAGATTCTACATATTGATTTTTAACTCACCTGAACATTTATTGTATAATGTGTGAAATAGGGCTCTATATTTGTTTTATCTCAAGTAATAGTGGTCCATGCACCTTATTTGTTGAATAAGAATTATTTTCCCCATTGATTTTAAATATCAACTTAATTATCTGTTATATTGTTAGATAGATATATACATTTATCTATAGAATGCTTAGTATATTTCATTGATCTAATTGATTATTTCTATGCTGGTGTCATGTTGGTTTAATTGCTGAGACTTTATAATGGTTTTAATTTTTTTAAAATATTTTATAATTAACTTTGACATTTTAAAAAATAAATAAAATCAATCTGCATTTAAGAAAGAAAGAAAGAAAGAAAGAGAGAGATGGAACTCTTATCTTCTGTGACAACATGGGTGGAACTGGAGAATTATAAGCTAAGTGAAATAAGCCAGTTGATGAAAGACAAATACCATATGATCTCACCTATAAGTGGACTCTATTCAACAAAATAAACTAACAAACAAAATAAACCATAAGCATGAAAACTTGGAGCAGACTGAAAGTGACCAGAGGGGATGGGGAAAGAGGACAATGGTGGAAAGAAGGCGAAGGGACTAGATAAAGGACATGTATGAATGACCCATGGACATGGACAATAGAGTGGGAATATACTGTGGGAGCAGGGGGGTGGGGATGCAATATGTGGAGGGGGGTAAAGGGGTAAAAATTGAGACAACTGTAATAGAATAAACATGATTTATAAATTTAAAAAAAGAAAAAGAAAAAAAAGGAAACAAAGAATGACCCAACAATTCCACTTCTATTTATCCAAAGAAACCCAAAACACTAATTCAAAAAGACACATGCATCTCCACTACAGCATTATTTATAATAGCCAAGATATGGAAGCTACTAAATGACCATCAATAGACAAATAGATACAGAAGAGGTGGAACTTATGTATGATATAATATTACTCAGCAATAATGAAAGAATGAAATCTTACCATATGCAACAACATAGATGGATCTAGGGGGTATTATGTTAAGTGAAATGAATCAGAGTCAAATGAAGACAAATACAATATGATTTTACTTATATGTGGAATCTGCAAAACAAAATAAGCAAAGAAACTCATAGATATAGAGAATATTTTGATGGTTGCCAGATGGGAGGCAGTTGAGGGGATGGTTGATTCAGGGAAAGTGATTAAAATTTGCAAATTTTTAGTTATAAAAACAGTCATGGGGATGTAAAGTACAGCATAGGAAATTTAGTAGATCATATGTTAATAACTATGTATGGCATCATCAGATGGGTAATATAGCTATTGGGATGATCACTTTGAAAGTTATATAAATTCCCAATCACTACGTTGTACACCTGTAACTAATATAATTTTGTATGTCAACTCTAATTGAAAAATAAAAAAATATATATTAAAAAATAAAAGTAAATTATAAAGTAGAAACAGAGAAGAAATGACAACCACTTAATATGTCTACAGCTTAATGGTAAGTTAAAGAAAGTAGAGACAATCTTAACAACAGCAATGTCAATACATTCAGCTTTCCTTGAAAAAAAGGTACTTTAGGGATCTGTGTTTTGGGGACACAAGTCATGCACTACAAAACACATTTACATCAAGAATAAAAAGAGACACCCTGCTAGAATGAGTAAGATATCTTCATTTTTCAAATGGTTCTGCCATACCAGCCACAGGTGCCTAATTTGATTCCTGACTGGAAGTGGTAGAAGCAGCTTGGGATACAGCGTAGCATCTTCATGAGTTTCCTTTCTGCTGTGGGACCTCTCAGGGGCCAGCATGGGTCACAACAAAGCACTATTCAACACTCACATAGCAGTGGCCACTAGGGTAAATAAGGAGAAGAGCGCCAGCATGTGAAGCAATATTATTTGATGGAATAAAATAATATATAACTTTTCTTAGTTGCCAGATCTGTGTTAGGACTTTTTTACACATTACTCTAAATCCTTATAAGAATTCATATGAATTTAGTTTTTACAGGTGATTAAGAAAGGGACAGAAAAAGTAAATTTATTTGCCTGAAATTATAATATTAGTAAGTGGTCAGAGCTTGGATTTCTATGCCATTTTTTCTGAGCGTTAAATCCTTTTATACACAGCATCCGGCTAGCTCCTCACCAGGTCACATGCAAAGCAGCATTTGGCACTTGTTCTAGCCCTTCTTAATGAGGAAACTTTGAGAGCTTCTTTTCCTTAGCAGTCTTCTAGCAAGGAGAATGCTTTTATGGCATGGTTGAAGCCCAGAATTGACTTATGACACCCCCAGACAGAAACACATAGATGCAACTGACTTCAGTAACCTAATTTTAGGCATCTAGATACATAATTCCATCATCAATTCTACTGAGCACTCACAATAGACAACATGGGATCCCCCTTCTACAAAAGTTAAACTTCAAAACAAAAGTAAAAGCTATTCTATTGAAGGCTTCCTAATAGTGAAACTGATAGAGCCAAATACAGAATTACTAAAAATATCAAAGAATAGCGTAGATTAGTAAAAGAAAATTTACATGCACAAACAATACATAGACATATCTACACAGTTTGTTTCTAAATTTGAAAGTTTATGTGAATCACCAATTGGAATAAGGAATGAAGTATAGCAGCATGCTATTTAAAGAACATCTACATTCTCTGAGATTCTTGTGCTTTTTCTGCCCATGTTAATCCATTCTTAAACATTTAATTAACATCTTAGTCCCACTGAGGTGTTAGTCTATTTGCTTAGGTAATTGATAGTGAGGCCAAAAGCGTCATATTACTGTTGAAAAGTTAAAAATTGAAATTACATAAGAGTGTTAATATCAAAGTTAAGCATCTTAAAAATAAAAGTTTATTGAGAAAGACTACATATAATTTGCTATGCAATTTTCAGTTCCTTTTCTTTGAAAAGGAATGAACACCCTTAAGAAATGGCATTATCACTGTGTTCTAGCCTTTCATGCTACATTAATCTACTTAATCAGAGGTCCATCACTCTTTGTCTTAAGCATGCTGACTGCCTCGGGAGGGGAAATTGCAAAAACTATTTAATTTAATAGCCTGTGGTTCTAAAAACGAATGTACTTGTTTTTGCTCCATGTATAATGAGTTTAAACGTATTTTATACTTTTGAAAAAAAAGACTAAAATATCTTTGCTTACATGGCAAAATGGAAAGACAACCCACTTAATAGAAGAACATATTCTCCAATGATATATCTGATATGGACTTACTATCCAAAGTTTATAAGGGACTTATAAAACTCAACACCAAAAAAAAAATCCAATTAAAAAATAGGCAAAGGACCTGAACAGATACTTCTCCAAAGAGGACATACAGATGGTCAGTAGAGATATGAAAGGAATCTCATTGTCATTAATCATCATAGAAATGCAAATTAAAACCACCAATGAGATACCATCTCACAGCTATCAGAATGGCTATCATCAATAAATCAACAAAGAAGTGCTGGTGAGGACATGGAGAAAGAAGAATCCTGCACTCTTGGCGGGAATGCAGATATTGGCAGCCACAGTGGAAAGCAGTATGCAGTTACCTCAGTCAAACTAAAAGTGGAACTGTTTATGACCCAGCATTTTCACTTCTGGGAATATATCCAAAGAAAACTGAAATACCAATCCAAAAGAATATATGCACCCTTATGTTAATTGCAGCATCATTTACAATAGCCAAGATTTGAAAGTAGCTCAAGTGCCCATCAATAGATGAGTGGATAAAAAAGCTGAAAAGATATCTGAATTCCACTGGGGTTTCTTATTTTCAGAATAACTATACCTCCTAAACTTTTTTTCCCCCCCAAGGAAGATAAATTATTTTACAACAGACATTTTTCCCCCTCAAATGCCTATTTTTAACACTAAATTGCCAAAATACTCAAATATAAGATAGGCAGTGATTCTTAAGAAAAGAGGTCGTATTCCGCTTTTCCTTGGCAAAAAAGCTGTGGTGCATTTACACAATGAAATATTACTTAGCTATAAAAAGGAAGGAAATCTTACCTTTTGTGACAGCATGGATAGACTAGGAGAGTATTATGCTAAGTAACCGGTCAGAGAAAGAGAAGTACCATGTGATTTCACTTAAAAGTGGAATCTGATAAAATACACTAGCAAACAAAGCGGAAACAAACTCATAGATACATAGAACAGATTGACAACTGTCAGAGGAAGGGGGTTGGGGACTGGGTGGAAAAGATTAAAGGATTAAGCAAAGATAAAAAAAAGTCTGGACACAGATTACAGATATCAGCATGGTGATTGCCAGAGAGGGTGGATAGAGGTAGAAAGCAGGGATAAATGCTAATAAAAAGAGACTAGACTTGGGGTGGTAAATACACAATACAATGCACACATGATGTATTATTATAGAAGTGGATACTTGAAACCTATGTAATCTTATTAGCCAATGTTACCTGAATAAATTCAATAAAAAGCAATATTTAAAGTTTACATGAATCTGCAGAGTACTCTTTGCTATGCTGTTCTCTCACTTGTCTAAAACAATACTCTTCTCCGTACATATTTGTAGGAATCTTGAGATGTGAAATATTTATATTTTACATATAAAGTCTACCACAGAGTGGCAACAGGGGTGGCCAAGTAAGAGTTTTAAGAGGACAAAGACAAGTATGAATAGTGATAAATACTAACAAAACCTGATTAACTATTCCAAGTGTTCATAATCAAGGACCCTCCCTAAGATTGCTACTTGTAGAACTGGGGCTTTTCACAGACACTCCAGGTTGCCTTTTTGAAGTTAAAATATGTACACATATGAGAGAATTTTCCAAATAGCTTTTAGCAGAGGAGGAGTGTAATAAAAAAAACAAATAAACTAGAGCTCCGAGAAGCAAAAGGCTTAAGGTATTTTTCATTTTGTTTGACACTTGAGTATAAATTTTAAACATAATTTCTCCTCTACGCTTTCCCATGTGAACTGATGTAGACATTTAGCAAAGGCTCTATAAATGTTACTTAACAGCCTAAGTGCCCATCAGTAAATAACTGGGTAAAAAAACTGGTACATTTACACAGTGGAATAATATACAAGAGAGAGAAAGAAGGAATTCCTATCCTTCAAAACAGCTTGGATAGAACTGCAGAGCATTATGCTAAGTGAAATAAACCAGGTTGTGAAAGACAAATACAATATGAACTCAACTATAAGTGAAACCTAATGAAGAAAAAAACAAATGAGCAAAATAGAACCAGAGACATAGAAATAAAGAACAAACTGACAGCGACCAGAGGGCGTGGGGCAGAGGGATAACAAAGGAAAGAAGGGACAGGGTCTAGTCATGGAACATGTATAAAGGATCCATGGTAATGATAACAGGGTGGGGACTGACTGAGGGAGTTGGGGGGATGGACCGAGCAGGGGAGAGGAACAGGGCAAAAATTGGGACAATTTTGATTGAACAATAATAAAAAGAATCAACTACGACAAACATTTCCCAAAGTCTCTGACACTGTCCTATTTCTTTCTGTATAATTTTTATTCTATCTCACCATCCCCAGCAGACGCTTCGCAACCTTCCAGGTTCTCCCAAAGTATAGTTTAGAAGCCACCTACAATGGAATCACTTGAGTTGATTGTTTAAAATTCAAATTCCTGGGCCCACCCAAATGGACTGCATTTGAATATATGAGGCCAGGGTTCCAGATCTGCCCATTTACCAAAAATCAACAAAATACCGCAGTAAAAAAAATGACAACCATTCTGATTAGTGTTAAATTGTTGCCTTGAGACTAAGCTCCTTTAAATTCTCTCTCTCTCTCACACATACATATACAACACATACAGTCTTTATATAATTGTCCAACTGCCCCTGTTACTGTGTGGGATTTTACAGGCATAAATTTTATTGTTCATAAGCTTTTTTTTAATTTATTTTTTCAAATACATTTGTCTCTGCCTTCCCACTACCACTTTCCCTTGCCCCCACCAAGCTTTTTTTTAAGAAAAGCTTGTTCATAAACTTTTAAACATTTGCAAAAGTTAGTGATGTAGTTTATGTAGAGATAAACTTTAGGACATTAATTGGTAGGGATTAATAGAACAATAGGAAAAACATAAAAACTGACCTTCCTTAAGTATTTCTTTGTACAGTACTCCTGATCTGTTTCTAACATAAAAAATAAACAATTAAGAGACCAAGATATCCTTTGCAAATATAGCACATTGGACCAATGTCATATCGTTTTCCTGAATAAATTAAGTAGTTTTTAGCGATATACTAAATCCTCATTTGCACAAGGGGAAAATCCTGATATCAAGAAAGAATGAAGAAAACTCACCACTTCTTCATGTCTGCATTTTCTCACATTAATTCCATTTATCTGCAATGAAAGGAAAGCATAGTTTCACATCATATGTTACAAGTAACTTTATGTTTTGATTGGCATAGAACAATAATAGTAAAATATTTACCTGTAAAATTGCATCCCCGATAAAGAGTAGTCCCGAAAGTTCCGCTGTGAATGAAAAAGAACAATTGATTATGCATCAACCACTTTCTTTATACAGATTAGTTTTTATAAATTAAACTCAAAATAAAAAAATAAATGCTTTATGTGGATATTATCTTAAAAGATGCACAAAGAATGTAAATACAAAAGTAGCCATGTGATTCAGCCCAAATACTGAAACACAAGCTGAGATATTTCAATTTAGTTCCATTTCAGATTTTACAGTTGTTAAAACATATACTGTCTTCTGCATCAATGACTAAATTTTCTCATGTACTTACAATTTTAAGGTAGCTATGAAAAAGTTAAGATGTAGACATTCAATACATCAATCATTGAATCAGCCCCAATTTTTTTTTAAACATTTGATTATCTTATACATATCAGTTATTATCAGGTGCTTTATATCTTTAGTGATTTCCCTAGGTAAAGTTTTATGTGAGGGGTTAGCTGAGTTAAATTATACATAAGAACTGAAAATATTGGGTTGGCCAAAAAGTTCATTTATTTATCTATTTTTCCCACATGGTAGCTCTAGTAGCACTTAGTTGTCTTTAACATCATTCAAAACTATTTTGTTAGATTGTATTGTGACAGTTGTCATATCAACATGTATTTTAAAAATCTTATCAAAATTGGTGAATTTTTGTGTAGCCATTTTAATATTGATGATGGAAGAAAATCTATAACATTTACAACATACAATGTTTTATTATTTTAAGAAAGATAAAAACGCAACTAAACACATAAAAAGATTTGTGCAGTGTATGGAGAAGTTGCTGTGACTGAGCGAAAGTGTCAAAAGTAGTTTGTGAAGTTTCTTGATACTTTTGACTCCTTGGCCAAGTGATTCTTTGCTGTGGGGCTGTCTTACGCATTGGAAGACACTTAGCAGCACCCATGGCCTCTACCCACTAGAAGCGAATAGCAGGAGAGAGCCGACATAATTAAAATATCCAAATCAGTGAAGTTATTGGTGAAAATTAAAAACGTGTCTTTTATTTTATGGAAAAAAACGAATTGACTTTTTGGCCAACCCAATAATATACATCTAAAATTGCTTATACTTGATATAACTTGTTACCATTACATTTGTTTGTATGTTTGTTTAATAAAACAATTGAAAAGTAATATACTCCCTAATTCATACACAGTTCAATGCTCTATTATCTTTCATAAAGTCCTTCCTTGGAATAAGAAAGTGCATAGACTCAGGAGTCAGACTCATTCACTTATTGCCTGATCATGGGGAAGCTGCAGTTAGTCAATAACATACTGATTTATGATTCTTATATAATTATCTTATTCTTGAATAACAATGGCTTACAAAGGAATGGCTACAATATAATTCTCTTAATACTTTACCTCTTTGCTCCTTGGAGATTTTTGAAATGACAACTGGAATGTTATGTTCTGCACCCCCCTGAAAAGAGAAAAATCATATATTGTGCTTCTTAATCTAAAAATTAAAAAAATGCAGTGTTTAGTTAAAAGCTATACATGTTATGAATAGCATGTTAAGAAATACTAGATAAAATTTAAATAAACTTGTGGAATTTCCTCAGTATGTAGATAGTACTCCCAAGAAAATTATCTACTTGTTCAGAATTTTACTGTGACATCCATATTTAATAACAAGTGACTTTGCAAGTTTTTATTTTTCAAATAGAGTGATAATATGTTAAATAGTCATTTTTTCCCAATGTGTAACAGTACTGTCCATTGTAGAAATTTCTATTTAGGGCTCTAGATGATCATGTGTTTCCACTCCTATGATTAAGCTGGTGACTGAGCTCAGGCCCCTTTGCAGGCTGAACGACTAGAGAACCTCTACTTGCACAAATGGATACACAAAATCAGAGTGAGCAAGATGGGAAATGATAGTCTGCATTTCCTTAATTAGTATCAGATTCCATTTTTCAGTAAAAGCACAATAACAGAATAAAACAAAATGGCAAGAATGTTGCAGTACTTTGTCTAACTGAGCAAATGAGATATGAAAAAAAGAAACAAAAACAAGTTAGCTAAACTTTTGTAGAATACAATAAAATAAATCCCTGAAATAACTACAGAAAATTTGTTTCTATATTACAGAGTTGAGACAGTTGAAAGCAATAGATGGAAAATCAAGTAGGTGCATTAAAGAATAAAATGTCTTGCATAAAAGAAGTACAAGATGGGGCACAAGTAGATTTACAATTGTGAGTATGTGAAACAGTTTATTCTTATATTATTGCTAATTATTGTATTATTTTTCATATCAACAATTGTAAGCCTATTTTTGTCCCACCCTGTATAGCATATGTAAGATAGTTTAGTTGAAAGGATTATCTAAATTCCACTGGGTTTTTTCTATTTTTAGAATAAGTATACCTCCTAAGCCTTTGTTTTTTTTCAAGCACAATAAACTATTTTACAACAAGCATTTCCAACGCCCCCACAAATGCCTATTTTTAACATTAAATTGCCAAAATACTTTAAGGTAGGCAGTAGTTTTTAAGAAAAGAGGTGGTTTTCAACTTTTACTTGACAAGTAGTTCTTTCTTTTTCTAGAATATTACGAAGAAATATGAAAAATAAAATATTGAAAACGGTCTTAATCAATTTGAAATTCAAACCCATGACTAAGTTAACATGTTCTCACTATTTTCCACCAACCCAGTACTTACCCACCCACCCTCACTAACTCAGTGAGAAAAGTCTCTGGCATAAACTGCACTGGTACCTAAGTCTGTTTTTGCTTTGTAGTCTGTGTGTGCCGAGCAAGCAATGTCTACCTCTCATCTGATAAATTACTCTCCCTGATAAAAGGGAGAGTAATTTGTAACTGGCAATTGGATGGAAGTGAGTGCTTAATTAGAACACAGTAAATACTTAATAAAAAGTAGTTGTTATTATTATTCATTTGTAGGGGTTCAGAATAAGTCACCACAAGATGTGCCTCTGGGGTATGCAGGTTGTTTTGAGTTAAGGGCAACTTTAGCCACAGGCTCAAGAGAAACTTCTGTCCCTCTCTTTAACCGAACCACGTGGAAGAACTTAAATCAGAGGCCTTGCCCATCATAAGAGATTATCAGAGAGAAGCTCTTTTGAGCTATCTATAGGTCCAAACAAACTTTTATTCACCAAACTTGTGTTCTTACCATTTCACAGTGACCTTTTGAAGGCTCCCCAGTGCATTACCTCGTTTCTAGCTCAGGGTATCTTATATAGCTCATCCCCCCTTCTGCCCCTGAACTTCTTTTGCATGTGAGGGTCTCTGATTCTCTCATGTATGTGGGATTTCCGTACATATACATGTATTAAATTTGGTTATTTTCTTTTGCTAATCTGTCTCATGTCTGTTAGACCAGCCAGAAGGACCTTGGTGGTAGAGAAAATTTTGTTTCTCCCCCATGCAGTTCATCAATTAAGATTTATGAGTAAAATTACATGTCATTAAGTAGTAAATAAAATTAAAACTAATTTATTCTAAGATACTTAATATTTATTTGTAAGGATTCCAAGTTCCCAATACCCTAAGTTCTGTTCTATTCTTTTCCATTATCCTTATCGGCTTCTATCCTGCTATTTTTTTATTCATTATTTACATTTATTACTTGTTTTCTCTCTCCTTCATCCATCCTAAACTAATATGTAAGTATTCTATAAGGACACTGAATATTTTTGTAATTTGTTTTGTCCATTGATATAACCTAGTGCATGAGGGATAAAGCATGTGGCGAAGAGGCTGTAGCTGATAAGGAGATAGGAAAACCAACCCTCAATGAATTTATGGCTTAGAACCAGCAGAGACCAGCTCCATCCAACATTGTGACTAATTTCACCTAATGGTAACCTCTAACCTCATTATACACTCATTGTAATACATTAGCATGCTAAATGCCACACCCTGTACTTCCCTGAGAGAAAACAAAAAGTCCAAAAGAGGTCACACAATGGCCTATGGAGCTCTAACAAGAAGTCTTTACAACTTTTATAATTTTCCTGGAAAAATTCTGAATATTCCTCCTTCTCATTGAATGCCCTACCTTTAATCAAATAAACTTCATTAAGGGAAGAAAAATCCACTAAAGGGGAGGTTCTCTGTCTCACTACTTCACTAATAAACTCATTTTCACTTTAATACCATGCTGGCTTGAATTTGAATTCCTTTCTACTTGAAGCCAAGATCCCAGAGTGGGTCACTGACCCTGCCCCCGGAACGCCTGCATCATATGGAATAATGCCTATCTTTTTCATCTTGAAATGATTGTTGAATAAGTCAGTGAATCAATAAATAAAGTCTACAGCTTTTCCAACCCTGGAACTGTTCCTTTAAAAAAATTGGAACACCTGGCCAGTGTGGCTCAGCTGGTTGGAGCATCATGCCATATACCAAAAGGTTGTGGGTTCAATTCCTGCTTAGAGCACATACCTAGGTTGTGTCTTTGATCCCCAGTCAGGGCACATATGGGAGGAAACCAATTGGAGTTTCTCTGTCATATCAATGTTTCTCTCTCTCTCTTTCTCTCTCTCTCTCTCTCTCTCTCTTCCACTCTCTGTAAAATCAATAAACATTTATTTAATTGCAGAATTTTGTTGTTGGAGCTGGGAAGATATACAATAATATCAAATGTACATGGTCACTGAGAGTTTCTAGATATATCTAGAAACTGGAAAGTATTTTAAGAATGCATTTCCCTTTCTTAAAAGAAAAAGCTTGTTAACTAAAATAAATCACTCATTAAAGAAGTTTTATGTAACATAAAAATAGAAAACAAGATCATCCAGACATTGTGGTTTAGATATTTTAAGGTAGACATTAATATTGTTTATATCACTCTTGTCTTTTGTAGATGTGTTTAGAGTATTTTCCTTCAGCTTCTTTTTTTTTTCCTGCTTCTTAGTTTTCTCTCCTTGAATTACTGATCTAAAGATTTTCTCAGTGTTTAGGTTTTTAATTCACATTACCATGGTAAGAAAATGGGAAATCTCTCCCTGGGACCTGTCTAGAAAAAATGCTGTTGAGATAGCATCTTTTTCAGGGCCAACTCAGTAACCCATTTCCCTCAACAGCCAGATTTATAACCACCCCTTAATGACAAGATATAACTAACCCCTATTTTGTGAACATTTTTTTTATAAAATTTTTCCTGAGATCTGTATGGTTTGTACTCAGAGGTGTTTTGTTTTTTGTTTGTTTGTTTGTTTTAGGCATTTGGAGTTCTGAGAAAAATTTTAAACTAATTTCAGAAAATGAATTTATAATTAATTAGATAGAAAATTTTAAGACAAAGACGAGAAAAAAATTGTAACAAAATTTTTACCATAGGTAGCTAGATATTAATAAAGGAAGGGAGCAAAGAGATATAGACATTAAGAAGCTTTACCTACTAGGAAGCTACAGCATCACACACTCCCTAGTAGATCAGAGCATTCCCAGTATTCCCAAGAAGATTAATACTGTTCCCTTCTTTGTATAGGGAGAAAGGATCAGCTTTCCAAAATCCCCAGGGTATAACCATACCATTTGCCCAGACTATGGGGAAGGAGGAATAGAGCCATAATGAGGAGGTAAGGACTGTTTAATAAAAGCCAAGATGGCACAGAGGCAGATGCTTCTACTATGGGGCATTTGAAGTAGGAACCAAGATGGTGACCATAGAAGCTGGTCAGGCTAACCTGGGAATAGGATGAGATTGCATAAGGGACACAGAACTCCAGAGGATTCAGGAAATGCATAGGTTAAGGGGAGGATTCAATGCAAGCCCACGAATGACTGGGACATTGATTGGTTAGTTTGAAAAAGTGCCTGCTTTCTAAAGCTTGAGATAACAACCCAAGCAGGCCTAGCAGCTGCCTGGGGCCTGGGACCCGTGGCAGGTTGCACTGGGTCTTGCATGGGCCTGAGCACAGCAGCAGCCAAAGCACAGCCGGGAACACAGACTAAGCTAGCCCAATGAGGAAAATTACAGGACTAGAATAAGCTTTGATACGGCTTGAACTGATGACACAAAATTTCTGGCTTTTGGCCTTTGTTCTGAGCTTGATGGAGACAAGACTGAACTTTTCCCATGGCGGGAAGCTGAACCTAGGACAGTCTTTTATGTTTGCTACAGTTCAATAAACTTTGCCACTGAAGCTCTATCTTCCCATGCAGGCCCTTGAAATGCTTTTCTTGCAGCACTGCAAGAACCCCATTCCCACCGGCAACAAAATCACAGTACCTTCATTTATTGGATAAAATGTGAGAGCAATCCAGCTCCGTTAAAGTTCATTAGATTTAGTTCTGGACCTAAATGAGAAACTCAAGGTTTTCTGGGAAAGAATCAAATAATGTGACTCACTCTGTTCAAAAGAGATAATAGGCTTCCTTCCCCTCAGATTTAGAATAAAAAACAAAATCCTTAACCTCCCCCTGCCATGTGACCTTTGCTCACCTCTGCTGCTTCATTCTCTGCCTTTATCTGTTTGAACGTTAAAGGAGGTTAACATAGACTGCCTATTCTGCCATGAAGATATTTTTTTTTCCTTTACTCTTAATTAGATAAACTCTTACTCATATTCAAGATTCCAGCTGAAGGATCCCTTCTTTAGCATCGCCTTACTTGAAGCAATTCATTTCTATAGCACTGAAACATGGCTGTGATTTACATTTATTTATACTGCGATTTTTAACTAAGTTATATATTTTTTGAAAATTTTTTATTTATTGATTTTTTTTGGAAAGAGAAAGAGAAAAAGAGAGAGAAACATTGCTTTGTTGTTCCACTTATTTATACACTCATTGGTTGTTCCTTGTATGCGCCCTTAGTGAGAATTGAACTTGCAATCTTGGTGTATCAAGCCGACACTCCAACCTACTGAATAACTGGCTGGCAGGGCCCTATTTACATCACAGTTTTATCAATTTCTACTTTACTATCAGAGTGTAAAGGCTCTGGGGTCAGGGCAAGCTTTCCTTCTTTACCATCTGTTCCTCAATCTATCCTTAGGCCAGGATTTGTGACTAAGGGGTACAGAGAATAAATGAATTAACTGAATTCTGTTGTTTCAGTGTAAAATCAAGTTTAAGGAAAGTCAACTGACACCTAAGGGTACCCCCAAAATATTAAAACATATACTATTCAATTTTTTAATAGTCTGTTTACAAAGCATAGTTAATTTTCCAGTTAACTTATAGGAACCAGAATATAAATTCTCATTTAAAGCATTTTGAATAGGACCCTATATAATGATTTTTGCCAGTACAACTGAAATTCATTTAAATCAAACCCAGAATATTTTTAGAGCATTGGGAATCTTGCAAAATAAATCTTTTCAATTCATTATTTTTATTATTACAATCAATCAATCAACTACATTCCAGGTTCGTGAAGATAAAAAAAAAATACATAGACCACACAATTATATATTCATTTAGAGTAAGGAAAATACTTGTGAACAGATAAAAACACAATAATTAGAAGTAAGAACCCAGTGAACAGGTATGGAAGAGGCACCTAAAAGATTACCTGGCATAATCTGGGCAACCATTCTGAATCTATTTGAATCCCACGCTTTGCTGCTGAGGATACTACTATCATAATTTCAGACTGAATATCTGGAGTCTTTTGCAATTTGGTCTCTGACCATGCTCAAGTAAACAGGCCATTTTTCAGTTTAAACTCCGACTCTGTATACTTAAGGAACTGAATCATCGCATTGTCTATTTCACCACAAAACTTGTTTCACCAGTTTATTTTGCAGACTCCAAGAGAAACTGAGGTGTCGGCCCCTGCTTTATTGCCCCTTTGCTCATCATATCTTGTTGATATAATAGGCATTTAGACAGACAAAAGTAGAGTAGGAAAGATAGGCCAGGTACAGAAGGTCACTCAGGGCAGAAAGTCCCAGGTGTCTAACAATGGACAATTGTAAGGGAGGACTTCTATACATAAAAGCTATAGGAGCTGTCAAGAAGAAAGACCACCCCCCACTGAATTTACAGGTTGAAACCTTCAAAGACCAGCTCAGCCTAACATATGGCAACTAATTTAACCTAATGATAACAACGAGCTCCATTACATGTTCATTGCAATACATGAGCATGCTAAAGGGGAGACACTCCACACTACCATGATTGGAAACAGAAAGCCTATGTAAGGGCACAAAATGGCAAAGGAGCTCCTCTGTGAAACCTCCACCCATTTTCTTAGAAAGATTCTGAGTATTCCTCCCCTTCTTCGAATACTCTCCCCTCACCCCCGGCCTCCACCAATTAAATGAACCTCAATAAAGGAAGCAGATTTATTAAAGAAGAGCTGCTCCATCTATGGAGTAGTCCACACTCTGCCTCAGTGTCTCACTTAAACTTGCTTTGACTTTAAACTCTATGCTGGGCGAGTTTGAATTGTTTCTCATGGGAAACCAAGAACCCACAGTGGGTCACGGACCCTAAGGTCCCTGGACCACCGAACGCCTACATCAGCAATGTTATTTTTTGAGTTGATGAATATGCTCTAAAATAGACTGAAGTGATAGTCACACATGCCAGGGTCCAGGGAAAGACACTCAAGATATCCCATAATGGCATATTGATTATTTTGAACTAAAGTTACTTAAAAATCTATACTTATAATAAGAAAACCCTGAACTCTCTGTCCCCCTAAAGGCAAAAGACAAATCTCCTACGTGTTTGGTGCCCTCCTTGCTCCTGTAGGTTGAGACACAACTTTATCACAATAGTTAAAAGAATCCAGAGTTGAAAAGCTTGTGTAAACAAATCTTGTACCACCTTTACTAATTTACTATCCAAACCCAAACTTTGTTTAGATTCTTCATGAAGAAATACCCAAACATTGCTTAGATTACATTGTAATGAGCAGTAAATTTCCTGTCCTGTTAATTTATCACAAATTTAGTGTTTCTTTGTCTAAAAGGCATAAAAGTTACCCGGTTTGATCATTTCTTGGACCTGATTCTATGATCTGAGCATCAGATTGTGATTCTCCCTTGGACATGTATTAAATTGGTTTGTCTCCTGTTAATCTGGTCTTGTTTCAAGTCCTGCTTTAAGAACTTGAGAGTTTTCTCCCTCCTCTACATGTATATCTATACATAGATTGTGGATATAACAAAAATCATTGAACTGCACACTTTAAATGGGTAAATTGTATAGTATGTGTATTATATCTCAAGAAGCTATTTAATTTAAAATGTCTTTCAAATAATAATTGGCCAGTGGCTGGTCTGACTTGATTCTTGAGACGAATTCATAATCTTCAATATAAGCTTCATTACCTGCCTGTTATGTTCCTGTTTCTATGGTGGTAGGCATCGATGCTGTCTCTGGTGTAAACAGATAAATGACTCAATAAAAAGATTGGAAGGACAATATGAGGAGACATGTATGCAGATGTGTGTGAATTTATACTAACAGTTCACATTGGAAGACTTTTACCCTAAAATGACTAATAAATTAATGGCAGAAATGTATTATAGTTAAAATGAAGACATGCATTTTTATTTGGTAAATTTGATACATTTAAAAATCGGCATTTGATGTTAAAAAGTTGCTTGCTTGATCCTGCACATTTTAATTCATTTATTACTTTTAAATACACTAGCATACATATACCTTAGAGAGGAAACATCATTTATGTTTCCCAAGAGTTCAAAGATAATTTAGTCTAGGTCTTATATCTATAGAGCATAGTTTTTAAGAAGAAGGGCTTTGTCATCAACTTTAAGTGGGGGTTAGGCTCAGCTCTGTTACTTAGAACAATGGGTAAATTAACCTCTTAGTACTTAATCTCATTCTTGTAGAGGGATAACAATTGTAGTTACTTTGCTGGATAGTAAACCCCAAGTGAAGCAGAATATGAAGCTTTTAACTCAGAATATAGCACTCAAATAGCAGTTACTAAATATTAACAATTATTGTTTATAAGTGATAAGGTTGAAATGGTATTTTATTTTTGATAATTGCAAAATTAAAGCTTCTGCATAGAAACTACTTTTGATTATAAACATTTCCTTAATGGACTTGAATAACATTGTTTACGTAAGAAAAACTTGTCTTTTGGAAAATGCAACATAAAATATTCTTCTGGTAATAATATTCAAAACACCATTTTCCTAGAAGGTGATTTTTTTTAAAGTAACAATTACCAGAAGTGTTCTTTTAAAATATACACGTACATGATATTGTATTTTTAAAAATAAAGAGGATAAATAAAAGTCTCATAAGATCTAGATGGTTGCCTACTTTAAGATGATTATCCACATGGTAATCATTTTAAGAAGAATGAGGAAAAATATAAACTATTAGGTGCTATGGGTCCTATTTAAAATACAAATAGAAAAGCTTGACATTTTACTAAGGAGCAAAAAACAAAAAACAAACCCCTCAAAAACGAACAAGAAACATACACACAAGCTTGTGACTCCTGAAGAATGTTTAAATCAAGGAAAATACAAAGTTATAGCAAATAAGAGAATGGCTCTGAAAGCAACACAAAATTTAAAACAGCTTAAGAAAGAAAAAAAGAAGTACTAAACTTGCAAGAGGATGGAAGGAGAGCATCATCTCAAATAAGAGGGGAAGACAATACATATGATCTACCTATAAGCGGAACTACAACAATGAAAGAAGAAGGCAAATATGACCAGCAACACTGAAAGGAAAAGAAATAGGAAAGAGGGAAGGGGGGAGGGAAGGGAAGGGAAGGGGAAAGTCAAGGAACATATAGCAAGGATTGGGGGAGAGTGGGGGGGGGGGGGGGGGGGGGGGGAGGCAGAGACAAATGTATTTAAAAAGTAAATAAATTAATTAAAAAAAAAAACAGCTTAAAATGAACAAGGCTTCCTGGATGACTGAGAGCAGGAGTGAGCACAGTGCAAAAAGCACTAGACTTGGTTCATGACTAAGTTTCTGACCAGAACCTGACAAGCACTTCTCTCCTCTTTGAGGTTATAGGGTAGGGGCTTGTGGATGAAAGGTCACTCAAACACAGCAGGGGGCCGGGCCAGGTTTTCGGTGCCTGTATGCCACGCCCATTTCTTTGTACCATTGTTCAGTTATGCTTTTGTTCCTTCTAGAAGGGAATAACTATAACATGGGACCAGAAAGCTATGATCGAGGGCACACTCTTCAGGGTTTAAAAATAATTTCTTTCAGTTTTACAAGCTGAAGACAAATAGTGCGTCGTAACAGAATGGAAAGGTGGGAGCAAGAATGTCAGCTTTGCGTGTGGCACCTCCTCTTCAAGACATCTGCTTTCCCACCTGCAGCTCCAGTGCAAGTCTGCTCTGCGCTCATTGGTCCTTGGCTCTATGTTTCGTGGGGTTTTTTTTTCCTTAATTTGGAAACAACATGGATATATAGGTGATTTTGCGTTCTACTTTTTCATAGTCAAATAGTCTTTATAAAATGATGGCATTTCAGGAATCTATACGATAAGTTTGCCTATGAAGATGAATGAGATTTCTATATTAAATCTCAATATATTTGATTTAAAAATCCTTGGATGACTGTTGCAAATTTAGATATTTGGACATAATTTTAAAAATTATAATAATTATGATTTTCACAAAAGAGTCTCAGATTTTGTTAAAAGTTCTCATAATGCAAACTAAACAACTTAAGGTTAAAAAAATAATAGCAGAAAGGAAAGTAGACAAAATTTGAAAAGAAAGTGAATTAAAACTTACTTATATTGTTACAATTTAAGTCAATAATTACTTTTCATTTTTATTAAATTTATTGTTTCCCCTTATTATTTGGGATTTTAGGAAATTTTGAAATGGGTACCCTCCTCAATGTGCACTGTCCCATTTGGCATTTGGCCTTCAAGGGAAGATGTCAAATAGAAGACCTAGAATTAAACTGCAGAAACATATAACTATGTCAACCTCTGAGGTACCTACACAATTTTTATCCCAGAAGTTTCAAAACTGTCTAATCAATTAGATAAAATAAGAAAAGGTAAAAGGTAAAGGCTTACTTTATTTCACACCCAATCTCAGGGAATCTCTGGCTGGAGACAGTGTTTGGCAGCGAAAATAATGTTCATGGACAGGTGACATTAGGCCTAATGGACATTGATAGCGTCAGGGACATCGTGCTACCCCAAACTATAACCACTGAGGAATGTTAGTAAAGAAAGCATTAGAATAGATGTTGTATAAAAAGTTTTCTTGACTGTCAGCTGGGACACCTGAAGAATTCCTGCCATGTGCAATGGCAAAAGTCACAAGGAAGCTCCCAGAAGTCAAGATTTGTCAGGAGAATGCAGCAAAGCCAACTAGCTTTGCCTTTCAACAGCTCATTTTAAAGTATTTCAGTGCTTTCTGACCAAAAAGGACATTTTATTGTCTCTTAGCCAAGTTCTATAAAAGAGCTTCTGGGAAGGGGAACCTGAAATAACAGTATCACATGTTCTGAGTACAGTAAAATTCAGGAGCACCCGTCAGAGCCTTAACTGTATTGGTAAAAGCCTTTCTGTTGTCTAGCATACACTCTTTCTTCTGTTATATCTAGTTGAGATATTTGAGGTTTTAATTAATAATCCTCACTACAAAACCTCCAGTGTGTGTCAGCAGTGATTACGTAAATGAAACAAGTAAGGATAAAATGTATGTTTATGTCTTCATGTGCATAGAAATGGCTAACTGAAATTCTTGAGCAATAAAGAGATAAATGACCAACACTAAAATATTAATTCTGCATTAAAATAATTTCTTAATCTGTCCACTGCATATATATAGTTTATAATATAAAATATTATATTATGTAAAGTTCTATAATAACATTCAATTCTAATATACAGTATACTATTAAAGTATATAACATGTATATTTTAAATTCTCAGGTCTAAAGAAAATAGAGCAGATAGATAAACCCAGTATTTTTTCCAATTACATGTGACAGGACAAAGGGAAAAAGGATTTGTTCAATAACATTGCTATTTTAAATAAGGAAATAATCATATTTTAAAATACAACAGAATAAAAGGTAGTTTAAAATAAAGGAATACAGTAACAGAATAAGAGTTTAAAAAATAGAACATGGCTAAGTTGTTTGGAGCATTGTGTTGTAGACTCAAAGGTTGTGTGTTTGATTTTTGGTCAGGGCATGTCTGGGTTATCGGTTTGGTCCCCAGCTGGGGCACATGCAAGAGGCAACCCATTAATGTTTCTCTCACATAGATATTTCTTTTATTTAAAAATATTTTATTTTATTTGAGAGAGAGAGGAAGGAAGTGAAAAAAAGAGGGAGAGAAACAGAGAAATATCAGTTTGTTGCTTTCTGCAAGTACCTTGACAGGGACACAGCACAGAGCTCACAATGCAGGCATGTGTTCTGACCAGGAATCGAACTGGTTACCTATTGGTTTACAGGGTGATGCCCAACCAACTGACCCATGCCAACCAGGACTCACATTACTATTTCTTTCTCTCTCTCTCTCCTCCTTCCTCTCTCTCTGAGGTCAATGAACATATCCTCAGGTGAGGATTAAAATAAAATTAAAAAAAGATAGATAGAAAAGCAAAGATCAGTGGTACTGAGAAAATCAAAATGGAAAGCTCTAATAAATCTATTAGATTTATTCTAACTAAATCTATTGTTTATATTTCTGTTTGTGTGACATAAGAATTAAAAAAAATAATTTCCTTTTTTGTTAAACCTCCCAGAATATGGCAACAATCACAGTTCACATACTTCTTTTATGGCCAGTATTTTGAAAGCACATGGATTTTGGAAAATTATTGTATTTCTTATGTGTCTAAAAATTTTACTTGATTTGAAATAATGAACTCATTAAGGTGAAATTATTCATTTGGCAAAAATTTTGATTTTTTAAAAGTGTCTAGGTTATAAAATTTGGTATTTTAGTAAAAATAAATAAAAACACATTGTTAGGTTTAACTTATAAATTGAAATTAAAAAAAGAAAATAACATTTTTAGCTGCCCTCTCAGAAATAGAGTCAGTGCAGGTAGATAAAAACACATCTCTGAAATGAATGCTATTCTAACTATTGAACTTTATTCACACTCAAGTGTTTTTGCTCTCTTCATGGACTTTATTTCTTAGTCATACCTTTAAATCCTTGACAGCATTCTCAATAAGTATTGTACAAAACAAAAACAAAGAAATAAACTAAAACCTATCTATTAAACATTGGAATTGCCACAACATCATTTCCATACTTAAATCTTATAATTTGTTTGGTGTGTCTCCCTGGTCTTAGTTGATGACAGATAAAATACAAGTACATATTAAAATTAACATTTTATATGGTAATATTTTTATTATATGTCTACACAATACTATTCTACATTGATCAATTTTCTGAGCCATTTTCATAATGTCAACTAGAGCTGTATTCACTAAACCATGAGTTCCAATTTTCAAGCATCTGTAACTTGAGCTGTGTTATCATTTCATGAAATATTTACTTCAGATGTATGATTTTCACCTTATGTAAGCAAAATGCCTAGCCCAACAATCAAGAGAAATTTAAATTTCATTTATCTATTTAGAGATGTAGGCTTCTAAAAGGTATTTTAAAGTCCTTAAGTTAACTTTTCCAGTATTTATATAATTTCCCATCATTTTAAAAGTTCTGTTTGGCTTCAGTGATGATAAACTGCAGGTGTGGTACATCTTTAACAGCCAACAATATACAGAAAGAAAAGCCCATCAGTGTCATGATTCAAGGGGAAGGGAGGTGGGTGGAGGTGGAAGAGGGTATAAGGGCAATAAGTGGTAATGGAAAAATACAATAAAAAGTGAGCAATTAAAATAAATTTTGAGAAAAAATGAATAAATGGCAATAAAAAAGATGGTAATTTTTATAATAACCAAATGCTAAACTTTATCCTATATATTTGGATATATATATATTTGGATAGTAACATGAGATTTTACTATTTTTTAAATAAAAATGAACACTGAAAAGAAAATGATGAATAGAATACAATTAATACTTAACTTATATAAGACCTCATTAGCATAGAACTTGTTCTGGCCACATTCATCGACAGGTCAATATTTTCTACTCTGGTTGATTAAAAGATGATATGCACACTAAAACATCATATTTGTTAGTTTAGATGAAAACAGATACAAAAGGTAATTAATTAGTATTATTCAATGCCAAGTGAGATAAAATTTCCAAATACTTCTGTAAAATTTCTAAATCAAAATGTGGCCAAGTTTCTACGAGAAACTACTTAGCTTACATCTCAGTCCAGGTACTGAGGAGTTTGTTATAGTCATGCTTGCCTAATTATTAATCTTCCAAAAACTAAAATACACAAAAAATTCAGCAGGATAGTATGTCCTTTGTAAGGATAGACTGGAAAGATGGGCTACCTTTATGCTTAATCCAAATCCTCCTACAGTTTGTCTTCTAATGGTCACCGTTCTTTCCTGAAAGACAGGATTTTAAAAGTGGTTAGCTTTTTATAAAACTGTATTTGCACAACATATCCCTCCTCTAACTTTTGTTTTTACCCTTAAATATATAGAGACTCTTGCAATAAATGGAGTGTTTTGTAATTTTAAAATTAAACATTAATAATTTATTTGACAAGATAAAAGGACTGTACTGTTATTAAACAGCTGAATTTGTAAAAATTAATTATTTTCAATAATTTTTTGGGACATATTTTGGAATCAACTTTTAAATCTCTTCTCATTTTCACATTACGTATTCTTGTTGTCTAAGAAATGACAAGGTTTTGGTTACATCAAAGTAACTCAATGTCAATGGTAAATATTATCTTTCAACTAAATTCTTATCTCTATCACTCCAAGTCACATTGTTTGCAGAGATTTGATAGCAGAGCCAGAAGGCTGCCATGTCCCAGCACATAAGTAATTCATGTGTATTTCTGGGATTGCAAGTGCAAATAAACCAGGTTCAAAATGATTGCTTTCCTTTTTTTTCTTTAAATTTTTTTACACCTAATTTATAATGATAATGATAATGGAATTATCAATTTTCAAAACAAGTTCATTTCCCTTCCATATTGGAAACAATAATTCAATCACTGGTATATGAAAATTAAAAAAAAAAAGGAGCCATCCTTTAATCTCCAATATTAAATTAATAATACTCTGTTTTAGGGTACTTATCTCTCTATAATGCATATTCTGGAGCCATGCAGAAAGGTTAAAA
Source organism: Pteronotus mesoamericanus (assembly GCF_021234165.1). NCBI lineage: Eukaryota > Metazoa > Chordata > Mammalia > Chiroptera > Mormoopidae > Pteronotus > Pteronotus mesoamericanus. Next base: position 76,340,948 of record NW_026555321.1, on the reverse strand, counting down.
GCTTTTATTTGCAGCTTTCTCCATTTACTTATAACTTTCTCATCTTCTTGAATATTTTCCTACCCATAAAGATTTGAGGCACCACCGTGCTCACCTTGTACCTGCCATAGATATTTGTTACCTGGTTCCTGCATTTTACAAATGCCTAATTTGCATTTCTATGCCTACATTATCTATTTCTATATCTAAATGCTGCTCTCTTTCTTATACATGAATTTTCTCTTTTATTCCATGATTTTGGAGGGAATGTGTGGAACAAATATAATATCATTTGAAAAGAACCAAGAGAAAATTTGAAAAAATGTGTGCCTCCAGTGGCTCTATTTAAATATTTTGAGACAGCATGAACTTCATCAATTTGGCAAAGTTATACACTAAATTAATTGTAACCAAACATTTAGATTTAATAAATAAAAACAAAACAATACCTGAAGAACAAGATTGCCATACAAAAAATTAAGGTTTATTGTTATTTATTTTTAAGTAAAAATAAGTCTTATTAGTTGGAGATGGGTGCATATTAAAAAGAAAATGGTGTCAGTGAATAGCATTTAATAATATACATTTCTTATTTTTGATTGTGTGCTAAGTAATTTGGTCTATTTTAAAAGTATTCATAGTGTATTCTTTTAACCAGTCATCTAATCATGTTTTCAAACCAACAATTAAACTTACATTTATATGAATAAGTTTATGTATGTATTACAATTTATGCAAAGCATCTTAAAACATAAAACATCATACTTAATGCTATATTATTAATATTAGTATTAATAATTATTAATGCTATATTAAAGAACTCCAAAGCTCTATTTTTAAATTCATAAACAGACTGTTAACATTACTTTCCATTGGTGATATCACAAGTATGAAAAGATGGATTGTTTTAAAATTTATATTGCAAAATTTATAAATATAAACATACCTGCATGCACAAAAGCAAAAAAAAAGTTGAACATATGCATTATAAATATGGAAAGTCTAGTTTAAAATAAACTAAATGTTTTTGGAAGTGTCCTTTTATTGGCTAAACAAAAGCAATCTGTTAAATTAATTAATCTTTTATTATTTTCATTAAAAGATTAAAGAAAACTTGTACAATACAAGCACATTGGAATTAAAGTCATAGGCTCTATTAATGACTCAAATATTTACAATTTAAAGTGTTTAGCAAATTAATTAAGCCCTCTGAGTCTTCGTTTCCAAATCTGTAAAATCATGATAACTAATATACAGTAACAGTTTTGTTTTGAGGATTAATATTTGTGAAGAACCTTAGCATATAGTAGAAACTTAATGAACTAACACATGCATAATCTACAATTCTAGACAGAATTTTTTATTTAATAGTCCCATAAATATCTACAGAAGATTTTCTACATCATGTCCCAATATTTACTTCACAGAGTAGCTCAAATACTAAAAGACTCAGACTCAGGGTTTGAAGAACTAACTGACTATCTTTATTCTTTTAAAACAGAGAAGCAAACTGCTTTCACAATAGTGCCTATCAAACTAAACTAACATTCTTGGAGGGCAGAGCTATTTTCTTAATTCCTTTTCTGTGTGAAATAAGTACTGGATCCCTTAAAACAGAATTAAAACCAATGGTGAACTTAGCTCAAACAGCTCCCATAAACTACCTTAAAATAAAGATTTCAATCTGTCAAAGCAAATGCGTTTTAATTAGCAAATACAATCACCTAAATTTCCTGGTATATCTTTCATAGCAATCATTAGTCAAAAGGGCAACCTGGTGGTTAAATTTTATCAAGTAGACAAATATGAGCTGAAACACTGCTTTTCTTCAAAGAAACAAGCATGCTGAGTTGTCAAAGGTCCCTGCAATGCCTTTATTCATTCTCTAAAAGACTGCCTTTCAATATTGGGTGGAGAATATTAAGAACATATTCCAAATCCAATACAAAATTACTGATTCAGACAGGAGCTTGGAGAGATTAAAGAGTCAGCAGAAACTTCTGAAAATCTCAGAAGCAGCACTTATTTTAATATTTTTTAGTAACACGGGCGCACACACATACACATGCAAACCCCGTCGATTACCTCTGTATGCTGTTGCTTTATTAGCTTACTATTAAGAGAGGTAAGAGTGATGGGCAAGACAAATTATTTTTTGTTTTAAAGCCAAAATATTAAATTCTTTACTGCAGGCAGCAAGATGAATGAAAAGGCAAGTAACTGTTCTCAGGGTGGCACCTTGCTCACAGTCTCCCCAATTATATTCGTGTTAGTTATGATCTCTATCCCCTTTCTGCCTCTCCATATTTGGTGTTTCCTTCCTTCATCTCCTGCCCCACCAAAAACAAAACCCACAATGCTAACAAACTGTTTCAGCTCTTCACGTCATAAGTCAGAGAATATTAGAAAGCTGACCTGAAGTTATATTTCGTTAACATATCTTTCTTGAGCATCATAATACTGCTGCCTAGTAACAAAGAACTTTATTTTGGAAAACTATGGTATCAATTATTTCATTATTTAAAACACAAAATTAAGATGGGTGTTCATATAAACTCACATATATAAAATATATTTATTTAATCTTCCTATTTGTTACAAAATGTAAAGGATGGAGTCCCAAATAATTTTCAGACTATATAATGATGTGCTGCATACTTAGATAATCAGAATTAATCTTATTAAAAAGCTTATTTTTTAACTTGCTCAATATAAAAATATAATTCTAACCACCATGCCCTCTCAAATATTTTATTTTATTTGAAATCCTCTCTACACTGCATGTGAGAACCAAAATATAAATATTACCAAACAAAAAAAATGTAGGTATTATATACCTAAGGTGTAAAAATTTTTGAGATATATATGTAAAAAGAAAAAAATGAGGACAATGCAGAAACTAGAGAGGTCATCAAGTGAAGAATTGTATTAATTTTCTTTGATGTAAACAAAAGAAGATATGTAGTAAAAGAGCTAGGGAATGTCATTAGCTCTGTTTGATAACTCAGGAGGAGTAAATAAACTTGAAAGGAATAATAATAATGATCATAGCTTCTAATTATTAAAGCTACTCTATAAACTCATATTTCTCTTAGGACATATGATTATATATTAAAATATTCTATTTTGTTAGTTAATTTTTTCTACTACAACTTTCAGAGAGCTAGTCCTATGTGTTATTCACAGTTGTATTCTGAGTATTTAGCATATGCCCTAAATGAAAGTTAGGTGTTCAAGTGTTAAGGAGTTTCTTCACACATTTCCCCACATAATCATTACAACAACTCACTGGCATAGGCGATATTTTTCTCATTTAGAATGAGAAAACAAATGGAAAGGATTTAAATCAACTTCACCAAAATCCAAATCCTGATTTAAATGAATGTTTCTCTGATTCCCACTGTCTTTTTTTTAATCACAACAAGCCCTAGAAGAGATGGTGAATTTTGACCAAGGAAACAGAGAAAAACTAAAACATCAAGGTGCAAGGTAGCAAACAGAGAGGGGATTGTGAGCAATTGAATGTTTTCCCTCTAAGACTGGAACAAAGCAAGGATGTTCATTTTTGCTGTCTTAGCTAGTGCAAAAAGGCAAGAAAATAAAATAAAAATCATACAGATTAGAGAAGAAAATATAAACTGTCTTTGTCTGTAGATAATTCCAAAGAATCAACAAAATTATCATGTAACTAATGATAATTACTTTGTAATAAGTAATTATCACAAAATCACAGGACACAAGGTTAAAACAGTGAGTCCTAGAATATTGTTTCATTAAATGTTGTTTCATTATATGTTAATAGAAAAAAATCACTTCCTGTCTGGAGACACTGTCTGTGTGGAGTTTGCAGGTTTTTTCCAGTTTTTTCTGGGTACTCCAGTTTCCTTCCACATCCCAGATATATGCATGGTAAGTGAATTGACATGTCTAAATTGTTCCAATATAATGAGTGTGTGTGTGTGTGTGAGTGTGCAAACTCTGATGGAATGGCATTCCCACATTGGACCCTGAGGTGCTGAGGTAGCCACCTTGACCTAAAGTTGGAATAAGAAAGAGAGTTGAAAATGAATTTGATTGCTTCTTTGTATTTATCTTTTTAAGTGTATCTATAGCTTCCATTTATTTAAATGATTAATGTTAGAAGTGTTTTGGGTCTTTATTTAGAAGTTTAGTGATTTTTTTTGGCCAGAAATATGCCACAGGAACTTAACTTGCTTATATCAATTAGCCTATGGTAAAGCTGATTTTATTATACATTGTTTCATTTGAAATTCCAGTTTCTATCAATAAGTCTAAGTGAAGACTTACTGTATACAAAAGTCAATTATCCTGTTGTATATGAGAAACTGTAATTTGAAACTAAAATTACAATATTATTTATAATATCTCACTTAAAAAGAATGCTTAGGTATAAATCTAACAAAGTGAATAAAGATTTATATGTGGAAAATTATAAAACTGGAGAAAAAATCAAAGATGATCAAAATAAACATAAAAGTAGTTCATGTTCATGAATTAGAAAACTCAATATTTCTAAAATGTTAGTTATTCCCAACTTGATCTAGAGAATCAGCGTGATCTTAAAATAATCCCAACTCTTTATGATTATCAATAAACTGGTGAGAAGGTTTATATGGAAAACCAAAAGACCCACAGTAGCCAACACAATATGGCATTGGAAGAACAAAGTTGGAGGACTCAGGATACCTGACACAAGACTTACCATAAAGCTACAGTAATCAAGACAGCCTGAGTGTTTTTGAAGACTAAACACATATATCAATAAATATAACAGAGAGTCCAAAAATAAAACCAAAAAATGAAAAATATATATGGAGAGACAGTCAACAGATCTTTGACAAATGAATAACAGTAATTTAATGAAGAAAAATAGGGTAGTCCTTATAAAAAACCCAGAAAATAAACAAAGAAAGGAATCTAGGCCTAGATATTATTTCTTACACAAAAATTAACACAAAATAGATAAAATATATAGAGATAAAAGACAATATTATAAAACTTCCTAAAGAAAACATGGCATAAAATTTACATGATTTTGTTTTGGCAGTGAGATTTTAGATATAACATCTAAAACATGGTCCATAAAAAAAGAGAAAATTGATCTTAGGATAAATTAAATTTAAAAACTTCTGACAAAATCACAGAAGATGGTAGCATAAGTAAACATGACTTACTTTCTCACACAACCACATGAAAGATACAACTAAAAATAGCACAACAGTCATCCAGAACTGTCAGAAATCTAGTTGAATGGAAGTCTGACAACTACAGAATTAAAGAAACCACATCCAGACCTGGCTGGTGTGACTCAATGGATTGAGCACTGGCCTGAAAGGCAAAAGGTCACAGGTTGGATTCCCTCTCAGGGCATGTGCCTGGGCTGTGGCCCAGGTTCCCCAGTTGGGGTGTGCAAGAGGCAACCAATCGATGTATCTCTTGCACATTGATGTTCTTCACCCTTTCTTTCTCCCTACCTTACTCTCTTTCTAAAAGAGTAAATGAATAAAATCTTTTAAAAAAGAAACCACATCCATCCAGACTGGTAGGAGGGGCAGTGATGCAGAACACTCTGATCCCACATCCATGTGTGGTGGATAAAAATTTGAAAGGGATATTTCTGTAATTAGGAGATCCAGGCCCCCCAGCCCAGGGTTCCAGTGCCAGGAAGATAAGTGCCCATAACTCCTGGCTGCAAAACCCAGTGGGGATTAAGTCAGTGGAAGAAACTTCAGGAGTCCCAAGCAGCTCCACTTAAAGAACCCACACATGGACTCACTCTCCCTGAACTCCAGCACCAGGGTAGCAGCTTGAAAGGCATCAGTGTTATATAGAGAGGAACTGAAGTGTCTGGCATCAAGGTCCAACCACAGCACAAGTAGCAACCATGTCAGATTGCTTTATAGTTCATGCAGGGTGGCCCTGGGCAGAACACAGGTCGGGGCTGACCTTGGCCTGCACAACCAAGAAAACCCCAGAGCCTGCCCACCCAGTGACCAGCTACAGACCATGTTGGAGCAGTATCACCCAGTCCCTGTATAGCTGCTCCTCCTTGGAAGGAGAGCTGTGACCAGTGGTCACAGCCAGCTCTTGGCAGCTTTCTGTCCTGGATAAATCTCTCCCATTGACCTGTGAGTAGCAATCAAGGCTCAAGTGCAAGAGGAGGGTATACTGAGCCCACATAAAGGGTGCACCACAAGCACCCAACTTTGGTGATAGGGGATGCTGTGTCACTGGACCCTACAGGACACCTACTACATTATGCTGTTCTACCAAGACAGGGAGTCATAGAAGCTCTACCTAATACATAAAAACGAACACAGGGATGCAGCCAAAATAAGGAGACAAAGAAATATGGTCCGAATGAAAGAACAGATCAAAACTCCAGAAAAAGACCTAAACAAAAAGGAGATAACCAATCTATTAGAAGTAGGGTTCAAAACATTGTTTATAAGGATACTCAAGAAGCTTAGCAAGGACCTCAATAACAGAAAAAAAAAAAGAAAAAACCCAGTCAGAAACAAAGGATTCACTAATTGACATAAGGAACAATTCATAGCAAAGACAACAGTAAAATGTATGAAGCTGAGAATCAGACCAATGAATTGGAATATAAGGAAGCAAAAAAACAACCAATCAGAATAACCTGAAGAAAAAAGAACCCAAATTAAAAAAATGAATATAGTGTAAGCAGCCTCTGGTAAGTTGTAAAAACAACTTTAAGTGTTTTAACATTTGCATCGCAAGGGTGCCAAAAAGAGAAGAGAAAGTGCAAGAAATTGGAAATCTATCGGAAAAAAATTATGAAAGTAACCTTCCTTAATTTGGTGAAAGAAATAAACATGCATGTCCAGGAAGCACAGAGAGTCCCAAATAAGATGGATGCAATGTGCCCACTTCAAGACACATCATAATTAAAATGACAAAGCTTAAAGATAAATAGAGAATCTTAAAAGCCGCAAGAGACAAGCAGTTAGTTACCTACAGGGGAATACCCAGAAGACTGTCAGCTGATTTCTCAAAAGAAACTTTGCTGGCTAGAAGGAGTTGGCAAGAAATATTCACAATCATGAAAAGTAGGGACCTACAGCCAAGATTGTTCTAGCCAGCAAAGCTATCATTTAGAACCAAAGGGCAGATAAAGAGCTTCCTAAACAATAAAATACTAAGGGAGTTCACCATCACTAAACTATTATTCTATTAAATATTAAAATGACTTATTTAAGAAAAAGAAGATCAAAACCGTGAACAATAAAATGGTAATAAATACATATCTATTAACAATTGAATCTAAAAACAAACTAAGCAAACAGGAAGAGACAGAGTCCTGGATACAGAGAGAATTTTGATGGTTGCCAGATGGGAGAGAGTGTGGAGGAATGGGTGAAATGATGAGTGCATTAAGAAGTATAAATAGGTAGTTACGGAATAGCCATGGGGTAGTATAGTAAAGTACTGTATAGGAAATGGAGTAGCCGAAGAAATTATATGCATGACCCATGGACATGAACAATGGTGTGGGGATTACCTGAGGGAGTAGAGGATGCTGGGTAGAGGGGGACAAAGAGGGAAAATCAGGACAACTGTAATAGCATAAGCAATAAAATATAATTAAAATATAAAGTTAAATTTAAAACTTCTGCTTTACAAAAGACACTGTTGAGGTAATGATTAGACAAGCCACATATGGAAAGAAAATATTGCAAAACTTATATCTTATAAAGGACTGTTTCCAAAATATGCAAAGAATTCTTAATATTCAGCAAGAAAAATAAACAACCCAATTAAAAACTAACCAAAATATTTGAGCAAACATCTTATCAAAGAATATACATTTGAAAATTAAGCATATGGAAAGAGTCTCAATGTCATTTATTATTAAGGAATTTTAGATTAAAACAATAGGACAATATTACATACCTATTAGTATAGCAAAAATCCAAAATATTACAATACCAAATGCTGTCAAGGATTCTCATCAAGAGGAATTCTCATTCCTTGCTCGTGGGGATTCAAAAAGAAGTTTGGCAGTTTCTTACAAAGTTAAACATAGTATTAACACGTGATCTAGGAATTGCATTCCTAGGTATTTATTCAACTAATTTTAAAATTTATGTTTATATAAATACCTGAATGCAAAAATGAGTTTATAAAGAGTTGCTCAAAATTGGAGATGACCAAAATGTTCTTCAATAGGTGGATGAAGTAAACAAAGAAAAACCCGTGCTACATCTATACAATAAAATATCGCTTAGCAATATACAATCTATACAAATAAAAAGAAATGAAAGACCCAGTTACAAAAATATATGGAGAAACCTCTGTTGTATATTACTAAGTAATAAAGTTAGTCTGAAAATTACAGATACTCTAATTCCATTTATATAACTTTCTGGAAAGGCACTACTGTAGAGACAATGAAACCATTAGTAGCTGCCAGGATTCAGGTTG